>NC_071390.1:2403165-3603165 GCF_022682495.2 Desmodus rotundus | reverse complement strand
AGTCGTCATCAGGGAAATGAAATTAAAACCAGAGTGAGAAATCACCTCGCCCCTGTCAGAACGGTCATCGCCAGTAAACCCAAACCCACAAACAAGTGTTGGTGAGGACGTGGAGAGAAGGGGACCCTTGCACACTGGCATTGGACTTGTAAATTGGTGTAGCCACTATGCAGTACAGAGACTTCTCAAAAAGTTAAGATGTACAGCTGCCATATTGTCCAGCAATTCTTGGTATTTAACTGAAGACAACAAAAACACTAGTTTGAAGAGACACAGGCACCCCTCTGCTCACTGCAGCATTACCAGTAATAGTGAAGAGATGGAAACAACCCAGATGTCCGTCACAGAAGAACAGATGAAGAAGAGGTGGTGTGTGTATACAGAGGAATACTATTCGGCCACAGAAAGAATGACATCTAGCCATTTGCAACATGAATGGATCTAGAGCGTTTTATACTAATTGATTTTAAGTCACAGAAAGACAAATATCATATGATCTCACTTATAGTAGAATCCAGAAAAACCAAATAAATTAATAAATAAAGCAGAAACAGACCCACAGATACAGAGAACAAGCTGATGGTTACCAAAGGCGAGGGGTTGGTGGGATGGGAATTAAAAATAAAAATAATCCAAGTCACTTTAAGAAAATAAAACCTAAGTCCAAGTCCAAAAAAAGAAGGAGGAGAAAGAGGAAGAGGAGGAGGTCTGGAACCAAGGACCAAGGGAAGCAAATTAAATCCGACCAAGGGCAGACCAGGGCGGTCATCCATCCAGTACCAGACGAGAGAGGCCATGCGGATGTGAGCCAGCTGAGCCCTTGGCCATTCTTCCTGTGCCCAATAAACCACATGTTTTCTTCACTCCAGGGCTTCTGTCCTATGCTCCACAAACGTGGACACCCGGGAAACAGAACTGTCTCTTGGTATATCGATAGGGCATTCAAAATGACTGGGGACTTTGTACACACTAATGCCCATCACAGGCCACCCTTACAAAAACAGGAGGTAGAAAGTAAGGCCTCATCCCAAATGAAGCCCCCCATGAGTCCCCAAGCCTCTGACGCTCTGCAAACTTTCTTCCAAGCACATCTTGCTTTTGTTCTGTGCCATCCTGGGTTGTCTCACCTGCCATATTCCACCACCTCTCTCTGGAAACCTGTTGAGACCGTTCAGGCCAGGAAGGCACGGGTCCTACTGACCCTGGGCGTGGCCTCACTCTCCTCGCCACTCGCGGCTGCGGGGCCCAAACCGGCATCAGAAATAAGTGTACCTGCTGCCATTCTGCGTTTAGACGGGAGGGCGGGGAAGCCTCTCTCTCACCCTGGTTTCTCCCTCTGTTTGGTTTCTGTACTATCTGCCTGCCTTTGCCTGACGTTCCCACCTACATTCAAGGAAAATGAGGAGCCCAGCCCTCTCACCAAAGGCACACTGAGCTTGGTGTGTCTAACCTTTCTGAGAAGAGCGAACGGAGAAGGATCTGGAAGGGCCTCCCATGCCCCCTCTTCATTCTCACTTCACCCCCCAAGATGTGAGGACCTGCTCGTGAAAGAGGGTGTGGCTGTCACTCCAGCCAGCCACTGTGGTCAACTCTGGGGAGGCTCCTGCCGGAATCCCACCCTTCTCAGACAGCTGATCCTATAGACTTACAGACATTATCCTATAGACTTAGAGTCATCTGATCCTATAGGCTTACAGACATCTGATTTTATAGATTTCAGACATCTGATGCTATAGACTTACAGACAGCTGACCCTATAGGCTTACAGATATCCCTAAAGGATTCGGATGTGGACAGGGAGGGTTCTTGCTCATCCTCCAGGGTAAAACTGAGACTTTCAAAGCAAAGCCTCAGCAGTACCTGATCTTCCGTCCCGCTCACCCCAGGAGGGTGAAGGACTGGCGGAGTCCTGGACCCCATACAGGTGGGGACACTGGAAAATTCTTCTGGTGGGAGCTATTGAAAAGAGAAAATGTGTCCTACCCTACTGGGCTTTGAGGAAATACTATATACACACTCTCTGCTGAATTCACAGGGAAGGGCCTGGGCCATTGCTCAGCTCCACTCTGGCCAAGTCACCTGGGAAGGTAAAGGCAGGACAAAGAGGGATATGCTTTCTGGAATCATTTTGAGTGGAGAAGGTTTGACTCCACTAATCTGCTGAGTCTAATAAAAGGAAAACTCTGCCCTGGATTGTGTGGCTCGGCGGATTGAACGCCAGCCTGTGAACCAAAGGGTTGCTGGTTTGATTCCCAGTCAGGGCACACGCCTGGGTTGCGGGCCAAGTCCCCAGTAGGGGGCATATGAGAGGAAACCACACATTGATGTTTCTCTTTCTCCCTCCCTTCCCCTCTCTCTAAAAGTAAATAAATAAAATCTTTTCTAAAAAAGGAAAACTTCTTCAAAAAGAGGCAATACAAATATTTATATGAAGGGGGAAAATCCATCCCTCAGGAAGCTGGCATAGGCACGTGGAAATGAGGCAAGGGGTAGCAAAGAGCACGGCACCGGCCCCAGCCCGCCCACAGAAGCAAGCATGGGCACACGGACGGTGGGAGGGCTCTGCAGGCCCCACCCCTGGATCTCGGGGTCCAAGACCCAGAGGTCTGAGGACCGAGGCCCACTCAGACTGTTGAGGCCACCTGGCTGGCCTTCACAGACAGAGGTGACCACCTGGAGTGTGTGGCAGAGTGGAGCCACAGCTGAGAACACTTACGAAGTCCAACAGGTGGGGGTGTAGAGTCTGAGCTGAGTGGGCTTGAAAACCAGGAGCTGGGGGCAGACCAGCAGGGGCGGGTGGGGAGGAGGCTGAGGGAGCAGAAGAGCTCACTGCAGGGCCCCTGAGCCTGCCGGGCTGGTATTTGGCTGAGGTCCCTGTGACCTTTGTCTCCTAAGGACCATTTTGCCCTCCCCACGCCCCAGGGGACATTGGACAATATCTGGAGACATTTGTGATTGTCACAGTTGGGGGCACCTGCTACGGCATCAGTGGGCTAAGGCCAGGGAGCCAGCTAAATATCCTACAATGCACAGGACGGCCCGCCGCAACCGAGGACTGTCCCACACTAACTACCAGTGGAGCCGAGGCCGGGAAAGCTTGCCTTAGGCCTGCAGGGAGGGTGCTGGACAGTCACAGGCAGAGGGGCGCTGCTCAGCCCTGTGCAGTCTGCACGTGGCTGAGGTCTCGGCCTCCCTGGAGTCTCAACTCCACACCTGAGATCCACCGGCAAAGCTGCGCAAACCTGACTCAGACACACCAGCAACCGAGAGACCTGAAGTCAGAGGGTCCTGAGTCCATTCCACCCACCAGGCTGCTTCTTAGAAATGTTCCCTTGCAGGGGGAAGGTACCCTGTAGAAAACCGAGTTAGGAGAAATGAATTGTTCTCTCCTCTTGCAGTGAAACAAGAGAGCTGCCATTTGACTAAATAGGGGTCATTATCCTTTGAAAGATGTCTTCCCTTTTGTCTGATTCAAACTGGCCATTTTTCATGTAAAATATAAGCTAACTGGGAAATTACATTTCTCTCTTATAATACAGATTAGAAAAATGAAGAAAACTCTGCCAGAAACAATAGAAAAAGCCATTATTCAGAGGCAGAGCAGCCAGCGGGAGGCCACTTGGCTTGCGATGGGGGCCCCTGACCAGCAGCAAGTTCAGCCGCGGGTGCATGTCAGAACCACAGGAGCACAGGGAAACTCCCCAAACCTCCCCGTGCCCAGTGGCACCCCAGGCCAGCCACATCAGAGCCCCAAAGGTGGTTCTCCATCCTGAGAACCAGTCACCTGGAGAGCTGGTTCAAATCCAGGTTGCTGGCCCCACCCCAAGTTTCTGCTCTGTAGGTCAGGGTGGGGCCTAAGAATCTGCATGTCTAACAAGCTCCCTGTTGACCTTGATGCTGCTGATCTGGGGACCCTGGCTCTCAGGAAGGGTCCCCTGCATCCCTCAGGGTTGCAGTCGGCCTTGTGAATCACTGGCTGACAGCTGCTGGGCTGACCTCGCCCAGGGGGCACGGGTGGGCAGGGCCTTGCTTCTCTGCTTTATGTGTCAGTGCCATAGCGAAAGCGAGAACCTTGAGTGAGTGCATGCGGAAAAGGAATGCGGTCGCTGCAGAGTGGACGAGGCTGGCAGGTGCCCCCTCAGCCAAGGATCCAGGTTAACGTTATCACTGGTGAGTCATGTTGTATCATGTGTCCCTTAACATAATGTCACATGGAGGGCACGTCACCTCGGTGGTGTCCACCCCCAAAAATGCATCGCTCAGGCCTAGTAAGGAGAACACGTTGGAGAACGTCACATTGAGGGGCATCTACAACATGACTGACCTTCATTCCGCTCCAAAGGGATCGTGGAGAAGGAAGTCGAGGCAAGACTGAGGCAGAGCCACAGACTGAAGCAGGCAAAGGTGACAGGAGTCGTAAACGCCATGTGGGACCTGGGACTGGACCCTGGAACAGAAAGAAGATGTGAGTGGAGAACCTGGGGACATTCGAGTTCAGTCTGTGGCTCAGCGAAGAGCATCGTGCTGCTGCTGGTTTCTTCACTTTGACAAAGGCACGGGAGCCACACACTCCGCAACGCTGGGTGAAGGGAGCCACCCACTGCCCCCGCAACCCTTCTGTGCCTTTACTGGGCCGGCCGAAAAGTCCGTATGTTTTTTCCCGTAAAATAAAGGACACGTGTGTCATTTTCACCGATAACGTCATTGATCTGGGTATTTTGAGTATGTTGTCTATGTCCCACACGGTAGAACGTTGACTGTTCTCAGTTAATGTCCCAGTTGGGTCGCTGTCAACGTCAGCTGGTCCGCCTGACCGGGGAGCACCGTCCAGCGAGGAATCCCCAGCACGAAACTTTGGGAACCGCTTTTGACACGTTCGATCAGTCACAGCACCTTCTCCACAATGGCACAAATCTTTTTCTACATTTCAGTTGTGTTTTTGCCTTTCTTGAAAGAATAAATGTTGTGTATTTTCTTCCATCTTTGATATTAAAATGGCTCCATAAAAATTCACCAATTTTGATGTTTATTTTAAAATGCATGTTGGTATGACAGCTGTCGCGATACAATCTAGCAAAATTGTTTTGAATGAAGTTCAAGACTACCAAGTGCTACTAAAGCCACCGTACAGAAAACACTAAGTGAAGTTTTTAGTGAACCAGTAAAATTATTTAAAATGAAAAGTAAAAAATGAGACCCCTGAGGCTGTAGGGGGGTCTCACCCGATTTCGGTTTGGAGTCTCCGACGAGATGCACGGAAGAGAGGAGACCGGCGTAGACGCACCACTGCTCCCTAACGCAGCCGCCGTCAGCGGCTGGTGACAAGGACGAGGGGGCTGGTGCCTGACAGCTGTGGGGACAGTAGGCACATGGTTACTAGGAGAAATGACTACTCTGACGGGACTGTGACAACCCCGAGGAGCAGGGACACAGGTGACACGAGGTGTGAAAACGGACACGACGCTAACAGCAGTGCATCCCGAAGAGGCGCTCTCGCCCAGCCTCGGTTTACCCAGATGTGAAATGGGGCCGACACGAGGTAGCCTCGAAGGTCCTCTTGTGTTCACCAATTCATGTGTAGACTGAGCTTTCTGAACAGCAGTATTGGTTTTTAACGCAAGGCATGTCTATTTCAGCAACGCTGGGAAGTCTGAAGGAACATCGGTAGCTATCTCTAAATGACACTCCTGGTCATTTAAGTTTCTTCTTTACACAACACTTTCACATTATTTGCCCAATTTTGCTAAAAGTGGTATTTTGTGGCTTTACAAATCAGGGGGAAATAAACTAAAACAAACACAGGAATACAGGAATATCTGTCTTTTCAAGACCCACAGAACATACATCACATAATGTCACACAGGATCACAGTGTCATACAGGAAGGCCACTGATTCTGGGACCGTGAAGATGCTCCCCCCCGGAGAGACCGCAAACCGATAAAAGGAATAAATGTGAACGATGGAGGACGCACCAAAGTGCCAGGGGAGATGACGTCACTCACATGTTCCACAACACGGGACTGGCCGTTCTCTTGCCTTGAAGTCGCACATGACACTGTTCTGAACCCATCCCACCAGCCGGCTGCCGGGCTGTGGGTGTGATCAAGAGCTGAAGCCCACAGCAGCCCAGTCTGAGCACAGGGCTCGGGGGGCTAGTTATACCCAATGGGCTGGGGTGGGGGACGAGAAGACTCAGCCTTTGCAACGAACGGGACAGGGTCTGGGCCGGGGCTTCCTAGAAGCTCTTCCCCAGGGCCTCTGCTCTGGACTTTGTCTATGCCTGTTCACAGAGCGGGTGGAGTAGACACCCTCCTTGGGCCCCCCTCCTCCAGCAAACGTCCTGGGTGCCCCCGTCTTTGAACCTCCCACCCAGTCAGAGCTCTAGGCACCCCTGCCACCTGCAGGTGGCCTCGCCCAGCCAGTGTTCAGCGCTGACTGAGGCCCATCCTTTCCCTAAACAGTGACCCTCTTGCAAGCCCTGTGCCTGCTGTCCCCACGCACTTGTCAAGTGGGCACTGGGGACTCTGCCACTGGGACCCTGGAGCCTGGAGTGAGGGGACCATGCTCCTAAGGTCAAGCAGGACTCTCCCAGGCCCCCGCCCCCTAGGTCGCCGCTGCCCAGCGCAGGACCTGGTTAGCTGAGAGCAGCCATCACAGCCATTCCCGGGCCTGCGTGTTTCCCAGCCTCAAAGAGCTCACAGGGCTTCCCAAGGTCATGGGGAACCTCGGCTTCCCCGCAGAGACAGGCTGTCTGCCAGGCATGCGCCCATGATCTTTACAAAATGCGAGGTGACTGTGCATCTGCAGAGGCGTGAGTCGAATTAAATAACGAAAACAGTGAAAATGCTGTAATTATTTAATTAGGGAAAAGCAAAGATAAGAACCTTTATCGAACCCTTGAAAACACGAGCCAGAAATTCATCCTGGTTATGAGGCCACCAGCGCCACCCCCTCACGCCAGAGGCTGCAGCCACCCTGCCTGCTCCCCGCTCCCGAAACAAAGCCCCCCTCTGTCCCCCGGCACCCTGCACTCCTGCCTCCAGCCGGGAAAATCCTGCCCAGTTACCCCGGCTCCGCTCAAACGGCCCCTTGTCTAGGAAGCAGTGCCGACCCCACATCCGCCTCAGTCCGATGGTCAGGCCGAGCAGATAAAGAGACAGGATGCCCTGTGTTCCAGCGGTAACGTGATCTTTCAGGGACCGGGAGGCTTCCAATGCGCTTGCCCGATGCTCTGGGGCTGCACATGCCCCGTGGGACTGTGCCAAGCCTGCTCTGCCTGGAACCCCCATCCTCAGCTCCCCCAACTCTCCCCAGCCAGCACCAGACAAAATGTGTTTCTTTAAGAACAAGAAAACCGGTCCCTTCAGCCCTCGCCTAAATCTTACTCAGAGTCAAGCCTCAGCTCCTGAACTGGAAGCTCCAGATGGCCTTCATTTTCCTTGAATTTTGGCTAAATTAGCCTTTCCAGCCCTACCCTAAAGGTAGCACGTTTAGGGGGGAGCAGAATAAAACACAGATTAATAGTTCAAAATACTATGGAGATATTCACTTCCACGTGGCTGGGGCCCCTGGTGGCGGACCAGTGTCCCCCGTGACAGCTGCAGCCACTGATGAAACAGTGGGACAGCCTGGGCTCTCCGCATCCCCCAGAAGACATCCAGGTGACGGTGGATGCACCTCGACTGAGTTTGGAAGAAAATGGCTGCCGAGAGAAAAAGCCCGAGGTCGCTGGGCAAAGGCAGGGGCAGTGTCCTGGCCACCAGGCAGTCTGAGGACAAGGGAAGGCCGTCTGATGATAGGGGAGGAGCAGACGCCCGGGGCTGGGCTGCAGTCGGAAGGAGGCTGGGCAACGCCCGGGGGGGTTCTCCGGGAGTGGGTCTGCCCGGTGTCCACAGCACCCTCAGCCACTGGCGGAGAGCCACCTGTGGGAGGCGTGGTCTCTGCACAGAGGCAGTGACAGATCTCAGTGCACAGCCGCCAGGGGTCCCTGCATCTGAGCTCTCAGCAGCTGCAGGTGGGTGAGGCCTGTGCTCCGCCCGCCCACTGCACCACCTTCTGGGAAGCAACTCGGAGTTGCCGAGGCCAGAGAACCAGAGGGACTGAGTCCAGACAAGGAAGAGCTTCAGAGAAGAAAGCTGGCTGTCACTCAGTGCTGCTACTCTGGGGACACCGTCCAGTGCTACGTACGGGGATGGGGTTGAAGGTCCCATAAAGCCCAGTGAAAAACCAGGTGGAAGGCCACGGTGCGGGGGACAGAAACCCCGAGCAGAGTTCCGGTGAACGTTTGGCAACAGAGGCAGGAGATAAGGCCCAGCTAGCCTGAGACTGCGGTCAGGGCTGCCTCCGCACCGCGTGGCACTCTGTTGTTCCCTAGAATTCTCAGAGCAATGTCAGCCGCCCTCTCTCTGCCCCGGTCCCCCCCTGCACCCTTTCCTCTTTAGCCCTTTTTCTATTCCCCTACTTTTCCAACAGTGTGGTCCTCAGCCTCCACAGCCACAGTCCTCTAATTTTGTTTCCTTTTCTTTCATGGCTCCATGCTGGGTTTAACTGTGTCTCCCCAGAACTTCATGTCCTTCCTGGAACCTCAGAATGGGGTCTGATTTGAAGGGACACACTCTTTGCATCCCCCCAGACTGAGGCCGTTGGCTGCGGCAGCCTCAAAAAACTGGCAGAGCTCCTTCGTGGAGTTTGTGCCGGAACCTGTGTGTGGGAGAGCGGGGAGCCCGTACTTCATCTGTGGGTTCACTGTTGTGCCGACTCACTCTGTGCTCCACGCATGAGGACTTAGGGGAACAGGGAGCGCAGCCTGGGGACGGTGGCGGCCACGCTGGCCGACCGAGGAGTGCTCCCCACTCCAGGAGTCACTGCATGGGCGGTCACCCCACAGACAAAAGCTATTAATGAAAACTCTCTTCAGCTCGCTGTGCAAATATTGGGGTACCGACCCCAATGTGAGAGAGGCACAGTCCAGGGCAGGGAGGCCAGGAGGAGCCGCCGGGATGCTCGTTAACGCGTGACTGGGTGAGTCAGTCGTGACCTGTGATCTCATCGAGGCGGGTCGCTTCTCGAAGCCTCCAGACGTGCTCGAAGCAGGTGCGGAGTGGGGGAGGGAGGGCGCGGAGCCCACTAGACACAGAGGAAAATTGTAACACCTCAGTTACACAACAAACAACAAAACACGACACCGCACCTTCCTCCTGGGAAACCTGACCTCGACGATTCAGCTGCACAGCTTCACCTGCCACGGCGCCACTGTGATGTGACTTTCATCACTGTTTTAATTCTGTTCGTACCTAATTAACCACTTGGTTGGGAGTCCTGGGGAGCTCTCAGCCTCAGGCCTCCAGCCTCGCTCTGCCTCGGCATAGGAGCCGTGCGACCACAGAAAACAACGGAAGTCATCCAACTCCCTCCCGACCCCACAACCTCTGCGGCCACCGCTCACCGCACCTGAGCCCTGCTCACCGCCGTCCTTACCGCCATCGTCACTGACATCCCGGTCCGTCCACATACCAGCATCACTCTCCCGGGTTATCGGCACAGCCTCCTTCCCGCTTCTGCCCGGCCAAGTCGCTCTTGTGGTTGGAACCTTTCAAAGCATTTCTCTTTTACATGGAGCAGAAACAAAGTTCTTACACTGGCCTCCTGTGCCAGACTGCACCTGCCTCTTCAAGTTCATCTATGTCCTCCCACCCGCTCAGTCGTTCCAGCCACAGCCCCTGGACCACCTCAGGGGCACCTTCAGCCTCGGTGCCGTGTGGCGCCCGCTCACACCCACTGGGCCGGGCCCACTGAGGACGATTGCAGTGTCCCTCCCCAACTCCACATGCAGTGACTTCGAGCTGGAGCTCAGCATCAGCTACGGGGTGTGTTCGGACGACGGCATCGGCCAATGCTGCAAACACAGACTCGTTTTCTTCCCAGGAGCTGGTTGTTAGGCACTGCCCAGCACAGCTCTGCGGTGCCCGGAACAGTCTTCCCCAGTTCTGTCGCCCTTTGCTTCCTTCCTGTCTCTGCTCCCCAGACCACCCCTTCTGGACCGCACACTGGGCCTGCACCCTGCTCACACTCCCCTGCCCCCTGCGCCCGGGGTCTGCTAGCAGTTAGCAGTTCGTTGACTTTGTCTCCCTGGGCAGCGTCAGCCCCGGAAGGCGAGGGCTCGGTGTGTCTCCTGGCTGCTGCTCCAGCACCAAGGCCAGCACCCTGCGATGTTGGAGGTGCTCGATGAATACTTATTAAGTGGATGGATACATGTAATGTTTTGCATTATTTCATGCATTTATGAATTTTTAAGTTATTATTCAGTACATAGTACAAGAAAGAATAAAACAGATGAACCTATTTTATTAACATGAAAAGACATCTAAGACAAGTTTAAACAGCAAGTTTAATTAAACATGTTATAAAATAATGTAAATGAAATAACGTATGTCTACACATATGAATATAGGTATATACATACATATTTACAAATGTATTTTAAAAATAGAAGTCTTCCACATTTAATGCACACGCTTTTAGAATGTGATTCTGAAAACGCTGTGTACACATCATCTTTTCCATATTTCACGAGCCCGGTCCCTAGCTTTGTGGTGTCTGCATGCACCACTTTTGTTTTCATACGTTTCAAATCTGGAAAAGCAGGAAAGGAAAACTGGCTGGAGAGATCGGCGTCACACCCGTCTGGACACCTGTAGCATGCGGGAGCTTCCTGGTAAACAGCAGGTGCTCAGAGACGCTGCACACGGGCTGAGCTCGCGTGAGAGCTGACACAGGCCTGGACCCCGCAGGCTCAGAGCAGCAGGGCGTGTGCTTTCCCAAGTGGGTCGGAGCCCGCAGCACCAGGAGTACAGCCCTGAACGTGTGGGGCTTCGGGGCAAAGGGACAGGGAGTGACCGAGTCGTGGCCACACAGCAGCAGGCGCTGCCTGAGTGCTGACTGTACGCCAGGCACCACCCTGGTTGTCTGGGGACAGGAGGTGACAGTGCAGGCGCGGCCGGACCGTGAGTGTTTCTGTCTCCTGAGCCGACGCACGGAGCCCTGAGGGCGCGCCAGGCTGGGGAGGAGAGTGAAGTGGCCCCCTGAGAAGGGCTGCACTGCAGGGGGGCCCAAGCCACAGGCCGGAGGGCAGCCAGCACCCGAGGTGGACTCCGTGTGCTGGCCTCACGTGCCCTCCCCACACGTGGGCCCTCACTCACCAGACCCCCCGCGTATACTCAGCAAGGACAAGGTGGCCACTGCCTTGAGTTCCACTCTGAGAGCAAGACCATTACCTTGGAAATGCCTCCCTTACCAGCTTAGTAATGGAGCAAGAGAAGTGGGCAGGACGAGCCCCAGACGACGGTGCCTCTCTTCTCGCGAGACGGCACGTGTCCTGGTCCCTGATGAGACCCTGTTCTACACACCGCCGCCTAGCATTCAACCTCAGAGACATTCATCTTCTCTCTTAAGGACTCGCAGTAACTCACTACGGAAAAGGGAAAAAAAAGATCAGGTACACTTCACTATGTATTTCCCTCGATGAGACAGAGATCTCAGTGCATTTATAGTCAAAACGATACAGGTCTTTCTTTGGGATTTCACTACGCTTTCTCAACATTAGGCAGCAGACATCAAGATAAAATCAATGATACACAGTAACCAAACACTTAAATGACTGCATTTTAAAGTTTTCTGAAACCAATGGTTTTAGCCATAATGAACTGATTAAAAATTAGAGAACTTTCCCGTACTGTTTTTAATGATTTTTTTCTATAAATGTGATACATAAGGTAATGAAAGTCCTAAGACTGGCACACCAACCTGGCTTCCGCAACCATGCGAGTCACCCGGCCTGTCCGTCCTTGCGTCGCGTATAAACACGGTCAGAACGGTAGTCAGGTCCCAACGCTGGCTGTCGTGAAGGCCAGCAGGCACTTCATAAAATCACTGGGACGTATCCCAGCAAGAGCAATTATCACTGGTGGTCATTCGTTAAGTAAAATATTTTAGTTGTATACGTGTATTATTAAAAATAATTGTGCCTTAAGCTTGTTGTAACTACTAATGACATACATTTTCCCGCAACCCCTACTCTAAACAACCTGCCTTAAAAACATCCAACATGGAGATATCCCCCATGGCCTTTGTCAGTCACCACCACCTCTGCTCCCCAAACTTTGTGCGTCCCCCCACCCACCGTGGACCCACCCACGATGCTGGGTTTACCACACGCAGGCTCCATTTCCAGGGAGCTGCTATTCTTTGGAGGAAAGAATACGTAACCAAAGTGAAGAGGCAGGAACCTATCAAAGCACAGAAGTCGACCCAGGAAGAGGTCTCCATGGGTGATTTTGTGAGTGAATGAAGCTGGTTTAAGAACCTGGATTCCATGAAAGTGGGTGTTCTCTCCCCCTGAGCAAAGGACGTCCACTCCTCCAATTTCGTCTTAGACCGGGGCACCCCGCCATTGACCGAGCAGGCCACGGAGCAGACATGCTCTGGGCCACGGCACCGCCCCAGCACCGCCCGTCTCCCTCCGAGACGTTCCCCCTCCGACGCCCCGGCGGGTCAGAGGAGAACGAGGGGGGTGCTGCAGAACCCTGAGTCGTCCCCAGCAGTCTGATCGTTCGTTCCCCATCTCGGTCAGCTTCAGACCCCACCCATTCCCCACTGGGGTCTCAGTTGGTACCTCAGTCTCTTCTGAAAAGGCCGCAGTGCATGAGTTTTAAGGAGTGTAAATCATCCACACTTTAGCAAAATGCTCCTTCTTTAAAGGGACCCTCTTGTCCTTGGCCTTCACAGTAAATGAAAGTGAGGATTAAAATTCAGCTCTTCCCACCAGCGCTTTCTTTGATGAGAAAAGCAAAATTGGCTTTGAAGTAGACTGAACAACTCGGTGTCACTGGAGGTGAAGCCGAAGCAGGAGCCGCTCCCTGGAAGCAAGGAAGTATGTTTTGCCACGTAAATGTCTTGGGGATTCAAGTCACTTAGCATTTGGTGACACGTTGACGCTGAGTCTCTGTCCACCAAGCTGGAGGCCAACTGCCTCGCACTTGCTGTTACTCCTTGAGTCCGTCCCACCGTGGGCAGCATCGCATGAGGCAGGCCCTTGGAAGTGTCCACAGGCGCTCACACTTGAACGTGCCAGAGGATCATCGGGCCGCTGGCCACAGGGGCGTCTTCTCGCCCACGAAGGCCCCTCCTGGCGACCTGGGGCAGGAGGTGGGCACAGGTGCTGCATGCGGCGCTGGTGCCTGTGGCCCCTGGTCAACACTTGGGAAATACTGAATGACAGGCCGGCATCTTCCAGGTTGGGTGCTCTTTGCCCCCTGTGCATCCTTAGAAACACCCCACACTCATGATCGGTTGCTGAAGAAAAAACCCAGCAGGAAGGGGCCAGGCGGCAGCCCTGTGCCCTGCTCTGAGGGTCCTCGCCCCACCCCCCCATCACTACGCAGCACCTGCCGCTAGATCAGTACCCTACTCACCAGCCTGCTCCCCCATGCACAGCTTCCCCGCTGGAGCTGCGGCACAGAAGTGGATGCACGAGCATTTCAGAACATCCCCTGGGCCGGCTTAAGGAGACCTGGGGAGACGCATGAAGTCTGAGGAAGGGCAGTGAGCAGCTGCTCCAAAATACTGGGGCAAAGCTGAATTGGGGGACGGTGGATTGGGGGAACCCTACACCTCTGAGGGTTCATGGCTCAAAAGCGGAGAAACTTCACTTTTCTTACAGGCTCAAACCTTCCCAAGTGGGTATGACCAGCCACGAACTCAACCCACACACCGGCGACACAACCTTCACAGGCCAGCTCACGGGACACAGACCGAGTTTAACCGGCCCATGGCTGGGCCATTGTATCATTCGTTAGTGTTTCTTGAATGGGACATTAATGGGATGCATCTCTGCTGGGGACCCAGCGGATTTGCACTGAAATCTCTGCCTTGTCACTGACACGTGGAGATGCCGTGGCTGTGGGTTCCCACTGCCAGTCCTTAGATCTCCTTCCTGCCGTGGGGCCTGCCCTGGACGCTTCCTTCCCAAGATGGAACGCAAGTCCACGTGAGGTGGGCGTGCAGTTCTGAAAAGCCTGTCAAAGGTGCCTCTTGCCTGCAACGTTCTTGGTGTTGTTGGCAAATGATCTGAAGGAGGAGAAATTAATGTCCCCGCCCCTCACCTCCCAGAGACCGACTGGCACTCGGCTGGCTCCTGCTAAGCTGCTCTTTCATGCAAACCCTTCCTCTCTTAACAAGAAACAGTCCCTGTTGCTCTTTGAGTGCCAGGACCACCCTGGTCAGGGCTCTGTGGGGTCTTGTTCTCCTACAAGAACAACAACATTCCTTTAAATAACATGCCAGAGATCAAAGACCTGAGGAGCACTTCGTTACATCAGAGCGTGGACTCCTGGGGGCAGGAAGCCCACTTTGTGTAATTCCTCCCGACAGCACTCCACGAGGTGACTTCCTCCTGGCCACCTGGTGGATCTGCTCCCCAAGAAGCTCCTGGAAGCAGAGTGGAGGTGCCGTGTGCCATCTGCTCAGAGTCGACCCCCATTACGCGTAGCGAACTTGAATGCATTTGCCTGCAAGCTGAGCCTCTCAAAGAGGGAATTCACTCCACCGGCATGGATCCACTTACATAATCTACTATGTGGGGCCTTCTAAATGCAGTGTGTTTAGCAGGAAGCTGTCCTGGGGTACGGAGTGGGACCCCAGTATGGGGGGACTATTGGCCTCCACCTCAGCTTTGGCACCCAGGAGCCTGTCCCTGTTACTGACGGATCTGCCACACACCCACGTTCAGGCAGGTCGGCCTGTGAGCAGGGTATACGGGTAACTCACTCGATTGCAAAGTACACACTCAAGGCCTGTAAGGAACTCCAAGCCCGGGAGGAAGTGAAGGCAGCTGCCGGCGGGGGCTGCAGCATGCTTGGAAGGGGCCATCCGGAAGCACCCGCAGCTGTGCAGCCCCCCCAGCGTGCGGGCACAGGGGCCACCCTGAGTGGCCAGGTTTTCTGGTTTTTCAAAAGAAGCTGGATATTTGGTTTCTACATGAAAACCACTGAATTGTTGTTAATCAACTTAATGCATAATATAGTTACATATTCAGAGGCTTAAAACCTGTGGAGACAGAAAAGAGATCAGTTCCCTAGGTTGGGGCGCGGGCGGTGGGAAGGCAGAGGAACAGGCAGAACACGGAGGATGTCTGGGGCAGTGAGCCCACTCTGCATGGCGGACACTTGTCCGAACCCGGAGTGTGCAACACCAGGAGCGGTCAGCAATGCGACCTGCGGACTCGGGGTGACAGGGGCGTGTCCACCTGGGTTCACCAGCTGCAACAAATGCACTGCTCTGGGGTGGGGAGGTCACCACTGGGGGCCCTGCGTGTGTGAGGGCGGAGGGATTTGGTTAATCTCTGATCCTCCTGCCCACTTTTACTGTGAACCGAAACCTGCTCTAAAAAATCAAAAGAAGAAATTTTTTAAAATACGACTTATAATAACAGTGCTCCTGTCACATCCTTTCCGACCACTTGCAACTCCTCCTTTTGCTTCTTCCAGTATGTTCTTCCCTCTCACTAAGAACACGCTCACTCTGCTCCTTGCCAGTTCCGTTACACTGAACCCTTCGTATTGACTTCCTGCATTCGATCCTTTGAGCCTTCACAGCACCTGACCTCCCGACGTCGTCACAGCCCACGTACAGCAGGCTCAGTCTCGTGAGCTTTGCCCTGAGCTTCCCATGTCCTCTCCCTGCCAAGGGCTTCCTTTCCCAGAGACGCCGCCCAGGCGTGGGGCATGAAAACCAATGGTCCAAGTTGTAAGGACCGGTCCATTACCCATGCCATGTCTTCCCTTCCATAATGCTCAAATCACTTTACATATTTAAACATCAGAGTCTCTACTCCGTCAGCCGAATTTAAAGCCAGGGGCATGTGCTCAGTTGGTACTAGATACAACGGTAGCCGCCGTTACACAGAGAATCTTTGGCTTTCTCCATCCCGAGCTACAGCTGGCCTCCTAGTCCACTGAGTGGCTGACACCCGAACCCTGCCTTCAGCTAAAATCAACAAGGACCCAGGAGTTTGCTTGTGATCCCAAGCCATCTGCTGACCTTTCTCTGACACCACTTACTATATTTTAGGGTTGGCATTAACTGGACAGGGGCTCTAAAGAGATCCGCTGACTGCACTCGCTCTTTGGGGGAAAGCGGCCTCAGCGGTCCTCATCCATCACTGTTGGGCGGGCAAGTGGCCCGTGTCCTTTCTCCTGCAATGCACCCGCCGTGTGCGTTGGACTCTACAGATGCAGCAACCACTGTGATGTATCCTCGGGAGGCAACGCCTGAGCCGAAGGAGAATGTAGATCTCAGAGAAGTCGCCTTTCTCTGCTGGGAGAGTGGACGGGGCGGTTTGTCCTCTAGGTACCCACCGCATAAAGGTTACAGTGCCCTCTGGTGGTGGTTGCTTTTTCCTGCACTGCGCAACCCCACGCTTCTCTGATTTGCCCCCTCGAAGTCCAAGGCAACGCTGTTCAAGGGACGGCATCCAGGCACGGCGAGGCCCGTAGGAGAGAGCACTGGAGTGCAGGAAAGCAGTCAGGACTCCGAAATCTGCTGGGAATGACGAGTAGCAGCAGGCCTGGTGCCCGTGTCATACTCAGAGTTGGCAACCTGCTGACAAGGCAAGAGGTTCTAGAAAGTTCTGGTGGCTCCTCTCCAGATCTCCTGGAGAAACCTGGCGATACACCTGGCCAGGACGAAAACAGTGCTTCCGAGTACTGGGGGAACATAGACTTGGGAGACACAGGAGCTGCGCGTGGGTCCGCTCGGTCACTTGCTGGTTGTGTGACATGGGACGAGTCGTTCAGCTTGGACGTGCAGTCTGGCCCTCAGGTTGCTATCTGGTTGTGTGACATGGGACGGGGGGGGAACAGATCCTGCACCATGAGGTCACTGTCGAAACACAAGATGACCTGCACAGCGGTGCACGTCGGGGTGCTGCCGAGACCGGGGTGCTGCACGGTGACAGCGGTCACAGAGTGTGCCACCGTCCTGGCCTGCTCAGTCTTTACGCGGCGTGATGCGATGACAGGCCTTAGCTTGCTCAGCAGCGTTTCTTCTTCCTCGTTAGCACATAGGATAGCGAAGCACTTTCAGCTGCTGGCACCCCAGAGAGGCCGTGACTGTCACGGGTGCTGCTCACCCAGTGCTGCCCGCTCTCCCCAGGGCACGGGCCAGGCCTGCACGCAGCTGCCCTCTGAGACCGAGTGTGCCCGCGGGCCCGACTTCGCCCAGTGAACTGTGAGCAGAGATGACGTCCCTTCCAGAAGAAAGCCTCCAGATACGTGTGAGCCCCGGGCCTCTGCTGTCACTGCAGCCAGTAGAGTGCTCAGTGCTGGGGCTCTGCCAGCCTGTGTCCCAGAGCGGAGGGAGTTCGCAGAGGAGTCCTGGGCACCGGTGATGAACAGGAGGCAGGGGTTGGAAACTAGGTTTTTATCGCCCTAAGTCCTAAGATACAGGGGATGTTGTCACCGCCGCCTGACTTAGCCTCTACTAACTGGCGAAGGGACAGTCAACGTGGGCCCGCTGACCCTTGTGCAGCCACTTCCCATTATTCTCGGTCGTCCGGTTCCACAAGGTTGCCGTGGACACTCAACTAGGGAACAATGCATCACTGCCCGAAAGGAAATACAAGGTTAGGTTCCTACGAGCCTCTGCATTTTCATCCACTGATCCATCCAGAGCCTTGTGGTAGGTGTTTCTGATTACAGGCACCTTATTTAATACACAGCTGACCGTCAGCATCGAACCCGTGCCAATTGCACCATAGCTCCTGGCTGAACGAAACTCACGTGTTTTGCCCGTGAGGCACATCACAGGCTTCCTGTGCTCGGAACCGCTAGACAGAACTTCCGCGCTGTACTTGGGGCATTTGAAACAGCGGAATCACCACAAAAAGCACAAAACTAAGGCTAAGAAGTAATAAACAGCACAAAGGACAGTTGCCCCTGGCGTGAGAGCCCAAACAAGAAGGTGGGAGCCCCCTGGTTTGACCTTAGCGGGGAGCACGTACCTCAGGCCGCTGTAACCTAAGCCCCTTTGTGCGTGTGCTGGGCCACCAGTGGTCGCCAGTGCAAGGAGAGTGTGCACTGGCGTTTACAAAACATCTCAGTGAGTCCTAAGTTCACGAACATTGACTGTGCATAATGGGGATCAGCGGTCCCTGGGTTGGCCAGGTGGGGCGAGTGCCCCCGGGTGTGATGAGGGGCTATCTGCCTTCTCCTCTGTGTTCACATTTGCATGGTGGTGCCAACGATGGTGGTGTTTTAACTACCCACCTGTGTGAGGTGCCGCTGTGTTCTTCACCTCCCCATGCTCGTAGGGAGAAAAAATAGCCAGTTTTGCCCAAGAATGTTTGCGAAGAAGCAGGAAAAAGTGGTACTCTTACTCTGTCTTTATCTACCCGAACACATCTTTAAATACCCCTTGTGACAACAGTGGGAACCATGCTTACAATGCTTGGCCTACACCGTACAGGACCGCAGCTGCCCCAAGTAAAAGGCCCCGTGCAACAGCCGGCGTCACACGCGGACAGCCGCTGTGTCCACGGAGTGCTGCTTCTGCCGGAAAGAACTTCTAGGGCCGCGCTGCTCAGGGCACTGGCGGGCGTGGTCTCCACTTGGAACGAAGTGAGGGAGCAGCTAGTGGTATTTGTCGGCAATGATAAAATCACGCTGTCAGGTGAAGGTGACGTTGCAGAGAGCTGGCCCCTGCCACAGGAGCTGGGCAGCCTTCCCGTAGTTAAAAGCCTTCCTGATGTGGTGGGTGCTGGCGTTAATCAACCAGGGTGATTTTCGACAGCGTCTACTGGAAGATATCAACACTCAGAAGAGCTGTGTGACTCTGAACAAACGTTTTCCAAGTGGCCAGGGTGTGCTGTTACAAAATCCTGCCTGAATGAAAGATTCACCCAAAGTGGGGGAAAGGAAACGGATTTTACTGCAGTGGAGAACGGCCGGTCGTGGATGTCATTCCACAGTCCACGCTGCACCCAACTTGTGGGAGGCTGCGCTTTCCCATCTGATGCGGTGGAAAGGGACATGTATCCGCAGTTGCCCGCACAGGCTGCTGGGACAGGCATCCTTTTCCCACCGCGCCCCTGCGTGAGGCCGGGGTTCTCTCGTGGGCTCCAACCGGAAGTTCACAGCTCGTCTCACAGAGCAGCGGGCACAGGACCTCCGCTGCCTTCCGTAAGCCAGACACGGGAGACCTGCAAGCACGCAAACAGTGCCCCGTCCCCCAGTCTCTCTCTACAACTGTGCAGCTGTGTTTGACTCGCCTGTTATGCATGTCAACATATAACGGGTCTGTTACTATTTTTTAATTACTAAATAATTGTTCAGGTCTCGGTTAACACGGTAAATCTCTACAGATAAAGCACACGTTAACAACAGTGCTGGAGAGGTCGCCATCGGTTTTTTTGCATCCTCACCTGAGGACATTTTTTCACTGCTTCTAGAGAGAGAGGAAGGGAGAGAGTGGGAGAGATGGGGAGAGAAGCATCCATCGGTTGCCTCCCACACACCCCCCATCCGGGGACTGAACTCGCACCCTAGGTCTGTGCCCTGACCGCGGACTGAACCTGCAACCTTTTGGTGCAGAGGATGACGCTCCCACCAACGGATCCACACCGGCCGGGGCTCTCCATCATTTTTGAGAGTGTTTCAGAAGTTCTGCCCAGGCCATGTCCTGCTCCATCAACAGTCACCACCCCGCTCACACGCTGATTCTGGCACGGGTCACAGGACGACGGTTCTAGGTCCCTCTCCCAGCAGCAGGGGAGCAGAAAGGCGCTGGGGGCTTGAAGCACCGGGACCTGGCGGCACCTCCCAGCCTGGAAGCTTTCAGGCCAGTGGGCTCCACTCCTCTGCGTCCGTGCAGAGTCCTGGGCGTCAGGTGTTGAAGGACTTAGATCCCTCCCTGGAGAGAACAGCATTGTCATGGCACAGTCCCCAAGGGTCAGGGGACAGAGAGTTAAGACAGACCCACTGCCAACGGAAAAGCCGCGTAGTGGGCAGTGAAGTCAGGCACAGGCCCGAAGGGAATGGCACCACCTGGCTCTTCGTGAGGGGAATCGAACTCCATCAGAGCCCCACCCCCTGGCCGCTGTGCCCTCCAAAATCCCTCCCTTCTCCCCAGGGCTTTCCCGGGCCTCCCGCCTCCCACCTTCCTCCTGAAAACCCCCCTGCAGCACATCTTGGCTTCAGGGAGCCAGCTTTTCTACACAAACCCGTCCCCGTTTTTTCTCATTAATCGGTCTTGCTTTTCTCCCTTCTCTTCTCTGCTCATCATCTGATGGACACAACACAAGCCCCC
This sequence comes from Desmodus rotundus, assembly GCF_022682495.2. Taxonomy (NCBI): domain Eukaryota; kingdom Metazoa; phylum Chordata; class Mammalia; order Chiroptera; family Phyllostomidae; genus Desmodus; species Desmodus rotundus. The sequence goes on along the minus strand of NC_071390.1, from coordinate 3,582,806 downwards.
CAAAAAACATCAGGATCCCCCCTAGAGGGGGCAGGCATGGGACAGGTTGAAGATACTTAAGTGCAAATATTTTTGTACAAATCACTTTCTTTTTTAACAGGCAAATGGCATGCGCTTCCAAAGTCTTTCCTTTGTATAGTACGAAGAGCTCCCCGTAAATGCACTTCTAAGTCTGGGGTCCTGAGACTAAAAGCACCCCTGTGTTAGACCTGACTGAGGATTCTGCCCGACGGTACCATTTCTCTCTGGCTTCCCGCACAAACAAGCGCTTGGGATTTTCGGGGAGAATGCTGCGTCATTCATGCGCCGTCCGCGTGGCCTTGCGATGTGGTCTGGGCTTGTGGCTGTGTTTCCATTTTAATTGGAGATCTCTATTAGTTCGACTCATCATCATCACTTTAATTCTTTGTGAGTCGTTCCATTTGCTGTATAATGAGATGCCTATTAGCATCCATAGCATTCTTGGCCCATAACTCCCCAGCTCCCAGACTTAGGACTATGCATAAGGGTGCAAATATGAACCCTGCAGATTCCTATTGCTAAGATTTGCGGGATGTTATTACAGATAATTATATAACCATAAATGTGTTAGACACGTAATCTCGTTGTCAGACAACTAATTCCGGCAGAATGTCTTGGACAAGGAAAGCCTGTGGGGTCTGAAGTGTGTCCTCAGGTGGGAAAGTGGAACTGGACAGTTTGGGGGCAGAGGTTTCAAACAGCTAACGTCACAGACGTTTGCGATGCCGTGATTTGTAGCATGCGCTGAAAATTCCCAATCACACTGCCCAGCCCGTGCTGTTTCCAGAGTAAGCTCTGGCTCCATGTATTGGGCCAGGCCCCACACACGGGCCCATCGTGTCCAAAACAGGCCCCACCTCCTCACCTGTCTCAGGAAACGGCCTCCCTGTTCACTGGGTCGCTCCAGCCACACTCCAGTCCAAATTCGAGGGTCAGTCGATTCTGCCTCCTAGAATCTTCTTTGATTCCTCCTTTCCCTCCAACCCCCACTGCTTCCTCCCTCCCCGCAAGCCACCCGTCATTCCTCACTGCTTCACTCCCAGCCTGTGGGGTCGCTCCCGGCAGAGCGACATCTCAGTGTATCACAGGAACATCGTGCTGCTGCCTCTCGTCCTGGGCCCAGACGCTGGCCTGACAAACCTTGACAGCAGAACGGGTGCTCGCTGGCTCTTTTAGCAGAGCTGCGAAAGGGCGTGAAAGATGAGACGCTGAGGGCCGCGGGCATCACCTAAAATGTTCCAGCAGCCACATTTTACAGATGACGTTCCTTTAAATAATGTATTTTATTTAACCTGTGTGAAATATTACCGTATCAACTTGTGATCGACATAAAGGAATAGTTAGGGACGGAATATTCTGCAGTCTTTCTTCTCACTCTCTTCACAATCCACAATCGAGACGTTACACTCCCGGCACGTCCCAAGTCGACTGGTCGCGTTCCAAGTGCACCAGGGATGTGTGTGACGTGCGGCCCCCATCCAGGACAGCTCAGACTGGGAGATCCGAGGGAGGGGAGGGTGTACCATGGAGTGCTCATGTCCCTAACCCCCCACCCCTCCCCCACTGGTCCTCGCAGGCTGGGGGAGGGGGTCCCAGCTCTTGTCGAGAGGCCTGTCCCCACGCCCAGTGTGGCAGTGCCCTGGGGCCACTGGAACGAAGTGCCACACACTGGTGGCCTGTGACAGACATTGAGCGTCACGGTCCCGGAGGCTCCAAACCAAGGGGCTGGCAGGCCCCACGCTCGCGAGGCTCTAGCGAGGAGAGCTTCCTCGCCCCTTCCCGCTTCTGGAGATTGCTGGCCGTCCCCGGGTCCCTGGTTGCAGGTGTCTCTCTCCAATATCTGCCCCCATCGTCACATGGCTGTCCTCGTGTGTGTCTCTGTGTCTCTTCTTGTAGGGACACCAGCCATGTTGCATTAAGGGGCCCCCACTCTGGTGGGACCTCCTCTGAACCACTGACATTGCAATGACCCTGGGTCTAAATAACAGCACGCTCTGCGGTTCTGGGAGAGACTTCAGTTCTGTGGGGACCATACCCCACCCTGGACACCCCGCAGCAGCAAGCTCCCCTGACCAGAGCGAGCAAGTCCTTGCTGTTCCCCAGCGTGAGATCCCATCTTTAGCAGGTGCTGGATTTCCGGATGCTCTGAGGTCCATTTCCAGAGTCTTCTGCTTCGTTCCACTGGTCTGTCCGTGCCTGCCCCAGAGCCACACGGTCTGAGTTACAGAGCCTTTCTGGCACATTCTCATGTTTTACCTCTAGAGGTCTGACCATATGTTTCCCCACCCACTGCCCCGTTCCTCCTGGTTCTCCTAGTAAGCCGTCCTCATTCGTTCCTCTAAATAAACTTGGTAAGTGACCTGTTAAAAAATGATATAATTTCAACTGAGATTGCCTAACTTGTCGACACGGTTACCCGCCTGTGGGGTGTCCGTGCCCGAACGCACCGACAGGCCCCCCTGCTCCCCGCGCTCCCTGTCAGACCGCCGACACTTTCAGCCTCTGGCGCAAACTACCTTCCACCTCCCACGCCTGTGCTGCAGCCAGCCGGGCCTGCGTGAACCCAGCCATCTGAACTGGAACCCTGGGAGGCCACTTTGGACGTCTCTCCTGCTCCCTGCCAGGACCCTGTCCACCCCGATCGCTGTTGCCCTACTCAAGTCACCGTAGCATCTCTCCCGAACACCGGCCTTCTCAGTGCCCGGCCTCCCCCCAGTGTCTTTCTTCTAACACACCCGCCCGGGAGATCTTCCTAAAAGACAGGGTGCGGCACCCCAGCTGGACGGCCATCAGCCCCGTGCCCACTGTGCATGTTGCTTTCTGAGTCGTTCGATCCCCTCGGCCTGGCGACAGAGGCCCTTTTGGTCTCATCCCAAACAGCTTTTGCGGGTTGGTCTCCTCCTCCTCTTTCACATGTACTGAATGTTCCCTCTTAACCAGGGCACTTGGCACCACCCCAGGGTGCCCTGGGCTTCCCACCCTGGGCCCTGCTCACACAGTCTTCTCTCCCTGGAGCAGCCTTCCCCGCTGCCTGTCTCTACTTGGCAGGATCACTGGGAGGCCTGGCTCTGACCCACCTGCCAGGACACCTTCTGGGATGCCCATCCTCTTCACTCGATTACAAGTTCCCTCAGCAAGTGGGCTGTGTCTTGCTGGTGGACGACTGTGATACTTGTTTGCTGTGATGGATCCACTTGTTAACAAATTCTCCTGGGAGAGATTCATAGCTCTTTACAAGGAAGCTTGGTGCCTTCTGATGTGTTCACTCCCTGGAAATTTTCAGAAACGTTTTCCAAGACTCACGATATCGATGTTGAATCATCTAGTAGATTTGCTTAGCTGGTGACCACACCGCCAGACTTGGAACTCGAGGGAAGAACTATCATCCCATTTGCATGGGGGAGTAGAACAAGGCCCAGTAAGGTTCACGTTTGAACTACAAAATGCCCAAAGAAGAGAGGAATGCCACGTGAGCATTTAACGAGCAGGGACGCAAAGAAGCCGAGGGCGCTACCAGCGGGCCGCTCCCCCGACTTCTCAGCCCCCTGACAGCTGGCATGCGGTTCCTGTGGCCAGGAGGGCAGACTGGTTCACTGCCAGAGCCGAGAGAGAAGACTTCCGAACGGGAAGTTGGCAGGGCAGAGAGCACCACACAGGGTCTGAACGGCGTCCACTTCCGGGGTGCAACCCAGGCAGGCGCGCCTGCCGAGCGCCCGGGACCCTGTGCTTCCTCTCCTGCGTCGCTGCCGCCGATTGGCCATTCCTAACACTTGAACGAGGGGCCTGGCTTCTGTGCTCTGCACTGAGCCCTGCGCACTGTGCAGCGTGTCCTGGTCTGGGGCCTCTGGGGTCCGGGGGTGGGAGACAAACTCTGAGGAGGTGGCACCATCATGGAGCTGCCCTCCCCGTGTCCAATGTCCCTTGACTGGAAGGGAGGGGAGTGCTTGCTGTGGGGGAAAGGTAACCCATTTGCAAGAAAAGAAGATAAAAGTTACCCTTCTCTTTCGTAAGTCAGCTCTGAAGGCATTTTTGGAAACTGTTTCCTACCTAGAGAAAGGGGGAGTAGAGTTGCCCAGGAAAATCTCCAACTAAAGGTCTCCGTGTGGAATCACCAGACCAATTAAAAATTATAATATGCAAATGTCTCTGGTATCTACGCTCACAAATCTGTTTCCAAGTACTCCAGGGTGGCATGTCTTGGCTGCAAATTATACAGCTGCTACTCTTCTTAAGCCTCCGATCCCCTTAGAAAACATCGTCACATGGCCATAAACAGTTTATATCCACAGCTTGCGCATTTTCTTAAATGGGTGCCTTGCTCCGGGGCCCTATCCCTGTCACACCGAGAGGAGCGCTCTCCTGCTAATTAGGGGGACGAAGAAGCCTGTGTTTTGTAGGGAAATGCCAACATTGGAGGAACTAGTGGGTTTAAGTACAATATTTGTCTTGTGACTCATTTTGGCTTTGACAGCTTGACTACAATAATTATCACTTTCTCAGGAAATATTTAATAAAGATAATAAGATAATCCTGTGCACTGCTGCACTTTTTCATTGAATCTTTTTAATGCACTATTTTAATAATAGAAAAAAAAGTAAATTCGTTAAGAAGCAAACCCAAGGCTGAATTTTCACATACGTTGCAAAAAGGGTATGTGATTTTGAAGTGCAAATACACGGTATTTGTTTATGCAGTGAGGTTTTAAAAAATCATTTTAATGGGAACACTATTATTCTTTTCGGAAAGGTGCTTACTCTATTTAGGAAAACACCTTAAAAATCCACTCATGGGTTTAAAGTCAGATTCTGCCACTCGCCTTGGCTTGAAACAAGTCAACCAAAGATGGACTTACTCTGCTTTGCATTTGGGGGATGAGGAGAGGAAAGGAGAGAAAGTATATGAAGCAGAGGGTCCCCAGGGGCTTTTAAGAAGTGCGTAGGACCCTGGCTGGTGTGGCTCAGTGGACTGAGCGCTGGCCTGCAAACCGAAAGGTCACCGGCTCGATTCCCAGTCAGGGCACATGCCTGGGTTGTGGGCCAGGTCCCCTGATGGCAGCATGTGAGAGGCAACTGATCAATGTTTCTCTCCCTATTTTTTCCTCCCTTCCCCTCTCTCTGGAAGTGAATAAATATAATCTTCCTTAAAAAAGAATAATGCTTTAAAAGAACAGAGTAGCCGACATCTCACTGTGACTTGTAGATTAGCTCTCTCCCCCCAGCCTCTAAGCACCACCCACACAAAGGCCCCACGTTCGGACACGGGGGAAGGGACAGGTCACAGGGAACAGACGGGCCCTGGTCCCGTAGAGGCACAAACTGAACGCACTCGGTTTTCTCAGGTCTCAGGTGGGTGGGAAGCATCTCTCTTTTGACATTACAGCAACCCCTGTATCCACGAGGGAAATGTTCCAAGACCCCCATGGATGCCTGGACTGCAGATAGGCCAGACCCTGTACGTACTGTTTTCCTGTACACATGCCAGCGATAGTGTTTAATTTGTAAGCTGAGCACAGTAAGAGATTAACAACAGTAACTAATAATGAAATAGAACGATTAGGACGATACAGTGTCGTGAAAGTTACGTGAACACGCTCGCGCTCTCTCTCCCTAATCATGTGTGATTGTGCGGTACTCACCCTTCTTCTTGTGGTGACCGGAGACGGCACCGCATCCACGTGCGATGAAGAACCCCCCATTTAATATTTTCAGACCGAGGCTGACCGCAGGTAACTGAAACCAGAAAAAGGGAAATGGCGCATAAGGGGGGACCCCTGTACCACTCGATTTCAAAACCAAAATACTTTCCCCTGGAAAATTCTTTCCGTGGCACATGGCTTCTCTCTGATTTAAGAGATCTGTGACGACTCTGGGCAGAGCCCCCTCGACCCTCAGCAGCAAGGGCCTCGCCCTGAGCAAGGCTCTGGAGGGTAAGGGTGAGATGGCCCCACCCCTTCCACTGGCTGCTCCTCCCTCTCTCTCCCCGTGAGCCCTGCACAGGTTGTCCGCACTCCCGGCCCCTTGGGAAAGCTGCAGGACACTGGGCGATAGCCACTCCAGCACCCCTGCTCGGAACTACAAGTCCTCAAGGCCCCTTGCTCCCTTCCCAACACAAACGGAGGTGCTTGAACATGCTAGTGAGGGCTTCCCCTCCTTCCCCTCTCAACTGTCAGTCCCCAAAACCGTGTTGCCCGAGCACCCACTCTAAGCAACAGGCAAACCTACAGGCAGTCTTGCTTTAAAACAGTATTATTTTCTACTTAGCAAGAAATTAGAAGTGGGTGGAACAAAAAGAAGGTATTAAGAAAGCTCACGGGCTACAGTCGCGACACCCTGGGAAACCAACACCAGCAATAAAGTACCAGGTCAAGGCTTGTAGCGGAGGCTCAAGGCTCTGCTCTATGAACCCGACTCACCCGTGTGCCAGGCTCGAAACCACTTCCTCCAAGTCCCTGCAGGACCCTCCAGGCTAGGGCCTAGGAGGTGGTGACCAAGGCCATGTCCCTCAGCCTTGGTGGGCTGGGACCCAGGTGAAGGGAAAACGCAGGTACACTGTCAGCCGTCTCTCCCTGGGCAGGAGGGGCTTGCATGTGCATTTGATGTCAACTGTTCCCTAGTTTGGGGAGAAGCAGCCAATGGTCCTTCAGTTTCTGCAAAGCCAAGGCTGTTCTGGAAATCAGGGCGGTTGAGAAAATGTGACTTCAGGGCACCGTGAGCCTCTGAGTCACCCAGGATGCTGGGATTCTGTGGCAGACCGACCTTGCGCCTCTGTAGGGTGTTAGTGGTGGAAGGTGCTTCTCCCGAGTGAGGACTGAGCCTGCACTTTGCCCACACATTCTGGGTTCTTCCAGAGCAGTGGGTGCGTTCTCCCAGCAGTCTGGGGTGGCGTGGGTGGCATGCAGAGTTCCCCACAAAGGACATGCAAGTCTATCCATCACTGACACCCAGAGACACTCAGAAAGACACGGGGCTCCCCTCGGGCCAGCCCACCGGCCTGCAGCTAGGACTGAGGTCTGGGGCGCGCAGCTTGGACAATGGTGCTCGCGTCCCGTGGGGTGCACCAACACCAACAGTCCTAAGGCGATTGAACCTGGATGCACTCGTTACTCAAGGAAAGGGGAAACTGTCCTCCTGGCCTTGGGTCAGGGGCCAGTTTGTCCTGGGAGTGCTGGTGGGGAGGCAGGTGCTGGCTGGGAACCGAGGCAGGGAGGGGCCGGCGGCGCACCCTCCATGGTGCCGCGTGGCATTCGGTCCACTTGCTGTGGGTGCGGGCTCACTTCCCAAAGCTGGAGCCTGGCTGCACTCTGCTGTAAGTCTCAGAGGGGCCAGGGCAAGGCCTCACTGTTAGTTGTTGGGAACCGCCCTGCCTGGTTTCAGAAGCTGTAACCCCCCATGGCTAAGGCTGAGTGAGAGACCTTGGGACCATAAGCCACTAAGGAGACAAAGCTCATCTCCCTGGCAGGGGTGCGGCCTCTGCCCACTTTACTTCACCCAGCTCGGCCCCGAGCCTGACCAGTTAGCCAATGACGGGTAAGATTCCTCAAGGGAGGGACGGCCTAAGACAGGCATGGTCACGAAGAGGCCCTCAGGGAAGGACTTGGGGAGCTATAGAAAAAGGGGGTGATGGACCCTCGACCCTGGGCTTTGACATAGCCTGAGTCCCCATTCTGTCTGCAAGAAGTCTCCGAATCTCTTGGCTGCCTTACTTCCCCTGCCTGACTTAAACCTGAAACAATGACAGAGGGCGGTGCAGCCCTGTGCTGGAAAGGGCGGATTCCCTGGGGGCAATCAGGCCAGAGAAAGAATGCATAAAATCCTGTGAAACCTGCTTTGCTAAGAATGTCCTCAATTTTCTGATAAGGGTCCAAGCATTAAATGAGTTTGTTTCCCAAATTTTTTAGCCCTTTAGCTAACTGACCCTGACTCAGAATAAGCCCTGGTAGTTCTCTGTATGTTATCTATTGTTTGATCCTTACTGCCTGACAATGATTGATGAGCTTTACCTGTATTCCTGTGCAAATTGAACCCAATGAAAGCCCACTGAGGAAAAGGCTCTTGGCCCTTCTCCTTTGAGAGATCTCCTCCCCAAGCAGATCATGTCTTGGAAGACTTATTCTCATCCGCTGTGGCTAGGGGGCCCTGCAGGCGGAGCCCCCCCACAGTTAGTGTCTCTTGGCTGCTGTAACCGCTGACCACACACACAGTGGCTTCAGACAACCGAGCCCTCCCTTCCTTTCCGGAGACCAGAGGCTCCCAGTGGGCCTTTGGGGACTGAACCCATGGCTGGCGCATCTTCTGGAGGCTTTAAGGGGGAGTCTGTTTGCCTTGCATCCCTACCCACTCCAGGGCCCCCGCGTCCCATGGCCCCTCTCCTTCCACCTCACGTCTGCTTCCCTGACTCTGACCTTCCTGCCTTCCTCTCATAAGGGGCCCTGGTGAGTACACTGGGCTCACCCGAGTGACCCAGGGAATCTCCCCAAGGCGAGTGAGTCTTAATCACATGCTCAAAGGCCCTTCTGCCATCAGGTACGTTCTCACAAAGTCCGGGGATTAGGACGTGGCCACCTGTAGGAGCCTCGCTGAGGAGTACGTTCAGGGGGCAGTTGAGGGAGCCCCGGGTGGCAGGAGACCAGGGCGGGGACCAGGACGGGGCGAGGGGGCTCCTCGGCACTGTGGGTTTCCGATTAACAATGAATCACTTTTAGCGTCAACAAAACCCAACTGTGACATGGGTCAAGCCTGCACCGGAACCTCCCAGTGTCTGTCTGACACCCACACGCAGCTGGGCGTCCTAAATCCGGGAAGCCTTCGGGGTGACAGAAGCCGTCCGAGAGTCCGGAGGGAGGTCCTCGGAGGGAGCGAAGGTCCTACCTGAAGCCTGCAGAGAGCTTTGCTACTGCGGTTCCATGGCAGACAGAATTCATCAATTTTATAGTAAGTTCTCTAACACTTTCTTATTCCCACATTAATATCTCTCTAATCTCAGTTTCATTGTCTTTTCTAATGTAGGTTTTCTGCATTTTTGAAAGTTGGCCAGTTTTACCCAGGTACGAAGTATATATTTCCAAAATGTGGTTCTAACCCATGTATCAAACAACCTTTTGTCTTCATGAGGCAAAGACACCGCCTGTTGTCTTTGTAATCACGTGTGGCCCGTGCAATCCCACTGGCTGTCCCAGCGCTTCTCAGACCCCAGACGCTCGAGCCGACACTAGCAGCCGGTTCCACTGCCCAGCCCCCGAGACACCCAGGGGTCGCAGGCACAGTGCCGCAGCTGTCCACACAGCATTACGGGCCGAGCTGGAGCAGAGTTTCGAGTGAAACGCCACATCACGAAAGCTTCCCTACGCCGTGGCTGCCAGAGTGTGGGCACGCCCAAGGAGGACGTGACATCACCTTGAAGATGACATCGTGTTCTCACTTGAACTCACAGTAACCGAGCTGTCCAGACCGGCCTGTCCGACAGAGTGATGTCCACCCCTGGCCTAAGTACTGGGTTGGCCAAAGAGTTTAAGTTTTTCCGTAAAATAACATACACATTTTTCATTTTCACCAATAACTTGATTGATTTGGATATTTTGAGTATGTTGGCTACCTCCCACATGGTAGAACATTGATTGTTCTCAATTAATGTCTTGATTTGATTGCTATCAATTTCAACTGATGTACCCGACTGACCGTGGAGCATCGCCCAGTGAGAAATCTCCAGCACGAAACTTCGCAAACGGCATTGACATGTTCGATCTGTCACAGCGCCTTCTCCACACGCTGCAAGTCTTTTGTGCGTTTCAGTTGTGTTTGTGTCTTTCTGGCAATAATAAAGCATACCATGCCAAAGATGTCACGTATTTCCTTCCGTCTTCAACATTAAATTGGCTGCACAATTATTCACCAATTTTGATAATTTTTTGAAACACACACCTATGACAGTTGTCCCAATACAATCTAACCAAATTGTTTCAAATGGAGTTAAAGACAAGTAAGTGCTACTAGAGCCCTCTTTGGAGAAAAAACCAAATGAACTTTTTGGCCAACCCAATATGAACTTTCTGGTGGCCACATTAAAAAGGAAGAAGAAAGAAGCAAAGTTTATTTTCATGATATGCAACATTTTACCCAACGTGTCCAAAGTATTATCCCTGTGACACATAATCGACATAAACAATCTTAATGAGATATGTTTACGTTCTGTTTGTCCTGCTAGCCTTTGCACTTGGAAATGCATTTCACACATACAGCCCACCTTAACCTGGCTATACGTCCAGTGCTCAGCAGCCTCACGTGGCTGGTGGGCCTCCCTGTTGGACAGGCAGACCCCCAGGGAACTAGACACTCGTCAGTAAGGGGGTTTTCTGCACAGGCGGGAGACTGGCAGGTGCTGGCAGGCAAGGCCAGGTGCTCTGAATCCCCCCGGATCCCAGAGTTTTGTTTAAAATCCCAAACAGCCACTGCGTTTGTTTCCACTGTCATTCCTTCAAACATAACAGACGAACGCTCAGATACACAAAGGCAATTAAATAGAATCGGGCAATTAGGGGAGGAACTGTCTGTGTGTTTCCTCCATTATACCCACAGGAGAGGGGAGCAGTGAATGGAACAGCCCCGGGCTGAGGACAAAAAAGTCAGCTTTCTGCGACTGAGCGAGTTTCTGAACCTGCCTCGAACACAACACGCATCTCAACTTTGGGAAGAAGAGTTGTAGCATTTTAAAGCCTCTGAAGCCAGTTGAAATCTGGGGGCCGGGGAAGAGGGGCTCAGGTGAAGCCTGACCTGCCTGGGCAATGGCCTCTGGCATTGGGGGTCCTGCGGGCTCTTGGAGAACAAAAATACATCACTTTCAGACCCTAAGAGGTTGTGGGCTGGGGCAGTGGTCCCAGGAGTAGGACGCCATGACTGTTAGACATCCAGGGACTCGGGGCACCCTGGACGGGGGGAACCTCCGTATCATGGAAAACAAACCCAGTGGTGGTCCCGTACCTGGAGTCCTGTCCTGCTGCTCCATCAGTGGCACCCTCACCCCCGCCATCATGCCTGGCAGGGAGGCAGCCAGCAACCAGCAGAAGTGGGTATTTCGTTTCACTCCTGTGTGTGAGAGTCTGTGTAAGAACTCACCGGCATGCCGCACAAATGCCCTGAGTCCGCAGTTCACGCACTCCATTTCTGGGGTTAGAAAGCATGCTCAGGAGTGGCCACTGCTTCTTTGGGGCGCAAGACCCAAGGGTGTGAAGGCAGCTGCCCGGACAAGACGGCTGTGAACAGACTGACATCCGGAGCTGCCAGAATGTCCGCAGAGCCAGTGAAAGCAGGAGCGGGATGCACTGCGCTCGTTTGCTGGAGCAGCCACTGGGACAGCGTGAGGCTGGGCGGGTTTCCTGATGGCACCTGAACGCCAGGGCTGGTGCTTCTGGCGGGAACCTGGCCTCCAGGGCCCGGGTGGCACTGCGGGCCGCTTCCCTCACTTCTCACTGAGGAGAGAGTAACACTGACGGGACCACCAGCGCTGTTTGAGCAAGAAGTCTTCAAAGCACAGGTGTGTGTGAATGTGTGTGAGTGTGAGCGAGCGCCCCCGGGGCAGACGGCCAGGGACCCCCCACACCAGTGGCCGGCTAGCACCTGCTCTGCCAGGTCCAGATGTCTCACCGGCCTAATGAGAACAGCTGTGTTCTAATGATGTAAAAGCTTACAAAACACAGAAATTTTTCATCCAGAACACTCTTCGGGATGAGATAGAGTCTCCGGGTCTCCATCCCAGGAACAGGGGCTGGTACCAACCCACCAAGGCTCATAATTTAAAACACACATGTTCCTCTTGGACGAATTTCTGCGGAGGGAGGTTTCGGGCAGACGCAGCAGAGAAGCATAACGTATGGACCCTGTGCTGCCTCCTGAAGTCCACAGGGCCAACGTCCCTCTGCTGGGCCCACCGGGGCGGGAAGAGACTTGTCCTCACAGATGTCCCCATGGGGGAGACCTGCCTCCCTGGCTGGGCCCAGATGTACGTGGCTCTGCCCCTGATGGGGCTGCAGCCACTTGCGCATACAGCTTCCATACTCCCAGAGCCTCTGAGGAAGCCTCTGCATCCTGGGGGTACACACTTTAGTGGCTGTGACGCCAGTCACAGAGCACCTGGACAAGCCTGGTGACAGACAAGCCTGGTGACGAAGCTACTGCTGCACCCGGGGAAGCCCCAGCTCTGATGGGCAGTAAACCAGAGCCAGAGAGCGGGCTGGGTTGGACCTCGCCCGGGGCCTCCAGGGCCCGGCAGCATCAGTGCCTCCCACTCAGCGGTGGGAAGTGAGCATCCCGGTTCCCATCGATGCACGGAATCAGCTTCAACAGCTCGCCAATGACACTGCTGCTCTGGGCTGGGCAGCAAGGGCCACGGCTCTATTCCTTAAAGAAGTTAACCCCCCAGAGAATTGGCTTCTTCAATTAAAAAGAAAGTAAACCCGGTAATGTTTCCACGTATTCACACAGGACCTAGTAGCTCCCACTCTGTGCAGCACTGGGCTGGGCTGGAGCTGGGACTCACAGCCCACGGCTCTGTCCCAGACAGACCCCCCTTCACCCCTAAGTGCCGCCGCAAGCGGTAGCAGCTTCCTTCCAAAGAGTGAGCAGGAAAGGGAGGAACAGGAGCCTGGCCTCACAGGGGAGACCACAGGGGCGCCTGACGACTAAAGGTCATGTGGGGTCCCGGAAGGGGTCCAGGACCAGGGAAGAGCATTCAGTAAAAACTAAAGAAATCAAAATAAACGACAAACTGTGTAATTACACATCAACACTGGTGCGTGAATTCTGACGAATGTGCCACATTAACGTCAGATGCTAATAACGGGAACTGATGGGGAGTCTGTGAGCCCTCTCTGTACTATCTTGGCAATAATTCTGTAAATCTAAAACTGTGCTCTTAAAGGTTTTTTTTTTTTTTAATCAAAGGGATAGGAAAAGCAAAAGTCAAAGTTGAAAAGATTCAGATAACTCTGAAATCCGGGCAAAAAATCATCTAAAGAAAATGTACCTCTGCCAACACATGCACCGTGCCAGCACCGCTGGTTAATCTAACCTGGCTGGGGGCTGAGGGATTTCATTATGACCCATAACAGGCAAGAAGCAGCTGCAGACCAACCTACTCAAGAATCAGATAGCGGATGCCCTATCAGGATGAGTGGCTCTCTTTTTAAACGCTGAATCCGAGCACAACGGCTAAATGCACACAGAGACTGGCAAACAGAGCCACAAACGCTTGCTGTTACTTTGTAGCATCCTTATAACGAAATCGGGCAGTTTGAAGAACACTGGGAAGAAAGGCAAACAGTGAAAATGGACCGAAGCAGATTATAACGGAGCCAGAAAAGAAGACAATGGGATTCCAGCTGGACGATGCCTGGTGAAGCGCCTAGGGAAAATCACCCCAGTCACGGGTGACATCGCAGGGAATGAGATGCCTAAAAATGCCTAGAGAAAGGAGGCAGCAAGAGCAGGTTAAATATTAGGGTGTGTGCAGGATGGCGGGGGGGCGGGGGGCGGTGTGCCCTGTCTGGGGTGTGAAGGTGTGACAAGGAAGTCTGGGAATCTCCAGGGGAAGGCAGAACCTCTGGTCCTCCAAGAAGCTGGGGAGCAATGAGCAAGTTGCTGGCTTGTCCCAAAGAACAAGGAGCTAAGAGATTCCCTGCTCTTCAAATTCTCCCCAATGAGAAAGTTCATTTCCACTATGTCTTCACAGCCAAGCAGGGTCAGTGCAAACTGTGGGAGGAGGAGGTTGGGAGGGCTTTTAAAACCCCATGTCTGAAAATCTCAGGGCTCCTGCTGACGGGCACTTTAGAGGTCACTGGCAGGCGACATAGCTTCACACCATTATATATATATTTTTAATTAAAAACAACAAAGAGCATTGGCTGAGTGACTACCACGGGCCAGGCCCCAGGCCAAGCATCCGACCACTTCTCATTCAATCCTCACCGCCTGAGGGGGAACTGGTGCTAACCCCCTTTTACAGAGGGGAAAGCAGGGGCTCCCAGAAGTTAAGGCACTCTCTCGAGGCCCCCAGGCAGTTGGTGGCAAAGCCAGGACTGTGACCAGGGCTGCACATTTGCCAAGTCTGTGTACCTCACCCCCCAAAAAGGTGGCCCCTTGCTGGGTGAGCATTCCAAGGTAACCATGTGAGCCCAGGTGGAGGGGTGGAAAGGCTGAGTCCTTGAGATGCTGCCACAGGCTCATTCAGGAGCTGGGAGTCCCTGGGATGCAGGAGAGGCCAAGCACTGCTCCCTCGGGGAAAAAGCAGACCCCACCCCTGCCCCCACAGAGTGTACTCCAGCGGCTTCTATACATCGCACTAGTGTCCCCTATGGGACTCACAGGAAGTTAGCGGGCTCTTGTCCTCAGTGTGACTGTTGGAGGGTAAAAGGAGAAACTCCAGAGCCAGCCCCGAATCCTGGGAGCTGGGGCTCAATCAGTTGGGGAGCTGGTGGCTGCACTGCCATCTCCCAGGGGTCCCCGCTGCTGAACAGCAGAGCCCGCCTGAGGCTGCAAGCAGGAGGACCCCTGGCTCTACTCCCTGGCTGCCACATCTCAGACGTGTGGCCCCATGGGGGACATTTCTGCCACTGCTGCCTCCAGGACGCATCTGCAATGGCACCCCAGGGCATTCCGGGAGCCCCTCAACCACATCTCGACAGCTGGCCCCAACAAGAGCTCCTAAAATACTTGTCAACCAGAAAGTAAGCGATTTCCTTGCCCAAAACTTGTGATTTTTTTAGTAGTCTTCTGCAGATGCTTTTATTCAGACCCCATAGGCTTTAAACAAATGTATTAGATGGATCTTTCCATCCAATCGAAGGCAAAGACCAACTGGTATGACAGAAAACCACAGCTAAGCACATGCTTCTAATTGAAACACGCAACTTACCAAACGGCCTTGCACCTTCTGCCTCACTACTGCCAAGGCCAACAGCTGCCCACGGGCTTTTCACCCTCAAACCTGGGGGAGTAGTTAAAGACCCTGAGGTAGCCCAAAATGTGATCAACCGTCGTCCAGCCTGTGGGCCTTCTTCTGAGTCCTCGCTTTCCATCCACAGTGCCTCCAAGCAATGCGGCTTCAGAGCCTTAAGCTTCTTGCCTGGGCAAGTGGCCAACCCGAAGGCCCGCCAGACAGGCGTCTGTGTGTGAAGGAGCGCTCGCTCTGGCGGGCAGCCGTGGGGGTTCTCAGCTGCGCGCTCCTGCTGGGACCCGCGGTGCTGGGGAGAAGGGCTCCTGAAGGGCAGGGGCCTGGTGAACAGTCACTGGCACCTGGAGGCTGCGCCAGTGGGCCCGCCCCTCCTCAATGCCCCTTCTGGGAGTCAGATGGCCTCGCGGAAAACACTGGCCTCCCAGTCTGAGCATCCTTACATGGTTCTTCCTAGCCTATTAACTCCTCCCTACAAAAGAAAATCCCTTTTCCGCCTGACCTAGGAGAGTTGGCACATCTCAGGGACCACGTTTCTCCTTATTGAACTAGTGGTCCCATCCCCCTACTGCAATAATCCTTTTAGGTAAAGTTGCTTAGTACCCAAGACTGAATTCATTCTTTACCTGACACCACCAACCCCAGACCCCCCTCTCTCCTTGATTGCCTGGGAAAACCCAACGTACTCAGTCTACCTCCCCCCAGAGCTTCGCCGACTCCGCCCAGACTTAGGCAGCGCATGCTATCTAGCAACCTGGCTCCAAATCGCTGGGATTCTGTCACAGCCACAGGCCCTCCAGCCGGGTCCTTCACCTCCGGGAGCCCAGTCCGCTCCTCTGCCAAGTACTGTGGGAGACTCTTTTCTCCCAGGCGTAAGTGGGGTGGCAGAGGGGGAGTGCACAGCACTGTGGGGGCGTCGTCTCCACTTCCTGTGCACGTCCTGCGTGAAGGCTGCTGAAGCCCAGTAAAATGCCCACTTCCAACATCGGTCCCCCTGGGCACCAGACCCCTCACGGTGGGAGCCCTGGCTAGCAATGGCTCCTGAGGAAATGTGGTGTGGAGGCGGTCTACCCCAAAGTGAGATCTGGGGGGTGCGGGGTAATTCTGGAAGACATCAAAGCTGAACCTTCCATCCTACAGCTGAAGCTCAGAGAAGCCAGGGGCAGGGGGAGGGGTGATGCCAAGCTCAGGTTACAATAACCAGCGTCCCAGACCTGCCTCTAAGCTACGTTTACTCGGCCAGCCCACACATCTTGTTTGCTCTGTTTTACTCTCCATTGGAATACTGTATTTTCAGTTCTGGGGGGCAACCATTCAAAGTTGGTTGTCTGTTTTCCCATAGGCACCCCCCATCCCACCCCCACGACTCACCCCCACCCAATGCCCCCCCCCCCCAAGGTCAGCCGTGCTGGTATCCCATTTTGTGACTTCAGTCACATCTCCTGCCTACTCGACCAGTGACTTCTCTGGTGGACACGGATGTGACATCGAAAGCGCCATGATCCTCTAGGATCTCGCTTTTCTAATTGGAGGAACACTTACAAAGGAAACACAGTCCAAAAGTATATGTATAATGATACATATCAGCACACTGACTGAATACTGAAAGACTGCAAAAAGTTAAACGTCTAGCAATGTTGCATTCATATGTAATTTATAGCCGGTGAGAAACTGTAGCCATTTAAAATGATATATATATACTCAGATATATGATGAATAACGTAAGAACGGCATACATTTGAGTGACAGAATTATACAGCATCTTGAGGTGGCTCCAATCTGCTTGGTCTCGTTAATCCACACCCCCGGCCCAGAAATTTGGCTGCTGCCAGCATGACCTCATCTCCTCACCATGCCTGCTGCCTCGGTGCCCCAGGGCTCCAGCCGGCAGGTCCAAGTCAAAAGCCCTGTGTAGAGCACAGCATCTCCACTTCCAGCCCGGATGACAGGCTGAGCTGCAGGGGGTGGTCTGCTCTCTCCAGGGTCTGCTCAGAGAGGCTGGTAACAAAGCACGGAAGTGCTGGCAAGTTCATGTCCACGAGGCAAAGTTCACCCTAGGAGAGACAGGTGACTGAAAGGAACCCTGAGAAGAGAACCTCTCCCTCCCACACGGTGTGTGGGAAGACGTGCCACTGGGCTTTCTCTGGAAGCTCTTGATAGCTCGAGAACGCACCCTGTCGTGTTCGGTTTCTCACCTTCTCTGCCCCTCCCCTTTCCCTCACTGCTGCGGCCCTGGGGTTGCATGTCCTCGGAAAGCCTTAGCAAATAAGACAGGTATCTAGGCCAAAGCCACAATGTGTCTAACACATACTCTGTGCACACGTGTGTATACACATGTGTGCTCATGCACATGCATGTGGGTGTGTGTATGAGGGAGAAAACTAGTCATGGGTGATTTTCACTTTCATATATTTTTAATTTTCTATGATTTTAATAATAAATGTTATCGCATTTCTAACCATTACAGTTTATTTTTTAATGCATTTCTTTGTTTAAGGATTTTATTTATTTATGTTAGAGAGAGGGAAGGAGGGAGAAAGACAGGGAGAGAAACATCGATGTGCAGTTGCCTCTTATGTGCCCCTTGTTGGGGACCTGGCCTGCAACCCAGGCCTGTGCCCTGACCGGGAATTGAACTGGCGACCCTTTGTTTCAGAGGCTGGTGCTCCATCCACTGAGCCACACCAGCCAGGGCCCACTACAGTTTATTTTTGAGAATGTCACCCACTGGACATGTTTGACCACCCTGCAGAGGTTAGCCAGCTGCAGAATTGGGGGGGGGCACAGTCCATACCCTCCCTTCTGACACACACTGCAAGTTTGGGGGGTGTGAGGGAAAGTAGACAAGGTGGGGCTCGGGGGAGGAATCATGGAAAGGAAAAGTTTGAGAGCCCTCTTGTAGCAAATAAGAGCCGACAGATGGCTTTCTGGGGTGAAAATAACTAAGGCACAATTAAATAAATTTCTTGTTGAATCCTTGAGTGTGCTGTCAGGTTCATTAATCAGTGCCCATAAGGCTTAGTTCCAGAGAATCACAGAATTTCAAAAATGAAAGTGACCTTACGGGTCATCGAATTTAACTTGCTCATTTTGTCTCTAATTTTCATCAAAAGAAACTAAGACCCGGAGTGCTCAAGTGGCTGCCTCACGCTTCCCACTCCTTCTATGGAAATGCCTGCCCTTCCCTCCTCAGAGCGTCCCGCCCCACATGTCCCCGAGGCTCCTCTCTACTCTCGCCACCCACACGGGACCCTCGCACCCTCAAAGCCACCGCGCAGCTCCTTCCAGCTCCCACAGCGCGGCACTGCGGTGTGCTTACTGCGCAGCTTTACTGCGCAGCCGAGTGCCTGACTGCCCCAGGTGGGCAGAGAGCGGGACGTTATTCGCTGGACAAATGCCTCCAAGCTCCCCGTTGTCTGGTGCAGGTGCGTGTGCCTGGCTTGGCATCCGCGACGGGCCAGCTCAGGGGCTCACCAGGGACCGGGCCAGCGAACCTCCACCTGCCACCCAGGCAGCCTCGTGGTCGGTAGGGTCATGAGCTCGAGAGCAGACTGCCTGGTCATGTCCTTCTCCGCCACCAACTGGCTGGACGATCTACACGTTCACTTAGCTTCTCTGCACCGCCTCCCCGCCCCCCCACCCCACCCTGCCCCCCCGTCTGTGAAATGAGAGTAAACAGGGACCACACCTCAGGGTTCCTGCGAGGACTGGGTGGATGAGCTTCCGGGAAGTGCGTGGAAGAGCCCCCCACACAGCGGGCTCAGCGGGGGTTGGCGCACAAGCACTCCTTCCTCACCACGCACCGCTGTGCCCACCGTGAGGCCTGCGCACAGTGAGCGCACAATACACGGCACCTCTCTCCGTCCCTGCGGCCTCTGGGACTTTGCCACTGCCTCTCACGACGCTCAGGATCGGAACTTTGGAGCTTCCCGAAGAATGAGGAACGCGGGGTGGCCAGGGGAGCAGGAGCGTGCGCGCCTGGAGAAGCACAAGCACCTACTACGGACTCTTCCAAACGCCGCGCAGTCGCAGCAGCAGTTACAGCCCTTAGGGACCAGTTCCACGTCTGCCCTCAGAACCAAGCGCGGTGCCTGTGTCACTGCTGACATCCCCACTTCCACGTAGCGGGACGAGCTCTCCAGTGTAAACACAATGGCGCCGCACCCTACCACGGCCGGCGAGGAGCGCGCGGACACCCAGCCACCCAGCCCTGCATCACAGCAAGGACTCATCCTTCCGGAAGCTGCCCTCACTGAGCCTGTAGGATCTAAGCTTAAAATTGCGGCACGGCCCAAACACAAGACGATATCCATTCGCCTTTAGGAAACACTTAGCTCTGAAGATCTGAAACACACTGAGTCAACAACTTTAAAGCCAGGGGGACGTCTTTCCCCAGTCAAGTCACGGGAGTGATGATAGTTATGAAGCATTATTCACCTTCCTGCCCTACAGCCACCTTTCACCAAGCACGAAGAAGGGTTTTGCTTCCCGCCCTCCACACCAATGTCCTTCTTATTTTAAGTATTAGTCTCAGAAGCTTGTGGTAATAGGACGAGGCGCCCAAGTTTTATCATATTTTCTCATCGTTATCACACTTCCCACATGTGGGTAAACAATCCAAATACCCGGCCTGGTCAACAGCAACCGGGGTCCCAGCCCTCGGTGAGGCCCGGGGCCCTGCTGTGTCCTGGAGGCACCGGCCTGGACAGGATGGGAAACGGGTGCCCGTGAAGAGCGGTGTTGTGTGGGGACGTGTCTGTGCGGGGTCGGAGGCCCGCCCCACACGCGAGCACTTCCTTCACATGAGAACCGGAGCCTGCGTCAGGAACGGCTCCCCCGCAGGGCCCTGGCAAGAAGAAAGGGGCCACTGCAGTCCTCTGTGAAGCTGCACTTCAAGTGGCCACGAGAATCAGCGCCTTCTTGCTCTCCGGCAGGAAGGCTTCGCAGGAGGAGACATTCTTGGTCCATTTCTGCCTGAATTGCATTTGAAGATAATTCTTTGCACTCTAGAAAGTTTCTTTTCTTCCTTCCTTGAAGCAAAAGCACCCCTGCTGTGTTCTGACATTCTCTCCCAACTGGAGGGGTGTCTCCCAGGGCTTCGAGCTCCCAGGGGGGCCTTGCTCCTGTGACCGAGACCATTAGAAGGCAGTGCCGAAGCCCCAGGGAACACAGACACCCTCAGGAGGCACCGGTGTGTGGTGTGCGCTGGTTAAATGACTGCTGGGCTCCGTGTGGGGGGATAGCCTAGCGCGGCTCACAAGCATGGGGCACTCCCTGTACTACTACGGCATGTTCTCCAAGACAGCGTGTTATTAAGTGAAAAAAGCAAGGCCTTAAACAATGGGTAGAGTATGCTACAATTTGGGTTTTTTTTTTTTAAGGAGATATATACCTTTATACTAATACATGTGCAAACTTTCACTGGAAGAACCCATGAGAAATTGATAAGAACAGTCTCTGAGGAGGTAACCAGAGAACTGGTGTGCTGTGGTCAAAGAGAAATATACCTTTTTACTGTACACCCCGTATATTTTTACTGAGCTATAGTGAGAGAGAGATTTACATTTTTTTAAAAAAGAGGTGTTGTCATCCATATGCACAAAAAGACCTTGGTTTATGTAAAGATTAAGTGAAATGGATCGGAAGTCTGAATATAAAATACAAACTATACGACTGTTTAGACAGAATAACCCAAATCCAGATCTGCCGAATACCAACTAACAGAACAATGGCACATGGATGAAGAGGAGTTGGCAACAATAATTTGGCAAAAATTAAAAATAATTCATAAATTGGATTTTATTAAATTCAAGACTTGTCCTCACCCAAAAATATTGTCAGGGAAATAAAGAGCTAAGCTCCAGACTGGAAAAAACGTCTGCTAATCGCCCCGTCGACCCAGGACTCCCATCCAGAGCACGTACAGGACTCTCAAAACTCAGCAACGGGGGCGCAAACAACCCAGTTTTCTTACCAGGGAAAGGACTTGAACAGACACTTCCTCAAAGACTAGCTGAGGAGAGTAAGTAAGCACAGAAAAGATGTTTAACTCCATTATCCATCAGGAAAGTGCAAATTAAAAGCATCAGGCCCCATAGACACCCCTGCCCCTTCCACCGTGTGAGAACGCAGGGAGAACTCCCCTCTTTGAACCAGACGCTGAACCCGCAGTCACCATGACCTTGGACTCCCAGCCTCCAGAACTGTGAGAGATGAATGTGTGTTGCTGATAAGCCACCCAGTTGAAGTTACTTTTTATTACAGCAGCCTGAATAGCCTAAAACAGCAGACATACTGATGCTTTTATATGAGATCAAAAAAGAGATATAAAGATTCAGAACAGGTGTTATAAAGCCTTGGAAGAAGATAAACAAGTTGGAAAATCTAAGAAAAATAAAAACAATGAAGAATTCAAATCATGCTGGAAACAACCAAAATTCAAGTTTAAAAACATAGCAGGAACGAAACAAAGGCAGAAATTAAAGCTATAAATGTCTGCAAGCTCTGCCCTCTGGGAATGCAGAGCAGCCTGTGTACTAAGCCTGATGTGGGTTCCAGTAATTACAACTCTGGACGAAATCTTTCAAAAATAAGATCTGAAGGCACGGAAGAGCAACCAAAACGAGGCCAGGGCTGGAGGTGGTTCAACCGCTGGAAGAAGGGAATCAGAGTGGGCGTAATCCAGGTTTAATTGCTTTTCCTCTAAGAGCACTCCACTCTGCAGGGTGGCCGTCAGAGGGCCGTCAGAGGGCCATCAGAGGGCCGTCGCGGAAAGGCAAGGCCTGTTGGCAGGCGGATCAGAGGAGATGTTTGGGGCCGCCAGGGGACTGGTACTCAGGAGGAAGCACAGAAAAGGGAGGCTGGCGCCTGGGACTACGTTATCCTGCCTGCAGGCCCGGAACTGCCCGCGCAGCCTGGGAAACTCCACTTGAGACCAGACAGCAGCAAGGCTGATGGGCACAAGCAGGGATTTCCGCTGCTGCCACTGCCCCTGGGATGCGGAGTTAGGAACTTGAGTCACCAAGTTAGAGGAACCTGGTGATCACCCAGGTTTCCACTGAAACCCCAGAAAGGCCCCCCCCCCCCCCGTGAGAGTCGAGTCCACACCCCCAACCTACTGGGGAGCTGAACCTCAAGGGCCAGGTTGTATTCCAGTGGCAGGTGTCAAAGGGAAAGGGGGAAGCCAGGCCAGGGGGTTGGGGGTCATGCAGCTTGGGTCCCTGTGAGACTCCACCCACCTAGGCTTGTGTCTTAGGAGAATCCATGTGGACTGTGGAGCTGCCATGTGTGTTCTGGAACCCCTGTCTCCTGCTGTGTGGCCTTGACGTCTCTCTGACACCGTCTCCTTCTCCATTCTCAAACTTAGCCGCTTCCCTCTTTGCCTTCTTGGGAGGTGTTGAAGGCCTTCTTGCACAGACCTGTGCTGGCTGCTGGGGGCCCCCCAACTGGGCCCTCTCAGCACCCGAACTTGTATTTGGGAGCTGTCCTTCTGACGAGACACCGTCCCCATTCACCCCTCAATGGCAAGTCCTTAAATGGAGCCTGAACCCTTGACGAGGGCCGAGCCCCACTTCACAACGTGGGGCTGAGGGGTGAGGAACACCGCTGCGTGGTGACGTATGAACCCAAGTCAGGACAAGGCGAGTGACGTAACGACGGGTCTGCTACTCCACACACATGCCTTCCCCATTGGGTGCGAATCTCTCTGTGAGGTGTAGCACTCTCCTTTAAATGTGTGCTTCTGCACTGAATAAATCCGTACAGAGATGTTCCGTAGGCTTCTGCAACCCGACGGGTCTCATGACTGCCACAGGATTCTTAAATGTCAGGAAAATACATTATTTCAAGACAGTAGTTCAAATGTCTGTTCACATAGAGACTGGCTCAAAATACTACAAGGCAAAGGCAAACCAGCAGTTCTCCTATAACGTGGGAATAACATGTCGAATACTTGACAAAGAATGAATGGAGCCTTTAGCCCTCTGCTGGTACAGAGGAATCCTCGGTAAAAGCCAGCTCGTATTTCTGGTTTGTGGCCATACAGCAGGGTGAGTGGAGGAGGAAGTGGGATTTGAACCTGTGGCTCCCTAACTCCCATGCTCAGATCTCTGTTACACTGCCTGCAGTACACAGCGCCCCCTGCCTGGCACGCGGGGGACACACTAAGTCAGAGTGGCTGGGGTGAGCCAGGCTCTACTGGAGACGGGTTCACAGTCACAGCTAAAGAGATGCACAGATACACGACCCAACGGGAGAAGTTAGTTTACAGCGATGAATCCCGGCTCTTCCCTCCCCTTTCCCCCTCAATGGTATACAATTAAAGGGCCACCGGGGAGGAAGGGAACCACTGGAATCGTGGAAGGGGGTCCAGGGCTCTCTGGAGGCAGGCGCCTTCCTGGGACACCAGCAGAACCGCGATGCCCTGGAGGGAGCTAGGGGGACACGCAGGTACGTGGTGCCAGCCCGCAAGCGTCGTGACGCTGACAGGCAGCCAACCGCTCCTGAGATGAGGTAACATGCAAAGCAAAGAAAAAGAGACACAATTTCTGCCCACTTTTTTTGAAAGGTTGAGAAATGTACCAACTTGGAGACAGGCAACAAGCACAAAGAGTTTAATCTCATTTACCATTTTTTCACTAAGTTGCTATGGCCAGCACTCATTAACAGTGAAGGAGAATGAAGCTTTATACGGAAAAACACTTAATAGATGAAAAAAATAAATAAACTAAATAAGCCCCCTCAAGCGTCCAAACCAGCAGGTTCCTGAAACCTAGGAACATGGGGGTACAGATCCCTCCCTGTCCCCAAAACCCTGAAATGCTTCCTACTTCTTGACAAGTGTCTAGCACCCGTGGCCACTGCTTGCTCACTGAGCACCTACTATGTGCTAGGTAGGCTGTACGCTGAGTGCTTTTCCGACAAGGTTCTCGAACCCAGTTACGGTGCTAAGGAGCGCCGGCCTGCCGTTTGGCCACCCCTCTCCCTGCAGAAACGCCACCCACCAAGTTGGTGCGAGGTAATCCTCCTTCGAAATAATCCCATTCTGGAGAGATTTTTGCACTCCCACACCTGCCTTCTGCTCACTGCGGCATCTTGGGTGAGCGCCTTCAAGTCCGCATCTCCCAAACAGGGGACCCCCTTTCTCTGGGAGGGTCCCATGAGGCTTTCAGGACTCGCACCAGGTGGCCGGGACATGCAGCGAGCCCCCCTTTCCTCCTCCCTCCCACAGACGGCAGACCTCGCAGCTGCTGGCAGCTGAGCTGGTGTTTCTCTTGCCAGCAGGTCGGTTGCATGAGGCCCTTCCTAGTCATCCAGTGTCTCCTGCTCAGCTCAGTGCAGAGCAGGGCCTTGGTGACGACCTGTCAAATTGGGCCACCTGCGGAGCACAGAGCAGACTCTGCCTTCGCCCTTGTTCATTCAGCCTGGGCCTCGTGACCCACAGTGTTAAAGCAAGGAGGACCGCTCCGAGTAGCTGACTGCTAGAGAGGTTTTACAAAACACTTCTAAATCTGTAGCAGCGGCTATGTCTCCACGAACATTTAGTGCACTTAAGGGTTTCAGTGTATATTGTAAATAACACTCCCAGGCACAGTTCCTATCATTGCTCAGAACTGACTGAATTTAGTTTTTCACATTCGGTTCTTCGTCATTAAGATCGCAGCTCTGGAGTTTGTAACACGGAGAACAGCGATTTTCAACCTCCTGCATCTCATGCCCACACAAATTAATTCCTCAAATTCTGCGGCACACCAAAAAATGTATTTTTCGCCAATCTGACAAATAAAGTAGGTGTGATTTTGATTTGCTCTCGCCAGGTGGCTACTGTGGCGTTCACTGCTTTATTTGACAATATGGGAAAAGAGGGCAGAGCCCTGACCAAACAGCCGGGCGCCGCACGTGTTGAACATTCTGACGCACCCGGCTGGAAAGCGCTGACTGAGAAGCAAAGGGAGAGGAGGAGGGCCTGGTCCCAGGCCCCTTGGCTGCGTGCTCACTCACCGGCTGTGGCATCTCAGGCACCTGCGGATCCACCCAAGCCTGCATCTCCCATCTATGCAGCGTGAGGCCAACAGCACCGCCCTTGTGGCTGCTTTGGGACTCAGTCATAAACTGCACCTGGGAGTGCCGCTAGCAGGCAGGGGACACATCTGTGATGGCGATGAGCACCCCCAGTGCAGTGGCCACCAGAAATAGCCTGGAACTCCCTGGGGACCGAGTCACAAGGGAAAGGCCAGTTTACAAGTGTTTCGGTGTTTGGTAGGAGGCAGCTGAACAGCTCTGTGGGAAGGAAACTGACATGGATGCTCCGGGGGACCCGCTGTGCTGATGCCCACGGGGGGCCAGTGGTGTCCTCGTGAATGATGGGGGTTCTGGAAGGACTGGTGACCTTCTACCTGAACTGCTTCTCGAAATGACACCTGGGAAAAGCCAAGGCCTATTACTGGATTGGCACTTGCTGGAGGCGTTCCAAGGCGGCCACATTGCCTGCTCCTTGCAGGGCCTTCCTTGGGCCTGAGGATTTCTCAGCTTCAGAGGAGGGCTTCGTTACTACTACCAAGCCTCCACAGGGCAGAAAGAGGGGTGGGGCTTTCCTCAGGTGTCAGCCTCACCTACTCAAAGGGCAGAAGATCAGAGATCCGTGATTTCCTGTAAACTGTCTCATCTGGCAGGACAAAAAGAGACACGTCTTTCCTCGAAGAGTAGCTCACCAAGAGAAAAGTCCCCAAAAAAGATACTTCCTTGTTCCCAAGCCAATTACTGCATGACAATTTATATCAATTAGAGCAATCCCCAGTCTAATACTGAAATATTTAGCAAATATGTATTGGACATCTACTACAGGCCTAGTGGCATTATTATTAATAAAAACATACATTAAAAACAAGAGCACCTGGGGTGCTTATAATATAACTGGGTGCTTACTTTGAGCCAAGGAATAACTCTGGATAATCTTTTTTTTAATTAAAAAAATTTATTGTTGTTCAATTACAGTTGTCCCCATTATCCCCCATTACTCTCCCCTGCCCTACCCACCCCCCTCCCACATTTAATCCCCCCCAATTGTCTTTGTCCTTGGGTCCTTTATACTTGTTCCTTGACTTGACCCTTCCCTTTCTTTCCCCTGTTACTCCACCCCCTCCTCTCTGGTCTCTGTCAGTTTGTTCTTTATTTCCGTGTCTCTGGTTCTACTTTGCTTGCTTGTTTGTTTTGTTGATTAGGTTCCACTTATAGGTGAGATCATCTGGTATTTGTCTTTCACTGCCTGGTTATTTCACTTAGCACAATGCTCTCCAGTTCCATCCATGCTGTCAGGAAGGGTAGGAGCTCCTTCTTTCTCTCTGCTGCATAGAATTCCACTGTGTAGATGTACCACAGTTTTTTGATCCACTCATTTACTTATGGGCACTTATGCTGTTTCTAGCACTTGGCTATTGTAAATTGTGCTGCTATGAACACTGGGGAGCATAGGTTCTTTTGGATTGGTGTTTCAGGGTTCTTAGGGTATAATCCCAGCAGCGGAATTGCTGGGTCAAAAGGCAGTTCCATTTTTAGTTTTCTGAGGAAATTCGATACTGTTTCCCACAGTGGCTGCACCAGTCCGCATTCCCACCGACAATACACTAGGGTTCCCTCTTCTCCACAGCCTCGCCAGCACTTACTGTTTGTTGATTTGTTTATGATGGCCGTTCTGACTGGTGTGAGGTGGTCTCTCATCGTGGTTTTCATTTGCATCTCTCTGATGACCACTGATATTGAACACCCTTCCATATGCCTGTGAGTCCTCTGCGTGTCCTCTTTGGAGAAGTGTTTGTTCAGGTCCCTTGCCCATTTTTTAATTGGATCGTTTGTTTTCCTGGTATGGAGTTGTGTGAGTTCTTTATGTATTTTGGAGATCAAACCCTTGTCCGAGGTATCATTGGCAAATATGCAAATATATTTTCCTGTACGGCTGGTTCCCTTTTCATTTTGCTGATGTTTTCTTTAGCTGTGCAAAAGCTTTTTAATTTGATGAAGTCCCATTTGTTTATTCTTTCCTTTATGTCCCTTGCTCTAGGGGACATTGGTGAAAATATTGCTGCGTGGAATGTCTGAGATGTTCCTGCCTATGTTCTGCTCTAGGACTACATTTAAGTGTTTCATCCATCTTGGAATAACTCTGGATCTTCACGTCAGTACAATACTGCCTGGGCCAGGGCCCTGCAGAAGAGGGGCTTTCCTGTCCCCTGCCCGGGTCTCTGGGGACAGGGTCCTGGGTCCACCCTGGGGAGGGAGCAAGGCGAGTGCGGGAGGGTGGAAGGTAACCCGAGGTGTGAAAGCGCGTCCTCTACCACAGGACGTCAGGGTCCAGCCCGCGAGGCCGAAAATCACTGTGGGAGAGGGCACCTTCGAGCGGGAGAGTGAGTTAACTGTACTGGGAAAATGCAGACCTCAGTATCGACCCTGCTTCCCTTAAAAAGAGCAAGTCTGCAGCTGAGCACTGTGTTGAACTCAAATATTGCAAACGTGCACCCGCCTGTCTGGAGCCTTCTTCCATCTGACCTGCCCCCACGCTGTCCAAGCCATCGTTCTCTCTTACGGGGACGGTGACAATGGCTTCCTGTCTCCACCCCCACACTCTGCAAATCTGACTCCCCCACAGCCCCATTGAAATAATCACAGCAGCAGTCCCCTAGGGCCCCTGAGGTCAAGGCAGACTCCTCTGAAGGACCCTGAAGGTCCTGCCTGATCTCTTCCCGCCGACCTCAGAGTAGTTCTTCTTGTCCCCCTCCAACCCCTAAGTCCTATGAGGTTCCCCTCTGGACCCTCCCTGCTGACCTGGCAGAAGCCTCGGGCATGCCCCTCCTTCCCCTTTGCTTGGCTTGCTTCTCATCCTCTCACCTCTGAGTCTTGTTCATAGATCCCTGTCCCTATGAGGTTCCCCCACCATGACCCCACCACACTGACTGTTGTTACCTGGTTGCTCCGTCCCATGGATATTGACAGTTACAGCCCCGTGGAGAGCCTAGGGAGGACTCACATGGATGCTCAGGGAGTTGGTGGAATGGACATATCAAAGAGGAGAGGCAGAAGATGGCCCGAAGCCAGCTCTTGCCCGAGGGTAGACCAACACCAGAGCAGGTGGCAGGGCCATCGAAGACCAGCCAGCTCCTCGCCTCTGCTTGGGGCCGACCAACCCCAGCAAGGCTCCAGGCAAGGGTGAGACTGTGGGCCACAGCGACATCCTCTCTGGTGGCACCAGCAGCAGCTCCTCAGCAGTGCCCTTCCTGTCTTAGGGACGGGCCCTGTCACTGCGTTTTAGGTGTGGGTGCACTTTCTATTTCACAGCCTCGTCCCTGTGTGCCCTGAGAGAGCCACTACAGAGTAACACAACCCACATTCCAAGTCCCCAGGGTTTGAGGGGCTTGGGGGGACACATTTCTGAAATCAAATTATTTTCCCTTCCATGAGATAGAGTTCAGTACAATCTTTCACTTGTGTTGCAAAATACGGACTTCTCAGCAGTTTGATATTGAGGGCACATCAGAAATGGAAATAGCTTTACCTGCAACCACCTGGACCCACATGCTGCCCCCCACATCCCCGCCCACGTGCTCCAGGGGCCTGCGAGCTTCAGGGCGACTCTCCGCACCTGGGTCAGCCAACCTGGAGCACTGCACGGGGACCTCAGGGACCACAGACAGACGAGCTCTCTGAGTATGATCAAAAACTGTCTAAGCAGAGAGCACCAACCGAGCCTCGCCTCCGTCCCAGACGGAGCCCCTGGGGGAGTTGCGCCTGGATGATTTGTGGAGCGCAGGTCTCTCACTGCCCTACACTTGGCAGCGCCGACAGAGGCAACAATGATATATAATTGATTCCACTCGGATCTCAGCAAGTCAATAAAGAACTTTGTTTATACATAATTTTGTTGGGCACATCTCCCAGACGGTGCTGAAGTGTTGCATTTTTAAGATGCTATGTTTGGGCCAGGAGGATCATAAATTATGAAGATAATGTGTCTTTTGTAACGTTACAGTCATGTAACTGTAATCCCAATTACAGCCACTGTGAAAGCCACACTTGACTTCAGCACAATCCCTCAATGCATTTAACGCTTCCTTTATGCAAGAGCCAGAAGTCAAGGTGAGAGCTGCCGAACCTGGAGCTCCGCCTGCCCATGGAAGGGCGATGTCAGCAGGTGACACCGACCAGGAGAATAAGAGCTTAACGTCCTCACCACGGGGGCCAGCCATACACGCACAGACTCCTACTGGCTTCCAGTCAACCTTCCATTCTACGGACAGAGCTCGACAGCTGGTCCCCAGGCCACGCCCACTACCCCCGCGACGATGCTGCCCTCCAGAACGTGTCATGGGAGCCTCTGCTAAAGACAGAATCACGTTTCTCTCTGGGGCTGAATCACACCAAAATGCTTGAACAGGTGGGCATGAAACTCAGAGGGTGGGGCTGTGACCATGGGACTGAAGACACAAGGCCCTGCCCCGGAGAAGCCCCCAGGGGCTGCCCCTCGGGGGGCCTGGCGGGCACTCAGGCGGCAGACACTGGCAGCTCCAGTCCACGCACCTGCCTTTCCAGGGAGCACCAGGCCCTGCCTGCTGTGACGCCGAGGACAGAGAAAGCAAGCAGTGGGCCCAGCGATGGGCCCCAAGTGAAAATTCACCCAGCAGAGGCTCCAGGTCGCAGGCATTGACTGGTAATTGAGCTGCTTCCCCCCAGGCAACGTGGCATACTTGCTCCAGGTGAGAGGCCTCGGGGATTTTGGTATCAGACCTTGATGAGTCCCTCAAGTACTCGCAGGAGGCCCAGGTGCCGCTGCAGCTGGGGGGCGACTCGGGGAAGTGAGGAAACATGGAGGAGGGGTCCAGAACGGCAGTTCCCAGACCTGAGTGACGATCGAGTCATCTGCAGGGCAGGTCAGTCAGGGATGGTGGGCTGCACCTTGGAGAGTCTGAGCTGAGGGCAGGGACGGGACTGGAATCTGTAGTTGTAGCAAGTGGTCTAATAAGTGACCAGTAAGTGGCGGTGGGGGTTCTTGTCACAGCAGATCTCTGAACTAAGCCAAAGGAAACCGAGGTCAGGACAGACCTATCCTTTTGGTCAGGACTCAGCCCCTGTTGGATAAATACCAATGGGACGCGGGCTCTGGAGAGGACAGGGGTCTGGCCACAGCGCCCCTCTGTGGGCTGGGAGCTGCCTGGACAGAGGTCACCGGAAAAGGCAGTACAGCAGCCCACGGTCAAGTGGGCCAGGGCAGCCCTGCAATGGGCTGGGGCAGGTATGTCTGCGAGCTGGCTTGACAGATTCTGCCTGAATGCTTGCTGTGTGCCACCCCTGTGCTGGTGGTCCAGGCACAGACGTGGCTGAGTTTTAGACAGATAATAAGTAACAGTAACTAGATAGATGATAGGTAGATAATAAATAAATAATAGCTAGATAGCTGATACACATATGACAGATAACAGATGAACAACAAATAGCTAACAGAGGAGAGAAGACAGACAGACAGAAAGACAGGTGTGACCAGCTGCCGTCAGCGACGCCCTGGCTGAGGAGAACGCTTTGATCGTTCTCTCGGGCCGAGCCAGGTGCGGCCCAAAGGCCACAGGGCTGGCCAGCAGGGGTGCCCACTGGCTGCTGTGAGGTGGCAGCGGTGGCTGGACTCTGGCTAGTCGGATGCCTGGGGCAAGCCAATTCACACAGCGAGGGGTCCCTGCTCCGACCCAGACCGCCCACATTTTGAGAAACACCAGGGCCCCAGAGCCTCACGGGCAGCGCCCCAGATGGGAAGGACGGGTCTCTAGTCCCAAATGTCCAGACGCTACGTCCAAACGGGGCGCGGCTGTCTGCTCGGCCCATCTGGCCCGTGGGCCGCCAGCGCGGCCCTGCCATTGAGAAGCGGCCGTGGAGATCACTGACTGGGCTGCATGAGCACCGAGCAGAGCGGAGAGCAGACTGACAGCTGCAGGGGCAGCCAGAGGACAGGGACGGGAGGCAATGGGGCATGTCCAGGGCACCTGCCAGCAGGCTCTGAAGGACAAAGATGTCTCCTGTCAACATGGTGTGGTTCCCGTTGTGACAACAGCCCCCACCCCACCCCCATCCCCAGCCGGGCCTCCAGTGAGTGATGGAGGTGTGCAGGTCGCTTGCGGGGCTCTGCGTGTGATGGCAGTTTCGGCAGGCCTCGCCCGCCTCCCAGCAGCAGCCCACAAGCAGCCCCACTCCCACTCCACCCACCCCAGGGGCTGATGGGAAACACGGCTTGTTTTCCAGCCTCTCACTCTGCTCCGACTGCTGTAGGCTCCCCGGTCCTGCACATCTGGGCGTGTGGGGGCTCCGCCCCTCCTGTGTCCTGGACAGCAGAGGGCGGCCGGGCCAGGCCTGGTGACTCCAGTGTTGGGAATTTCAGCCCCTAAACAGTGGGTCCGGGGGTGAGGGGCACGGATGCTGAAATGCAGGGGCTGCCTGGGCTCCTGTCCTCACCCCGTTCACCATGGGCCACGCCAGGGCCAGCCAGCTACCTTCACACACGGCTGCGGCCACAAACGGCAAAACAAAAGGTACCTCGTCTTCCTATCACCTGAAAGCATCACGTATGGTGCACATCATATTTCGGGACTCACTGGACTACACCAAAAGGCACATAAATTCGAGTGTACTTCCTTCTTCCACTGATTTTATAATTTAATAAAAATCCAACTCTGCCTCACAGGGTCTGTCCTTTCCACACAGAAGGACAGGCACCACTGCTCTCAGTCACGAATAATTCTGAAGCGCCTTGGTGCCTCTGTCCCGTCAGGCCCTCAAACCGTATTCTCTTGGAAACGACATGACATTCTTGCTGGATGGTGTCTTTGTCTCCAGTTGTAGGAAAGCATTTCATGTCCTCCAAAAATCAAAAGGATATTTTTACTGTTATGATTTTATTATGCTTCTTTATGGTGTCATTTGCTGCTGTGCCATGAAGGCAGTGAGGGGAAACCAGCCACAAACAGGGCATATTAAAGTTGGACTGAGTGGTTTGAAGTCCCCGTTTATTTCATGGGAGGGGAAAGAGTGTGTTTGCATGTCTAATTATTGGAGAGGAGAGGTTCACTTATCTAAGTTAATATTCCTTAACCAAGCGAAAAGTAGTCACACGAGGGGAGACCCCCCAAAACTGGAATTATCTTCTGGAGGGCGGGCCCCTTGCAGGACAGGCTTGCCCAGCTAGGTGAGTGTTCTAGGAACCCATCTGTATCTGTGTACCAGCTGGCGTTGTTGTGAGAGGCTGCGTGCGGCTTCAGGGAATTTTTTGAAGACCCTTTCAATCCATTTGCCCATTTCATGATGGGTGACTAACGAGTGCACCTGCCCACACTGAGCCGAGTGTTCAGCAGTTTTTGATCAAAAATGACAAGACCCCCATGCCCCACCCTCCCTATTTACCTGCTCTTACCCTGAGTGACTTTCTTGTTTCCTGGAGGAAAACAGTCCATAAAGGGAAACGTTTTGCCGATGTGGAAAAGGTGAAACAAAAAATGGCAGAAACACTAAAAGCCATCAGAACTGACAAATTCAGAAACTGTTGTGAGCAGGGAAAAAGGTCTCGATAGGTGCACTGCATCCAATGGGGAGCACTTTGAAGGGGACTGAAGTTCAAACATGAAAGAATAGGTAAGAATAAGAACAGCTTTTTATAGATAAATTCCAGGTTTTGGGGTCCCTCCTTGTACACCTGTTAGTTATACCTTGGAGGGACAGCATCCCGTACCAGCCACATGATTGGGGCCTTTCACTATGGACCCAGTTTGCCTGATCCACAAGCAAGGACGGGCTGGCCCCCTGCCTCCGTGAGCCTATTGCTGGAGGGATATCAGGCCTCACCCAGGAACCCCCAGCTGCCCCTTCCCCATCATGGGATTGAAGCCCACGTGGCCCCAGTGGCCAGCCTCCCTCAGCGTGCTCCGAGGGTGTCCCCGATGCAGAGATGTACACAGTTAACTGTGGAGCAGATGAATGAATGGGAGAGCGAGTGAATGAATGGACGTCAATTTAACAAATGCTGTGAGCCCTCCGTAGTGGCGCTGCAGGGCGCGTGGACTAATGTTTGACCTTGGAAGCCAAGTGTTAATGGGCCGCGCAGGAGCCACTGCGGCCCCCTCAGAGGCTGAGATGAGAAGAGGTGCTCCCGAGTGGGCCCCTGTGGGCTCCCCTCCCCGCTGTGAATGCCTGAGCGTCACCTGGAGGGCCCGCTCGGGCCCTCGCTCATCGCCGAAGACAAATGATCTGCGGCGTCCCTGCCCAGCAGTCGAGGAGTGGTGAGGAAATGACCGGGTTGCGATGTGCTACACGGCTGTTTAAAATGATGTTTATACGGCTCCCACAGTAACATGAGGAGTTTCCTCAGATCTAATATTAGCAGGAAACAAGCCAGTCTTGCCATCGAATGCTATATGAAGACTATTAGGGCAAAGGCACTTTTTAAAAATCAGAGAATTCTAATATGATGCCAGAAGAGAATCGCAAGAACGCTGTCTGTGGCTGACACGTTGGTGAGGCCGTTTCTCCTTCTGCCTCCCGTACCGACCAGGTTCTGTAACATGAGCATTTTTAATGTTACTCTGTGCAGACATCACCACACCTTTTCCTTAGAGCAGAAGGGGGCCTGGAGCCACCCCATGCCCGCAGGCCAGCTCAGAATTGCTGTCTCCGGTCTCCCTGAAGAGGGGACGTGTGACATCTGTGTGTCCAGGGGCTGTCTCACATCTGGAGGGCTGTGGGGTCTGAGCTGCAGAGGGTCCAGTCCCCCACCCCTGGTGGCCAGCCCTCCTGTGACTGAGGGCTGAGCCAGTTCCCAGATGAGCAGGTCGGTGGGGAGATGGAGTCCAGGCTCCCGCATCTGCTCTTCCCGTTAATTATTCAGACCCGTATGCCTCACTGCCTCCCACTTTACATTTCCAAAGTGTTTTAAAATCAATAACTAATTTATATACAGGCGTCTAAGAAAGAGGTGTTATTTTTCATCTCATTAAAATGCAACTAGAGCGTCAGCCATGGCTGGTGCTGGGACTCAGCTCTGGGTGGGGGTCCT
Source organism: Desmodus rotundus (assembly GCF_022682495.2). NCBI lineage: Eukaryota > Metazoa > Chordata > Mammalia > Chiroptera > Phyllostomidae > Desmodus > Desmodus rotundus. The sequence goes on along the minus strand of NC_071390.1, from coordinate 3,548,776 downwards.
GGGACAGAGTGGTGGGGGGCGAGCACAGTCTCCAGACCCCTCAGGGGTGGGGGGGAGGAGGGCAGCTGGGCAGGAAGTCACAGGTGCTGGGCCCAAGAGCAAAGCCACCGCGGTCATAGCAAACGGACCATTCCAAGCTCCCACTGGGAGATTTCTTCATGAACCACGATGAGAATTCACTCCTGGGATTCTAGTAACTGGTTATAACTGTACGTGGCAGCATGTGTAGGAAGGGTTTTCAAAGGTCCCACTGGAAGTCCTGCAACAGCCACAGACACCCGAAGCGTGTGCCTGTCACTACTAATGGGCCCTGCCGACATGCCCTCTCGGAGGCGTGCCCAGGGCAAAAAACCACCGCAGACTCCTGTGCTTCCTGTAACGTTGCATTTTTAAGAGAACTTGTGAAGGTTTTATTTAACAACACCTGAAACACTGCTGCCATGGGGACAAAACCCCCTTTAGATTGCTGAGTGAAACATTCGTCACTGCAGTTCCCACGGATGGTAAAAATTTCCATCACGGCGCTATTTAGTACTGAAAGCACTGGAATCGTCGACACGCCCTGCCACGTCCACAGCACGCTTCCTCTGACCTGCTTTCAGAAATGCAGGGTTAAATGTGGGTCCCACATCCTCTTTCTGCCTCAAGCCCCACCATCCTGCACACTCAGCTCCCGTGGCACCTCCTCTCATGCCCAGGGGTGCCCGATGCCAGGTCCTCTGGAGTCTCAGTCCTCCGTCCTCTTCTCCAGGCCCTGGCTGTCCCCATGCTCCCTGTGCAGACTCAGCCATCGCCACCCGTCTACTTCCGTCCTGTGGCCAAGCCATCCCCACACAAGGCTCTGGGAAGAGGAGATGAAGGAAGAAACAATGTTCAGGAAACAGACAGTGGGGCCACAGGTGGGCATACAAGGTAGGAGGGAGAGGGTGAAAGATCATTCCAGAAAGGTAGAAGGGGGCTGCTTTTGAAGGTCCAGGAATGCAATGCTAAGACACTTTACATCAGCCTGCAGGTAATGGGGGACCAGGCAGGGGTGGTTTCCAAGCAGAGGACAGAGGTGATCAGAGGTTGGATCTTGGAGGGTCTTACATGAAAGGTTAGAGCTGGGAAAAGCACCCCACCCCTCCGGGCCCATTTGAGACCCCTCCTCATGTTGTCTATTCTCTGCCTATCTAGGGAGGCTCCTTTCTACCTATGAGCCAGTGTCTCTGTCCCCGCTCATCTGCCAGCATCTCTCGGGCAGGGTGTGTGCCTGACGGACCTGCCCCATCCACACCTGGGCGTCATTGGCGCAGGCTCTCTCTCCGCCTGATCTCAAACGGTCTTGTTTCAGAAAAGACTCAGGGCCAATCGGTGGTGGTGAAGAAATCAGAAGAACGTGTAGATGAAGGAGAAATGAAGGAGCAGATGAATGCTTGAGGGGACACCAGCTGCCACTGCCCTGGGGCTGCCAGGGCTGGCTGTGCACCTGGAAACCGGTGGGCATTACAGGTCGGAGGAGGGGGGATTCCCGGACCTCGACCTACCTGCCACTGTTCCTGGTGTTCTCACGGTCCCCTGGGGCCCCCTGCACCCTCCTCAGCTCATTCCTAAAGGACTGCGACATTTTCCAAGACCAGCCTATGCGAAGATCGTTAGGGCGGGAGGGTCGTGCCCTCGTCACAGCACCTCGCTTGACCACAGTCCTCCAAACAACAGAGATGCGTGCGGCTCAGACTCACTGACCAGGGTCTGCCCAGGTGCAGGCTCTGTCCCAGGTGAGCACCCACAGACACCCCGAGTCTCCCCCGTGCCCCACACCTGGCTGGGTCTGCTCTGCCCCTGTGCCATTCCTGGGTGAATGCACCACTCCCCCCACCCCAGGTGAGAAAGCGTTTTTATAAATCCCACCCCCATACAAATATTACGAGGAAATCACACTGAGAAGAAATGCAATGTGTATTAGAAAGATAAGTAGATGCTGGGTCTCCAAGTCGTACATATTTTTTAAAAATAGCCTGTCCTCAAGGGTCTTTATTTATGATACTGAAAAGCAAACTGTTTGGGAAGCTGTAATAACTTTAACTACAGCATAAAGGAAGGTAACATGTAGTGTGATTTGCTTGCCATTATGTTATTTGTGCTATTTAGATACAAAATTTCAGAATCAGATGTTTTATGGGAAAGCATTGCAATTCTGAAAATGTGACTGAACTTTTTCCTAAGTATATTAAAAATGGAACAGCTTGTGAGCATACATAATGGAAAACAAAGTTTATGAGGCAGGAGATGCCTACAAATATCAACAGAAATTGAACAGAACTGTGTCAAAATTTGAGTTTTATATGTCAACTCAGAAAGACGCTGGCCTGCAAATACACACGGTCCACGCAGTGGGTGGCACTGAGCCCGTTCACAGGTGGGTAAAATGATGTGATGGGAGGGACACCTGGGACTGCCATGTCCAGCCAGGCAGGCTCTGCCCTGAACAGCTGCAGGGGCCCCTTTCACACAGAGAAAGACTCGGAAGGCTCCTGCTGGCGTGGCTGAGCGTAAGGCGGTGCTTCTCAGCTGGCGAGCTGCAGGATTTTCAACGCGCGCAACACCTGGCTACTGAGTCAGGGGCCCTGCTCTCTTTTCCCTTAGATTGTCAAATAAAAAAGTGGCAACAGCCATCTGATGTGAATGAGTCAAAATTATACCTAATTTTTTTATCAGATTGACCAAAAAGTATGTATTTTGGTGCGCGGCAGAATGTGAGCACTCACTTAGACGTGCCGTGAGATGGCAGAGGATGGAAGTCACTGGTGTGCGGGGCTCTCTGTGAGCCACCACCTTGAGGGCGGAGCAGGAACCACCGTGGCCCTCACAGAACACAGCCAAGGAGGACAGCAAACACGGGCTCTCACCAAGAGCTCCCCCAGCCCTCGTGCACCGCGGGTGGGAATGCAAATGGTGCAGCCCCTGAGGAAGGCAGGGTGGGGGTCCTCAAAAAATTACAACCAGAACTGTTAGCAATTCCACCTTTGGTCATTTATCCCCCAAAATGAAAACACTAATTTGGAAAGATATGTGTACCCCCATGTTCATTGCACATTGTCTACAATAGCCAAGATATGAAAAATACCCAAGTGTCCATCAACAGAGATGGTTCAAGAGGGGGTTGTATGTATTTACAGGGGAATATTACTTGGCGAAAAAAAAAGGAATGGAATCCTGCCACTTGCAACAAAACGGGTGGACCACTTCTGTTGAGTGAAGTAGTTCAGACAGGGAAGGATGGATATCATGTGATCTCGCTTATACATGGAACCTTTCAGTCAAGCACCAAGCCCGCAAGTAGAGGGCAGGACTGTTGGTTGCAAAGAGGCAGGAGGTCAGTGGCAGGGAGGGGCACATGAATGATGGGAGTCAAAAGGTTCAAACTTTGAGTTGTTAAAGGAAACCTCCCTAGCAATCCAAACTGCTTCATTCACTCATTCATTCACTCACTCATCCATTCTGCTCCTCAACTTTCAGCCCCCGCAGAACCGCCCTGGTGCTTCCCGGGGTGTCCTGCCCCGATGACAGGACACAATGCCTCGGCAGGCTCTCACCAGGAGCCTGGGACCTCAGTAAGCCGAGTGTTCTGGTCCTGGGACCGCCTTCCCTTGACCCTGGGGTCTAGGGGTTGGACCCTGTGCTGCCTTTGGACCAAGAGCCAGGAAGGTTATTTGGCCAGGCTTGGATCTGCACAGCCCCCCGTCATGTGGGGGGCGGGGCGGGGCGCAGCTCATGGTAGCCAGCAGAGCATCAGCTGGCTTCCCCAGGGCTGCCAGGCTAACAACCTAGCACAGCTCAGGAACCGTGATCCTGTTTCAGGCCCAGCGAAAACAGGCCACCTCAACAAGTGATTTAAAACTGACAAAAATCTCTCACAAACAAAGCAGAAATGAGTAAGCCATGAGTTGTCACCTGTCACCGTTTTTAAAAATTGTGCAGCAGGTCTAGATGGACCGGGGGGCCACCACCCTCCGTAGAACTCAGTGCCCCCCGGGACAGCCCCTCCTCTGGAGCTGGGCTCATCCGGCACCCAGCCATGCGGGGCTGGGTCTCCGGGCCTCGCCTCATTCAAAGGGGCAGCGCACAGCGGCGCGCAGAGCAACTGCAAGAACGGGAGTCCCTGCTAGAGGAGAGAGGCTCGGGAAACCGAGGAGCTAGGAAACACAACCTAAGAGAAAATACTGATGGAATGAGGAGTGTTTAACCCAGAGAAGCAGCAGACTGCAGGACGGGCCACCAGTTCTGGCAAGTTTATTAGCGGTCACTGAGCACAGGACGCTGGCCATCTGGGCCCCTCTCCTGAGCTGGGAGAGCAGACGGTTTGCATTTGCATCGGGAAGACGTAGGCTGGAGACTAAGGAAGAATTTCCAGATGCTTAAGGTTATTAAATCCTGCGGGCTGAGAGGCCATGGCTTCGCCTTTTTGGAAATGATTCGGGGCGGGGGCGGGGGCAGGGAGTCTGAGCCCAGGAACTAGGAGGAGCGAATGACATCCTCCAGCTCTACCTGTATGGGAAGTGCCTCTTGTAAGAGCCTTTCTCCGCTTCCAAACAGGCTTCCTGTCCAGATCATACAGCCTCGTCCTAGAGGCAGCAGGGTGGGGGCCAGGCAGGAGGGGCGTGGCTTTGTTCTGGGCTCACCTAGAGTCCTGGGACCTGTCCTAGGGCAGGCAGACACCTCGGTGGGCCCCTCGCTTTGGCACCAGCCATTATTTTCATCCCATGGACATCCCCTCCCCCACCTCTGGACCAGGAATCAGCCTCTCTGATTTCACCAGAGGGCAGAGGCCCAGTGGCGATAATACCCCCATCCCCTGTCCCCTGTGATGGGTCCAGAAGTGGGTGTGGGTCCTGAGGCAGGCCCATCAGAGCTTTGCCCAGGTGTTCCACTGGAAGGGGCTGGGGAAGGAGGCAGGTGGGCCAGGATGGGCATCCCTATGTGCCTGAGGCCAGGTCTCCACTGACTGGAGAAAGCCATTTGCATAAGAACCCAAACTGGGAGCCCACCAGGTCAGCCCACAGGTGCCCCTCTGCTATTTCTCCTTGGGTTTTGTGGGTCAGTAGAATATTCCCTTTGAAAAAATCTTAATCTAATTTGAGTCGGGTTTCAGTCAGTTCCTAACCAGAAGTCCTAATAAATACAGAGTGGGAGCAGGTCCCCAGGATGTGGGTACGAGCAAGGGCCAAGGGCACAGGGGACAGGGCCAAGCCTTTCTGTGTCAGAAACACCCATCAGCGTCACCTGTGTCCTTCAGAGAAAGAGGAGGGAAGAAGGGACAGAAAGGAGAGGCAGAGGGAGGAGCCGGGGGAAGGCAGGCGGCAGCGCCCTGCCCTGGGGGACCTGCAGAGGGGCCGGTGGGCCCTGGGGACAGCAGTGCACAATGCTCATCCGTACTGGGCCGAGTGACCACTCTGACCACGAACTCTCAGGAAAAGTTCGGCCACCTGGAAGTGGCCTATGCTCATGGATGTTGGAAGGTGGGTGATTGGTCCAGAAGAAGGGGTGTGTGCTCACAGAGGGGCTCCCCAAGAGTGGAGACCAGGAACCATAAGAAGAGGAGAATTCTTCAAGACAGGAAATGCAGAGGCTGGCCTGCCATCCCTGTGAGAAGGTACTCCGTGGCTCACCTGCAGACGTCTAAGGGCCGGCTTTTGATTTCCACGGGGATTTGACCCACTGTTACCTAGATGCTGTGGGGCCCGGAGATCTCGGAGGACACCTAGGTCGTGAGGGAATGTCGCGTTATCAAAGCGGACACTGAAATGTGTCCTAGACCACCTCTCCTGGCGTTTAGCTGAATTGAAGGTTAAAGGCGTGTGTAAGCAAGTAAATAAAAGTTTGCCTTTGAGGGACGAACGCTGCACCAGGCCCCAGAACCTGTCTGTGAGCATCACTGACAGGGGAGGGACTGGGCACTTTCTCATCCCACGTGGGGCGTTTTGTAGCTGAACGATGCGCAGCAATAATAAAGATATCCCCGAGTGTGAGCTGAGCTGGCATCAAACAGAGCTGGGAACGGGATGATAAAGCCAACACAACAAGCACTGCACCCACACTGTGGGGTGGGGGGGCGCAGCTCCCAGAATGCCACCGACCTGCGCTAGAATGACCGAGGCCCCACTGTAAGGAAGTCGCTCCTTTTTTCCCTCTAACACGCTATGCTTACGCCAAAACCACTTCCCCGTTCCATTGTCACAAAGGCGATTTAATGCGAGAGAAGCTAAACACGCATTAAGTCATTTCAAACACCCTCGGTTCATATTTAATGAGGACGATGGGTTGAAAAGCTGGTGCCTGCAGCCAGGAGTGGGCGGCGGGCAAATCCCACGTGTGGAGCAACCTCCAGGAATAATGGCCTGTCAGCCTGACGCACAACAGGGAAACAGCCAGCTCGCGCGACCACACTTTGGGTCCTGTCTGACTTGAAGGCACAAAGCAGGAAACTGGGCTTGGGGAAAACGTGTTCAGACTTTGCAGTTCACATGAAATCTGGGCATCGCATCCCCCAGGGAGGGGCCAGAGGGATCAGTGCGTGCTGAGGGTGTGCCTCTGACCTTTTCGCTGTCTGTCTCCTGTGCCTTTTCTAGGAAGAGGATTCACGGAGGAGCTACGACCTCAGGCATTCAAGAACCACGGGAAAATGCACTTTTATCTGCAGTGGCCTACAGAACTTTCTGGAAAGATAAATATTTTATACTGGTGCTGTGCAAAATGGCAGCGATGAGCCGCAGGTGCCTGCTGAGCACCAGAAATGCGGCTGGTGCAACTGACCGACTGACTTTTTTATTTTGAGTTTAGTTCACTGAAGTGTAGAAAGGCGAGTCACAGGGAAACAGGACAGACTGGGGTCCCAGGGCTGGGCTGGGAGGGCTGACACTGAGGAGCAGCAGGAGGGGATGGCACGCAGTCACTGGACTCCACGCATCTGCCAACGCTCATGGAACCGCACAGGAAAAGTAGTGACTCGCTGCGCGCAAATCAAACTTGACCTTTTCAAAGACGCCGCTGGCACGTGTGCACGTGCTGGCCGGACCATCACTTACGGGACCACTGGGCCCACCGTGCATGTCTCGGTGCGATGCACTGACTTCCCGACTCACAGCGTGAGGTCACAGGCTGAGGACCGCTGCCAGGACCACGGGCGCCCCAGCCTCCATGACCAGGCAGCGTGCTAAGTGCAGGGAGGTGACCCCGTCCCGCTTCCTCCATCTCTGCTGCGCAGACACAGCCCTCCCTGGCCAAAGCAGAGTCAGACCGCCATGTTGTCACAAGTCTAACACCGCCGTCCCAGGTTCCAATCTCCAACCTCAGACTGACGTCCCGCCCTTGCATCACCCCGGACGCCGGAGGCAGCAGGACGGGCACGCGGCCTGACCATGAGGCTGCAGCCTGGACGGCCTCCACCGACGAGTCTCAGCTCATGCAGGGCGGGCTCCAGCCCACGGCTCACGCTAACCCTTCCAGAAACAGCTTCACTTGCAAACTGCGTGGCCGAGAACCCCCGCAGCTGCTTCTAGCGGAAGCTGGAGGGCTGGAGCCAAGGTGTCAGCAAGGTCGGCGTGGTCTCGGGTGCCCATAGAAGGGGTCTAGCCCATGACCCCCTTCGGGCTCCTGGTGGCTTTCCGACACCCTCGGCATCGCCGGGCTGGTGGCGGCCACGCTTGGATCTCCACAGGCATCCTCCCTCCTCATGTGACACTCTCCCATCCGGGTCCCTCTCTCTGGGTCTCCGCATACCCCCCTCCCAGAAGGACTCAGACACTGGACCAGGGTCCACCACAAACCGGTATGGGCTCGTCTTCACTTACTTACACCTGCGAAGGTCCTATTTCCAAAAAAGGTCACATTCCCAGGTACCAGGATGTGAATGCATCTTTGGGGGAACATAATTCAACCCGTAAGATGCCCTAACCCTCGTCGGGATGGGGTCCCATTCCCAAGGTGGACCATTCCAGACCTGACATGGCTTCACCTCTGCCTGCCTTTTTCTCGTGTGTGTTCTCGCTGTGACACGAGTGTCCTGTTCGTGGACAAGGGAGAGGCACCTGGCTAGTGTCTGCCTTTACTGAACTCTTAACATCCAGGAGCAACTGGCCTTCATTACCCAAAGGGCAGAGCCCGGGGGCAGAGACGCGGCATCTCCATGTGGGTGCCCTGGAGCTGGCTGGTAGAACTCGGGGCACTCGGACGTCCTTACGGATGAAATGCAGTGGGGTAAGGGACACTGGATGTGGCTCTAAAGTACGCCTGTCACAGGTGACACTGGGTGAGCCACCCCATGTACGGGCCTTGATTTCCCCCCCAGTCCCGTGTGAATGGGTGCCTTCCTCTCGGGCTGTGTCCATCACTAAATAAAACAATTAGGAGCCAACTGATAAACGCTACTTTCCGAGTCTTCCCCTTTTTGACTGTTTTCCTTTCACTTTTCTACCCACACAGGGGCCTTATAATACACAAATAATTTCTAATTAATATAAAAATGAAGAGAAGTATGAAGGATAAATTAAAAAATCTGTAATTCCCTCACCCAGAGATAATCATTACTTAAATTTTTATGTGACTTCCTTCCAGTCCTTTTAAATGTGTATTTACATGCACTGTTTCTGCAAAATTGGTTTTGTTCTGTACATATTTGTTTTGTAACTGCTATCACTTAACGAGACAGTACGTTTTCCTATTTAATTAAATGGTCTTCAGAGCCTGGTTCATAACAGCTGCAGAGACATCCATCATGGAGGTAACGTATTTCTTTAACTAATTGTCAGCCATTTTGCTGCTCCCAATTTTTTACTCTTTTAAACCACTTTGTTAGAAACGTTCTTATGGATAAGACACTGTGCCCCTTTCTGATGATTCCTTTTGGGAAAGTGACAAGAGGTAGAATGACTTTGCTCCACTCCCCAAATGACCTTTCCTTCCTCTCTCTCTTCCCTCCTCTTCATCTCCGTGGATCATCCCCCCTCTGTTTCACCGAGAACAGATGCCACCAGAAGAGAACGTTCAGACCTTGTGCTGACGACCCCAGCAGCCTGCCTCCCCCTGCGCCATCCTGCTCTGGTGCCTCCTCCCTGTACAGCAGCCCAGGGCCCTCCCTCACCGGGCCCTGGCTCGGAGGCTGCTCCCGGAGCAGCCCCCCCCCCCCCCACCCCACACCTGCAGATCTTTCCCAGATCTTTTCCCCACTCGGACAGGCTGACGATTCCTCTTCTACATTCGTTGCTTGTGACAGTTCTAAAGGCCAGAAGTCCGAAATGAGTTTCATGGGACTAAAATCAAGGTCTCAAGGGGTTGCGTTCCCCCTAGAGTCTCCAGGGCAGACGCCTTCTCTTCCCTTTTCCAGCTCCTACAGTCTACCTGCATTCCTTGGCTCCTGGCCCCTTCCTCCATCTCCAAAGCCGGCAGTGCATCAGGGATCATGTTCAAGTCTCACTCGAATCTCTAACTCTGACCCTCCTGCCTCTCCCTTAGAAAGACCCCTGTGGTAATACTGGCCCGCCGGGATCACCCAGGATAATGCCCCATCTCCCGATCCTCAACACCGTCACGTCAGCAATGACACCGTTTGCCGTGGAGGGGACGTCCTCACAGGGTCTGGGGTGTCCACGTGGGCATCGCTGGGAGACCATTCTCCTGCCAACTACGTCTGTCTTCTTTCCTCCCAGAACCCAGTCCAGCGGGCCCCTTGTGCCCCCGTGGTCCCCTCCGGCCACAGCCCCCACGGTGCCACAACCAGGGGCCGAGCCTCCGACCTGCTGCGTCTGGTACCTCAGCAACACGTGCTCCCGATCATCATGTCCTCCACGGAGGTCCTTCTTTGGCTTTCTGGGGTGCTAGGGCCCCTCGGTTTTCTGGTTATGTCATTGGTTGCTCCTTCTCAATCTCTCTCGCTAAGCCCTGCCCTGCCCCTGGACCAGGTGCACCCCAGGACTCGCTTCTTCCTCCACACTGGCTCCCTGGGTGGCCTCACCTGGTCCCATGGCATTGCACGTGGCCGACTCAATGATGACCCACGTTCCCAGTCCCCGTCTCCCCTCTGGGCTCCCGACTCAGACAACCCCCTTATCGGTAGGCCTCTCCCGCATGGCGTGCCGAAGGCGGCACTGCAGGTGACTCCACTTTCACCTGTCCGCGTGCTCTTCCCTCCATGGTAAACGGCACCACACGGGCGAGCTCTCAGGCAAAGAGCACGTGTTTGTGTGGGCTCTGCCCCTTCCCTCGGCAGCAACCTCCTGTCCATCAGCAAGTCCCGAGGGGACCATCTGATGACCCTTCATCCCCAAAGCGCTCCTGACACTGTCCCTTCCTGCAGGTGCTGCCAGGTTCCCTGGACGGCTGCCGTCCCTGCCCCCGGTCCAGTGCTGCAGTCTGTCTCCCACGCAGAAGTCGGAACGTTCTCTGAATTTCACAGTGAGTGACGTTATCCTTGGGGCCAAACCCTCCCAGGAGAGCCGTGTGTAAGACCAGAGCGGCCGCGGCGGCCTGCGGACCTCAGCCGTGCACAGGGGCTGAGGGCATTGCTGTGGCCAGTGAACGGGGGAGAGTCAGGACAGTGCTGGCCCTGTGGGCAGCGGTCCTGTGCGATGGGCAGTACGCCGGGAGACGGGTGATGCCGGTGAGGCCAAGTTCATCCAAGGGGCCTGGGCTTCGCGTTCAGTGGGCACAGGGCTTCAGTTTGGGAAGACGACGCGTTCTGGAGGGTCAGACGATGTGAATGTGAGGTGTGTCTGGGGCAAGTCCAGCCACTGCTAACATAACAAGAATGGTTTGTGTGATGTCGATGTCACCTGGCAGCCAAGCACAGTGGACTGGAACACCCGTGTGTGAACAAGGATGACTTCACTGTACTTGTCAGTGGGGATGGCAGACGCCGTTGAGTGAGCACGTGTCCTGTGTGGCTGTCGCATTCAAAATGACAGAGTGAGTAGAGCAAGGAATCTGCATCAGATTTTGCGGTAAACTTGAACATTTCTCCATGGAAACTATTTGAATGACTCAGAAGGCCACCGCTACGGGTGACTGGTGACTGGCAGCTTCATCACAACAACACACCTGCTCATGCATCGGGTCTTGTGCAGAGTTTTTTGGTGAAACATCAAATCACCCAGGTGACTCAGCCCTCCTACAGCCCAGATTTGGTGCCCTGTGACTTCTGGCTTCTCCCAAAACTGAAATCACCTTTGAAAGGGATTAAGATTCAGCAAAACAGGACAGGGCAGTGGCTGGCGATTGGGAGAACTTTGTGAGGTCCCACGGTGCCTCCTTTGAAGGGGACTCAGGTGTTACTGTCCCATGTACAATGTTTCTTCTCTCTCGTGTCTTTAATAAATGTATTTTTCATAGCACATAGCTGGATACTTTCTGGACGGGCCTCATATACTTACCACCACTGAACTATGCTTATAATGGTCAATTTTATGTTATGCGTATTTCACTACAATTCAAAAATACTTTAAGAAAAAAAAACCTGTCCATCCTCTGCAAAATCTCCCTCAAGTACCCACGGGGATAATCACAGTCCCATGGACACACTGACCACTTGCCACCACATAACGAGTCACAGAGGCGATCCTTTCAGCAAAGGGGGGCCTCTTGAGGGTCTCTGTAGCCACGGCCCCTGCACAGCTGCGGACACATGGCCAGGGCTAAACCAACCTTTGCTGGCCCATCAGGACCCTAAGTAGAATGTTACCCTCAGGTGTCAGGCCTTCCCCTGCTCTCTGATGCGATCGTAGGTACTTGCAGACTCCACCAGGTGCTCTGACAACTGACAAGCCATTTATAAAGAACCAGCTCAACACCCTGCACACTGGCCCCTTGAAAAATGGAGATGAGTAAGAAAATGTTGAGCATCCTGAAGCAACTGGATGATTTGCAGAGACATTAACGAGAGCCGAGCCCTACCTGCTCGACTTTGCCTTGTTGGCATGTAATTCACCTCCGAGACCTTCCTCCCCGTATCGGGCTCTGCAATCCACCTGCACATAAATTTACAGTAGCACGTGGCCGGGGTGTCGGGGATGTCAGCCGCGGCGATAAAAGTGCCTGTCAAAGAGTATTGGGGGTGCGTCACAATGAAAGATGGGCTGGAGACAGGACATGGTGAGTGTTAATTACAGGGCTGGGTGTGGGGTCCAAGTGCAAAGACAGCCTTGGAGGGAAGAGGGAGGAGGGAGGAGGGGCCGCAGACCCGCTAGGTTAGGCCAGGAGATGTCCCTGGGCCTCTGGGCCTCCTCCTGAGCTGTCTGCCGCTCTCCTGCCTGGGCATGGGGCTCAGGGCTGAGACAAGACTGGGCTCCAACACAAGGCCCAAAACGTTTTCACAGTCCCCAGCCTTTACGCTGCCTCTGCCCATCCCTGCGGCCAGCCCCTGGCCTTGGCCTGGGTACGAAGAGACAACAGCTGGACGGCACCTGTGACCTGAAGAGGGGTGACTTGTAAAGCCAGAGATGTGGAAGCAGAGGGGTCCTCAGTGGGAACTGGGTGAAGGGGTTGGGGATGATTGGAAATGAGTATCACAGAGCCAAGGTTACCCAGAGGGACTAACATGATTCATACATGACCTCTGGGTGGGGCCGGGTGGGTGAGACTTCAAAGGGGTCCGAAAGCAAACGAAAGCATGCGCCCGGCGCAACGGCTGTACTGCTAACGACGGCAGTGACCTAGACTGACTGAGCACTCCCTCCATGCCACGCACTGTGCTCATGAAGCATTCGCAGATGGACTCTCCCATTCAGTCCTCAATACCTCCACATAGTGCAGTACGCGCCACCACCTTCACTCTCCTGTGGGGGAAACCGAGGCACCGAGAGATCGGGTGACCTGCTCAAGGACCTGAGTGATGTCTGGGTAAGGACACACGTGGGGAGACTGTACATCGTTCCCCGATGACACGGGGGACGGCGGCGAATAAATGGTCCCATTTCACTGTCCTCAGGCTCAAACGTCAAAGAAATGTTGGTTTCCACCTTAACCCTCAACTCCTGTAGCCGGCCGCCAGCGCCACGCCACGGGCAATGGCCCTGCCGCACGCCGCTGGGCGCAGCCCGTGTCCCCTTCATGGGGATCTGGGTTCGGGTCTGTCCTTTTTCCACAGTTATGTGTCAGGAGCGTATTTCAGCAAGGAAACTACCTGAAGCCAAAGGCATAGTCTTAAGTGTAGACATCAGAAAAGCGCACCTACACAAGAAAGGCTGTGACCCTCTGTCTGAAAGCCATGCAGAGGCCAGAGCAGTCCACAGCTGTGCGGTCAGGAAGCGCTGCTCCCCTCGCTCGGGCAGGGGGAGAAGGCGGTAGGATGAGGGGGGCCAGGCTGGGATCCCTCAGTGGAAACGTGCAGGGCTTCGCCCCAGGGACGTGCTTCACCCTAGGACACCAGCTGGCACTCTCAGACTCCAGCGACCTAAGCCTTCTCCTAACATCCCGATTTTAAAAGCCTAACGCACTTTGTTTTGTGCTGGCTTTGAGCCGGTGAAAATAGCATTGTTCACACTATACTAAACCCTCATAATCAGCCTCTCGATGTCGCTGTGCTTCAGTGACTTAGGGTGGGGGCCTAACGGAGCCACGACCCCTTTACTCCCTGTGGGACATCTTGCCGGAGGACACGCCACCCCTGAATGACTGGTGTGGGGCCACTCATGGCGCCGACACCTGGAGGTCCCTTTGGAAGGGTCCGAGCTCTTTTGTGGGCTCTTGCCTTAGACCCCACCTGTTCTGTCAGCCCCTCCCTGCCCTCCCTGGTCAGACCCTCATCACAGGCTCTGGGGGAGGTCTGTGGCACTTCCCAGAGTCCTCGCCCTCTGCCCAGCCTTCTTGCTGCAGCCCTACCTCCATCCAAATGCGCACAAATATGGCCACGCTGACATGCCCTCCACTGGGGGGACGCCTGCAGGAGAGGCTTTCGCATGAAGTACTAATGCGCCCATGACCTTCAACGATGGGTCCTCACCACCCCCCTCAGCACTGTCCAGGTTCATTTCATGGCTCCTCCCCTTCCATCTCCTCCCAGCTGTGCTCCACCATGGCCTTCCTGCCTTCCTAGCTTTACCCAAACTCACGTGTTCCTGGCATGGGAACAAACTCATGTGAACAAAGTTCCTGAGAGCTGAATGTACAGATCAGAACAGCCTACGTGTTCATTAACATCAAAAGTAACATGCTGCCCTGGCCACTGGTGTGGCTCAGTGGATTGAGCATCAGCCTACAAATTGGGAATTGAACTGGTCGCTGGTTCAATTTCCAGTCAGGGATCAGTTCAATTCCCAGTCAGGGCACATGCCTGGGTTGCAGGCCAGGTCCCCAGTAGGGGGCGCATGAGAGGCAACCAATTGCTGTTTCTCTCCCATATCGACATTTCTCTCCCTCCCTCTCTTTCTTTTCTCCTTCCCTTCCCCTCTCTAAATATAAATACAATCTTTAAACAAATCAAACACCGTGGTGCTCATTACACTTACAAATCAGTGTATGAAGTGAAGGGCCCTAGCATGGACCCCACCAAAGGCTGCTGGTGGGGTGACCCTAAGTTTAGGGCCAAGGGACTTTGTCGGCCAGTGTCTCTGTCCCTACCGTAAGGTGGGCCATAACCTGCTCACCAGAAACGTGGGAGTGAATGGACCCCACCCTGCTTTCTGCCGGCCCCCCTTCTAGCCCCTCTCCCAGCCCCTCTCCCTTCCTCAAACTGTACACAGGGGATCAGGTTTAAGACTTTTCAAAGGAACACCCACATTAGCTGATGTCATAGGTTGGGTGCCCCCAAAAGCAGATGCCATGACAGAGATTTGAGTGAAGACATTTGTTTGGAAGGTGGTCCCAGCACAAGGGGAGATGAGGAGAGTGAGCTAAGGAAGGGAGAAAACCTGATGAAGTTTCACTCATGATCAGGGTGTTCCTTCGACCCCACCAGGGGCCGTCTGTGATACCATGGGGAGCATGACCACAACTCCTTCCCCACTGGGTGAGGTTCATCCTTGGAGGTGTTTGCTCCCTGCTCCACCTCCAATTTGTTCCCCTGTGCTCCTAGGCGAGCTTCCAGTACCAAGGTAGGCTTCAAGCAGAGGGGAATAGAGAAGCCCGAGCTCCAGGCGGGGAGCTGTTAGGTGCTGGGCATCGTTGGCAGGTGCTGGAGAACCTCATAGGCTCTGGGAAGACGTGCCAGCTGAGAATCCTCAGACTCTTCGGGCCACAGGTTTATAATCACCTCGACTGCCCCATAAAAGGTGAACCGTCTGATACTCGATTCTTTCTTATTCCCCCTGAGGAGTAACCTCCCATGACCTCTGTTCAAGCCTCCACCCACAAGTGCACAGCCCCACAGTATTCAGCCCAAGAATTCAATCCCAAGAATAAAATGACATTCGTGAAAAGACTGTTCTTCCTATAATAATTTTCATTCACTGTGGACTACAAATGATTTATAACTTGATTTCCCCCATCTGTCACAAAATATGAATTTTTGGTTCATTTTAAAGATTAATTTTTAAACGTAAGCCAGCCCCTAAAACTCTAGAGTGATATTTAAAATAATCTTCCAGTTCATTTCTATTTTAATACAGAGATTAACTAGCCTACTCAAGATTTAAAACTTTATCCTTTTACTCAATTAATATCTTAGAATTAGCATTTATTATTGATATTAATGAGAACTTTTAAAATTATTGATTGTTGGGAGATCTGGACAGCTACATGCAAAAAAATGAAACTTGGCCACCAACTTACACCACACACAAAAGTAACCTCAAGATGGGTAGAAGATGCAAATATAGGTCATGACACCATGAAAGTCCTACAGCAGAACATAGGCAGGAACATCTCAGACATTCCACGCAGCAATATTTTCACCAATATGTCCCCTAGAGCAAGGGACATAAAGGAAAGAATAAACAAATGGGACTTCATCAAATTAAAAAGCTCCTGCACAGCTGAAGAAAACAGCAAGATGAAAAGGGAACCAGCCGTACGGGGAAATATATTTGCATATTTGCCAATGATACCTCGGACAAGGGTTTCATCTCCAAAATACATAAAGAACTCACACAACTTTACACCAGGAAGACAAACAAACCAATTAAAAAATGGGCAAAGGACCTGAAGAGACACTTCTCCAAGGAGGACACACAGAGGGCCCAGAGACATATGGAAGGATGCTCAGCATCACTAGCCGTCAGAGAGATGCAAATTAAAGCCACAAAGGATACCACCTCACACTGGTGAGAATGGCCATCATAAACAAATCAACAAACAATAAGTGCTGGCGAGGTTGTGGAGAAGAGGGAACCCTAGTACATTGTCGGTGGGAATGCGGACTGGTGCAGCCACTGTGGGAAACAGTATCGAATTTCCTCAGAAAACTAAAAATGGAACTGCCTTTTGACCCAGCAATTCCGCTGCTGGGATTATACCCTAAGAACCCTGAAACACCAATTCAAAAGAACCTATGTACCCCAGTGTTCATAGCAGCACAATTTACAATAGCCAAGTGCTAGAAACAGCCTAAGTGCCCATAAGTAAATGAGTGGATCAAAAAACTGTGGTACATCTACACAGTGGAATTCTATGCAGCAGAGAGAAAGAAGGAGCTCCTACCCTTCCTGACAGCATGGATGGAACTGGAGAGCATTGTGCTAAGTGAAATAAGCCAGGCGGTGAAAGACAAATACCAGATGATCTCACCTATAAGTGGAACCTAATCAACAAAACAAACAAGCAAGCAAAGTAGAACCAGAGACACGGAAATAAAGAACAAACTGACAGAGACCAGAGAGGAGGGGGTGGAGTAACAGGGGAAAGAAGGGGAGGGGTCAAGTCAAGGAACAAGTATAAAGGACCCAAGGACAAAGACAATTGGGGGGGATTAAATGTGGGAGGGGGGTGGGTAGGGCAGGGGAGAGTAATGGGGGATAATGGGGACAACTGTAATTGAACAACAATAAAAAAATTATTAATTTACCTAAATTACAATGAATTTGGAATTTTCCAAATTAAGATGTGATTTTAAAACAAACATCACTCTTTTCAGCTCATGATATAATTACAAAGACAGTTGACCTGCTATTTATCTACAATATTCATTCAACCGCATCATAAACCATTAATTTTTGGAAAAGTTCTGTTGCCAGTCCCTCTTGGCTTAAGCGAGGGCATCTAGAGTATATTCTCTGTTCCTCCTTTGACTGTAATAGCAGATGACAGTGACCGAATATCTATTTGCTACCTCTAGCTGGAGTGTAGTCACAGAAGAAGTGGACCACAATGAAAAGCCATCCAGAAAGGAAGGTCTAGGGCAGTTCTGAGGAGAGCACTTGAAATCAGGAGGGGTCTATCCCTCCAACAGCCAGTGACCACAAGGGCCCATGGGAAGAAGGTCAGCAGGGCCCGGGGCAGCTCAGGGCCCGTAAACCCTCAAAATGGCCCTGCCACAGGGCCTTGTGGGTCAGGGCACAGTCAAGGAGAAACCTCCGGGAAAGGAATTAAAGCTGATCAGGATGGGGCCAATAGAGATAAGACAAGACCCAGGCCACAGCTGGGGAGGGGAATAGACTCAGGAACCTTTCACTAAAAAGCAAGGTGCCCTATTTATTGACAATTCAGAAAAACAACAGAGGAGGGAGCTTGGTGGGGTTGGAAAGCTTTCTTGAAGTACTGGTTCCACCTACACATGAGCAAGAGTCAAGTATCAAGGTCAAATCCCACAGAAAGTGACTAAGAAAAAGAGAGCAAGAGGCCGGGAAACATCCCTACAGACAATCAAAGCATGTCAGAAAGATGAGGCAAAAGGGCAAATCAAAATTAGCTATTTCAAAGTAAGCTCAAATGATAGGCTATATAAGTAAACACTGAGGAAAACTAAAAAATGAGATAACAGAATGCACAGAAGAATTAGAAGTCAAAAAAGTTTATATCAAAAATGAATATTACATTAGAAAGAACACAGTAGTGGATAAACAAAAAATAATGCCTAAAATTTTTAAATTTTTTTTTTAAAGATTTTATTTATTTACTTTGAGAGAGAGGAGAAGGGAGGAAAGAAACATCAGTGTGCGGGATACACAGATCGGTTATCTCTCGTGCGCCCCCAACCGGGGGCCTGGCCCCCAACCCAGGTACGTGCCCTGACAGGGAATCGAACTGGCTACCTCTCAATTTGCAGGCCAGTGCTCAACCCACTCAGTCACACCAGCAAAGGCTAAAAATTTTTTTAATCAAAAAGAAATGAAAAACAAAGATTTGAGAAAAAGTAATGAATGTGGAAGATAGGTAAAGAAGTTTAAACATGCAGGTAGTAGAAGTCCATTAAAAAGATACTTAAAGCAAGAGAAGAAAAATATTAAAACCACAACTAGAGAAAGATTCCCTGAAATTAAGAAAAGATGTAAGACCGCATATCGAGAGGGCCCACCGTGCGCCTGAGACTACTGCCCAGAAGACTGACACCAGGACACAGTCTAACTGACTCAGTGAGTCAGAATAGATAAAGAACATGCGACTTGAGGGAAAGAAAATTAGGTAATTTTCCAACTGTTTAACTGCAATGCTTCCTTCCAGAAGCAAAGGGAGCACATATTTAAACAACTCAAGGAAAGAGAGTGTAAGTCATTACATTTCATATCCAGCAAAATCCACTTTCAAACACAAACCCAAATGACCAGCACATGCATGAAATAAGGAGTCGGGGTGCCATGCACTCCTCGGAGAAGCTCGAGAGAGTATGAGCTTTGGTCCCCTGCAGCTGCGCTGTATAAACGCATCGCTGGGGGAGCTCAGACTAAGCGAGGGTGCAGGGCAAGGTGGGGGCAAGTAACGGGGAGGCGCCGTGCCAGCGCGGAGGGAGACAGCTGTTCTTCCACGGGGGAGGGAGAGAAGGTGGACACTGAACTGAAAAATATGGCAGGTATGCCCATGGCAGTACCGGCATTCTGGGGCTGCCGTGTGCCCGAGGCGGGGCACAACAAACGTGGAGTGTGGGTTACATCAATTCTACCAGCCCCCGTGTCCTTGGGGTATTGAAGAAGAAGGCCCAGATACCTCATGGTAGAAAAGAACCAGAGAAGACCAACATGAACTCAAGAAAAAACACTTTTTCTATAATGACTTTTTTGTATGTGAGGGGGGACCCCCCAAAAAGTTGGAATTTATTTATAAAAAATTGTGTGTTTATTCTTACATGTTTAAATTTCAGTCAACTTTAAAGTGCTCTCCATTGGATGCAATACATCTACTGAAATGTTTTTTATTTCCACTGCTGAAAATTGTTTTTGAACTCGTTGATTTTGATGCCTTTTAGTACTTCTGCCATTTTTTTCTTCCATCAGCAATACATTTCCCTTCGAGGACTTTTTTCATCCAGAGAAACAAAAAAAGGTTGCACGGGACGAGATCGTGTGAGTAGGGAGGGTGGGGCACAGGGGTCATGCTGTTTTTGGTCAAAAACTACTGAGCACTCAGTGTGGTATGGGAATGTGCGCTCGTCGATCACCTGTTATGAAATGGGCAAATGGGTTGAAAGAATCTTCAAAAAATAGTCACTGAAGCCGAATGCAGCCTCTCACAACAATGCCAGCTGGTGCACTGATACAGATGGGTTCCTCGAACATTCACCTACCCAGGGGAGCCTGTACTATGAGGACCCACCCTCCAGAAGATAATTCTGGTTTTGGGGGGGGCCCCTGTATATATGCGGTTCATATATGTAGGTGGTAAACAG
Source organism: Desmodus rotundus (assembly GCF_022682495.2). Taxonomy (NCBI): domain Eukaryota; kingdom Metazoa; phylum Chordata; class Mammalia; order Chiroptera; family Phyllostomidae; genus Desmodus; species Desmodus rotundus. Next base: position 3,529,056 of record NC_071390.1, on the reverse strand, counting down.
GTACAAACTACCAGTTAAAAAATAAGTAAGTACTAGGGATGCAATACACCACAGGTTAACTCCAGTTCCCACTGCTGCATGATGTGTATGACAGTTGTTACAAGTAAATCCTGAGAATTCTCATTACGAGGGAATCATTTTTTCTTCTTTTTCCATTTCTTTCTATGTACCTGTGGGACAATGGATGTTAACCAAACGCATTACGGTAATCAAACCTTTGTGCTGTGTGCCTGCTCTCACGCAGGGGTGTCTGTCAATTACATCTCGGCAAGACTGGAAAAACTTCAATGACAATAAAAAAACCTGAAATTGTCGCTGACACACACAAGGTTGCGCAAAGCCTGAGGGAAAATAGCTAACCTAACGGTAACGAACATCCTTCGGGTTCAGGCTGTCACCCGAACAGTTTCTCATGGAAAAAAATCAGTGCTTCCCGGAGCAACGACTGCTTCCAGGTCTGGGGGAAACAACACAGGTAACCCGAGGTATCTCTCAGCACCTAATAGCACAGAAGCTACCAAACACGACCCGGGTCGTGTCAAAAGGACCCGGGAGCCAAGACAAAATGCCTCCCTCAGACCAAGGGTAAAACAGTGAGCTTCACTGATGCAACGCACTGAAACCTACCCCGTATGTTTAAATCCATGAAGTTATTACCAAAGTAGGGATCACACTGGGATGATGATGCAGAATTCACTGTCTTGAAAACTGGCAACTACAGGAAAAGAATCGAGCACTCTCCCACCCTTCTCCTACTGGAACTGTCCCACTGAGGAACCAGGGGCAGACGAGGGGTAGTTAGTGTCTCTTTAAAATTAGATGAAAAAGAATGGAATTAGAGTATCATCACTTAGCTATCCCTGGTAATTCAACAGATAAAGGCATTCCACTTTAATAAGGTCTGCTAACATTAACAGAGGAAGGCTCCTCGTTATTCAGGGCTTCCTGTGGTCTGGCCAAGGCATCCACCCTGAGCCTGGCCCAGGCTCTAGATCCAGCTGTAAACTTTCAGGAAAAACAGGAACAGATTCAGCGATACCCTGGGTGCAGCTGGCGACATCCAGACTGTGGGAAATCGGTCAACGGTCTCTGCACTGATACAGCATAGGAACCAAAAGGGTGGCAGGGAATCAAAGGATTACAAGAGACTTGAGGGACAAATTCACAGTTTTAAAAATGGAAACCTATAGTTACGACATAACGAGAAATAGATGCTTGGCCTCTGCCCCTGGTCCTCTGCACAAAGCTGCTAAGAAGGCCTTGGGCATCTCCTGAGTACTAGGAGACTCTCTGGTAGGCTAATGATGACTCCTGGCTGAGGGGCCTCTAGACAGATGCAGGAGGGGGGCTGGTTGCTATAGAAACCAGCCATGTGATCAGAGGGTTGAAGCTTTCATCAATCTCCAGGGAGGGCAGGGGGCTGGAGATTGAGTTCATCACCAATGGCCAGTGATTTAATCAACCCTGCCTACAAAACAGAACCTCTACCCAACCCCCGACTGATGGGGTGTGGAGAGCTTCTGGGTTGGTAAACACACCCACGTGCCGGGAGGAAGGTGTACCCCAGGCTCCAAGGGGGCAGAAGCTCCTGGGTGCCGGACCCTCCCAGACCTCACCATCTGCACCTCTTCATCTGTCTCAGCTGGCAGCCTTTGCAAGAGACAGGTAAGAGCACAAAAGTGGGTCCCTGAGGTCTGAGTGCGTAAAGCAAGCCAATCTGAGGAGGGGTTCATGGGAACCCCCGAATTGCAGCCAAGTTGGAGAGCGGTGTGGGGAACCTGGGGAACCATTACTTGTGACTGATGTCTGGAATGAGGGGGCGGTCTTGTGGGGCTGAGCCTTACCTTGTGGGGTCTGGCAGTAACTCTGGACAGTTAGTGTCAGAACTGAAGTAAATCGTCGGACACACAGGTGGGGTCAGGGAATTGGAGAATTACTTGATGTGGAAAATTCACACATTTGGTGTCAGAAGCGTTGTGAGTAGAAAAACAGTTTGCTTTTAATAGTGGACAGGGATGCACATTTGAGAGAAACATCCATTTAAAAAGCACGAGAAAGTTATCGCTATAAAAGTCAAGCCCTGGCTGGCGTGGCTCAGTGGATTCAGCGCCGGCCTGCAAACTCAAAGGTCTCCAGCTCGATGCCCAGTCAGGGCACATGCCTGGGTTGTGGGCCAGGTCCCCAGGTAGGGGCGTGCGAGAGGCAACCGATCGATGTGTCTCTCGCACACTGAGCATTGACACTTCTCTCCCTCCCTTCCCCCTCTCTAAAAATAAATAAGATCTCTAAAAAAAAAGTCAGGATAATGGTTGCTCCTGGGGCCAGGAGAGGGGCCGTGATTGGAACAGGGGCTGTGACCTGGGAGGGGCTTCTGGGGGTGGCCGGCAAAGTTCTGTCTCTTAATCCAATCCTGTGATAGCATTTGCCTTGAAATAATTCGCTAAGTCATACATTTGATTTGTGAAGTTTTCTGTATTTGTGATTTATTTTTCAATAAAAAGCTTTTTAAAAGCAAAAGCAAAGGCCTCTCTCATGAGGACAATATACTTTTTGAAAGCTAAAACTTGCTTTGTCTCATGTTCTCGTCTATGCGTTACGAAGTAACTATTTCTGTAAAACAAAGGCATGTGTAGAGCCTCTCTAGGAACTCGTACCTAGGACCAGAATGAACACAAAACTGTCCTCCAGCTCAGTTTCACGAGGCTGGGCCTGACCCTTCCATTCCGCAGAGTGGAGAAACGCACCCACACAATGCTTCTTTCAGGAGAGGATTAAGTCATCCTTCTTCAATAGAACAAGACACACTTCTCTATCATCCGCTTGAGAGTAACAGAGAGACAGGCTGAGATGCTGTGAGTTCCTTAGAAAAGAGTAGCCCAGTTGGGTCACTTAAGGTCACCCGTGTCAGACTGGGCTTGGGCTGGAAGGCTCCCTGCCTCAGACACTGGAGTGAAGCTAAGTGAATGGGAGCATGGGGGCCACTCCAGAAATGCCCCACCTCTGCCCAAGCTTCCTCCTGTGCCCTTGGGCGGGGTGCTGGGGAAGGTGAAGAAACAAAATGGAGTCACTATGGTCAAGCTGACGAAACTACTTAAATCAGAGTGGCTGGAATGTGAGGTGTGGATTCTGTCTGACTGTAACTAGTCTGAGGACCGAACCTTTTCAACTTTTCAGCTGTGCATCAGCTGTGCAGCCAGGACACACATCCTGGAAAACCTGCAAAATTTAGGAAGAACGTGCCTTCGTCCAGGCCGCTGCATATCTGGAGGACTGGAAGCTAAGAGCACAGGACTGATTCTTCTCAAGAACACGCTTTTTCCTATAAATGCTCTCACCTTTTTGTTTTCTGTGGAGCACTCTGGGTGTTGCCTGGGTGTTCCCGGACCTGCAATTTGCTTACGACTTGAATTAAATTTGTCATTTCACTCTAGTGACGCTTCCTGGTTCATTTATGCTTGTTACAGTATCTCCACGGCACCTGCTTTGAGGTTCCAGGGCCACCAAACCCTTCGGAAACGCTGGCTTGAGCTTCGATGCCCTAACCCCAGGACTAAAACCAAAGACACCCCTGTGCAGTGCTCAAGAAAGGGAAGCCAGCCGAAAAGCAAGGTGAAGGCATCGCTCCACTGGCCTCTTACCACCAGCAGGAGAGCCCCGAGTTTGGATTTCACAGCCTTAGGAAATCCCGTTCAAGTGGTGCTGTTCTCATAGAATTTCCCCACGACTAGTTTTACTTGTGGAGGGAAAAGAAGAAATCAAAGATGCCCCAAATACAAGTACAACGAGAACACGTTTCTTAAAACAGTTTTATCCCACTGATTAATAATAACAAAATCAAGTTCAGAAAATGAAAAGCTCTTCGAAAGCATCTGGAATAGGAATTCTGTGCCTATTGCAGTTGTGATACAATGGCAGTGGTTTGAAGTGTTAACGTTTATAACGTCATAAAAGCAGGCAGGTCAACCCTGGAAGAATCCGTGGGTCTTCGTATCTCAGAGTGCTGAGTTGAATGGAGTAGAGGCAGAGGAAACCTCCCCAGTGCCTACCCCCAGTACCCCTGTCCCTGGTCTCTCACCTGCAGCCTCGTCAGAGAGGGAGCCAGGGGACAGGAGGACGCAGGGGCGGTTTCCTTCGTGTGGTACCCGGACGTCTGTACGTTTTACGGCCCTTGGGTGAGTTCTGCTTTTGCCTGCAGGCTGGCCTCCCTTCCTGGTCTTGCCCTTCGGGTCCAGCAGAATGGCTGACTCAGGGCTCGCCCACCTCTGCCACTCCCTGCTGAAAACTGCCCTCTGCCTGCTCACCAGACAGATTCCTCATCACTCTGCCCGGCCCACGAGGCTTTTCAGGGAGCCTGTCTCTCCACTGCCAGTGTGTCCCAGACCCGCGTGGTGCCTGGCCGACAGTGCGTGTGCTGCGCACACTTCCCGCCCTGAGCTGAGCCCCTGTGCTCCTGGACCCCCTGCAGGAGCCACTTCCTGGTGGCCTGTGGTCCTGGCCCTCAGGTCACAGCCGAGCAGAGACAGGGTGTGTGTGCCTGCCTGCATGTGGGGCAGGCCCTGCCCCGGACGTTCTCTCCTGCTTCTTCTGGGTGGATTGGTGGGGCCTGAGTCGGGGCCAGGAGAGGAGAGGGCTGGTGGGTGAGCAAGCGGCGGGTCTCTCCTAGGCAGAGTGCCTGGGAGTGGGCCTTTCCAGATGCTGAGGTTCAGGTGGCTTGTGTGAGATTTAAAAAAGGATTAATTGGGATTGGTCCTGTCCCCCACAGTCACGCACCGCTGCGTGGGCCAGATCACCTGGTTCCCAGGCTGGGATAAGAGCTCATCTGCCTTGGACCCTGCACATGTGCAGGGCTCCTGCAGAGGTGGCTCCTAGGGGGTGAGAAGGGGAGCCACCCATCCGACAGACCCCTGCAGCTCCACTCCACTGCTAACCGTGACCGATGGGTGCTGCCCACTCACTGTGCTGCAAGCAGAGTACATATGCGCTTCCCACACAGCTACCTGCAACCCAGAGGCCTTAATTGAGTGAGACAATGCAGGAGCTCAGCAAGGCTGTCTGTTTGCATTATCAGTGCTCCTCTCTCTCATTAGCCCCAAGCTCAGGTGCAATGTAGATAAAATGAGAAGGATTCCCTCCCAGCCTGGGGGCAGTCACAGATAATTAGAGGGCCAAGTGAGTCCAGGTAAGTGCTGTCCCAGAGGGAAGGGCTCCTGAGAGGACCACAGAGGGAGAGCCTGGAGTGTGATAAAGGGCACCTGGCTGACCTTCGACCCTTGCTGGGGTGGCAGTAGTGTTGGCCAGAGGGGAAAAGGTGGAGCAGGTAGAGTGCTGGCCTGGGAAGGCTTCAGGTGTATTCAAGGGCATGAGCAAGTTGCCTATGCAGGGGACCTGAAAGGTCAGCTGTGGGCGCAGCCAGGCGGAGGCCCTCAGAGCACCTGGGTGAGCCTGGTGTGCGGGGCAAGTGCCTGTGGGGTGGGTGGGGAGCTGGGAGACAGAGCCTTGGCCTGGAGGCAGCTCTGGGCAGGAGTGTCCTGGGCCCAGCCACCTGGCTGCCCAGCCTCTTATACCTCCAGGCCGCCTGAACTTCACTCCAGAGACCCACCACTGCAGCCTGACACCCCTCCAAGAGCTCAGGTGTGTCCACTTAGTCTAAGGGACTGGCCAAGGGGGCCGCTGTCTGGATGGTGAGCCTTTTTCGGGCTTCGGAGTTGCAGAGGCAAGAGGTCCGGGGAGCACCAGACCCTGAGGGATTGAGTCTGGAGGCCTGGGCTGCACCCCAGCATCCCTGCCTGCCTCCTTCTCTGCGGGGCGGGGGCATTAGAATGACATCTGTCCCCCCACCTCATTGCCGTGCTGTTGGTTAAGTCTGGGGTCTGACGTCCGAATGACTGGGTTCAACACCCCTTAGCCCCCCACCAGCATTTCAGGACAAGGAGCATGAAGGCTCCACTGTGGAGTAGGTGGTGGGGAGGCAGCCCTGATGTCAAGTTCTTGGCGATATCTTTTCATGTCCCTAAGACACGGGGTTGGACGCTCTGAGGAATGTGTCAGCCTGTCTAAAGTAGAGAAGACGTCCTTTCTTCTGCCAAGGACCACTGACCAATTTAAGAAGAAATCAACTGAGTTATAAAAACTAGTAATGGAATGAACAAAAGCTGCTAAATGATTCTGTACGGAGGTTCTCTCACACACACACTCTCTCTCTCTCTCCCCCCAACAGGTTACAGAAAGGTCCGCTCACTATGTGAATGAGCACTGGGACTGAAGCTCTGAAGCACAGTTTTAGTCTGGTGTGAAGACGAATCAACAAAGGTCAATGTCCAACAGAGCAGAGGGGGAGGCGTGTGAGGAGGGAGGCACCCAGAAGGCTGCAGACTGGCCTGAGGAAGGATGGGGGAAGGGCAGGAAGCCGGTCAGCGCCATCAGACACGGGCCTCGGCCCACCCACCGCCCAGGACACCCAGCTGTCCTTTCCAGAGATCGGACCCATCCCTCCCAAACAGGAGCCCGAGGGAACACACGAGAGGCGAGCCTGCCCGCACCCAACACGTCTCAAGCAGAACAGAGGTTAAACAAGTCACATCTCCACACGCACTGAAATCCTCCCCATAAGCAGCACGATGGGCCCTCCCGACGGCCCGAGCTCCCTCGGGACCGGACAACTCTAAGGGGCACGGCTCTCAAACACTCAGCCGCTTTCCTTATGTCTTCTTGTACTTTCCTTGCTGTGTGAAGACATTGTGATTATGGTTTATTTTGCAGTCTCAAATCAGGGAGGGTATTAACATAAACTTTCCAACGATGGTTTTCCACTGTATTTGGCTAAATCCTTTTCGTCATCGTTGAATGGTGTTCTGGTCATTTTTAAAAAACCCACCTGCCAGTTCTCCTTTCCCGTGTGATTTTCATCACACTCTGTCCCCACCCTTCTGGCCTTCTCCCTAACTGGAGAAGCCCAGGTGCCAGCAGGGCCGCTTTCTCCTGAGGCCCCCCTGCTTGGCGTTCAGAAGCTGCCTTCTCCCAGCGGCTGTGCATGGTGGTCCCTCTGCAGGGTGGGGTTCAGCCCAGCCTCGCTCTCCAGCTGTGAACTGTCTCAGAGAGCCTTCAGGAGCCCCGTGTTGTCCTCTGTGAGGTGGGGTGCCCACAGGTCAGGTGAGGAAGAAAGGTCCCCGTGTGCCTGTGAGTGCATTCTCAGGAGACCGGCTGTAATTAATCCGGAGAGGACCCCCCAGATCCTTCCCTCCATTCCACAGCCCATCTTCCCTCTGCCCCCAGGGCACAGGTCAGACCACCTGGCCCTGCACCTGGCGCTCACAGCCCTGCCGGCTCTGGCCCCACATCCCGGCCTCCTAGGCCCTGTGCTCCTTCCCAGCCAGGCCATTTCTCATGCCCTTCCTTCTGCCTGGAATGACCTGGCTCGGTCAGGGTTTACCTTCTCCCCCCGATTGTCACCTCTTCATCCACGCTTCCTGATTCTTCCAGGAGATGCTCATTTACTGTCTTCTGGACGCCTCCAGAGGGTTGTGTGTGCGGGAGCCCGGTGACTGACAGCCCCGCAGCCCGCCCACAGCCGCCTTTCACAGGCTGGCTGGCGCTCACCCAGACCGCCCTCGCCCTCCGGGGCCCGAGGAGGAACCTGGGGGCCAAGGGCCCAGCTGTGAGGCTCAGAAGAGGAAGTGCTGCCTCTGCAGCTGGAACCTTCCAATGGCAACAGCAAGACCCTGGAGCAGGGCCAGCCTGCAGCGTGGTGGCCCACACCCTGTCCCTGGCTTTTGAGGTGGCTCTGGGCGAGGCTGCTTGGCAGCAGGGGACCACAGCGGGGACCTGTGCGGAAGACTGCCAGAAGCCAGGGAGGAGAAATGGATGCCTCGCAATCTGCCTGAGTTCAGGGTGGCGGCTAGCTGGTTTCTCCCCAAGGCCTCTCTTCATGGCCGCCACGTGGCCGTGGCCTCACACAGCCTTTCCTATGTGCCTGTGTCCCTGATGTCTCTCTGTGTGCCCAAACTTCCTCCTCTTACACCGACACAGTCAGAGGGGATCAGGGCCTACCCTGAAAGCCTCATTTTAACTCAATCCCTTCTTAAAGGTCCTGTTTCCAAATACAGTCGCATTGTGAGGTTCTTGGGGTTAGCATTCGACATGTGAATTTTGGGGGGATCACAACTCAGCACTTAAGAGTGGGTCCCCAAACGACAACCAGCATGGTGATGTCTAAAGCAGGGATGGAGGGGGACAGACAAATCCAGCAGGTACCCACCCTAATTCCTGGCTACTACGTCACACAGGGCCAAGGCGGTCCCGTGCCCCACGCCCACAGCAGGGGGCACTTTCAGAACCAGAAACTGGAAGGCCTCATCTGAGCAAGTGTGAAGGGAGGAGCAGGAGAGAATCCCAGCATCTCCCAGGTGGAAGGAGGTCGATCAGCGACATCCCACACCAACCCCCCTCCCCACCAAGCAGTAACAGCCCCGGGCAGGAGCGGAACCCTGACGTCGGGGTCCCTGTTTCTTCCCTCATTCTCTCTGTGTTCTTCTCCACCTCCTGGGGCACAGGGAGCACAGTGATGACACAGTTCTGCCTGCACATCCCGTCATCCCTGTCATTTCTGCATCTGGACTTTACTGCAGGCTACAGGCTGTCTTCCCACGTCTTTTGGCTTGGATGCCAGACACAGCAACTTCACACGACGGGCGCCGGATTCACTGTCTTCTTTTAAACAGCGATATGCCCTGTGCCGGCGTGCTGCGTGCCGCGCGGCCGTTTCACTCTCCGAGCTTGCTTTTTCACTTTGTCACTGGCCTGAGCAGCCTTCAGTTTAGAATGCAAAGCCCCCCAGGGAAGGTGGCAGCCTTGGGAAGACACCCTCTGTCCCACCCAGGTGGGAGGGAATGTTACTGTGTAAGCTCTGGGACTTATTTGGGGCCCGTACTTTCTGGGGTTCTTTCTGCAGCCAGCCCACCGTGGGCCTTTTGCGGGTTGGCGCTGACCTAGACTCACCTGGTTTCCCTCCCCCATGCCTGGGTCCAGATCAGAGACTCGGGCAGACTGCTGCAGGTCTCCCGTGCTCTCCCTGTGTGGGCAGCCCCTCCTCCCGGCTTTTCTCACCTGCAAGTCCTAGCAGCCTCGGCTTCTCTAAACTCCAACACTGTCTCTGCTCAGTGGGACCCCAGGCTCAGGCACACTCTTCTTCCGGTGCTGCAGCCCAGACACCACCTCCAGGAAGCCCGCCGGGCAACCGACCAGAGGGCTCACCTCATTCATTTCCTGTCTTTCAGGGATCTCAGTCCTGTACTGTCTGATATCTGAGAACTGTTGTTTTTTCTGAAGCCCCCATCCCTGTTAAGCTCTGCTACCATTGTTATTATTATTTAGATTTTATTTATTTTTAGAGAGAGAAGGGATGGAGAAAGAGAGGGAGAGATACATGGATTTGTGAGAGAAACATCCACAATAGGTTGCCTCTTGCACGCCCCCAACCAGGGACCTGGCCCCCAACCCAGGCCTGTGCCCTGACCGGGAATGGAACCTCTGACCTTCCAGCTTGCAGGATGACACCAAACCACTGAGCCACGCCAGTCGGGGCCGCTACCATGACTTTAACATGACGACGCCCAGAAGTCAGATATTTTAACAGCCAGGAGACTTAGAGCTGCCGGGTAACCTGCTCAGTCAGACAGCTGCCAACGTCTTGGTCACGTGTCTGGCTGACCCCATGAAAGGCTACCCGGCACTGCCTGAGGACCCTGAGGCCGGCGGGGGCGGGAGACGCAGGGGTCGTGGGTGTCCAGCCTCCAGGGGCAAGGCGTAGTGGACTAGCGCAGGCCTCGCTGCCCAGAGCCGGGGCTCCCTTAATCTCGGGAGGATCCACCTGCTGCAGCCCAAACTCATTCCTTGGTGAGCTCTGCATGGGAGGGGCTCTCCGTAGGCACTCACGCTCACAGGCACACTTGCCGCCAGGCACACTGGCACAGCAGGCGGCACCCTCAGCCGCGGAGCTGGTAGAAGTTGAACAGCCAGGGTCTGCCCTGGGCATCTTCATGGAGAACGCTGAGCAGTGCACCTGGGAGGTGAGGCGGCACCTGGGCTGTTGGTTGGCGTGAGGTCAGTCTAGGCTACTGTTTCTCAAGCTGGCTTTTAAGTCTTAAGCCCTTCCTTTCCCCCACTTTGACTTTATTTCATAAAAGATTTAAAACATACACTCACACACACACACACACAGGGAGAGATGGAGCACTCCAGACCTATTGCCTAGACTGAACGGTTCTGCTTCATCTTTATTTTTTCTACAGTGTTGGAGGAAGTGGCAAACACAGGGACCGTTCCCTTCTAACCACTTCAGCATGCATCTCTAAAATATAAGGACTTTTTTGACATAAGCACAGTAATATTATTATTACACCTAACAAAATAAATAATACATTTAAAAATATTTAAAGCCCCCTCTGGTCCTGAGCATCTTTACAAGCTGGTTTGTGAGAAGCGGCATCCAGTCAAGGACTGGCACTGCGTCAGAACGCTGCATTCTCAAGTCTTTTTAACAATCTAACACGTTTCTCATCTACCTGTTCTTTTTCAGTACCACTGACTTGTTGAAAACCAGCGTCCCACAGAAGGCCCCATCTTCCAGCTTTTTATTTTTTATTCTTTTTGAGAAAGAGAGAGAGAGAGATTGATCGATTTGCAGCTCCATGTACTGATGCATTCATTGGTTGAGTCTTGCGTGTGCCCTGACCAGGGATCAAACCAGCAACCTTGGTGTATTGGGAGGATGCTCTAACCAACTGAGCTACCCAGCCAGGGCCCCACCTTCCAGCTTTGTCTGGCTGTATTTCTTCTTGTGTCATTTAACTTGTCCCTCGATCTCTTCTATTTCCTGTCAACTGAAAGTCGGGGGCAAAGTCTTGATGACGTGTTTCGTGATGCGTGGCCTGGTGCGCTGTGGCCACGCGCCGCGTCTCCTAACACGATGCCAAGATTTGCCACTGGGCCAAAGGGCAGCAACTAGATACTTTACTGCGAGACCCTGTTCCCTCCCGGTCAGGTGACAAGCGATCTGGTCTCGCCCCTTTTGGGAGTGTATAAAATTCCCATACCCCTGCCCCATTCTTATCCATGCACCCCCCTCCCAGAGGACAAGCCCCCGCCCCCACACTCACTACGCCTTCTGAGATTTCCACCAGGCAACTGCTTGCTGAATTCACCTCCTGAATTTGCCGTGTCAAGATGGACATGTTTTCCAAATTAAAAAATAAATTAAATTTGATTCCCCAAATTGTAAACTGTAACATCGACGGTGCTTTCTCATGGGACTGGGTGTGTCACACCCGCACGCCTGACACAAACGCAAGCCCTGCCTGGCACTGGGGAGGTATGGCTGAGACCTGTGGCCCGCACGTGTGAACTCGGGAGTTAAAAATGCCCAGTGGCCACCGCCCCCCAGGGCTCCTGGAATCTGAGGTGGATCCAACAGGAGCTCGTGCAGCCCTGGGGCCAGGAGCCACGGCCAGGGACGCGCTTTAGAGCTGCAAGATGAGGCCACTGCCAGAGAAAGCTGGGGACAACGACGAACCAACCACAGGGACGGCGACCATAGGTACCTTACGACTTCTCAGCCAGGACCGGGCACACAACATGATAATGGGACGAATGCCTCACTGGGTCACACACGGGGGCCCCGGTCCGCCTGGCATTTTAAAATTCTGATTTAGAAGTGTACTTACATGACAGTCTCACAGAAGTACACAAATCCCACACCACATCCATTCAGTGGGTCCGCTTTACCTGCGGGGAAGTGGTCACTGTTCTAGAAGCTCTGAGCTCGAGGTTATCAAGGAACCTGGAGGCAGTGAGCCGTGAGGGAGCCGGTCACAGTTAGTGTCTTACCTGTGCGGACACAGCTTCTCCTGCGGTCCTCGAAGAGCCCCTGAGGTTGGTACTCGGAGCCCTCGTTGGTAGGAATATCAGAGCCCTAAGGCCTGGAAACAGAAGAACGGCCGGAAACCGAAGACAAAGGTCCCGCGGGGAGCCGTGGGAGGTGGGTGTGGCTGTCCAGCCTGGGGCCTTTCATGGCCACGCCCACCTTCCCGGTGCGCAGCGGTCACGCTGAACCAGCTCCAAAGGGTCCTGTCCTGTTTCTAAGAAGGTACTGAGACGCTTTCCGGAGACACCAGACCGAAACCACAGGTCCTGCCGCCCAAACATGCGCAGAGCAGACCACTTTGACGTCCAGCGTCCCGGAACCAAAGGACCCGGACAGAACCGGAACTGGAACGCCGGAGCCCTTTCAGAGGGAAGCGTCCCCTGTCCGGGAAGATCTAGTGCTGAAGCCTCTTAGGGTAAATGGCTAAGTTCCAAGGTCCTCCCATGAAAACCTGCCCCCAGAGCTTCCACGTACCTGTTCCCCCGAACCCCGAAAATCCGCTCTGAACCCTGAATGGGAGAGATTCAAGCCATGACACCCGCGAGCCGATTGAGCGTTCATTAAATCGCTCTTTCTTTTCTCCAAAGCCGATGTCAGAGGATCGGCTTCATCGCAACGTCTGGCAGTGAACCCTTGCGTGGTAACATAGGCACGCAACCAGAATTGAAAGTGGGCATGAAAGCGGAGGTGAGTATTAATCAACATTCGTTTTCCAGGTTTTCTTTGCAGAATCGGAATTCCTAGCAGGCCCGGCTGCTGCAGGCTGCTTTTGTGCCCCATTCCTGCTGTTCCCTGAGCTTTAGCCACGCTGGCCTTTCAGCATCTTGAAGGTCTGTGTTGCTCCCGCGCCAGGGCCTTCGCACACATGTTCCTGCAGCCGTCCACCTAGCTACTTTCTGCTTGTCCTTAAAGCCTGGCCCCACACTGTTTTCTCGGGCAAGCCCTACCTGGCCCGCTGTGGGGAGGTCGGGCCACCAGGCCATTGCAGCGGAGCTCCCTGCTTCTGTATGGCACCTTCACAGTTGCTCGTCCTTCAGGGGGACACCAGGCCGTGAGCCTCTGAGGTTTCAAATGCCCACCGAAGGCTCTTAGGGCATGTGACTGCAGCCCAGGCCCCTCTCTCTGTGGGGCTTTTAAGTTCCTTATCAGTAAGGCCAGGTCTGTCACTCCAGGTGACTGTGGCTGACTCACCACCAACTGTTAAGTCACAGGTAATTCAGGCAATGGGCATTTTCTTCAGCAGAACGGTGGTCCACTCAGCTCTTCCCGGACCCCACTGGCTGCCTCCCCAGCTCTGCCACCCAGGGCTGTCCCTACTCCATGGGGCCCTTCGTCCTTTTTATCTTCCGTCCCCCAATCCTTGAAGGCTCCCAGGCCTATTGCATCGTCACTGGTTCTTGGGGTCGAGAGAGAGAAGACAGTTAATATTCCATGGAACCAAGTTGACTCCATTTAATGGGCTGCCTCCACTCTGAGGCTAACTCCTTTCCCCTATTCTTTCTCAAAATTATGGTAAAAATAAATAGGTGTGGGTGTTGTTTTGAGTTTTGCCTTGGAGAAATCTGAAGCCCGGACTTTTATGGGTGTGAAAACCAGGAAGTTCTGAGAACTGACCTACAGAGCGAAGACCCAATTCCTCGCAGGCCTGCAGCCGGTTAGGCCCGGGGGGATGCTTCCTTTCCCAGCCTGACCCTCCCTCCTGGCCTCTATGGGTTACTGTTGTGGAGTAAGGGTGACACTCCAGCAAGGGGAGCCTCCCTGCAAAGCACTGTGCGGCCAACTCTGAAGCCACCTACACAGGTGTCCCGCCCAAGCACTAAGAGCCACCCCATCTATCTGTTGTCACCTCCCCAGCCCCTAGCCTGGCTAGTTTGGTGCTCCTGGCACTCCCGGGCACCGGGCAGGTGCTCAGTTAATGGTTGTCGAGTGAATAAACTACGTGCTGCGGAGGGCTCCTTCCAGGGGACCTCCTGGGTTTGCCTTCCACCAAGGCCGAGCCTGAGTTGGGGACATTACATCACAGGGCACCGGTCTAACTCTGTGCCCAGCAAACCACATGTTCCAAAAGTCGCCTAGCATGCCCCTCTCATTGCTCGACATCCAGGCTCCAGAAGGATTCACTGAATCCAGGGGAACCTCCACTGATCATGAAAAGAAGACGCCCCTGCGGGGTGCTGGGGAGCTCCTTTGAGGGGTGTCCGTGGGCCATGAATGTGGGGAACAGGCTGGGGGCGCGCGGTGATACAGCTGGGTCCCCTGGGCAGGGGAAGTTGTTCTAAAGTCGCGGGCGGCGGCGGCAGCGGCGGCGCGGGGCTCGGCGGCCTGGATCCCGGCGCGAGGGCGGGCGCACAGCCCGAGGCCGTCCCGCCTCTCGCCGGCGCTCCCGGCCTTTCCCATCCGGCCCGCGACGCTCCGCCCGCCCCGTCCCACATGACACCGCCTCCGCCGCAAACTTTTTCCTCCCCATCCTGCCGCGGCCCGAAAGGAATGGAAAATGGCGGCCTAGGCGCCGAGTTTCCTGCCCGACCAGCGGCGGCGTCGGTCCCGGCGGCCTGGGGCGCGCGGCCCGCGCGGCGCCATGACGCGCTGGGTGCCCACCAAGCGCGAGGAGAAATACGGCGTGGGTGAGCACGCGCCGACTTGACCCGCCGCTCGCGCGGGCTTCCCGCGGCGGCGCGGCGCTCCCGGGCGGGGGACGCGGCGGGACTCCGCGGGACGCGGGCGGGGCGCCGGGGGCCGGTGGCCGGGCGGCGCGGGCGGGAGGAAGCGCGTCCGCCTCGCCCGCCCCGGCGCACCCGGGCGCGGGGCACTGCCCACTCTGTTCCCGAGGCGCGCGCTGCCCCCGCGCCCCCGCGAGAGTCCAGGCGGGCCGGGCTGGGGACACGCGGGGTGGGGGGCGGGGTGTGTCACTTCCCGGGTGTCCCCGTCCAACATCCAGTTCTCGGGCGAGCACCCCGGTGGCGGAGCCTTCCAGCCGCCCGGGACCGCCCCCTTAACTCGTAGGTCCCGCGCCGCCCCAGGCGAAGCCTGAGTTTCGCTGGGCCCGGCCGTGAAGCCCGGGTCATTGTCTGCGTGCTGTTCGGCTTTTCGGATGGAGTTGGGTTCACTGTCTGCGGCCCCCGGAGGACAGTTTCAAGTTGCCGCGATCAAAGCGAAGACTTGTGCTGTTCCCCAGTGGGAAGTGGCATGCGCGACCCGGGCGGGCCCATCAGATCACGCTGCCGCCCGCCAGTTGGTGGCTCCGCCTGGACAGCGCGGGACCCTCGCGGGGAAGCCGCCAGGCGCTCCGCTGTCCGCGGAGCCCGGGGGGAGAGCGTTAGGAAGGGCGGGACCTGTTTTGGCGGCTCCACTGCGCTTTGTCATTTCCTGAGGAGAGTAGCGGGGGAGTCTGTTGCAAGTTTACATTTCGGACCCCAGTATAGGTTTCAGAGGGCGATGCTTCTCTTAGCGGCAAAGCAAACAGACCCCGGCCCTGTGTGCCCTGCTGCCATTCTCGGGGGATTTGCAGCCTGGCCGGCGTGGGTCCCTGCCTTCTCTTACTGGCCTACCAGACTAGACTGGCAGTGGCTGCCCCGCGGGTGGTCTCAGTGTCATCCCGGCTGATTTGCAGCCTCACTGTCCTGCTTGCTGTTTGGCAACCCTAAGAAGTCAACCACCTGCCTCTGCCTGACTTGTAAGGCCTTTGTGACCTCCACTTGGCCTCCCCTTCCCTCCAGGTCGTGTCCTCTTCAGGGTCCCTGCCTTGACCTCTAAGCCTTTACAGTCCTGTCCCTATTCCAGGAGTGTCTTGCCCATGCTCAATGCTGGTCTGGTTCAGTCCTGACTCTCTGACCTTGGGAAGTCTCCAAGGTGGCTCTAGCCCTCAGGGCTCTCCTTTCTGTGACCCCAGTTGCTTATCTCTGCGAGGTGTCAGGGACCGGCTTGAACAGTGGCATGGGGACAGTCTTGAGACAGTCCTAGGTCACACTTGGCTTGTTCCACTGGTGGAGCTGGGGCCTCCTTGCTTCAGGACCTTTGTGGCTGGGCTCCCCGCCCACTCCCTTGTACAGATCAGGAAACCGAGGCGCAGGCACTGCACCAAGGCCGGCTGCAGAGGTGGGTGTCCTGCCTCTGGGAGCTGAGGCTGTAAGCAGCAGCACCCTGTGCACCTCCGGGTGGGTACTGTCCGGGGCACTTCCTGATGGAAGTGTCCCCACCTGTCCACGTCTGATGAGGGAGGTTTAGGACAGAGATTCTGCCTGGGATGGGTGTGGCGCGGGGAACCCGCTGCGCTGACACGTGTGAGGAGAGAGCTGGGTACAGACCCACAGGGAACGGAGCACCAGGAGGTGGAGGAGGAGCGGAGGCTCTGGGGACCGGCCGGAGGTAAGCCAAGGCAGTAGGGAGGGTCTAGCCTTGGCCCGGGGCTCGCTCCTTGGTCCTGTGCGGTGGGGACAGGCTCACTGCCATTGCACGGGGCTCTCCCACACTCCCGCCACGAGTAATCCCTGCATTCTGGATTCGAACCCGGGCCTCACCTCAAGAGCTCAGGCAGGCCCCCATGGTGCTTGTCAGCAGGAGATGGGGGAGGGGCTCCTCTTTGGGCCACCAGAGTATCAGAGTGTTTTTCCTATGCTTTGTCACCCTTCCTCGGCGCTCAGGGTGGCCTGGATGGTACCAGTGAGAACGCTGCAGGTTGGACACCTGTAGAGTAGCTTGCTTGTCCTTGGAAGGTCAAAGGGAAGGTTTGCACTTGGAGGGGCAGGGTCTCCTCCCTGGGTGTGGTCAGAGCCTCCTCATTAAGTCACACCTTCCAGAAGCTTCACTGCCTCTTGCTGTGGTGACTTCTCACATTGCAGCCTTGGCTGATACTTTGGTTCCAAGAAAACTGTGTTGGAAAGGTTCCAAAGAAAGCCCCATGGAAGGTTTTTCCGGGCAGTTCTAGGAAGGGTGTGAGGGCCCTCAGGTAGGGGAGTGGGCTTCTCTGCTTAGTTGCACCAGGTGGAGATGAGCCTGCTGACCTGCGTGCGTGGAAGCTGGCACAACGTGCTCAGTTCCGGAAGGAGCTTTCAGAACCTAGAGGCCCTGCCAGGGAGGACCCAGGCTTGGGACTCCCTGATTTTGTGCAGGGAGGGAGGAGGGCGGGGTGCATCCTTGTCCGTGAGTTTGGGCTGGTCTCCAGAAGGGTGCTGACCTGGAACGTGGAAGCCCTGGATGTAGGGATTCAGTCCCATTCGCTAATTGGCTGTGTCAGCCTAAGGGAAAATTACTGGCTTTCTCCCTCCCCAGCCATTGTGCTTTGGAGGCTAATGGCAGGGCTGTGCTGTCCTGGAGGGGCCCAGGGGGAGGGGGGGTGTCTGTGTGTGGGCCACACTTCCACTTGGCTACTGGCTTGGCCAATGAATGAATCACGAGGGGAAAGAAAAACGATAAAACTCCATCTCATTTGGAAACATGAATCACAGCTCATTGTTTGCAAGTGCTTGGAATCTGTTAGAATTCATTGTCTGTGGATGAGCTACTTCAGTTCTTTATTCGCCACATCGGGGAAGGAGTACATAGGTGGTGTGTTGCTTCGTCAGCAAAGGCAGGAAGTGCTGGTCTCTCTCTCTGCTGCCTCCGCTCCCCACCTCTCTTCACTCTCCGATCATTTTCTGGGGGTTCCCAGTGAGATTTACCAGCCCTTTAATTTCTCCACTTGGACTTGAGTTTGGAGGGTCAGTTTACAGATCTGGCTTATTAGCCCAGGCATGAATTTTGACGTTTTGATACAGCTGCCGCACTGAGGGGTTGGGCCAGGTGAACTTCTCCATCACTGACCGCCGCCCCCCCCCTCCCCCGCTAGGCAGGTCTTCTGTCCACGTGGCGGATCTGGTCCCTGAGACCAGGTAAAAATATGCAGTCACACTGGAGGCTGGTGTGTGAGGCACACCCCCAGACGTCCGTGCCCTGCTTCCCAGAACCTGTGACTGTGACAAGCGATGTGGCACGGGGACTTCACAGCTGCGATCTGGGTATGGAACTGGGATGGGGACGTGCTCCTGTGATGTTCACATGGGACCGCGAGCGGAGAGCTTCCTCCGGCTTGTCGCGGGAGAGGGGCTCAGAAGTACACGTCGGAGAGATCCTGCGCCAGGGAAGGGCCCGGTGGTCCTGAGCTGTGGGTCCACTTGCGAGGACCAGAGAGAGGCCCCCAGAGGACAGCCGGCAAGGGAGTGGGCACCTCAGTCCCACCCTCACTGCTGGATTCTGCCAACACCCTTCATGCACCTGGAAACAGAGTCATCCCAGAGCTTCCCATGGGAGGCCCGCCTGGTGACACCTTGGCTTTGAGCCCCAGAGCCACTGGTGTCTGACCTGGAGAAGTGAGATAATGAATGTGGGAGCTTTCAGGCTGCCCAGGGTGTGGCGGTTTGCTCAGGCTGCCTTGGAAACCAAACAGGTGTGGAGCGCAGAGTTGGTTCCTTTTAGAGCCTTTAGCTTCGTTGTCCTGAAGCAGTTGGAGCTGCAAGGGACCGGCGTGTACGGGCTTCCTCTAGCCTCTTCCGTGCAGAGCTGTCCGCCTGGCACACAGGCTCCGCAGCTCCCAGCCCGTGTTCGTGAAGTGACCCTGGAGCAAGTGCCGCATGGCCTCTTAGCTTCAGTTTTCTTGTCTGGAAAGTGGCTCACTGTGGGAGCCGGGAGGGTTCGTGGAGTCAGCGCTGGCCGAGCGCGCTGTGCGCTGCCGCTTTACTAATTTTTAATTTAATCACATGCAGCTTAGAAGTGTAGTGGCAGGTGATCTCCTGTGTGGATTTAAGTCACGGGTGCTGACAGTGCGGGTGTCCAAAAGTTGATTTCTTAATGGTGTGTTTTGCCCCTGTCTTTGGGGGAAGTGACGTCTGCCCGGTGTGGGGGAGCGTGACTTGCGTGTTTTCAGGTTAGCTCTGAGTGATGCTAATTGCTGGGAGTAGTGTCATGCCCAAATGAATTTGGGAGAGTGGGGGCTGCAGAGAGATCTCTCTTGTTATCTGGAGCAGCAAGCAAGCTGCTACTTGGTGGAAGAAAACTAGATTTGATTGTAAGTAAATAGAAATGCAGACGTTTTTGTTCACTGGAGTTGCAGAAAAAACAAATTAGGGCATATTATATTTCTTCAAACCTGATTTTACTTTGGAAACAGTATAAAAATTTAAAATCGAGTGTTGCGCCAATGTTTGCATAGAATATCAGATGTCCAGTCAGGATTGTCTTAGTGCGAATAGTTCTGTCCCTCGTTCTCTCGTGTCCCCGAGGACGCAGGTAGTGGAACCTTGAGGAGAGAGAAAGGCAGCTGCTGAGTCCTGCACGGGGTGCATCAGAGGGCGCCGCCCTGCCCCTGCCGGGCACGCGCTCGCTCTCTCTGCCTCCCTCCCTCCCTTCTGATTTGCTTTCCGGCTTTGTTCTGAGACCTTGGGGGTCCAGAACCCTGGGGCTTGTATTCTGGTAGAAAGGCCAGCCGCCCCTCAGAATTCAGGTTTCTCTCTCTTTTTAACTTACGTTTGTATTTTCAGATAACTGTAGACACGTGCAGTCGTAAGAAATGACGCCGAGAGATCCCACGCACACATGGCCAGTGGACCCCAGGGTCACACCTTGCAAACAGAGTACAGTGTCAGGACCAGGGTGCTGCCGTGGGTACCGAGGCCCACCCAAGGACCTGTCGTCCCGTTGTCCTTCTGAGCCACACCCACCTCCCGCTTCCCTCCCACATCATCCCTGGCGAACGTTACTGGGTCTCCACTTCTGTGGTTTTGTCCTTTCCACAGTTTCCATGAACAAAATCATGCGTTGCCTTTGTAAAAAAGTTTTCACTCAGTGTGAGTCTCTGGATGTTCACCAGGCGGTTGTACAAGTGGGCACTTGGCTCCTTTTCATGTATGAATGTGGTCCAGGTGTGGCCTCCACCGGTCACCTGGAAGGACATCTGGGTTTGGGCTGTGACGACCAAAGCCGCTGCGAACACTCACGGCCGGGTTTTTGTGTGGACGGAAGCCTGCTCCTGCTGGGACCCGTGCCCAGGTGCGCAACTGCCAAGTCCGGTGGTAGTTGCCTGTTTAGCTTTTGAAGAGACTGCCAGACTTCTCCGGAGGGGCTGTGTCATTTAGCGTCCCCTGCAGCCCTGGAGGTGTGGCCCAAACACCTCCCCAGCATTTGGTGTCGTCCCTGGTGTCGTCCCTGTTGTCGTCCCTGTTGTCTGTTTCAGCCAGTCCACAGGAGTGCAGCCGTGTGCCCTTCAGGGTGGGATTTGCATTTCTCTGGTTGCAGCCCATCCTTGAAGGCGGTCTTGGTCTAGTTTAGGACGTGACCCCGCAGGCAGGCGCCAGTGCTATGGGGCCAGGGAAGGCCGTGGGTGGGGGCGGCGCTCTCAGGAGGGGCAGCAGGGTCAGGGCCCCCGAGCTGTGAAGTTTGTGCCAAGTGTGTTCAGGGAAGGGCCCGTGTCCGGTGTGAAGGCTGGTAGGCAGGTCCCGCAGCACAGAGCTCAGCAGTGTCTACAGGCAAGATGCTCCCTTTCCAAACCCATTCAGGCTCTTGAGAAGCCTTCAGAGAGGTAAGCCAGGAGGCGGGGACCGAGTGAGGGGTGGGATTTTGAGTTTCAGCCCTGCCGTGGTGACTTCTTATTCTTGTGGCCTGGTGCAAGTTGTGAAGCTGTCCAAGCCTGGATTCCACATGACCGCTGCACCTCAAGGTGGTTTGGGCACGTTGCTATGCGAAGCTGAGCCGACTGTTTCCTAAGTTCGCTTTGGGAAACATGGGGAAGCACTTTACAAATCCATGTACCAAGTGTGTGTGTCAGTTCGCTGCCTTAACCAGATATCACAGATGGGGGCTTGGACAGCAGGAATTCTTCCTCTCACCATCCTGGAGGCCAGAAGTCCAGGGTCAAGGTGTTGGCGGGCTTGGTTTCTCCTGAGGCCTCTCTCCTTGGGTTGCGGACGGCTGCTCTCGTGTGCGTCTGTGTCCAAAACTCTTCCCGTAAGGACCTGGGTCACGTTGGGTGAGGGCCCGCCCCGTGGCTTCATTTGACCTTACTCACTTAAAAAGGAATCAAGGCAGTGTTTTAAGTGGCTTTCATTTCAAGTTGCAGAACTACGGGAAAGCTGGCAATTACGATGAAGCAGAGAACGTGACCACAGTGAAATAGGGCCGTTCGTTCTCTGGGCCCTCAAAACGACGGCCTTGTGCCGGAGAGCCACTCCACACCCATGTCACAGTGCCCGGAACGCTACCCAGCAACAGGTTTCTCCCGGCACCGTTTCCTCTGCGCCGTCATGGCAGCTCCTGGAGAACTGTTCTTTGTAAGTGTATCTTAAGACGGCCACAGAGACAGGCTTCGACTCTGAGCTGTTTGCGTCTTCGGCCGTGTTTAATGCAGATTCCCCCCGCGTAGCCGCTCTTCGCTGCGCCTAAGTATCTTCACCCATACTCAAGTTTCTGAAAATTGAGAATGCTCTGCCTCGTGTGTATGGCCTTGACCTGCGGCACACGAAACCACAACGTCAGTAATTTGCCTACCGGAAATGTTACCGCTTGTCATTGGACAGAAACCTGCAAGGCTGTTAGACGGGATGGCTTGCTGGTGGAGAATTTTTAAATTCATGTATTTCTTTTTAATTAATTAATCTGTTTATTTAATTTTCGTCACTCCTTCAAAGACCACCTCCAAATATGGTCACGCTCTGAGGTGCGGGGTGAGCACCTCACCGTCTGCGTGCATCTGGGGGACACAGCTCTGCCCAGCACAGTCTGAGTATCTAAGACTCTCCCTCTGAACTTCCGCTCTGCCTTCAGCGGCCACCCTCTGGGTGGTCTTTTTCTGTGAGGTCGCAGGTCCCGGGAGCTGGGAGGTGCGGGGACACCTGGGAGGTGAGAGGTGGGGGCCGGCAGTGTAAACCCCCTCCCGTCCCCAGGCTGATGGGATCCAACCCAAGGACCCGAACTGGGCTCTCTGTCAAAACCTGGACATTCCCTGTCATTGGAGAGGGACAGGACAACAGGATCAGGGAGGTGGAGACCCGGACAGGAAGTCGTGCTGTTTTTAAGTGAGTTTATCCCCACCAGGCGCGCACTAGGAGAAGGCTCTTCCCGGGCAGCCTCAGCCATGTGGACCAGCGTGTAGACCCAGCGGCCCGCTCTGCCTGCAAAGGGCAGATGGTTTCAGCCTGGCCAGGTGTCTGTCCACTCATTAAATACTCATTTGGGCGTCTCTTAGCATGTGTGATATGCCCAGAGGTGCAGGTGTGCAGCCATACACCCCCCACCTGGGGGCTCAGCACCATCCCCCACTAGCCGAGTGAGCGTGGGCGAGCGGGCTACCTGAGGCCTTCTCCTTTGCAGAACTAGTGACCACACCCACCTTGTCAGGCAGTTTCGGGGTGAGAGAGAGCCCGGCACACACTGGCCCCTGCTCTGTGCTCGATACCTGCTAGTTTCATTCTTTACGGATTCTGAGTAGAAGACTTGTGTTGCCTGGGACTGAATCTCCAGTTGAGTAAGTCTCTCCCCAGCCCCCCAGTTTCACTTTCGGACGAAAGCAATGGCCCTGTTGCTCCGGCAGCCTCTGGAGAGGCCTGACGAAGGCAGATCTCTGGAGCTTCCCTGGGTACCTGTCTCGTCAGAAACGTTACCCAGAGCCTCCAGCCTGGCATAGCTGTGGGCGCAGGTGCTGTTGGCTGCTGCTCGGCCTCAGGAGCGTGGTGCAAAGTTTATAGGCCCTCTTGAGTGACTTGTCTTCCTCGGAGGCGGCGGGTACACACTTTGATTTAGGAGCGTAGCTATCCGGGTTCCCTTTCTGCATCAGGGTGGCTGCCAGAGGCAGCACCCATCCTTCCACTCCCATTTCTGTGCCCCGAACTCAGTGCCTGGCCAGACGTCGCAGCACCTGGGGCCCCGTGCAGAGCAGAGGGTGTGCCTCACCCCCGCGTGTCCCTGTCACGCTTACTTCCCATGTGCAGAGAGGGTTCTGATGGGCCTCGAGCACAGGGGCGTAAGTTCTCGCACCTTTTAGTCCCTGAGGGCCACGTGGCAGAACAGGTGTCCAGGGATGGGACGTGAGGACAGTTGGTGCCCCGTGTCCCCTGCGTTGCAGGAGTTCTTCGCTGTGTACCCAACCCAGAAGGGGCCCCTGGGGGGGCCTGTGGGCACGAGGAACACTCCTTCCTCACTGCGGCCCCGTCCGCACTGGTCTGCCAGTTCCCATTCTCTTGTCCCCCACGTCCCCCAGGCCTCTCCCAGGCCTCCGTCCCATGTCTGGCGAATTCTTTGGGGCTCAGACGCTGGCGCAGTGGAGATTGGCTTGGGCGTCAGAAGGCCGGGGGTCTTCCCCTCCCCCGCCCAGGCCAGACTGTGTGTGGGTGTGTGCGGGTGCCGGAGAGCCCCCAGTCCTCCTCGTCCTCAGGCTGTTGGTGCTCGCCCTCACGGCTGATGTCCGCTTGTCAGAGAGGCGATGCGCAGCTCCTGGTGATGGTACCAGTGACTTTGTAATCGGAAATGGGCAGGGTGGCATTGTGAGCTTTGCTTTCCCTAAAGTTTTGTGATTTTCATGTCGCTTCTAAACAGGTTGTCTCGTAACTGATTAACGTTGTGAGCAGATGAGCCTTCTGCATGAGCCGCCGACACGGCCGTTGTTGAACCTGAGTAGAGGTGAAAAGGTTGCACATGTGTGCCAGCTCAGCGACACATGCAGCTGTCCCGAGCCTAGCGCAGAGAAGTTAGAGGCGAAGCAAAGCTGTGCCTGTGGATGACTCCTCCCTCCCTTCTGATTTGCTCTCCAGCTTTGTCCTGAGACCTCAGGGATCCAGATTCCTGGGGCTTCTATTCTGGCGGCAGGCCAGTAGTCCCTCAGAATCCACGTTGGTTTCAACGTGGAGAGGAAGTGGGCTCCCTTGGAGGGGTGCACACACCGCCCGCCTGCCAGCAGCACCCCATGGTCAGACACTGCAGTGTGGCTGTGTGAGTGCCTCCATGTCCACAGTGTGAGGGACACGACCTGCAATGAACTTCACCTTCACTCGGTCTCGCTTTTAGCCCCAATACTCTATGGTTTGAGGCTTTGCAGGGATGTGGCTCTGTTTGATTTTTTTCGTGGCTAGACCAACGGGTTTAGGTGGTTTCTTAGGGTGCATCATCCATATGGGTTCTGGGTTTCTGATCAAATTTCTAGGACTGTGGTGGCTGCCTGTGGCTTGGGAGCCCTTTAAGATGTTCTTCCTGACCTTCCTGCCCCAGTTCCTGCTCCGCTCTGGTCCACCTGTGTGGCCGGTCTGCCTGCATGCCTGGCTGGTCCCTGGTCAAGACCCGGGCTTCCCTCTCTCCTGCCTGAGCTTCTGAGGGTTTGTTCCTCTGCCCTCATCATGGCAGGCCTATGCCCCGGCCTCCTGAACCCTCCTGAGAGACCGCCCCTTTGTTTCCAACCCCTGCCTGTGGGGACAAGGGTGTGTGAGGGCTGAGGCCCAGCAAGAAGGCCTGAGTCCCTGAGCCTGGAAGTCCTGAGGCAGGAGGGGGTAGGGGAGGGGTGGGGAGGGGAGGGGAGTGGAGAGAACTTGGGAAGGAGCAAGCTAGGATTGAGGGGACCCGGGGCCTGCCTCCGCTCTACCCCACCCCGCCTTGAGCTCACAGCACCTGGGTTCCCTTCTCAGTCTCTTTAACCACGTTGCTGAGGCAGATTCTGGCTGATGGAGCTATGCGCCCAGGAGGGTGGGTGCTCTCCGTGACTCATGACAAGGGGCCTGGGGCCGGCCTGGCTCTGCCCAGTGGTAGTTCCTGCTGCCGTAGAAGTGACCTGAGGCTCAGTGCCTGTCCCTGCCAACATTCAGTGACATCACTACCAAGAAGGAGCTTCAGTGGAGGCTGCCCGGTCACAACCAGGACCCTGGTGCCCAGGCTGGGACCATGGGGTGGGGGTGGGGGTGGGGTCTGACCTGGGTGGGATCATTTTTGGTCCGGAAGGGCTGTCTGTGCCTTGTGGGCTGCTCGGCAGCATCCCAGCCTCTCTGCACTGGGTCCCCATCACAGCGCCCTCCCCTTGGTTGTGACAACCCCAGGTAGCTCCAGATGCTGCCCCCTGTCCCTGGGCACAGGAGGGCTCCCACTGAGACCCTCTGAGGCACAGCACTGGGGGCAGCATCTCCTTCCCAGGCCACACTCCTGAGGGGTTTGCTGCTGCGCTCTGACCGGGCTCTGGGAAGCGAAGTCCTCCCTGCGTGTTTGGGAAGGAAAGGCCCAAACCCGCAGGACTTGATTCCTGAAGGGCGTGTTCCGGATGACAGGCTTAGGAGGCGGTGACCTGGAAGCCTGGGGCTGGGCGGGGGGAGTCTAGGGCCAGGTGTCTTGGCTGCCTGTGTTTCTTCCTCTTTCTGAGAGGTGTGGTCTGAGGAAAGACACTTTCTGAGAGGTCAGGTCCCAGGAAAGAAAGACGCATGCAGGACCAGGAAATAGGGGACCCCCCCCCCCCTGTTATCTGAGAAACCTGTTTAGGCCGCTCTGACACTGTCAAAGAGAAGCACACGCATCTGCTCTTGGAGTGTTACCTGCCGGCGTCGAGGCAGCTCTCAAACCTTTTTCTCCCCCTTTCTAAAATAATAACTTACTTCCTTTAACGTAATTGACTTTACCAGGGGCAAGTAATGATTTAGCTGGAGGGAAATGCGATTATTTTTCTTCCAAATTGCTGTGCTTCTATTAACTCCACCAGATTTATTTCCGAGTCCTCCCAACGTCATGTGTGTTCGGCCCGTTTTTCAAAGGCGGGACTGCGTCTTGGTCCTCAGGCCCTGTGGTCAGGTGGCCAACTTTCCTCACATTCTTTTCTGGGGCTGCTGCTTTAAGGGTCAGCCGGGGGAGGCCAAGCAGCGGAGGGAGAGGTGGGGACGGTCACCCGTACTCCCAGGAGCAGGAGGGATGGGACTCAGTGCTGCCAGCCACAGTAACATCTGGAGGCACTTGCGTGCCCAGGCTCCCAGGCTCTCAGCCCTGCGTGTTCTGGCAGGCCACCGTGCCTTTGCACATGCTCTCCTGTCTGCCCGGAAATACCCTTTCCCTTCCGTCTGCCTCGCCTTTCCAAGCTCTGCGCAACTTGTAAACCCTTCTTGCCTCACCCAGGCTGGATCGGGGCCTCCTGCAGGCTGCTCCGTGCGGCTC
Source organism: Desmodus rotundus (assembly GCF_022682495.2). Lineage (NCBI taxonomy): Eukaryota > Metazoa > Chordata > Mammalia > Chiroptera > Phyllostomidae > Desmodus > Desmodus rotundus. The sequence continues at coordinate 3,503,003 of NC_071390.1, read as the reverse complement.
TGTACGTGCTGCTGTCTCAGGGGAGACAGTGCCCCTGCCCAGGTCCCTGCGGGACAGAGGGTCTCAAGGAGAAGGCCAGGGCCGTGCTCCTTCCTTCCTCTGTTCCCTGCACCTGGTGTGGTTCCTGGCACAGGGGCAGAGAGAGTTCATCTCAGCAAAGTGTCAGGAGCCGCCTGGAGAGCTGGCAGTCCCTGTTGCCGGGGAATCACTGCCCTGGATGGGGGGCCCTCCCAGGATGGGCGGTGGAGTCAGCTCAGCACTCCAGTCGGTGGCGGCATTCAACAGCTTTCAAGCTCCCTGCCCCTGACTGCTGGGGGCTCCTTAAAAAGGGGCCCTGTCCTAAACAAAGGTGGGTCCCTGGCCCCACGCGGCAGTCCGGGTGTGGGAGGCTGCAGCGGAGCGGGGGCCTCTCTGTCCAAAGCTTTATTGAGGCTCGGGGCCTGGGAATGCTGGGAGTGGGGGAGGGGCAGGGAGAATTGAGTGAGAGATTGAAAAAAAGTGATTTAACAGAAATCCATTTCTTCGGGCTTCCTGCCTCTTCAGCTGTATCGCCTGCACAGCAGAACATAAAATCCCCATTTTGCACCTTCCCTCTGAGCAGCGGTCTCGGTGGGGACCAGGTGCACTCAGGGCTCTCAGAAGCTCATTCCACGCTTTCCGTCTTTGACCTTGGTATTCTGGGGCAGGTGCTTGACGGTGGGATCGCCGTGGATGGGCCTTCAGAGTGAGCGCTCGAGGTCTCTGCAGATGAAGTGCCGGAGGGAAGCGTTCTTAAGGACAAAGTGTTAATAATCGTGGCCCGAACAGTCTTGCCTTAGTGCTTCCATTTTCAAGGTGGTGTTTTGTTTACCGGCCGAAGCCTTCTGCTGTCCTGCACACGCGTGGGGCGGCTCTGCAGTTTCTTTAAATGTGTCATCTGACCACAGTCTTACCAGCTCGTGAAATTCCCCGCGGGCTTCCACCTCTCTCCCTGAAACAATCCAGCTGGTGGTTGGGAGCGCCCACTAGCCCGGCGAGGTGGTGGGGTGCTGCTGGGGTGCTGCTGAGTGTTGTTGCCCATTGTTGTTAACCTTTCTTGTTGTATGCAGTCCGCCTGACCGGGAGTGGGCCCCATTTCCCTCTGCTTGTGTTCTCAAATGCTATCAGTTACGCGTTCGCACACATGCACACACGCACACACAGAGTTCGAGTTCGAGCTGGGTGGCACCCTGGCACCTTCACCTCACGTGTCAGATCTCTCGCTTCCTTTTCTCACCACTCGGGGGGCTTTCTGAACAGGCGCATGCTGCGGGGTGTGTGCCGCGTCCACTGCGTTGGTGTAACTGGTGTGGGTGTGAACAGGCGACTGGTATGGGTGTGAACAGGCACGCGCTGTGGGGCGTGTGCTACGTCCACCGCGTTGGCAGTGTGACTGGTATGGGAGCCGTTACACAGAGGATTGGGGCAGAAACGCAGCTGAGACCCAGGCGAAGAGGTGTTCCCAGGAGCGAGCTGTTTGGAAGGACAGACTCGTGAACCCTTAGTTCAAACAGGGGGAGCTGCCGAAATGTACGTGGGAGGTCCTCAGGCCCAGTTCAGTGGTTTAGGGGAAGGTGACCTCTTTCCCCCTCCAGAGAGAAAGCTACCTCATTCACTCCTTTGTGCGTCCCTCGGCTGACTTGGGCTCAGAGGCGCCTACGTGGCAGACCCCCGTCCGGGTGTGGGGCACGTAGGGAAGACCAAGACAACTTACCGCATGCCCTCATGGGGCCCCCTGTCTAGTGGGAAGGACAGACTTGGGAGCAGGCGGTTTGGCTGCCCGGAGCGAGTGTGCATCCTCTCTTGCCTGGAGGACCCCTCTTGTGCAGGGTGGTGGGCACCCACCCAGGACCTTCAGTCTGGGAATGCTGCGGAGCAAGTGTCCCTTACGGAGGTCTGGGGGCTGCAGAGTGCACCAGAGGAGAAGGGACGAGTGTCCTCAGCAGGGTGAACCACGTGTTGCGGTTGGAGGGCAGGGGAGAGGCTTGTTGGAGAATGCATGTGGAGGCGGGGAAGGGTTCCCTGGATTCCGAATGTGAGCCCTGAGGGGCTAGAGGGCTGCCAGGCGGAAGGAAGGGGCTGGAGGAAGGGTGTGGGGGCCTCCGATCCATTTCCCTGGTGGGTCCCACCCGGTGGTGGCCCCGGCTTACAGCTGAGATTGATGGCAGAGAGTCGTGTCCCGGGTGGCGGCTGGGCCCTGCCCCCAAGGGCCTCAGCAGTGCCCGCCCGCAGCCAGACTTGGGAGCTCGCCCAGCATTATGAACTTTCCCTCCCCCAGTTTACCCGACACGGAGGAGACACGGGCTGCCTTGCTGCCACGGGTAAGCACTATTTCGCACAAGCGCTGCACACCCAGCATGGCCCCGAGCCAGAAGGGTTGATGATCTGTTGAGTCCAGCACGGCGTTCTGCTCAGTGTTCAGTGAGGTCCCTTTCTGGAGCTCGGCCGTGGGCATCCCATCTCTCGAGGCGGTCACGTGTCTTGTTCGAGGATGGTGTCTGCCCAGAGGGTCCGCGGGGGCGCGCGTGCCGCATGGGAAAGCTGGACTGTCTGGCCAGGGAGGCACAAGGACCAGCGTTTCCAGAGTGGACGAATCTGCCGGTGCCGGTGGGATCCATGCCAGGTCATTGCGTCAGAACTGGTTCTGTCATTCGTCGTCAGGACTGCCTGTGGGCTGGATAGTCCCTGGCCTGAACCCCAGAGGCCTGCCGTTGCCCCGAACTGGGGTGGATCCCGGCTGTGCCCCGGTCAGGCTCTGTGCTCTTTAGAATTAATGTCACCCTCTGGGCTGCGGTGTGCTCACCTGTAAACAGGGCATAATGTTGTACTAGTGGCTTCCCCTTCATGCCGCCCCACCCCAGAGTGAAAGGCGACCCTCAGCTTACATGGTCTCACCCTGGATGTGTTCTCAAGGGTCTAGTGGAGAAATGGCTGCCTGGTTGCTTAGGGATGGGGACCCAAAGTGCTTGTCCTTGACCCAAGGAGGGGTCTTGGCTCCTGGGGGGTGGTGGGCTGTTTGGGAGGCTTCCCCAAGGGGTCTCCTGGTGGGTCTGGAGGGGCTGAGGACCCGTGGAGACTCTGCCTGGGCTGCGGTGGGGGAGGCGGGTGCCGTGGCTGACTGAGAGCCTGTGCCCTGGGCCAGGCTGTGGGACCCTCGTCCTGAAGCCGTACGGGGGAGGAACCATGGCCAGCGGAGGTGGTGAGCAGGGAACACTTCCTGGCACAGTTGTAAGGATGTGGATCAGTTGCGTGGCTTACAAAAAGAGTAGCGCGTTGAGGTGAGATTCACTTTCTGTACAACTAAACATCTTACATGGGGTGACTCGGTGTCATTCGGTCCACTCAGTGCAGACCCTGCGCTGCAGTCGGGCCCAAGCGTTTCCGGCCCTCCAGAGGAAGACCCTGCACCCAGTAAGCGGCTCCTCCCATTCCCTCCTTCCCCTCGGCCCTGGCCACCACCAGCCTGGGCTCTGTGCCCGTGGAGCTACCTTTTCTGGGTAGTTCATGCAACTGGAATCAGACAACTCGTCGCCCGTGTCGCCTGGCCGCTTTCACTGAGCCTCATGTTTTTGAGGCTCCTCCACCTTGTAGCAGGTGTCGGGGCTTCATTTCCGTTTGTGGCCGAGTGGTTTTTCACGGCTCGCGCAGAGGCCGGGGTGTGTGCGCCCACTCGTCATCGATGTGCGCTTGGGCTGTGTCCATGTTTCGGCTGTGGTGCTGCCGCCAACATTCCTGCACGAGGGTTTGATTGAGCACCAGTTTGCCATCCTTTTGGGTACAGACACCTTTCGGAGTGGCGTGGCGGGGCCAGAGGGTGCGCTTAGTGAGCAGGGAAGCTGGTTCTCCCCTGCCAGGTGCAAGGACCACAGAGTCAGGGCCAGGGGCCAGGGGCCCGTCTCCGAGTGAGGAGCTCTCTGCACACACCCCGCCGAGCGAGGTGCCGGGTGGCCCAGGTGCCCCCGCTCGCTCTGCTGCTCTGGCGTCAGCGGCTCTGACAACCCGGGCGGGTGGGGCTGGCGGTCTCTCTGAACATGTATGTCATGGGGTCAGTTACTAGGGAGAAGGACGAGGACAGTGTGGGGCCTCAGCGTTCACACCAGTGCTTAGAGTGGATGTGTCTGCTGTCGTGCACCTGTTAGGGAGGCAGCTGTCCCCCAGGTATAACGGGGCCCCGGGGGACAGGCCTAGGGGTGCAGGCGGGAGCAGGGGTGACACCCCTGAAGGAAGGGCGGAGTTGGGCCCGTGCTCCTTGACCAAGCAACTGCGGGCACGTGGCGTGTTGCAGCTTCTTCATCTCCAAGCCGTGTGGTCCGGAACCTGCCTTGTAGGGTGGTGGTCAGGGTGGTGGGAGCTGACGAGGGGTCAGGCGGGTGGACAGGGCCTGACACGTAGTAAATGTCCCGGATGGGTGGCAGCTGTCATCTTAGTTTCCTGCCACAATAAAATGCTCTAACGGACCAGGGGGCTTAAAATACCGAAATACGGGGTCGGGCACAAATAACGCCCCTTTTTATTATAAAATCTTTTATTACAGAATCATCCGCATGGAATTCTGTGACATAACAATACCACACTCAAGCACACAGTGTGACATTTTAGGGGAAATGGTCAAACAAAAACTATAAACTATGACACCCATATTCCTACCCTACCAACCACACTCAGGCGGCCTCACCTGTGCCGGGCCCTGGGTGTCCTCTCGCAGTCCTGGGGGTTAGGAGTCCGCAACTGCGGCGTGGGCAGGGCTGGTTCCTTCCAGAGGCTTGGGGCAGAGCGTGGCCTTTGCCCGTCCGAGCGCCCGCGGGCTCCTGGCAGTCCTTGGCGTCCCAGTCTCTGCTGACAAGGCCACCCGTCTTTGGATTAGGGACCACCCTAACCTCCACTGGACCACGTCTCGTCTGCAAAGACCCTTTCCTAAAAAATAAGGGCACATTCGCAGGGACTAGGGGTTTAGATGGTTGGACGTAACTTTTGGGAGCATGCAATTGAGCCGACCACAGCTGCTGATTGTGAGTATTTGAAAATAAACAGGTCTGCCCTGGTCGGGCCGCTCAGTTGATTAGTGTTGTCGGGGGGAGGAATCCTCGCTCCCGGCGCGCTCTGCGCTGGCGTTGGTGTGAGGGCGGAGGACAGAGATGCCCGGACATGAGGGATTTCGGCCAACTGTACGCTATCCGTCCTTATTCATCACGTGTCCCTTGTAGACGGCGGTGGACTTGACCCTCCAGGACACAGGGTCTCCAGCCGTGGTCGCATATGTGAAACTCAAGTGTTGTATTTACTCTTCGCGCCGTGGTGTTCATTACGTAGTAGCCAGGTTTTCTGTGTAGCATTTCCATTCTCTTTGAACCTTCATAAAATTCAGTTTTTTGTTGCCCCAAACTCCAAACGAAACCCCTGGGTTGCCTTGTCAGGTGCCCTCTGATGAAGGAGCAGCCTCCATGCGGGAGGTCGAGGTTACCTCTGCGTGACGCGCGTGGATGCTTAGCCGTGACCTTGAGCAGACGGGCACACTGACTCTCAGTGACTCAGGGGCAGACCCCCGGCTTCCGAGAGAAGCTGCAGGGCCTCTGGGTTTACTCGCCCCGATCATCACGTGCGGTGTGTGGGATCTAAGCCTCGTAAATTCTGCGAGCACCTGAAGATGAGCATTAACTTTATCTTTAAAGAAGAAAGAAAATCACTGCCAGCTGACTCGAGCAGTAAGCTGGAGCAGGCCGGGGCAGCGAGTTTGAATCCACACCACGGGTTTCCAGGGCCGCGTTCCTACTCACAGGGCGGGTGTCGGCGGTGTCTGTGTCTCCACCTGCTGTGCGTGGACTGGGTTTGTGACTCCGTGTCCCGGCCCAGCCTACGTGGAATTTCTGGGTTTTTAGTTTTCAGGTATTCTTATTTTTAAATATTTGTCTTATTGTGCAGTCACAGTTGACGTGCACTGGTATATTTCACGTGTGCAGAGTAGTGGGTTTAGGGTCGTATCTGCGCCTGGTCGCTGGTGGAGCTGGTAGGGGCCTAGGGGGATGATAAGGCCGTGCAAAGCCTTTCCTCAGAAATGTGACTGTTACATTGTAGCCACGTGGACAGCCTCAGGTAGAATGTTGCTGATTCTTACCTGGCATTTTCTGCTTGAGAACTCCATTGAGTTGAACAGTAGTCACACTGTTAATACGTTTCTTTGGGTCTGGTGAGCGAGATCGTGGATGCTGCTTGTGTGTGGTGGGGGGGGCAGTGGGGGCCGGTTCTTTAAAGGGCCTGAGGTTGCTGCCCCTGGCTCTGTGTGAGCAGGCGGGGCTGAGCCACGTCCTTCCGCTTTTGGAAAGCAAAGGTGTCCCGTTCTGTCAGCCTGGAGAGCGCCTGCCTCTCTAGCACCTCTTTCTTCTATCAGCCCTCTCCGTTTTTCTGTTTGCCTGACTTCTCTCTGATCTTCCAAGGGCTGGTCAGGCCCCCTGGACACTTGCCTTCAGTCTGGTTAAGTTGCCCTACCGTGTGCTGCCGGCAGCATCCTGCGTACGAGAGTCCAAGGTTGCAGACAGGGCTGCAGCCACCTGGATGTTGGGCCCTGTCCACCGTGGAAGTGGAAACCCCACAAGGGCAGGGGTGGCCTCTGCCCAGCCCATCTCCACATCCCAGGTGGCTGGGGCCACTCTTGGCACAGGGCTGGTGGTTAAATGTTTGTCGAGCAAACGAGGCTGACGTGTTAAAATTCCCAGCCCTGTCCACGATCTGTGGAAGCGCCGCTACGGAACACTGGGAGTTGGGGCTGCTCTAGAAGGGGCGGCAGACCCTTCCTGCTGACGGCCGGAAGTAAGTATTCCAGGCTGTCCCCTGTGTTGCAACTACCGGTTTCTGCCCTCACTGCCCAGAGCCTCCCGAGACGAGGCGGCGGTGGATGAGCTGGGCCCTGTTCCCGGGGGGCTGTATTTATAAACACTGAACTTTGAATTCTGTATACCATTCGCATGTCATGAAATATTTTTGAGTTTTCCTCCTAAGTTTTTAAAAATGTAAGAGCCTCTCTTGAGCTGTGGTTTGCAGACCCCTGGTCTCTCACTATAGATTAAGACTGTGTTCGAGTTCTTTCCCGACAAAGGCCTGAGTTCCCACTGAAAAAGAATGAAAAAAAATTAGTGTAAAATCAAAGAAAGTTATAAATAATTGCCTTATTTGGGTTCGTTGCCCTCTGGGGTCATGCCAGGGTGGGGGTCACACTGGGGTGGGGGTCATCTGGGGTAGGAGGTCACACTGGGGTGGGGGGGTCATGCTGGGCTGGGGGTCACACTAGGGCAGGAGTCATGCTGACCCTGGCCGGAGCAGAGCCCTGGATCAGGGCCGAGGCAGCGTGAGTCCAGGGGAAGATGGATTTGAGGAGAGACAAGAAAGAAGAGATACTGGGCACAATTCATGCTTCCTCCCAAATCTGTTCCGTTGAAAGTCCTGCTTCTGTGATAATTTTGCCTCTAATTTGGACATTTCCTTGTGGTCGAGTAACCTACCAGAAATTGACCCAGTGTGCTGAGCACGTTTATGGGAGTGGTGACCAACTCCAGGGCCTTTGAGGACTCTGTGACTTGCCTTCGTACCTAATTTTGGCCAAATTGATGGGAGTTGACCGAGAGTGGTTTGGAAGAGCCCGTGCCGGGAGGAGGAGGTCCACGCCACTGTTACACTCGCTCCTTCAAACCAGGGCGACTTTCCACATTAGACAACGCAGGACGTCTGGGGCACTTCCGCCATCATAGGATTTTTCAAAGCACCTATTTCAGTGAACTAACTCCTCGCTCTGAATAATTCAGAGCGCCAACTTTTGTAGTTGGCCGGGGTTTGTGTAATTAGTGTATCAAGTAACATTTGAATCGTGCCGACAACAAACAGTAATTGTCTTTCTCTTATCGGGGAAATCAGGAGTGTTTATTGAATTATAGCGGCTCTGTTATGTGGCTCTGTGAGTTCACAGGGTAATTCTTCCGAGGGCGATGAAATGTGATTGCGAAGCCACATAGATGAGAAGGCAAACAGATTGAAAATAAACAACCGGAGTAATTATCAGCTGTACGTTTATATTTCTCCATCACAATATTTCTGGGACCTGCTGGTCCAGAGGAATCTGCCGGGGTCATTGCCTGGGAGGAGATTCTTTGTAATATCACTCGATTGGTTTATCTGCCATGATGGGACCCGAGGGCCCTCCAGCAGCGTGACCTCCCAGCCACTGTTTGGAGCCTCATGGCTTCATTGGTCTCCGGCGGACAGAGAGGAAGAGAAGGTTTGATGGTAGAAATTCTGTTGTCGGGGAAGGCGATGCCAGACCCTTTGCAAAAGCCCACATGGCTACAGAGGGAAGAGGTTACATTTTGCGGTAGGTTGCACCTCTAAATCCTGACGGAAACGTTCCTTTTATGGGGCTACTTGTGTCTGACCCTGCTCATCCTTTCAGACACAAACACCAAACAAAATCAACCCACCCAACAATAACAACAAACACCTGGCTGGCACACGGTTAAACAGGCTTCGTGGGGTTTACCTGTGTGAAGACCGACTCCTTTGTCAACCAGCCTCTGCAGGGGGGGCACCAAAGGTTCGAAACCCCAGGGGGGCTGCTGCAGGTTCCGTGCTTCTGCGCAGACCTTGTAAGCCCCTTCGGATTACAGTGTTCTGGGTGTGGGTGCCAAAGTGCCCAGCGGGGAGCGTGCTGGGGGCTGGGATGTTTGCTCCTTGTCCACGAGCTTCCTGTGTCTCCACTTGTGGGCCCCCGGAGAGGTGGGCTGGGCCTTTCTTCTTTGTTCTCCGCTGGGCGGAGCTCCCTCTCCTTTCTGGTGGGAGCGGTGTGATAGACGCACTTGGGAATAGGTTGCCTGATGTCACCATGGGAATAAATCTTGCAAGACCTGCAAGCATTGGAATCCAAGAGTAGCTGCCGACTCTGCTCCTTGCTGTCGTTTGCAGGAAGTTGCCCTAATGGAATGGGCTGGCCTCCAGGGACAGCCATCTCTGGCAACCTGGGACCGCTGATGGACAGAGAAATATCACCCTGTTGATTTTTCCTGTAAATACACTCAGCATTACAAAAATTCATTAAAGGATAACCGTGACCCCTCCTTTTGGGAAGCTTATACTGAAAGTGGGGGAGGGCTGATGCTTGCCCTGGTCGGGTGTTTATTTACAAGGCGTTTCTTTCCAGAAAACACTTAAATAGGTTACGAGTTTCACAACCTCCGTATTGACCCTTCAGTTTTCATGAGCACTTGTGATTTTAATTGCTGTCCTAAAAACCATTGATTTCCTTTCCTTTTTCCACTTGAAACGATCGGTAAAAACAAACAAAGAAAAGGTTTAATACGTTCTTTGAACCCGATTGCTTTACTTTTTTTGAAGGGCTAATTTTTCTGTGATTAGGAGCCCAGACTCTGGAGCCAGACTGGCAGGGATCAGATAAACCCCAGCTCCATCAACTTACTGGCTGGGTGACCTTTGGCAAATCAACCTCTGTGTGCCTACAAAATGCCAGTCACTGGCTGAAGCTCAGGGATTCAATGTGTAAGTGCTAGGAGGGAGAAAGGACAATCAAGGAAGGCTTCCCGGAAGAAGTGACGTTCAGTAGGTGATTTGAAGAGTAGGTATGAATGTTTTTAAATTTTATTTATTGGTTTTTAAAGAGAGAGGGGGGAAGGCAGGGACAGAAACATTGATTTGTTGTTCTACTTACTTACGCGTTTATTGGTTGATTCTTGTATGGGCCCTGACTGGGGATCAAACCCACAGCCTTGGCATATCAGGATGGTGTTCTAACCAACTGAGCTCCCCGTCCAGGGCCAACAATAGGTATGAACTCCTGAAATAAAGAAGGGTGGGCAGGAGTAGCGTAAACGCATCTGAAGGCCCAGGGGCACACTGAGCAATTGGGACCTTGACGTTTGGTCCAGATCGCTCTGAGGGTGCGCGGAGGGGGTGTGCGGAGGGGGTGTGCGGAGGGGGCCAAGTCCTAGGTGGGGCAGGAGAGTTGAGCTGGGTCTTCAGAAGCCTCACGGAGGGACCTGACTTTGTCCGCAGAGCAGTGAGTAGTTAGCTCCTGAAGGGTGTAAAGCTGGAGAGGAGCTCCGTCCAGTATTGTGGTAGGAAGACCGGGCAGGAGGGAGAGGAAGGAGAGCAGGGGGCAGATTAGGGGGCAGCTCTCCAGGCGAGACATGAGGCTGCTGATGGCAGCCGGATTTGGGAGAGGCCGATGGACTTGAGGGATAGCCAGGGGACCAATGGCACGATGCTGTGACTTGCTGGCTGTGGGGGCAGGGCAGGGAGGCCCGCACTGCAGTGCCTGGTGCTGTGGGGTCTGCGACGGGTCCTGCAGAAGGGAGGCTCTGTGTGGGCCGGGGCCTTGCCCACGACGACACTCGGGGGGTCTCTGCTGTGTGCCGAGCAGTGCCCTCCGCTTGGAAGGCATACGGATGGACCCGTGCTCCTCTAGGTCTACTGGGGCACAGCTTCTAGACTGGGGAGTCAAGGACGGTGACAGAAGCCAGCGCAGGTGACTTGTGCAGGAGTCCGAAGAGTGAGAATTAGCCGGGGTCTCAGAACCCAGAGAACATGGCCTGAGGGACCCAGAGGGAGGAGACTGGCCCAGGGAAGGCACCATGCTGGGAGGAGGAAGTGGCCAGGAAGGAGAGAAATAGACCAGTGTCCTTTGCCAGGATGACATCCACCCAGTAGGGTTGGAGCCTGAGCAGGTGGGGCTGGGAGGGGAGGGAGCTGGACAGCGGTGTGTGTTGGGGGGAGGGCCCTGGGGCAGAGGTGAGGAGGTCAGGCTGACGAGTCAAGAGAAGAATCCCTGCTCCCCCAGTTGTCCCCTGTCTGAATCATCAGGTGCTGCGTGACACAGGACACCACGACTCTCACCTTTAACCTTTAATGTCTCACAGTCCGTGGGTCAGGAATCGGGGTGTGGCTCCGCCGGTCCCTCCACCTCAGGCTTTCGCACTTGGCTGCCCTTAGGGCTGAGGCCCTGGCAGGGCTCTCCTGGCTGGGGCGGGACCTGCCTGCGGGCTCACGCATGGTCAGTGGGCCTGGGCAGGGTCCTGGGCAGGCTTGCTCAGGGCGGTAGCTGGAGGCGCCTGCAGTTTCTTGCTACGTGGGCCTCACTGTAGGGCAGCTGACACCATAACAGCTGGATTTTATTAAAATGAGCAAACAGGGAGAGACAGACAGACAGACACTCTTACAACCTAATCACAAAGCACCATCCAGCCACCTGCCATAAGCTGTTGGCTAGAAGTGGGTCACCCAGTCGAGCCCACATTCAAAGGGAGGGACCACACATGGCCTGAGCCACTGAGGTGGACATCATGGTGGCCTTCTGGAAGTCTGTCCATCTCAGGCTCTGAGCTCTGTCCCTGCCCGTGCGATGTCCTGGTGACTCCTGGCAGCCCAGCCCAGGGCTCTGCACACGCCATGGTGATTACACCGAAAGTAGTAGCTCCCGGGACCCTCACAGGAAAGGCGCGGGCAAGCACCCCCACACTTCACAGATGCTCCAACGGAAGGGAGATGCCCCTTTGGAAAAAGAAAAGACTGCATCGTGGGGTCCTGTCTGTCTGCTAGGAAGTACCACACGTGAGTGGGGGTAATGTTTGGGGAGGGGGAGGGGAAGGGTACTGCCTCGCGAGGCACAGGTGTGGCCACCCTGGCTGCAGGTCCCGTCCTGTCCTTTGGGCATGGTTCGGACAGACGGAGATGCTCCCAGGCCCCTGGCACCTGGGGTGTTCCGGGGGCCCCCCTGCTGTGCGGGTCCCGGAGTCCTGTGTGTGCTCACAGCTGTGCTGTGCATTCTCTGGGCCGACTAGCCCGGGCTGCCGTTCCACTCCGAAGAGATGATGGTTGATCTGTGCCACTGGGACCTGCCGGAGTGGCCTGCGGGCTGTGTTACCACGACTCCTGATCTGCGGAGCGAGCAGGGGAAATGCCTCGAATGCTTTCCAGTCTTGGTCATCGACACACACTCTGGTCTCAGGTGGAGTTTTACTGCCCTCGTTGCGCAGGAGGGCTGGTGGAGGCCAGTCGGGCACTTTGGAGGGGTGCTGGGGCGTGTGTGGTGTTAGGGCCCTCCTGTCCTGGCGGGACAGTGGTGTCCACGCTGCGGGACCTCAGACAAGTGACTTAACCTCTCTGGGTTTGTTTTAGAGATTGCTGTCTCTTCCTCCCCTCATCCGCCCTCACTTCTTTGGTCCATAGCAGAACTTCCTTTTGCCCCAGGGATCTGCAGAAGTTAGCTTTTCCTTTGTGAGGTTTATTGAATTTCCCTCTTTGTCAGGAATATTCCCACTTCTCTGTTGGTTCCCAGAAGTGGAGCCTGAGACGGCAGCTCTGGGCCAGGTGGGTAGGCCCTCAGAGCACCTGGTGGGGGGTGGGTGGAGTGGGATTGTGAAGAGCCCCTTAGATACGGTCCCTCCGAGCTGGGGTCCCCCAGAGCTGGGGCCTGGCCGTCAGTCGGGGAACCTCGCTGCCGGTTCCCAGCAAGGTGGCTCCCAGCACTGAAGGCATCCTGGGGAGCAGGGTGGGTACCTGTCTCTATAACCCTCCTCCCCATGCTGCACCTCTGCCCACTGTATGGTGCCCTCTGCCCTTGCCCGCCATGCAGGGGACCCCCTGTACCTCACAAGAAGGTGTGGCCGAATCTCAGGTGCAGAGAAGTCCCCTCAGTGGGACTCCCTCAGCGCAGAGAGCTAGGCCAAGCCCGGGGACTTTCCCTCCAGAATGGGTCAAATAGATGACCAACAATGAAAAAAGGCTTACATCTCAAAGGCAGACTTTTTTGGGGGAGGGGGAGGTGTGTATTCTCAAGTAGCCACGTGTCGATCACGTGTCGACCACACTTTGTGCGGTTTCCTGAGAGGAGCAGAGCCCTGAAGCTCTGCACCGGAACCTGGCCTTGCCGAGCTGTGAGTCCATCGGGTCCTCAGAGCTGGGTCCGGGGAGGCGCTTTCGTGGAAGCTTCTGGTGTTAGGCTGACACAGGCGGTGTCCCCATGGCTGTGCACAAAGGGTCCTCAGCAGACTGCTGCCCCGTGTCTTGAGGTTGCCCGAGGATTCACGACGCCTAAGGACTCGGGTCCTCAAAGTCCTTTGTAGCCTTTGCTGGTTGGTGGCCCTACCTGAGGAATGGGATGCCTGCTGGACGCGGCCGCCACTTACAAACTCCGCTTTTATTAAAACAACTTGCTGAGACCTTGTTCATACAAGGTCTGTGCGGTTCACGCATTTGGAGCGTGCAAGGCCGCATGATAGTAATATTATCGCATCGTTAGTGTTTAAAAATGGTGGCTGTTTATTTTTAAGGTTTTTTTACTTCGAAGTTTGGAAAGTGTACATCTTTCACACAGCTTACCTGTGCAAAGGTAGGGTTAGGAGAGAGGTAAGCGCACAGAGTGGCACGGGGCGTTAGGGAAAATGCTCGCAGGCTGGCCCTATGCTGCTGCGCACCCCCCTACCCCCCCCCCCCCCCCCCCCCCCCCCCCCCCGCTCCGCCTGAGAGTGCCCACCCGAGCGGAGGGGTGGGGCCCACCGGGTTCCTTGTGCTGCCTGAGCTGCAGCCCTGGCTCAGGGCGTGAGTGGGACACAGTTCGCCCCAGTGTGCTCCTGTCCCGGGGGTCTTCACAGCTCTGAAAAGAGACGGGGGCTGTAAGTTTGTTCATCTAGGGGGCACCGTGGCTCCCTTAGCTTAAGAACTAAAAGACACTCAGTTTATTAAGTATGAAGAACCAGCATAAACTGCATAGACAAGTATATACTTATAAATACATAAACTATATATAAACTACACATACACACATATACATACATCCATATACGTAGGCTAAACCTATCCCGCTCGCAGGCGCTCAGGGATGGTGCTGTGAGGAGGGCCCTCCAGGGTCACAGGAGGAGTGAGGATCCCTTGGGGGTGTCTGAGGTCGCCAGCTGGACCCGGGGCCCTGATTTCCTGGAGTCTTAGCCCCTTCAGAAACCCATGATTCCCGAGTCTAGCTATTCTCCTGCGATTGACCCCGAGCTCCCCATTCCTGGCAAGTGTCTGGGCAGCTCCGGTCCTTTGGGCTTGATTTTCCATCCCCTCCCTCACAAGGGGCCCTTTGTGTGCCTCCGGAGGCAGGGGACGAGTGCCAGTGGGTTGTGTCCCCTGCCTGGTCCTCAGAGCTCCCTGGGCAGTGCCTAAGGCGGAGTGCTTGCCAGCAAGCCAGGTGGCAGCTCCCTCGATGGTCATCTGCGCCCTGTCCGGCACACATCCTCCCAGCCCAGAACTCCTTCCCTTTCATACCTGCCCTTCTCCTCGACCCCGGGACTCCAGGCGCCCTCTGAGTCCTCCAGGGAGGCAGCGGTTTCCTTGTCCAGGGCCCCACCCTTTGCTCCCTGCCTGGCACCCTGGGTCCCTTTGTCCTGTTGGCCGGCCAATCCCGGCTGAGTCCTGAAGGTGTTTGTTGCATGTGCCCTAGGTGCTGGGCCCTGGGGACCTGAGGTTAACAGACCTCACTGCTGTTCTCCTGCTGCTCTGTCCCTGGGCAGGGAGGTGGCAGCCGCACAGTGCCTTCCTGAATTGCGGAAGGTGCCCCCTTGGAGCAGACGTTCTGCTTGGCTCACAGACGGGTGGGCGGGGGGAGGCTGGCAGCTCCCACTCGGTCCTTTGGACCCTCTGTGTAGCCAGCAACCTGCCCGGCTACATGTGGGGGGCGTCAGGGGCGGTGGGTGGGGGTGGTTCCGATGATGGGGTCTGTCCTTGGGCAGCTCCTGTGTCCCTGGAGTATTGGCAGCTCCTGTGTCACGGCAGAGGAGCAGGGCAGAGCTATGACAGGGATGGATCTCTCTGTGACAAGAGCGAGGGGTAGTAAGCATCCTTTTCCTGCCGTAACCATAAATTCACGTTAGATGGGAAAGCGGAGGAGCTCGACGGATGCTGGAAGGATCCGGAGGGGCAAAGGGTTACTAGGGAATATTTCACCTAAACAGGGCTTGGTGACAGGGTTTGCTTGTGACAGCCCTTGTGTGACGTCAGATGATATTTTGTGTGACTTTTGCTTTGACAGCTTTCCGCCTGGTTTTATAAGAGCTCTTCAGGGAGTGCCAGCGGGAGAGAGGCCAGGCAGGAAGAGCTGCGTCCAGCGGCCGGGTGCTCTGCAGCAAGGCTTGTGCCCGGGTCAGATGCTTGGCTCCAAAACCCGACGTTCCCCGCCCCCCGATCCCGCGACTTTGAGCAGGCAGCGGCACGTCTCCAAGCCTCAGTTTGTTCACCTGTGAAATGGGGCGACAATAGTCATGCCTGCCTTGTGAGGTTCTTTGGTAATCATGTTAGATAATCCTTGAGACGCACGCTTCGGGGGCTGTTTGTGGCCGGGGTCACTCGTGTTCCAGATTTTACTGGTGGTGTCTTTTGGAGACCTGGCTCCCAATTAGTGTTCAGTCACAGGGTAGGTGGATCTGTCACCCCTGTTTTTGGCCTGGGGGAGGTTGGTTGAGGTTGTGAGCTCTCAGCACAGGAATATTGTCTTGTTAGTCTCCACCTGCCCCTCCGTGCTCACCTGGGACCGTGGCCGATGCGTGTTCCTCCTCGGCTGGCCTGCATGGCTGATGGTCTTCAAGGTCTGGCGAGCACCTGCTTGTGGGGGAGCTGAGGCAGCTGTGGTGTGGAAGGGCAGCTTCTCCTCTAGAGGGGTTCCGAACATGCCTGGGATTAATGGGATTGCTCTCTCACTGTTTCTCAGGGGCTTCCCGCAGTGTGGGGTAGGGCCTTTGACACTGTCCGCAGTCGGCACAGCCCCGGGCAGAGGAGGGGAGCCGGCTCTAGAGGAGGCCCTGTCCGGGAGGCTGCAGCACAGTCGCTCTTTGTTTGCCAGGCGTAGAGCAGCCAGGGAGGCGGTTCTGCAGGCAGAGGTCACGTGACACCCGGGGGGGCCCTTTTGCTCTGTGTTCACGTGCAGGAAGGAGGATGTTGTTAGTACCCCTATCAGGGCTAGTGTGTGACGAAATGAGGAAATACACGGAGTTTTATGTGCACCGTCTGGTCTTAGTAAGTGAGGAGTGAAAGTCTGTGGGCTCGTTGCCATGGTGATGGTGGTGATGGCCGTGGTGATGGGGGTTGTGTGGGTGGAGGTGTATCGGTGTTGGTGGTGGTGATGGTGGTGATGGTGTTGGTGATGGTGGTGTTAGATCATGGTGGGTGGGGGGTGGTGATGGTGGTGATGACCGTGGTGGTGTTAGTGGTGATGGTGGTGTTGGCAATGGTGGTGGTGGTGATGGCCGCGGTGATGGTGGTTGTGTTGGTGGAGGTGTATCAGTGTTGGTGATGATGTTGGTGGTGGTGATGATTGTGATGGTGTTGGTGATGGTGGTGTTAGATCATGGTGGGGGGGTGGTGTTAGTGATGATGGTAGTATTGGCAATGGTGGTGGTGGTGGTGATGGTTGTGTTGGTGGGTGTGTTTTGGTGTTGGTAGTGTTGGTGGTTGTGATGGTGTTGCTGGTGGTGGTGTTAGATCATGTGGGTGGGGGGTGGTGATGGCTGTGTTGATGATGGTGTGGGTGGTGATGGTGGTTGTGATGATGATGGTGTGGTGGTGATGATACTGTGACTTTTGGCAGTGGTAGTGATGACGGCGAGCACCCGTTTTTCTCAGCGAATGCCTATGGGGCATAGGTCTCCTGGGGACAGTGTGAGTAGGATACCCCTCGTTTGTGGGTGGGACTTTCCCCGGGAAACGGTTTTGGTGGAGGAAGTGGCTTTCTCCATGTGTTGGGATCGCAGGGGTGCTGTGGCGTCTCAGCGGTCAGCTGGGGTAGCATCTAGAGCTTGCTGTGGGTGAGTCAGATGGGACCACAGGGAATCGCAGGGAAATGAGTATTTTCTGCTATCAAATCTGACGGAGCTTTACACATTAAAAATGAGCAGCAGAGAGGTGGTCGATTTTTGCTCAGTGCGTTGAAAAAACCACCGCACAGGGCCCGTCTGCAGAGTGTCATGGCGGACAGGCCGTGGCTTGCGTTTTCTGGGATGGAGTCAGCCCTGCCCCCCTTTATCATCTTCCGCTTTTGTCCTGTTCAGCAGCAACTCTGTAAGCAAGCAAATAGGTTTTTATAGCCTCTTGCTAAGTATTTCTCATCTCTTACTAAGTATTTCTACCATGGTGCAGAAGCAATTTTATTATGTGATGCTGTATTTTTATAGTCAATTGAAATGACTATTAAAACATAGCACAGCTCCTCAGGCTCACAGAGCCCTGCTGGGGAAACCCTGCCCTTGCAGAACGGGCCCCCGCGCCCGGGAAGGGAAAGCTTCCCGGAGCCGCTGCCGCTGCGCAGGCCTGCGCCTCGCTCTCTCTCTTCTTTGTTACCATGGTAAAAGAGGCAGAACACAGAGGGCCCAGTTCTAGCCATTTTTCGGTGGCACTCGGTGCATTGTCATCGTGGTACGAGTGTCACTGCCGTCCATCTCCAGGACGTTTGTCTTGCAGAACTGAAACCTGCGCCCGTTAGGCACCAGGTCTTCCTTCCCCACTCTTCCCAGTCCCTGGAAACCACCATTCTCGGTTCCGTCCCAGGATCTGTCCTTTCTGCGATGGCTGATGTCACTTGGCGTGACGTCCTCAAGACTCATCCACGCTGTGGCATGTGTCAGAACCGCGTTCCTTTTAGGCCCAAATAGAGCTTTATCGCGTGTATAGAGCATGTTCTGTTTCCCCCGTCATCCGCTGACGGGAACATGGGCTTGGGCTGCTCCCACCCTTTGCCGCGGTCAGTGGTGCGGGGGTGAGCAGGGTGTGTGATGGTCTGGATGAGTTCCTGCCGTCAGTGCTTTCGGGTCTGCACCCGGAAGTGGACTTGCCAGCCGCGTACGAATTGCACGTTAATTTCTGAGCTGCTGCCAGACGGTTTTCCACGGCAGCCGCACCGTTTCACCTTGCACCAGCCGTGCACCAGGGTTCGAGTTTTGCCACATCTGCACTGACGCCTGTTATTTTTGGCTGTTTGGGGGGATGGTAGCCATCCTAGTCGTTTTGAAAACTGAAATAATTTTTGAGCAAGGGACTGTGTATTTATTTGCATTGGGACCTGAAAATTGTGCAGAAATTATACTTCTGCTGGGCATTGATGCTTCTACCTTGGAGGCGCTGGGTGTTAATATGGGTGCCCAGCCATGCTCAGGAGCCCTGACGGTCTGGCCGGCGTGGGGTTAGCAACCTTATAGGGAAGACAGAGGTGCCGAAGGCAGCTCCCACAGGCCTGGGCTGGGCAGCGCAGCCCATGAGCAGCGAACGGGCAGGCAGGGCCAGACTCCCTCGGCCCACCATGGGGGAGCCACTGGATGTGCTGCCTTCCGCGGAGCAGGCGCCCAGTAAATATTTGTCACGTGGAGCCTGAGGAAGGGTCTCCGTTCGCCAGCTTCCTGGTCCACAAACAGCTCTTCCAAACATGCAGAGTGCTGTGTCCCCTCACCTCTAGGCTCCCCGATGCCGCTTACACCTGCCCCGCATCTTCTCCACCTTTGCATCCACGCCCCACAGAGCTGGCGCCCGCAGGTACACAGGTGCTGACTGAGCCGGTCATCGAGCACATTGATACGGACGACGAAGGCGACAGAACTGTGACTGGAGCCCTCAGTGCGCTGCGAAACTGCAGTTTTGTTGGGTCTGTGTCACACTGGAAACGGAAGACTGGGCTTGGCTGGCAGAGACGGTGTCTGATACCCGGGGGGCATGTCCTCGAGCACCAGCCCCATGCCCTGGAGCAAAGCACACTTTCACCTGGGCAGCGGGTGCCAAGGACCCTACCCAGGGCACCTGCACACTCGCTGCCTCATGAGCCCACCCGGCGCCCTCTGCTCCTGAGCCCTCTCTGCTCTCACTCACTGAGCTGCCCTGGGACAGGGTCTTCAGTTCGGCAGGAACAAATGGGACATGCTCACAGCTGGCTGGCCCGCACGCCAGAAGATCTTGTCCCAGCGGCCTAAGGTCAGGGCCAGCACGCGCCCTTCTCACAGGGCAGCCCCAGCCTCCCAGGAACCCCTGCGGAGGAGCGGGCCCCAGGAGGGGAGCCCGTTCAGATGTGCTTGTACACTCCGGATGCTAACTGCTAACGTGCCTCCCTCCCGGCAGCCCAGACACAGCTCTCTGTGGGCCTGGCCCAGACGCACCGCGTGGGGAGCAGGGACAGTTCTGCATTTGCAGGGGGAAGCAGGAGGCCGGAGGGGAGCCCGTCCCAGCACAGCTTGGAAAGAAACAGCCGAGGTCCTGATAGGGCCAGACCTGGGCTACCTGCCTCTCGGGTTTTGGGTTGGAATGATTGCTCAGCTCCCTCGTGGGGTGGGAGTGATGGGGGAAGGCTTTCGTGCAGGCAGTGGGCAATGTGGAACACCAGACCAGGCGAGGAAGAAGGGGGCCTCCACATGCAAGTGTGCTTGGGCGCGAGCAGGGAGGGACGTGGGTGGCCCTGGGGACCCCTCTGCTTACATCTATGTAACGACAGAGGCTCCCCCCGGGTTTTTGGCTTGCTCTATTTGTGAATTTTGTATGTTCGTCGTCGTTTTATTTGCCATTAAGAAAACCATATTTACACGTTTTGCTTTGTCCTTCCTTTTCCGTGTTAGTCGCTGTTTAGATTAGAGCGGATGGTTTGGAAGGAGCAGAGAGAGAGCAGCCTTGTGTTCCACAGGACGAACCCCTGAGACGTGCGCTGCAGCCCAGTGAGAGGTGCTGGGGGACGCGGTAAAGGGACCTTACCGTTTAGTGTCACCACACAGTGGACCGTGGCCTGCGCCTTCTTTCCTGTTTTCTCCCATGGAGCCCTCGGACCTGGCTTGCCTCCCTTTCTTGCACTGTCAGGCCTGTGCCTGTTGTCACTGCGTCCTTTGGGCAGAACCTGTCAGACCAGTGCTGGGCGGTGCAGGTCCTGGCCTTGTTTACAGCAGAGAAAGGAAGACCTGTCTGATCAGAAAGTCAGCAGGCCCTGGCTGCCCGGGGTCCTCATCGGGGCCTCGCTGGGACCAGCCCCTGTTTGTGGAGTCCACAGAGCTTGCACCCCACGTGGCTGCAGTCCCGCCATTCCCATCTACGGAGCCACTTCCAGCTGGCTGGAGGGGGTGGGGTTTGCTGGCCCAGCCCCCAAGGTCAGAGGGAAGGGCCCCTGGCCTAGGGGTGGGGGCTGGGGTTCTGGCTATTTCCCCAGTATCTATTTTCCTAAATTGCAATAGCCTTTCTGCCTTGAGAAAGATGATTAAAGAGATGAAATCTTTCCCCCTATCTCGTCTTGACACCTCTTTGCTGCTAAACAAAATTAAATGCAAAAACAGGTAATTTTCAGGTCAGCTAAGACTTTTCTTATTTGCAGGAGGATTTGCAAAGACTGTCAATAATGAGATGGCTTTCTATCCCAGCACGGGACTTCGTGAAGGACAAAGTGTTGAAAAGTGGAGTCTTATTTTTCCTGTCATGGAAAAAAGTGCAGCCGCCGTTCCTGCCCAGCCCAGTGTGTTGCCTAAGAAGCCTGCCTGTTCTGGGCCCTTTGGACCCCTTGCACCAGATGGAAATAAGATAGCTGCCGGCTGGCTGTGCATGAGGCAGGCGTACGGGGTGTTTATTCTGAAGAAAGATATTAAAATATCTTTGAGTCGTGTCTATCACTTCAATTAGAATTTGATAAAAGACTCTTTTATAGATTTCTTTTCATACTCTTATCTCCCCCATCCCTCCCACCTGTTTCCATCCGAAAGGCAAAAGGAATATTGAGTAACAGATGATGGTTATGTATCTTCCTAGATACATAACCGGTCTTTAATTATTCAGATGAGTTCCTTGATTCTGACATCCAAATGCTGCACCAAGTCCTGCCTCAGGGGGCTTTATTGGCAGACACCATCTCCGCGCTCCTTGGAGAGAAAGCGCGGAGCCCAGCAGAAGTCACTGTATGAATTTGGGAGTGGGGTCCTTGTTAGAAGTGGGGGCATTCAAGGTACCAGAGGTGCTCTTTGACCTCAAGCCCACCATCCCTAGCTCCCCGTGGCTTCTTCTGGTTGAACCTGCTGTGCTGGAGCGGGTCAGGGAAGCCTGACCCTGTAGGAAGGAGTTTGCATGTGGGACCACTGAGTATTTCACAGCTCACAGTCCATGGGGAACTGTCCTCGTTTACTTTGCCAGCCTTTCCTTGTGCTCATCACATCTTTTTTATTATTATGGTCGGACAGACAACATGCAAATCGACCGTTTTACCATCACTGAGTGTTCAGTTCTGTGCCATTGACCGTCATGTGGTTGTGCAGCCACCGGCCACGTCCGTCTCCAGAAATTTTTCATCGTCCCCACAGAAACTCTCCACCCATTAAGTGTGAGCTTCCCATCCGTCGCCCCGCCTCCAGCCCTTGGCAGTCACCAGTCTACTTCCTGTCCCTGTGAATGTGGCTATTCTAGTTCCTGTTGTTCATGGAATTATACAATAACTGGCTTATTTAGCATCATGTCTTCAAGGTAGCAAGGGTCAGAATTCCTCTCTAAGGCGGAATAACTTTTCATGGTGTGCATAGGCCGTATTTTGCGGGCACTTGGGTTGCTTCCACTCTTCAGTGGAAACATTATTACTCTGTGAATAATGGTGTTGGGGACATGGCTATACAAGTATCTATTCAAGTCCCTGCTCTCAGTTCTTTCGGCTGTGTACCCAGAAGGGATGTACACAACCTGATTTGTTCTACACTGTGTTTCCCGAATGCGTCCAGCGATGGGAGGACCTGGCTCCCTGGGGCTGCGCTGTGCTCCGCTCGCCTCTCTAACCCCAGCGCCAGCTCTGTGCTGGGCCAGAGCAGGAGGCCGACAGGCTCGGGAGCTCCCGAGCGTGTTCCTGGCTCGGACTGGATAAACACGTGCAGGGTTTATGAAACACGAGAACGGCAGACAGGCAGCCCTTTCGGCTGGAGCCCCGCACGGAGCAGACAGGCCCCAGCCCGCTTGGCCGGCGTCTTCCCAGCCTGGGGAGATGTGCGCTGCCGAGCACTTGCTTGCAACCGAAGGCAAGACAGGGACGGAGATCACAAACAGGGCGATTAATTTTCACACGTTGACTTCTTAAAAGAATTAATTACTCTTAAATTACTCCGGAAGTCCTGAAGGCACGTTTCAGGAGGACAGGCTGTGGGGCAGGGGCGCTGAGCTGGGCAGGTTGCCAAGAGTGGGCTGTGGTTGGGCCTTGGGTGCCGTAGGGAGGCTTTGGCCCTGAGCACCCACGGCGGACAAGACCCAACCAGAGCCTGGAAATTGCGTCTCTCTTTCTTATGGACTAAATACATCTTGGCCTCCTAGATCTTTCTGTAAAGGGCAAGATCATTTTGAAGAGGAACAAACGATTCAGTCTTGGCTTGCACGCCCAAGGAGAGGGATGTTTTATGATCTGGTTAAATTCAGTGCATTTTTTTCGAATGCCTGCAAGGCATGGCGTTAGCTACTGTGGAAAACCCAGTGATTAATAAATATTTGTGTCCTCCAAGAAGTTCGGTCTAGAGGGACGTAGAGATAAGCAACTCTCCAAGGCTGTGGGACGCCACACAGAGCTGATAGGAAAGGTCAGCAGCAAGCAATTAATTCAGGCGTGCAGGGACTTGTTTTCGGTGGGGGGAGAAAGGAGTCAGCAAGGATCTGGAGAAGAGTGTGAAATTAGAGGCAGGTCCTGCAGACAAGTGGGCTCTTCAGAGGCGCAGGAGGAGGGGCCTTCACAATGCGTGGGGCCCCTGTGGCAGGCTGGGGGGTGGAGGGAGGTGGGGTGGCAGAAAGACGATATTGGAAGGTGGGCTGAGTCAGATCTCCGAGCACTTTGCATGCCGTGCTGGAGAATTCAGCCACTGTTCTGCAAGCCCGGAGCGGCGGTACAGGGTTTCAGAGGAAGATGTAAAGACGCCCGCCTTGGTGATTCAGAGGAAAGGGAGTTCATGCAGTTGATACAAAGTTAGCTGGGAGACCAGCCACAATATCATTTTTCCTCTCAGTGAGAGAGGGTAAAGCCAGTCAGAGTGGAATGGTGGGGACAGTTGCAGGGAGACACCACAGGGTCCCAGGGCTGCCGAGTCCACTGGGCCACCCTGAGCAAGTCACACTTCCTCCCTGTAGGACTCCATCAGGTGGGGTGACGGCTCGCAGTGGGTTTTCCCCAATGTCAGAGCAGTCAAGTAGGTTTTACAGTTTTCCCCGAGTAGGAGTTACATTTCCTCAAATCCTTCTGTACCAATTGAGATGATCATGTGATTTCAAATTTTTTTTACTCTGTTAATGTGGTGAATTACGCTGATTGGCTACTGGATGTTAAACCAACCTTGCATTTCTGGAGTCACCCCAACGTGCTCTTCTGCGTGAGGAACGAGCAGTCTGTGAGCTCCGTGCTTTTGACGTTGGCGGACTTTAGCATGCCCGGACCGGTGTGCCTGCCAGGGGACTCAACTGGATGTTGTAATTGGCCATCAGGAGGTTAGTCTGAGGCCCAGCGATGCGGGCCAAGGGCTGAGGACAGGACCATGCAGGGCTTCACCTGTGGCCCTGGAGGCTGCTGGCCTTGGGCTCCCTACCGCCGCTCCACCGGCTGCTCCCACGTGGGCCGCCTTTGTGCTGCCGGAACAGAGCCCCTGGGAGGGAATGGGAAAAGTTCTGTGTCCACTCACGGGGCTGTTGGGAGGCTTAAATTAGTCTGAGCGTGTGAAGCACTTCTCTCAATGCCTAACCCACTGGATGTGCTCAGTGAGTGCCAGCCAGTATCACAGCAGCACCATCACCATCACCACTGTTTTCACCATCGTTATCATCATCATCACCATCCGCATTACCACCATCATCACCATCATCATCCTCACTATCACATGACCATTGACCACCCGCATCAGTCACCACCACCACCATGATTATCACCACCACCACCATCGTCACCATAACCACCCCCACCATCACCATCAACATAACAGTCACCACCATGATTATCCTCATCATCACCACCACCACCATCCTCACCATCACCACCACCCTCACCATCACAATCACTACCACCACCACCACCACCACCATGATTATCACCATCATCATCACCATCATCACCACCACCACCATCACCACCACCATCACCATCACCATCATCATCACATCATTTGTGGAACCCCAATGTCACACCACCAGTCACTGCAGCTTCATTCACAGCATCAGTACTGTCAATACTGTGGCGGCAGACAGACGCCCTCCTCTCATCTGTGAGCTGCAGCTCCTTCCTCACATCCCTGGGCGGCATCTGTGGGAGTCAGGTTGAGCAGAGGTGACGTGAGCTGACATACACAGGCGCAGCGGGCATGGCCGCTGGTTCATTCTGGGGGAGAAGATCCAGGTGCTCGCACACCCTAGGCTGCTGCTGGCTCTTCCAGTAACAAGGAAACACCGTCCTGGGGAAGAGCCTTCACACTGGTCTCTCTCTGCATCCTTTCCCATCTCACTTTTTTAAAAAGAGATTTTATTTTAGTTATTTTTAGAGAGAGGGGAAGAGAGGGAGAGAAGCAGCAGTATGTGGTTGCCTTTCATGAGCCCCCTACTGGGGGCCTGGCCTGCAACACAGGCATGTGCCCTGACTGGAATCGAACTGGTGACCCTTTGGTTTGCAGGCTGGCACTCGATCCACTGAGCCACACCAGCCAGGGCTCACATTTCTTTTTTCCCCACGTGCAACAAGTCAAGCTTCTACGTGGAATGGGCCGCGCAGTCCAGGATCAAGAGATTCAGAGGCCTGTGTGTGTGTCCGCTGTGCCACCGTCTCTAGCCAGGCCGTTAGGAGGACAAATGGGCTTGGGGAGGAGGAGTATGTTAGACTTGCAGCCCACCAGACCTTGGGGGGTGGGGGAAGGTGAATGCCGCTCTCCGAAGATGTGGGTGGACACGCGGTGACCATGTTCTCAGGTGGAGCTGCTCTCAGATCATAACTGATCGGAAAAATTAAGAAGACAAATCGGGCAACTGGCAATGAGGCTGCCATCGTGGTACTTCTGCCCAGTAAAGACATTTGGAACCCAGGTGCCGTCCGTCTTCATCATCCTTCGTGAAGGAGAGGACGCTTCTGCTGTTTCCCATCCCTGCTCTTGCTCCCCAGCAAGGGGCCTCTTGGAAAAGATCAGATACTACAAATAAGCAATAGCCTTTTACACTGAATACTTCTGGGCTCATTGGAGACAAATTCACTGCATTTTCCTCGTGTTTCTGGTCGAGGTGGCTGCTGTGGGGACCCTGCTCCAGCTGTCAAGCAGGGAGGAAGTAAACCTCAGAACGCCACGTTCATGTGGCCTTCCACGCACTTCCCGCATGCGTTTCCTAGTGCGGCCGTCACAGAAACCCACAGCCCCAGGGGCTCCAAGCAACACAGGCTTACAGACCCACAGTTCTGGCGGTCAGGAGCCCTAAGCTCGAGGTGCGGGCCGGGCGGGTTCCCTCTGGAGGCTCTGGGGCAGAGTCCTGGTCCTCACCTTCACCTGCTGCTGAGGTACCCACAGCCCTTGGCCCGCGGCCCCGTTCTGGCTCACTGTGACCTCGGCTGCTGCCGTCCCATCTCCTCTCCGACTCTGACCCCGTCTCCTCTTACGTGGAGCCTCACGACCATGCTGGGCCCACAGGGATAACGTAGGGTTGTTAGCATCCGCATCTCAGGGCCTTGACTCGATGGCACCTACCTGTAAGGTACCATCCTCACGGCGTCTGGGGTGCGGATGCGGGGGACTCTGGGGGCTGTCGTTCTATCTACTGCCCTTCCCTCCTCCCTCCCCCTCCCTCATTCAATACTCTTAGAAAGCTGAGTCTTTGATTTTGGCTTTAGTATAGGGTGCTTAGGCGGTGCCTCTAAGAAGGACTGAAGGCGGGGGGCTGGGCAGCCCGTGCTGTGGCCCCTTCAGCTTTGCTGTGTCATTTGGGGCTACGTGCATAAACCCTCGGAGACCCTTCCTTCCTTCACCCATGAAATCAGGGTCTTCAAAGCTCCTTGGGTAGTGAACTTTGAAGTCTCTGTGTTCATGGACAAGGGGCTCTCAACTGCTTTTGCCTGCCGGCTTCAGAGGGAGAGGCCGGCGCCGGAAGGCTTTTGCACGCGTTTGCCTCACAGAGCTGCGTGGGCCTGAGTGCGTTTGTAGTGGACGTGTTCGCTTTGTGTTACTTTTTTTAATCGTTTTTGACATGTTTAATTTTTCCACATCTGTAACAGTTGGCACGCCGGCGGGGAGGCTGGTAAGAACTGTGAGGGATGCAGTCATGGTTCCTCGAGGCCTGGGAATGGGGGGTGCCGAAGTGGGGAAGGCCAGCGTGGGCTCGGAGTTTCCGGTGCCTCGTGCCGCCGTTTCGTGCTGAATGTTCACCATGAAATGCTACATAAACTGAAATGACTGCACTGCTAATAACCACTTAGGTTAGTTGAGGACATTAAATTTTTGTGAAAACATAGGAAAATACTTGGGAAAATGGAATTTTCTACCTACATATGGCTTTTGATGTATCAGGATCCTGCGAGTATGGGCTCCTGTGCTTGCTCTGGCATTTTCGGGAGGATTCTGGTGGCGATAGAAGTCCTTACTGCCGTACAGGGTGCCCGCGACCACAGCACGAGCCTTTCCCATCTCAGAGTCCCAGTCTACCCCCACCGCGCCGAGTCACCAGATCTGTCAGGGGCGCTATTTTAAGACACGGAATGCACATGTGATCCTGTGAGGTGCAGGTATCAGTAGCCGCCTCTTACAGCGGGGGGAGTGGGCGACAGAGAGGGTGGGTCCTGTGCTGAGGTCACCAGGGCCGCACGGGTAGAGGCGTTTCCCTGCTTGCTGTTCTCGAACGTGACAACCTGGGAGGCTACTGGGGCCTGATGTCTGGGCTGCTGTCCCAGTTGGGAGCTCAGTCCTGAAGCTGGCAGCAGGGAGTGGGGGTGCTCTGGTGCTGCAGATGCTGAAGAAGGGGGTCGGCAGAGCTGACTTACCTGGGCGTGGCTTTCCGGAAGAGGTGGTATGCAGGGGGGAGGATACGCCAGTGCATGCAGGTGTGGGATGAGTTGGCTTCCTTGTTTCAGGACGAAGCAGGGCCAGGGCCTGGGAGTGTGTGGTGGGGGGGAAGGTGAGGGGGCCGGGGGGCCCACTGTGCTTGCCGGGAGAGTTTGCATATGATGTGATCAAGGAGACTTTTAGAGATGGACTCGGTGAAGGTGCCACTTAAGGGTGGCCTAGTCTGAGGACTTTGAGGACGGATGGACAAGAAATTGATCAGGGTTGGGAGATGACTTTTCTGTAGATATGGCATCATTTTAGGTAGAATCCATTGGGAAGGAGGAATATCACTGTATCTCTGTATTTTTAAAAAAACTTGAGAGTGGGCTAATCAAATAATTTGGGGGGCTCTGACACTCTCCAACGCTTTTTTTCCTGCTGTGACAGTTACTTTATCCCATTGTGTCCATATCTTTCCATATGTTTATTGGCTATCTGTATGTCCTCTTTGGAGAAGTATGTATTCAGGCATTTTGCCTATTTTTTAATTGGATTGTTTGTTTTTTTGGTGTTGTTTTATAAGTTCTTTATAAATTTTGGATATTAACCCCTTATCAGATGTATCAGCAAATATGTTCTCCCATTCAGTGGGTTGTCTTTTTGTTTTTTAAAAACCAGGTTGGTGTCCTAAAAGTTTTCAGTCCTTGTGTGATTGATTCATAGTTAGGAAGAAGTCATCTAATGAAAAAAAATCTATTAATGGAAATACAAGATAGTATATGAAGTGATAATTAAAATGTTAACAGTATCCTCAGTTTTCTTCCTATTATAAGTGTTATTAAGCCACAAAAAGAATACAGTCCTGAAACCAGGTACAATGTATATAAACCTTGCAAACGTTATGCTAAGTGGAAGAAACCAGACACAAAATGCCAGTATTGTGATCCCATTGACACCAGGTGGCTGGGGTCCTCACATCCATAGACACAGGGAGTCGGTTTGGGTTGTCAGGGGCTGGGAGGGGCCGTGGGCCGTGGTTTCTTAATGGGTGCGGGGTTTCCGTTTGGAGGGATGAAGAGGTTTCGGAAGTTGGTGGCGGCGCTGGTAGCACAGCACTTGAATGTAACGAATGCCACTGAATTGTGCACTTAAACACGGTCAGAAGGCAAATTGCACGTCACACACGCTTTACCACAACAGAAAATCACTGTGGTTGTCTGGTCTCCGGAGTAGTTATAAACCTCTTCTGCTTAAATGGTGGCCCTCTGTATTTGTCCTGAAAGAAAAGGCCACTTTTGTGAGCATCAGAGAAAAGGATCCAGGCAAAGGCAATGCCTTTTAATATCGGAAACAGGCCGAAACAAGCAGCATTGGTCCTTCTCCCTCCACCGATGTCTTCTTACCACCGTTTCTCCTTCACAGCTTTTTATAACTACGACGCCAGGGGAGCTGACGAACTGTCTCTACAAATAGGAGACACCGTGCACATCTTGGAAACGTACGAAGGTGCGTATACATTTCTGTGTCTTTTCTGGTGTTGTTTTAGCATGTTCTTTCCGTGCCCAATGGGCAAGCGTCACCTGGTTAAGAAAGCAGGTATACGCATGTGCCTTCCTCCTGTGATCGGTTTTCTTGTGGGCGGGAGGCCCTTTCCCATGGAGACAGTAGTGAAGCTATCCATTATGGAATGAAGGCTTTATTAAGATGAACTTAAAACCCAAAATTTATTTTCTTAGCCTCTAAAACTTTCTGTTGAAAAAGCTGTTTTCATTTTAAAAAACTCACTCGTTCTTTTTTTGCAAATGAATGTAAATCCTGACTGTTAATAACGGACTCCTTGGAAAAAAATTTAAAAGTCCATTTAAGATACTTCAGTAGAAGTCATTGTTTTCAGGTGTGTGATGGAAATGGTGAGACCTTTTGTCCTCTCACCTCGATTTGTGAATAACATCCTCAGAGGGTCCAAAATTGTCAATTCTTATTTCCTGTTCTTTTTTTGATCTGTGATCCCATTTTCCTAGGAGTGAACAGAGATGGGCCCCGCTCTGTGGGAGGTGGTCCAGGGAAGCAGTTGTTACAATTACCTAGTAAAGTACACAATTGCTGACAGTGGTTTCCCAGCGTCCTTGGTGTCCCAGCCAGCCGATTTTCACGTCCCCCGTCTTGCAGGCCATGTGAGCGAGACACCTTGGAGTTTGCCCTCCCGTGGTTGCTGCACAGAGGAGATGCGGTGGCAGCCTTGGGCTTTACAGTACTCCCATCTGGGAGTTTCTGTACGGTGGAGTTTCAGCTTTGGTGGCCTGATTTCCTGCTTGAAGGCTGACTCCTGTGTAGCCTAGGAATAAAAGGAAGCACTTAAAATCGATGATTGCAACAACCCAATTGCTTTTAGATTGGGTTTAGCCAAACCCTTCCAAGTGGGAGGAGGGGGTGGAGAGGAATGACACGCACCCTGTCCCCGGCACCACGCCGAACCTCAGACTTGGTCCTTGGAATCTATGTGGCATGCGGCGGAGGCCGTGTTCTGCTTTCCTGCTGGAGGCCAGCTCCAACTGGCCCCAGTGTCCTCCCAGACTCCCGTGACAAGCGCCCACCTGGCCACATACCCACATTCACGTCCCTTGTTCCCCCATGGGACCCATGCTCACTTGGAATTCCATTCCATGTGCACCCCTTACCCTACAAACGTCCTATCAGAAGTAAAAAAAGGGATTCGAGGCATCCCACAGAGCCCGGCCCAGAGCGAATGAGGAGGGTGCGGGCGCCTTACGCCCGTCTTCAGTTTTACAGCGGACGGGCCGGTGGCCTCATCCGCTCTCACTGTATCTCTCAGTGGCTGAGAGGAAACAGAGAAATTAAGTGGAGGTCAAGGATCAAACCTCTCATCTCAGACTGTCTTCTGATCAGAGGGGAAAAGGCCCCTCCATCTTCTTTCTTTCTGCCCCCGAGTCAGCTGAAGCTGGAATCCTGGTTAATAAACCCTGGGCAGTGACATCATTTCTGAATAGATAACATTTCCTGTGCGGCCTGGGTGTGTAGGGGCTGCGACTTCTTGTCCTTCGCTGTCGAAGAAGAGTGTCCTTGTCAAAGCTGGGGCCCCTCGGGCGGGTAGTGACCTCTGTCACGCATTTAACCTAAAAAGAGAAAACCCAGAGAGCAGCCAGTTGACTTTTTGGCTGGCGTCCTGAGAAAGGACCCTTCAGTGAGCCTTGATTTGGTGGGCTAGTCAGTCCTCCGAATTTTGTTTGAAATACTCCACTCTCTGTGAGGACTTCGATGACAAATGAAATCCGCTTATTTGAAAACTGTCTTTTGGTTTGAATCAGAACCAGGTCAGAGAAGTGGGTCTGGGGGAACAGTCTGGACTTTGGGACTTGGTGATTTAACTGCCATCAGATATAAATGGAGTAACTGTTTTCTACTCCTTCTGCTTTTGCTCTATTTCAACTTCATGGATCGTGAACAAGGCGGCGGGGGGTGGGGGTTGCCAGAGAGAGGGAGGGGTGCTGGGTGGAGGGGGGCAAAAGGGGAAAACTTGGGACAACTGTGATAGCATAATGAATAAAAAGATAAAATAATTTAAAAAAAGAAAAAATGAGTTTTATGTACTCTATCAGAATTTGGCATTTTCGTCTTTCCTCCTTGCTCCTATCCCCTCCCACTTTTCCTCTGTGAAAATTTATTTCTGTCTGTCAAATTCGATTTTCTTGTTCTGTGTGATCCTTCTCAGGATGTGACTGAGATTGCACCAGAGAAAATAACATTTCTAGGGGCTCATTCTTTATAGTAAGATTCAGAAAACAAATTTGCCTTCCAGGACGGTTCACTTCTCTGTCTGAGGCTGCCGCAGGAGGCGTGGGGCACAGAGCAGGGGCAAGACCTGTACGGGTCGCTGCGAAGCGGGCGGGGCGAGAGGGGCTGCTGAGGGCGTGCCCTGCCCGCCTTTTCAGTGTCCGCGGTCAGGCTGACCCACGCTCCCAGACGCTGACGGAGTGCTCTTCGCGTGGCCCTGGTGCGCCCGGCCTCTCCGGGGACTGGATGCAGTGCCTGAGGGAGAGCAGGTCCTGCGCAGAGATTAGCAAATTATTGTTTTGATTAAACCGCAGTCTCTGCCCTGCAGCCAGGTTCGTGGTTTGCCTCCTGCTTGTCTTAGGGAGTCTTCCTGTGTGTGGACCTTGCAGGGCAGCAGTTGGGGCTGACTGGCCTGCAGATTTGCCCTGTTCAGGGCGGCGTGGGGCGCACAGAGTGCGGGCTCCGTTGGTCGAAGGGATAATGTGTGCACAAGTCTTGGGGAGGCAACCTATCGATTTGTCCTTCTGTTCAGGAAGGCCATTAAGAAAGAAACTGCCATCTGCCAGCACAAGTAAAAGGAGAGATGGCCCAGAGCTCACTGCTCTCCCCTCCCCTCCTCCTGGAAAGCCCCGCTGCTGTGTTTGAAGTGGGTCTTGTGTGTGTTTGTGGTCTTTTTCTGGCCGGCGGGTGTCTGGTTTTCATGAGTATAATGTGGCCGTAGCTCTCCCTCTGTTTCTGATGCACTCACTCCTCGGTGCTGTGCTCCAAACCCTGCTGTCTCTGGATGGTTCGCCCCTGGCGCTCTCCGCTTTGTGGGCACCCCCACATCTCACCGACAGCCCCCCGCTGCAGGCACCCCAGTTCCCCCTCTCCCCACCCCCTGCCAGATCACACAGCCCTGGGCCCCCGTGTCCGTCCCGCCGTGTGAGGATGGGGGTGCGCGGGGCTTCGGGATGCATTCCCAGGAGGGGGTTGCTGGTTGCAGGGTATCAGGACATAAAGTGGGGATGGCTGCTCCCACACACGTTGCCACAATCTCCACTTCCACCCACAGTGCCCGGGGGTGACCTACATCCTACTGTGTCCCAAGCTCTGCTACTCTAATCATTGTGCTTTTCATTTTATTTCCTTATTGTTATAATCCTCACCCAAGGATATGTTTTACTGATTTTAGAGAGAGAGGAAGGGGGGAGGGGGGAGAGAGAGTGAGAAACATCCATGTGAGAGAGAAACATTGATCAGCTGCCTCTTTTAGGCGCCCTGACCGGGGTTTGAACCCGCAACCCTTTGGTGCATGGAACAACGCTCCAACCTGCTGAGCCACCTGGCCAGGGCTGATCACTGTGTTTTAAATGTTTGTTTCTCTGGTCATTATGAAGTTTGAGCATCTCTTCATGCGTGTGTGTACGACTTTCAGGTTTCCTCTTCTATGTCCTGTTTATAAACTTTGCTTGTCCCTTTTTCTTGTCACTTTGCAGTATTTCCTTATATAATCTAGGATGCTAATCCCTTGTCAGGCTCAGACAAGAAAGGACGTATCAATACTGACAAGCAGAACAGACACCACAATAGCAGGACAGGGGACAGCCCTTTACGTTGAGTGAATGGGGCTTTGACTCCCCGAGTGTACTGACCCCCCTCACTCCCCGCTTCTTGTCTCTGCGAACACCGTCCTGGAGGGCACCGATTTGGGACAGGCACGGAGGGACCGCTGACGGGCACAGCACAGCTCCCGGGAGATAACCGTCCGGCTGTGCAGCTGAAATCCAGACTGTTTGCGTCTGCCGTGCCCACCGTGTCCCCAGTCTGTCTCTCTGGTGCTTCATCAGGAAAGTGAAGTGGCTTCAGCTGGTCATCTCGCGGTCTCTGCAAGTCCTTTGCAAGGCGCCTGGGCATCTGCACGCCCTGTGCTGGACACTTAGAGCATCTATTTGCTTAATCATCCCTGAGGACCTCGCTCTCGTGAGCCCCATCCCTTTCTGGTGTCCCCACCCCTGGTTGTGAAAATGGTTACTTCTTCAGAGGGGTCCCGCCCTTGCTGCCGTGTTTGCCCGGGCCCCGTTCCTGAGCTCGTTCAGACGCCCTGGTTTCTGAGGCTGACTTTTGGGCATTCTGTGAAGACGCAGTGTCTGCTGGCTTGGCAGGAACTTGCCAGCTTGCACGTTGCACGTGCTCGTGGTGCTCCTGTGGCCTGGTCCTCCTGCCCCTGTGGGCCGAGCTGGAATGTGACTGAGCTTGGGGTGCATGCCTCTGAGGGAGGCGTCCCAAAGGGGCTTCAAAGGGTTTGGGATGAGGAGATGTTTGCAGACGTCACGCTGTGGTGGTGTTGCTGGGAGACCGTGACTGGTCGTGGACCCGTGGCTGTTTGCAGGGGCAGTCTCTGCCCTCAGCTTGAGGGGGGGCCCGGGGTGTGGTCAGGTTTGGCTGGTCTGTCATTGAAGAGATCCTTCCCTCTAGCATGGGAGTCCTGCCATCGGCTGCAGCAGTCG
Organism: Desmodus rotundus; assembly: GCF_022682495.2. Classification (NCBI taxonomy): domain Eukaryota; kingdom Metazoa; phylum Chordata; class Mammalia; order Chiroptera; family Phyllostomidae; genus Desmodus; species Desmodus rotundus. Next base: position 3,469,720 of record NC_071390.1, on the reverse strand, counting down.
GTCCCCTGCCCACACTCCTCTCTCCCTCCCCACGTGGACGGAATGGCAACTTGAGTCTAAGCCAGACCCCAAGGCAGTAGGTGGGCCTGTGGTCCTGGGCTGCTGCTTCCTGTCCTGGGCTCTTGCCACAGAAGGACTTTGTGAGACAGGGCTGCTCCAGGGCACGGCTCCTCTGCTCTGCAACGGGAGGAAGTTGGCTCTCAATAGGATTTCTGTTACAGGGCAGCCCTTGATGATCTGAGGATGCTGGTGTTTGCACTTGGCAGTGACCCCAATCCATGTCAGACAGAGGGAGAGATAGGAGGATGCATTCTCAGGAGCCAACTCAGGGACAAGTGGGCAAAGGACATTCCTCCTCTCAGACTTGGGCTTCTTAACTTTCGAGTGACGCTTTTGCGGCTGTGTGTGGCCGACGGAGGTGACAGAGCTGGAGCCTGTCTGTCCAGGCCGCTAGCCAGGCCTCACGTACAGTTTTGAGGTGCCCTCTGCGAGACCCCGCCCCCGTGTATCTCCAGGTGTTAGGAGCACAGATTCCTGGTGACAAACTGACCCCCGGGGTCTGCGCGCACAGGTGCTGGTAGGACCCTCCGGCGCCTCCTGGTATTAACCGTCTCCACTCTGTGTTTGTTCAGGGTGGTACCGCGGCTACACCTTAAGGAAAAAGTCTAAGAAGGTAAGTTGTTGGTTTTTTTTTATTAAACCCAGTGCATGTCTCTTCATAAATCACCCTGTGAGAGGAAATCAATTCTATCTCATTTGTGCCCACGCGCTTTCCTTATTTATCTCTTTCTCTGAATTTAAACTATATATGGGCTGAAATGTGGACTGCCCTGAATTGCTTTCTTCTGAACGTAGCAATTGCAGCCGCGTTTCCGGGAGCAAATTGCTGGGCTGTGATAGGCCGTGGGCCGGTGCTCAGGGGAGGTGGAACCCTCTTCTCTTCCTGGTGGACGTTTGCACCCCGTTGAAGCACAGGATGTTCAGGTGAACGGTGGGGATGCAATGATGGCGGAAAACAAAACCCTGGCCGTGGTTTTCAGTTTTATATCCTCTTCGATGATAAATTTCCAGATGTCCTGAAGCTTACGCACACTCCTTGCCCTCTTGCTTGTGACTATTTTTACGTCGCTTACACCGGCTCGCAGAAGAAAGGGCTGCGCTCCCCAGGGCCCTTTGCAGGCTGAGACGCACAATTACACCTCGGTCGTTGCGGCAGGCACTCCCGAACGTTCTGCTGTGGCTTTTCCGTTCTTAGCTCCTCCAACCTAATGACGGCTCTTCGGTTTCCCTTTATGGTCTAGAAGTAATGTCCATTCTAAGCTGTGGTTGGGCCGTCCACGCCACCGTATGCATGTTTAATATCTAACTATGCTTGATGGATGGTTCACTCTACTTCTGTTTCTGAACCTCGCCTCTCATTACCTCCTTGTTGGGCTGGGCCCCTCCTGGGGTGCTGAGCCTGTAACTAAGGCTTCTGAAGTCAGTGGCTCAGTCAGGGACTCCCCACCCACCCCACCAGCCCCAGACTGGGCCGCAAGTCTCGCTATCCAAGGGCCTGGAGCCGTGAGGTTTGAACAAGGTCAGGTTCAAACCAGCTGGATGGTGGGATAGAGTTCCTCCAGGGAAGCTGTGGTCCACGTCGATGGCCCCTTTTAAAACTGAGAGGGCTGTGCTGTAGATGCAGCCTGGAGTTCCATCTTCATTAGTAAAGGCCTTGGGTCACAGACCGCCGTGGACCCCCGTCTTTGTTGCTCTGCCTCTGTCTTTCTGCCCCACTCCTGCCCTCTCTGTGCTGTTTCTCCTTCTGTGAAATCCGGCTGCTGTCCCGCAGGCCGGCAGATCGGGCATCGTGGTGCCTGAGTCCTTCCGCAGCCCGATAAGTGCTTGTGGTTTCCCGGGTGGCCTGTGTCAGTACGTGAGGGCCAGATGCTGGGGAAGCCCAGGCAGAAGCACCTGTTTCCACAGCAGGCCTGTCAAAGCCCCGGGCGCTGCTCGAAGGGATTCCCTGCACGCCCCGCACTGCCTGCATCACCTGCAGGAAGCCACACCCAGCTGGCGAGCCCAGGCCTTCCGGGTGCTCGCTCTGCCCTGCCTCTCGCCCGGAAGGGACAGCTTCGTCTCATCAGGGAGCAGGACCCGCGTGCCTGGAGAAGCTCCTGGCTCCACGCGGGCTGCGCCCAGCCCTGGGCATCCCGGAGGCCTGTGTGTGAGTGGCACAGAAAACCGGGGTGCTCCCCTGGAGCAGTGCGGATTGGGCAAAATGCACCCATTTCCGTATCTTAGCAGACGAGCCCTCAGTTTGGAGACTGTTGAGAAAGCCTCGGGTGGGGGGTCAGGTAAGTGGTCACCAGGCACGTGGTGGTCAGCAATGTGGACTGATGGTTTCAGTGACAATCTGAGCATTTCGAGGTCGAGGGGGTGTCAGAGACCATCGTCCACAGTGAGCGCAGGCGCCAGTGGCCCCTGATCTGCCTGTGTCCAGGTAGGCAGTGAAAACGAGGCGCGGCCCGTGGAGAAGACGCAGGAGAGTCCTCTGGAGTTTTTTTCTTTGCAAACAGACTGCTTCTGTTCTTCCCTAAGACACCAGCAGCCCCTCTGGAACTCGGAGTTGCCATCTTTTACATTTGTTTACTCTGTTGCATGTGAGACTTAGCGAAGACTTGCAGAATTAATACAGATGCTGTCACCCCTCTTGCACCTTTTGGGGGACAGCTGTTTGATGGCCAAGCACTATTCATATTGATCATAAAAACTGTTTTTGTTTCCTCCCTGAAGGGTATATTTCCTGCTTCATACATTCATCTGAAAGAAGCCATAGTTGAAGGAAAAGGGTGAGTCCGGTCTCGATGTTTCAAGGAAGAGTGCAGCGTGTGGCCTTGCGGCCCTTCCAAGGGCTGGGCTCCACTGGGGGTGGAGAGTGGGTGTGACTGGCCCGCGTGTGACCGGAGCTGGGGAGAGAAGCGGGGATTCAGGGCTGTGTACAGCCTGGCTTGGAGCCTCTGAAGAGTCTCAGGTCAGCTCACCTGCAGCCCTTGTCTGAACCCGACGTCAGTTTCGGGAAGCGTCCCAGTGCCCGTGCGTGCTCGGGGAGCCCTCCCGCCCTCCCGCTCGGAACCCATTTCTGGGAGACTCTGCAGCAGTTAAGCAGGAACAGCGGTGTTCACCTGGGCCCTGCAAACTTTACGCTTGTGATGTATGTTTCTTCGCAGTCCTAGAAGTGATGGATAAGGTGATTAAAAGGACATTTGCAGAGCAGGGACCCATTAGGCAGGAGTGGCAAGTGAAGAGCCAGGTGTGAACTGGGTCCTCGTTTGTCTCTGCCACGGCTTCGCACTCAGTTAGATACGTAAGTCATAAAATCACTGATCATGTGATTACGGCGTGATGACATCTCTTTGGCTGAGTACAAAGTTGCCTTTCAGAGCGCGGCACTTCTAGCACGTACAGGGGAGCAGCTGCAACTCCCCGATACCTCCTTCCCATGGAGGGCGTGACGGACAGGCGTCCGTGGGATGGCCTGCAACGTCGTACTTTGTACACAGACAAAATGTTTTGTGTGCAACATTGTACCAAGGGGAAGATAGAAAGGGCCATTTTGGAGCGTCCACCGTGTTGCGGAAATGACTGGGGAAAGGACACGCTCAGTAGGGTGACATCCACCTCTGTTGGCGTCACTGTAAGCATCTGGCCGTAGATGACCGGTTTTTTAAAGAGCACTTTGATGACGACAAAGGAGCATGCGGGAAATAGTGACGACGTATAATAGTAAAGTGAACAAGAGACCCCTTTGATTCTCAGTGAGTAGAGTCCTCCCCTGCCAGGCAGAGGGGCGGGCACACATAAACAGACACTTTGTTCCTGTCACTGGTCTGGTGTCAGACCCCCAGCAGGAGCAATGAATGGAGGGTGGGGGAAATAAACAGCTTCGAAACCGCATGGAAGTCTGGGCCGAGCACCCCGGCATTGTCTACCTGGCCCTGTCCCCCCACTGCGGCTCCCCCAGCCCAGACCCACCTGCCTGTGTTCTCCCTCCCGGCCCAGAGCCTCCTGCCTTCCTCCCCCTTCCCTCTGTCCGCCTTCCTGTTCTTCTCCTGGTACTCCCTCCTTTCCAGTGGAGGCCACGTTTGCGTCCTGCCCCACCTGCCTCCTTGCTCTCCAAAGTCAAAGTCAGCATCCTGTGGCTCCTGTGTGGCTCTTCTGCGCTCCATACACTGGCTCCTTGGCCCTCAGACATCCCGGATCAGTACGTGATGACTGTCGCCACCTGTGCCGTACCTCTTCCCCCAGTAACAAGGCGGTTCCCCCTTGTCCCCTCCCCTGTGCTGACATGGTCACCAGTGGGGTCACCAGTGTACCCCAGTTTCCAGACTTGAGACGTCTCCTCGGTCCTTGTCTTCTGGAGCGTTCCTGCACCATTGGGCACTTTGGCTCCACGTCACTTAAAGCCCCTCGTTTGTGTGACACTTTCTTTCCCTGTGTCTATCGCTGCCCTTCCCGGTCCCTGGGCCCGCTACTCTCAGCCTGCCCTCCTTGGCTCCTTCTTTGTTGCCCTTGCCTTTGAGACGGCCTCTGTGGTTCTCAAAACGTCAGCTGTGCCTGCTCTATAGGGGACACTTAGATGAGGACCTCCAGCCCCTACTGTCCCCTGAGGTCTAGCTCCATCACACAGAGCCAGGTAACATGAGTCACCACCATGGACCGAGCACAACGTCCCACACTTCCTCTGGGCGCCCCACTCGGTCCTTCCCCTCGGTCTCGTCTAAGGCCCTACGTGGCAGGTGTTGCTGGGTTTGTGTGTCGCTGGCCCCCGCAGGTAACAAGGTCGTTACAAAGATAACACAGCACAGCCATATTAAATACCTTAGAACCAGCTGACACCTTAGTCCAAGGGACAGAGCAGGCCGATCAGAAGGGAGAAGGGGAGAAGGCTGTGGCCCTGAGAACAGGACACGGCACCCCCAGGGAGGCCCCTCCGTGTTTTGGGAACCAGCCTGAGTCTGAAGAGCTGGTGGGAAGAGCCCACTGCACTCAGTGTGGGACTCAGGACCTGTGAGATGAGAGCCCCCTTGCCCCCCGCCCTCCCCTCCCGTGCTGACGACTGCACTCGTCCTGTGAGTGGGGAGAAAGCCCCCTGAGACTTTGCGAGGGGCTCTGCAGGGTGTCACGCGCTGCGGTTTCACTGGCATCCCTGCTGGGAAACGTGGACACAGACTAGGCAGGCCCCTTTTAACAGTCACGTCCCGTCAGGCGCTGAAGACGTCCCAGCCAAGGTTAACTCATAAGTGCCATTTTGTGGGGGGTGCTCTCGTAAGCGCCCCTCCCTCAGGCACCGGGTCCCTCCTGCTCCCTCGGGACTTGTGACCAGACCACTCTGCAGAGTGACTTTGTCTCAGGGACTCCATCGTTTCTCCCTCTGGGGGCCCCCACCTTCCAAAAGGAAGCCTTTGCAGGCCTGAACCCCAGTGCTCAGCTGAAGTCGGGGTCCTGCCCTCATACAGGGCTGGGCCCTGCACAAATCAGGAAGTGCAGGTGGGTCCCCATGCGTCATGTGCTGTTGGAGTCTCGTCTGTTCAGGACGCGGGGTCTCTTCAGGATCTCTGGGGCCCGGTGGGCTCACATCACAAGCCACAAACTCAGTCTCTCCCGCAGCCCCCAGGACTGGGAGTTCTGCGTAGGGCACTGCCCGACCCAGAGCGCAACAAGAACACGGGTAGACTTGGTGAAACACAACGCACACCTGCCCAGTGAGTTAAGACTAAGTCGAGGGTTAACCGCTGGGGCAGAGACAGGCGAGGAGGAGGATGATCAGAGCTTGGGATCAGATGGGCACCTATGGACATTTGAAGGCAGTGCCTTCGCTCAGAGCCTGTCACGGGTAACTGCTTCGGCATTATCATCTAATGAGTGTTACGCATGACTGAGATGCAAAAAGCCTCTTCACCCAAACCTGCATTTTAATGCCGTGCAGATTGGTTGTAATTTAGGGCACGTGTAAGGCAGACAGGTGCTCACGCTGGGGGGGAGTTTCCACTGCCCAGACCTTGCCGTTCTGGAGACTTCTGATGGGCTATCGTTGGCCTCCTTCGTCTTGGCTGGGTGTCGGAGGTGGACAGCTTACGCGCAGGGCAACGGACAAACATTCTCAGGCTTTGTACAAACGTTGCCTGTTGCTCTTAGAGGTGTAGGCATGCGTGTGTGTGCATACAGCCTGATTTGTGTGTTTTCTCCCCATCTGCTGAAGTATTTATCGCTGTGGCCCAGGTTTGGGACTTACAGGGTGCATGTCGCAGAGGTTCAGAAGCCGTGGACTGAGCTGCCCTTCCCTCCCTCTTCCCCAGGCAACATGAAACGGTCATCCCGGGTGACCTGCCGCTCATTCAGGAGGTCACCACGACGCTGCGTGAGTGGTCCGCCATCTGGAGGCAGCTCTACGTGGTGAGAACGGGGTGCGATCGGAGCTGAAACACTGACGGTGGTCTTTCTGGACCTTTGCTGTCCCAGTGGGGGCTTTGCTTTCCCTGGGAGCCCCAAAAGCAGACCTCCGGGACCGGCGATACTCAGAAAGGGCAAAGCAACGCGGCGTGGGGGTCGTGAAAATACTGTCAACCTCGGGGGGTCGTGGGCCCTTTGACCAGCTCTGTGTTGGGGTGCAACTGTGCTCGCAGCAGTCAAGTGGCTGTAAGGGGCGGGGTCACGGGTCTTTCCTTCCTTGTGTTCGAAAGGGAACGGGGCTGCTTTGGTTCCAGAGACAGGATTAGTCAATCAGCCTGGATCTACCCTCTCAAGTTTCTATTTTGACCTTGAAAGCAAAAATCTGCTTTTAAATTGAAGTAGGTGCTTATTTATGGGTTGGTAGAAGATGGTCTCTGTTTGTTATTTATTTTGGCCATTGCCTGCCTGTAGGTGCTGCCCCTTGTCACTTCAGAAAAACTGCACAGCCTTCTAGAGCGAACGAAGCGTGTTCGTCAGAGGCGGGGGGTGACGTGTGCACAGGTGCCCGGTTCTGCGTGGGGAAGAAGTCTCGTTCCTTCAGGGAGGTGGTGGCTGTGACCTCTATCTGGTCCTATTCCCTCAGGGCCTGTCCTTGCACATAAATTCATATTTGCAGAAGATTCCCTTTGTTAGCCCGCATTTCTATTCGAACGGCTGATTCTTCTCATATGCTAATGTCATCCATGCAAAAGCCGGGCTGTGCCAGCCCATCGCCGCTCGGTTTCTCCGGAACGGAGAAAACTTCCTGACGTCCCACAGCTGCTCCCCGGCCGCTTGCTGCTTCTAATCATACAGTGGTTTCCCATAAATGCACAGTAATAAGCAGTTGCAGTAATTGTTCATCAAATGTTCTCAAAAACCTAAAAGCGTAAAGTTAGCTATGAATGCTTTGTGTAAATCCGAGCAATTTTGTAGTCGGTGTTGTGTGTTTGACTTAGCAATTTTTAAACAAAAAATACGGCCGCAAAACAAACAGGAGTTGATGCTAATACGTGAGTGGACGCGGCTTCAGGCAGACAGCCCTGACGTAGCCGCTCCTGCTGACCCCCTGCGTCTCCTCCTTAAAAACTCACGTTTGCCTTTTACAGGCCTACCCTGGTGGGCGTGTGCAAAGTCAGAGAGAAATGCTTAGAATGTTTCTCTGCACAGTCTTTGTTATCATTTTGTGTTTGCTCCACTGTGTTGTTGTGGACAAGTTAGCAAAACATTAAGGGGTTTAGATATTTGATAAGACTTTAGAAAAGTGGACAAGGAGAATTAGAATAAGGGGGAAATAATTTTTCAATAGGGCATTGATTTTGACCATTTAGTTTTCACTTAATAAACTAAAATCAGGAAAATACTATCAAGAAGAGTTGGTGGGATGTAAAATAGTCTGTTAGGGTGTTACATGACGCAGGGGTGGTGGGGAATCCTACAGATTCCCAGAAAGAAGGTCAAACACCAGACACAGTGGGGTGTGAGGTTCAGCTACCTACAGGAGAACTTATTTTAACAAGTAACAATGAGCACACTTTAATTTTTTATAGGGACCATATGTTCAGAATTTTACCAACTCAGTTTTCACCTAGATCTCTTTCCACGGAAAGAGCTGCCGGGTCACTTTTCCTTTGGATTGTCCCTAGTTTCCTTGATGAGTTGTCCTTTTGCAGTTGCAAAACTGGTGCTTTTCTTTCTCCCACGAGTGCCCTTGAAGTAGGTAGGAAGTGACAAGAAGTGTGAATTTTGCATCTTATCTGCGCTTTCCTTTCAGCAACGACACGCCCAGAGCTTGGAGATTCAGATCTGGCTTCTTACAGGAGCCTCTCCGCCTGTGCTGCGTGACCCACCCTGTGCTGGGGGTCTGCCGCCCTGTCCTCTCTAGCGCCAGGGACAGCGAGGCCCCAGGGTCGGCTTCACTGTGTGTGCAGGGACTCTGAAGACTGGGTAGGCGAGGTGTTCTCGCTCCGACTGATTCCGAGGGAGAGTCCGTGGCTGCCCCTCTGGGGCCGGTCACTCCCATGGGCTGGCTTTGAGACTCTCAGTCCAGACCCCGCTCTGGTCAGCCTCTGGGTCCAGCGGTCCACAGTCAGGAATGCTGGAGGCAATACTGAGGATCACACTTTACTTTTTAGCCTTTTCTTCTTGCAGTGTCTGGTAGGAACCAAATCCCACAGGACGTGTAACTTGACACGAATTGCATTCTGTCCTGTAAAGCACGTGTGTGTGGAGAGCAGAGTCCACGGCGCTGCCTCACACCCAGCGCGCTGAACCGGGCTTCTCTGTCCCCCCGCTCAGCACGACAACAGGGAGATGTTCCGGAGCGTGCGGCGCATGATCTGCGACCTCATCGAGTGGCGGTCGCAAATCCTGTCTGGGACTCTGCCGCAGGACGAGCTCAAGGAGCTGAAGAAGAAGGTCACCGCCAAAATTGACTACGGAAACAGGTTTGTTTATTTCAGAGATGATTTCGTGTTTAGCTATTCCGTATAGTAACATCGGCGTAGGCCTTGAGGAGACTAACGTCATATTTTATGATAAAACCGCACTTCCAGTATCCAAGTGGTGCATGGTTTTCCTTTTGAAAAGGAGGGATTTTCTATTGCATCTCGAAAATCAGGAGTTTTCTGAGTCATAGGTGAAACCTGTTCTTCTCTTCAAGAACTTGGGGTTAGGGTAGCCTGTCCCTCCCACAATGACGCCCCAACAAGAAGCAGTTTTTCTGTGCAGTTTTTGACCTGGAGGTCAGGCCTGGGGGTACTTCGTGCAGTAATAAGTGCTTGGTTTCTTTCTGTGGGAAAGAGTGCTCAGAGTTGAAAGGGACACCAAAGGTTCCCTTTAAACGTGTCACCGGTATAGCACTGCCGGATTTTGCAAATGGCAATAGAGCCCGCTAAGTATGAATCTCAGAGAAACAACAGAGAGTTCTCTTTGTGTGAGTGTGGGCACAAGTTCCCACCTCTGGCCAGCCTCCACCCAGCCGCGCTAGAACGCCCTTGGTGCGGTGTGCTCCCTCCCCCCCCAGAGCTGCAGGTTCTCTCCACCGGGAGCTTTTGATGTCTGGTCCAGAACGGAACTGAGCTGCTGCAGCCTGATTCCGCGGGGTCTCGGACCGGAGTGAGTCCGTGCCTTCCCCGCTGAAGGACGCTTTGGTTGGTCAGAGCTTCAGGAAGCCTTACATAGGATCTGGTCACCATCACTTGGAGAGCTTATAAAATGCAGGCTCTGAGACCCACTTCTTACAAATCTGATTTCCACTGCCTGGGACATGGGCTGGACATCTCAGGCTTCAAAGCTAGAGTTGCACTATGATGGGCACCAGCTGGGGAGGCTTCAGGGGTGGCCCAGCCCCCGATTTTACACATTAGGACACACACTCGGAGGCGAGGGGAGGTTTGTCCCTCATTATTCACGGTATGCTAAATAAAGGACCTGTCTGTATCGTCAGAATTAGGACGTCCTTTTGTTTTCTGGTCATTCATACTTTCAGGTGTGAAAGGGGTCTAAAAGCCACATTATCCGTCCCATCCCTGTAGTCCTTGGATTAGAAAGGCTGCAGGAGAAGGTTTTTGTTTGTTTTCCCAGGAATCTGTAGGTTCTGGGGATAGCATATTTGAGAGTGCCGCAGTCAAACCCACTTCATGACCAGCTGCCCAAAGAAACCAACTTTTGGGGGCTTTGATTTTATTTTCTGTGAGAGTATTGTATTTTGAACTTGGGTTCAGAAGCCACCTGCTTAATTTGGTTGCAGGATGCCACCAAAGTACATTATGTCATGGAACAATCCGGTTAAGAAAGGAAGTGCTTCCAAATGTAATTTACTACTCTGATAGGAAACACAGTCCTTAATAAGGCAGCGTTTTGCCCGAGGAACTCAGGTGTACGCTGTAATTTCTTGTAGACCAGTGCTCTGCACATCTTTCTAGTTCCTTCAGAAAAAATAACACAAAGTAAAAGATCACAGTGTTGCGAGGTTGAGTGTAAAATGGTTTCTGGGAGACATTTGAGAAAAGTCATTTGATTAAAGCCAAGGGCCATCGCTCTAGCAAAATGCACATACGTAGTCCACATCCGGTTTTGCACGTGCTTTCTCGGGCATTTCCACCCTCCTTTCCGCACCGGGGCTGTAGCTGCCCATGGACTTGGCCTCCCATGGTGTTAGGCTGTTGTGCTCGGCTGTTCTGGCTGAGATGCGCCAACGCAGTGGAGGCTCCTTCCGGGTTCAGCACCCCTGGGCACAGGACAGCATGAGGAAGGGTTGGCATGAGGAAGACAGGCCCCTGGACAGGTGCAGGACAGGCCCCTTCCTGTGATGTTGCCTGTGGCATTCTGGAAAGAGTGTGGGTTCTGCCTTGAGAGGGTTCTGGCTCAGGATCCAGGGTCTGGGCTCTTCTAGATGTTTCTCTGACTTTAGGTTTCCTCCTGAGGACATGGCAGGCTGTAGACAGCCTGTGGGCCTGTGGCCTGGGGCTGCTCCTCTGGATGCTGGTGCTGTGTGGACAGCATTATTGGCCAGGACCTTCTTGCCAGTCCTAAGCCAGGTGCTTTGTAGCTCTGCCCACGCCAGGATGGATCCCCTCCCCACCCACATTAGTCTGGACTCCGCCCACACTAAACTGACCCCGCCCACAGCAGCACTAACTGCCCAGGGGCACATTCAATTCAGGGCTGGGATAAGCAGTAACATTTGGGAAACATGTTGCAAAGACAGTTAATGAGAGCCTAAAGGGCTCTTTTCTTCTTCTTCTTTTTAATGTCTTTCTGTTCCTCTTGAGGCACCCCGCAATCATTGCAGCTACAGAGTAGCTACGGAGGCTGTTTTCACGCAGGGCGAGAGGCCTCTGATTATTTGCTTAAAAGCCTGTTCACTCTCTTGTTGCTCACAGGCCCCATTGGTGTGTCTCACCCTCGGTGAATGTGCTTAATAGATAATCAAGGGAAAAAGGAGGTCTCTGTGGTTGCCTTCCAAACAGTGCAGCAGGGCCAGCATAACTCTCAGAGCGAAGCCCGTCGGGCACGGTGTGAGACTCCTATCCAGCCCTGGGGCGACCTTCAGAGCGTGTGGACATCGTTTGGATGGAGTCTCTACCGCTGAGTCAGTGTTCCTCTGGGTCTTGTGCTTCCTGAAGGCCCTCCATAATCGACATTTGTCTGTCTTTAGACAGACTTTCCTATGCCGTAGGGTTAAAAAAAAAAAATTTCTGCTTCTGTAGACGTGTTACCAGCAGGCAGAAAATCCCCAAGGCCAAGTGTAAGGCATCTGTGTTTCAGATCTTCCTGTCTTACTAGAAAGAACACCAGACACACCACAACTGTCGCCCACCTCTTGGCTTCCGTTCTTTACATAATTGCCTTCGTTTTTCCTTAAATAACAATGACGGTAAAAATCACCGATTTGGTTGGATTAGGGAAAACGGAGAGAATTTGCCAACAAACATTTCCAGGTAGAGATGGGTAGCTTTATTAGCCAGATGCTGCTCATGTTTTCAGTTGGCTACTGTATTTAACCATCTGGCCAGAAAGTTGCTTAATGTTACTGTGGGTAACATCCATATGTTTGGTGTTGAAACACAATGTCCTCATCGAAAATTTTCTGACGGGCTCATTCAGGGATTAGAGCTGACTCTAGGTAGAAGGAAGGCTGTGTGGTGGAACCTACCAGAATATAATAGCATGTGTGTGCTCTAAACCATTCACAGTGTTCGCATAGTGATTAATAACATACACTTCACGTGGACTTTATTCTGCTACTTTTTTTTTTAATTCCAAAGGAATATGTTTTCAGTTAAAGAAAATGACCTTGCAGAATTATGTCCCCTAAAATATTTGTGGGTGACCCCAGCTTTCTGTGATGTTTTCCTCTGCTTGGTTGGTGGGACTAAAGTTGTGTTAGAAAATTCAATGCCCTTGGTTTGGGCCCCCGAAGTTCTGAATTTTTGTCATTCTAGAATTCTCGATTTGGACTTAGTGGTGAGGGACGAAGATGGGAACATCCTGGACCCGGAACTGACCAGCACAATCAGCCTGTTCAGAGCTCACGAAGTGGCTTCGAAACAGGTGGAGGAGAGGTTGCAGGAAGAGAAGGTGAGCACGTTCAGCTGTCCGTACTGGGCCATTTGTGTCTGGGAGCGCTTTCCCAGCACCGGGCCGGCATCATCAGTGAAGCCCGGAATCGGCACCGAAAAGGGCCTGCACAGGCCCCTCCATACGGCACATTTCACGCGGTGACGGAGGGTGTGGAGCCTGGCGGCGAAACCTGTTGCTGATGGCCTGGCAGGGTTTTGTCCCTCGTGGGGTGTGGGGCGTATCAGGAGGCAGGTTTTACTGGAGGAGGCACTGACTTTGTGTCCTCATCTCGTGGGAAACGACACTGCATTCTGTGCATCCTCTTGGACGTGAGTCGGGGGGGACGCGAGTCGGGGGGGACGTCGTCTCAGCTTGATGAGGGCCGGGCACACGTCTTACTGATCTTTTACACCTCCTGTGGCCGTCCATGGGGGCTTGTGCAGAGCAGACACTGAGAAATCGAGGAGCCGACTTGTTGTCCATTCATCCTGCGAGTGTTGCGCACCTGCTGTGTGCCGGGCACTGAGGGAGACAGAGGTGTACTCAGAGGGTTATTCGTCTCCTGGGAGAACCCAAATTAAACAGACGGCTCCACGCGTAATCACCGTTCTGATTCAGGGGTGGGACCCTTGGACCTTGTGGAGCTCTGAAGGCAGTACGCAGTGTGCCCGGGGTGGGCGTGGCCATCGCACAGGGTGTTCTTATTTCCAGTTGGCCGCAAGCATGTTTTGAGACCTTGAAGCGGGGACCAGGAAGTGACTGCATGAGTGGCTTTGCCGCGTCGTGCCAGCAGGTGCCTCATGCCTTTCTCTTCTGCAGGGGCTGAACACAGCAAGGGCTAGCGATGGGTGTCCCTGATGCCAGCTTTCTATTGTACTTCCCCCTACAGTCTCAAAAGCAGAACGTGGACATTAACAGACAGGCTAAATTTGCCGCCACCCCTTCTCTGGCCTTGTTTGTCAACCTCAAAAACGTGGTCTGTAAAATCGGAGAGGATGCGGAAGTGCTCATGTCTCTGTATGACCCTGTGGAGTCCAAGTTCATCAGGTCAGTGATGTTCCCCAGCTGCTGCCTGTTCACTTTGGTCGGTGTTGGGGCACCGGCATCAGAGCCCTCACAAAGTGTCACTCCAACAGAGAGCCTTGGGGCGGGGGGATTCCCTGGCCAGATCCCCCCAACACAGCTGAGCTGTCAGGACGGTGTGGTGGCAGGTAGCTCAGGCTCTGGGCAGGGTCAGCTTTCTCGTGTACCAGGGAATTTGATTGGAGAGTTTTAAGGACGTAGCCACTAAAGGTTGCAGCAATACTTCGCTTCCTGTGTTCCTAGGATTTTACATATCCAGTTCCCCAAATATCACTCTTCCCTTAAACTTGTTCCCTGTGAATGCCGCTTCTGGACGTTTGACCTATGTTGTTTCTTGAAGACGGTGGAGGGATACAGGGTCTACCCTGGTGCCTGCCACGTCGGGGCTCTCAGTGAATGTCCGTCGAATCAGCTGTGATGAGTCCTCTCTGTTATTTCTGATGAGGGAGTCTCTTCCCCATGTTTTGCTGTTGTCCCTCAGGGTGACTTTCTCTTTGCCCAGTTGGAAAGATGAGGGTTCAAGTTGTGTGTGAGGTGTGTGTCTATGACTCCAGTGTCCTCACTTGTATCACTCAAAATGTAACAAGTACGTGACGGAAAACAGAACGAGTGGGTGAATGTCATTCTCACTTTTGGTTAGGGCTTTATTTCTTCTTGACATTGGACTCTGTTTGTATCTTTAGGTCATATTTGGCTAGTCAGGCCCTGAAGCACACAGTGTTTATTTGTTACAACAGAGGAATGAATGGGGAAGTTTCGACTACAGTCAACGAATATGCTTTAAAAACCACCACTATTGCAAAGCCATTGTCACGAACTTCCGTTGAAATCATAGCCGTAGACATCAAAACCTCCCACGGATTTCGCCCAGGCAGGCTCGAATCCCACCTCGGGCGGCCTGTCGCCTGTGTTAACGGGGGAGCGCTGCGTTTGGCGGCGTTGATGTTTCTGAACTCGAGCAGAGGGCCTCGCTGGTATTGATTGTTAGTCAGTGTGGATATATGTCCGGTGTCCTGTGACAGTGGAGAAATTAACTTCCTTTTCTTTCTTTTCCAAGTGAAAACTACCTGGTCCGCTGGTCCAGCTCAGGATTGCCTAAAGACATAGACAGATTACACAACCTGCGGGCTGTTTTTACTGTAAGTGCACCCAGAGATGTTGGAGAGACTTGCTCACCTTTCTCACGGCAGTTTTTAATGACCCCTCCCCCCACGCCTGACCTCTCACCACACTTGAGAGGGTGGCTTACCGGGATGCCTATCCTGCACGGTCATCTAGTAATAATGACACCCTCCCCAGAATTCTCCTGGGTCTCTGGCTTCCCTTAGGGTCCCCAGAACAAAGATGTACCGCATTCCCATGAACACATCTCTTAAGTTTGCGTCTCAGTTTGCTTAACGTTAGTTGACTGTTGCTACCCAGGTCCTTTTTGACATGGGGACAGACAACTCATTAAAATGCTAGCAGTGGTCAGAGAGTGAGCCTCTGTGCACCCTTGACTGTCTGTTTCCACGGAACCTGCGTTGAGTGATGGTGCTCCTAAATGACTTATGGAAATTTGTACTCCTAGGACCTCGGGAGCAAAGACCTGAAAAGGGAGAAGATCAGCTTTGTCTGCCAGATCGTCCGCGTGGGTCGCATGGAGCTGCGGGACAACAACACGAGGAAACTGACCTCGGGCCTGCGGCGGCCTTTCGGGGTGGCCGGTAACCCGCATCTCCTTTTCCTTGGGGGTTCCATCACCTTCACGCAGAGCAGAGCTGCTGCTGAGCCTCCAATTTGTCAGCTTTTCTGTGGCAGAGAAAGAATCTGTCCGTCCTCTCGTGGGTGGTGGCCAGTCCCGCTGCTGCTCGGGAGGCAGCCCAAGTCCCGGAGGGGGATCGTTTGTTGGGCTTTCTAGCAGTCACCTCTCCTGGGCGGGCCCCAAGCCACATTCTCAGCCCGGAGGAAGCCAGCCGCTGGTGGTGGTCAGGCGTTCTGGGCTTGCTCATGGATTGATTTAGGAGTGAATTCGCCCCGCGTGGTCCACAGGCAGAGGAGGACGCAGTTCCCTCAACACACGGGGCTGTCCAGTCTCCATACTTGCACTCTGTTCTCTTTTGTCGGGTGACAAACCAGGAAAAAGGAGGAACTAGTCATCTCTGGAGGAGAGCGGGGCAATGCTCCCAGAGCTCTCATTCGCTGACCTCGTCCCGTGTCACTCGCGGTCACCCTTTTGGGAGGCGCTGTGCCCTCGGTGTGTGAAGGCAGCCGAGGAGTTTCACTGCACAGCCCTCGCTCTACTCTGGTCCTGCCTGTGGGCCTTGGGGTTTACGTGCTTGTGGGTGTGGGGAGAGTTCTTCCTTTCTTGTCTGCCGCTGGGGGGCTCGAATGACCAGCTGTGGAAGGTGTTCCCCACCTGTGTGACCAGGAAACTTGGGGCTTAGTTTTGTTTTGTTGTTGTTTTTTAACTACTTTTAAACAGACTCATCTTTAGAACAGTTTTAGGTTCCTAGGAACATTCAGCGGAGATTACGGAGATTCCAGAGTGTTTCCACCCTCCCCCTGCACCCACACACAGAGCCACCCCCACAGCCCCCACCGGAAGACGCGTTAGTTACTGTTGATGGACCCTCACTGTCCATAGGTTACATTGGGGCTCACTGTTGCTGTCGGCGTTGCCTGTCTGTGGGTTTTGACAGATACAGAGTGACTTACGCTCCCCGTTACAGTATCATACAGAGTTTTCGCTGGCCAGAGAGTCCTCTGTGCTCTGCCTGGAGTTTTCTGGGAAAACATACCCAATCGTTGAAATGAATGATTCAGAGAAATGGCTCACTATGTCATAAGGATCACCGTATTTTGCTGTGTATAATGTGTTCCTGTGTATACTGCACACCCACGGTTTTGGCCCAAACTTTCAGGAAAAAATCTTTTGTTTTAATTTTTTAATTCATTTATTTATTTATATTGAGATACTTGTGTTTTTGTATTATAAAGGAATTTTAGCATTTATTTTTGAACATATTGTGGTAGAAGAAATTCTGTGTAATGGATAATTACAAAACACAAGAACAGGTACAGGTATTTCAGGTACTACCTGTGTACGATGCGCATCCTTATTTTTCCCTCAACAATTTGGACAAAAAAGTGTGCATCACACACGGCAAAATACAGATAATGTCAGCGAAATCGGCACGATGAGAAAGCAGCACAGACTTCAGTGGGCTGACCCCCCCTCCCCCGCCCCAGACTCCCACAGGAGTGACGTTTGCCGGGGGGGGGGGGGGTTGGGGCGCTGCCCTTCTGAGCTCAGGAAATTCTTGCACATTTTCTTTCCTTATTTCTTGAATATAGACTTTAGCATCGCACCTCTCCTTTTCAGGCCCTGTAGTTTCCTTTATGTATAATCTGATCTTATCGTTGAAACACCTGTAGTTTTTCAAGACTCCTTTCTCTCTTTCCCATCTCTATGGCGGCTTTGAAGACATTATATTTTTCCCGCCGAGGTCTTGGGCTTCCCTTAGGTGGGCAGAGAAATCTGTGGCAGTGTGTGTAAGTTGGACGTCTTTCCCACACTGAGGCTATAAATTTTTGGTTGTTAGGGACCAGTAAAGTGTAAGTTCCTGTGAGTACAGAGGTTTCCCTGAACCCCGATGGCACCCGGGCCAGAGGCCAGTAGCTTTCCCTGCCTTTTGGTTCAAAGGAGAACCTCTCAGCTTGCACAGGTTGACGCTTTTGTGTGGGTGATGGGAATGATTTATATTTTGATTAGGGTGGTGCTTACATGGATATATGCATTTTTCAAAATTCATTGAACTATATTATCTGTGCATTTATTTAATTTTTTTATAAAGAAAAAAGTCAATTCAAAGCATCCTTTCCTATCAGAAGTTTTCTGTGAGCCCCACTTCTAACACAGGCTGGCTTAGGTACCTCCTCTGTGCCCCTAGCTCTATGAATCTTTCCGTCACTGGACTTAACCTTACCCCTCTATACGTACATGACTGTGGAGCTTCCTCGCCTACCTCACCGGACTATAAACACCGTGATGTAACAGCTCTATTTCCCTAGTTCCTCCTGCTCCTGCCACACTTGGCAAAGTAGCCACATGGAATCAGAGTAACAGGAAATCAAAGTAACAATTCAGCTCCTCCATCACACTTGCCACATTTTAGGTGCTTGCTGTTCTCCATAGCACGGAGGTCTCTTGGAAAGTGCAGCTCTAGGCGGCCAATTGGATAAGAGGCAGAGGAATTTATGAAATGGAATTCTGCCGTTCGAGCCCCAGCCCCATCTGGGCCAGTGTTTTCAGAGAACTGAACTTGTCTTTCAAACCGGGAAACGGTTTACTTGAATATAA
Source organism: Desmodus rotundus (assembly GCF_022682495.2). Taxonomy (NCBI): domain Eukaryota; kingdom Metazoa; phylum Chordata; class Mammalia; order Chiroptera; family Phyllostomidae; genus Desmodus; species Desmodus rotundus. Next base: position 3,451,758 of record NC_071390.1, on the reverse strand, counting down.
GAAAATTCCACCGTGCGGTTTGTGCTGTTGTTTGTCAGAAGACATTCTGAAGTTCCTTTGTTTGTTTGTTTGTTCTCTCTGATTATAGCATTTCAACACCACAATCTTTGTTCTTTCTTATTCTCAGTGATGGATGTAACAGATATAATAAATGGAAAAGTAGACGATGAAGATAAACAGCATTTCATTCCCTTTCAACCGTAAGTATGGAGCGATCCACGTCCTTAACCAGATGTAATGTGGAAAACACATGTTTGTAATGGTTACCTCCATAATTAAGTTTATAAATTCAGCGCAAATAGGGATAGGTTATTTTAAGATAGTGAAAAATCAGTTTAGTCACTGTAGCTCCTGAGATTTTTGTAGCCATGAAAGAAGCCTGGGTTACGGTTTGATCTCGCTAGTGGACTATTTTAAGTGTGACCCCAGAATCTCTTGTCACGCAGGACACGCAGAATTACAACTCAGCTCTGAGCGTGAATGTTTCTTTACATAATTGATTTATTCCAGCAGCGATTCACGTTTTCAAAATACAGTACTTTCAGATTTATCACAGGAGGTTGCTGCTTTTAAAATAGCAAACTGAACGAAATAATGATGAATTCTTTTGTACAGAGAGAGATAATGCTTTCAAGCCGATACTCAGGCTGCAGATTTTTCTGCCTCGGTGGTTGCTGAGGGCGGGCTGCGTCTGTGCCCGCGGGTGGAAGGGCTTGCCTCGCTGGGCGCGCAGTCTGTAGTGGGGTGTGGGGAGCTGGAACAGCATTCGGAGGGGGCCCGTGAGACTGGTGCTCCAATGTGAGGGTAGATCCTGTGGAAAAGGCTGAAAGAATTGCTCTTGTTTCCCTGGAGATTAAAGCAAGAGGGCCCCTAGAGGACCGGTGCGGCCACTCGGGCACGGCCGCGCCTCCGACAGGTGGCGAGAGGGGAACTGAGAGTGCGCCAGGCCGCTTGTCAGAGACAGCTCCTGCTGGGTGTGCAGTCTTAGCAGAGTGCCCGGCAAGGTGATGCAGGGTGGCCTGTCCAAGCACCCGCCCTGTGTTCTCTCGTTTCCCCTCGTCCCTGTTTCGGCTTTAGTGGTCTCAGACTTGAAACAAATTTTAGTTTTTACATTGTTTTCCCATGTGGACTGAGTGGGGGGAGGCTGGGGATGCTAAGTGGTGGCTCTAGGAGTCTGATCCCAGGCAGGGGTGGGCTGGGCAGGAGGGTGGGGAGCGCTCCCCTTGGTACCACGAACCCATGCCTGGTGGACCAGCCGACCCAGTCTGGGACCGACCACTTCTTCTAGGTGATAGGAGAAGGCTGTGCTTTGGAGGCAGATGATTGGTCAGAGGGCATCCCAACGCCTGGCTCAGCAGACAGTCGTGCAGTTTCAGGCACGAGAACGCCCGAAAAGCCTGCATTACCCAGCGGAGGTGCGAGTCCGGTGGACGCACCACTGCACACCCTGGGGGCAGAGGCTCATGAGGCTTCAGTGCTGCGGGCTTACTTTTCGGTTCCGTGCCGTAGCCACCAGCCGCCCGGGGCTATCACTCATCGGGCAGTGAAAATTAACATTAAATACCGAGTGCCTGTGTCACACTTTCCCCATTTGAAGTGTCCGTTACCACACGCGGCCAGCGGCTACCGTATGTGTCCACGAGACAGGCCATTCCCATCTGCGCAGCACGCTCGCTCCGTGGGTGGAGCTGCTGCGCGGTCACGCCCCACAGAAAGCGCTGCAGAGGAAGCCGGTTCTTTGGAATCTGGACGCTTCCTCAGTGAAAGGGGGGAATGCCATTTCTGAACATGGGCAGATAGCGAGGTGAAATATGAAATACAGCTTTATAGAACGATACCATGGAGCTGCTTCCTCTGCCCATGAGGAGTGATGTAGCCCCGCTCTCTCGACCATTCTCGTGTGGGGGACACCTTCGGGTTTCCTGGGGCCCGAGTGTGGTTGCCTTGCCTGTGTCTTCTGGGAAAAGCCAAGGGGGAAAAAAAACCTGTTGGACAAGGGAAGAGGGTTCTTCGTCCAGTTTCAGGTGCACTCACCTGAATGCCACTGGGGCAGACGGGGCATCGTTAGAGACGGCACATTGCCACCATCTTTTTCTGTCTTTTAGCAAAACACCCACTTCCAAGACTGTTACTACAGGTTCACCTCTTACCACATTAGTAGCTCCTTGCCCCATTAAGGGGAGACTGACGCACAGACCGCTGTTCGCAGAGTTAGAAACTAAGGGCAGCATGGTTGCAACAGCACAGTAAGCAATGGAGCCGGTTCTCCGGGAAATGCCGTGCTGATGAAGCCGTTTTTTGGTCCATTAAAACTGATTTATTATATTACAGGGTAAGTTTTAGGAAAGGGAAGCAGAGCCTACATCTCTCTCTCTCTCTCTGTCTTTGAACTTGGGGAAGTAAATTAAGACAATGCTCAGCTCTCTTGAGTAATGGGGGCTCAAGTGATGGATAACACCTGTCGTTGGTTCTGAAAATGATTTTACACCGTCCATACGTGACGTATATTTCCTCGCTCATTGCATATTGTCCTCAGCTGTGCTACATGGCGTCTCTCTGCGCATGTTGCCTTGTTTGTATTTATTCTCCTGTCTAGTGCAGCTTCTATGAAAAGATCCTGATTCATGAGCCCCCAAAACACTGATGATCACATTCACAACTGTGTCACGATTTCGCTTTCCAGACATGGTGGTCGTATTCTCCAAAGACTAGGCCGTTCCTTTCACAATTAAGTGTTTCAGGCCACGCCGAGTGCATAGTCTTTCAGAGCAGAGTGGTTACCGCCCAAGCTTCCCAAGAAATGAAGTTGGACGGATTTTTTTTCTTGATATTATTTTTTCCCTTCACACAACCTGCCCCTGAACCTAAGCTATGGTTTGGAATTACTGAAATTGAAGGAACGTTTATAAACCTTCCTTGGGATTAGATGCCGCCCAAGCGCGTACCTCCAGGTTAGCTCCCGTTTTCGTTGCCTAGCAGAAGTGGAGCGTGGGTCTGGTGCCGTGTATTCCTTGGGGACAGGGTCGACTCGTTTGCTTTACTTCTCTTGTGTGGTTCAGCATTTTCCTGATCGATGCTCTTCCCTGTCTCTCTTGTCGCCTATCCTGTCCTTTGTCGTGCGTTCACTCACGATGGCTCTCTCGCACTCGATGACGATGATCTCTTGTGTTCCCTTGTTACCGTGGCCTCCGGGTCTCTGTGCCCCTTTGTCTCCTGTGGTCTTGGTCGTCCCGTGCCCTCCAGGCTCGCGTTGGACGACGCCATTCGACACAAGCCGCTGAACATGTCATCCCGTTTTTCACCCAGGGTGGCAGGGGAGAATGACTTCCTCCAGACTGTCATAAACAAAGTCATTGCTGCCAAAGAAGTCAACCACAAGGGCCAGGGTACGTATTCTGTTGTTTTGTTTCTGCACATGTCCTTTTACATGAACTTGGGATAGTGCGGTACGGTTTGCATTTGAGTTTGATGATGATTGGGATGGTGGTGATGGTGGTGATGAGGAGGAAGAGGGTGATGATGGTGATGGTGATGATGCTGATGGTGATGATGGTGGTGCTGGTGATGGTGATGATGTTGATGGTGATGATGATGGTGCTGATGATGGTGCTGGTGATGATGAGGAAGATGGTGATGATGGTGAGATTGAGAATGGTGGTGATGGTGGTGATGGTGATGAGGAGGAGGAGGATGGTGATGATGGTGAGATTGAGAATGGTGGTGATGATGGTGGTGATGGTGGTCCTGGTGATGAGGAGGAGGAGGATGGTGATGATGGTGCTGGTGCTGGTGATGATGAGGAGGATGGTGATGATGGTGAGATTGAGAATGATGGTGATGATGCTGATGGTGATGATGATGGTGCTGCTGGTGATGGTGCTTGTGATGATGAGGAGGAGGGTGGTGATGATGGTGAGATTGAGAATGATGGTGGTGCTGGTGATGGTGGTGATGGTGATGATTATGGTGGTATGGTGCTGATGATCATAATGACAGAGATAATGGTGGTGATGATGGTGGCGAAGAGGAGGATAAGGATGAGGATGAGGATGGTATCAATGGCCATCTTGGATAATGTGTGTGCTTGCGTGCCTGGGTTCAGCGTTGTGAGGGTTTCTTGCCGATCACATTAGTAGGCCCTGCCGAGGGCCAGCCTCCTGGACTTGAGGAGAAGGCCTAGTGGGACACAATTAAATGTTTGGAAACTGGAGTTGATGAGACCGGAAGCAGCTGATTTGCTGCCCCCTCAGTCTTTCCCAGCGACCTCTGTTCGTTCCAGCCCATTGTGAATCTGCTGACTGACTTTCCAAGAGCACACAGGGACTGTCCCCTGGCTGTTGTGTCCACTGGCTGTTTCGAGAAACCCGAGATATTTGACAAAACGCACCTCTGCACGTGCACTCCTCTCGGTTTCCTTGCCTGTGTCACCTAATCGCTGCCACGTGGTGTTTTCTGGGACACCCCCTCCCACTCCCCTGAGAAAGCAGCTTCATCTGGCCCTCATTCCCCTCCTGTGTTGTGACCACGGGAATTGTTCCTCCCCTCCCCCATCTAACACTCATCATTTTTAATCCCCGGCTGACAAGTTCCCAAGCAGCTGACCTTCTGTTGGCAGAGGCAATGAATCAGTCACCTCCCGCTGGTGACAGTTGGCACTTGGGTGACCAGGAGTGGCCAGAAAACCACTGTTTACTGAGGCCCTGCCTCCTGCCTGAGGGGAAGTCACCTTCAGAGCCCTCCTGCTGAGGCTGCTTTTAGCACAGGTGGGGAAGGTGATCCGTGTCTGGGCGGAGTCGCTGTAGACTCTGCCCATAGACTGCTGGAGCTTCTGTGAGTGGGCCTATGTCCTTGACTAGCGGCCCATGCCAGTGGGCTCTTAGGAAAGAGTTCCCTCGATTTATGTCCCGTTGTTTGAAGGCGAGTGCGAATCGAGTCTGAGGATCCCATCCTCTGCCAGAGATGGGCCCTTGGCTCTCTCCTGGTGTGAACTACCCCCTCCCTGGCAAACAGCAGCCAAAACAACACCCCCGCCCAAAATGTTAACGAAACATGACCGGTCTAGACAGAGCCATCTGAAGCCGACCCTGAACTCATCTTCTCGCAGCCCTCCCGATTTGTCCTTTCCTTGAAAGCCGTGGGGAGGCCCAATGACAGCTGTTCCCTTGGGTGTCCTGGCTCCGGCAGAGTCCTCAGAGTTTCGAGGGACTTGTATTACTACAGTCAGACAGGAAAAGCGGGGTGTGGCGTCAGGCCAGTGGGAAATTTCTCGGGAAGGGGACCCAAAGCCAGCCTCTGTCGGTCCCACTGGCGCTGTGGCCAGATTCCAGGATGCCAGAGGCCCTCGAGCCAATACCAGGGGCAGGCAGAGTGCCTTCAGGCATAGGAGAGCTGAGAGGCCGACCGTGCTCTGTGTTCCATCAGGGGGTGCTGAGACTCACACTCCTGAGAGTTAGCTGCACCCTGGTGTCCCTAGCAGGGACCAACACCATGTCCATTCCCCTTGCCCTTTTGTGAGGGTCCCTTCATCACCTGCTTTGCTCTCCTGGAGGGCAGGGCCAGGGGCTAGGTGTCCAGTCATTCAGAGGTCTGTCTGCTCACCTGCCCTGCAGGTCCGGAGCTGCCACCAGCTTGTGGCACTTTGTATGGACTAGAGAGAGGGGACCTACCTGCTGGGTGAGTGGGGATACACAGTCAGGCACCTGGCTGGTGAGCTGAGTGTGGCGGTGGGGGGGGCTCCCACCTGTCGTTCTTTGCTAGTCGCCTTGTAAGTTATATAAATGTCTGATCACTGGGCTGTACCCCTGAGACTAATATAATATTGCATGTCAACTATAATTGAAAATAAAAAATGATTTAAAAAGTAAATAATGCGATACAGAAAAATGAGGACGAAATAGAAGCCAAGTCCCTGGCGGGGATATGGTGAGTGATAATGAGCATTTGCCCTGTGTCTGCGGTACCAGTGTGTGTTGGGCACACAGTAGGTGTTCATTAGATGCTTCTGAATAAGTCAGAGGGAGCAGAAGGGGGTTTCCCCAGCTGGCAAGGAGCAAAACGTCGTCAGTGCCTGGGGACCTTATCAACCACAGCCTGGCCGATCTTTGCAGACCACAAAGATGTTTCCAGGCCAGCTGCCAGAGACGCGGCAGCCGGAGGGTCAGGGTGTGGCTCTGGGGTTCCCCGTTTGTCCCCTGCCACGTGCCAGCACTGAGCCGCGCCCTGGTGCGTCGCCCAGGCTCCCTGGAGGCGTGTATCTGGAGGAGGACTAGCTGGACAGACAGTGTGAGTGAGGACAGATGCCTTTATATTCCGATGGGCACTTCAGGTCCCTCATAGCTGAGTGACCAGGGAGCAAGCAGCCCAGGCCCCAGAGGACTCAGGGACAGAGCCCCTGACGTGCCAGCTGCCAGCGACAGCCTGCCCTCCGACCTGGGCGCAAAGACCATCCTTGAAAAGGGCTGATGGAGCCGAGCATCTGCTCCATCTCCTGCCTTTGATTTTGTCCGGCGCCTGCTGTGTTCTTCCCTGTTCTTGTTATGTCCCGCCACATCGCTGCTCGGGAGTGTTTTCTGTAAAAGGTGCTTCCCCATCAGCCTTCCGAGGAGGCAGAGTGGGGCAGCGTCCTTTCATCTCGCTGAGAGGGTTTGAAAGTCTTTCTCGTACAGGTTGGGGGAAGAGCTGAGTGCTGGCCAGAACACTTGTTCTCCTGTGCTGCCACACTGGGAGGTGGGGACCGGCGGCGGCCGTCCCCATCCTGTGGGGCTGGCCCAGGGGTGGCCCGCAACTCAGCACGCCTCTCCCTGCCTTCTGGGACCTGGGCTGTCGCTTAGTGGTTTGAGACTTTGGTGGGTTAGTGAGGCTGTGGGTCTACCTCCTAAGTTCTCCTCCACTGTCCTTGGGAGAATGAGAAGCCATAGCCTTTCAGCCCACGCCCGGGAAAATGCTGCCTTCTGAGTGATGCTAAATGCGCATCTGCTCGAAAGCGCCATTGGTCCCGGGCAGGCGTGGCGCACAGCTGTCGTTGATGTGCTCCCCTGTCCGTGAAGCGCCTCCCGAGCAAGACTGGAGTCCCCACTAATCAGACACAGGTGATTCCCCCAGGCCGGCCACCTTTTTCTGGTCCCTGTCTTTGTCATACACCAGGGGCCCCCGACCTCCTGACCTGTCAGGAACCAGGGGCCACATGGCGGGAGGTGAGCTTGAACATAATGCGCCCGGATCATCCCAAGACCATCCCCCCACTCCAGTCCGTGGAAAAATTGTCTTCCATGAACCCGGTCCGGTGCCAAGAAGGTTGGGGACCGCTGTCACACACTGTGTTTTCTGTTACGGCACTGCACTGTGAATGAGACGTTGCTCCTTCGTCGAGGCTGCCTCTGTGATGTCTCCTTTTAAAAACGTATGAGCTGAAACGTGACCCAAGCACCCTTTGCTTCCCCAGGTCTGTGGGTGACTCTGAAGTTACTCCCTGGAGATGTCCACCAGATCAGAAAGGAGTTTCCCCATTTGGTGGACAGGACCACTGCGGTGGCCCGGAAGACGGGCTTCCCGGAGATTATCATGCCCGGTAAGAGCTACGTCCTTCCGCGTTTCTGAGCGTGGTGTGGCTGTAGCCGGTGTCTGGGGTTGTTGCCCGGCTGGCCCCAGAGCGCCACGCAGATGGCGACCGGTGGGAGCCTGGCGAGCAGAGGGCTGGGCGGGGCCAGTGGCTGCACAGTGCAGCCTGGTTTCGCATCATTTCTACAGGCAGGTGTCTTGAGTTGGGCCGAAGGGGCGCAGCTTCTCTTGGTTATAATGACCTGGCAGGGCTGCAGGGGGTGGCTGCTCACAGAGCCGGGGTAGGCACAGGAGGGAGAAAGCGGCACTGGCCCGGAGCCCTGGCCCGAGAACACCGGACGGGTTTCTGTCAGTAGCCGGAGTTAACGTGCCGTCCCTGTGCCAGCCAGCCCTGTGCTGCCTCAGGGTCCCTTGTTACCCCCGCCCCCTGGCTGGGAGGACTGAGTGCATGTGGTTGGGTGACACACAGTCACTCAGTCCCCGGTGATGAGGCAGGGGCCCTCTGGAGGTGGTGTGGGGTTCGTGGTCAGGTTCTGAGGACTGGGTTGGTGAGATGCTTGGTTCCCTCTAGGACTAAGGCGAAGGCTTTATGACGACAGCCTAGGTTCACAGGGGGCCCCGGGCTCCCCTTAGGGTCCTAGAACAGCACTGGAACCATCTGGAACACGGTCAGTGGGAACAGAGCACGTTTGGGGAGCCATGCCTGTTAAGCTCCCAGCTTTGCTAAAGGCCCTTGGGGGTGGTGGGTTAGGTTCGATGGCTCTCACCCCCGTGGTCCCCAGGAGTGAGAGTGCAGGACCTGGAGCCCCGTGGTGCTCTGCGTCCACCTCGGCCCCTGCCTGGCACTGGGGCAATGGGCAGGGTCCTGGCCGCTGGTAGCTGCGGTTTCTCATCTGAAGAATGAGAATAATGATGATAATCCCATTGAAACATGAGACTTGAGGGTGTAAGTAACAGAAAACACTGGGCCTATGCAAATGGCCGACCCCAGAGGGTACTTACGGGTCGGCTTGCGAGACTGAAGAAGGGACGGAGCAGGCTTCCGAGTGTGCCTGGAGCCCGGGCCGCCTCTCTCTGCAGCTCCCTCTGCTCGGCTGTCAGTCCTCTCTGCATAATGAATTCCTCCTCTGGGGACAGTGCCTGCTTCCTCCCAGCTTCTCCCCAAACCCCAGTGCACCCTGAAACACAGGGCATGCTTTCTACCCAGTGTTCCCATGCCCTCACTGGACTGCTGGACAGCTGGGCGGAGACGGGCCAGGTGGAGTATAGCGTCAGCTCCCGAGTGCAAGGGTTGCGTGAGGGAGGCGTGGACACCCTATTAATCTGGACGGACACCTGGGTGAAGGAGGAAGGTGGGGCAGAGTGTGGATGTGCAGCCCTGACACCCGCTCTGCTCCTATCTGTCACTGTAGTAGAATTGCTGGGGCCCAGTCGTTGCTTTTTCAGCTGATTAAACCAATAACGGAATTCCGTGTCAAGATTAAGCTCTTCTGTTTAATACTTTTCAGTTTCCAAATAACATTCATATTAATAATCGGATTTGATCCTCACGAGACCTTGGGAAGCGTGTTACTATTTACCCTTTATATCCGTGGGATACTTTTTGGTGTGCACGAACAGTCAGCGCTCACATGACTGGTCTGGTGTTTCCACTTAAGCATCTCAGAAGCCCGCAAACTGGTGTTGAACTGATTCCCATCCAGACCCCACCACAGCTTGGAGTCCCGCAGCTAAGGAGCAGAGGAGAGGGGGCCAGACTGCCCATCATTGACACCACCTCCCCGCAGCCACCTTCCATAGGGCTCTGCTGTGTGTTTGCAGGGACGGGGCGGGGGAGGGGGGGCATTCCATGTGCTGTCACAGTTACGGCTTTGTGGATTTCAGCGTGGCCGGGGACGTGCTCCTCCTCCCTCTGAGTTTCAGGATCGCTGTGGGTCACAGTGTACGCTGCCTGGTAAATCAATAGGGACGACAGCGACAATGGGCTGGACTGAGTGCCGTGGCCCTGCCGTGCAGGAAGCGCAACACACAGCATGTTAGCGAGCTGTGGTGCATGGACTGTGTGTAGCTGTCAAGTCTGTGTGCGGCCCGTTCGTTCGGACTTCCTGGTGGACGCATGTTTGCATGTGGATTTGGGATGCAAATTGATAGGTCATGTCCTGTAACTTGGGTGGCCTTAGGATGTCCTCTTGTTCAGAGGATGGCCCGAGGAACTTCTAGTTCATGCTGATCCTAGTTCCCTTACAACCGAGGCTTAAAAAGCAGGTCTGAACCAGTAAAGTCATCTCACAATAGAATTCGTGGGGAGTGGGGGTTCCCAGGGTGCGGGGCTCTAGCCTGAGTGAGTCCCGTGTTTCCTGTGGTTTAGCTGAGGCCAACAGGCCCTTGGGGGAGAGATGGCGTGGGGGGCTTTCACTCGGCGCGCAGGCCTCGGCCCCTGTAGTTGTGTGGGTCTGTGGAGCTGTGCCTCTCTTCGGCTCCGTGGAGGGACTACAGGTGGCCTGTGTTGCAGGCCATTCTCCTTCCTTCTGACCCCCTAGACATCCTGGAGCCCTGAGGGACCTGGCGGGGCAGCAGCATGCCCTGAGCTGGGAAGGTGGCGCAGGCTGGGATGAGGCAGGCTGGGATGAGGCAGACGGAGCGAGGGCTCTCTGAGGCCACCTGTGCCTCCTTCCAGCACCTTCCTCCCCCAAATGGTGCCCTAGAGCCAGGGAGGCATGTGCTGGGGGTCTGTGGTGAGCGCCCATCTGTGGGGCTTACCAACAAAAAGTGGGGTCTCACTCGGGGATGGCTGCACAGTGAGCATCTCTGGGCCAGCAGGAGAGGGGGACCCTGGCCTCTCACCACCTCCCAGCATGTGTTGGGCCTCTGGCTGATGAGGCCTCTGTGAAGTTGTCTTTCTTTTGGGTTATGGCTTTTGTGCCTTAATAGAATTTTCAGGCTGAGAGGTCACACAGACTACCCTGCCTTGTCAATGAGCCTATTTAGCAGTGGGTGCCTAAGTGGGTGGGAGGCTCAGTGGCTCGTTCCAGGTCACACGGCTCACTGGTGGCAGGTCCTGGACCCGCAGCCTCACCCCCAGCCCCTGGCTTGTGCTTTGTCATTAACGACTCTCAGTGTTGGGTCTGCCATGTGGCTGCTTCCTTCCCAGCAGCCTCTGGAGCTGTGGTGGCGACCCACTGGGATTCTTACAATAATGACTTTTAAATGAAAGCTTAATTTACTAGTTGGATACATCAAAGCCAGAGTAGAACAGGGGAAAAAACAAACAAACAAGAAAGCAAGGAGATATTTTTTCTTAAGGTATGTTTGTTCTTTGCCCAGAGCAGGCTGTTTGCTACTCTGGGCAAAACTCCCTCATGTCCCCAGTGGGCCGGCAGGTGGCTCAGCGTGGGAGGGGCCAGGCAGACTGCAGAGCGGCAGCCCCGGGGTACTGACGCTTCCTCCACGTCATGCTGCTGTTGAAGCTTGCTACGTTTTCCCAGGTGGAGCATCGTCAGTGGGAAGAAAATCTCGAGCTCATTAGTTGCATTTTTTTTTTTTTGGCACAATATAAGTCCCCTCTCACTTTAAAATGCACAGGTCCGTATTGTATGCCCACTGTACTTTAATATAGAAAAATAAGACGCCCAGGTCTGTTTTCTGACAGCCCCGCCCGAAGGAGGGAGAGCCAGCAGAGGATTTCTGTCTTGACCTGTCCCTAGTCCCTTCGAATTCTTCATCAGCTTTTTGTTCAGCTTCAGAGTAAATTGCACACGAGGCCAGCGTTGCCCGTTATCCTGTGTCCCAGCTGATGCTATGATGTGCGTTGGCTGCGGAGACTCAGATGACCACAGCCAGTGGTCTCCCGAAGGGTGGTGATGTGGGTCGCAGTGAGTCAAGGACGCCGGAGAGGGGCTGAGTCCTTGCAGACCCAGCAACCGCCTTTGGTCTGCGCGGGGTATGGGCTGCCCAGGGCAGGAACCAAGCAGATAACTAGGGCCTTGAAGTGATGACGATGATGATGGGAATTGCTTTTGTTGTACCTTTATACGCCGAGAGCATTTGGTAGAAAGTATTTCACAACCCTTTGATACAGTGCTCACAATACGCTGGTAGGAGAGGGGAGGAGTTGGACGGAGTTGCGGAACTCACGGTGATGCAATGAATAATGGATTGGCTTTGAAGATATAATCTCCCCCCCAGGTGATGTTCGAAATGATATCTACGTGACCTTAGTTCAAGGGGATTTCGACAAAGGAAGCAAAACCACTGCGAAGAACGTGGAGGTCACAGTGTCCGTTTATGACGAGGATGGCAAGAGGCTGGAGGTATTTCTCGTTGCGAAGTCCAGTCCGTAGCATTTGGCTGTTCCTTTCCAAGCGTTTGCCTCTGTTCCACTGCAGACACAAAAAGACCACTGCCGCCCCCAGGGCGGAGCCTCTGCTCCTTCTTCCCTTCCTCCCGCTTGTTAGGGGCTGGTTTGCACCGGGTCCTGGCCGCTGGCCTGTCCTGGAAGTTCAGATGCTATTGTTGGCTCCGCAATAGCAGATGCTATTTGAGACGTGAGGGACCTAAGGCCCAGAAAATTCAGTCAGCTCCCTCAGGCTCCGAGCGCCTGCGAGAGGTGGAGCCGGGGTCTGAGCTTGGACACTGACCTTGTACTTTCCTGGGTGGTGGTGGTGACCAGGCCCTGCTCCCGAGTGGTCACTGCGGCCAGCAGGACTCAGTGTCCTGAGACGTGCTCAGAGGCCATGCCAAAGCAGGTATCCCTGCCCCTGCTGAATGACCTCTGTGGACCATGGCAGAGGGCGGTCCCTGTGTGTGCACCTGAGCTGGGGCCGTCCTTTCTCTCTGGGCAGCTCTGTGCACTGTCCCACCAGCCAGTGCTGGCCTTTGCCGCTTGGGTTCACCCCTTGCTGCTCCCACAGGAGCTGATGGTTATTATTCAAGGCTGGGGACACACAGGAGGGAGTGTTACTACCTCCTGAATTTCATCTGTAGCCATTTATTTGGGACCTACTGAGTCAATCGGGTGACCTCCTGCACACCCTAATGACGTCACTCTGAGCCAGGGAGAGATGGGTGAGGGAGAGAAGGGTGGGGCCCGCCCGGTGGGGCCCGCCCCATCCCCACGAGGCACAGCTGTCTGGATCTGAAATGTCTGGGACTGAGGTTGGACACTGGCCGCCTCTGTGGGCACCAGGTGGGCACATCCCGTCGATGAGGGGTTGCTGGCGTTCCCAGCGTGCTCTCGCTGCCCTCGAGCTCATCTCTGGGGCCGGGAGGTGGGAGCTGCACGCCATGTCACACTCTGTGAGGTCTGATGCTAACTCCTTACGGCTTCTTTTAAAGCACGTGATCTTCCCCGGTGCTGGCGATGAGGCGATTTCGGAGTACAAGTCCGTGATTTACTACCAAGTGAGACAGCCGCGCTGGTTTGAGACCGTGAAGGTACCACTGACACGGTTGTTTTGTCTCGTGGGGTGGACGATGACATGCTCATTTGCAGCCTAGGGAAGAGCCCCCCTCCCACCGGCCCAGGGGCCGCGCGCTGCCGGGCACCGAGCAGCAGAGCAGCTTTCCATAAAGTCCCTTAGGGTTGCTAAGGAACCGCACTGGCATTTCTTGGAATACATTTTCTCTCACTTCCTTTTGAACGTAAAAATAGGCCTTTCATGGAGACAAATGATGGAGTCCTTTAAAGACAGTATTGTTTTCTCTTCCTGGGTTTGCATCATGTGTGAAATGCTGTCTCACACTGAATGGAAACAGACAGAGATGCCTGTGTACAGAGGGTCTCGCAGGGGCAACAGCCCTGTCCCCACTGTGGCCCCCGCATCTCACAGTGCCCCACGCTGATGTCACGGGCCCAGGTAGCTGCATAGCAGGCCAGCCATTGGCCGTGGATAAGACGTTAGATGTCACAACAAGAAAGCCTCCATCTAGCCACGGAGGGCAGGTCCCCACAGCTGCGAGGCGGTGCAGACACCGTGGGTGTGGCAAACCACGAAAATGGCAACTTTCAGAAATAGAATCTTAACAGTGAAGCTGGGCGCTTACCAACCCCGAGCCGTCCCCCAGAGTCGGCTCGGGGCCCTTTACCATGTCACCGCCTTTACAGTCTCACCAGGCAAGTAGGTGCCTTTGGGAAAACCACAGAGGGGATTCCACCTTTCCCCACCACTGCGCGGAAGTGGTGCAGTGGGACAAGGAGGCTCCGGTGGACCGGCACTGTCTGGGCAAGGCCACGGTGGTAGAGGTGCCTAAACTTCCTTTTCCATCCCACAAGGTGGCCATTCCCATCGAGGACGCCAACCGCAGTCACCTCCGGTTCACCTTCCGCCACCGATCCTCTCAGGACTGTGAGTAGTCGGCTCGTTATCCCCTCTGTCAGCAGAAAACTGGCGGGAGACTCCATAGGCTGCTCTTGTTCTAGATTGTTCTGCGATAGTTCCTGGTAGTTCTGGGACCTGGGCACCCTAACACCAGGAGGCCTTGACACTTCAGCTCATGTCCCGCGTTAGCCTGTTCCTGGGGAATGTTCTTTGCGCTTTCTTCGAGCCGATCATAAGAAATCTTATTTCCTGAATTTTTCTTGAACTTGCTACTTGCTATTCTTTTGATTTCCTCTCTTCCATTTTGACTTACGTACTGCTCCATCTGCCAGAAAAGTCACTGAGGTCAGCTTGTAAGAAGCAAGGTGGGAAGGGCAGCCTGGGGAGCCACGTAAAAGGCAGAGATACGGGCCGAGCAGAGAGGGGTTTGTGCCTGGGGAGCCCTGGGGACAGGTTTGTCCTGGGGGGCTGGTGCCCTGCCCAAGTAGAATAGTGAGTAGGGGTGGGAGTTGGCCAGAGCACGGCTGGGTGGGCATCAGGGCAGCAGGGGTAGGGGGCACTGGAGGGCATGCTAGGGTCCTAGAATCCACCGAGGACTTGTCTCAAAATCTGAGCACGCTCCCGCTTATAATAAGCTCATTCTCTCTAATTAATAAATCACAGCAGGGCAGAGGGGTATCTTCTGTAGCATTTTAATTTTCAAAATCCTTGTTTTCCTTGTCAGTTTTAAGTGCTCATTATAGACAAGATGCTGTCACCCGACATACCAGGACACATCTGTATAATTAATGAAGTCTCCCGGCCCCGGCTTGTGGGGCCTGGAGACGTGTCGAGCATCCGAAGTGTGATGCTGCTGAAATCCCGAGCTGTCAGCTGCTGGAATGATGGTGGCCCCCGGGGCCTCTCCGGGCCCATCTGCACACCCTCTGGGTCAGAGGTGGAAGAAACTGAGGCCGCATTGCACACCTCTCCCTTCTAGCAAATCTGAGCTGCTTTCCCCCTAACAGGAGCAAATGATGGGATTTCTTGGGCTGGGATTTGCAACCTCCCTGCACTCCTTTGGAAAGTTAGTTGCTGATGTAACTATGTAACACTCTCCAGCAACTTGTTAGCGATTCCAGAGGCTCCACTCCTGTTTTACAGGAGCACCGGCAGATGTGTGGCTTTGGGGCCTGCCGGCCTGCCTGCCAGGTGCTGCTGTCCCCTGTTTGCAGGAGGCCTGCTTGGGTGGCGCAGCCCTGCCTGCTCTGGCAGCTAGTGGCCTCCTGTGGCCCCTGGCACTTTGCAGATTTGTTATCTACCTCATACTAGCTGCTAAGGAGCATGTACCAAGGGCAGTCCATTCTCTTGCTGTGAAGATGTACAGTGTTACTAAAAGCGCACGTTTTTATTCTGTGCTACTTTGAGTAGGGCCAGGGGAAGCCCTCACTGCGGGTCCCACACCCTTTCATGGCTGCTTTCACAGAGACGTGCTTTATTTATATATTCTTTTATGTCAGCCCAAACTTAGAATGGTCTGTTCTTTTCACCGGAACATGAAGATATTTCATGTTTTCCGGTGCCCTTTCACAAAGTGCTTTATTTGATCCCCAGGGTCCATATTTTTTACTTTTATCCCTCTGTTTTGGGGGAGTCAGTCATTTCTTCATTTACTTAGTTGGCACTTGTTGAGCACCTACCATGCGCCAGATACTGATGGACCCCAGAATGCAAACACCAATGAGACGTGTTACCTCAGGCATCAGCCTCTTAGGGTAGATGTTCCGAGCCCTTGACTCAGGGTGGGTGGATGTGTGCTCCTCTGCTCTTTGACCTCTGGCCTTGCATTTCTAAAAAGAGACTTCCTAGCTCTGAAACTCAGTGTTTCCGTGTCACCCCCAGATTGCATCTGGGGGGACTCACGGGGATCTGTTTCTTTAGTCCAGACTGTCCGTCCCCACCTGGTCTGGCCCCCGTGTGCCTTAGAGCCCTCACCACCCACTGCGCGCTAGCCTCCCTGGCTTCCGTGCCCAGCCTGGCCACACGCTGCCCCACTCGAGGGCCTCTGCCTCTGGCCATCTCTCTTCCTGGGGGGGGTTTAGGTCTCGCTCCTTGTGCTGTTCATCTTCTCAGAGGGGCCTTTCTCAAACATCCAGTGGGATCGTCCCTCTTCCCACCATCCCCCTTTGGCAAAGCACCAAGTTCTATTCTCTCTGTTACTCGAAAGTTGTTGGGTGGCATCTCCCCAAGGAAAATCAGGTCTTTCTTGAGTATGAAATCTAGGGTGGGCACCATTTCACACCCTGGGAAAGGAGCAGAGCGAAAACCCACGCTGTGCCTGCCATTCAGAGTCCAGTGGGGGAACTAACCATGAGTAACAACACACACACACACACACACACACACACACGTGGACATCTGGGGACCCGGCAGAGACTAGGGCAGGCGGCTGTCTGAGCCAGCTCGGGCCGTTAGGGATGGACATGTATTTTCCCCCAGTTCTGGCAGCCGGAGGTCTGCAGTCCAGGGGCTGGCATGGCCAGGTTTGGGTGAGGACCCTCTTCTAGGGTGCAGATGGCTGCTTCTCGCCGTGAACTCACGTGGGGGCGGGGGGCACCTCTTCCTCTTAGAAGGTCCCTGGTGCCGTGGGGTCAGAGGTTCACCATTGTGATCTCACTGAACCTTAAGCACCTTCTCACAGGCTTACCTGCCGTAGTGTTGCATGCGGGTGTGGGCCCCCCTGTGACCATCAGGGGGGCCACAATGCTGTCCGTGATGACTATGACGGAGGATAAGTCGGGAGAGGGGGAGAGAGTGACGGGGTTGCTCACCTCCTTCAGGCAGGCTGGTCCCTGCGGAGCGGCTGGTGCCTCTGCAGGGACTTGGATGAAAGGAGGGGCAGTCTCACGGGCAGATACCTGGCAGGAGGACTTTCTTGCCAGAGAGAAAGGGCCTTAGTCGCCCTGGGATTTGCATTAGTGTCCCTGTGCTCGGGGTGAGGGAGGAATCCACCTCTTTTGCCTGTCACACTGATAGCCAGTTTTCCCAGTGAATGGTCTGCCCCTCCGGCTGTCCTTGACCACGGCCTGTGTTTCCAGGCCCCGTCCACTCCCAGTGGTCAGGGCTACGAACACACTGTCTCCGTTAGCATCACTTTGTAGTTACCCTTGGCTTGCGGCATTGCAGGCTTTTCTTTAACATCACCCTGGGACCCTTGTCCTTGGCTCGCGAATCTGCTTTTGGGTTCCACGAGCAAGCTCTTCCCGGAGATTCAGATGGGATCTGGGATCGCTTTGAACTTAGAGGTTGATCTGAGCACAGCTGATCCCGTTACGATAAGAGTCTTCCTGCTGGAGAACCCGGTCTGTTTCTCCCTGTACTTAAGTGTCCTTTCAATCTGCCAATACGCTTTTGTCATTTTTTTCGTAACCGTGGCCCTTGTAGCTCCTCCTGACGTTGTGTTGCCCCGACAGCACCTGAGGGTGGCTATTGATTTCTGTTGCAGCCAAAGATAAATCTGAGAAGATATTCGCACTGGCGTTTGTGAAGCTGATGAGATATGACGGGACCACCCTGAGGGACGGGGAGCACGACCTCATCGTCTACAAGGTAGACTGTTACAGGTGCCTTGTGGCTGCGGCTCACCAGCACCTGTGGCTGCGGCTCACCAAGTCATTTCTTCCCGGCCTCCCGGGCCTGAGCCAACATTCCCACCCTTGGGAGAAAGCCACTGTCCAGTGACACTTAACTATGCAAACGCACATTGCCCATGACCTACCTTTTTGCCGCTGCTAATGAAAGAAGACGCTGTACAGTATAGCAACACACTAGGTGTTGTGTAAAGCGATGCTCTGTTAATATGAACTAATCTCCAGGAATCAGAGACCTCGTTAGAATAAACAACTTAAACAACTGATAAAGAGCAAGTAGCAGGATGGTTAAAAGGAATAATGGTAACAAGAGATAGAAAACATCATGGGTTGCTGACCGTGGCCTAATTCACCCCACAGGCCGAAGCGAAGAAGCTGGAGGACGCGGCCACGTACCTGAGCCTGCCGTCCACGAAGGCCGAGCTGGAGGAGAAGGGCCACTCGGCGACAGGCAAGAGCATGCAGAGCCTGGGCAGCTGCACCATCAGCAAAGACTCCTTCCAGATCTCCACACTCGTCTGCTCCACAAAACTCACCCAGAACGGTGAGCGGGGCCCCGGCACGCTCCCCCCAGAGCTTTCCCCCTTACGCTGACCCTTCTCTTGCTTTCAGTTGAGCAGGGAGGCTTCTGTAGGTGTGTAAATGCAGCCAGCCCGTCATCTCGCCTTTTCTCCATAGTGGTCCATGTGGGTGTGGGTGGCCTAGGAAAGGGGCGACACCCATGGGGCTGCAGAATCCACACTCCCACTGTGACCTGAGGTTAACCTGAAAGAGAGAGAACAATGGGTTCACTTTTAGAAAAGCTGTTTGGCCAGAGGAAGGTGGCATGGCATGAGGTAAAGTCCACAAGATTCAGAGTCAGCCTGAGGGCCTGGGGTTGAGAGCTAGGCCCTGGCAGTGACCTTGAACTCGTTCCTGTGAACCTCATTATCCTCGTCTGTACACTTGGTTAGTCACTGAGAAAATTACCAGTTTTCTTTATTTTGAAAAGTTGGTTTTGATGCCATGTCTAGTCCCCCCATCCGTGAGATAAGGTGCCCCTTGCTGACGGGCACACAAAAGCACAGCCTTGACCC
Organism: Desmodus rotundus; assembly: GCF_022682495.2. Lineage (NCBI taxonomy): Eukaryota > Metazoa > Chordata > Mammalia > Chiroptera > Phyllostomidae > Desmodus > Desmodus rotundus. Next base: position 3,433,179 of record NC_071390.1, on the reverse strand, counting down.
AGCACCAGGTGGTGCCCAGGGCCCCTGTGCTGGGCTGGCCTGGCCGTTCCCTGTCGTTACCTCTGCTTTTGGGCTCCCCAGCGACGTGGCTGTCTGGCCAGGGCCCTTCTTATTCAGCGCACACCATCTGTACGAGGCAGAGGTCCCTCGGCACGAATCCCCCATTTAAAAATTGTGTCCCCCCCAGATGTGACAGTATGACAGCCGTGGCAGAGTGCTCTATGCTGTCTTGAAAGCAGCTTGAAAATCCGAATCTTTCCTCTTAGCTCCTGATACAGATTTTGATTACTAGTGTCTATTGCTATCATGAATTGTGTCCTTGGGGTTGCCCATAAATCATGGCAGACGTCTCAGATTTGCTCAAGGGACAGTCACTTTTCAGATGTTAACAGGACAAACACAGGACAAAAGGCCATCATCTGGAAGCCACCACTTGTGGTTGTGGGAGGTGCGCCAGGTGCTGGGGTGCATGCCCTTTCCAGACGGCCCCCGTCTCCGTCTGTGTCCTGTGGAACTGGGCTGCTCCCGCTGTTGTTCCTCACCCCTTGTCCTGTGTGGGGGAGGGGCTGTCATTCAAATGCACGGAGGTCACTGGGATACACGTCTCCCATGTAACCCTGGAACCAGGAGCCCACCTGTAACGTTGTGAGTTGTCCCGGCTCTCAGAGGTGCACTCACCTCCCTGAGACTGGGACAGCCATCACCTGGCCACTGGGAACTGTGCGCAGTGGGGCCGAGACTGCGCAGGCAGCTTCCAGTTTAGCCAGCAAGCATGCGCCCCTCAAGGTGAGGGCTGGTAGGGACTGGGTTATGGAAAGGGTGCCCCCAGATCAAACGTCACTTACTCTCTGGACGTGGTCCTGATCGTGCACAGGCCTGACAGCTGCCCCCAGGACCTCACTTAACTCGAGGCCTCACTTGGCACCTGTCCTCTAAGGCGCCACCCCCTCTGTGTGGCCCTGCAGCTCTGCCGTAAGTGCTGACCATTGAGCTCTGGTTTCTGTTTCACTGTGGAGGAAACCACCAGCTTATATATGTGGGTCATGTCCTTTAGTTTTTTAATTTGTATTTACTGATTGAGAGAGTGAGGGAGAGAGGAAGAGGGGAGAGAAAGGGAGAGGGAGAGGGAGAGGGAGAAGCCTCCATCTGCCGTTCCACTTACTTTCGCACTCGGTTGGTTCTCGTACGTGCCCTGATGGGGCCTCAAGCCCGCAACGTTGGCTGTCAGGACAACGCCCCAACGAACTGAGCTACCTGGCCAGGGCCTGGGTGGGCCATATTCTAGATTCATGTTTGGAAGTTGTTATTTGCAACTTGAGTATGTTTTCTCCATCAAACAATGTTCTGAATAGCAATTAAGTTGTGAGACCCACCCACACAGTCCTTCTGAACCCACATATTCCCGCAGAAGAAGACTGTGAACTAGGAAATCCCCAAGGTATTAAAGCCACAGAAATCTCCCTGGGGGACAGTCCTTTCACCTGGGAGCCCTTTGAATCTCAGTGGCCCCAGGGTCGGTCCCTCCTGGAAACTGAGGGGCAAGGCTCTGTGGTATCCCAGCAACCGTTGCCAGGCAACAAGGAGATTCCGATGTGATGCTGCTCACTGGAGTTAGGGGGGCGCCTTTTGGCTTTAATTTCACCCCAGCCAACGATTCCTCCTGTGGGGATGGTGACCTGTCAGGTGTGTGCGAGACGGGGCCGCCCTAGCCGGCGTTGACCGTGGACACCCAGATTCTCACTCGAGAGTCAGCTTTCTGTGATGCACTCTGCTGTGCTTTGCCCAGGTGCACCCCTGCCCAGACGCATGGTACGGAGGCAGTCTCAGCCTGCTTATGTCCATGGTGCTGCGAACTTGCAGGGACGGGATCCACATTGTTAACTGTTGTCAAAAACAGTGGTGACTCTCGGGAAGGGAGGTGTCTGAAAACCGGCGACCTGGAGCGTGTTGGCGGCACGTAGCCTTTCTTACCACTTCCCTGTCGATTAGAAATGAAAGCACGGGAACTTTCACCATGTATGGTTAACATTTTCAATTGCTGGTCATCTCTGTGACGGGCTGTTGCCATTAGTCTTGATGGTGGGCATCATGCTAAGTGTTCTCTCCACGTCCTGCCACTTAGTTCCTGCACCAACCCCGTGAATGAGTGAACATTGTACCCATTCTTTGGAGAGGAAAACTGAGGTGACGTTACTTGCCCTAGGCCGTAGAGCCTGTGCTTTGCACATCCACAATTATTTGGGATCCTGTGTGCTTTACATTTCACCGTTCTTAGTCCTGTTGGCCCTACTTGAGCTAAGGTCCCAGGAGCGAAGATGTATAGATGCTTCAGTGCTCACCAAAGGTGCGCCTGTGTGTGCCTGTACCCTTAAATTCCAATGGGCGTGTTCTGTTCCCTGAAATTCCACCGGTTGCCAAGATTGCATTTGTCTTTTCAGTATTTCCTAGGGTTTTTTTTGGGAGGCAATTTCTGTAGCTGAAGTTCGTTCCTGGTGAGCATCAATAGTAAATTGGATGCCCTTCACAAATTGTGTTTTTTCACATAACGGTTCATAAAATAACTTCTGGCAAAACTATGGAGTCCCTTGACCTCCCCTCGAGATGTGCTGGGGTCTGCCTCCCTGCCTTAAAGCGCATCTCGCTGCCTTAGAGTCCTTCTGGGGGCACCGTCTTACACATTGAGTCTGTGAAAGCCAAATACATTCAGCGTGTGGTTTTTCAACTGGAAAACAGAGACGCAACCACAAGAAACAGCTGGGGACAGCCAGGCCTGGGTGGGGTCAGCGAGCTCTGCACAGCAGTGGTCCCTGGGGGCCAGGGTCCCTATCCCCTTGCAGCATCAGGACCTGAATTTATGTTTGTTTTTTAAAAAATTACTTTGTGTAAAAAATGCAACAATAAAGCCTCATCCTGGAACTCACGAGCAGCAGCCAGCACAGCACCTTGTGGGTGCATGTGTCGCCTCTCCTGGCCCGTACACGGGCCAGGCCAGGCCGCCTTTCTCAGGCTCCCGAATGACCCGTGCAAGCTGTTAGGTGAAATCACTTCATGGTGAATGGAGGTGGAAACAGTGAATTCAGCCCCACTGGGTGCCAGGCAGGGTACGCCAAGTAGTGGGACACATAGCTGGTGAAGGTTTCCAAAGAGGGTGGATTTTCTGATGAAAAGTTTATGGATCGGCCTCGCGGGGGCAGTGCATGCAGCAGACGAGGCCTTGCGGTGAGGGACTGACCCGCCCTCGTCTTTCAGTGGACCTGCTGGGGCTCCTGAAGTGGCGGTCCAACACCAACCTGCTGCAGCAGAACCTCCGGCAGCTGATGAAGGTGGACGGCGGAGAGGTGGTCAAGGTGACTCAGGGCCCCGGGCGTGGGTTTGGTTTGTTTTCCTCCCGTGTGTTTTCATGGGCAGCCGCTGCCTCCCCAGGGCGCTTGCAATTCCGGTTCGATCCCTCAACAGTGAGCTCCTTTGGGATTGGCCTGCACCTCTGAGTGGAGGTAATCCTCTGGGCACTCTGCCATGGGGCGGGGCTGCTTCCCTGGAAGGCCCTGGGGGTTGGAGTCAAGCCAGCCTTGGGTTCTGGCCCCTCCTCCCACGGGTCCTCTCTGCGGGGCAGACGAAGGTACCCGCCCTCATTCGGCCTGGCTTTCCCTGCTGTGAAAGGGGAAACAATTGTGCCTCTTCAGAAGGGCACTGGGGGGGGCAGGTTCAGGGAGGTCCTTGGGCCCACGCCTGCCACGTGGGAAGCACTTGAGGTCATCACCTGACCATGATTATTATCCACTGGGAGCTCTGGTGGCTGACCTGGGGACCACGGCACTGGAGGCTTGTCTGGGCCCTTTCCCCACCTGTGCCCTTCCACTGGTTTCTTTCCTCACACAAGGCAGGCTCTGGAGAGAATGTGAGGTGTCCTCTCAAATCTTTCTAGGGCAGGAGAGTCAGACTAGGCTGATCTCATTCTTTATTTGGGATTGCTGTTGGTTGTGAAGTTTTCTTCAATATCAGGATCTTCTTGTCTCTTTTTCGTCCAGATGACTTGCACGTAAGAAAACGCATGTTCGTTTTCAGTGTGTCCCCTTTGGCCGGTGAGTGATAAGCCGGTTCCCCACTCGGGGGGTTTGTGAGCGAGATCTCTGCGGCCTGTTGCAGCCCCAGGGCTTCCCCCTCCTCTAGAGATGCCTGCAGGAGGAGACGTGCTTATCTCTGTAGAAATTAATGACATAAAGTGGCTTTAATTAAACGGTGGCATGGTCAGCGTCAGTATAAATTACTCTGGTTGCACCACTTTCCTGATAACTTCGTTGTACAACCATTGAAACACCCCCCACGCCCCCACTTTGAATCATCTTTTCAGGTCTTTGTCAGCTGCCCCCGCGGGACCCTATTAATTGCATTTTAAATGTCCCTGGGTCCTGCAAAGTCCCCAATTCAGGGGGACGCTGGGGGAATGAGTTAACGTAACTTTAGAAGATGCACAGTTAATGAAATTCTGTCCTTTGCCGTTTTCAAGTCCCCGTGCCACATCAGGAACTAGTTGTACTGCTGTTGGCCTATTGTTGTCCTGGCCCGGGGAAATCAGGAACCATGTCACCTTGTTCTCCATTCCCACAGTCTCATCTATGATCAGATCCGATTGTTCCTGCTTGGAGGTGGTTTTCATGTCTCTGGTTCTTGTGCACCCTGAGGGCCAGGTGACTGTCCGCCCCCACCTCGTTGGAATGTGCCCTTCAGCCTGGAGAAGTGAATGGACTTGTCTCAGGTCACCTGGCTGATCCTGGGAGCCAGGCCTGGAGGGGCCCCCGCTTGCCTAGGGGGCACCTTTTACTCTGTTGGAGGACACTAGCAGACTGTGTTATTAGCATGTATTCAAGGCCTTTCTTCTGTGTCTTTACAACTAGGAATAGAGAGATGATGTTGCCTGATAGACTGAGAAAAGTACTTGTTTATTTAGAGGGGGTACCGTCCCCCATTGGGTGGTTTTGGTTCTCCTGTGGAGTTGGTCTCAGAGAGAGGGTGCTTGTCCACAGGAGACCTTCCGTGTCCCTGTGGGCGGGACCGCCTCCACGGTGCTCGCATCCCTGCGCCACTGTGGCCACGGCCAGGCCACCGCTCCCAGCCGTTGTGCTCAGTGCTGTGATTGTGTCACTTGTCTGGGGGGGCCTGCTGCAAAGACTCTGGGGGAACCGTGATGCGCCAGGGCTTGGCACCTGGACAGTCTGTTGGCAGTGACATGGGGCTGCTCACAGATGGCAGAGTTTTGATTTTGCAAAGACATTACAGTTTGCAAAGGGTGGGAAGTGGTTTAAAAGTAATTGCAGTTGAGCTCATTGTCACCGGACTGATGAAAACCAGGAAAGGGCTGGGAAGGTCCTGTGGGAGGGGACCATGGGGCCTCCCCTGCTGCCAGCCCCGCTGCTGGACTCAGCGTATCTGTGTCTTTGTTCTGAAGTCACTCGTCTCTGATTTTCGTCTTGTGCATCTGATGGCTGGGAAAATCCCTAAAGTTCTCAGTGTCACAGCTGACACTGGGCCACGGTGGGTATGGGGGCAGTGCCGGAGCTCACTCTGTCCCCTGGCCCGTGTCTCTGCAGTTCCTCCAGGACACCTTGGATGCCCTGTTCAACATCATGATGGAGAACTCCGAGAGCGAGACTTTCGACACGCTTGTGTTTGATGCTCTGGTAAGAAAGAGGCTCCTGCTTTCGCCCCAATCAGACCTTCAGATGCCCTTCCACACGGCTGCCTGTGAAGCTGGGGCGAGGGGACCCATCACAGTAGCTTTGAAAGCATTGCCCTGTACATCCAATCCAAGCAGATAAAAGGAGAGCCAGAAGGTTTCTTCCAGTTACACTCTAGCTAGGCAAATGCAGTGTCTAGGGTAGGAAGGGGTAAGCTGGCTGACCAGCTTCTGTCCAAAACTCTTACGGTTCATCGAGTCATGTGTTGCAAATGAGGCAGAGGAAGATCCCAAGAGGTTTTGCAGTACCTTGCTAATCAAAATATTGATTGATGTCACAGGTATTTATCATTGGACTCATTGCTGATAGAAAATTTCAGCATTTTAATCCTGTTTTGGAAACCTACATTAAGAAACACTTTAGCGCAACTTTAGCCTACACGTAAGTCCTCTTGGTTGTTCTCAAACCAAAACTTTTCTCTCTGTATGTTTGTTATTAAGAGTTTTTTTCATATACTTCTGTCTGTGATCATCCATTGCCCTCCTCAAAACTCTGAATATACTGGGATAATTTTTATTGTTGTCTCCCTCTTAACAGAACTGGAAAACCTTGTCCAAAGAGGTACGTTGTCAAGTGTCCTAACATTCGGGAATAAATTCTTTCTGTCCTCCACGTCTTCTGTCTGTCTTGGAGATTTTCAGTTCATGTTGGACAGAACGGAGAGATGGGTGCAGCGTGCCCGCCACCCTGCAGCTTCCCGGCATGCACCCGGTGAATGAATAAATAAATGCGTGTGTTCTTGTTTAGAAATTATGGGTTGTTCCGTGCCCATAAAGGTCAGCATGGCACTCGTCAGTACATCATTTTGTACGTTAAAGAATGCCTTCCCTCTTGTTCCAAGAGCTCCCGCAGTGACTAACTTGGATTCTTGCTGCCCACCCAGCTGCTCTGGACCTGCCCCCACGCCCTCGCAGGTGCCCTGTGAGTCTTGTCCAGACCACGGGGCGCTGCCATTCTGGGCCACAGAGCCCGCTCACCTGGTGTTGAGTCCTGGGGCTCGACCACCTGGGCTTAAATTACAGCTCTGCCCCTTACAAGTCTACGGTGCTTAACTCTCTGGCTTTCAGCCTTTCTCATTGGTAAAACAGGCACCATTATAGGTTTGCTGAGCATTTTAACGAGTTATTCTATGTCAGCTATTTGGAATACTTCCTGGCTCGTTGAAAGCACTAGGCGGGTGTGAGGTTTCGTTATTATTAAAGTTACTGGGATGAGGTGCCTTCTGTCTCTCACTGTGGGGTTCACGGACATTTATTCAAACTTTTAACTGTGCGAGTTGTAGCGAGAAAAGAGATTTAAGTCATTTCTCTTATTAATACATTTTTAAAAATTAAAGTGTAGTTGACAAACAGTATTAGTTTATATTAGTTTCAGGTGTGCCACGTAGTGATTCCACATAATTCCCTTAAGAATCTCTCCTGTGGAGTCATTAGAACGGATTCTCTTCAGTGCCATTAAATTGGGTCAAAGCTCCCAGCTGGGCCTTGACCACACTCAGCCTGGGTGCAGCTGTGAGCTCGAGGTCAGAGGTCCGACACTGTCCGTCCTGGCTCTGGGTTCTTTCCTGCGTGCTTGAGGGCCTGTTTAGTGGGGGCGCCTCGAGGGGCCGAGAGCAGTGATGTCCCCAAGCACAGGGAACGAGCTGTGGTGGCTCCGTGTGTTTACTTGCCAGTAGCTTTGCTGCAAACGTTTTGCTCTGTTGGTGGAGGTGCCCTGTTTGCCTGCACTTCAGACAGGTCCTTACAGTCATGGGGGAGAGGGGTGCGTGCCTCTGTCTCCCTCCGGCAGCCTGAACACAGCCTGGGCAGGTGTACAGAGGTGGCCGGCAGCTGCCCTGGGACGTGACATCATCTCCGTACGTGTCACGTTCGCAATCCTGCTTTTTCACTGAAGTGCGGCCAGACAGTCCTCCTCAGATTAGAAACTTAATTCCTGAGACTCAGAACAGTGGGTCAGCATGCCTCGCCGTGGTCCAGGTCCTCAGTGAGAGCTGGACGGCCGTGGCAAGTTCGTGGGCGGGAGAAGCAGAAAGTGCTGTTTATCTCTCAGCAGCGGTGAAATTGGTTAAAGGTGACGGTAGGCAGTGGGCCCACCTCTCACAGAGCTCCCCTGCATCAGTCATTCATGGGAGCTGGGGCCCTGTAGTGGTGGCCAGGGCTGGGCAGGGAGGGTGCCATCAGCTTGGGGACTGTTATTCTGGTCCCCAAGGGCTCCTTTCTGTCCAGTGAGCTATCTTCCCTGGAGCTGGTTCAGGCTTCCCTCCCACGGAACTGATGCTCCCTTTGCCCTGGATACCTGAGATACAGGAGGTCCCCATGGCTGCAGGAATTCTATTGGGCCACCCCCACTTGCGTAGTTTTTTGCTTTTATTATTAAATCTCTGAAATGCAGAAAAAGTCTTCAACCCAATTTAACACCTGTTTATTTTAAACTGTCTCAGCAAACTGGGAACAGGGGGGAACATCTTCAGTGTGGCAGGGGACACCAAAGGGAAAGGGCAGCTCACCTGTGACCCGAACACATCGGAAGCGTCTCCCCTGAGTTCGGGAACGAGCAGGTATCTGTTCTCTCCCCCTGTTGATTAGTGCGCTGGAAGTAGAGCAGCAAGGCAGGAAAAGTAATTGAACGTGTAACAGTGGAAAGAAACAAGTAAAGCTGACTTTATTTTCACATCCTGTGATTATGTACATACACGTCCCTAAGGGATCCATTTTTAAGAAGTCCCCTCCCCCTGAAGAAAACGGCTAGGATTGGTAGGTCCCACGCTAATGTAGAAAACCCAGTTATACACATGCAAATAATTGGAACATGACACTGAAAGTACAGTGTAATTTCCCGCACTATAAAAAGGTCATTAATAAATTTGGTCAACCATAGATCAGACTTCTACCCCGAAAATTACAAAGCATTGCGGAGAGAAATTTTAAAAGAACTAAATAGTGCATTTTCCTCAAAGTCACCCATAGTTTGATGTAGTCCCAATCAAAACCCAAGCATGCTTTGTGAAAAAAAACTGACTCTAGCCTATTTGAAAAACTTACATAGAAATGCAAAATGTCTAGAAGAGCCCAAATACTTTTTCAAAAGAAGAATCTGATTTCAAGACCCCCTGTGTGGCCTCAGAAGCCGGGACGGTGTGGAAGGACAAGGCAGACAAAAGGGCGATAAGGAGGGAGAGTGGGCTGCAGCGGGGTCCCCCCACTCCCACAGCTGCTGGTCTGGAACCGCTGTGCTCTTTGAGAAGAAGGAACCCGTAACTGGCCATTTTTTCATGTTGGTGCCGCGGCGCCCCCCATGTCCTGGCCCCCGCGTCTTGCATTTAACAACTGTGCCGCACGGAGTCGTAAGGCCGCATGGTAACGTGTTTGACCTGTCTCACGGGGTGCGTGTTGGTGCGGCGGGTGTGCTTCTACCACCGTAGACGTGGCTGCAGGTGACACCCGTACTGTTTGTCCTTGTCTCTGCAGAGGGAGGTGCAGGTGCCCTTGCTGGCGTGTGGGGGTTTGAATGTTGCTCATGCTGGTAGTAGGCAGGGCCAGTCTGTTGGCCACAGTGCGGAGTGGTTATCCGACCAGCAGAGTTCCAGCTTCCCCACGTCTTGTCCGGCCCCCTCGCTGTGGTCTGCTCTGTGTACCTGAGGACAGTGGACAAACTGCTTACTTTTTGTTACTTTAATTTGCATGTACTTATTTATGAGTGGGGTTGGTATTTTTATGATTCTAGTCTTTTTCTGTGATATACCTGGACATGCCTCTCGGACTCTGTTTTTTTGTTTGTTTTTAATTAACCTTTTCATATACTCTGACACTTTGAGCAAATTTACTACCACTTGAACTTTCTGGTTATTTGAGTTACAGAAAAATGGAAAAATTTTAATGCTTTTTCTTTTATTTGTACCAGGGATTTTTTTAAAAAAATTACTTATGAAAGAGGCACTGAATCCAATTTATGAAGCTGTGAATTAAAATCAAGCTTTCAATATGTACTTTATTTGTGCCAACTGTCTCTAATTACTTACATAATGATATGGAAAATTTAAAAATAATTGTGACCAATTTTGGTATGTTATAAACCGAACTCCTATTATCAGGAAAAAGGGCTTTAAATGTTTTCATGTTAGTGAGTTACTTGTTTGCAGATGATGGTTTATAAAGACAGAGGCTCTAAGAGACGTATGGTCACTGTACTTTCACAACAGATACAGTCCATCCTATCAGAAAATGTAAGGATTATAAAACGTTTCATGTGACACCCAAGTTATTCTCCTATATTGCTTATAGTCATTTATAGGAGGGTTCTTAGAAAGCTCATTCAGAAATCAAGAATGTTTCCTATCTGAGAAGTTGGTAGTAAAATTTTAATTTTGAGTGTAAGTAGCCCAGCTTTAGAAGATGAAGCAGAGGTTGCTGAAATGGTCCCAGTCACACCTGCTGGTGCCATGTCACAATGCCTTCTTGGTGACATCCACATGACATAGAATGCAACATTGCAGTGTTTTTGAGTGTGCAGTTCCGTGCACACTCTTAGCACTTAGCAGATTCAGTGTTTTGAGAACATTATCTAGTTCCAGACCATTTTCAGTTTAATGTCTAAAAGATTTATTTCTGTGCTTTTCTTGGGCTATGAAGAAAATCCTTTGATCTTTTTATTTAATGTTGGGGAAGCTAGTGTTCCTCTCCAGGCCTGGTGTCTTCGCTTGTAAATTATTCAATTACACGATACATTTCAATGCTTCGAAAGACACGAAACACTCAAATGTGGCGGTTAAGTGCTCCCATCGCACTCTTCGGGGTGGGTTTGTGCGCCCTTTTCATCTGTTCAGACTGCATTTCACACACGTGCAGGTACTGGTCCGTGGGAGCCAACATAAAAGTGACCCACGGGTGTGTTTCTGTCCCCGCGAAGCACTGAGGTGCTGGAATCCTCGGAACTGAGCCGTTTCGTTTCTGTCGTGACTAGGAAGCTGACGAAAGTGTTACGGAACTACGTGGACAATGCCGAGAAGCCGGGCGTCAACGAGCAGCTGTACAAGGCCATGAAGGCTCTGGAGTACATTTTCAAGTTCATCGTGCGCTCCCGCGTGCTCTTCAATCAGTAGGTGTCCCCGGCCGGCGGCACTCCAGGGGTCTCTGGAAGTCCCTTACATCCCTTCATCCCTTGCTCCTGTCCCCTTTCTCTTCCTGTCCTCTTTCTCCTTCCTTTCCTTGGTTTCTCGGGGGGACAGAGCAGCGGCAGACAGCTGTGCCAGGCTGGGGTTGCACACAGGGAAGCCAGCCCTGCTCCCGAGTCAGCAGCATGTCCACGGGAGTCAGACACTATCTACCGGAAGTGTTTACAGTGCTTCAGATGCAGTGCCCGGTGTATCTAGGGCTTCCGGAGTCCTTTTCCGTGTACCTCTATGTGTCAAATAGCGCGAAAAGGATGCACAGAATGAAGACAAACAGCCACCACAGGGAAAAGCCACCCACGTCAAATGGCCTCGCTTGGGAGGCTGGACAGCAGGCTTCTCCCCTCTCCTTCCTTCAGCCACGGCGTCCTTTCCGGAGATGCATTCCCAGGCAGGAAGGTGTTGGGTTGGGTGGACACTCAGTGGCTTTAGTTCAGGGGCGTTTTATGTGCTGTCTGGATGGGTTTGGGAACTGGTTTGGAACTCTATAGAGTGAATGAGTGCACGGTCGCCTGCGCCGTGTCTAGAGAACATCGATATTGGAGTCTCTGTAGATTAAGAGGTGTGCTAAAGCGAAAAGAACTTGCAGCTGGCCTGCAGCAGCGACCTGCGATGCAGTGGTGTGGGAAGAAGGTGGCCGAGCCGGGTGCTGGAGCTGACTCACCTGGCTTATTTCCTTTGGAGGACATGGCTTCGGGTGGCATGCGGGAGTGACGTTTGTGCACGTCAGTTCTTTGAGGTTCGATGTTTTCCTAGTGAGTTCTAAATGTGGAGGTAGAGTTCATGGACCAGCATCCCTCAGAATTAGACAGCCCGTGTCACCTTTTACAAGTATGGCACTCTGGAAACATCAGCAAATACTGGGACACTGGGGCTTGAGCCGATGTGGCCCCCCTTTAGTGCCTGCCTATTTCCTCTGGATGGGATCTTTGTTTGCCTAAGGGAGCCTTCTCCAGAGGGACCCAGGGGAGGGTGAAGGTATTCGAAATCCAATCTCGTGTGCACCATGCTCGCAGAAAGCTGAAGGGACACGTACGTTGTTCACCCGTGTGGAACTATGACGTAGCACACAGGGGTGTGCCCACCCATCAGCGACTGCAGTCCCCGTGTCACTGGCCAGAGGATCCACTGCTCTCGTTCCGCTGGTGTTCTCGAGACGAAAGCAGTAATTGTGAGACCGCACTGTTGCGGACGAAGGCTCAAGGCTTGAGGGCACTGGACTCTGATCCTCGGCTGGAGTGTCAAAGACACATGTTTTATTGTGTTTATTACAGGTAGGAATGAACCTCGATATGGACCGAAGCCTTCTCTTTCCTTAAGGGTCAAAGCCATTGATTTTGTCACTCTCAGAAGTGAAAGGTTGTGTTTTCCTATATTTTATTTTCTTCCATAAAATTAGTTCTATTGAAATGAACTTGCCACTCTCAATCTTGCTGGTGTCTATTTCCCTAGTAATCTTTTTTTAAAGATTTCATTTATTTATTTTTTAGAGAGGGGGGAAGAGGGGGAGAAAGAAGGAGAGAAACACCAATGTGTAGTTGCCTCCCGGGCACCCCTGCTGGGGACCTGGCCTGAAACCCAGGCATGTGCCCTGACTGGGAATCAAACTGGCAACCCTTTGGTTCACAGGCTGGTGCTCAATCCACTGAGCCACACCAGTCGGGGTCCCGTTTCCACAATAATTTTTAATCTTCAATTACACTAAACCAAAAGCTACACTCAGGTGTGAGGATAACTTGAAAAACTGGAACAGTTGGGTGGCATGTGACTGATTTGGCCTTGTTTGGTTTGAAGAAATGACCTTGGACAGTTTGTGATCAATGTGACATTGAATCGGGGGTGGGCTGACGCTTGTCCCCTTTCTGAGCACTTTGCCGATGTTCCCTCTCACTCAGAGATCAGTAAGCAGAAGCAGCATGCGCGGGCCTCGAGCGTGTTCCTGCCGTTGCAGTAAACGCTAAGATCTCGCACGAAACCACGCTGCTTGGAAAAGACCGGGCAACCCGAGCAGACCAGGTGCAAACAACGTCTGTCTCCTTAACCTCCTTCCCTCTCGGCACACACGTGGCATTAGAAATACGATGCAAGGTCTTGAGTTTGACCGTATAGTGATGAGGAATATGGCTGGGTGCCTGTCACAGAAAAGCCTAGAACCTTTACCAGATGAGGTTTTCCTCCTCCTCCCTTCCTCCCTTCCCTCCTTCCCTCCCTCCCTCATTTCCTCCCTCCCTCCCTTCCTCCCAGAGGAAGGAGTCTGGAGCTCATGCCCTTACCCTGTGCTGTCCTCATGTCCTTGGTCCCCTTTATCTTCCCGCCCACCATCCTGAGGGTCTTTCTTTTCCCTCATGGCCCCAAAGGGGCTCCTGCCCCTCCTGGCATCAGGACTGCGTTCCTGGCAGCGGAGAGGGCAAGGTGAAGGGTGAAGGGCTCTCCCAGCCTCTCTTCTTTTAAAGAGCTTTCCCCAGTCCCTACAGAGTCACGTGCTTTTGTGTCATCATCCAGCAGTGTGTCACATGCGCACCCCAGCTGTGGAGGACTTTGGAAAGGATTTTTAGATGGGCTTACGGCTGCTTTCAACAAAATCAGAGTTTCTTAAATAAAGCAGTGAGTGCGTACGGTAGTACATAGATGTCGGATGGGCAATTAGCACTTCCTTCCTCGTTCTTCTCACCCAGAATTTCTGTTGCCGGACAGCTTACTGCGTCCCTCATGTAGTCGGGGTTACTGGCTTCTCAGAGTCTTCCCTTCCCCATGAGCTTGCGAGGCAATCCCAGAGGCTCCCCACACTGAGCACCTCAGGCTTCACATCGTTGGAGTCCCAAGTGACCCGCGGGAGTGAGACGCCCAGCAGACCCGTGTCCGGCACCCAGGATGTGCTGTGTATCTGGCCTCCCGAGGACGGCCTCTGTTCTCAGGCCTGGCAGCAGGCTGCGGGCCCGACTGTGGCCCTGGTGCCAGCCTCTGTCCCGCAATGGCCCTGGCAGGAGGCAGGCCTGATCCCAAACAGACAGTGTCCCCTCCTCCCAGAGGACAAAAAGGACAAAGTTGTCAGAACAAGAAGCAGCCACGGGCAGTGAGGTTTGCTCAGCCTCCTAGCACCCCGTGTTGGGGTTCCTGACCTCATTTGAGTGGGTGCTGTAGGGTAGGGGCCCTGGGGGTGTTGATGGGTGGGCTCCCTCCCTCCCTCCCTTGCTCCTTCCTTGCTCCGTAAGTCGTGAGCTTTGGAGCCCTGACTGTACCCCAGACTTGAGTCATTCACCAATCTCACTTTTTTCTCCACACATTTCCTGAAGGTGCCCCTCGGCTGCCTTCGGTACTTCCGGAGTGCACCGGGGGGCGGATGCTTCCGACGATGCCCAGAACACAGGTGTGGCCACACTGTGCAGAGAGGATGCCGCTTCTTACGTTTGAATCTGCAGTCTGAGTCTGCTGAGCGGAAGTTCAGTATCTCAGGGATTCTGCAGTCAAGAAACTGTGGCCTTAAAATCACAGACGACAGGGCCAGAGACTTTGCCCATGTCCTGTTGTCTTCAGCCGGCGCCCCGCTCCCCGGCCCCACCATTCAGGGGCGCTTCATCTGGGATAGCAAGGACATTCGTTCTGGGTGAAAGGAGACTCCTGTTTTGTCTAGGCTGCCAAAGGGAAAGTGGCCCTGTGCCCTTAGCAGATGTCCACCCGTCTGGTCCCCGACGAGGCCCTGGTGTGGTGTCTGCAGCGGTGGGGGAGGGAAGGGTCCAGGACTCTCCTTGTCTTGGCAAGTTTTGTACCTCGGAAGGAAACAGCTGTGTTCACAGCTGGAATTGACAAGGGCGTTTTTCTTTTTGAATAAACTTTGGAGGTCTGTTTCCCTTTTTCTTCTTTCAAAGCGGTCTGCTGTATTTCCACAGAATGTAGTAGCTCTGTGAAATTCCAGGGTAACTGACAGTCGTAATTATCCTTCTGGAGAACAAAGAGGTGAAACTTGGGAGGTGAAGATATGGAAGCTTATCATTGTTACCTGCCCGCCTTCTCGCTGAGCACATCCATACCCGTTGTTTTGTTCAGAAAGGTCGTTTTGTTTGCAATGAGAACAGCAGATTTAAAGCTCTGGCCCAAAGATGCTTGGTTCCTGGGGAACCCCGGACAGATTCCTGACAGCGGGGTGGGGGGGAGCTCTTCTGGCGGGGGTTTCTGTTTGCCTGGGTTTTCAGCGTGGGCGGAGCACATTAACTAGAGAGCAGGCAAACACAGGCGTCTGATCAGACCTTCGGAATGGAATTACCAAAGCTCGTTATCGCTGCGCTGCCCTCGTGTCTCCACGCTTTGTGAAGGTTTTGCCGGTTGTCTGGTGTCAGCGTTGTGCCTAATTAGTTATTGATCGTGAATAAGTTGCCACAGGTCTGTCATTCTGCTGTTATTTCCCTGGGTAACAAAACGAAGATGTAGGTTGTAGATAAAGATCTTGTCATTCCTTGTTAATGAGTACTTACAACAGGACTGGGGTTTACTCATCTGTGGAGGCATGGACCTCCTCTGGCTTCCTCTCCTTCCACCTCCCCGTGGGCCAGTCTAGGGACTCTTTGCTTTAACCCACGGAAACCAAGAGGTGAGCCTCGGGACACCTCCCTTTGTTACAGAAAGGCGCTTCACACCGTCTGTTTCCTCTTGGCGTCCGGAGGATATCCCACTTCCTGTGCAGTTCTGGAGGGCCAGTTGTTTTCTTCCCCAGATGTTGTTCCGCCTTCTTTTGCGTTCCGTAATTTGTGGTGAGACGTCCGCTCTCAGACCTACTGTTGCCTCTTAGACAGGAATGGCGTTTTTCATTTTCTGGAGCCGCGTTTACAGTTTCGCTCACTTTCTGTGGTCAATGGCAGTTTCACTATGGATTGCATAGGAATACTTTGTTTTTTATTTACCCTGCTGGTAGCAGACCGCTTTGGCACGGGGGCCGGCCCTGTGCCGCACAATCCGGGACCTCTGTCGTGTCAGACGACCTCCAGGTTCTTGATTTGCCCAGGAGAGGTTTCAAGGGCAAATCGGAGTGAGAACGAAGTGAGTTTTATTCAGGTGGAGAAAAAGAAAGAGGCCAGGGGGCCACTGTAAAGACGTGAGAAGAGCAGGGCCCAGTGGCTGTGGTCAGTTAGTTCTTGGGACTTGATGTGTTTCCCGGGGGGCGGCTGTCTCCAAGCTTTGTGGCCCCAAATTCTGACTCTGCCTTCTGGTTGGGAGGGTTCTGTTTCTAACTCGGTCCCTTCCTGAGGTGTCACGGAGTCGGTCCCAGGCCCCTCCTACTTGTGGTGTCAGTTTTCATTATGGTGATGGTCTGATGGGGGGGTGGTCTCTGGTTAGTTTCGCTTCTCAGATTGTTACTCTCGCTCTAATTTTTGCTGGCTCGTTTGCTTTGTTATCGGTCTCCCTGACTAAGGTGATTGGAACCATCGCCCACCCATGTCTTCGGTTAGGGAGGGTCAGCTGGCTGTGAGCTGCTCGCTTGTTCTGCTCTTTGGTTCAGCCTCTTGTCTCAGGTTCCTCATTCCACAGCCAGGGAATCTCCCAGTTTCTTACGAACCTGCCTCACCATGCTGGATTTTCCGAGCTTCTTGAACCTTGGATTGATGTCTTTTATCAATATTGGAAAGCTCACGGCCGTTCTCCATGCTAAAGTCCCACTGGCTCCCTCGCATCTCTCGTTTTCATCTGAAATGCAATGACTTGGATTTCGGATACTGTTCCCCACGCACCCGCGACACCGGCATTTTCCATCTCAGCGTTTGTCTGTGTTCCTGGTGATGGGTTTCCGTTTCATTCATCCCACCTTTTGCTCGGTCTAATCTAAATGTAACCCGTATAATGCGCTCTGAATTTTAGATACTATGTTTTCTAGTTTTAGAATTTTCACTTGATATTTTCTCTACTAAAATTTTCCAACTAACCTTCTATTCTCTCCATCTATTTTTCCATATTTCTATCTTTCCCTTTTTCTACCTTTTCCTCTTTACTTTAACATAATATAATAATTACATTTATTTGGCATTCTTGTTAGCTAACTGCAGTATCTTGGTCGCCTGTGGGTCTGTTTCTGTTGGCTTCTTTTCTTGGATAGGGCCGTTGGTTTGGTCTCGTGCTGTGCCCAGTAGTTGATGCTTGAGTGCAGGACTGTGTGTGTGTAAAAGTGTAAAAGCTCCAGATGTCATGCCCTTCTTTTAGGTGACTCGTCCTTCCCCTTGTAGGCAGAGAACAGGGGGTGACCCCCTTCCCCTGTGGAGCCTGCTCTGCGTCCGGGCTGTCGGCCTCCTTGTGGGCCTCCCTGGGCCTCCGTCTGCATTAGTTTGCCTCTGGTTCTCCAGGGTTTTCAGCACGGAGTCTGCACTGTGGTCGGGGCCCCCGCTCCCTGGCCTTTTCCAAACACCAATCATTGTCCCTGGGGACTGATAGAACTCCACTCTGCTTTACAGAGGTTTTCCTTTCCACTCCACTGAAGCCAACCCCTATTTGAAAAGCCTTTACAAAACAGATACACAACGTTGCAATTTCCCATTTTAGACAGAATTTGTTGCTTCATAGTGGAAGTTATTTAAATATAAAATCACCTCTAGGGTAATTAATTATCACTTAGTTTACAAAATTTTCCTTTGTACATAAGTTTTCAGGTATGGTATACTCTTAAAATTAGGCAGAAAACTAGTCTATATTAATAAAGCATCTGAGTTGCAAGATTTTAAAATGCAAATGCATTGCGTCTTCGTAACAGCATCTTGAAGTAACAGCTAATCAATAATTCATAGCTGGAACTTATCTACAATTAGCAATATGTATTTGCATACATGGATCTCATGCGCTACTTCCTCGTTACCCAGTTGTTGAGCATGGTCCGCCCCTCGGAAGTCCTCTCATTGGCACCGCTTCCGTGGTGAACAAATTCATACAGTACCGTTTCTCTAAAGTAGTTTTGAGTTTATGACATCATTTTCAAGTGGTTGTAAGATTATGTTAAATTTAGGTGATGAAGTGTCTTTGTGACTCAGTATCAAATCATGTGATATTAGAGGTTTAAAAATACTGTCAGGAAGTACACCAAAGTATCAGTGATGTCATTTCTGTGGGGTCGAATTAAAGCTGAATTTCTCCTTCCTTCCTTCACCTTTGGCTTCTTCTCCTTTCACCTCCTTCCCTCCCTTTCCAGACGTTGCTGCATTTTTCGGACTTATAAAACGCGCTGCGTTACAACGTGAAAACCGAAACGGAGTAGGATTAAAAATTCAGCTTCTCTGAGGCGGGGGCGTGTCTCTGTGGGCTGCGGCGGGGGGTGGGCAGAGCAAGGCGACTTCCAAGCCCTCCCCCCATATTTCAGAGACCCTGAAACCGCTCACAATCTCACGTGCCCCCCAAAGGCCCGTCCCAGGTCCGTGGCGGAGGGAGCCGGACGCCGCGTGCGCCTGGCTGTGGCCGGCCCCCAGCGCACTCTTGTTCTTCGCAGGCTCTACGAGAACAAGGGCGAGGCGGACTTCAGGGAGTCGCTCCTGCAGCTGTTCCGGTCCATCAGCACCATGATGAGCAGCGTGTCCGACCAGACCGTCCGGGTGAAGGTAGGCAGGCCCTTCTCGAGCTCCAGATGCGCCCAAGGCCGTGGGTAGCCGCAGGGCTCCGTGCCAGCTGGGAGAGGGCTGGGCCGCGCGTCATGCGCTCTCGGCACTTGGGCGGCAGGCCCCGCATTGGGGCCTGGCCATGGGGGCCTCTTCTTTGCGGAGAACCTGGCCATGCTCGCTGCGCAGGGCAGGGGGGCTGTCCGTCCCCTGCAGGGCTCTGGAACCCCGATGTTGCTGTGTGTTTGCCCCGCGGCCCCAGAGGTTCTGAACTCGCTCTCTGTGCCCGTGGGGAAGCCGGTGGGACTAGTGCAGTCAGGTGGTCAGAATCCGGGCAGCTGTGCCCCCAGCATCTGTCAGGCCTCAGGCTCAGCCCAGCACACGGTGCACATCTGCGGCCTTCAGTGCAGCTTACACCTGCGCAGCAGAGCGAGGGGTCGTGCGCCCCTGTTCCCGCTGTTCCCACCCTGTTGCCCTGGGGAAGAAGGATGCCTCCATCTCCCCGGGGCCTGGGCGTTCTTCAGGGCCTACATCCCGTACGCCGCCCTTGCTGCGGCAGACTCCCTGCGGAAGGAGTGTGCAGGCTGTGCTGCCAGCAGGTGGCTGCCCCTGCTGACTCCCGCAAAGGAGGAGCGTCTTCCACGGGATAACCTGGCCCCTTCCCCTGGCACCTCCCGGCAGCTGTCTCTGTTCCTACCTTCCCCTTTCAGTGTTCTTTTAAGGTGTTGTTTCAGAAAATGCCCTATCGTCTTACCAGTTTGTGGGGAAGCGCTTGCCCCGCTTGAGAGCTTACCTCTCTCTGGCGCAGGGATGCCCAGGTGTGTCTCCTGGTCACTGGGACTAGGAACCGGTGCAACTACACGTGGATCTCGCCCGGTGCCGCTTGCCCGCTGAGCTGGCGCAGTGCCGGGCAGAGCTGTTGCCTTCTCAGTGTGATTTCCCCGTCTTCCTGTGGGCTTGTTGCAGACTGCTGGTCGGCGGACGAAGCCGCAGGGGACAAAGCTCAGCAAAGCTTGAGGTTCTCTGCTTTGGCAACTTGCTGTTGCCCAAAGCCACCTGCTTGTTCCAAGGTTAAAATCAGCGGTGCGCTTAGTACCTTTGCTCCTAACTCCTGCGGCATTTTAGGAAAACACACATGGGAAGTGTAAGAATAGACAGAAATCACAGGAAGTTTGGAGCCCAGAAGTAATTTTAGATCTCTAAATATATTCTCATGTCATGAAATTTGGTTGGGCTTGGCTTGGGTCTTCCCACTTCCCTTCGTGTCAACTCCTCCCGTGGGCGGCTCATCGTAAGACACGAGTGACCCCCGCAACGTCGGTGCCTCGGTGCCACCCGCACACCTGTGACGCGGGTGACTGAGTTTTACTGGAAACGTCGCCTCCTCGCTGCCCATTTTGTGTTTTGTTCTCTCACAATCAGTGTTCTCTCCACTTCTGAGATGAGGGTTCCCATCGTGGGTCCCTGGTTTCTGTGGTGTTTTCCCCCTTTAAGTTTGGCTCTGTTGAAATGGACACACACCTATGAACCACGTTACTGAGAACAGGAACAGACTGGCGTTTCCTAGGGGCGAAGCGTCGCTCCCCAGAGGGTAGCCCTTGTGGCTGTGAGCCCTCGTTGGAGACCTGGACATCAGCAGGCTCTGCTACCTTCTGGGCTTTATTGGGGGTGACCTTTGGGGGATGGGGGTGGCCGCCATGCCCCAGAGAGCCAGCCCCCTGTCGCCAGTCACCTTCTCCAAGCTGAAGCCCTACCTCACACCCACCCTGGAGGCCTGCTTCGGCCACTGCGTCTTACGCTTGAATGAAGGGAGAGCCAAGAGGAGTTTTAGCTGATCATTCGCTTCAGCACACATGGCACCACACTCGAGTTGTCAGCGTGGCTGCTTTCCGTGGGCCTTAGTGGCAGTGTTTTACCAGTCATTTAATGTGAGCGAGCAGACCCGCTGGGTGTGAAGGCTGGGCATCTCCTCGGCCAGTGATGGGGGAGCCGCGGTGTCCAAGTGGGGAGTGCTGTCCTCATTCAGCCAGGACGGAGCGGAGCAGTGATTTCCATATCTGCTGGCAGGTTCATGGCCACACTGTTCCGTCCAGCTCCCCCAGAGAGCTGCTAAGTGCCAGCCATCCTGTGATGTTCGGGGACTGGGCTGTACTTGTTGCCCACCTCGGTGGACAGCACCCCTGGGCAGGATGTAAGGACGGAAACGGCACCCCTTATGGAGCTTTCCAGCCGAGTGGACATGGTTTGTGCTGGTTTGTGCAGCAGTCACAAAGCTGAGACTGCATTCCAGACGGACTGGGCGAGTCCCGAGGGGGTGGGAGGGAGTTAGGTGGGCTGGTCCTGAAGGCTTCCTGGGGCCAGGACCTTGGGGACGGCCCCACTGTGTTGGCAGCAGGTGGCTGTTCCTGGACCTCCTGTGTCTTGCAAAGTTGGATGTGGGGCCTTTGGGTCTTCCTAGTCAGAACTGTCACAGGCAGAGCTGTCACTGAAAGCCACAGTCACTGCCAGCTTGGTGGGGTGATCCCCCGAACACCGTCCGGTGACATAAATGGAGTCTCCTGTTCCGCCCGCGGCTGAGAAGTCCGGAGTTTTCTGTAGAGGCAAACTCTGGCCGTGATCTTCAGTAAGAGATTGATTCTTGCTGTGTGTCTGTGTCTGTGTGTGTGTGTACATTCTTACCTTTGTTCCTTTGTGTACATTCTTACCTTTGTTCCTTTGTGTACATTCTTACCTTTGTTCCGTGTGATGCACTTGGCATTTTTTGTTCTATTCTAAACATCTTTTGGCCTAGTCTGAACGCCTGTATCTCACTAAAATATTACTGGTCGCAGGCGCTCTCTTTACTTCCTGACAGCAGATGTGTCTCAGCCCACATTTGAGAAACACAGCTCTTAACCACGCCTTAGATTTTCTTCCACTGGTTCTCCAGTTCCGTTTGGTGGGTAAATGTTATTAGTTTCCGGCGTCTGCCCCTTGCCTTGCAAAGCTCTGGGCCCCTGGCACTCAGAGATCACCTTGCAGGCAAGTGGATCAGACCCAGGAGAAGCGTGATTGAATTTGAGGACCCCTCCCCCCACCCCCGCAGCTGAGCTTGGCACCCAGATGGTGAGGGTTTGGCTTCCTCCTGGGGGGGGCATCCTGGGGGTGCTGGCTTTCCTGCCTCTCCCATTCTCACCATCTCGGGGGGCCACTTCTGTCTCATCATCACCGGAAGGGCCTGCGTTGGAAACGAGCTGTATTATAATCACAAAAATGCAGCTGTTGGCTGAGTTTGGCCCACTGGGAAGTGCGACTTTTATTTCCATAAAAATAATATCCTGACTTGAAATGATATTATACTTATTCGCCTTATATTGTATCCCAGATTCTTCCTTACCAGTTTCCATTGCTTTTTGACTCTTTCTAAGCCACCACCTGGAGCACTGCCCCTCCTAGGTCTGTAAGTTTAGAATTCCTTTTTCGTCCTCAGGAAAAATGGTCTGAATGCTTTAGGCACAATGACAAATAAGGATCCGAAATAATACAAGGATTTCCTTGCCGGGGAGGGAATCGGGTGTCACAGGTAACTTCTGACCAACGTCGGGCTCACTCACGGCTGCATCCCTGTCCCCGGTCCTGCTGACCCCTCTCACGACTGCCGTCGGTGTTCCTGGGGCTGTGAAGTCTTGCTGGGGACCTCAAACGCAACAGGCATTTACTGTGTGCCTGCCCTCAGTTTTAAATATGATAGGGGATCTTGTTAGAAAAGTGGAAGTACCACAGTTGAATTAAGAAACAGAAGGATTTCTTGTCATCTCCGTCCCTAGAGGTTACGCGGTGTGCATTTGGTCCGTGGAAGTGTCTGCTCGTTCTGCTCCGGGTCGTCTCCTGTGTCTGTGGGACCTACAGGTGCGTGGTGACCGGGAGCCGATTTACAGCGTATCAATGGATGTGTGTTCACTTCAACGTATGGTAGCAACTTCTAGTTCCCACGTAGGTGTTCCTCTGTCCCTTAGCATTTCCCAGAGCGTAGTTTGTCAGGTCACCTGCTGCCTCGTGGCTGCTGTCATGCCTCATTTAGCATGTTCTCGGTTCCCAGGCACTGAGACCGTTTCTCATGTTCATTTCCGTGAGCCGCCTTGGCTGACCCCTCTCTGTGCGGTGGGCCCAGCGCTGCCTGGTCGGCTGGGGCTGTCAGGTTGGCCGGGGCTCTGAAGTGCTGTGAAGGTCACGGCCAGGGCTGTGAGCCTCCCCCTGGATCAGGGGTCCCCTCTGGGTGTTGTGTGCAATGCGACTGCCTGGCCTTGAAGCCACAGAGCCCTGGTTCTGTCCGCGATGCCGTTTTGTTCTACGCTGGGTGGGACGCAGGGAGGCTGCTGCAGCCTCGTGTGGCTGGGGAGGCAGGCCGCCCTCGGAAGCCATTTCTCTGCTCACATCACCTCAGCTTCTGCTGGTGTGGGACCAGCGGCCAAGTCAGGCCGGGTAATAAGAGCCCTGCCGAGCCCCCCACCTTGAGCCCAGACTGCCGGGGCACGGAAGAGGCCGGCCTGTGGGGCGTGGGGACCACCGTCCACCAGCACACAGTTTAAAGAGACTGGGGGGTGTCAGAGCCACCAAGGCGTGCCGAGGGCGAGCAGCTCAGCACTTCCTTCACTTCCTGCCTTTCTCCTCGTCCCGGACCGGTGGGGGTGGGGGTGCTGTGGGGGTGCTCACCGACCCAGGGAGGACTTTGACTCCAGCCAGGGCTTCACTGGCCAGCCTCTCCTCCCCGGAGCCGACCAGGAGGAGGTGGCAGGGATGGCGCTCTTCCAGGCCACAGCATCTACGGGGGAGGCTTGTCCAGCCAGAACGCCTGACAGCTGAGCGGGCTGGCAGCTCAGGAGAAGTGAGAATCAGCAACCGGCCGATCCTTCTGGAGAGTTCTTCTGCTAACACAGAGAGCAGAGGAAGGGCCAGACTTCAGGAAGCAAAGGGACCAAGCCAAGCTTGGAAGGAGTGACAGCCCCCTGGGAGAGCTGGGACAAATGCCACACGCCGAGTAGCTTCTTCCAGACGAGTCCACCCACAGCTGCTTCGGGGTGCGCGTCTCCGTCAGCTTGGGGCTGGGATCACAGAGCACTGCAGACGGGAGCGTATAAAGAGCGGACATTTACTTCTCACAGTTCCTGAGGCTGGGGTCCTAGATCGGGGCGCCAGCACGGTTGGGTTCTGGCGAGGACCCTTTCTGGGGTGCAGATGGCCAAGCTCTCATTTCGCCCTCGTGTGGCAGAGAGCAGTCGGGAAGCAAGCTCTCTCATGGTCCTTACAAGGACGTGAGAGCACCCGGCCCCAGCCTGTGACCTCATTTAACTCTACTCACTTCCCGAAGGCCCTTCCTCCTGACTCCACCACTCTGGGCGGTAGGCTGTCGTCATGCCAAACTGGGGGGACACAGGCTTGTAGTCCCTGACCGCGCACTTCAGAAGGGCTCTGTTCCGGGCCCTCCTCCTTGTGCCCTGCAGTGGCCAGCAGCCCTCGGTGCTCCTGGGCTGACGGAGACCTCACTCCTGTCTCCGTGTCTGTCTTCATTTGCTGTTCTCCTGTGACCTGACGTGACTTGGTCACAACCCCGTAGACCCTGTGTCCACACTAGGACACTCTCCCAGGGGCCTGGGGTTAGGCCCTGAACGCGGCTGTCCTGGGACACCACTCAGCCTGCACTGGGAGTCGACGAGGACATCGGCATGGATGGCAAAGGGTCCCGGGCCAGTGCTTGAAGCAGGGCCAGAGAGGAAGCGGGCTTGGGTCCAGGTGCCCCAGGTGAGCTGCGGACCTGCACTTCTCACACCTCCCTGGGTGCAGAGGTGTGTCAGGGGATCGGGGACCTGGCAACAGTTTGGGGTTCAAGGAAGGTGTTGAGGAGTTACATCAAGAAAGCATGAGGTGGGGGGACTCCAGGTAGAGGCAGCAGCCGGGGTGTTTGTTGGTTTCAGGAATGACAAAAAGATCCGTGGTTGAGGCTGGACAGCAGGTAGTGGGCAGCGGCTACACCAGGACTGGGGAGAGAGTGGAGAGGCAGGTGTAGGCATAGAGGGCGGAGCCTGCGGGCCTGCGGGCCTGCTCAGGGTCCGTGGAAGCCACTGGAGTGAGCTTGGTCAGGTCCGAGTTGGCTTCTCCAGGGTTGTTTGGGCTGCCATCTGCAGGATGGATGGGGAGACTGAGGGGAAGCCGTGGGGTGAGAGGCTCTTATGGAATCCAGGTGAGGGACCGTGGCACGGGGGCTAGAGCCGGGGTCCCCAGCGTGGTACTGTCGGCATTTGGGCGGGCGGTGTGTGGTCATGGGCACTGCCAACAGTGCTCAGCGGAGCCCCTGGGCTTTATGCACGAGCAGTACCCCAGTGCGACAACCGGAAATGTCTCGACATTGCCAGGTGTGCCTGGGGTGGGCCAGGGCCAGCATCTGCCCGGCTGAGGACCAGGGGCTGGCTGTGCTCTCCGTGATGGGTTTTGGGTAGACAGACTTGTTGGTGTGACTCACAGGCCATGGAGGTGGGTCTGGCATGGGAGGGGAGGAAGGGGAAGGAAGGGGTCACGACCACCTCTCGGTCTTTGGCTAGAGCAACTGGGTGGTGAAGACCTTCTCGGAAATGGGCGAAGATGGTCCAGAGTGTAGGTGCAGAGGGTGAGTGCCTCCTGAGACGGGGCACTCGAGTTAGAACCTCCACCACGTCGCTGCCGCAGGAAACCTGTCCCTGTGCAGCTGCTGTGTCCTTCCTGAGTGCTTGTCACCCATTCTGGGCGTCCTCTCCACGGGTATCCACCTGCCATTTCCAACCACATGACCATCTCTTAGGACCTGTCGTCATTTTCTGACGACCTTTGGACTGTGTCCAGTTTCCGCCCCCTGTCCGAAGCCTCCTTAGCGCTGCCACGGGCTGGTGGCTGCTGGTGGGAGGCATGGTTATGTAACGCGGTGGAAGCTTCCCGAGAGTTTGGAGAGAACTGGCCAGCGGCTTCTGTCCAGATGGTGGTGAGCCGGACATAACCCTAATCCCTCGTATCTGCGCCGCCCTCTCAGACCTCAAAGCCTTTGATGCTGGTAATCTCTTGTTATCCTCCCAGTGCCGCTGTGGCGTCTGTTAAAAGTAATAATGAGAAAGCTTTCTAAAGGCATGGACAGGAAACATTACCACGCAAAGTCTGCGTTTTAGTGGCTGAGTCGTTGATGGCAACATTTATGCCCACGTCCAGCGGCTTTTTTCCTGGGCTCTTCAGATGGCAGCTGCCCTGTGCAGCCCCTTCCGAGCAAGTTCTAGGAAAGATGAGGGGCTCCTGCGGGTCTCCAACAGCTTGACCAGCCAACCAGGGTCTTCTCGGGTGAACAGGGTGCCGTCGGCTGGGATGCGCGAAGGCTCACGTGCACCCCCTTGAGGAGGGGTATTTACACATGCACCTCCCATAGGCTGTTGTGGGCTCTTCTCCTGTTTTGAGTTTCCGTGGATTGAGGCCACCTGATGACAAGTTGCATAAACCTCTAGTAGCATCTAAATAAATAGATACTTTCATCTTATGGATAAGGAGACTCAGTATTGTCAAGAGGTCAGTTCTTTCCACCCCGATCTATACATTCAGTGCCATCTCAGTCGAAGTCCTGGCACGTTACCTGGGGGACACGGGCAAGCGGGTTCTGAGGCAGGAGACGCGGCAGACACAGCACAATATTGAAGGAGCTCAAAGCCCGGGGACTGCCGCTGCTGGCGTCCGGTCTTACTGTGACGCTACGGTCCTCTAGTCACCTGAACCCAACTCACATTAGCTTCACAAAGGAGAGTCATGGGTGCGTGTGATGGGGAGTTCAGCCCGACGGAGGCTGGCTGTGTCCGGTCCAGGCGTGAAAGCGTAACCTCACACTGGGCTCCGTTTCTTCTTCCTATTTGAGGGGAAGGAGGCCGCTGTGGTCAGAGGCGTGCCGTTTTCTCATTGTTTGTAGTCCTGGAGGACAAGAGTGACTGTCGTTTTCTTCAAGGCTGTCACAGTCCTCACAAAGAACCCTGACGGGTCTTCCTGGACAGGAGGCGTCTCTCTCCAAGGAGGAGACTCGAGGAAGTTGTACAGGGCAGGAGAGGCTTCCTCCTGCCGCGAGCAGGGAGGGGCTGGCAGCAGCTGACAGGAGGACTTGCACAGCTTCGTTCCCGGAGCTGAAGCCCAAGTGCATCCATGACCTCGTGTGGGTGCCCCCGTTGTCCCCCGGCCCTGATGGCTGGGCAGATGGAAAGGGCAGTTAAAGCCTTCATTTGGGGTTGGTGTTCCGGCCGGCGTGCCAGGCACCCCACGCTGAGGCCTGGGAGGAGCCCAGCCTTCCCTAGGCCCCGGGACGAATTTTACTGCAGACCGCGTCAGCTGGTGCTGCCACAGGGCAAGTGAGTGACAGGCTTAGTCCCTCCGCGAGCTTCAGAAATCATCTGCACCGCAGTGTTGCAGAGTGATTACAGAATTTCACTGAAACTAGCCTGCAGACCTTTAGGGTGGAATAAATTGTTTTTGTGAGTGTATCGATGAAGTCACGGACTTTATGTGAATTCAAATTTCAAAAGCACTCAAATCGTTACTGCGGGGGAATCGGGGCTTCGGGCAGTGGGGAAGTCACAGCAGAGTGTTTTCAGGGATGGTCCCAGGAGCAGAGGGGCCCTGGGAGGGAGGCGCGGCCCGATGTCCCATTCTGTGGCCACTGCTGTCCCCACGGCATCCATCAGATGTGCTGCTGGTGCGCTGCGCCGGCTGCCTTTGGAACGCAGAGCCAGGCAGTATAATTCCGACGAGAAGCCGAGCAGCATTCGTCTCCGCAAGCTGCAGATGTGACACTTTTATAATTCAAGTAGAATTATTTCTCTCCCCTGAGAAATCCTACACATTCAGTATGGTGCATTGAGTTTGGGAAGAAGTAAAGGGCAAAGAAAAAGGCTATAAAAGGCACATCTTATTAAAACAGCAGGTTTCGGTCCTGCCTGTGCAGCCTGTGGGTGCAGAGATTGATTCTTAGGGCCACTGTTTTTTTTTAAGCACACATTGTCTTCTTTCCAGCTTCACGGTTCAGGAAGAACAACAGTCCCAGCATCTGGTGAGGTCAAACATAAGAAAAGAGTCATTGGTTTTTGAAAGTGATATTTTCCTGGGATCCCAGGACATTGTGACGTGACTCATTCTGTGCGGTCACCATTCCAGATTAGACGCTAACGTGCCACGTCTGAGAAGCCAGGTGACTGTCAGGTCTTCCCGTCTTTCTTTTAAATGACTCGTTTTCTATTCAAATGGGGAACATGCTATTCCTCTGTCAGGCTGGTCATTTGGCACAGTTCCTGCGTCTGTCACCACTGCCGACGCGTTAACACGGATGTGTCCTTCGGAGGAGTGGTTTGTGTGTCTGTCACCCCGAGATCGTCTCGCTGATTATGTGGTCAGCCAGCTGGCCCCTTCTCCTTGCCGCTGCCGTGGTTTTTCCAGGTCAGTAGGCTGGGCCTGAGGATGCACCCCTGGCTCAGCACGTGGTAGGTTAGCTCCAGGTGATAGGATGCCCTTCCTGAAATGTCCCCTTTGGGCGTGTCTAGGTCAGGAGTGTCAGGTACTTACCTTACTACCTTCCCGCCTTTCCTTCTGCAGCCAGAGAGGTAGTCCCAGGGCCGAGGGCCGGGTGGGAGTGCGCTGGGCGCTAGGCGCTGGGTGCTGGGGTGGGGAGCTGAGTGCTCTTTGCGATTCATTGCTAAAACTTTCCTGTGTCAGAGTTTCTGTGGCCTCTCTCTTGAGCGAACAGAAACTGTAGTGGGACTATTTTTAAATGAAGTTTTTATTTATTTTGATGCCTTCTCGAAGACAGGTAACAAAACCACACAAAGTATTGCAAACGAACGCTTGCAAATCTCCCACTTGGGTTCCGTGCTGTCAGCCCATCGGTCACGATCACTCCTGAACCCCTCGTTACTTTATGGATGGCGTGTTTACAATAAGCCAGTGATAAGTGCATGGCCAGACCCCCGCCCTCACCCCCGCCCCCGCCCCTGTGTGGAACATTGTGCCCTGTGAAGAGGCAACACCTTTTCCTGGACACACAAACCTGCTGGGTGGGTCAGATCACTGTCTGATGAGATGCTGATCAGTTGAGAACTACCTGACATCAGGTGACACCAAGAGACTCAACCAAGTGACCAGCAAAGGCACGTTGAGGAAACATGAAGAACCAGAGGCCGGGGCTCCGGTACAGGCCTCAGCCGGGACCTCGAGCTCCAGGCCTGAGGCAGAGTCCCCCTGCTGGTGTGGGGAGGGGTCTCTGCAGGTGTGCGCTCAGTCTCCCTGGTTCCCTCCTGGCGGGGGACAGGCCTGGCCTCAGCGTCCTCTCAGCCCCCTCCTCATCTCCCTTCAGCACCTGCTCCTTCCTTCGCTCCTCCCGGTGGCCCTTCCAC
This sequence comes from Desmodus rotundus, assembly GCF_022682495.2. Classification (NCBI taxonomy): domain Eukaryota; kingdom Metazoa; phylum Chordata; class Mammalia; order Chiroptera; family Phyllostomidae; genus Desmodus; species Desmodus rotundus. The sequence continues at coordinate 3,404,303 of NC_071390.1, read as the reverse complement.
ATTGGGGTTTCTCTGCTTGTTTCTCTTGGGGTGCATGACTTGTGCACAGACTCCCGCACACCCCCCCACCCCGCTATCTGCCTTCTCGCCCAAAGACGTCTGCTCCCTTTGGTGGACCTTCAAGGATGGAGGCAGGCAGGTGCTGAGTGTGCGCAGATTGCAGGGAGCTGCTGCCTCCGTGGGGATGGCCAGGTGGACTCTTTTGGGGGAAAAATGTTTTAACATATAAGTACTTCTTAACAAATATGCTTACCATATAAGTACTTCTGACACGCATGCAGACAGCCTGGCTTGGACCACTCGAGAGCTGCGTATCAAGACTCACAGGGTGGCCGTGGATTCACCCCTGGCCCAGAGCCCTGAGGGACGAGTGGAGAAAGGCACAGCCCTGGACCGGGCCACTGGGCAGATAGGGGCCCAGGGGCTGCAGTGGCATCGTGCGTGGGGAGCAGGGGGTGAGGAGCAGGCTGCCTCAGGCCCACCCGGGACCTCGGAGCTGAGAAGTGGGGGGGGGGTTCTCTGACAGTCACAGAGCTGCCTCTGGCATCCTGGAGTGGCTCACTGAGGAGCAAGAGATGAGTTTATCATTTTAGTCTTAAAATTACATTTTCAGAGAAGGACACGATCTCCCAGGGAGGAAATAGGAGGAAAATGGACTTTTCCCCTGGGAGTCTCTCCATATGAAAATTACATGAGTTTTTAGAAATTTTATCTCATGAAATTCTTTACTAGTGCTTTTATTTTTGTCATGGGATAACTTTTCTCATTTACATTTTTTAAGTAAAATATGTCTTTAATTGAAAAAGCTTTCCTGGTACCTGGCGAGTCCTCTTTCAGAATTTTGTGATTGGCATTGGGAGCCCTTTCTTAGGGTGGGGGACGCAGGGGGGCCTCTCGAGGGATGTGGGGTGGCAGCTGTTCTCCACTCAGGGTGCCCTGACCCGGCAGAGGTGGGATGAAACGTAAGAGTGACAGCCCATGTGTGGGAGAGGGGTTCAGAGGAAACACCGGCTGTTTTCCCAGTGTGTGTGGAGGATGGGACGTGTGCTGAGTCATCGTGTGACGGGACGGCAGCCCTGCCCCCTGCATGCTGCCTCCTTCACTTCTGGGGTCCCGGTGCTTCTTGGCTGCCCTGGAGGCTCTGCACCCTCCTCTTCGCCAACGCCGTGCAGGCTGCCAAGCCTTGTTTGGGGGATGGTGGGCAGGGTGAGCAGGGAGCCCCGGGTCAGGGTCTGGGAGACGTGGGGCAAGGTATTTCCTCTGCAGTGGGCCATCCATCCCCGGACGCAGGGACCAGCCCTGTTGGGGCCCGAGGGCTTGGCCGCATTCTGTGCGCTGTGGGCTGGTGTGGGCACGGAGGCCTGCGCTTCCTTCTTCGTGTTTACATGCAGCACAGTGGGGGCAGCATATCACCGTCGTTTCCCCGCGCTGGCGACCTTTGTCTTTATTTGGAGCATTTAATGTACTTCAGAAATTTTTGTTTACTATCCCTTTTTCAAAAAGCTGAATTTTGAGTCGAGGTATATTTCCTGTACGTCGAGATGCACAAAGGTGACCTGTGCAGCTGGCCCCACTGTGACGGGAGCTTACGTCACGTGCCCCACACCCCTGTGGAAGGAAGACAGTGGCTCACCAGTCCCTGTCACCAGGTCCCAGTGCATTTCTTCCATTCTCTTGTCTGGAATCTGAGCCGCGGCAGGCAGCTCCGGGGGCTTTCAGGCAGAAACCTGTCACCGCACCAGATCTCCCTGTCCCTGTCTGTGAAGCTCAGGGAAAGGGTGTAGACCTTTCCGAGGTTCCCTCTGCACTTGGAGATCCTTCTTCTGGAGACGCCACGGTCACCTCTTTAGAGTGGACAGTGACCACCAGTGAGACTTCCTTTGGGCAGGCCTGGACGTGCTGCATCGGGAGGTAACTCCCTTTCGGTCACCCAGCGGCGGATGTGCGAGTGGTAGTCAGTCTTTTCCAAGGGCTGTTATCGGAGCTCCTCACATTCGTGAAGTGTGCTATTTTAAATCTTTCCTGCAGCTCTTCGTTTTTTGGCACTGTGGAGTGCCGCAGAGCAAAGTCTCATCACACCCCACTTACGCATAATCTGGGATCGTTCCTGCCCGACTGGGCGGCCAGCCACCTCGCCAGCTGGAGGAGGTGGCTTTGGGGGATGGCGCGCCCTGTAAGCCAGATCAGGGCCCTGGCTTCATGCTGGTACTTCCCAGTGGAGTGGAATCTTTTCAGGCACCCCGTGCATCCCGGGTCCACCTCCACTCTTCTTCCCACCCGGTGGCCCCAGGGGTCCACAACGGAGGAGGTCAAATCTCCTTCCACCGCCAACGGCATGCTCAGTGGGGCTGTGAATTTCCTGTGGGAACTTGAAAAGAATAGCATTTTGTCTTTTGAAAATTCATCATCCCTACTTCGGAGGTTTTACTCATCTTCCCCCCGCGCCCCAGCCCCACACGCCAGGGTTTGGTGCTGTTTGCTTTTGTACTCGAACTAGCATTTACCATCCAAGAGGCTGAGCCTCTCTTCACCGTGCTGTGTCCACCGCACCTGGAAAGTGTCCCATTGTCTGGGGGCGGGGGCTGTGTGTTGGGGGCCCAGGGGTGCTCCTGGCCCCCCTCGGAACCAAAGGGGCACGTTCTCCCTGGAGGGGCCCCGCGGAGGAGGCCTGTCTCTAACAGCCAGTCTTCAGTGCGGGGCCGCCGAAAGTCGGTTCCACGTTTCAGTTTCGACTCTCCTACTCAATAATTTACTGTTTGTAAAAGGAGGCCTTTGGTCCCGTGTTTGTCCTGGGCGAGGGTCACGCTGGCCAGCCTGCCATCTGCCCATCCCCTCGCTCCCCCTCCCAGTGTCTGCTCGTTAGCTGGTAATTGTTTTCATAACCTCCCCGTCTGGCCTGAACTCCCTCTCAACCCTTCGTGCCCCATGCAGGGCACTTAAATGAGGTTTTGTTGTCTCTATGAATTAAATATGTCGTCTCCATTTGAAATGCTCCTGAACCCTGGTGCTCTGTTTTTGGCAAAATAAACACTATTTTCAGAGGCTTATCAAACCCCATCCACTAATATTGTGTTTCCTTTTATCAAGACATAGAAGAAGGTTTTACGAGGCTTGTGACTCTCAGCTGACGCTCACCTTCAGGGAAGCAGCGGCTGTGGGCAGTTGTCTGGTCTGTATGCTGGACAAGTCTGTCTTAGCGCCTGGTACTCCCGTGGACCCTAAGTGCAGGGCAGTTTGGATCGTTGGAGGCCTCCGGCCTTGATGCTTCCTACGTCCTGCATCCAGGGTCCCCAAGTCTGAGAAAGGATGGGTCCCCGGGCTCCCCTCCCTACATCAGATCTAATGCAAGGGTCAGAGTGTCTTTGTTTCCTTCCTGTCCTGACTCATTTCTCCGAGTTGCCAGGGGGTGTCTGTCACATGGACCTGGCTTGGTTGTCACCTCGGAGTGACAGTGGCTTCAATAGCCGTGGGTTTCCTGTCCTTAACCCAGGACCGGGGGCAACGCCTGTGTCTTGGTCCAAAATTTTGGGGGTCTTCGCAGTTCTTCCGTGCTGCCTGAGACACACAGAATCAGACTCCCTTAGGAATGCTTTTCAACACCACTTTTATTGGGGGGCATTCCCGTTTGAAAGTGCACCCCTTGGGAGTGTCGGCTGGAAGTTTTGAAAACATGCGCATCCTCTCAGGCAGCGAGTGCAGCCCAGAGTCTGAACGGCCGTCCCCTGGCCAGTCCTTCTTCTGCCCCCGTGACGCTTGGACACTCGGTGGCTTTCCGCAGGAACAGCTGGCCCCAAAGAGGGTGAACAGGAGTCCCGACCCCCCCCTTCTCTAAGTTGCACGTTTTGCTATTTTAGTTCCTCTTTTCTCTCCGTCAGGGTGACAGGCGCGCTGGCACCAGAGGCCAGGGGATGTTAACCGTGGTCACGAGGACGAGGTCTCCTCAAGTCACATCCCCTTTCCTCAGCTTGTGGAAGTGCTGTCACACCGCCCACCCCGGCCCTGTGAGGGGTCCACCTGGGTCTGCATCAGTGAGGGAGCAAACAGAGGCCTAGCGGGGAGACTCAGGGCTGACAGCAGCTGCGTGCTGGAGCCGAAGGAGCCCTGGTGTGCGCCGGGCTTCTGTCTCCTCCACCCCCTACACGCCCCCCTCCCCGGCTGTGAGCACCGTCCACCCACCCCCAGCTCATCTTTGTGCCCTTGTCTCTCTGCTCGGCCCCACAGGGGCTGCCCACCCCTGTCCGTGCTGCACTCCTGTCTGCCGCAGAGTCTCTGCGTGCCGACAGTTTTGTCCCTGGCACCTGCTGCTTCGTGCTGCTGTCCCCCGGGGCCTCCGCAAAGCACTCTGTGTGTTTGTTAGACCCCAGTGAGCAGGTGTATTGGCCGTGGCCGCCGGCCTGCCAGCTCGTCCAGCAGATCACAGCTCTTGGCTCCTGAGTGCTTGGCCTGGCATTGCCATGGGCGCCAGTACCTTCGACAGATGAGTCTGTGAGCTGGAACTGACTCCGAGCATGCTGCTGCACTGGCCTCCGTGGCAGGTGAGGCACCTGGGCCACCACTGTCTAGACTCCCCCACGCCGGCCGAGCGCCCGCTGGCCTGGCCTCCTCGCCCCGTGGCTTGAGTTTGTGTGCCCAGGGCACGCTGCCTCCTTCGCTGTACACGCCCGACCTGACCGCTTTGGTCTGAGAAACCTGTTGGCTATGAAACCAGGAGTCAATCACAGGAGAAGCTTACTTAAGTGAACTTGGTGGTGAGGAGGTGTGCTTCCTGCGGATAGCTAATAAAACAGAGTGCGGTAATTTGAGCTCTTCGTAATGGATGTGATTATAAGTGATTTCCCCATTTACTCATATGAAAGGCTAAATGGAAGATGATTAGTGAGTTCTGTTTTCCGTTTTTCCTAAGGTGATTTCTTAATCTTCCAAATAAATTCCTGTGATATGTAGGAGAAAAAGAAAAACCCATTAAAAGTTACTTAAAATCTTTAAGTAGCTGTTTAGAGCTTTGGCACTGAGTGATTTTTTTGTCCCTTTTGATGTTAAGACAACAGGAGAGAAAATGTAACGAACGTTTTTGTTGCCTTGTTTACCTGGGGTCAGATTTGCTACATGGTCTTCCGATCACAATATTGAAACTTACTGGCGTTTCTCATGGGTAGGATGATGAGTATTTAGATTAGAAAAGTATTATCGCTTTTCCTCTTTTGCAGCCCCCCTCCAATATTAGAATTCATTATGAACCTAAATCTCTAAATCCCATTAGTTAATGCTGTTCTGTTATTTGTTGACTAGAGAATGCTGTGTTTCTCTCCTTTATCCTCAAACCTTTCACCCATAATCTGCAGGGCATACTGTGGGTTTCGTGACTTATAATCAATTAATTCTTTACTGGCGAGTGATTGCTGTACTCTGCAATTAGGAAAGTGATACATGAAGCCACTTTTGGCTAAATGTGTGTGTTCTCTACTACACTTGGGTGTGGGAGGCGCCTGGTGACTTGTGACAATTACTTCCTATTCCACTTCTGGTGAGCAAAGACATCTGGTTCCAAATCCCTCCCTCACTGGCATGCAAGACCCCACATCTGGCTGTAGTGTGGCAGACCCTGTCCTTGGACGGGGCAATCTTTGTGGTGCCAGCAACTTCTCCCTACGCTTCCCTAATGCACACACTGCTGCCGGCCCTGCACATGTGTGGCCGACGGTCCAGCAAAGCAGGACCCCTTCCCCGGGGCAGGCCAGCAGAGGTGCCACTTACGGTGTCCTAGGTCATTCACCAGTGAGAAGAAAACACAACCTACATCTCACCACGCGCTGGCTTGCCATGTCTTTCCGATGTGTTTGTTTGAGGAATTCCACGGTCAACGGCTGGAGCACAGATACGACTGTAGGTTCTCTGCAGAGTATATTCACTCCCGGTTTGCTCCCTGGTCCACCTGTCACACCCACTGTGCGGGCACAGAATCTTGCAAAAGTGAGGAAGAGGGTAGGGATGCTCTGTGGGGGGTTGGCATCTGCAGAAGAAGGGTGTTCAGAGGCATTTACCTCATGAGGACTTGGGGTGGGGTGGAAGACATGCGGAGACAGGAGGGAGACCAGGGGAGGCGGGACAGAGACTTGGGGACATGGAAGGAAGACTAGTGGTGGTCAGAGCCTAAGGTAGCTGACCAGGGAGTTTCTGACACCCCGTAGCCCTGCTTGGGTCTGAAGACGAGGAATCCCCTCCCTGCCTTTGGATTCCTGGCTTGTTCGTTGTTCTCTGATTCTGTCTCTGTGTTTAAGTCCATCGACTGCGCCACACTTGGCCCATACCCCATCCTGCCCATCCCTGGCCTCGGGGGTCACGTGGGAGGCTTGGGTTGCAGGGTTTGGGGGAGGACGGGGGACAGAAACAGAGGTTGGGAGTCCTTCCTGCCTCTTGTCATCTTCATCCAGTGGGCCTCCCGGATCGTCGTGCCCAGGTCAGCAGGATCTGATGGGCCAGTAGCAACAAGTGGCCACCGACAGATGGACGGTCTTCACCGGATGCTTTTGGGCCCCTGTGTGTCCCGGGCGGCATTCTAGGCACGGGGAGCTGTCAGTGGTCATCGGGATGTGAGGGGCGGGGTGTATGGGAAGCCAGCACTGTGTTCTAGGTGGGGAAGGCGAAAATAGAGGGTCGCACCATCCGTCAGTTAGTGCTGAGAGAGCAGTAAAGATGGACGGCTGGTCGCTGTCACCACTGGTTTCTTTTAAAAGGGACCTCCTGACCTTCCTGACGTAGGAGGGATCCGATCTCATAGTGGGGGACGGGCATGCGTTCTAGAAACTCTTGACTGTTACCAAATTGACTTCTTTTCTTATTTGCCACGCAGTCCAGCAGGGCTGTCTCGGGGGGTTGCGCCGGGGTGCATGCAGATCTTCAGGGTGCACGGCTTCCGAACTGTTTCCACTGAAGACTCGCTCTCTGTTCCCCACATCTCCCTCTGGGTCCTGTGCCCTTTTCAAGCCTCTTGGTGGGTTTAGTCACACATGTATTCACTCAACAAGTATTTCTTAGCACCAGGTGAAGGCCAGACACTGGGGAAGGTGCTGGGAGGTGGACACTTAGCGTCAGCTCCGGGGTGGTCCTGAGCGAGGGGACACACAAGGACAGGGAGGGACACAGCCCCTGCAGCCAGGGGAGCATGGAAGCTGGAGGAAATCGCTGTGCAGGTTCTACGAGCCGGATCTGAAAACCCCACCTCCAGGAAGGGAGACCTGCCCCGTGCCCCAAAATGTAACCGCCCCATCTGTGGACACCCCATGTTTGCCTCCCAAAGGTGTTAACTCCTTTCAAAGTTAAGAAGCCTTCTCTTTGGGTCCCTATAACATCTTTCTCATGATTTTATTTTAAAAAGATACTGAACCATGTCAGCCTGAAGCCTTGATGCCAGTTGGCCATGATTTCTTCACAGGTCACCTGGCAAAATTGATTTTTAAAAAGGGGCAAAGAAGCTTAACTGCACTCGGCAGTTTCCTGCTGGCCTGAATGCAAGGGTCGGATGTCATTGTAATAACCCTTGCAAGGGTCATTTAAAAAGTAGAATGACTGGTTACATTGCAGTGACCGTGAAAGATCACGTATGTGTATGTACCTAACATGTAACTTAGAAAAATAAAACTGCTCTTATACACAAACGGCGGTTCGTGGCTTGGGAAATGATTCACTGCTGTTCGTAGGAAGTGCCCTCTGTAAACATTTTAGCCTCATGTAAGTGATGACCCCAAATGTGTGCTGGTCGTGACTGGGAGACTGGGAACAAAAGTTGCAAGGAAAGAGTGAATGTAAAATCATGCCATGAAGTGTATGAGAGGACGGAAATAGTTCCAAGCTAATGTGAATGTGTTGTGATGTTAAGTAAGAATGCGTAGTTATAGTAGTGAAGTATTACAAGCAGACAGTTTTTTAATCTATATACATAAAAGTAGATATGTTTAAAGTGGTCAAACTTCTCCCAGCGGGAAGATGAGGGACTGTGTTACAACCAGGCCACCTTACTCATAGGGACAAAGGTATTTCCGTACAGCTGAGTGGGTGGGAGTGGGTGGAGCAAGGGATGTTTGTGGTGCGTTCCAGAATGTTCCCCAAGGCTCCAGGAGGTGAGGAAACACAAGGTTTGGGGGGCAGGGCACACACCCTGGAGCTTGCACTCAGGGGCATTTGTTCATGCTAAGTGTGTACAGGACCCAGCATGCCACTCGCTGAAGTGTGAGGAGTTTTCAGAAGATGCGCCTGTAATTTTCCAAGCAGCACAGGAAACATCAGGTTCTCAAGGGGATGCTGAGAAGTTCAACTGGGGCTTTGCTGTGTGAGGTTTAGCGCCATTGACCCAGTCCCAGAGGTTTATGCCGGGCGCTGTCCAGGGTGCTGAAGGGGCGGCCCGGGCTAGGGCTGCTCTGTGCATCTTCTTGGGGAGAATGCTGAAGAGTGGGGGTTGGTTCCTGGAGCTTTAGGATGAATTATGGTGGGGACAGTGGGGGTCCTGGAAGAATCCTGGACTTCTGTTCCAGAGCTCAGTTAAGGTTAGCCCGAGGTGAGAAGGAGGGGCTTCTTAAATCTGAAGGCATCCAGGGAACTTTAGGTGACAAACTCTATTTGCAGGAAACAGTACCCATCTCTTCCTCTTTGCTGACTGCTCTGTGGGGTTTGGGGCTTCAGCCGAGTGTCTACGAGCTTAGTCTGACGAATTGTAAGCAGCAGCACTGAGCTAGGTATTTGCATTCTTTAGGGCCATGCATTTAGAGGGAACCACAATAACTTTGGTATTGATTGGGCATTAAAGAGATTAAGGACGCCTTGGTTACAAATACAGATCCTGGGAGTAAATGGGGAATTTCGTCCTCAGCCCTCTCCTTGCTCATACTTCGCATGCACCGCTGTGTTTGTCAGACCTCAGCTCTTCCCAGACCCAGAGCCGAGTTGTTTCACTCGCTGATGGTCGTGTCGTCTCGTTTCCCAACAAATGCAGGTGTTTTCTGGACGTTGTTTTTGTATTCAGTGTCAAAGTCTTCTCCAGTTCAGTCTAACGCACGCTTCGCAAATGCGAGTGAAAGCCTGCGGGCCTCCTGTTTCCTGTGTGGCCGTTGTAAGTGTCATCGCAAAACTGCAGATTTTATTTAACTCAATGCCAGTTTGGGCCTTCAGGTGCCTCAGATGCTGCTCTCTCATGGGGTTGGGCACACTGGGGAGCCTCTCAGACTTTTCGTCCACCAGAAGTTGGTGCTTTGGCTTTTCTCACTTACTATCATTGCACTGTTTCTTGTCGTTTCCTGTGATCTTTCCTTCCTCCAGTCACTCTTGGAAGTAGGCCCTGTCTTCTAGAGCAAAATACTGCTTTTTCCCCCCCAGATGTCAAACAGGGATGTTGCTTCCAGATCTGAGTTAAACATACCCGTCAGCGAGGATTAAAAACTATTAAACTGACTACTGTTTATGCGCTCAGTGGATACTTCAACATTATTTACTGACTTTCTCCTGGTCTTATGTATCTCGGGGAACTCTTGCTTTGGTTGCAATTAATCTATCATTTCTGTTACTGTATCTGAAAAATAGCAACAACCATGGCACTTTCCAAATAACTCCAATTTATTTGAACTGCATTCAGGAAAGAAAACATGAGACGTACATTCTATTCCTTTTAGTGTTATCTGGGAAAACAACCTCGAAGCCAGGTTTTAGGAGAGAAGTCAATTTAAACGAATTTATGGTGCCTTTCCCGTGGCCCCCATGTTTGCTACTATCCCATGGCAGCGGCATTCGAACCTGAGAGGGACTGAGAACCCCGTGTCTGCCGAGGGTCAGCGGCTGCCCTACTCTCAGTGGTCACACCTGTTGAAGAGACGAAGAAAAACCCTGTTGGGAGGTTTCTGCCAGAGAGTCCACAACCTTGCTCAGCAGTCCTCTTTTGAATTTTAGCATCTTTTCCAGTTAATCAGTACATTTTGGTTGAATGAATAAATGAATGAATGGAGGCATGAATGAGTGAGTGAGTGAATGAGCGAGTAAATGAGTGAGCAAGTGAGTGAGTGAATGAATGAGTGAGTGAATGAATGAGTGAGTGGGTAAGTAAATGAATGAATGAGTGACTGAATGAATGAGTGGGTAAGTAAATGATGAGTGAGTGGGTAAGTAAATGAACGAGTGAGTGAGTGAATGGGTGAGTGGCTGAGTGAGTGGGTAAGTAAATGAATGAATGAGTGAGTGAATGAATGAGTGAGTGGGTAAGTAAATGAACGAGTGAGTGAGTGAGTGAGTGGGTGAGTAAATGAATGAGTGACTAAATCATGTGGGTACAGGACTACTTGCCTTTGTGGCTTGGCTGAACATTTATTGGTCTCTCCTTATATTTATTCAACCTTTAATTACTGAGGATCAGTCCATTCTGCTCCCTAGTTCCTTCTTGAGTGTCTTGCTGGGGTGGGGCAGAGGCTGGGAGGACCCTGCCGGGCTAGGTGAGGCCCTTCCCCTGCAGGTGTGTGTGGTCCAGGAGGCTGGGCCCAGGTAAACCCAGGTGAGTGTGCAGGGCGGATGTGCGTGGGAGGGCTATTGGTTGGCCCATTAGGAAGCGGAACCAACAGAGAGTATACTCACGTTTCTCTGTTGCAGTGAATTGCTACCCGATGGTGGGGGAGCTGCCAGGTGCATCTGAGATCTGGAGGGTGGGCTGGAAACAGGCAGCCGCGGACGCCGAGTCCCCAGGCTGAGTCGTTTCTTCCCCAGGGAAACCTGACCTCTGTTGGGAACACCTTTCAGCTGAGTGGGCCGGGCCCACCCAGCTTATCGAGATCCTCTCCTTCACGTCCAGTCCACTGATCCGTAGATACTAATCTGGTCTACAGGTCACCTTCCCAGATGCACCGCGGCTCCTGTTTGGTCGTTTGGTCGCTCAGCTGGGTGCTGTGGCCCAGCATTCGACAGGGGCCGGTGACAGTCACAGCAGGTTACGGTCCATCGTAGGCTTGGGGGTGTGACTGTGTGTGTCTGAGGAAGGGGCTGGTGGATTTCTGTGCAGGGACACCCGGGGGCCTGGTCAGCAGAGCAGCGAGTGAGTTCGGAGCAGAGGTGGCGACATGGGGGAGGGGGGCTGCCTGGCCGCCTCAGGAGCCTGAGAAGCAATGAAGGTGCTGGAGCATAGCTTTGAGGGAGGGGAAGGTCAGGCTGTGGACGGCCCTGCGTGTTAGGACAGAAGCCCCGACTCTGGAGGTTGCAAATCCCTTAGCAAGGAAGGGGCTGCTTAGCAAGGAAGTGGATTTCTCTGCAGAGGCGTGGCCGCCTTTCCCCGTGGCCGCAGGGAGGGAGCCCTGCCAGCTGTGAGCGGCTGTGCAGGACACCCAGCACCTCTGCACTGGAGGGCACTGCAGGGTTGTGGGTGACACGCCCCAGCGGAGGGGGCGTGGAGGGTGGGGAGGAGGAAGAACCCTGTAAGGCAGGGGTGTCCAACCCCCGGCCCCCAGGCCGTATGTGGCTCAGGACGGCTGTGAATACAACCCAACTTAAGACGTTATGAGATTTTCTTGTGGTGATGTGTTGCAGTGTATTTAATGTGTGGTCCAGGACAACTCTTCTTCCAGTGTGGCCCAGAGGCGCCAAAAGGTTGGACGCCCCTGCAAGGGGACATCATGCACCAGGGTGGGGAGGCGGCCTTGGCCCAAGGGGAGGCAGGCTCTGAGTGGAGGAGCTCGAGTGCAGGGTGGAGGGGAAGCCCGAGAGGAGAAGCCGGTGGCTGAGCCAGGTCGGAGCGGGCGGGCCCTGTGTCTGCGGTGGCCATCTGTCCCGATCACCCCACAGCATGGACCGTCCTCTGTGTGCCAACTGGGCCTGTGTGCCGTCACAGAGCAGCGACGTGGAGACCACATCCAGGTGACCTGACCTGCCGTCCTTGCTTCCGACTTGCTGCCAGCATGCCCTGGGCGCCGTTCTCTCCCTTCTCCGGCTGCCACCAAAAACGATAAGGAAACACCGAACGTCCGAATCCTTTTCCATTCATTCCACCTGTTGGTCTTTCCGAAATGCCGGGTGCTGCGCGCAGTGTGCTGGGTGCAGGGTGCTGGGCGCCATCATGCGTGGGGACAGTGTCTCTGCCCTCAGGAGAATGGCGATCTAATGTCTCACAGCCTGAGGCTTTAACCCCGGGGCAGTGCTGAGGGGCGGGGGAAGGAGCACTGGTCTGGTCGGGGCAGCAGCGTGTCCGTGTGTCTGGTCGGGGCAGCAGCGTGTCCGTGTGTCTGGTCGGGGCAGCAGCGTGTCTGTGTGTCTGGTCAGGGCAGTGTGTCTGGTCGGGGCAGCAGCATGTCCATGTGTCTGGTCGGGGCAGTAGTGTGTCCATGTGTCTGGTCGGGGCAGTAGTGTGTCTGGTCGGGGCAGCAGCGTGTCCATGTGTCTGGTCGGGGCAGCAGCGTGTCCATGTGTCTGGTCGGGGCAGCAGCGTGTCCGTGTGTCTGGTCAGGGCAGTAGTGTGTCTGGTCGGGGCAGTAGTGTGTCCGTGCGCAGTCCCAAGGCAGCGTGTTACTGTGTGGCTGGGCACGGCGATGTTTAGAGAAGGCTCTTCCAAAAACTGCGTTTGCCAGGAGATTTTGAACACGCCCCACTGTGGGTTTGCCTTTCCTTCAGGGGAACGACTTACAACACTGAGATTGCCATTACGTGGAAGAAGAAATCTGTTTGATTAATACACAGGTGTATTTGCATAGCGGAGGGGAAGCAGGAACAGCTGTTGTGGGCTGAACCTGACCTCGAGCCTCTGGAAGCCCCTACCGACCTGTGGGCATTACAGCGTCACCTGCCAACTCACAGAAACTGTGACAACAAAACCAGAGTTCTGAATTCGTAGCCTCTCTCTCACCCTCATCACCTGGGTCCCCCGTGACATCCTGCCTCCTTCTGTGGGGACCCCAGGAGAACTGAGGACTCTGCCCCCACATCTAAGATAACCAGGAAGGAAAGCCCCCACCCGCCGCCCCAAGAGAGCAGGACCCCAGGCTGGCTTCTGCCTTTGCAGGTCATGGGGATCTTCAGTGAGCCCGGTTTGTGGAGGGGTGAGGGAGGGCCCTCGGGAGCAGAGGGGCTGATGCTGTGGTCTCTGGGAGAGACGCTGCCCGGTGCTGGTGTCCGGGGTCAGCGATGATTAATCTTCTCCAACCAGCTTTTTGTCTGGAGGACGAGACCGTCCGACCTGCGGGAAAACTTTAATTACCTAACCCAAAGCATATTGTAAGGTCGGCAACATTCATAAATATTCCCCATTGTACGTCTGAGTACATTTTTTAAAAGTTATTAATTTCTGTGTCCGTGTTTTGAATCCTCTGACCTAAATAGTCAATGTTTGCCGAGGCACGGATTGCACGCAGCTCTCCAGAAAAGAACGGGAGCGTGTTCAGGGCGGCGTTTCGAGACAGTGCCCAGGGTTGGGGCTCGATGGGATTGCCTCTTGCTTAATTAAGGCCTTGGCATCGATGGCGCCGGGCTTCAGGGCAGAAGGGGCCGTCCCCGTGACGAGGCAGCGAGAGCGGGGTCATAATGTGCTCATTTCATCCTCATTTTAGAGACCGTTCGAGGCCCCGCACTGTTTCCGAGGAGCCGGCCTGTCACTGCTGGAAACCCCTGTGTGGCCTGTCCCTGCTCTTCTCCTGTGTAGAGACCTGGGCGCTGGGCTGGAGGCCCTCCCTCCTCTAGTACAACGCCGTCTGAGTTTGATTTCATCGGCAGAGACTGTTTCCCAATAAGTTCATGTTCGTGGGTGCCGGTGGTGAGGACTGGAACATACCTGGGAGGCATGCGGTGTTGCCTGCCGTGGGTGGGTCTGTGTGTGGGACACAGGGCAGCCGGTGTGCCCATGGCTTGGGGTTGGTGAGGGAGTGCGAAGGGGGTGCCTGGGTCCCCCCGGCTGGGCCTCTCTTTGTTTCCCCAGTTTCCTCCTCCTGAAGGACCTTCTGTCACCCCGTTCCTTTGCCTGTTGTATGTATCCACACCCTTAGCCCTCATCTCTGGGGGTCTGTGTGAGCATGGGGGGGGGGTGTGCAGCGAGAGGGGGCTGGGGGGGTGGAGAAGGTTAGGCACTTGACCGATAGACCCGTGGGGGGGTTTCCTCCTTCCTGCTGCCTCTGCTCTCCTGCAGGCCCTCTGCCTCCACTTCCATGCCTCAGAGGCTCCGTTTTGTCAGTTTGTTCAGACCACGAGTAAAACCCAGGGGTGACATGTCCTAGTTTCCAGTCCCTGTGTCCAAACCACTTCGCTGGGGTGTAGGCTCTTAAGATGCTTTTGAGCATGACCTTTGTCCTACCTGTTGACTTCTGAATTTCAGCGATTTGTTAGAAACTTGCCACCATGTAGAAGTCAGGCTTCCCCTCCCTGCTGGAAACTGTCTAGAGAGGTAACCATTTCCCCGCATTTGGAGGCTGCGGAGGCCCTACTTGGAGGGTCTGCGCGTGTCTCTGCAGCCCTCTTTAGCTACATGTACGGCTGAGCTGGTCAAAACGTAGAAAGAACGTTTGGTAATGTGATTCAAATTTATTCTTGCCAAGATTATGGTAATACACCTACTTAGCATCACTCAATTCCTGGCAAACGGGCTTTAGGGGGTTAAGGGCAGCACCGTGGCTCCGAAGGAGAGGGTTTACTCTCCCAGGTCTGCCATTCGCTCATTCGCTCTTTCCTTGCTGGCTCCTTGTCATGTCGCCAGGGACCCTGCTCCTTCTCCCTGGATCTGCAGGCAGCTCTGCTCTGCTGAGGGCCGGAGCTCTGCCCTCGCTCCCTGGTCCAGTCATGCCGGCCCCACCCTGACCCTTTGTCCCCTCGTTTACTCTGACCTTGAGGGAACTCCTCTCTGGTCTCCTGCATGCCCTGTGTTGGGGAACCGGGGAGTGATGAGAGTGGGCTGGGCTGTGCCCATTCCAGTCCTGCGTGTCACCACGGAGAGAGGAGGAGAGGCCGGGCGTCAAGCTGGGCACACCTGCGCCTCCCAGCTGTGGGCCCACACGGACACCCAAGAAGGGTCATCGGGGTACAGCGCAGCTGCTGGTGGCCGCCATGGACCACTGGCCGATGTCAGTGCCGGTTGCCGCAAGGCCTGAGGGCTGCTGGGGACCCATTTGTGACACAGCCACATGGGTGGGAAAGGTATTGTCCAATCTGGTGCTTCTCAGCCAGGAGCTGTTTGGGAATGTCAGGCGCTGGTCGGTGGTGACGATGACCCTGCATGTTTGGGGGGGCATGTATGTGTCATATGTATGGGTCTGTCCTGACACAGTCACGGCAGGAGCCAGCGGTGCTCAGGGGGTCCTGCCCCATGATAACAACGTGCTCCCCTGAGAATCATAGGGGACCCTTCCCCCCACTGTCCCTGTTCCCCAGGGGACGGACGCCCCACACGTTGTTTCTCACTCATTTCTGTTGGGGTGAAAGCTGCCTAAGAAGACATTGACGACCCATGTCCGTGTCAGGCGTGCGGTGCGCAGGCAGGGTTCCCTCTTCGCACGGTTGCGAGAACAGATCTCCAGGACTTTCTCGCGTTGTGAAACCTAAGCTCCGTCCGCATTAAACAACTTCCCCTTCCCCTCCCGCCACCAGCCCCTGGCAGCCACAGTGCCACTTCTGGCCTCCCTGAGTTTGTTCAGATACCACGCGTGAGTGCGATCATCTGTGTTTGTGTCTCTGGCTGTTCTGTTTCACTGAGCATCGTGTGTTCAGGGCTCATCTGTGCTGCAGCCTACATCGGACTTCCTCCTTTTCAAGGCCGAATTCCATGCCGTTGTATGTACATAGTGCCGTATTGTCTCTATGCATCCATCCACCGATGGGCTTTGGGTTGCTTCCACTTCTTGGCTGTTGTGAATGATGCTGCCTTGAATGTGGGTGTGCATGCGGATCTTTGGGATCCTGCTTTCATTTCTCTGGGGTATAAACCCAGAAGTGGGATTGCTGGACCATATGGGAATCCTGGTTTTCATTTTTTGAGGCTCCTCCGTGGTGTTTTCCTAGTGGCTGTGCCATTTTATGTCCCCGCCCACAATTCACAAGGGGCTCGAATTCCTCCCTGTCCCCGCCAGTGCCTATGATTTATCTGTTCATTTCTTTTTTTCATCGTAGCCGCCTCACCGGACGTGAGGTGATAACTCACTGCGGTTTTGATTTGCACTAATGATCAGTGAGGCCAATTATCTTTTCTTTTGTTCTTTGGCCATAACAGATCAAATTCTCAGCACAGGAGCTTGTACTGGGTTCACTGATGAATTACAGGAAGGGGTCTGTGCTGTTTTCATCATTCTTCTTGCTTCAACCTTTGTGATGTTCGTGCCTGAAACGAGTCACAGGAGCGACGTCCTCCCCCAGCTAGGTGACACCTGGGATGAAAGGGACCGTGGCCTCTGCGGTCGAGAGGCAAATGCCGCTTTTACAGAGGAGAACCTGCTTTGAGGAAGCTTGATTACAAAGGGAGGCGGTATTTATAGATGTGAGTTACAAAGGGTGCAGGTCTTCTGTGTCTCAGAGGGCGGGAGGAATAGGAGGCGTGGCTGCCACTGCCTTTCTTTCGCTCTGCATCCTGCAGTACCTGCAGCAGGTGGCTCCGAGGGGCACCTCCTGCAGTCGCTCCTGAGAGCTGTGTTCCCATCCCTCAGGCATGTGACGGTGTGTGCGCGGCCCCTGCCCTGGGTCCTCCATTCCCCACCAGACGCACAGGCTCGGGTCCAGGGGTACCTACTGGCCAAACGGGCTTTGTTACATTTTCTCCCATCACCCTGGGCTGCTGCTTCTGAGGCTGCGCCCCACACCTTCCAAAGACGGAACTCTGAAGTGTGAAAGGAGAATCTGTGGCCCATGTATATATTTTAGCTCAAAACCTTCCAATGGCATCCTTTGAATGTGTTTTCTCGAGAAATATGTAAATTAATAATTGCTTCATACATTATTCAAGAAAAACTTATTTTGTATCATTGATAGCTCTTGTAATCTTACATAAAGATATGCTAATGGATTTAATTAAAATAATTACACTGAATAATCTAGCCTGAACTTTACCCTAAAATAGTGTCTATTAATCATCATCAGTGGTAATATTTTTAGGCAGAGAGACACTCACAGCGTTAAACCAGTACTAGCTGGGAAGAGCGCGCTTTCTTTTGCTTTACACTTTGCATCAAGTTGACATTCTCATGAGATGCAGGACCCTTCAATTTGCTTAGAAAAGAGTGTAGTTATTTAATCTCTTTAATCTGAATTGTGCCAGCAATTAAGAAACTTGTAGGCTTTTCTTAGTCCTCCGCGTGTGTTTCCTTCTTCTCCCTCTAAAACACGGGTTTCTCTGTGTTTCTCGTCCGTTTGGCTGAGCTCCGACCTCACTGCCCTTCCTCAGAGCTGCGGTTCTGGCTACCAGGTCTTGGCTGCGTGGGTGTTACGCAGTGAACTCAGTTTTAAAGGGGACACTCAGCCACTTACCTTTTTCTTAAAAATTTTATTGAGTATGCTATTACAGTTGTCACAGTTTTCCTCCTTTGCCCTCCTCCACCCAGCACCCACCCCCCCGCCATTCCCCTACTCTCTCAGGCAATCCCCCCACCATTGTCCATGTCCATGGGTCATGTGTATATGTTCTTTGGCTGCTCCATTTCCTATGCTGTGCTTTACATCCCCATGGTTATTCTGTAACTACCTATTTGTGCTTCGTAATCCCTTCATTTTTTTCACCCAGTCTCCTACCCCTTCCCCTCTGGTGACCATCAAAACGTTCTCTGTATCTATAATTCTGTTTCTGTTCTGCTTGTTTGTGTTGTTTTGTTTAAGATTCAGTTGTTGATAGTTGTGTATTTGTTGCCATTTTATTGTTCATATTTTTCATTTTCTTCTTCTTCTTAAAGAAGGCCCTTTAACATTTCATATACTGCTGGTTTGGTGGTGATGAACTCCTGTAGCTTTTTTCTTGCCTGGGAAGCTCTTTATCTGCCCTTCAGTTCTAAATGATAGCTTTGCTGGGTAGACCAATCTTGATTGTAGGTCTTTGCTTTTCATGCCTTTGAATATTTCTTGCCACTCCCTTCTAGCCTGAAAAGTTTCTGTGGAGAAATCAGCTGACAGTCTTATGGGAACTCCCTTGTAGGTAACTAACTGATTTCCTCTTGCTGCTTTCAAGATTGTCTTCTTACCTTTAAACTTTTACATTTTAATTACGATGCATCTTTGTGTGGGCCTCTTTGGGTTCATCTTATTGGGGAGCCTCTGTATTTCTTGGACTTGTGTGTCTATTTCCTTTACCAAGTTAGGGAAGTTTTCTGTCATTATTTTTTTCAAATTGGTTTCCAATTTCTTGTTCTCTCTCTTCTCCTTCTGGTACCTCCATGATGTGTTGTTGGTATGCTTGAAGTTGTTCCAGAGGCTCCTTACACTATCCTCATTTAAAAATTTTTTTTCCTTGTTTTGTTCTGATTGCTTGTTTTTGCTTCCCTTATATTCCAAATTGCTGATTTGATTCTCAGCTTCATCCACTCCACAATTTGATTCCCTGTAAGTTGTCTTCATTTCGTTTAGTGTACCCTTCACTTCTGACTGGTTCTTCGTTATGTTTCCATGTCCACTTTTGTGCTGTTGAACTTCTGCCTGAGTGCGCCTGCTCCTCCCCTGCGTCCCTGAGCGTCCTCACAACCGGTGTTGTGAACTCCGCATCTAGTAGCGTGCTTGTCTCCATCTTGTTCAGCTCTTTTTCTGCGGTTCTTGTTCTCCCCTTTCACTTGGGAATGTTTCTTTGTCTACTCATTTTGGCAGCTTCCCTATGTTTGTTTCTATGTATTAGGTAGAGCTGCTATGTCTTCCAAGTTTGGTGAGTGGCCTAATGTAGAAGGTGTCCTATAGGGTCCAGTGGCACAGCCTTCTCTATTACACAAGCTGGGTGTGCAGGGTGTTCCCACTGTGTGGTTGTGTCCACCCTCCGGTTGTAGTTGAGCCTTGCTTCTATTGGCATGTCCAAGGTCAGCCACTGCCTGTGTTCTTTCCGGGGTCACACAGCATAAGCGACAAAGCTATCTGCAGAGGGCTGCTGCTTGTGCTGGGCGTGGAGGTGCTCAGGTGAGGCCGGGCTGTGAACTAAGGCCAGTTGCTGCTAGTGCCAGCCTGGGACCACTTAGCGAGAGGTATGGTGCTCACTGAAGCCACATGGTGCTTGTTTGACAGAATTTAGGAACATCTGAAGCGTGGTCCATTCATATGGAAAAACCACTTGAAACAGCCTGGGTGGGCCTGAAGGTCGGGTGAGGCAGGG
Source organism: Desmodus rotundus (assembly GCF_022682495.2). Lineage (NCBI taxonomy): Eukaryota > Metazoa > Chordata > Mammalia > Chiroptera > Phyllostomidae > Desmodus > Desmodus rotundus. Next base: position 3,385,042 of record NC_071390.1, on the reverse strand, counting down.
CCTCAGGGAGTCACCTGGGGGGACAAACAGTGTGAGCCAGGTTGATGGAGTCTCAGATATGGTGCCGCCTGCTGGCTCTGTGGGGGGCGGGCTCAGAAAAGGAACAGTGGCTTCTGCCGGCACCTCTGTCTGGGAGAAAGCTGCCCCCAGCTCTTGCCCTGGTGCTCACAGCTCAGCTCCTCCCCGTGTGCCTCTGGTGCCTTTCAATCCCTGTCCCCTCACTGGGGCTCAGAGGGAGAGAGTCTGAGTAAGTCTGTGTGGGGGCCCTTTAAGAGGAACTGCTGGGGGCTCTAGCAGTTTCTTCCACAGCCTCAATCCTTGCTGGGTTTTGCAGCCAGAATTTATGGTGACTTCTCTTCCCGGCCTGGGCCGCGGGACCTACTGTGGGGCTAGGACCCCTCGATACTGAGATCTGCCTCTCAATTTTTATCTGCCACGTGTGGGCGTGGGGCCAGCCTGTTCCGCGTCTCCGCCCCTCCTGCTGCCTACCGTGGTTTCTTCTTCAATTCCGCAGTTGTAGGGCTTCCATTTCTGATGGTTCCGAATGATGGCTGTTCTGTAGGTTAGCTGGAATTTTGATGTGGGTGTGCAGGGACGCGAGCCGGGTTTGCCTGTGCCGACATCTTGACTGGAAGTCTCACCTGTGTTTCAATGTAAATACAAATAGTTTACTGCTGGCCACGGTTCTCTCTAATTTGGTCTCTGGTTGTTGTTCCTGGCTTGCTGGCTTTTCATCAGTGCCCAGCAGCGGGGCGCCCTGTCTCAGCTGGAGCCTCGTGCACCTGAGTGTGCTGGGGCTCGCTGCGTTTCTCAGCATGCCTGTGCATTGGAGCCCGTGTGTCGCCCCAAGGCCCGGATGCATTGAGAATTGGACTTGTCCGCCCCGGGAGGGACAGATGAAAGCTTTGGCAAGTGCAAAGAGCAAAGTGAGCCAGGACTTAAACTGCCATTATGTTGACTTAAATAGGTTTAAAGTCAAATCTGAAGAAATTACTTTCTTAGAAAGCACACATTGATTTGATAAGCTTAGTTAATGACTTAAGAAGCTGGCGATGAATAAAGAAAGCTAGCGCAGTGAGTTCACCTGAAGTCCTGTGGGGGCAGTTCCCGCTTCCTGGCTCTAGACCCTGTCATTAGGGTGTGCCTTCACAGGTGACGGGGTTCACAGGTCAGCCCCGGAGGGATGGAGGAAGAAACCCCACTCCACACCAGCTCTGTCTCTAGGGCACCTCCCACAGGCATCACCCCCCATTCTCATCCCCCACCCCCTTCCACCTGCAGTGAATGGGTTGGTGAGCGTCCCACTGCCTGCAGGGACCTGGCCCAGGCCTGGGACACACCCTGGGGTCCCAGCCTCCCACCCACCATTCAAAAGAGCCTCACATGTTCTGAGTAGGATTTTATTAAATAAAGAACTGATTTACAAAAGAATAATAAAAATGAGACAAAAACAGGAAAAAAACCCGATTACCCTTTATTCCCATTATCCTGACTCCTCATGATTTGACAAGGGATTCTAGTGAACATTTATCACTTTCTATAGGACTTTGTGCGTGAAAGTCCTCACCGGCTGGAGCATCGTGTCTGAGAGCCCTGCGCAGCGGGGAAGGGCTCTGTGGCGGTGTTTGCACACGTCCCCCTGCTCCTGCCCCCTCCGGGGACGGTGCTGGCCAGTGTCTGTTGGGCAGCAGGGGGTGTTGCTAGGACGCTGAGCTCTCTCACCTGCTCACCATTCTTCTCCCATCGGCCAGGCGGGCAGGTGCCGTGAACCTCAAATGCCAGAGCACCTTAGGCCGGTTTGAGTCCTGACACCTGGCCCCCAGCCCGGGTCCTTGCCCTGCGGCCCTGTGGCTCGTGCCAGAGTAGCTTCTCCTGCCTGTCCCCGGGACTTTTATATCTGGAGGCTTCTTTCCGTGGGTAAGATTCTGCCTGCCGTCTGTCCATTGGCAGGAACCCCACTTTACCCGTGGGGCACTCTCCCCTCACCTCGGGAAGCTCCTGAGGCTGCAGCTCGTTCCACCGGACCGAGGCCTGAATGATGTGACGCCGCTGCCGCGATCTACAGAGGAGGTGGGCACCTTCGCTGTGTGCACCGACAGGACCCCAAACACTGGAGATTCTGGGCAAGGGGCCAGGGCTGGAAGCGGGTGGAGCCAGACGTGGTCTGGAGCGTGAGTGGCCGGTGACTCAGGCTTTGTAAGAACGTCAGCGAGCCTGCGGTGGGTGTGTGCCGGAGTCCCCTCTGCCTGTCCTGGCTGCTTGCTCCCACGAGAGGGGTGCCCAGCTTTCCGGGGTGCTAAGGACAGCCGTTCTGCGGTTTGAAAGGAGAGAGGTGGATGTCCTGGAGAAGAGGTGGTTTTGTAAGAAGTGCTGCCAGTCTGGGCGGCATGGAGGTTCTCCCGTCTTCAGGATCCTTGGCAGGCTGTCTGTATTAGTGTGATTTGGGATCACAGCGGACACAGGCCCCGGCATTGGGAGGGGACATCAGCCTCCCGGGTTTAACGCAGCACCGGTGGCCTTGGGGCAGAAAGTGGAAGGTGGGACTGGAAGGCCTGTGTAGTTTGTCACATCTGCTTTGTCCTGTGACGGGGAGTCGATCCAGTTGCTCCAGGCAGATGATGCTCAGTTGGGTTCAGGATAAAACGCTCGGCACTGACGTGTTCCCCACCCTCAGCGCCGGCACAAACTCAATGAGAGGCTTCAGGGCCCGAGCAGTCAGCTGTGCAGACGCTCGTTGTCAGATGTCAGCTTCTCAAAGCAGCTCGGAGGTTGTGGAAGCAGGACCCTGAAGCCTGAGTGAGGCTGTTTCCGAGTGATGCTCTTTTCAAAAGCTGCATCTGAGTGGAGGTCCTTGGGATCCTGTGACCGGCTGGCGAGCATGGAGCTGGGGTCAGCCCCTGAGGGTAACAGGTGAGCGGTTCTGTAGTGCACAAGGTTGCCCCCCCTCCGCCCGCCCCGTCCTCTCTCACCCTGACGGCAGAGCGCTGAGCTCTGTGTGGTCTCACTGTGACCTTGCAGGTGGACAGACGGCTCCAAGTCCGAGCAGTTTGCGTTTGGACCAATGACACCCCTTTATCTGCGCCTCTGCTTTCTCACCCATGACGGGGTGGTAACAGACATCCCGCGTGGATGTCCGAGGGTTCGCAGTGTCAGCGGAGTGGAGCTCCTAGGCAGGGTCTGGCACGCACACCACGCTGTCATCATCCAGGTCAGGAGGATTGAGGTCACTTGGATCTGGCCGCTTAACTCCTAGGCCCCGGAGCCGAGGCCCCGTCCCAGCACCCTCTCGGGTGTGTTCCATGCCTGTCTATCCGGGTAACATATATTCCTATTCAGTTTTAAATTTAAGGTGTAGTGTGCTTACAGTCTTATAGAAGAGTTCCGTTAACCCCCTCCAGCCTCCTGTTCCCCAAGGTGGATGAGATCTCCTCCGCCTCCAGCCCCGAAAGCCACTGAGATGCCCTTGATCCCCATAGTTTGGCCTTTTGCAGAGTGTTCTAGAAATGAAATCGTCCATATGTAGTAGCTTTACTTCTCAGAGTGCATTTGAGATTCATCTGTGTTGTGACCGTGGGCTTTTTAAATCTGTACTTTTTATCCCTGAGTGGCCCTTGTATGGATCCGCCTCCTGGGGGACGTGGTGCTTGTTTCTGGCAGTTACGAGTAAAGCTGCTGCGGACGTTGATGTTCAGGGTTCATTTCACCTGGGTCGGTGCTCGGCGTGTGGTTGCCAGGCCACGTGCGGTTGCTGGGCCGCGTGTGGTTGCTGAGCTACGTGGAGAGGGCTTGTCTAGCTTCGTCAGAAACTGCCAAGTGCTTTTCCGAAGTTGCTGAACTGGTTTCCGGCTCAGACCAACATCTGCCACAGCGCTTGGTGTCCTCGGGTGGCGGTGTTTGGGCAGCTCTGACAGATGTCAGTGATGTCTCCTGCTTTCGCTTTGCACTTCCTGGTGACTGACGATGCACGGATCTTTCCACCTGCTCCCTGCCATCCTAATATCTTCTCTGGAAAAGCGTCTCTTCAGATCTGTGACTTATTTGGGGGGAAAGAGCGCTTTCTTATTACTGAGTTTTAAGAGTTCTTTGGATATGCTGGGTACAAACATTTGTCAGATGTGTGTGTGTAGTTCCTTCTCCCAGTGTGAGGCTTTGCTTTTATTATTATTATTTTTTATCTTAGCACAAGCTCTTTGTTTTGATAAGATAAAATTTATTAATTTTTTTTTACATGTTATGCTTTTGGTGTCAAATCTAAGAAGTCTTTGCTTAGCCCGAAGTCCCAAGTATCTCCTAGAAATTTTAAAGTTTTAAGTTTTACATTTACTATATATGATTCATTTAAAGTTTATTTTTATATAAAATGTGAGGTATGCAATAAACTTCACTAGGTGGTGGAGGAGGAGCCTGGGCTTCTTGGTTGTAAATCATTTAATTGGCTGTATACATTCAGGGTATTGTGTTTATTAAACTGGGCTTCCACCTACTTGCCTTTGGAAAACAGGGCTGACAACTGTTTGGGTAATAGGTGTTGAATTCTCCAGTGCTCAGGCTGCTGTCCCGTTCTGCTTTCCATTGATTTGGAGCTTTAACACAACCCCTGGAGATATTGGCACATATGTTACTTTCCTCCATTTCGTGCGGGGCGCAGCGGGGGGTTGGCGGAGGTGGGGGGGTGCACAGTTCTGGCTGGAACACCTAACATCCAGGACCTTCCCCCGATGGAATATGGATGACGAGGCAGAGGCTCTGGACCTTGATTCTGGCTCACTTCTGCCCCAGCTGTGTGATCAGGGGCAAAGTAATTGATGTGTCCATTGTCGGTTTCCTTACCTGTCAGCACCCCTCATTTCCTGGTGACCTCTTGCTGGAATTAGAGATAAAATATGGAAGCATAGTGCATAGCATTGTTACGACCATCCCTCTGTTTTCTCCAAGTGTGGGTTTTCTAGAAGATACGTAGTATCAATGTAAGTCGTAATGTTACTACAGAAAAAATGATTCCTACTTAAGAGCTGCACAGAGAGACAGGAAAACTGGCTTGGAGGGAACGAAGCCCATCCCTGTAACTGCTGGAAATGAGAGCGGACATGAGAGACGTGAACGGCCCAGGATTCTGCAGTGGCCACAGGTCTGCACGTGCTGTGTGTAGCCTTGCTAGGGTCAGAGAGAAGGTCACGTGAAAGCGTAGAGTGTGGGCGTGCAGTCAGCAGGCCCTGAATGTTGGCTTCTGGTCATAAGAATATTATTATTCTGTGTTGAGATTGTAGCGAGTAACCACCGTTTGCGGATCATAGGTTTTTTTTGTTTTTTAGTTTTCTTGTTTTTCATCATGTTTGGTCATCAGACTCTCATCTAGGATGTGACCTTTCTCTTCTTGGAATTCGGGGTTCTTCATAGTAATTATAAATGACATGAATTTTTGCCAAACTGCCTCAGCCTCAGCAATCTGCTTTGATCTCGTTTTGCAGGGGGCGGCGCTGAAATACTTGCCGACGATCGTCAACGATGTGAAATTGGTGTTTGACCCCAAAGAGCTCAGGTGAGGAAGTGCCCAGGCCTGAAGTCTTCCCCTGGTCCTCCTCCTCCTCCTCCGCGGAGCATTTAGTTGGTGAGACGCTTGCAGTTCCGCCTCGGGTCAGCAGGGGTCGGTGCCCGGATCGGTCTGGAACGCATGCTGGTGGCCTCCACACTTCACTAATTACGACTTCATATGGAAAGGACATCCTCCATCACCAGTCACCAAATTTTCTTTAGAAACATTTCTGTGTAGCCCAGTGGGTATATGGTGCACATTTGGCATTTGGCATTCTTTAGGGTTTGAATTTCATATGTAGTTGTTGGGTTTGGGTTTTGGTTTTGTTTTTAGAACCTAAAAAGTCTGTCAGTAGGCTTTTAATATTCGTGCCGCACCTTCTCTTTGTCATAATGCTCACAGCTGCTCTTTGAGAGCTCCTGGCTGGGGAGCGGGAGGGCTGTAGGTCTCGGGCAGAAGAGTCAGATGTCACCTAAGATAATATTGAAAACAAACAAAAAAAACTTGGGGGAAGCTGGTCATGGGGCTTTCAGACCCAGGACGGAGGCTGGGGACTGGGTCGGACCTTTCAACCCGGTGTTACCACCGTCACCCCCACGCCCATCCTCAGCAGTTTCCTGGGTAGGGTATCACCGCCTCTGGAAAGAGCCAGCGGACGCACAGTCTTTGTTGTCCTGGTCACCTGCAGCACCGTTTTCCTCCAGTTTTGTTCTTGTTTTAACATTGGGCACAACAGGTACGTCCAGGCAACGGCACCATTTTACCAGCCTGAAGAGCCACCCAGATATTATTACTAAAGGGTTAGTTACACTGAGTAAAACGTGCTCATCCTTCGCATGCTCTCCTGCGGCCACCACGGGCCCCTTGTGCCCTGGAAGTGACAGGTGGGCCTGGCAGGAGGTGCTCTCCTCCCTGACTCGTCCTGTCTCCGGTGGGCCTGAGTGTTTCCTGTTCTGCGTGGACACATTGGCTTTCTGCTCCCAGAGACAGACAGTGTTGGTTAGAGCTTAGCAGGCCCTAAATGAGACAAGGAGAAATATCTGGGTCCCTGGGTGCCGTGTCCGCCCTCCCGGGCCTGTGGTGTTCATCCCTGCCACCGGTTCTTAGAATGGTCCCCAGACCAGCAGCCCTGGCAGCCCTGTCAGCCCCCTGAAACTGCCCAGAAGATACTGAATCCCGAGGTCCTCCCCAGATCTGCTGAATCCTCCAGGTGCTTCCAGGGAATGTTGTGGGGGGTCGCAGCCACATTCTGAGCCTGTCCTCCTTGCCGTGCCCAGGGACTGGCCCCTCGCCCATGGAGGGGTGGCACCCTGTGCCTGGAGACCCAGAGACACGCCTTCCGTGGGGCCAGCCCAGTCTGCTCCGGTCCCTTGGCCCTTTCTGCATGTGGACACCTCATCTACTGATTAAAAAAAGAAAAGACATTTCACACTATGTATACATGTTTTCCTGTTTAGAAAATTGACTCGTGTTTGGATGAAACAGGAGAGATCATAGGAGAACAACTCAAACTTAACTTCCCTGGATCCTTCCAGTTATCTTTCGCACACCCCACATGCACCCCCTAGAAATTCAGCACCACATTGGTTATATTATGGTCGGCGCCCGTACTTCAGGAACCTTGTCGCCCCGCAGCACGAGGCCATCTTCCACATCATAACCCTTAACGATTTTCATCCTGCTCCGGCCTGGGCTGTCCCGCCATTTATCTCAGTAACAACAAGAAGTGCATCGATTCTGTGCTTTCTCCACGCAAGATAGGCTTCCCCGGAGCACTCGCCACGCACTATCCAATTAATCTTTACAGCGGCGGTCCGGCAGGGGCGCTGTTATAACCCAATGTTGTGCTGAGTCAGTTGCTCGTGACGACTTAGTTCTTCCAGGCCAGCCCAGGCTGTGAGGTCACGGAGGACGGGCCGCTAGGCTGCCCTGCGGGGTGCTGGGCCGCGTCCAGTTTTTCATTATGGTAAAGCGGGCTGCGGTCACATTTTTGTGGCTTCATTGTCTCTGCCCTTATTAGCATAAACAGAAGTGGAATTACTGGGCCTTGCGTTTTCCTAGAAGATTTTGAATAGCTACCACCCATTTGCCCTCCAAAAGGTCAAACCAAACTTCTACCAGTGTGTTTGGTATCTGTCTTACCCAACTTTGCCAGTATGTGGAATTATCATTGTATGAACCTTTGCCCCTATCGTTGGGGAGAAGGGACCTCACAATTTTAATTTGGGTTTCTTTGGTTACTAGCAGGTGTTCTCCTAATACCCCTTCATAGGTGTTTTGGCCACTGGTGGAAGTAGATTTTTAAAAGCTTTGCTACTGAGATAGGGTTTCTGTGCTGCAAAACTCATCAGTGTCAGCGTTTCATGGACAGTCAGCTGGCTGTCACAATTGTGTGACCCCAGTGTGGTCCGCGCCCCCACCCCTGCCCTGGGCACCACTAAGCTTGCTATATGTACAGACTTGCCTTCTCTGAGCCTTTCGCACGAGTGGGATCATGCGCCATGTGGCACATGGTACCCGTCGTCTTTCATGTAGCATCATGAGGTCAAGGTAGTCCCTGTTGGAGCCCGTGTCAGAGTTCCCTTCCCTGAGTGGGTGAACTGGAGGAGGGTCCTGCATTGGGATTCTCCGCCCACCAGCTGGCACCTGGGCTGTATGTTCCCTCCTCGCTGTGATTCATGTCCCAGGTTTTCTGTGGATATGTATTTCCATTGCTCTTGGGCGTGGACCTGGGGGTGGAAATGCTGGCTCATGTGGTGGCTGTTCTCAGCATTTTGAAGAACTGCCCAAGAGTTTTCAAGGTTATTCCGTCAGCATGGTCCAAGGGGTCCAACTCCCTCACATCCCAGCCAACACTTGCTACTGTCATTTATGTCACGGCCGTGTTAGTGGGTGTGTGGGAGAAACAGCATCTTAAAGTATCGTTGTTTTGGACGAGACGTTGGCCCATGCTGCACCATGGGCATCAGCCAGCATCCTGTGGCATTCCGTGGCCCCTGAGGGGCCTTGCATCTCCTCGCCGTCTTGTAGCACTTCGGCCGCTTCGCTGTCCGATCCTAAATGCCTCCCTCGTGTCTTTCCTCGTAGCACGGTGTTCACTGAGTTCGTCCTCAAGGTCCCCACGGGCTCGCTGACCATTCAGAAGCTGTATTGCTTGATCGAAATCGTTCACAGTGACCTCTTCACCCAGCACGGTGAGTGGCCCCGGCAGTCATCGGACTGCCACCTTAGTGCTGTCTGCAGACCCCGCCCCTTCTGACCTCTCCTCTCCATGCCAGAAGAAGTGGGGGTGCCACCAGGTGAAAAAGCTCCGCGACGAGACAGGAAGGTTTAGCTCTTACACGGAGCACGGGCGCTGACGTTGGGCCCAGGCGATGCATCATGGAGAAATGCAGGCAGAGCCTCCTGGAGTGTGATCAAGGCGAGCCCCCGGGCCCCTGAGCAATCAGCGTGCATTGTGGCTGTCCCCACGTGTGCGTGGCACTCCTGGGGCAGCAATCACTGGCCGCTGCGCAGCTGATTGCAAAGGGAAACGTGAAGTTTTCTCTCAGTGTGGCTGCCGTGGTTCCGTCTCACCCCGGACTTCGCGGTCTTGGACGGGGTTCCTCCAGCCCTGCTCCAAGTGACACAGGTGCTGATGGCTTCTCTCCTCATTTTTCCCGAGGAAAGCCTCCCATTCCCCCATGTTACCTCCCCGCCCTTTTCATTAATCATTTTCTTTCCTTCTGGATTCGTTGAATTAATATTTTACACTTGTCAAGCAGCTTTATGGAAAGCGGAAGACCTTTGCCTAATTCCATAACCTTCCTCATTTATCAGAGGCAGAGGTGAAAACTACAGAGTGACATTCGGACTGAGAAGCACAGATTTGCTCTATTCCGTTTCTGTCCAGACGCCTTCACTCATGGGTGGCATTGCTCCAGGGCCGGGGCAGCCCCCTCTCCCCGCCCTCCCCCTGACCCCGGGGCCCACGTTCTTGTTGAGTTAATGGCTGGACCAGGATGCCATGTGTGGCGTTTGGACCCTGTGTGGGCCTGCTCACTTTAATCTTATTTCTTGGTTTAACTTTATAAAACACACTGGACTCTACCCTTGCAGCTAAGTGCACGCTAAGGGGAATGTTAAGGGAGTGTAGGTGGTAAGGGAACACCCAGGGAATGTTCCTGTTTATCACTGGTTGTGACGTCAGCCTCGAGGCTGGGCAGGTGCTATTTCCCCTGTTCCTCCCGCCACCCCGTTTCTGTTCTCATTCTTGGCCTCTCAGACGTTTGTCCGAGACTGCTGCGGATGCTGGTGTGGGAGCGCGCCCCGTGCAAACAAACATTTGTAGCTGTCAGTGAGCACTTGTAGCTCTTAATAAGCATTTGTAACTTTTTTAAAGCGGCAGTTTTGCTTAATAAGGAGTTACCAGGACACACAATATTTTGGAATAAGCTGTATCTTTTTAAGTATAAAGTTAGGAATTTAATCTTAACAGCAAGTTGTACCCACCAACACAGTAAGCGAGATGGTGTGAAATTGGTGAATCTGAAACTATCTCGGGCTAAGTGAGCCAAAGTCAGCCTGAAGCTTCAGGTGTCACAAGCTGCTCCAGAACTGCCCGCTCAGTGGAAGTCTTCGGAGTCTCCGGGGGGAGCGCCGTGCGTGCAGCCCCTCGCCAGCCACCTGGAGGCGCTTCGCTCCGAGTGTGCTGGCCCCCGGGGAGGTTGAATTCTAAGGCTCTTTCTGGGCAGGGACAGCGAGGGCAGCCCCAGTTTCTCTCCTCTGCAGGCTTCCTGCTTCTCGGGAGCAGCTAACAGCGTCCGGCCTGCCCATCAGGAAAGGCCAGCTGGTGGAAATCTCCCTGCTGGCCTCTTCTTGCAAAGATGTCACACCTCTGCAAACTGTTCTCTGCCACCCTTGGTTCAAATAGGTAGAGCCGGACCATTTTCTGAGGAGGGATGAAGGCTCTGATTTTCTTCCTTTGCTCCATTTCTTGTTAATTGTTAAAAAATGTAGTTGTCCGTGTCCTCTTTCCTGTCCCGAGGGGAACCAGTCAAACTGACTCCCCCTGTGTCCAGATGTTTAGAGTTTGATAGAATGCGATTTAGCTGCACAAGCTGCTGAGTGTGCCAGCTCTCTGGAATGTTCTCTGGGGCGTGGGATCAGAGGGCGTCACTGTGCGGGGGCTCCAGGGCTGGTCTTTGGTCATTAGTGCATATAATACCTCCCAGAAGACACTTTGCTCCAAAACTTTTTTTCCAACTGCCCTCAGTTCCAAAGGCATCCCTTTGCTGTAAGAGTTTTGTTTGAGTGGGAGTGGCGAGCTGACCTGTACAAGGGGCCAGCAGTGACTCCCAAACCCTTAGGTGCCCCTCTGCATGAGACCTCCCCTTGACTGGTGTGGGTCCCCAACTGCCGAGGCTCCCCGTGCCCTGGCTGTTTCCTCCCTTATTCCCTGTTGCTCCTCTCAATCCCTCTGAAGGGCACTGAACCTGACGATGATGACCCAGCTGGTTTGTCTGGCCGCACCAGAGGTGTGTCTTCTCACAAATGGGGTTGCGTTTGTCTGGCCCCAACCTGTGTGGACACCTCAGCGGCTGTTCCTGCCACCACCTGCTCACAGGTGTCCCCGTTGTGATGCTTCTTCTAGAGCAGTTTTATAAAATTAAGATTGTCTTCCATTTGCTAATTATTTAACTTATCCCCAGATCAGTGGAGATAGGGAAGGAGGGGCAGTCCAAGTCTATCTCTGGATTCATTGTAACGTTCTGTGAAAATTATGGAATATCTCAAACTAACAGAAAAGGGGGAAAAGGGATAGCAGATGCCCAGGCACCCATGACGGGCTTCAGAGTTTGCAGGCTACAGCCAGTCTGTCTCCCCCGGGGACCCTGGAGCGCATTTCAGCTGTCCCAGCGCACCGTTAGGAGGCCTTTCCAGGTGTGGGGTGGTTTCCAGAGTGATTGGCATTTCAGAAAAGGGAGGATGTGCAGAGGGGCTGGCCCGTGCTGCTGTCTGGACTCCACCCTGGATATTCTGCTTTGGTGGCCGTGAGGGACCCCGGACTTGTCAGCGGGCTGCACACGAGAGCCCGAGAGTTGCTGGTGACGGCTTCCAAGCCTTGTCTGCAATGTGACTGGACTGCGTGAAAGTGGTTGAGTAGATGACGCGCCTCACTAAGAGATGGCTCTTGCGTGTCATCTGTGATGTGGAGTGAGCCGATTTTCAAAGCAAGGTATGAAGGGATGGCCAGGTCAAAGCGTCCTAATTTATGCCTCTGGAGCTTTATCTCCATGTGGTTGTGTTGTTGCCCAGAGATCAACCAAAACCATGAAAACAAAAGCTTAAATCCTGTTACAGAAACGAGATATTTCTGTATCAGCAAACTGAACTAAACCCTAGGATGCCAAGGTTTAGGGTTTGTGCTCACACAATGTTTTACATTAATGTTCCTGAAACTGGAACAACAGGAATCAGCCTGGGGTTGCCTTGTCTTTGAATTCAGTCAGGAGCATGGGGCACACGTGCAAGAAGCCTTTGAGTCCAGACGGAGGGCCTGGGAGCACATACTCTGGGCCCCGAGGTGCTCCTTTCCGCTGCGGTTCTGCACCCGAGAACTTTGGAAAGCCCTTGCCAGTTAACACCAATTCCTGTCTTTACCCTTCACACCTCGTCTTGCCATGTCCCCATATTGAAAGTGGCAAAAGCAATGGACGGATCTGCGGTGGAGTGTGCTATATGCTGAGCACTGTGTGTTAGTGTTGTTTGGGGAGAGTGGGTGAGGTTCGAAGGGTAAAGATTTGATGATTTAATGGCAGGCAATGCCTTTCTTGTTTTGATAGCAGTTTCATCCTCTTGGTGGATTCCTTGGCTGTAAGCCTGGCTGGTGTTCCTGGCTCCCCTTTCTTTACTGCTTTCTGGGCGTTTTCCCTTGGGGGGGAGTGGGACGGCCCCCCCCCAGGGACTCTTCCCTTCAGTCCAGCAAGCGGGCGCCTTTTTCAGATGCCCGTCGGTCTCACAAAACTCCCTGTGTCCCGTGTCTGAACAGTGCGGGGCTTCTTGAAGATGACAGTATGAGGAGCTTACGTGATTTTCCTCACTCTTCTTTTCAGGGTGAACGATCCTTCCAGTTAGGAAGCCAGTGAGGGTCTCCCTTCTCACGATGGGGACATTAGTTACGGCAGCCCTTTGGGGGCTGTGGGCGAAGGCCTGGTTACCTGCTGGGACTAGCTATTAGGGAATATTGAAGTCAGGTTCCTGGGCTATTTTCACTGTGATTAGATCCAAGGTAGAAAATGTATTATCTCTAAAACGTTTTCTATTCATCGAATCCTCGTGCTTTAAGTGGTAGAAAGAAAAGCTGTGTGTTTAATACAGGCCTGTAATAAAATAGGCCTTAATGCTTTGATCCATAAACAAATCAAAATAAAAATCTCTTTAGTTTCTCCACTGTGAATACTGGAGAGGTAGTCCTCTCTGTATTGGAAGGAATCTTAAACCCAGGGCCACTCTGTAGCAGGTTGGCTCACAGGACGGATGACGTGGACTCGGAGAGGTGCTGGAGTTGGGCGGGGCCGCCGTGTGCTCTAGACACCTGCGGTGTATCATTCACTGTCATTCCGGAGTATTTCAGCTACAGCAGGGCTGTCGAACTCATCGTCACCGGGGCCACATCAGCCTCGCGGTGGCCTTCAAAGGGCCGAATGTAACTTTAGGACTGTATAAATGTAACTACTCCTTAACTAGGGGCAAGGAGCTCAGTGCTGCCGCCGGGCAGAAACAAGGTGCTGGGTCGGATCCGGCCCGTGGGCCTGGTGTTTGCCACCTCACCTGTGAGCTAGGTGGTTGTGCCGATGACTGCTAACGAACGGTACCAGCCGGCAGCCCCAACGACTGGTTATTTTAAATAACGGTGGAGTATGAATGGCATTTTCTCCTCGTCTGTTGCTTGGTGCCTTGAGAACATTTTCCCCGTTATCTGTAAAGCACTGTACCTCTTTCACCCCTCCTTCTACCTGCCATGCTCTATCTTTCCTTATATGTGTTGTCGAAAAGGGCACGGGTTGTTAAAACAATGCAGCCTTTTAGAAACAGTTTATTGAGGGTAAGTCAATTTCAGTTTCTTAATGACATCCACTCCAGTTCCATTATACTTTGTTGAGTACCTACCATGGGCTCAGAACTGTTGGTTAGCAAGTTTAATTCCGCAGACTTCAGAGTCTTAAAAAATGTGTAATTGGAAAAGAGCAATTCTCTTAAAGTCCAGATAAGGGCCCTGGAGTTAAGTAACAAGTCGGGGCCTGTAAAGAAAAGCAAAAAGCCAGGCAGGGAGCTGTCCACTGCTGTGGTGCTGATTACAGGTTGTGTTTTTGTGAACCCATCACCTACTCTTAAACTATTTCACACCCACCATGGGAGTAATGCATTCTGCAAACGGAATTCACTTCCAATGTCACATGTGACAAGACAAAAATAAATATGTGAATGAGCGCTACATAAAGTAAACCAAATTGAAGATTCACTTCCAATGTCACATGTAACAAGACAAAAATAAATATGTGAATGAGCACTACATAAAGTAAACCAAATTGAAGATTCACTTCCAATGTCACATGTAACAAGACAAAAATGAATATGTGAATGAGCGCTACATAAAGTAAACCGAACTGAAGGGCAAGATGTGCTCTTACAGCCTCCGTAGCTTCTCCCTTCTTGTTCGCTGTGCGACTCTCTCCTGTAAATTGGCAGGACTGGCAGTTTCGCAGGGTGTGGTTGGCCGAACCTTCATCAGGGCCAGTTGACTGGGTGTTCTTTGCCCACCTCTGGGTGGTCTCCTGCCCTGTTGCTTGATGTTGGAGCAGGAAGAGTGGTCTTCAGAGGGGCTGTGTCATATTGGCCAGGCTGACCCCGGCCACCAGCACAGCACAGCCCTGAGTCTTGACAGTGCAGGATTCCTTTGAGGCCTTATGAGCCTGGCTCTGTTCCTGCAGCACATGTCACCTACAGGTGACTTGCCTGAGCCCCTGGGAGGAGCCTCAGGTCAGCCTGCCATTCTCCTTCGAGACCCAGTTCTTCTTCTGTTGTGTTAGCCACTGCCTAGGTGCAGAGACTCTCCCCCGGAAGGGAGTGTTCCACACCGTGTGTTTTTGACATTGTTTTTACCACATACGTTTAACTGTCGGGCCCCCAGGAGAGAAGTGTGTTCCCGACCCCACTGACCCAAGACCTGTGTTCTTCATGACCTTCACTTGGCAGTTGAAAGAACACATGCCCCTCCCAGCCCTGTGCGTCCTCTCTGTTCCCTCAGCCCCCACAGTGCAAGGTGCTGCCCAGGGCCTGGCAGGCATGTGGGATTCTTTCTGAACCTACCAAGCACCTTCTTGATGTCCTTGAATCTGCCTGGAGAACAGACTCCTGGCTTGGCTGGTACTTCCCACATGGTCTTCCCTGGCATTTTTCTTGAGCCTTTCCAATTTTTCTTTCTGATTTGTGGGAGTCATTTGTGGTTTTCCTCCATTGGTCCTTCTTTCATTTCTTTTTACTGACAAATGATTTATTATTACACTACCAATGGATGCTTAAGGCCCGCTATGACACTTCTCCAGAGTAAAGGGTACAAAACAGCTGTTGTCCCCTCTCTTCTTCCAGAAGATGTCACGCTTGTCACTGACACCCAGCAGCTTCACCCAGAAGACATAGCTTTGACCAGCTTCTTTTTCCCATTTCCTGTTGTCAGCCCACATCCTGCCGTGTTACTGCCTCTGGTTTCCAAGATACTTTTCACTGCTTTGCCACCCTCCTGGTAAAGGTGCTGGTCCCTGGAGCTGAAGCGCAGGCCCCTGGGCTTTGCTCACTGCAGCACCCCGCCCAGGGCACCGCTGGCGTTCTGACCAGAGCCCTTGCCAGGGCGCCACCAGTGGACAGAGCCAGAAACCCGGTGTGGGGCGGCTGTGTTGAATTCAGTTCCAGAAAGGGGAGAAATAACACGCCCAGGTTCACTTGAGTGTGTCCTCCCAGTTCTGTTGCATCAGGATGGTTCTTGGAAAAATCTAATGTGCATCTCACATGTAAAGATACCAGAGTCATGCATGTTTACATGCGTGCACACAGGCATGGAGCCGGTGTAAGGGTCTGGCCTCAGGATCAGGCACGGGACCTGGCTCAACTGCTGCTCAGCGGTGCAGCCCCGTGCACCCTTCCGCCAGGCCCCGTCCCCGCGTCTGTGCCGTGCAGACCCAGCTAGACGGCTCCACTCTGCATGTCTGCTGCTGGGGGGGCGAACGTCACTGGAACGAACTGGGTCATGGGTGCCGAGTTCTCGGAGGGGTGGAAAGTAAGATGATGGCCCGTGAAAGGTGAAGAGCGAGCACCGCCCACCCCCCATTTATATGGCTCTTACTGTTTAATTCTCCTTGAAAGTGTGACTCTGGATCTCAGTTCCGTGTAACAGGCTCAAGGGTATTAAACGCACTTTATGGATCGTTTGTTTAATGTGACCAAACTGAGAATTAAGAAGCACATTACTCAGTGTTCATAAAACAAATGTTTTCAGTGAACAAATTCATTCTCACATTTGCGTTTTGTGGTAATGTAGAGCTGTAATGGGGTTCAAGACGGATATTCTGCTTGGACGTTTGTAAGCTGATGATGCCTGTTGAATACCTTTTATAAAGATTAATACTTCTTACCCTGTGCCCATTACTGGGGCATTCATCATCCTGGCTTTGCTCGCATGGCTGAGGATGAGCAGATGTCGCGTTCCTGCTGTCTGTGATCACAGGGGATCACCCTGGGGACGCTGGAGGGGGGCTGGGGGGCGGCAGGACCTCCAATCCCACAGCTGGGCTGCCCGCCCCTTCCTGGCTGCCGGGGAGTGCCGAGACTGGTCCTGGCCAGCTAGGTTCTGTCTGGACCCGGACTCGGAGCCAGCGGGCGGGGTTAAGTCCCGGAGTTGCATGCATGCCACGCAGGTCTGGCAGGAGACGGCTGTGGTCCTGATTCTGCTGTCAGTGAGGAGCACCAGCTCCTTAAAATGAGTGACTGCCCTCAAGGTCCCTAACATCTGCTTCCTGGCACGCTCCAGGCTGTGCGACCCAGCATGCAAGTCACGTACAGGTTCCAGCGGCGCCTGGCTGGGTGGCTCTGTGGGCTGGAGCATCGTCCCGTAAACTGGAAGGCCGCAGTGAGCGGGCACATGCCTGGGTTGCGGGTTTAGTGCCCGGTCAGGGTGTGCGTGGCAGGCAAGCGATTGATGTCCCTCTCTCACATCCAAGTTTTCCTCCTTCCCTTTCCCCCTCTCTAAACGTCCTCGAGTGAGGATAAAAAATAATTTAAAAATAAATATTCCAGAGACCACATTAAAAAGTACAAAATAATCAGTGGGATTGGTTTTAATAACACATTTGATCTAAAATGCCTCGG
Organism: Desmodus rotundus; assembly: GCF_022682495.2. NCBI lineage: Eukaryota > Metazoa > Chordata > Mammalia > Chiroptera > Phyllostomidae > Desmodus > Desmodus rotundus. The sequence goes on along the minus strand of NC_071390.1, from coordinate 3,368,106 downwards.
CGTGACTGCAATCTCAGTTACTCACGACGTACTCCACGTGTGGTTTTCGCGCCGAGTCGCTGAAATCCGGTGTGGTTTCGACACACACAGCCCACCTCTCTCGGGTGCCAAGTTCTTATCAGAGATACTTGATCTGTCTTAATGAACATTTGGTGAAACCCACCATTGAAAAGTCGATTTCCAGACCCAGGTTGTTCCAAACAGCTGTTTCCAGTAACTGAAGCAAGTGTCATGTTTTATTGTTTATTCTGTTACGGTTGTCCCAATTATATTTTTCCCTTTTGCCCCCTTCCTCCCAGGCCACCCCTCTCTGCCACGGTTAGCCCCCCCTCCATGTCATTTTTTTACATTTAAATTTAAGTGACCTAAAATTAGGTAAAATTAAACATTGCATTCCTCAGCGGCACCGGCTGTGTCTGCAGGTCCCGCTGGCTACTGGAGTGGCTGGCGTAGCTTAGGCACGTGTTTCTCTGTACTAGCCGTTGAAAAGGCTGACCTTGTATTATGTCGTTTCTGTGATTGCTGTTGAAAGCCACCATGTATGGGGTGCTCACTGTCTGCCAAATGCGGAGATTATGCCATTCAGTTCTCACGTTGCCCCGAGAGGCAGACAGCAGCCTCCTCGTTTTGCAGATAAGAAGCATTCGGGCTTAGAGGGTTTTCGTGGCGTGCCCCAAACCCAAAGCAGAGCGCGAGCAGGATGGCGGACGCATGGGGGTGGGCGGAACCTGCCGGAGCCCAGGAGACGTCCCCAAACCCCACAGAACCCTCGGGTCCTGGACTGCTGGTCACGTGGCTGTACCAGCCATATTCCAAATGGTTATCTGTGGGCAATTTATTTGAAATACAAAGTTTGTTTCTGCTTTTGATTGTCAGAGTTCCCAGGCCATCTGTTTGGTGCCTAAAGGGACTATTTGACACCGATCATCATATAGAAATGGCGTTCTGTTCGTGGGGAGGGCAGGGAAGGGAATCAGGACACGGAGCTGGGGCGGCCTGACAGCAGAGTCCTCTTCCCTGCCTGCGAGGGACAGATGCCTGCTTTCAAATAGGTTGCTGCCCGTGTGAGTGCGTGGGTGTGTGGTGTTTGTGCAAGGAGTGTGCGTGCGTGTGGTATGGGGGGGGTTCTGTGTGTGTGGTGTTTATGCGTGGCTGTATGTTGAGTGTTGAGAGTGGGAGTGTGTGTCTGTATTTTGAGTGTGTGTGTGTTGAGAGTGTGTGTGTGTGGTGTTCGAGTGTGTGTGTCTGTATTTTGAGTGTGTGTGTCGAGTGTGTGAGTGTGTGTCTATATTTTGAGTGTGTGTGTGTCGAGAGTGAGAGTGTGTGTGGTGTTTGAGTGTGTGTCTCTATGTTGTATGTGTGAGCGTGGGCAGTATACCTTCTTCCATGCCGTTGGGTTTTTGGTCTTGACTTGCGAGGACATTCGAGAGACTTGAGTGTTACTTAAAATTGTGTCCTGCCACCTCCTGAACACACCGAAAGGAGACCTACACGCGGAGGAAGAGACACCCTTGGGAAGTGGGGGTTTGAGCCCTCGTGCCAGTTTTGCTTTCGGGGAGGGCGGCCGAGTGGGCGGGGGAGCCCGGGAGCCGCACTCCTGTCTGTGACACACACGTGCACATGCGCGTGCAGGTGCCCCTCCGCATGCCGTCCAGACCAGCTTGGACGCCGTCCAGGGAAACTGGGTCACCAGAAGGCGGCCGAGATCTTGTTAGGATGCTGTTGTTCCTCTGGTGTCTTTTAAGGACAGAACGGGCTGTTTGGGACTGCAGGTCCCTCCCCACCCTTAGCAGGTGTGCTGTGGCTTCCCGGTGAGAAGCAGACGTGACAATGTAGTCACACGGCAACCCCCTGGCCAGGAAGACAGAGCTGTTCACAGTGAGCATGCGTGTGTGACACACACACACACACACACACACGACCTCCATCAGGTCTCGGTCTGCGCGCAGGGCTCCTGGTGTGGATGAGAACAAGGCCTGGCCCCTGGAGGTGGCATCCCAGCAAGGAAAAGGGGACCACAGAACCAGTGCGGCCTCGCAGTGTTGGCTGCGCTGCCCTTGGCCGGGGCCCAGCTGCTCTGAAGGACTCCGGGGCCTCGCCTTCCCTGCCTGGGGCTCTGGGCCACGTTTCTGAAGGGCACCGCCGCCCTTGCCCCTCCATCCTCGGAGGCCTGTGTGACATGCCTGGTGTGGTCAGTGCAGCCTCGAGGAAAAGCCTGGGCACCCGGCGGTCTGGTCCCGAGACTCGTGTGTGTCGGAGGCTGGAGCTCTGTCCTTGGCTGGGGTGTGCTGGCCCTCCCCCTGGAATGGTGACTGCTGTCACCACGCCCTCCTGCGGGTGCCATCTGCATACTCCCCTCGGTGAAGTGTGCTTACCCCACTTCCTCGCGTCCTGCCCTCGTGGGGTGGTCGTGGAAGACATCCGGGTTGTGCATGCTGGTCTCCCCGACGGGTCACACCACGTGGGGCTTTGGTGTTCTCAGGAGGCTGCGAGAACGAAATGTGCCGTCAGCCTTGACAGAGTGGCCATGAAGTCCCCAAAGGTTGTGTGGTTTCTCATCAAGGGACGCTGGATAACAAACAGCTCACCCCTGGGCAGGGGGACAGGGGCCGTCCACTCAGGGGCCCCACACGGCTGACAGTGCCTCCCCGCTGAAGATGGACAGGGAGGCCGGGCCTCCTGCACCCTGGGGTGACTGACAAATGGCAGCTACACACTCCATTACCTGTGAGAACAGTGCAGTCCGCACACAGTGGCTTTCCCGGCCTGGCAGGTAAATGGGGCTTTAAGGGGTGGGTTCCGCCAGGCCACCTGGGCGCCAGGGCCTGAATGGCCGTTTCTGGCGTCTCTGAGTCTGGAACTGGGCTCCTCTGATTCTGTGAGACTCTTCATGGACACACCCTCCCCCTCGGGGCTGGCCAGCCACCAGGCCTTCTGCCCCCATTGGGGCCCTCCTGGGGTTTTCTGGGCGGCCTTGCCTGGCTTTCAGGGTGATTTGTTTTCCCTGGTCCTGTTGCCCCAGTTTTCCTGGACCTGCTTGGATATTCACAGTCCTGCCTTCTCCCTCAGAAGCATCTTGGGAATTCAGCTTACTCTCCTGAATGGTGGCAGTGATAGGGATGACCGAGAGTGGACGGGGTGGCCACTGATTTACCCCCTTTGAGGGTGACCACACGGGACAGTGTGTTTCCGGCGGAAGGGAGAGACAGCCCATCCTAGGAATGTCCTGCTGGGGACCACGAGGGTGGCACAGGCCTCCCATGGGACGGGACTGGACTCAACAGGTATGCCGGGTCTCAGGAGGTGGGAGTGTCACCCCTCTAGTGGACGCTGTGTTGTGGTTAAGGTCAGAGGTGGCTGTGGTTTGTGAACGTCCAATACTCTAGGAAAGACGGCAGCCTTTGGTGTCGGTGGGATTCACGTGTTCGGTGGGTCAGCATTTTGGGCAGATGTGTGTTCGGGCTGGCTTCGCTGCCCGGAGGTCATTCTCTTCAGGTATGTCCTTGGCCTGGCTTTGTCCTTGGGCAGCCCTCTCATACTGTGGACCCTCCCATAGTGACAGCGTGTCTGGCTCAAGGGGCCTTGATGTTCGGAGAGACGCTCTTCATGGGGACCTGCGTTCATCCGGTGGCAGCGCAGGAAGGGTGGGTGAGAGAAGAGGGAATCCACTGGGCCCCTGACATCCAGGAGCACAGACACAGAGGGACCGACCTGGTGACCTGGGACAGCGCCTCCTCCCTGCGCTGCACTGTGCTCTGGCTCCCGGACCTCCTGCTGCTCGGTCCCTGAATCACAGCCGAGAGGCTGGCCTGTGCCCAGCGGGGCAGCGGGGCAGCGGGGCAGCGGGGCAGTGAGGCAGTGGGGCTGCGGCCTCTCATGCACGGGCTCTGCCGAGGTGCTGACTCCTGCAGTTAGGAAGTCAACAAGTGAGCTCACATATTCACCGGACGACGCCTTCTGAATGCGTGGGGCCGCTCTCAGTCCTGTCCGGGGGACCCATCTCAGCGGAGTTTGAGGAAGTCTGAGCGGTACTTCCTGCCCCTGGTCCCCAGATGCAGTGGCACGAGGGGGCTCATGGACTTCTGTCCCCCCATTTCTCCGGTCCACTCCCGCGCCCGCTCCTGCGTCCGCATGCCGGCTTCCACCAGTGTGTGCGTCGTCCTCGGGAAGGTCTTCGACTGGCCCTCCGCGTGCGCACAAGACCCTTTCCAGGGGTTTGCGCTCGTTTTTTTTCTTGTATAAAAAAGGGCAGGAAACAGTAAAGCAGCACATGCTTCTACGTCTCAGTAACGCTGCAGCCCCTACACTGTGAGACCCTAAAAGCCGGCGGAGTGTATTTAATGTTCCGAGCTCTGCTGTCTTCTCCCTTGTGCTCCACGCCTCAGGGAGGGACAGTGGCTGGCCAGGGCCCCAGCACGGAGCTGGGCGGTGCTCAGAGCGCCCGCCAGGGTTGGGGAGGCTCCGGCTGGGGGGGTTTCCCAGCTGGAAGAGGCATTTAGTGATGGCGTTTTATCCTTGATCTCCTTGGTATCCGTTTCCTTGTTGCTCTTGAATTTTCTGACCCCCTGTTTCTCTGCTGCTGTCGAAGGAACACCTGAACCCCCAAACATTCTCTGGCTCTGATCCTCGTACCCCAGGGCCCCACATTTCCCAGCCTCCCTGCAGGACTTGTGTCTGCTCCCTGTTCCCACTTCTTCCCTCCTCAGCCCCCAGGAAGCTGCCTTGGGAAGGGGTCTCGGTGCCTTTAACGACACATCCTACGCTGTTTTGGTCAACCTGTTCTCGCCACCATGTTGGGCCGTGCGCACCACCCTGTCCTCCCCCTGCCAGGGGGAGCCCACGCCTCCCTGCCTCTGCCCCACCTCTCCTCTCTCTGCCCTCGTGTCCTGCATCCCTCCTGTCTGGATGCTCTCCATCCTGCACACGGCCCCCCAAGAGCATTATTATATACCTGGCCTACCTGGCAGGGAGGCTGATGGCCCCCCCGGTCTGTGTTTCTCAGCCAGAAATCGCCTCCAGCCTTGAAAGCTCTCTCTCCATTTGCCCCCTTGATGGGGTCACTTTGGGTGTCCAACAGGCAACTCCAACTCGACTGTCCGAACCCAAACCCTATTCAGACACCCCTACGCACCAGGATGCGGGCCCAGAGTATCTGACCCTCCAGGTCTCCACACCCTCCCCTGCAGCGCCAGCCTGCCTCCCATCTATTCTTGTTCACGGTCTTTTTTTCAAACTGACAGCTGCAGCAGGGGCTCGGGCCTTTGGTGTCTCTTCCCTAGACGGGTGCAGGAACTAACTGACTGACTCCATGGCTCCCATCCCCACCACCCTGCCTGTGCAGCATCACGGAGGGTCAGTGTAGCATGCTCTAGTTCCCCACCCCCTTCCACCTCACCCATTGGGTTCCTGGGGAAGCCCAGCCAGCACCGGCCCTCTGTTCTCCCGCCACCCCTCCTGAACTGTACGCATGCATCTGGGCATCCATCGTTTGCTCCAGCCTCCCTGTCTGTGCGTCGTGGTCCCTTTCCTGGACTATCCCCATCCCCCCATTGCCACCCCACGTGGCAAATTCTTGTTCTTCCTGCCAGCAGGGGAAGGTCCTGCTTCCTGAAGGACCTTCAGGACAAAGTTGACTTGAGAGACCTCCCTGGCTCTCAAGGCCAAGGTCGGTGCCTGCTCCCCGCTGCTCCCACCCTTCACATGCTCACACGTTAGCTCAGGAGTCTGGGAGGCCGGGGAGAGGCTGTGGCTCGTTACTGGCATCGGTGTCACGTCATGACCACGTGTCCCCTGTCCTGAGCGTCTAACCTGTGCCAGGCTCAGACCTTCCAGTTAACCTTGGAGGAGAGCCTTGTGCCTCATACCTGAGAGCAGCCTAGGCCATCGTGCCCGTGTCAGAGACGAGGACACTGAGGCTCGGAGAGGGCACGCGAACTGCCCAAGGCGGCCCTGCTCAGAAGCCCGCAGAACTGGAGTCCGACAGCGTCACGCCGGAGCCTGAGCCCCGAGCCAGCACACTGTCCCTCTGCGGGCACGAGCTGGCCAGAAGTGTCCTTGAGCAGGTGGCATCGGGTGGAGGGTCATATAAGGGACGGGCCAACAGAGCGCAGAGGCCTGCAGGAGGCCGTGGCGTGTGTGAGTGAAGGAGCTGTGCTCCATCCCTCCCCGGAGTGAGTTCGGAGAGCTGCCACTTGAATCAGTTCTGTTGTGAAAAGTGGTTCGTTTCAAGGTGCACATCACCGAATTGGTAGGTGCACAAAATGAGTGAAAACTCGGGCGTGTGTCTGCGTCTGTGTGCCCGCTGTGGGAAGTACGTGCTGAGGTGTTTTGCATGTATCCACGCGCAGTAATTCTGTCTTCGCCGTGGAGGATGCGTCCCAGCGCCCCGCGGATGCCTGAGACCGCGGGTGGTGCCCACACACACATCCCGTGTATACCAACACCTGCACATAGTGTGTTTTCTCCTACCCACACCTCCTATGCTCGTGTTTAGTTTATAAGTTCGGCACAGTAAGAGTAACACAGGAATTGATAGTGAAATAGGGTAATTATAGCAAGATACTGTAACAAAAGTTATGTGAATGCGGTCTCTCAAAATACCTCATACTGTTCCTTCCGCGTGGAGATGCTGGACAAAGGGGTGACTCACGTGCTGGAGGCGGATGGGGCAGCATGGCGGGAGATTTCGTGACGCTAATCAGAAAGCATGCAATTTAAAACTCATGAATAGTATGTTTCTGGAACTTTCCACGTACTGTGTTCGGACTGTGGTTGGCTACGGGCACCTGAAGCCACAGAGCAAGGTGGTTGGTAGGGCGGAGTGCGGCGTGTTTGTGGAGTGCGTGTATTTACAGAGATACCCGTGCTTGTGCGTGCAAACGCCATCGCAGCGGAGGTGACTTCCTCATAGTGCAGCACCTGACTGTCTCCACATGTCAGCTGGCAACATGCAAATGTAGTGTCCTTGGGAATAATGTGTCGCGCTAGGGAAACCAGCTCCTAGCAAACACGAGCCGCGTCCGGGGGGGGCCTCCCGCTGACTGGCAACCCCGTGTCCCCACAGACTGCAGAGAGATCCTGCTGCCCATGATGACTGACCAGCTCAAGTACCATCTGGAGAGGCAGGAGGACCTGGAGGCCTGCTGCCAGCTGCTCAGTAACGTCCTGGAGGTGCTGTACAGGAAGGACGTGGTGAGTAGGGCGCACGGGCCGCCCGGAGCGCGTCGTGACTCCCGCACACCCCGCCTGGGGCGCTCCGCGAGCGTTCCAAGAGGAACACCTTGGTCGTATGGGTTTTCCACTCACTCGGTCAAGGTGCACTCTCAAATTTTTTAATTTACGTATGAGGTGTGCTAGTTATATTACAGCGTTTATTCTTCCACGTCAAACGACTTGTTTTTAAGTGTCTTTCCTGTACCTTGTCAGCTAAACGCCTCTCAAGACTCAGGTTCCGATTCTCAAAGCCGGGCCAAGGCCTTGGTGTCGAGAGCGGGGAGCAAGCAAGCGGAGGCCGTTCACCTGCACTCTTTCCTTCGATTCTTGCTCCTTCACAGTGATGCACGCACGCAGGGTTTCTTCCAAGCCACCGGCGTTTCTGCGGGTTTCGAGGAAGCAGCGTTGTGCCTCCTCCGCCAGGTCCCTCTCCCCGTGGGTGATTTTTTCCTGGGCTTTCCCAGCTCGTTTTTATTCTCTAATGACACTTCCTCCTGCACCTCTGAACTCCGCACCATGCCGTCGACCTTTTCCTTACTCAGCAGTTAGTGCAGGCACGGGTGAGAGTCGGACCCTGCGCTCCCCTGCCCCCGGCGTGCCCCCACATGTGTCCCTGCGCACGCGTGGGCACGCGTGACGGCACTGGTTCTCCCGGAGTGTCTGCAGGCGTGTACGGGGCCTCGTCGGTGTCTGCCCGAGCACCGCGCAGACCGGCGGGATTTTCACGTCGCAGGGCTGGCCGTTAGCCCTGTCCCGCCTGACCTCTGACACGATCCCAGTCAACACACATGTGTGCCTGTGCTGCCCATGTGCCCCGGCCCGACCTCTCAGAGCCCGGCCAGTGCCCTTGGAGACCAGGCTAAATTCACCCTCGGCGGCGATGGCCACCCGGGGACACGGCCTTCAAGAGGCTTTGGAAGCCTGCACCCAAAGGGCAGCCTCCAGTGGTTCCAGTCCAGGGCCCAGGGTGTCCCTGTTTTTACTGGAGGTAATTTGGCAGTAAAGCCTCGTGCGGCCTGACCTCACACAGCAGGTGTGGCCTGGCCTGGCCCCATGTGGAAGTTACTTAAACACGTTCAGTCCTACGGCACGTGAGATACACGAGGAAACTCCTATTCACAGCCAGCCCTGTGGCTCAGTGAGTCTCAGGTGGCGCCCTGAGCCGGCGTGCACACGTCCCGCTCCGTGCGCTGGATCCCCAGGTTGCTGGCGTTGACGCACAGAGCCCTCTACGGTACTGCCCGCCTGCCCGCCTGCCTCCCTTACAAAGGGCCCTCCAGGGTGCTGCCCGTCTGCCTGCCTCCCTTACAAAGGGCTGGCATCACCAGAAAACTAATTGGTGGGCTAATCAGGGTTCATAAACATTATGTTGTTTAAACAGATTTGCTTTCATTTTTAAGGTTTACTTGAATTCAATTACTATGATTATATAACAAATTATCATTAATGGACTCTAATTAATAAAATGGCTTGAGTTTTCTTTGTGAAGGCTTTTGCCTTTGACAGGGACCATTTTTCATCTCGTAAGGGCTACTCATCAATTTACTCTCTTCAGGGGAAGTGGGTTCGGTGACAGCCGCTGGGGTGGGCGTCTTGATGGGTGTCCCAGGCGCTGGTTCTGACCCGTGTGCCCTCCCACAGGGACCAACGCCGCGGCACGTGCAGGTCGTCATGGAGAAGCTGCTCCGGACAGTGAACCGGACCGTCATCTCCATGGGGCGCGACTCGGAACTCATCGTAAGTGCTTGGTGCCCTGGCCGGGGGGGCTTCTTTGTGGCGAGAGCCTCTTTCCCAGAATGCCATTGACTTTCCAGCCTGAACGTCCGGCTGGTCCTTTTCCAACTCTCTTTTAAAACTAAGCTTACTTCCTTCCGTGTAGCGATGGGGCGCTGTGCGTTTATTTACCTTTTAAACTGTGCTCGTTTTCCGCCGTCTTAGAAGCAAGTGTCCAGGTTGGAGGGTGAGCCAACCAACATTTTAGAGACGAGCATTTGTTTCTGCTTTGTTATCACTCACTTTTAGCAAAGGACATGTCTGTTCTTCTAAGTGTCCATCCTTCTGGCTGTTCTTTCTCCATATTTACATCTACGATGCCGTGAATAAAATTCTTCTGACAGACCTTAAAAACTAATTGAGGTGCTCTGATGTAGCCATTTTATTTTTACTCTAATGTGTTGTAGATGCTCCTCCTGTACAGATTATTGAGGCAAGAGATGGTATTTTTTTAAGGAAATTTCTAAGAATAACATAAAGCTTGTATTATGGTGCTTTACCCCAAAGCTTACCACTTTCCTCCTCACCCCCATTGTTCTTACGTTTGAGTTCTTTGGCAAAAGATGCAAACGTAGGACCCATTTAATTTCTTTCTTTTCTGGTACATGCTACCATTTAATTAAGTTTCTTCGTTGGCATTTGAAAAAAATAACTTTCCCAATGAAACAGCAGAACGTGCTGTTAGAGTCTCCACTGGTTGTCTGATCGGCACAGTCGTCTTCGTGTGGCCTTAGCTGTCTCCACCTGTCCTCGACATGGACAGAGCGAGGTGACCCCAGCTCTGTCCCTCTGACAACGAAGCAGGGACACGGTGTTGCCCTCGGGATGGTGTCACGTGGTGGAAGGAGTGGTGTACGGCTTCCTGTGCTGCTGGGATGGGCTGGGTAGGCCAGGCTGTGGGCGCTCGACGCCGCCCACAGGGCCACAGTGAGCGCGTGGCGGGCTCCCAGCAGGGGAGGCACGTGAGCTGGAGAGGTGCTCCTGTCTCTGGTTAGGGGTTGTGTTTCTGGACTCAGGGCCGGCTGGCCAGCAGTTAAACTGGGGGAGGTGGGGGGGAGCCCCTAAATGTTGGCACAGGTCCTTGGAATTGGAGAGATTGTAACCCCTGCTCACAGCTCAGCCAGTGGATGTCACGCAGGTGGCACAGAGCGTGGTGTCGTCTCTCAGACCGTGGGGTCCGGAGGTGTGTGGGAAATCTCTCACGTCTCAGGCAGAAAGGTTACCATGGCAATGATGAGAGCTGCCCGTCACCGAGCCCTGGTGTATGTGCTGGCCGCTTTGAGGCTCACAGGACGCTTTCCGTGTGGTTCTCACCTTCGTCATACCTGTGCCACCACAGGAAATGCCCTGCGGGGACGAGACAGCGTTCTGTGCCCTGCAGCTCTGGTGCGCGGCCGGGTTTGGTGCCAGCACCGGCCACCCTGTCCCTACGGAAGGCGGAGGCCGCGGATGTGGATCTCATTGGGGCTCCAGGGTTTCCAAGAAGACTCTGGAATACGCCCAGGCTGACATCCTCAGTAGGAGAGTGACCGTCCAGGGTCCAGGACAGGAAGCACCTTTTCAGGGTCACCAGCAGTCCCTCCCATGGGCCAGGGCCTGGGACCATCTGCAGGTGGGACCGCCGGCAGGTGGGACCGTCAGACCAGGAGCTGGAGGCAGCTGTGTGGTGCGAGGGGCCCTTAGGGGATCCTTGGGGACAGTCCTGGCACTTCCTGAGGAGGGTTACGACGGTGAGGACCCACACTGGGTCTCACCCAGCGGTGTCTCCCTCCTGCTGAGTAGTCGGCTCCGGCCCAAGGCAAGCAGCCCACGTCCGGGCCCATTTCCCACTGTCCCCACCTTCTGCAACAGAAGTTCAGGAGCAGGAAGCAGATCTGGGCCCCGATCCTGACCCTGAGCTAACACCTCCCGACTCCAGCGCCACCAGTATCTGTCCCAGGAGTCTGGAGTCTCCGTTTATCAAAGCAACTAGGCTGTCCTGGAAGAAACCTCAAATAACAGCTGTGAATAAGCTCTAATTGCTTAATGAGCGACGCCAGCCTTGAGATGTTTTCAGGATGGGTATGCGCCACTTAAAATTAGAATTGCTTAGAAGGACCTTTCAGTCACTACAGGTCCCTCTGTGGTGGCCACAGAGTGGGAAGATGCTCCCTTGCAGGCTGGGCTCGACCTTGTGCTCGACCTTGAGCTTCTTTGTGGATTTCAGCTTCAGCTGCTCCACGTCGGTGTTGCCGCTTATGTATGTAGGTTAGAGGGGGATGTAGGGTGGGGGGAGAGATGTCCCTGAGGAGGGGACAGCAAACTTGATCAGCAGGCTTCTAGAGTGGAAAAAGCCCGGAAAGTGGCACACAGACCTGTCTGGGGGGGTGCTGACACCCCGTCGTGTCACCGAGGTCTCCGTCCCTACGTGCTTGTCACTCAGTTGTACATCCATGGAAGGGAAGTGGTGTCACTGCGCATCAGCTCCCAGAGGCTGAGTTATCTCTGAAAATGGCCGTACAGAACGGCGGCGATAAGTGTTCCCTTGATGACCGATTCCATGGTGTTGGCAGCAGTCACACCAGAACTGCGGCCTCTTCTCCCCCGGGGGCTGGTGGTGGGCAAGGGGGTCGAGGTCTGGCACGTCCCGTCTCGCGTGTACGGGATTGAGAACCGGCGCGTCGCACAGCAGTGGAGGAGCTGGGGCTCCCGGCACGAGCCTTTCCCTTCATCAGTGTCGGGAGGGTTTTACATTAACCTCCAGGCAGTGGTCGAGCGCCCTTGTTTTAGTGCCTTTTCTCTGTCAACATTGTGTCTGAACTAGGCTGTTGCAATACGAGGGTGGGGCCGGAGCCTCCCCGGTCCGCCCCCAGAGGGGCCTGGCGGGTGTCCTGCCGCACGACGAGGCTGCCACCCCCTCCTCATTCCAGTGCAGTCGGATCCTGTGGAGACGGCAGTGAAGGGCTTACTGTTGTCTTGTCTGACTTCAGAGTTTCCTGTTCTCTTCGTGTTTGAAGAGGGTTGTAGGCCCTCAGTGGGAGGCAGCTCTCTTAGCCTTTGGGCGAGTTCAGAGCAGGTGACTGTGGTGGGTTAGGTGCTCTTGTCTATGGGCAGGTGGCCTGAGCGACAGGTAGGTGGGTGCTTGGGTCCCTGCATCCCAGCCCCTGTCCCCACCTGGGTGACTTTGCTGGAATAAGCACTTGTCTGCAGACGTGTTTGAGAGCCCAGGAAATGAGTAACGCAGGAATAGTCCTTCTGCAGTACTCAGCTGCTGCTTTCAAATGATCAGATTTACCTTCTGTTAATGGGTCATTTAAAAATGTAATTGAGTGAGAAGGACTTTTAAAGATTTTTCTGTGGCCTGGATACACCCCAGAAGACTTGAAATTACCAATTCCCTGAAAGGAAAATGGGAGTGTCTCGAAGGAGACATTCCTGTGCAAAGTTCTCCGAAGCAGGCTGGGGAAAGGGAGACTTCCCGCCTGGGTCCCCACTTGCCTCGTGACCTCCAGACCTCCCGACCCTTCCACTCAAGTGATGGGGGCTCTGTTTCCACTCCGAGCACCACCCACAAGGGGCACTGGAGGGGTGGGGTGGGTTTCCTCATGACAGCGGCGTCCTGGGTGGGGAAGACGCCATCCGGGAAAACCCAGTGCTGTCTTTGAACTTGGCTGACCCGCACAGAGCCACGGCTTGCTCACTGGGAAGAGGAGCATGGTAAGAAATGGCCGTTCAGTGAACAGAGCCCCCTTCCCAAGACTCGTCACCAAATATGTGCACGAAGACATGCTGTCTCAGCGCAGGGCCGTTCAGTGTGCAATATTTATTCTAATGGGGTTCACGAAGCAGTGTGCTTTTGCGAAGAAATGCTACTCTTAATGTTATTTGCAGAAGGGCATGATACATTATAAAGGTTTCAAATGGACAGCGTCTGGATTTTCTGAGCACGTGCCATCCAAAGTGTCTTTAGCAGCAGGCTGGGTAATAAATCTGCTTAGAGAACATGTGACTTTCAGGAAAGCACCTCCCCCGGGTGCATCCGTCAGCTGCGGTGCCTGCAAATTCACTTTTACTTGGTGTGTGTGCAGCAGTGTTCCCTGCCTTCCTCGTGGGCCGGTGGCCCTAGCGTTTTTCACAGGGAAGGCCACTCGCTGAAATCACTGCAGAGGAAATAAAAACCACCACGTCGTTGCCCGGGTGAGACAGGCCGCAGCTCTTGCGTGTTCACACCGGACGGCAAGGTGCCCCGCGCCAACGGCCAAGCTGCTCAGCAGGCGCTGTGGGGCCTCCACAGGGCCCGCTCCACGGCCAGGGTGTGCGCTGCACGTTAGGGCGTGTTTCGTCAGCGCTAACTCACAAAGCGGGATTTCCCGCAGTAAATGAGCCGGTGGTACACACACCCCGAGCCCCACGTGCTGCTGGTGGTTTGTCTTGATGAGGGGAGGCGGGTCCCATTGCAAAGCCGCTCTGCCGTCTGCAGGCGATGCTGCTCCCGGAAGCTGCCTGGCTCAGTGAGCAAGTCAGCTTTCACTTGCTGGTAAACCTGCTCTGGAAAACGCGGCCCCCAGCAGGGAGGCTGGGCAAGGGGCTATGCTGCCTCGCACGGGGCGTGGGGAGCGGTGGAGCTCACGGCCCCAGCCTGGTTTCCTTCTCGCTCTTGCGGCCTCCTAGGAGAGGCAACAGTGAGCCCGCTCTGCGTGGTGGGGCGTGTTCTGAGCTGTAACCCAGGGCTGTGCATCTCCTTACGCTGCACCAGAGGCAGCCCCCCAAGGAGGGCGGCATGTGAGGCAGGGCCCTTGTTCCTGTCCCAGACTGAGGGCAGCCTGACCCTGGCGCAGTCACACCACACCTCAGGTCTCCGTGGTGACGGATGCCTCGCCACGTGACAGGATGTGTCGGAAGCTCCTGCTGACTTCCTGGGCTCTTTCCGAGGTAGTAGGGTCCTCCCAACCTTGCTCCCTCCCTGTTCCTTCTCTGTGGAGCTGGGGAGGTGGTCTGAGGTCACAGGAGCAGGGCACAGGTCCAGGGCCGCTCCTCAAGCGAGGCCAGTGGCATGCTGTCAGAGTGACAGGGGGGACCCTCTGTGGCCTGGTGGCCTTTGTTGTACGGGGTGGCTCAGAAGAGGGGCCTCTGCAGCAGCAGCAGGTGGCTCACAGGTGGCTACGGAATGTGACCCCTGGCTGCTGTGGGGGGTGCACTGGGTCCTGCACCCCATTCTGCACCAGAGTCACCCTCATCCCCGTCTCCTCCCCAAGGAGTGGCCAGCACAGTGGGAGCCTCGTCTCAGCCGCCAGTGGGCCCTCCTCCTTGGAAGCAGACCCTGGTCTCGCAGCAACTGGGAAAGAGGGTGCGGGTCTCCCCTCTCCTGGGCTCCCAGGAGGAACTCTTCCTGGGAAAGGGCTCAGCACCAGGCTGGTCTCTATGGGAGAGGTGGGGTGCTCGGATGAGCTGAGGTGCGGGTGTCCCAGCCAGGGCAGGGAAGAAGAAGGGAAGGGATGGCGGGCCCCTGGGGCTGGGACCTCATGGATGGGTGGGTAGAGAGAAGCTGTCCCCGTGGGGCCACAGACACGCATGGTTCGGTTGTCTGTCTGAGATTCCTCACAAACTGGGTATCAGTTAGTCAGTGTCCCTCCTGTGAGTCTGTGTGGTGGGCGCCCTGTGTCCTCCAAAAGCCACCCCGTTCTCCTTGTGCCCACAGCCCAGACCAGGCTGTGTGGTCTGGGGAGCTGAGTCCCAGGTGGAGTTGGGCCCCACCCGTCCTCAGTCCGGCCACCCAGCGGGCTGTACCCCCGTCTCGGGGTGGTCTCATCTCCCGGAGCCTCGGGGAAGCCTTCCCCAGCCCCACCGTGCCCTCCCCACCCCCCGCCCCCAGCTGTCACTGCTCTGAGACCACTTCTGTTCGCCCGAGTCCCCGAGGCCATGGAAGGAGTTCAACAGCCACACAAAACGGGACCTTTCATTGTTTTATTTAAAAATTAATAAAGAACTTAGTGACTAGTGTAGTAATTTAATCTCTATACGTGACGCCATGGGTACATGTACATATGAGGGACACTGTACTTTTTACCTTGGTTTTTGTGTCAACGTTTGTACTTAAATCTTTCTAAGATGAGAACTATCATCTGTTAGTGACATGTCACCATTAAACTCTAAAGTGGCTTTGAAATAGTTTCTGTTCTGAAGACAGCTTTTTGAAAATGGGGATGAGTCTATCTTCAGTCTCCCTTTTTTGACTCTGAAAAATGTATTTATTTTGTCTAGACCGCTTTCAAAACAGGGACAGCGTTTCGTTTCCTAGGCCGTCCCCTCGTGTCAGCAGATTTATAGAACTAATTAGAAAGCTGCTTACACCCTTATTTCCATTCACAGAGAGAGTTGGGGATTCTTAAAACACAAGGAGAGATAACGTGTCGCCAACATTTTTGTATAACTTTAGTTAAAAACAGTAGAAAATACACGAAATGTGTTTTCTTAAATTTTATGTCAGCACGACACAACGGCACTTCCTTCATGAGACGGGCTCCCTGTGTTCATCCTTCTCTGCACAGAAATCCTCCTCAGCTCTTTCTGTGGGCACCCCAGGATTTGCATCCTTTGCAGGGTTTCCACAAAAGAGGCGTGTTCTTCTCTTGATGACAGCGTACATCCGCGGGAGAGCTTGAGTAACCCCCAGAGAACGCTGGCCTGAGAAGACTCTTCCCATCTATTTCAAGGTCAGATCTGATTGCTGATCGCCACTGGGTCCTTGTAGAATCCCAGCACTTGGAACTAAAGCAGATTTGCGGGTGAGTCAGGAGGACCACGCCAGGCAAGAAACAGCTCCGATCTGACCCACGAAGGCGGAGGTCCCTCTAAGGGGGGCCACGGCGCATCTGCTCCGAGACACGTGTGTGTCAGTGCTAGATTGGATGTGAGACTCTGGACAGAAACGTGAAGACTAGGTTTTCACGTATGTTCACAGACTGTTCAAAATTGAAGTACAAAAAAAGAAAAAAAAAAAGGCAAAACGAGGTCCCTACTCCTATTGTGAAAAGCAACAATGAATAGACAAAGTTCGTTCATAGGCTGCGGGGGCTGGTTTCTATAAAAAGATACTTGCAAAGGAATGAGTGAAAAAATAAAGGAACTAAAATTTATATTGCAATGTGTAATCAAAAGAGAACTCAGGTGTCACTGTTCATTTAAAAAATACCTAAAAACATCGGATTCACAGCTTTCCCCTAGTATTCCGCATAGTACACCCCCCAATAGGTTCACTGCAGGTGTCCCCAAGTTTGAGGGTGGCAGCTAAGCTGGACACACGGTTTCTCTGGGAGGCGGTTGGGTGTCCCCAGCTGTCACAAAGCACAGCACAGTGTGCAAAACACCGGCCCGCGTTCGGGGTGGGGACCGAGGTCGGCCCAGTCGGCCCGCAGAGACACACACCTGTGACGGACCGGTGACTACGTTGTCCTTTGTGCATCTCTCTGTGTGTTTCGGGATCCTCGCCAGAACGTACCATTCGGCCTTTGGGTATCAAAAGGTTAAAAACGGGATCTGAGAAAGCTGAGTGTCCGACAGCTCTGACCCTGTCAACCTGCAGTGATTGAAGGCATGTCCTGACTTCGGGGGACTGCTGGCTGCTGGCCACGGAAAAACGAGCAGCAGGCGCGCGGCGGGTCTGAGACGCGGAGGGCGCTGAGCTGGCGGTGTCGGCGTGACGCCGACGTGGGGCCCCGTGGCGGAGCGCTACAGCACAGGAAGGCAGATACACAGAGTCACGTTTTAGAGAGTGGTCGTGGTCTGCGACCACGGGGAAAATTGTGCTTTCTCCAGGATTTGATGTGCTGCAAACCGCCCTCGCCCCCTGCTTGCTGCAAAATGAAATGTAAAAATGAAGTCCTGGGCAAACATGAGGCTTGCGTTTTCTTCTCACTGTTTTTAAAAAAATAAATAAGGGCTTGAAAAACAACCATGGGCTTCAGCTGTGTGCAGGGCGACGGTCTGCCCGTGGTGCAGGGTGGTGACGCAAGACTCGCCCATCTGGGGTGCGGGGAGCGTTTTTCCAGGTCCTCTTTGACTCGTGAAGTGTCATTTCGGATTTGACGCCCATGTCCACGCGCTGCGCAGGACCGCTGGCAAGTTGTGACTCTGGACAGCCTGCTTCTGGTGATTATCGGTGGGTACAAAGGCCTTTTTGGTAAGCGAGGGTGGGGACTCCGGTGAGCCCAGTCAGCCCCCGGCCCCTTGCTTCTGCTCGTTTTGGGAAAGGGCGGACGTGTCCCCGGTGGGCGTGAAGGACGGCCTTCAGATGGCGAGCCCCGAGAGTTTTAAAGGAACCAGAGTCTCCACCGCCCGTGCTTCTTGGGTTCCGTTTTGGATTTTTGCTTCGGAGTCGAGGAGGAGGTCTCCTGCGAGTAAGGCAGAGGTGCAACCTGAGTTTCCTCAAAAGCGTGGAGCTTCCTCAGGACCGGCTGCAGTTTGTCTTCTTGCTGCTTAAAGTCCAGCTCCACACTAGAAGGGAAAGAGAGGGGCGGCGTTAGTGCCCGGTCCTTCGTGTGAACAGGTCCCCCTTCGGTGACACGGAATTTGAGCAGCCTCCCTCCAGGGCTAGCGGTCACTCCTGTTGTGTTCATACCGTAATTCTGCGGCGGCGTGTGAAGCAACTGGCCGGAGTACGTTTTAGACCCATGGCCCTGAGAACGACACTTGCCCCTTGTGCCACACGGGGGTCAGGGGTACGATCGCCCTCGTAGTTGAAAATCTGCATAGAACTTTCGGCTCCCCAAAACCTTAACTCCTTCCTCACAGCCTGCTGTTGACTGGAAGCCTCACCGATAACCTCGTCTCTGAACACCTGTCTCGCGTGCTGCGTGGGTTCTGTGCTAGTAAGCTGGAGAAAAGGAAACGTTATTAACAAAATTGTAAGGAAGAGACAATATCTTTGTGTATTTCTTGGAAAAAAAAAAAACCCTGATAAGTTCAAGCCTGTGCTGTCCAGGGTTAACTGTGTTTCAAACAGGCTTATTTTCTTGGAAAGGTAACTTACCTGCTTTCATCTGAACCTCCTAAGGTTTGTCCTTGCACCCGGTTGGTGTCAAAGTGTATACAGTCGTGCATGGTGACGTGTTGGTCGGCAACAGGCTGCATACATGGCGGCGGTCCTCCGGGAGGTGGCGGCGAACACGCCTGCAGCCTAGTGACGTCCCAGCCATCGTCACATCCGAGTGCCACACGCCTCTCGCGTGTTTCTGGTGACGCAGGGGCGAGCAAACCTGCCCGGCCCCTTGTGTAAAAAAAGTGCGTCACCCACGTTACGTACAGTCCACGACGCCTGATACGATAATGGTGGTGAACAGCTGTGTCACTGGCGTGGGAGGTCCTCTGCCGTTCTTCGTCACTGTGTTGGAGGCTGCTCTCGCCCCGCACAGCGAAAGCAGGTGCTGTGAAGTGGCAGCTGTGTTGCACCGGCAGCAGCCTCACCCGCCTCGCGTTTGCCTGTCTCCTGCGGCCGCGTTTCCTCTGGCGCTGGGTTTGATCTCGTGGCGTTTGGTGTGGAACGTGCTGTTGAGGCTTGGAGCCTTGGACCAGCAGGCTGGGCCGCCCTGCCCACTGCGCACTGTGATGTTCGCACAGCGATGCAAGAGCCCATGGGCACATTCCTCAGGCCGCATCCCTGTCATGAAGTGCAGCGTGACGGGGACGCGTTGAAGTGAAAGATGCGGCCTCCGAGTCAGCCTCCGGTTCGTCTGTCGACTGCACGTGGCATCGATATTGAGGACGTCACCGAAAGTCCCGGCATCCAGGAGCCACCTCGGCTCGCACACGCCAGGTCTATGAAAGCTCCGTTTCTGTGAGACTTTTCACAAGATCACAGAAATCCCGTTTTCTCCCGCTGAGACAGTTCGGACAGGAAAGGAGCTCGCTGATGATGACGTTCTCTTTGTAAAACCTGACTCACCTGACAAACAGGTGCTGCCACAACACCCCGCGTTAGGAGAGCAGGGCGAGCCTCCTGAGTCGGCACCTCGGGCTGGTCCTCAGTCGCTGCCAAAGGCAGCTCTTCGGGCAAAAGCGTAGTGTTTGCTGAAAATAGCCCAGACTTGTAATTACATCGCTGAAGCCTGTGTGCAGACACGGAAGCACGTGGGAGGACGTTTGGTGACAGTACTGGTAACGTTTGCGCCAGAATGGCGGGAGTGAAGATGGTTATTTCACTATGTGCTGTTTTCTATGAAATTTCTCCAAAGAAGGCCACTTGCCTAGAGTCTTCCCTTCTCTTCTCGACTTTGAAAGGTCCACTGTGATCTCCCAACCGTCACCAACTCTTAACCGTCCCCTTGGCTTTGGGAAAGGGCCCCGGGTCCAGTGTCATTTTTCTGGGATGATCCAGGCATTGACGAGCCTGGCATTTCTTCTGCCTGCCCCCTCGGTGCCCTGCACTGGAATCTGACGCCGCATCACGCCAGGCTTCCGGACGGTTCTGCTCCGTGTTCCTTCCGCGTCTGGTCTGGATGCCAGGCTAAATGTCAGTAGATTCAGTAAAGGTTCAGCGCCAATGATAATACATGAGCTCCTAACGTTTTCTATCCAGGGAACCGTAAACCATTTATAAACACGAAACCCTATTGATTTAGAAGACCACTAATCCTAGACAAATTTTGGCATTTTGGAAAGACAGCAGCCAAGCTGCATTATCTGGAGTTGTAGAAACGAGTGCAAGACCCATCTAATGGACCATTTTATGTTTTATATCCACAGTCCCGTTTTTCTTACTGTCAAAGACTATAATATTATGGAAAAAATTAAAAATACTGTCAAGAAGTTTATGGCCAGTTGCCCTCTGCTCCCAAAACAAGGATTAGTGTTTCCCCGCCTTTCCAGCGGGCCGTCTCTGAGTCACGCTGCAGGTTAGAGGCATAGAAGCAGACCTCGTGAGCTCACATCACGCGTGTCTAGGACATGTGAGGATGGAGGCACGGTTCCTCTGGGGACAGCTGTGGAAAGTGCAAACCTCAGGGCCTGCTGCATCTGTGAGCACGCCCGTCAGCTCTGTTAGCTGCGGCTGTGCAGAGGCAGGATCCCATCACGGCTCTTCCCCTTGACCTCGGGGGCAGAGGGGGCTCAGTGAATCCCTCAGCCTGTGAGGGCTCAGCTCCTTCACCTCAGGGGATCTCGTCATCACTGCCCCGACTACCCCACCCCCGCGATTAGATGGAATTCAGACTTATTTTATCTGGATTATCAGTTGGCCATCCGTTTTGTAATGGGAAGAAGGGCTAACAGTGATCAAGGTAATACCAATAAAAGGATCCTTCAACTTGGACATTCGACAAGAAAAACCAGCCCCTTGCCACGGAGCCTGTGAGATGCTGCGTCCAATGTGGTGTGTTAGGGACCAAAGTGGTTTTATCAGGGCACTTGGCGAACATCGAAAGTGCGCCCCGCAGAGCACAGCCCCTGCCAGTGTCCCAGAAAGGGTGTGAGTTATCAGATCGGAGGGCGGGTGCCGGCGCTTCCTAGGCTAACACCACAGTCCTGGGTACCTGTAATTATTGACTTCCCATTAGGCAAGTGCATAGGGAATACTGTTATTAACCGATTTATCACACCAGGAACCATGTAATCACAGAGAAATCTAATCTGGACTCTCATTAAGTTGATTTCTGCTCGTGCTCCTCCCTGACGTGATGGAGAGGCTGCAGCCGGGCGTGGGGGTCTCCGAGGAGGGGAGTGTGTGGGGTGAATGCCCGATGGGAAGTGCGCGCCATGGGCCGTGAGGCGACCCTGAACCGTGCGCCCCGCTCCCCGGTGTAACTGGCAAGCGGCCGTGCCCACTCCGGGTTGAGGCGTGTGCGCTGTCCGGCGCACTGTGCTTGCTGCCACTGGCCCTTCGGAGGGGACAGCATGCGTTGCTCTGTACTCTGTGTTCCGCTGGGCGGCTTTTCTCACAGGGCGGGCACCTACCTAGTCACTGGGCTGCATCCAGAGCAGACAGCTGGCCGGAGAGGGTGATGTCGAAGGTCAAGAGTATGGCCCCCTCTGGCTGACACAGAGCAGAGGTCCCTTCAGTCTTGGCAGCACATGGCTGGCAGAGAACACCTGCTGTCCTGCTCAGAGCAGAGGAGTCGATGTGGACAAAAGCCACTGGCGCCCCTTCCAGGGCCCTTGCTCTGGTCGCCCCTCCTCCATGTTGCACACAGCAGGTCGTTAATCCAGGGGGCCCAGGGGCTGCCTGGCTGAGGGGAGACCCACTCTGGGCTTTACCACTGATCTCCGAATGACCCCAGGCTTGGGGACAGGCCCCTGCACACCGCCTGGTCGATGGTGTGGCCACCCCTGCTGAAGACGTCGCTTCTATCTTCATGGCTGTGACTCTGTCCCCTGTGGGACACCCGTCCCGGCTCGTGGAAGGTCTGGCTATCCACTTCTCACCCCTGTGTCCCCAGGAGCACTTCGCCTCCTCGTTTTCTGGCCGCCTTCCGAATGATCCCCCACCGTCCAGTTGCTCCTCCCGTCCCTCCTCTGCACTCACGGTGAGCAATTCCGTGTTCCCGTATTTGTTCGCCTCCCTCCCCTGAAATGCAGGTGCTGTAACTGGGACGGCACTGTCTGTGCCCCCAGCTCCGACCGCAGGGCCTGACTCACAGCCGAGGCCTTCGTAAACTTTGCTGAATTAATGAATAAGCGCCCCGCCCTTGAAGATGAGTTCCCTCTCCGCATCAGCCCAGTTGCCCTGGACCGCTCTGTTTTGCCCAGTGCTCTTGTCCTCCCCACTCCTTTCCCAACGAGCCCCGTCCTCGCCGCAGACAGATAGGGCTTCTCCCGGGGCAGCAGTATTGGGCACTCTCCATGCCACCAGAACTTAATCAGAGGAGATTTGGACAGTTTTTCTGCACAGCAGACCACAGGACCTTCTCAAGCTCAGCCCCAATCTTCTCCCTTCCTTGTTTTTGGAGGCGCTGTGGTGGGGTCTGTAGAGGATGGTGCTTTCCAGGCCAGCGGCTCCCGCGCTGTGCAGAGGGGAGCCTGGGAGCGTCGTTTTGTTCCTCTCTGGCTTTTCCTGTGGTTGCTTCCAAGCTCCGTCAAAGGCAGCACTCCTCCACTGTGAGGTTGGGACTTGGCTGGGGGTTTGCTCAGCTCCTTGCAACCTCGGGGGTCTCGGGCCCAGCAGCCCACAGGAGGCAGGAGGCTGCCAGCAGTGCCACCTGCATCCTGTAGTGCGGGCCAGTGTTTGTGACAGTCCACCAAGGGGACGCACACTCATGCTGCGTGCTGCTCCTCGGGAGGGCGGGGAGCCCGTCTGGAAAAAGGCCCGCCTGTCCAGTTCCTAAGCATGAGTGTGAAGGACTGGAGCCCGGCCAGCCCTGCCCATGTGAGCCGTGCCCTCGTTCCCGCCACGTCACACCACGGCTGCAGGCTGTGCTGTGTGCGAGGCGCAAGCCCTGGGAGCCTGCAGCATCCGCTCATCTGTCTTTCCCTGCCTGCGGCCCTGTCCTCCACCGACCGCACAGCCGGGCCTCCCAGCCAGACACCTTGCGGGCAGAGCTCCGAGTGACCCGAAGCCAGCTCCCCGCATGCCGTTGCCCTATCCAGGACCCCTGGGAATGAGCGATGGAAGTGACGGGGCTTGAGTTTAATGTCTTTGGTTAGTCTTTTTCTCTTAAAAAGGAGAAGTTTAAGTATGCAGATTTTACAAAATTATTCTGTGCATTTCAAAAAAATGGAAATCTGCCCTGAGTCTCAGGCCGCTCCGTCAGCCGGCACCCGAACGTCACCTTCCTGGAGCCCCTGCCAGGCTGTGTAGTAACACTTCCCCGTGCTGCTCCGTGGGATTTTGCAGGGGCGTGTCGTTCTGGCTCCTGCAGCTGCCGCACCGGTTGTCTGTGGGCCCTGCCGTGGTTTCCTTAGCCAGCTGTCACTGAGTCCTCAAGTTAACTCAAGGGAAATGTATTCAGAGCATCCCTTTCTCCAGCCCCCTGTGCGTAGCAGGTAAGAGTTAAAAGGAGGTGAGAAAGCTCGAGCCCTCAGCCTTGACCAGGGCAGTGTGGCGCAGCGGCCTCTGTGTTTAATTCTCTTTGAATCAGAGCGCGGAGTACCCGGGCACGAACCGCCTCTGATGGGCTCCCACTCCATACTGCGGGTAAATCACCTCGCCTTCAGGGCCTGAGCCGCTGGGCTGCGGAATGGTGGTGAAGGGGTGCTCCTATCCCGCAGGGGTGCCAGGGGTTGACCACATGGGTGGGGAGACACGCCGAGCCCAGGAGAGCCACCTCGCCGGGGTGCATGACGGCTCTTGCTGTACAGATGCGGATGGGACAGGGTGTTTCCAGAACACAAGGCTTCGTGGCTAGGGGGGCAGCTAGAATGTGGCCGGCTTCCTGTTAGCCGCATGGGCCCCAGCAGCGTCGTTCAGAGGGACCAAAAGTCCTGCTCTCAGTTCCAGGCCTGGCACGCGCGCTTGCAGGCTGCGTGAATGCGGGCACGTCTCTCTTCGTTCTGGTCCTCAGTTGATACGCGTCACCCCAGCTGCACTTGTAGGCAGTGAAAGAACCAAGACTCAAAGTAGCCATCCTTCCCTCCTGAACGCACCCCCCAGTGAACACCGGGGGCACCATGCACCTACTGTGTCCAGGATCAAACCTTCCCCCAGCTACTGTGTTCTCCCAACACAGCCCGTGGCCACCACTCATCCAGCTGGCCGAGCTGTGTGCCTTGGAACCCGGCTCCCTGGTCCTCCCTGGCTGCCCCGTCCACTGGGTCTGTGGACTCGCCCTTGGCATCTCCAGCGTCCTCCCTCTTCCATCCCTGCCACGGGCTTGGGTCCATGTCATCAGCTGTTTTCTCTGTGGCCATTGGAACTGCCGAGACCTTTTCTAGTCTCCACTCCTGTCCCCTTCCTAACCCATTTCCAGTTACCAGATTCACCTTTGGAAACCCAGAAACTCCTCGGCACCCTCCTGTCCACCCTTCGCACCTGGGCCACGCCCCCCCTTCTTCCTGTGGATGTTCTAAAATGACGACGTTTGCGCACACCCTGTCCCGTCCAAACTCCCCCAGAACAGACGGCCCCCCTCAGGCTGGGCCGGGCCCCCTCCGCGTGCTCCTGCAGCGTGACTGTCATGTTGGGCTGTAGTGTTTTCTCCTCGGGTCGGCGAGCTCAGCGAGGGAGGGACCGCGTTTAATTTGTTTCACATTTGTGGGGTGTTCGGTACCGTGTCAGGCTCAGAACGCTTTCTGTGTCGACTGGAGTGAAAGAGACAGACGGACTGACCCCGAATCCTCCTGCTTCTGGTCTCAGCAGAACGTCGCTGCTCTATTTTCCGTCGACAATCGATTCATCCAAACAGAAGGAGGTATACAAATAGGCCTGTTTGTTACATCCCTGATGTGTATCTAAGGCCATATGTTGTGTGTATGATACATACAGCGCATATACATCAATCTCATTCCAATACTGTCTAATGTTAATAACTTGTAACTGCCTGCTCTTAACACATGGAACGTAGAGAAGATTCAGCGTAACGGGAAACCCTTCCACACCACTCTTCCGCGAGCAGGCACACGGTCGCAGTTTATAGAGTTGCTGTCATAGCCAGTAAGTAGATGGGTACTCAGTAACAGTAACACACGAACTACAAGACCTGCCCCCTGTTCCGGGCATGGAATGGCCAGGACATGATCATTTCAGTTACAGAACAAAACGAAACAAAAACCCAAAGCATCTGTCTGGCATCCTAGCTGAGAATTTCACTGCACAGTGTCCAAAGTTCGACCTCGGCAGTGAGTGACCTTTCCGACCACGCCTGGCTCTCTTCCTGGCTCACACTGCACAAGAGCCGTGCTCTTTCTCTGCTGACCGAAGCTTCCTCTGTACTCCGTCTTGTCAGTGCCGTTCCCTGGAGTGTGAACGCCGGTCCGATGCCCAGGCCTGACCTCAGGGCCCAGGTCTGAGGACGGCCATCTGCACCAGGTCGGGGGGCCGCGGTTTAACCTCCCCTGCATGGTGAGGTCGAGTCAGAAAGACTCAAGCCCTATTTATAATCTCTGCCCATAGTGCTTTCCCAGGCAGGAAGGGGACCAAGCTCACTAAAAGAGTGGCATGTGTATTGAGCACGTCTTAGGCCATAGTCCTCATGGGCCACAAAGAGTACACATTACCATCAGAAGCGGTCACTCCCTATCGCATGTCGCCTGCTAGTTCACTGCCGTCTGCAAAGAGCACCTGGCTTCTAGTCTTTGCTCAGGAAGGGCGTTGTGAAGTGGGAGCTTCCTACTTGATAAGCAAAGGTTGGGATGTCACCCCCTGCGTAATAATTAGTGCCCCGAGGCCAGCTGTGTGGTGGCCTTGGTGAAGCAGAGACAAGGCAGCTGTGGGCTGTGTCTTCCCTAAGGGAACAGTCACTGAGGGTCTTGTAACTAATGCTGGGGTTGTAACATTCACGGGGACATTTTAAATTCTGGTCAAGATCCGACAGATTAATCCGAGTCAGCAGTACTATTATCTTTTATATCTCGTTTCCATTCCCGTCTGAATGGGAGGCTAGCACTTGCCAGTCACGTAGAAATGTCAACTTTGAATCCAAGCCATTCTGTTGCAGTATTCTTTTACAAAGTAACCACCTCGGTGAAGGGGGGCGATGGCTGTGTCCCTGGTGTGTCTCATCGTTCCTCTCTGATGCCGAGTCTGAACAAAGTGACTCACAGGTAGCCTGAGTCACCAGAATCGTCCGACTAGAGAATTACCAGGGTAGGCTGGCTGCAAAAGGCTGGGCTGCTTCTGAGCAAAGATGCTATTAGTAGCTTATCCTTAAAAATTCTTCTGAGATAATCCCAGCATGTTTTGACAGGAAATGTGGATGACAAGCCAGGAAGGTTGTACTAAGGACAGCTAAAACTTGTATGTTCTTTAATATTTTGTCATGCTGAGCTGGTCGCGCATCGGGCCTTCCCAGTGGGTCTGGCTCAGAGGCAAAGGGATGGTGTCTAGGGGGGAAGTGCAGCCATGTCAACCACCCCAAAATTCCCAGTTACGGAGCACAGCGCTTTTGAGGCTCGGGGTCCCGGTGGATGGGGCGGCAGGGCAGTCACTGCACTGTGCGGGCACAGCCGCCAGTCCCTCCTTAAAGCCACTCGCTGACAAGGGTGTGGAGGCCGTTTGCATGAGAAACAACTTGCACCTGCCCACACTCCAGCTCCTGGGTACGTTCCGGGGACACTCTCAGACCCATTCCTTCCACAGCCGTAAATCACAGACTCCGGAGGTGTCAGAGTGGGGGGCACCTGCCCGATCAGTAAGGGACCCTGGGTGCCATCCCGCATGCCTCAGGGGTTTCACGGGCACCCCGCCAAAGGCAGAGGGAGAGAGGGGCCCAGCCCTGTCCCTGGGCACCAGGGTCTGTCTGCACACGGCCTCAGGCAGGCTCCTGTCTCCAGCCCTTGGTTTGTGGAGCGGGCAGCCTTTCTCCCTAAAATTGCTCCAGACCCTTTGTCTTCTGGGTGTTTTCTCCAAGTCCTGCATGTTTCCATGACAGGCTTATGTTTCTCGGGGCAGTAATGTGGTGCCATGCACGCGACGGTGCCCATTTATTACGGGGATGCGTTGATCGAACCCTGGGCAGCCGGGGCTTGAACGCGGCACCCTTTGCGTCTCCCTGGGTTTCCAGTGAGAAGCAAAGAGCAGATGCGGGACAGGCCGGTCCTGTGCGCTGACCTCCTGGCTTGGCAGCCAGTGAACAGGGCCGACCAATCGGAATACGTGTCTGTGGCAGCTGCGGGGGGCCTTGTGTGTTCCCCCAGCCTCTGGGGCAGCCACAGTCCTTCGGCATGTTACATTTCATTACTTTGAAACTTCTTTAACCAATTTCAATCCCAAGGTGCTCCAGGCATCCTGTGGGGAAGACCAAGCAGAGATGGTGGAGCAGGGACTCCCAGGGACGTTCCGGAGCCACGTGCAGGCCCCCAGGAGCCTAGGGGCCAGAGTCAGTCTCGTAGCCCCTGCAAGGCCCTGACCTTGAGCTACACGCACCCTTTCTCGGGGGACCCTCTTTCCATAGAGTTGTGTGCAGGGGTTGAAGGAGGTCTTGTTTGCAAGTTTCCTCAGTGAGGTGAGAAGAAATGGGCTCGGATCCAAAAGCCTTTGAAAGGGGAACACTCTGGCTCCCTTTCTGTCCGTCTGTCCGTCTGAGAGGTGGCTCCCACCTGCACTGCCACAGTGTCTCCTGAACAGGTGGTGTCTCCTGCTTGGGGACAAGGGCGTGCTGAGCGCTTTTCCACCCAAGAGACCTGTTCTTCATGAGACATTTGGCATTTGAAGGTGGAGTCAGAGAGCTGACCCAATGCTGAGCCATCACCTGGATGAATTCCCTCCCATGTGCTCCCCTTTCTGTTCCTGCAAAGGGAACGCCGGGGTTGTTCCCTGGCACCACATCTGGACGGGTGCTGGCCTGCAGGGAAGACCCAGGTAGCCGAGTTTCCCTCCCCCTCTCACATCGTCAGTGTGTGGGGTTCGCACAGTGCGATACCAGTCCCCTCCACCGACGTGCCGACATGCCGCACTAACCACCACTGCCCTGGGCCAAGTGGCACAGCTGAGGCCACACAAGGCTGTCTGCAAACAGGCGTCCCTGTGTTTCATCCCTGCCACTCCAGGCTCACCAACAAGATGCCCTGTTTGGGTCAGTTTATGCCATTTGTCTTTGATGTTGAAGTGATGTGATGGATTCGAATGTGACATAAGCCAGCATAATGTAACTGGGGCTTGAGAGACTGATTTCCGTGAGTTAGGTGCTTTGGGATGAGCGGGGGCCACAAAACGTGGAGTGTGGGAAACGCAGGTGCAGAGCAGCGTCCGGAAGGATTGTGCAGTCGGATCGCGTCACAAACCCTTGTTTCCACGGCGAAGGAAAGGGGGCGTGGCTTGTGGCAGACAACTTGGGACTCTCGTTGGGGGCCCCCACCTTCACAGAAGGCACCTGGGCTTCACCTCAAAAAGTAATCGTAACTTTAAACCAGGTAAATGTAAGATCTTGATTTATGATTCGAATGGAAGTGGTGCATTTCAGGTTACGATTTCTCTTTGGACCAGTTTTTCAGTTTATTAGCCAGAAGTGAGCTTTCACGCCTGTCGTCATCTGCAGAGATCAGAAAACTCCTGCCCAACGCCCACAGACAGTGTGAAGAGTGACCATTAACTTTCTAACTGACACGTGCCATGGTCAAGTTCATGACTTAATTTTTCGTTATCTCCAACTTAAAGTGCCGGGAGCACCGGGAAACAGAGTTTGACGAGCTGTTTGGCTGGCGGACTTGGTAGTGAAACCGGGATCTCGTCCGAAGCGCTAGTTGCAGCCCTGACTTGGTGAGGCCAGGTGGGGGGGTGCGGGGGGAGCAGGGGGAGTCCCGTGGAATCTCCCTGTTAACAGAAGGTCGGGGTTGGCGAACTGACGTTGTTATTGCCACTCAGACAGCAGGGACTTTGAAATACCTTCCTGCAGGAGAGACCCAAACCTCCACTTCTCCCCGGTCCCGCCTCTCCTGGGAGGCAGGGCTCCCTCAGGGGGCTGCCAGCAGGTGTGCGTCCCCGTTCAGTTCCCGCAGGTCCCTGCCACCAGATAGACAGGCCCACGGCCACACCTGTGACGAGAAGGTCTCTCTGGGTAGTCGTGCCTTTTCCCACTTTGCAGGAGGGATCCTAAGGGATCGCGGTGCTCGGTTCCTCTACTGGGTGAATCTTGGCTCACTTCCTGCCGCTCCTGTGGTGCCAGCCACTCGCCGTCCTTGTGGAAAAGCCGGCCAGTGGCCCGTGTGAGGGATTCACGCAGCAGGTTGTTTGGGCCACTTTACATAGTAACCACTGACAGCTCCTGAAAAAGACCAATTCCTGCCCTGCCCAGGCTTGTGAAATCACTTCTGATACCACTTGTAGTCTGAGTTACTTCTGGATTTAGAGCCAAATTTATTTAAATTACTTGAGTTACACTGGCGAGTGTCCTCATAAACACTTTTCCGATCACCCGCAGAATGTTCAGTGGGCCTGCGCTTGTGGAGCTCACTCCGAACCTTCGCCGGGACTCGCGGCTCAGCCCCGCCTGGCTGCCTTCCAAGACGGGGCAAGCCTCAGCCCCCAGGGTCACAACACGGGGGGGGGGGGGGGGGGGGGGGGCGGGGGGACAGACTTTGGGTGACTTGCCCTCTTCACGGGTTTCCTCACGTCCTGACATTAGTAAGAGGGGCGGTTGTGTGCTGGTGACATCCCTTCAGTCGGGATGCAAGGCCCGCCCCACAGGAGGAACACAGGGAAAAAGCCCCCCTCATCGAGCTTCTCCAATGAACTGCTCTCTCTAAAGAGATCATATGTAATTGGTTCTTCCTTAAAAACTTCTTTAAATTTTTTATTATTTATTTATTTTTAAAATAGCAGCTTATTTTTTATTGTATTTTTCATTATGTTTTAGCCCCCTTATGTCCCCTCCCCACCCCCCACAATCACCACCCTGTGGTCCGAGTCCACGGGTCCTTTTTCCATTTTGCCCCATCCCTCTACCTGCTAACCGCCCCCCCTCCCCCAGCTGTCATCTGCTCTCCATCTGTGAGTCTGTCTCTGTTCTGCTTGTTAGTTCAGTTTGCTCATTAGACTCCACATAAGACTGACACCGAGTGGCATTTGTCTTGTCTCTGACGGGCGTATTTCACTTAGCATAATGTTCTCCAGGTCCATCCATGCTGTTGCAAAGGGTGAAATTGTTTTCTTTCTTACGGCCGAGCAGCATTGCACTGTGTGAACGCCCCATAGTTGTTTTGTCCACTCCACTACTGATGGGCACTTGGGCTACCTCCCTGTCTTGGCCATTGTAAGTAATGCTGCAGTGAACACGGGGGCTAATGTTCTTTCGAATTAGTGTTTTGGGTTCCTTCAGATATATTCCCGGAAGTGGGATCTCAGGGTTGGAAGACAGACCTCTCTTTTCAGGGGTTATTTCTGTAGTGTGTACTTGGTTCCTGACACAGAAACTTGCCCGGGTGCCAGCTTTTCCCACCTCTTTGTGAAGAAGGGAGAACCAAGCCAGCAGGGGGGCCGCCAGGAGCCCCGAGCCACTTGTCGGCAGTCTCGAAGGACCTCCTCCTGGAGCCGGCTCTACCCAGGCGGGCGTCCTCAGCTGCCCTGTTGCTGACGCTGTGCATGGGGCGGCAAGAGCGGAGGCTGCGCTGTGCATCATTAGATGTTAGCCGCGTCCCTGGCCCTGCCTCCCGGACGCCAGTGGCACAGGCCCCGTTGTGACAGCTGCACGTGTCTCCCTCCAGACCTCTCCCGACGTCCCCCAGGAGTGTGGGCGGCGTCTGCCATAAGGGCTGGGAGAGCCTGCCGTTGGTGCCCCTGTCTCTCCTGCGCTTGCTTCTCCCGACTCGCAGACAAGGTCGCCAGCCGGGCCAGCGCTGCTCTGAAAGTACCCGGCACTGTGTGGGGATGTTCCGCCTCCCTCAGAGCCGGGCGATGGGTCGGAGGTTCTGAGGGTTCGAGCTTTTCGCTGTGTTTAAGACATTTATACCCTGTTTGCCTGTTTGGTAGAAGTTAGTAACTTTGGAGATCTTCTCAGGAGGTGCGCCTGTGGGCAAGCGGGGGTTCTTTACATGTTTGCAGGCTTGTAACTGTCCAGTTAGAAGTGTTTTTGGTAATTTGACAAATCAACCAAAATTGTTCTTCAGGCCTCATTTTAAAAAGTGAACCAAATCATAACATCCCTTAGTGCTCTCGTAGTTTGTTTTTGAAAATTACGTTTCCCAAAACAAACAAGAAAACCCACCACCGTAACCTCCAAAGGTCGTGACCAGGTCTTGAAACCCTACATTTTTGCCGAGAACCGACCCGGCTGTTGCCTGGTGAAAGTTCCGGCTGTATTCTCGTTGACGTGAGGAGTCTAAACGAGCTTCACATTTAGACACGACGACCGGCTGTCGGGGCTCCAGGTGGGGGTTCTGCCCCCGAGGACACACGCACCGAGGCCCTCGTGACCTGGAGCGCACCACCCTGGCGTGGGAGCAGTCTGGGCCACCCGCGTTGTTCCCAGCCCATCCTGTGCGGGGAGGCCCTGCACCACCTGGAGGTGCTGCCCGCTATCGATTCTGAGGGAGCAGGCCATCGGCTCACCGCAGCCTCCGAAGCCACGAAGGCACATGTGCCACACGACGAGTGAAAGCTCGGCCCCGTCCCGCCAGTACACCCCTGGAGCTGAGCACTTAGGGGAACTGAGACCGAGGGTCCGGGAGTGCCCTTTGCTCTCCGTCGGCTACAGCCACCCTCCTGGCCCCGGATGCCCTGGCCTGTGCAGCACACACCACTTGTCGCTCGTGAGGAAAAAGCGGGAAGAGGAGACATTGACGTACCTATAGATAATACATGCACTGTTCCTGCATGTGTCACAGTTAGCTGTGTCTTGCCCAGTCCGATATGAAAGCCTACAAGATAAGAACAGGAGAGCATTACACGCGGGGCCGTGGCTGTGGGCCCGTGCAGAGCAGACACCTCATGTCATCACGTCCCCGGGGCCAGCGCTCCTCCTGGGGGTGGGAACGCATGGACGTGGGCGCCCCGGTCTGCTCCGCCTCGGCGCTGTACCCCCAGTGCGCCAGCCTCAGCTCAGACGATATTTAAATTAAATTTGGAATGTGAACATAAGCTCCTGGATGAAGTCAATAATCTGATTTTGTGATCAGCAGAGGGAACGGGGGTGTTTCCGAGCAGCTGTACATTTATGGTGTGTTTGGGAGACTTGGAGGGAACACCACTCTGGCCCTGCTGATTCGACTGCTGCCTCTGCCCCGCTTCTCCAGGCCTCCTGGAAGGGGGGTCTGCAACCTGCCACCCACAGGTCTGACCCCTCCCGTGGCCTGATTTGGCCCAGCGAGCTAAGGATGGGTTTTATGATTTTAAATGGCTGGAAAAAATCAAAAGAATAGTAATATTTGGAGCACATGAAAATTAATGAAAATCAGATTTCGGTGTCCATATGTGAACTTTTAAGATGGAAAATTACGTAAAACTTTTCTGTAAGAAGTTACCCACTATTCTTGGTTGGCAAATCCCAGACTGTTCCCTCTGGCACTACAGAGTGTAGCCCTGGGGCCGGGTGGGCGCTCTCCGGGTGGGCCCTCGCTGGGGGTGGGGGAGGCTAGCTCTCCTCGTGCTAGAAAAACTTACAGGTCTTTTTTGGGAGTATATTGTGGAAGGTTGCGTAAACTTAAAGGTACAGTGGCCAGGATTTTCCTGGCCAGGCCTTGATTGTCTCCCAGCATGGTCACCCCAAGAAGCTAGTATGGGGGTGCATTCATAGAGTTCCTCCTAACCACATAGGCCGACCTTTCCTCTCTGACATTTTTTGACATGCTGCTGTGTGTTTTCTGAATGTTACTCGGCACCCAGGGACAGACGTGATAACCACAATCAGTTAAATGTGTGGCAGAAGAGGAGCTTGCTCCGCATTGGCTTATCCACACTTTGGGGGCAGAGTCCCGTTTATGGAGCCGCTCAGCATGGTGACGGTGCCTGCAGACAGCTTGCTGTCAGCACAGACCCTCAGCGTTTCCTTGCCCTCGCCGTGCAGGCCCCTCCTGTGTGCGTCATGGGCTCTGAATTGAAAATCGCTGTTGTTTTCCTCATTATAGTTTGTGTTACATAAACGTTGGACAGAGGATTGTCTGCTCCATGCCTCGTTGTCTCAGTGAGCTTTGTGCACTGGGGCTCGACCTCCGAGGCCTGCGCCTCTTATTTACCAATCAAGTGACCATATTCTGCCTGGGGTTGCCTGTTATTACCTGTGACCCCTCCTCGCTGAGCCAGAGTTGCAGTGTGGTGGCATTTGTGTTGACCTTTATCCACCATCACTTGCCTTTGGGGACACCTCTGGGACCCACCCTTGGCCTTTTCCTCTCCCCTTTGTCAGGGGAGGACCCTGGAGGGGCCTATGTGTCACCCCCCCCCCCACAACAAGCCCCAGGGGTCCATTTCTCCTGACCCTCCCACCAGACGTGTGGCACCAACACCAGTGTTCCTTCTGCCACGACATTGACCTTCTGCACTCTCCTAGGCCTCCTGCAGAGCCTCCCCAGTGCCTTCTCTGCCCAGCTCACTCTCCTGGAGCTGGGCCCTAGCTCGCTGCTGACCAAGGTCGTGCTGTGCGGTGAAACAAACGCAGTGCTAGAGCCCGAGCCCAAGCAGCAACACACGGGATGTGACTGCAGTCACACCGGTCGGTTGGGCTGCAGGTGAGAGACTGCCCGACAGCTGTGTGCCCGCCTCCTGCCAGGGAGGGGGCACATAACAGCTGTCTGTGTGGGGACAGCTCTGAACCTCAGGCTTTTAAAAGGAAATGGGCAAAATCAGGGGAGGGGTCACTTCTTAACCCCGCTCTGAGGGCACAGAGACCCTCCCTGTCCTAGACCCTGGGACACATGTCCGTCAGCCCTATCAACCCCAGCACCCTTTCTTGCGCATGTCTTTGGGTTCCCAGTGTCCCCCTTACATGAGAGCCTTTGGTCCTCGGGTTGGCTGTGCTGCCCTCGTTCTGCGGGGTGGGGGGTGCACAGAACGGTCAGTCCCAGGTCTCCTGTTCCGAGACCCCGGGCCTCTCGTGCTCCTCCATGCACCTCGGGACTGGTGTTCTGCTCTTGCGTGATGGCAGCATGGACAGTCAGTCCCACCGTGCCCGGCTGAGGCTTCAGGCACCTGACACACACAGGACGCTCTTCTAGGACCCGGGGGTCCCCAGTTGGAGACTGCTCTTCTAAAGACCTCCTGAAAAGACTCTGTTCTTGTCTCCTTATAAAAAGCAGATTGTTCGTAGGTAGGCTTATAGGTGTCAGGCATTATTCTGACTGCTGAGGAGACGTTTTTGGGCAAAATGGAGCCCCTGTCCTCCCAAAGCTTACAGTGGAGTGGGGGGCGCAGGCCGGCAGCGTGCCAACACGTGGATGGATGGTTGGATCGACGGGTGGTTCGTGTTTGATGGTGCCGTGTGTCAGGGAAGGGCTGCGAAGGCAGGTCGCTGGAAATAAGACCTGATGAGAGTGAAGCAGCAGTGGGTGGTCCGACGACCCAGGGATGAGGGCTGCACGCTGAAGGAGCCCCACGTTGGAGGACAGAAGAAGGGCCTGTGTGGCTAGGGCAGATGGAGCAAATGGCAGGGGATGGAGTGCAGATGATGTACAGCGGGAAGCCCCCAGGGCGGCATCTGAGATGTAATGGAAAACCACTGGAGAGTTTTTCTTACCAGCGATTGAAAGAATGGCAAGGAAAACCCTTCTTCTTCCTGGCCCCTCTCAGCCCAGTCCTTCCCTGGCACTACTCCTTCCACTTCCCTTCTCACTTCTTGTAGTTCCAACCCCGCCTCCCTCCCTCGACCCCTAGATACCATAGGGTTGGCCGATGTCTGTTGAGAAAGAGCAAATGAGTCACTATGTCTGCCTTACATGGTGACGTGTCCATGGTCACTCCTTCTCAGCTAATTTAAAAGACAAGCTGGTGGTTGGTCATGTTTCCACCAGGTCTGGGCAGTGTTTCTAGAATCGCATTGCCATGGGCTTTTCCTGGAGGGGCCCTTCAGCACCGTTCTCAGGTTTTGTGTGGACCTTCCTTTTGCTTAAAGGATTCAGATGTTTGGAGCCCGCAGACAGAGGTCAATGAGAGATTAATTTGGGGGTTAAAGTGTTGCCTGTGTCCCGTGGTTTCAGTCACACGCTGTCTCAGCAGCTCACGTCCATCAGGGTGTGCCTGCTGAACTTCTGTGTAGCCACGAGGGTGTTCTCATCCATCTGCTTGCCCTTGGAGTGTCCAAGCTGTGGGGTTTGGCTCCGCTGATGATTTTATGGTCACATTAATAACTGTGTTGCGGCATCTGAATGGATGTGTTTTCCAAATATAGACAGAGCGGAGAAGTCATTCCCACGCCACAGGGAACACAAAGTGCTGTGGTGGATTTCCTCGGGGACTTTCCCCCTCGCTTGGAAACAAGTCCGCAAACCAATACCTGAAATGATTATCTTTCTAGATTGCCATGGTCACCAAGACAGTGCTTCCCCAAAGGCAGTGGGGCTGGAGGTCTCTGTGATGGGAAGTTGGAGAAGAGAGCTTGGGTTGGTGGTGGAAATGCTGCAGCGGAAGCAAGTCTTGATCCGATATTGTAAAGTTTCAGTCCTGCAAATTAATTGCTCCGTCGGTAAACCTCTCTTCCCTTCTGACTTGAGGAGCTTATTATCTTGTAAAGGTTTATAATTGTGTGCCTGTCACAATGCCTGGTACACCCTGGGTGTTTGGTGAATATTAATTTGACCAAATAATACGGTCTTTGTGTTTTTGTATTGAAGTTCGGTAAGAGAGAAATCTAATGAAAAAGAATTCCAACTAAGTGTGAAAAGCAAATGGAAAGTATAAATTGTGAAAAGCTCTGGGCCTTACATTTCCCCATTCGGAATCCCTTTGCACCCGGTGACAAGCATGCCCACTGCAAACATGGACTGTTAAAGCAGATTATTTGCGGCGCTCACTGTTTCTCGCCCCCTACCTTCGGTTGCCCTCTGCCAGTATTTTCTGGTCTCAGCAGGGTCTGTAACTTGAAACACAGCATTCAGCACCACGGACAGCA
Source organism: Desmodus rotundus (assembly GCF_022682495.2). Lineage (NCBI taxonomy): Eukaryota > Metazoa > Chordata > Mammalia > Chiroptera > Phyllostomidae > Desmodus > Desmodus rotundus. The sequence goes on along the minus strand of NC_071390.1, from coordinate 3,332,527 downwards.
CTGAGAGTCCAGGATGCTCTTTTCAGTCCTTTTTGTTTCTTTCCTCGACTCTTTTGTCCCCCACCCCCACCCCACCCCTCCAGAACACAGTTCCCACCCAAGGACCCCCTCCTCACTGAGCGTCCCTCCAGAAACACAGTGGTCTTGGTGGGCTGTATTGGGAGGAAAGGAGACTGGACTGAGCTGTGGAGTGAAGAGACGTGGACTTTGTCAAAGTCCGTGGAGGTGAGCTGGTTACTGCAGATTTGTTGAAGCAGCAGGTTTTGCACAATATGGATTTACGGGGCTCAAGTGTTAGAGTCACTTCCACTTCAGCTTCGTACAGAGGCAGATTTCTTCACGAGGTCTTGATCCACTTCTGAGACGGTACAATGAGGGTCGTTCACGGAAGTTGGTGTGGGGCTCTAGCCAGGGCTGCCCCCTCAAAGGAAACCTCAGGGGCTCCTTTCTTTAGTGGCCTGGACTTCTCAAGGCCAGCTTTGCATGAGCCCACAGGTGTCTCTATCTCCAGCTCTGATTGTCATTATCAAAGACTCCTGAATATAAAAATCCACATTTGCATACTTATTAAAAAACCACAATGGGGTCTTTGCTGGGTGTGTAAGTCCTTAGTTAGGGCCCACAGCAAAGGATGCAATCCTGAGTATAATTTAAAGACCAAAAAAATGACAGCAAAGACGGGAAGGCATGCGGCCGAGCTGGCGTAGCTGTTTCCGTGGCAAAGCCACAGGAGTGACGGAGAAAAGAGGGCAGCACAGCAGCCGGCTCCAGCCTGGGTCCTGCCATGCCCGTGTCCTGGAGCGAGCGCAGGGGCTGGAGGGCAGGGCCAGGAGTGACAGAGTGCGTCTGCCTTTCCTGACTGTGCTGCGGGGAGCTCTGAGGTGGCCGGGCCCCAGGTGGTGGGACACGGCCGAGCAAGGCCAGGGACAGGTCGCCGAAAGCTTTGTTGCTGGCCACCGCCACATCCAAGCTGCCTGCTCCACGTCTCCCAAAACTTGAAGGTGGGGCCTGAGTGGCTGGACAGATGATTCTGAGGCCCCAAAACCCTGATTGTTTTGAAAGGTCAGGAAAGAAGATACATACGTATCCGTCCTTTATCATGCTGGTTATCAGAGGCCCAGCACAGCGAAGTCACCATCAGCTTCTCAGAGAGAACCGGTCGGCAGGGGGAATGCATTCTGTGGTGTCTAATAGCAGTTACTAGTGTTGGGTCATTGGGTTGACTATAATGCGCTGTCCCTGCTGCCACCGCCACACCACGCTGTTTTCTCCAGGAGATCTTAAACTCCCGGCTGATCGTCCCCTTCGCACATCCTTGGGATCTTCGATTTTAGGTTTCGGGAAAGCATTCTCCTCTCAAGGCACGTCACACGTGTCTTGGCACGCAGTCTGCCGTGGGCCACCCTTCGTGGCTCCGGGCAGGGATACAGTGCCTGGGGCCTGGGGTTACTTTTCCCGTCTTTTAAAGGACACAGTGACTTTCAGCAAGTTCTGAGTTCCTAGCACATCAGCTAATGACATCAGGGTAACACTGAGATCAAGGTGTGCTGCTTTCACTGTGGTCCTCAAAACACGGGCTGCACGGGGTGTTGACACTGGCACTCTGGACCACCTCAAGGGCACGTGTTAGGCCCTTGGCTGGGGCAGCGGCGGCCCCCGGGAGGCCTTGGGGCACTCTGCTCTCCGTGAGAATGTGGTGTGCTTGTTTGATTTATGCCCTCGGTTTTGGTCTCCCTGTCCTCCCGGTGTCCTTGCCGGGTGCCAGGACTGCTTTGTCCCCTTAGCATCTGGCCCAGATTGGCGCTCCAGATGCCCCACCTGATAACTGAGCTGTTGTTTATTTCAGCATCTAGAAGGGATTTCTCACTTAATAGTGTCCAAGCGACACTGATTAGAGGCATAAAGAGATACCACTACTATTGCTGGGAGAAATTACATTTCAAAAAGTAGACAGAGTCGGCTCTTCTCCCTGTACCCCTCCTAGGTGTTAAGCCCCCAACCCTTACCCCCACCCCGACCCCCAAGGCTGCAGTTCTGGCTTGTCCCCGAGTCTGCGTTCTCACCAGGAATCGACTAGCGTGTGCCCTGGAAGTGCAGTTCCTTCGTCATCAGCTCTCCAGTAGCCAAAGTGAAATTCGACTTTCCCCAGATATCCACGGGAATGCATCTATTTACCTGTCTCATATACCTTTCAGTGATAGGATTTGGGCAACATCCAAGCTGTGTTTGTTAAAACAATATGACAGTGATTTTCCTAACCAAGTCCAAGGTCACCGACTGGTCGACAGGAGGCAGGACTGGCTTGCACTGGCCAGAGGCATCCCTGTTTAGCCAAGGGCCTGCTAGCCACGTGAGGCTGACCAGCTCCTTGGTGGCCTGAGATCCCCACTCAGACAAAGCTGTTTGTTTTAACCGAGGCTGTGTTCTGAGGAACACAGTGTAACAAACAGTGTCCCCCAACTCTTTGTGACACCTCCCGCCTCCGGGATGTCTAAGTGGGCTGATGGTTTTGAGGCTTTATTAGTGTCCTGGGAAGGTACCCGCAGCCCCTCCTCAGGTACCTTTTGGCCCCTCTCAGTGACGTTCCTCGACCAGAACACCTGTCATTCGGTCTTGTCATGGCAGGCTTTGGACTTCTCTGTTTGTCCAGCCAGTGCCTGGTGTGCCCGTCATGGGAGGGGTGCCATTCGAGGCTGTGGGTGCCCGGAATGATGATGAGAGAGCGAATGAAAAGTAAATTTGTTGGGGAAGTAGATCCGTGGCTGGTGCTTTGACCTCTGTTCCTGTGGAATGTAGCAGCTCTTGACATAAAACTTGAACAAGAGTCACTTCCGAGGTTTTGTTCAGTACCTTGAACACAGCAGCGCCATGCCTGCACAGGAGTCACTTTAAAACGGTTGCTGAATTTTTTCTGTTAGCACATCGTAACCAGCCACCAATGTGATGCGGCTCTGGCTCCGCTTTTCCTTGCTCTTCAGCCTGTAGGTGGTAGACCGAGCAGGAAACCCCGCCCCGTGGACCACTGGTTTCCCCTCCCCCCACCGTTTGCTCGGACTGCTATTTGGAGGAAGGGCTCTCACGGAAATTGAAAGATTCCAAAGATGTCCCCCTACACTCATGTGAGTCCTCCTGAGTGACAGTGAAGGTCCCAAACGTCCCTTGGTGATGTCATTCGGTAGGTGGCCCCATGAAGGAAGATCCGTTTGCGGAGACCTGTGTTAGAAGGCTGCCCCTCTGTGAACACGAATGTTAGATTTTACAGCTCAGAGCCGAAGAAGATCTGAGGGCTCTCCTGGGAACCCCAGCACCATGCATCATTTGGCTTACTGCACAGTGCGCTGAGGTCCAAGCTAAGGACCTAGAAGTGACGTCGTAGATGTCACAGGTTAACGTGGTTCTTTCTCCCTGTTTGCGTCTCCCATACTTACTTTTTCCACTGGACAGGAAAGTTCTCAGAGCTGGACATGGGGCATCCTCCCAGAACCAGAACTTGAAATGGTGACCCTTGAAGAACTAGCTTGATGTGCAAATCCCATGTGATCTCCTTAAACATGTGAGTGTAATCTTCAGTGCTCCTGGTCGTTCCCACATTGGGTTCTAATTGGAGTCCCTAAAGGACTGAGCTACGAATTAGCCAAAATCACTCACTGACCTTCTCTAGGCTGGCAGGGTCAGGATGCTTGCTGCTCATCGGCTCTGTGTGTGGCTTTTTGCTAGAGAGCAGCTGTAAGATGAATAAACCATAGACTTGGCCCTCAAGACATGAACAGTCTAGAGAACATGTGTTTCCAAGAAGAAGGAATTGCTTCTGTGTTCAGGAAGCAGAGTTGAGCACCTTTGCAAAGTAGCACCCTTCCCACAGGATGGGTTCTCTGCTCGTTCAAACCAACATCCTTGACTCTGGTCCAGCGGCTGGCCCCTCACAGGCAGCTCGGCCTGTCCCCTGTTGGTGGCTGCCTCCCCAGCACTCTGCAGTGGATGTTGCGAAATGATGAGGTGTCCCCACTAGAATGTCAGCACCGCGAGGGCCAAGGTTCCGCTAGTTTGTCTCCTGGTGAGCACCCAGCGCCCGCAATGGAGCCTGAGGTGTAGCAATGCTCAAGGAGTATTTTCTGAATGCTGAATGAGTGAACGAATGAACGAGTGAATGAAGAATCTCCAGGAGTTCCCTGCTGCTGCATTAACTGAATCCAAACCCTATGCTTCCGAAAAGGAAAATTGGATGGCCAGTTTTGTGGTGTTTCTGGCTGGATCAGGTGAGAACATCTGTCCAATGGGATTACCATCATCCCATCTTAAATGCCACCAAACACCTGGAAAAGGTCAGCTATCATCTGCTTCCCACACCCAGTGGTTAAAATTCAAAGGCCCAGTCTATCCCTAAACCAGCCCCTTCCTCCTTTCCTTATCCGGATGCTGTCCTGGCGAACGAGTTTCATTAAGAAACACCCTATTAATAATGAACTTGGTGGCTTGCTTTAGGCATTGTTGACAAATTAACTTTTATTGGCCTGGCAGCTCCCCAGATGCAGTGACACTATAATTTGGGGGCGGCTGTGGCTGTGAGGGAAGCTTTCAGTAGTGCTTGTTTTCACTATAAAGAATGAAAGTGAGACGGTAACGGAGGTCAGTGGTCGAGCCTGGCAGGTAGTGTGAAGATGCAAGCCTTGCGGCCCGGGGGCCCGCAGAGGATGTGGGAGTCAGCTGGCCGCCCTGGCTTTCCCCCTCGGCCTCGGCCCCAGCATCTCCTCTGGCTACCCTTGCCTCTCCCTCCGGGGGCGTGGCTCCGTCGCCCTGCCCGCTTCCCCTGCACAGAGCCGGCAAGGTGGAGAAGACAGCCTCTCTTAGTAGGGGGCACATACACTGTTCCTGTCAGCAGTGCATGCGGGCTGGGACAGAGGCAGACACGGAGAGGAACCCTGCTATTTGGGCAGGACTGTGTCTCTAGTGGTTTGTAATCGTATTTCCATAATGTGAAATCAATACGTAACCGTCGGGGAAGGTAGCAATTATTATTTTGCGCGTGGACTGCCTGATTACAGTACATCAGAGAAAGACTTACACCTTCTCTCTTCCCCTCCTGAAATCAAGGAGATTCTAGGTTGCAAAATGATGACAGCAATGACAAGTCACTCGTCCCAGAGGGCACCGAGAGTAGCTATTATTAGTGAGGAAAACAACTTTTTAGGGCTGAGCGGAGGCTCAGTTGATTAACTTGTTTTTTCCTGGAGGAGAGATAAAGTTTAAGCTATAATTTATTGACAATTAGTGAAAATAAATTTTGGTGGCACTGGCTACCAAACCGGAATGGAAATAGGAATGTGAGTACACTACATGAAAACAAATTCTCCTTCTGGGTTGCCATTTTTCTCTGGCCCTGGTACTGCCACACGCGGACTAACTTAAAGAGCTTTTAATTTGGAAGTATTAATGTTGTGCCTTCTCCACTGGTTCCCATGGTAAATATCCGCAGAGGCTTTTATCTTTGATTTATCATTTGTTTGATAGGCTTTTCAAGCAGTTTAGTTAACAAACTTAAACCAGAACCTACTCTTCGGGAAGCGTTTGTGCTTTGTTTCGAAGGCCTGACTTGGCGTTTGTTTTTTAAGCCAACGTTTCCGTGCTCTTGGAGCTGAAGGTGAAAATCGTTCAATTTTACATCATTTACAAAACCCCTGTGTCCAGTGGCGAGACTCCAATCTGGGGAGATAGCCTATTGTGTTAACCAACGAAATACCGATTGACAGTTTTACTCCATTTTTAGGTAAAATATGCCCATTTTTAGATCATCTTTACCTAGGAAATGAGTTCTCCGGAACGTCCTTTCAAAGACACGCATGCTTCTTGTTATGTTGCACGGGGACTTCCTATCACCTTGCCGGTCACGGACTTTGAGCCGGGCAAGGTGGGCCCGAGGGGGGCCTCTCATGTGACAGGCGGTACGGAGGGCCCTGTGGGGGCATCCCTGGGGAGGCTGTGCATGTTCAGAGTTTGTCCTTGGCATTCTGGTCCCTGAGCTGCAAGATCAATGGCCTTGATTCTTCTGAAATCACCTTGCAGAGGGGACCCCGCTCACTGATGATGAAGCTTTAGAAACAGGCAGTACATCTGGGGGCCCTGCGAGCCATGGTTCCTGCTGTCTCTACACTGGTCATTTGCTCCCTGCAGGACATAAGTTTGCGTGGTGCTCACCAGGCCTGGGGTGTAGGAGCCTCGTAGCCGCTTCCAGCAGGAGAAGGAGCTCAGGTTTGCAGTGACGACAAAAGTAGCCTGCTTTTTAGTCCTGTGCAGACACAGCAGGCTTCCCGTCTTCGAGACGAGGGAGAGTGGGTGGTGGGCCCGACCAGTCCAGAGGAGAACCCCATCTTTACCACTGCTCCCCAGCCTTGTGACCTCAGGGACGTTACTGAATGTATCCCACAGTTTCCTGATGCAGAGAATTCCCACCTTGCAGTACCTCTGTGAGGATTAATAGCAGTGCAGGGAGGCTGGAATATCAGGGTGCTCAGACTAGGGGAGCTTTGTAGGTGCTCTGCCTGAGGCGCACTTCACCGGGGCTCCCCCACAGATCTGGTAGGGGCCCCAACACAAACCATCTTCGTATAGCTCTGCAGAAACTGCCTGTGATTTCAAAAGTAGAACTTGCATCTCATCCCTTCTTTTTAGAAACTAATTCTGATCCACAAACCTGTGAATGCTGTGGACGTTCACGTCATGCCTCGAATTGCTCGTTTTACCTGCAGTCGGGTGTCTGAATCGCCCAGTGGCTTGGTGGTGAGGTTTTTATTTACCTACCAACTTAAAAGGCTGGGGAGGTATTTGAAATCTGTTTCGGCCTTCTGCACAGGGAGATTATTGAAATTACATTCTCAAGTATGTGTGATAGCTACATGAAGCCCAAAGCAAGGATCTGGAATGTGTTTTATATTCTTAGAAATACATTTGTGTCATTTTTTCATATTAAAAAGGCTATTATTTTTCCAGATCTTAAAGCTACCATTTCCAGAGTTATACAAATCCAAGCCCCGGAGAAGGCTCCCCGTGGCCCTGGTCATTAAATGAAGAAAATGTTACAGAGAATAGGACCTGGGCCTCCCCTTCAACACCATCAAATAGGACAACGGTACTTGGACTTGAGAGATGGAATATTTTATCGCAAATACGTGCTTAGTTGCAGCAGAAAGCAAAAAAGAAAGGACAGAGGTCGACCCCAGCACAAATGGCCAGGGACAGGGAGAGGAACGAGCAAGGGCTCGAGGGGAGAAGACAGGAGGCAGCGGCATCACCGTACACACTTGTCGGTGAACGTCTGCCGCAAAGGCTGCCTCTCTGTCTCTGTAACCTTTGCAACCTTGTAACCTTTGTAACCTCTGTAACCTCTGTAACCTTGTTCTCAGGCACTGTTCTCAGCTGCCTCTGAAAGCTCATCTTTAGAGTAGAGAGAACCCTCGTGGGCCCCTCCCACTCGGACTACTCTCTTTAACATGGGAACACGCAGTGCAGAGAGGCTGGGCCCTTGAGGAAAAGCGACAGGTAACCCCACATGTCCCACCTCCATGCCAGCAGCTCTGTCCAGGACACCAAACAGACTCGCCCTGGGCATGTCCCTGAAAACAGGTTCGAAGCTGGATGTCTGCTACCACTGGGAAGGGGTCCTGTAACCCTCGACCCCTGCTAACCCTCGGAAATAATGCAGCCTGTGCACTGAGGCCTGAGGCTCTCTCCGGAGGAGTTCAGCTGGCTGCCCCTCCCTGCACGGTAGCCCCGGGCAGGTGGCTTTGCAGTCACAGAGTGACTGGGGCGCAGCCCCTTGTCCTGCGTGTACACACAGTCCTGGACCGGGAGCCTGTCTGCTGTGTTTCCTTACTCTCCCCGGGAGGCGGGTGTCCTTGGCTCTTACACAGAGGAAGTAGCAGAGGGTCAGAGAGGGTAATAACCCTCCCCAAGCACAGTCGGGGGAGAGAGGGGCAGGACCGAGCTGCCAGCTCTGAGCTGAGCCCGGGTCCTTCCACTCGGCCCCCCTCCTTGGTCTTATTCCTGGAACCTGAAAGAGCCAAGGGCTCGGGAGGCAGGCCGCAGTCAGCTGGCTGGAGCGTTTTCAGCCATCATGGGCTGCAACGAATGTGCAGAGAGACACCAGAACTGTTGTGTGCAGGTGGGCTGCTGACCTCTTCCTCCCGTTCAGACAGGGAGCAGAAGGGATGGCTGCGTGTGCCAGGACAGCGACCCTTCAGCCTCTGATCCCTCGGCCGAGCTGTCTTCTCCTGGCTGCTCACCAGGGCCTGCTCTGCTGTGGTGCGTCGGGCCAGGTGCCTGGGAAGGCAGCCTTCCAGAGACGGCCATGGGACCGTCCGCGGAACCTCAGAGGCTAGGGAGAGACTCACGCCCCCCACCCCTGCTCTTCGAGATCTGGCCGTCCAGGCTCACCAGGTGGAAGCCTTTGATCTCAATTAGGTGGCTAGGTTTTGACAAGAGCGACCCAGTGGTCCTTGGAAAGGGTGCCCAGCCAAACTGAGCTGTTCCCGCGGGCAGCTCTTGGAGGGGGGCCTGGGGAGTTCACGGTCAGACTCTGGCGCCCAGGCCTCGGTGATCCATCTTCAGGTCCCCGCTGCTGCAGCGAAGCAGGGTTTCCCACAGCAGGTCTTTTTGCTCCGTGACTTACACAGATCACGTTCCCCCTAGGCTTCCCGGGTAGTTGTGACGCAGCATGTACTCTGTGTGGGCACAGGTACGTACAGAAAACGCGGGGAGATCTCCCATCCCTGACGGGCCCTGAGCAGCACCTGAGCCTGAGTGACGTGTCACTCTCGGGCCATAAGGTGAAGGCGGTCACAGCATACCACGGTGGTGTGCCGTGGTGGCCTCTTCCTGCTGGCGGGAGAGCTAGACCTTTTCCAGGTCTTACAGACGCACCTTCACGTATGTGCAATGCAGCCAAACTACAGAGATGCGGTTCACACACACGCAGTGCCCAGGCCGAACCCCGAAGGCCATACAGGCTGAAGAGCGAGTAAGCGTGGGCCGGAACAGTGACTGTGACCTGGCTAGACGAGTCTCCTCTCCTTGCCCAGCACAGTGCCCACCACTTGGGAGACCCTGGTGGAAGCTTTCTGTACACGTGCATGAGCCACCCACCTGGCAGCCGCACTCCGGGGCTTGTCCTGTCCCCGTGTTCGGACTCGGTTTTCAGCTGTGAAGTGTGGGCACTGAGTTTACTAGGCTGGGCACAGAAGTTGGCACTCCGGCCCGTGGCCCACAGTGGCCACTGCCTGTCTTTGAGAACAGAGCCTCATGGGAACGCAGCCATAGGTGCACGTGTTACCCACGACACGTTCGACAGTCGCACCATTTCAACAGACGTGTGGCCCTCACAGCCTGAAATAGGGGCAAGCTGCCCCTCGACAGATGACGTGGGCCAACACCTGCCACCCTGGACACTGGCCTGAGCTCTTCCCCCAGTGTCGGCCCCATGAGCCTCATCCCTGACTTCTGACGGCTGTGCCCGCACGCACCCCTCGCCCTGCTGTGGCTGTCCCTTTGTCAGTGATGACAGGAACACAAAGTAGAGCACGTGTCGCCGTGGGATGCCGAGCTGGTCTGGGTTCACGTGTCGATGTCCCGCAGCCCCTCATTCCTGTCCCCTGGCGTCTGGCTGTGAGTGCTGCCGTGTGAGGCCCCAGTCGTGGGGGATCAGCCTGGCTGACTTCTCTTTCCTCCCGCCGTGTGCCCTGGACTCAGAGACTGGGCCTCACACCAGAGCAATGCCCTCTCTGCGAGGCTGAACGGGGCCCTGTGAGGGGCAGCGGGGACGCTCCTAGGACTGTGGGTCACCAGATTCACAGACCGTCCTGCGAGCTGCTGGCCTCCTGGGCTCGGTTGGGTCTTTAGGATTTTCTTCTTTTGAGCGACAGTCTCACATTTGCTGACTTGGAACAGCCTCAAAGTCCCAAGTTTCATGATGTCATCTCTGCCCATTTGTCACATTTAGGGCCCCATGTGGCTGACGTTCTGCTGCTCTTCTCTCCTCCCTGTACACCTGAACCTGCAGGCAACACCTGGCGTGTGGGGGGAGACGCCTGAGCAGTGAAGGAACCTTCTTCACTCTGGGCTGTGGCAGATCCTACCTGCATGACCGCAAGCTTGAATCAAGCCTCCCAGACAGGTGTCGGGTCTTCTGGGAATAGCAGAGTGGCAATGGGGTGTCATCACAACGAGCCCATCGCCACACCTGATTCTCAGGGCGCAGAGTCCTAGAAGTGGATAGCCGTCTGCCCGCCGAGGCGCCATGCCACTGCAGCCATGTCCCTGTGAGCACACAGGCCTGCAGCCCGTGGGTGTCCGGGTCCCCTGCCCAGCGACACACTGCTGCCCTGGGAACTCCGGCAGTTACGAGAATCGGCTGAGGTTTTAATCTGAGCGCCCCACTCACCTGGTATACAGCAGCCTTCAGCAATGACATTAGCGGCTTGCTTTGGCGGCCTGTATGACCCTGAACTTCCTGGGGGAGAGACAAGGATAATTCTGAGAGCTGTGACCCAAGGGGATAGTTCTTGACATCTGGGCCCGCCGAATGACCGAACGCGGCCTGCGCCACACAAAACCTGCAATTTTAGTGAGTTGCCCGGCCGTCTTCCGAGAGACTGAAAGGCCTGATTTCGAAGACCTATCCATGTGCATCTCCGTACAGGACGCATCCTCCTGGCATGCCCGTGTTAGGGTCTCTCCTTCACTCGGCGCTTGCCGTGCACCTGGTACTGCCGGGCGCTGTTGGCATCACCTTTCCGCCGCTGCCGTCCCGTGTGACGGGAGATGAAATTGAAGCTCTCTGAGATTAAGTGACTTCCTGAGATCGGCATGTTCCCGGCTGAGGCCTCGCGGACCTCTGTGCGAGGAAGTGAAGTTACTCAAAGAGTCTCTTATGCAAAATAACTGGGAAGCTCCTGAGAGTGGCTGTGCTTGGTGACCCAGAAATCCCTGTGCAGAGTGAGAGCTGCTGCCGAGAGCCTGCCTCGCACACTCGGCGACGCAGTCTGCACTGATCCAATCGGGAAGCTGCGCAGACAAACCCAGGCGTGGAAGGCAATGCTCTGTGCTTCCAGACACACAAATTGGCCCGTGGCCACCAGCCAAGTTCAAAGAGCACCACCTCCCGACTGTGGCCCCACCAGGCCTGGCTCAAGCCTGCTGTGCGATGTGGATCTGGGGCAGCATTTGTCACTTGGTTCAAAGCCATGGGCTCTGCAATGCATACCGGGTGCCTGCTTCCCTGGGTTGCTCTTAATGAGGTGAAATTCTGTACAAAGCTGGTGCCTCCATGCTAAGGGGGGCAAGAGGGTTGCTGAGAGAAATTGATTTTACCTGGCTCCTGAGCATTCTTACTGTAATCATAAACTCTAGAACATTTTCCAAGGAAAACTCCATTGATATTTCAACTTGGCCATGAAATTTTTTTCATGTTACATAATGTCTGTATACTAATCTCCATGAAGCGGAGTGAGGGTCCTGCTTTCCACCCTGAGATGCCAGGAAAGCACCTACTTCCCAGCTCAGAGTGTGCACCTCAAACAACTCCTAGGGTCCTTCCTTCTCACATGATGGCCTTGGAGCTTGCCCTCAGCTCCCATGCTCAGAAAAGCAGAATGTTAAATAGGCAGGACTTCGTGGGCTGGTTGAAACTGGACACAGTGGAAGTGTTCACACCAAGGAAATCGGCCAGCGCTCCCCTGCCCCCCAGAGCCAGCTGTCAGAGATATGTCAGCCCACCTGTGTCCATCCCTACCCAGGGCCTCTGCGGGACCCAGACACGGGCAGGGACGGAGAAGGAGCTTGCCTCTGAGCCTCATTCTTGTCCGGTGTTCTGACTTGGAACAGAAGGGTGCAAATAGGAATCTTGGCCAAATGAATGGCCCTGGGCATTGAGCAAAGGGTGTCCTGCGAGGTGGCCCTGGAGCTGCTTTGCTGCGTCGGAGTCCAGAGGGCTCTGAGAGGGAGGTGGAAGGGGAGGTCTCAGGAACAGCTGCAGGGGCGCCAGGACTCACACCTGCCTTTCTGCCGTGCGCCTGTCCTGTGCAGGCCACACCTGAACTCGGGATTGACTTGAAGGTAAAGTCGCCCTTTGCCTTGACCTGTGGCCCCCAGTCCTCAGGTGCTCAGGAGCCAGGCATGCCGCCTGGTTTGGGGGTTGCAGGGCGCAGGTCTTGTTATGGTAGTGGACGTGGTGTATAGCCCGTGGCGTCTGGGCGCCCAGAATGTGGCCAGGGCAACGGCAGAAGTGAGTTCTCCACTCAGTGCATTGAGTTTGAATTTCAGTGGCCACACGCACGGCTGACGTCGGTCCACTCAGGGGTACCTGACGCTGGGTTAAACACGTGAGAAGGCCACCCCACATCACCCTCCCCCTCCACCTGCAGGACAGATGACTACCTCGATGTTCTGGTAAATAAATGGGGCACACCCCAGTGCTGCCCTTGCCCAAGTCCTCAGAGCCGGGACTCCCACCTGGACACCACTTACTAACCTCGGAACCACTCTGGGCCTCACGGCCTCAGCGGAGCCTGGTGGAAACAAATTTCCACACTTGTCGTCCACGTGTGAGAGCAGCCTGTGTACACAGCACAGCTCTCCTCTCACGGGGGGCTTGTGCGTGTCTGGCATGTGTCCCCGCATGCACGCATGCACGTCAGCATGTGCCTTTGGCTTTGTACCCAAGGTGGATTTTAGTCCCCACCGGCCACGTTGCTGTCTCGCCATCTTGCTGTCCGGTGGGAGCCACTGCCAGCAGCACCCAGATCAGTAACCGGGACCCTGTTCAGACTTTGAATTTTTCAGCGGGAATGTGGTGAACTGATCGACAAGACCCTGCGGGCCCCCGTTAGGGTTAGCTTTGGGGTATGTACCTCCTCAAGTCTGAATGGTTGAAATGGGATGGAAATGGAGATGCTGGAAACATTCTTTAACGTCAGGGTACTGTTAATCTCCTGGTAGAGGGTGACTGGCTAGAAACTCGTTTCGCTCAGGACTAGCGACTGCAAAGCGCTAGGTAACCAGGAAGAGGGTTACTGAGAACCAACTAGCTGGGCCACCTGCACTGAGCTGGAGAAGCCAGGAGCCGAGGGCAGGATCTGCACCTGGAGCCTTGCCTGGGGGTCCAGGGCGTGGCCTCACCTCCTCCTCGCAGTGCGGAGGCGGCCCTCCCCCCACTCAGTGCAGTGTGCACACGCTGTATGTTCTCCAGCCAGCAGCCCGCTGGGGGACACTGGGCCTGGGGGGTCAGGTGCCCTCACCGTGCATTTCCTGGCTGGCCACCAGCTCACTTCACCTGGGCTCGGCCCACGGGGGAGGGTGCTGATCACAGAAGGCAACGGCATGGGCGTGGCTCCCACAGGTCCCAGGTGAGGAGAGGAAAGCACGCTGCCTGCTGCAGAGCCCCCGTGCAGCCCCGAACGTCAGCGCTGCTCGTGTGCTGTGCCCAGTGAGTCAGCATTCGCTCCTCAAAATGCCGGCTGAGTTCTTTCTTTTCTCCCCTGTAATGCGGTTCCTAAGAGGCCATAGCTCCTCGTGCGGATTGGCTGTTTCGGACTGGCATAGCTATTATACGTCAGCAATATCTTAACCAGGGCTGCCCAACCTTTTGCTGTTTCTGGGCCACATGGAAGAAGAAGAGCTGTCTTTGGGCCACACGTTAAATACAGTGTGACACGTCATCAGAAAAATGTCAGCGTTTTGAGTAAATTTATGATTTTGTGTTGGGCCATATTCACAGGCATCCTGGGCTGCATGCAGCCTGTGGGCCGCAGGTTGGACACCCCTGTCTTAAACCGTTAGTCCTTGGACATGAAAATGAAAGGGCTCTCAATTCATTCAAAATATAGGTGTGGTTTGAATTCTGGGCCAGGCAGATGAGGGCTAACCAACAGGCCCTCTTGCAGGCCCCATGGTGACGTCTAGGGTCAGAAAGGCGCCTGAGACCCCCTGGCTGGCTCTGCCCTCAGACTGCAGCCTAGAGCGGCTGGCTCCAGGCTCACGGTGGTCGGGGCTGGGGCGCTGCCGGTGGACCCCAGGGAGAGGAGTCCGCAGAGCGTTGTAAGAAATGAGCGAGCACACTTACCCTTCCCGGTGGGCCTCTCCTTTCTCCAGCTCCTGAATGACTCCCAAGAGCACCTTGATGGTTTCTTGGCTGGAGCTGATCAAGCTCTCCATCACCTGCAGCTGTGCTTTGAGGTCCACCACTTCCGTACGAGGCACGATTTGTTGGCATTCTTCACCCATAGCGACCGCTGTCGGACAAGGCTGGTGCTCAGGCCCCGCTGGGGCCATAGTCTGCAGGGGCTGGTCACTACGTGTGGGGGACAGGCACTGCATCGGGGGCGCCTGGAGCCCATTGGGGTGGGCGGCCCTGTTCTGCTCCTCGGTGGCTGCTGGGCCCAGGGACCACATGCTCCCGGTGGCAGAGTTTGACAAGGCAGGCTCACGGGCCTTTGTGCCGAGGGCAGGGGTGTAAACGGTGGCCACCTCCGTTTTAAACACCCGGCCGTGCGCTGAGGGAGAGGGTTCCTCCATGTCTGGCGTGGCCCTGTCCTGTTTTGCTGCCCCATGGAGCTGGTAGTCGGCCTCTCGCGGAGGTGGCCGGGGGGCGTTTGGGAGCGGCATGTCCGGGCAGCTGCGTGTGCTGGGGTTTCTGCACGGCTGTGCACAGTCGGCCCCGGCGGGCTGCTCTGGCGCATCCATGTGCTCGTGGGAGTGGAACACCAGCGCCGTGGTCGTCTGCACCCGGCCTGCAGCCCACAGCCGGCCCTCTTGCCCAGGCCCTTCCTCACTCTTGTCTTTCGCATCTACGACAAACCCGTTGTTCTGACTCTTAAAGGCCTCCGCGGCGGGGACGCTTCTGACGGTCCCCTTTTTGCGGTCTAGAGGGAAAGTCTGGTAACACTTTCTAAGGTCTGGCGAGGTCTGCACACCTGTGCTCTTGGTGACGTTGGGGATGGACCTCCGTGCGGGCACCGTCATGTACTTGCGGTAGGCTGCCCTGTGGGACGCGGGCCTGGCCTCCCGCCTCTCGGCGCCCGGCCCCGCGGGCAGCTGCGCGTCCCGCTGCTCACTCTGCGCCTCGCAGATGTCCTTAAACCGGACCTGCAGGGCTTTGTTCCGCTTCTTGATCTGCCGGTTGGGGTCCAGGGCGTATCTCATCTCCAGGGCCAGGCAGGCGGAGGGTTCCACGTCGCTCTCAGACGTCGTGAGCACGCATTTGCCGGCGTCCTTGCTGACCATGGTTCCTGCATTGGGAGACATCGACAGGCGTCAGGCGCTTGTGCTCACACACATGCACATACACACGCACATGCGTGCACGCGCACACACACACACACACACACGGGGGCACCGGCACACGGGAGCCCAAATGACGCCTGCCTGCCTCCTGATCGTCTTTAAAAGGCGAGGTGGTCTCTATTTAGGGACTCGCACAGGCAGCGCGTCCCCTGCAGGCACCATCCGAAACGCTTCTCCGACAGGAAGCCCGCGCCCTTGCCCCCGTGGGATACGCTCCGTCAGGCATGTTTCCCCGTCAGACAAACCTGTTTTACTACATTCATCAAGAAACCCAGCAAGGCTGCCTCCTCAGCCTGCAAACGATCGTTTCACACACTCGTCTCCGCTTCCCGGGCAGATGGTTTTCCGAGAGCGATTTATTTGGTTCGGGTTTTTACTATTTTCTGAGGATGACGTGATTAATCTATAATTGGAATGCGAGAGAATTGCTGTTTTCTCTTAAAGAGTTCTTGGAGAGTCTGACTCCTGGTCAGCTAAGTGCGGGGCACCCTGAGTTGAGAAACTGAAATGAACCTGGTTAGGTGAGCCGCTCTGGATGCCACGGGACAGCGGGCCACGCTACTTCACGGGGAAGCCACGGAGGGCACCTCGTTGAGGGCCGGCTTGCGTCTGGCAGGTTAGCGCTGACCACAAGAGGAGCACGGGCTTCCCCGCATCTACAAAGGCAGAGTTAGCACCTCTGCCCGTTGATTCCATTGAGAGTGGTGTATCAAAGTACTTTTTTTTTTTTTTTTTGAAAAATTATTCACTCTGGAATCAAGTGTTGCATTTTGATCACAACCTCTGGGAATGAAGACCATGGTGGTGGTTTCAGTGTTTGAGTCCTGAAAGAAAATAAAATCACGGGGCTTTATGTTTGTTCATCAGGCAGATTCATCCTGGGCGGAATTATTAAGTACAACTAGAGAGATGCAGGTGGCCCAGGGCCTGTCTCGGGGACAGCAGCGGGGTAGATGCCGTCACTCTGTTGGACAGACTCCCAGCTGTGTATGGCCCATGGAAGAATTTTCTTGGGGGTTGAACGCAAAGCGAGAAATAGGAGTATATAGTTGTTGAGTTAGCATTTGCTTTCCCGCCCTGTGTGTCACAAAAGAGAACAGAGGGGAGGCATCTGGGGTGTGTTGGTTCCTGGCGTCAGAACACGGTGCCCAGAGGGGCAAGGTCACTGACCGGAGCCACCAAGAGGGAGTGAGGTCAGGCTTGGCCCACGGAGCCCTGCCCAGCTGCTGACGGCCCCACCCCTGCAGCATCCTGAGGGCCCAGCCCACGGATGTCTCAGAGCCCTTCTTGGAAATGCCGCAGGAACGGGGACACCCGTGGCTGCCACTCCAGGTGGATGTATGGACTGCCAGGTGCTCGGGTCCATGCAGGCTAACCCTAACACCTTCAGTGCCACGTGAGCTGTGCCAAGGAGGAAGCAGGATCAGCAAGGTTGTGCCACTTGTTGACACCACAGAGCAAGTAAGACATACAGGCAGGAGCAGGGTCCTGGTCTCCCTGAGCCCCCAGTCCAGGTGTCCACCAAACTGAGAGGTGGGACGCATGCTTAGTTCCTTCTGAGACAGGACTGCCGGCCAACATGTGTGTGGCTCAGCCAAGGGAAGGGAGGGAGAGGCCCAGAGCCCATGTCCAAGAGCGCACTATCGAGCGGTCCCCCCTGCAGGCCAGGGTGCGGTTGCACTGACCTTGCCCCTCGGGCCAGCGTGGTGCCGGCACGTGGCAGGGCTTCACTAGTGCTCCCGAACAGAAAGTGCAGATAAAGCCCAAGAACGGCACCACTGGTGCGATGAGCTGGCCCTCACCTTAGGGGACATCACGGTTGTCTGTGCAGAGTCTAGTTTAGATTAAACCAGGGCTCCTCAGCCTGGGCACGCTGGGCACTTCAGGCTGGGTGTTTCTCTGTGGTGGGGGCTCTCCTGAGCAGTGGGGGACATGTGCCAGTGTTCTGGCTTCTACTTACTAGGTCTAAGGAGTCCCCCATCCCCGGTGTGACAGCTAGAAGTGCCTCTGGATGCTGTCACGTGACCCTGGGGGCATAGCCACCCACCACTGAGAACCTTCACATTAGGCCTTTCCCCCTTGGGTGGCCAGTATGTGACCCGAATGGTAAAGCTTGGGAAAAAGCAAAGTCAAGGATCAGGAACCGATGGCAGGTCCCCCCCTCCCAGAGGGCAGAGGGGTCCTAAAGGCACCAGTTCTGAACCCCCGTCTAGGAAAGCCCCCACTCTGGGCTGAACCAGCAGCAGGCACCTCCTCACCCCGCAGCCAGCCTCTGTGTGTCCGCTGACAAAACAGTGACTCCGAAACAGTCAGTTGTGGGGGACGTTGGCAGAAGCCAGTGGACAAGACTTCTTTGGTCTTTGATGCGTCACTAGATGCTGAGGGTACTTAAGACCTTTGCCATCTGAAACTCAAAAATACTGAGCAGTCGTTTAGAGAAAGGAAAAGAAAAGGCACAGGCGATATCCTGGCTCCGTTTTGGGAGGACTAGGTCACGAGTCGTGGGTGGGACAGAGCATGCCTGCTGAGGACGGATGACAGGCATCTTTCAGAGACACTTATCCCCACAGGTTACACACACGAGATCTGGTGTCGGGGAGAGTGTGGGGGACTGAGGGGTGTAACAACAAGAAAATGGAACCCGGACCCTCGCTCGGGCTCACTCCTGCTCGTCCATTACTGCCTGTGTTGTCCATGTGTGTGAGCACGCATGTGCCGCCTTTCTGCCAAGGACCGTCACACGTGGGGAAATTGGAAAGGGAGAGCATTTTTACAAAAAGCAATTTACTAGTAATTTTTCAGCCTTTTCCCTGCCACCATTGAAAAATGTGTGTCTGAGTAAGTTTGTTCTACGATGCTATTCATCATCGCGCTTTGCCAGGAACTGCGCGAAATAATTTTCTTACGTCAGTGTGCTGGTCTGAAAGATACTCTGAGTCTTGGACCCAACCATCAAACTAATAAAACAAATCAGGAAAATTAACTGCCAGTGGCAAAGAATAATAATAAAAAAATTCCTCAGTTCTTCTCTGTTTTACAGGGAGTTGCTAATTATAGAAAAATCATTTCCTTGTAAGTAAAAATGGTGGTGATCAAGAGGAATTTTTAAAAGTTCAGTTGGTTGTGGCTGAATCTTTTTTTAAAGTGATAGTGACTGAGTTTGTCCTATCTGCACGGGGAGGGAAGATGCCAAGGAGTTTTTGCGGTCGGCTTATTAAGACTTCAGATAAGGTTGAGTTCCTTTTGATGGCTGGATGACATTTTTCTAAAGCTTTGCAATAGGATTTTCCTGGACATCAAGAATTCCTTTCACGTTAATGCAGACACCTCCTCCCCAATAAGAAAATGACTTTGTCATGAGAGAAAAGGTGGTGTTCTGTAGATGAGAGCCCATGAGACATATGGAACCTTCCGGCACGTGCATTCCTACCAATGAGCATACACGTGCTCCAGGTGAGGTCATCATTCAGGCCACGTGCCCTGTGTCCCAGCCCGAAGCCAGCATCCTCCTCTTCACTCCCTTTTCACCTTCTCCTTGACCCTCACGGCCGCCTCCTGGGGACGTCCTAGTCTCCTCAAGCCGCCGACGGAGAGGCCGTGACGCAAGACGTTTTTCTTCACCTGCGTCCTGTAGCCCTTGGAACCCCACACGTGAAACCACCGTTCCTGTCCTGGGAAACTCGTAACCTGCCACGAGCCACGATGAACTTCCAAAAGCATCCAACAGCTGGCCAGTTCCCTGGCCCTTTGCCACACTGTACTGGGTGGGGCGCCAGGCCAGGAGCGCAGGCTCGGTGCAGGCTGCCTCGGACCACACGTGAAGCCAGCGTGGCGTCATCCGCCACAGCTTGCTTTGGTGGGGCCGCCCCACAGAAGCGTAGGCTCTGGTTCCGGAAGTTAATCTCGTGGCTCTAAAACAGCAGGAGTTCGTGAAGCTTATTTTTCACACGAAAATCGTGTTTTAGAGCCCACTGGACTGTGCCGTTCCAAGCCGGAAGTGGTTCTCCTTGGCTGTGCCTCTCTGGTTCCAGGACCGTGGGGCGGCGGGGAGCTGCTCGGAATGCAAATGTCTCAGTTTCCCTCAAGTTAAATTTCACAATCAAATGTGAGTGGTAAGTGTATAAACCCTGCACCTTCAGACTAGTGATGGACAGTCCTCTCTGCCTGCTGCTTTAAATTGATAGCTTATATAATGCGCGTGTTTATTCCAGCTGTGAAAGAGTGAAACGGAGAAGCGGCCGAATGCCTAACAGTAGGTCGGTGGCTCTTAAACTGTACATGCACTGGTGTGGCCGCTGAGTGATAATTGTGCAGATTATTTAATGTCACAGAAAAATCACTTACGAAAACAGCGTAAAGCGAGAGAGAGCAGCCCACCCCATTACACCGGAAGACAGTGAACAAGCATGGTCCTCGCCGGCTCAGGCCGTGCGCCCCGGAAGGGTGATTTCCCCTCCGGTGCCCAGAAGGGGGCTTGCAGCTGTTCGCCAGTCACAAAACCACAGGCAGAGTGTGTCTGCACCGAGGCAGAAGGACAGGGTCAGGCCTCCGGGGAGTGCGAACACGTGCATCAGAATAAGAAAACCCCCAAATCACTGGATTTGAGTAGAAGCGGTCTCCCCAAGGTCATCTTTTATTATTTTGAGGAGGCCTTGAATTATATTGGAATGCATTAGAAAGAAATGAATTTCAAAGTATCGATTGTGTGTGTGCTTGTGTGCATAGGTGTGTTCATCTACTCCTGTGCACACGTCCACAGGTGGGTGTGCACGGGCTGGGTGAGCCAGCGAGTATTCAGTGGAAGAAGTGTCTGCTGTTGGGATGAGACGTCCGTCTGTCTTCGTTAGAAGCCAAATGGGCTTGACCTGTCGCCTGTGTGGATGGTGTGAAGGAAACACCGAGGGTGTCTGCAGCTGACAAGGGAACTCCCTTGGTTTTCCCGTGGGTGGGTCGGCTCCATTGTTCAAGTGCTGGCATGGACGGACAGAGAGGGGCCAGCACAGCCGTGCTGGGGTCCATGGGGCAGGCTGCAGGTGCCTGGCGGTGGGGGCTGGTGAGCGTCACGGCCTTGCCACGCCGCCCCACGTCTCGTCCCTGTGTGAAGATAAGCTGGGCAAGCAGTCGGATGAGTCTGCAAAGGGACCCTTTGATGTGATTGGTTTTTCCAGTGGCCTTCCTGCTGTGGAGACACCTTGGAGTCGAAGATGCTGGCTGGAACTCAAGAGTAACTGGGTCAGCATTTTTCTCCATATGCCGAGGGAATGCCTGAATGTTAGGGCGGGGGCGGGGGTGGGGGGGCGAAGTGAACAAGCTGGTCTTTAACACGCAGCTTCCCGGACAGACGGAGGGCAGGGGAGGCGAGGCAGAAGCTCCCCAGGAGGCGGGCCCCTTCCTGGGGTGAAACAGTTAACTGTGAGGCCTGCTTCTGGGCGTGCAGTATCCCTCCCAAACGCAGGCCCTCCTTTCCTCGGGGCCCAGCTAACTGCTCATGGATTCTGGACGGTGTCTTAGTTAGATTCATTATCCTGTTTAATTTTCTTTACTACACCGAAATGACATTTTTCCAGACATTTGGTCTCTTCTTCAGAGGTCGCTGATTAAGGGGACTGAAATGGGTGACGAGTACATGCCCCCACCCTCGGAGGCTGAGCGTTTTAGGGAGAGCACTGCCCGGACTGGGCATTGCGATTCCTCCACGGAGGCCCCTCCAGGGCCCTTCCTGTTCTCCTGACCAGTGGGGCCCTGCGGGGAGACTCCCCTCGTGGCTGGCAGAGGGCACTCTCGGCTCGCAGGGCAGGTTTTGCGGCAGCAGGAAAACTGTCCCGGGTCGGGCCCTAGTTCATTCACATCTGTGATTCCAGAACGCCCATTTCAACCAACAGAAAGCCTGTAGTCAGTTCCTCCAGCCCCAGGACGTAAAGCGCTGTGGCCCTCTGGACTCCCGCTGGCCCACATCTCCTGAGCAGGAGCCAAGGGAGCTGAGCGAGCACCCATTCCCTACACGGGTGCTTGGGATGTGGCCTTGAGGGTTTACAAGGTCGGAAAAGACCGGCTCTCTTCTTCGTGTGTGTTTTACTATGTACTTGGATCTCTGAGTCTCAACTTCTACTGACGTTAACCCTTGCTCATTTTCTGTGCAAGTGGAATCTAAATTAGTAGAAATGAATTAGCAAAATTTTATGGTATTGGAGAAAATCAACTGGAAAAATATGCTGCCTCCAAATGGGATGTTACCTCAGTGTAAAGGATTTTATTTGCAGCAGTTGGCTTTGCTAACAAAGAGAGTCCAAAAAGACTGGTTCCAACAACCCACCCAAATCATACACAAGATTAGTAGCTTCCCTGCTCCTCCCCCGCCCCCCAGGGCATGGAAGTTACAGGAGATGTCAGACACGCTGTAGTGTCGACATAGCTTACAGGTGCGTTAGATGACTGTGGCGAGTGCCCCACTGCTCCATTTCCTGGATGGCTCCAGGTAGTTTAGCCACAACCACCCGGTAGCTTGGGGCCCACAGCGCTGGGAGTTGGTGGGCCGCAGGAGAGGTGGCCTCCCTTTCTTTGACTTTACGGGAGGCTCACTCGTGTGCACGCACGTACCTACCTACCGCAATGGGCTTTGGGCACATTTTGCCTTTTTAATGAGCTATGACCAATCCACACGTATTTCTTACTAAATGATATGTTTTGACTTATGGTATATCTGAAGCTAAAATTAGCACATTGATTTTTCTAAGAAATCACTACATTAAAAGAGACTCTCCCCTGCGGCTTCTCCCAGTTGAATCTCAGGACCCCCTGTTGGGACACCCCGGGGCAGGACTCCTGCTGGGAGGGACCCATTTGCTGCAGGTGAAATCAGTGTTCAAGGCACAACCTGTCCTTCAGGCAGGGCCACGCGCACACCCATCTATTGCCGTCACAACAGACCCCCTTGAACTTTCATGGCGGCACCCCCCCAACTCCCGTGTTCCTCGGCCTAGCCACGGAGTAGGCTTTGCAAGGTCTCGGGTTCACAGTGGAGGCAGCAAGCCAGGAAAGATGGGGGAAACGAGCATTTCTCATGCCAGCTTCCTATTTGTAGTGGACAGCAAGTCCTCCCCTGAGACCGCCGGTGCACAGTCCCAACAAAAGGCCGAAGGCAGAGTTCGTATGTATGGTCTTCCCGCCACTGTGCCAGCCATGGTCCATGTGGACGGGCTGTCTCGGCTGGATGTCTCCAGACTCAGCTCTGGTTCTTGGGCTAAAAACGATGTAGGGACGGTTTAATGTGCGTGGAACAAGGGGCAAGAATGAAGACCCGCCACATGAAGTGGGAGAGCCTCTTTTTCCTCCCACTGCATCTGACGGGGAACTGCAGAAGAGAGTTCCCCCCCTGAGAGGGCTGTTACTAGTCAGGACAAAACTCAGCCTGGGCAGAGAGAGTATCTCCCCTTGGACTTGGGACCTGGCGGACTGTTCTTGGAAGCAACTGACAGTTAGTTCCTCTTGGCTGGTGCACTTAGGGCGGAGTCTCAGCCTTCAGGGCCCAGAATGCCCTTGTGAGGGGTGGGGAGAAAAAGAAGAGAAACCCAAGGTGTCCGTACATCGCACCCGTCAAACTATGATACCCAAATAGCTGTCATGTTTTACTGCTTTCATAAACCCTACTTCCCCTCAAACCTGGTGGTGGTTTCCCTCCTGCCAGGTCGGTTCAGTCGGTCCTTCCATTCTTTCCGTCACCAGCAGCTGCTGTGAACCTCTGTCTTGTCCATGCATGACAATTGTAACTATATCAGAAAAAGTCATGAAGTCATCCCCCCACCCCCAAACCCCGTCCTTGTGTATAGGAAGCTCAGCAGCGTCTCTGGTGGCCTGGAGGACTTGGTGGCCCTTCCTGAGAGGTGGTCTCACACATAGCAATGGCCTGAGGCCCTGGGGTGGTCCCTAACCCACCCAGAAATGTAGCTGCTGTGCTCACATGCAGGACTAAACTGGCTTACAGGGGCATGGAGGGGCTGTGCCTCAGGTCGGGACAGTGTGGTCGCTCATCCCCGTCGTTCCGAGGACTCCCGGCAGGTGCGGCAATGCCTTACCGGCTTCGTTCCCCATTTCGTTCCCTGCACCCAGTCCCCACCAAGTCCCAGGGGGTTTGTTTTTTCTCCCTGTTGCTTCACCAGTTGATGGATTTCTTCCTTTCCATTCCCACTGTGACCTCGGTGTTCTCACGCCCTTTCCTCTTGGGGGAGACATGCAGTTGTGACAAAATAAATTACGAATTTCATTTAAAAACTTCGGTAGCTTGGAATAACGCGAGCGTTTCAGAGTGTGGAGTCTTGGCTAGTCGCAGCCACGTCGTGGGGCTCTGGCTAATACTGTAGAGGAAGGGGGGCCACAGGCCTTCAGGGGAAAATCAGTTGAGGGGCCCGCGTGCACCTCTGGGTCAGGTGACTGGGGAGGGGAGTGTGGGCACAGTGGTTGCGAATGAAATGAATAACTTATTTTGAGAACACAGAATGTAGAGTTATACTCAAGAAACAAAATCGGTGATTAGAAATATAATTCTACATTACTCTGCGTCTGTGAAGATGAACATGGAAAGGAAGGAAAAGAAATGAGGACCTAGAGAGAGAGAGACAACAGGAGGGTGAGAACCAGACAGACAGACAGACACAGGAGCGGCAGGGCCGCAGCTCAGGACAGGAGGTCCAGGTCCACCCCACGCTGCCCACGGTGACCCAGCGCAGATTCGCTTGTCCCGCTGATGGAGGGGCCACCCTGTCAGCTTTCCCACCGCTCCTGAGGGGGGCAGTTACAACACCCCGTCCCCTCCTGTCCAGAATGGAACTGGACAGTTCCTGCAGGGGCAAAACAACAGTCCAGGCGACCGAGCAGGGCCCCTCCAGGTGGCCTTTCGGTGAAGCACAGGTTACGTCTCATGAACAATCAGACTGTAAGTTTCTGTTTCCGGGTTCTGCCCAGCAGCTCCTTGGAACAGACAGCCTTGTTCTTCAGCAGGATTGTGGGAAAGGGAAGGAGAACCGCAGGATGAGGCTGTGCAGGCTCAGGAAGAGACAGCGCCGTAGTGGGTGAGCCGGGCCGGAGATGGGACGGCTCCGCGTTAACGCCGGAACCCTGTAGATACATTTCCCAAGGCGAGCACACGACTTAGGGAAACATCAAATGACCCCTTTACACTTTGGCCTTCTGGAAGCTTTGGCTGAGAACACGGGTACGGAGGCAGTGGGACCTCTGACAAGTCCTGCATTTGTTACTTTGTTTCTTAAGAAAGCAGTTTAGACACAGGGGAGACTCCAACCCAGAGAGAGGCTGTGCCCCCACGGAGAGGAAGATAACATACATTTTCCCTCCATGAGCCCGGCTCTCTAGAAAAAGTCCACGGGTCCCCAACCCGTGCCGGTCAGCCCGTTTCTGGGGAAAGGTGCAAGGCGGTGGGGGCTATTTTAGTCATTCACCCGTGATGAAGAGCCACAGCCCACAGAGTCCACTTCATTGCCCTTCCCCACCCCCGACCCTCTGCTATTTCCTGCCCTGTCCCCAGTGCTTAGAGCAATGCGTGGAGAGAAGAGGGGCCCTTAAGTGTTCACTGAACAACAGGATGAGTGAATGATGTCCCTTCTAGGGGAGCGAGGAGGGCTGGCCCCTTCCCTTTTCTCCTAAAATGAACCTGGGACTCGGCCAGATTTGGGGAGATCAGCAAAGGAGTCCCGGCGGTGGCGGCGGCAGGGCGCCCTGTCCGTGGCCTCACTGGGTCTCACTGTGTGTCAGCAGCGAGGGCAGGTTCACTTTCTGGGGAGGTAGGGGAGGGTAGTGAGTCAGCAGTCATGGTCAGGTTTAAACGACAGCCTCTGTGCACTGTCGACTGATTATCGAGTGACAAATTCCAAGTACACTGCCCCCTGGCAGGTCCACAGCAGGAAGGGGATACTACACACACCTTCGTTCTTCGATGTTTCTGGTGGAGGTTGCAAAGCACCTAGAATTCTGTTCCTCCCCCAGGAATTCCGCGGCTGGAGGCAGCTCTCCAAAACCACGCATCTGGGCCATGAGATCGCTCGGTAGTGCCCGTCTCGGGGTGAGTGGCTCACTTGCAGACTTCACGTGTAGGGTTTTGTGTACTGCCGAGGGGTCTGTCCTCACGGTCTTGTGTGTCGCGTCCTCACCTTCCGCGGTCTGTGCTTGACGCGGCGATCCCTGGCTCCGTGGCCTCCTATGATGCCGAAGCATTGGACTTTAGAGACCGCCCACCCGGTTTTCAGTCCTGGCCCTCCCACAATGCTGCACAGAACCCCGAGCACATCTGTCAGCTGGGAGACGGGAGGTGACGCCCTGAGCTAGCACCCCACAAGCCCGGTGCCATTGCCCCCCGTGCGTGGGTTCTCACACCGTCGTAAAGGTGGGGAAACAGAGGCTCTACCCGGCAAGTCGGTGCCCATGGAGACTGGCAGCACCAGGAGTGCAGCCCCGGCCAGTGCCACCTGGACACAGCTCTCCCACCTCCGACGGTGGTGCGGGCTCTGCAGACGGAGCCCATGCAGCCCTCAGGATGGGGTCCGGGTGCCGCTGCTGCTGGCAATGAAGTGACAATGACAAGGGCACCACAGTTGGGACCGTGACATGTATAACATGGATGACGCTGGGTACATTCCTTGAGAGAAACACGCTTGAGAGCCGCCTGGAAGCTTTCCACCATGCACGGCTGATGAAAACGTCGTCTTGGCTTTTATTTTATTGCTGGGCACGCCAGTGGTCATTTTCACCAACTCTTTAGATCTGGAGTTCGGGCTGATGCTTCAGTGGAGAATTTAAACGGCCACTAGGAAGGACTTGAGAGCCCAGAGCCCTGGATTACCGCCCACTCTCCGCCACAGCCACACCCACAGAGGGAGAGGGCCTCCAACAGCTCCCTCCCCCCGAACCCAGGTCCAGTGAGAATCGAAGGTGTGGTCAGAGAGCCAGGGGTCCACCCAGATGCCAAGTCCCCTCTTTCAGCCCAGCCCAGGGATTTCTGCCACACTAGCACATCCACAGGCATAACCGATAAAGGAGATACTCAGGGGAGGGTCAGTATCACACAGGGCGCCAAATACACTGAGCAAGAACAAGACAAATGAAGCAAGGGTGGGAACAACTTCCGGGGAAGCCTTCGAGCCCGCAGCTGCTGTGTACACACACACATACACGGCACCCGTGGATGAGAAAAGCACCCACCCTCGGGCTCATCCAGCGCCCCAGGAAGTCCGGTGATGGGCGCGGTGTGAGAGGGAGAAACTTATCCTTTTCAGCACCACTTTGACTTTGTGCTGTCCACACTCGCACGCGGTGTGAACTTTTCTCGGGGGCGATCCCTAGCCACACCCTCCGAGCTATTTGAGTCTGGACTGCATGACGAACAGGAAACTTTTGTGCCACGTGATTTCAACAGGGAAGAGAGAAGAAGAAGAAAAGGGGAAAAGCGAGCCTTTATGTAACACTCTGGTATCGATTAAAACAAAGTGACAAATGGACGGGCCTGGCACATCGACCGGCCGACGGGGTTGGAGTCGGGATGTCAATGAGAGGCAGGCCCCTGCTGGTTCTGGGGCTGACCTGGGGGCACCCCAGGACTTTGGTCAAACCCTCGTGCACGCTGCTTTCAGTGCGGCTGTCGGCACTGGGGGCATTTAATTACATGAGAGCGTTTAATTTATCTCAGAGGCAGACTGAGTTTCTCATTTCTTCTCGCATCTTTCTGGGACACTAACACTAGGTCAGTGAACTCCAACACATTCCTTCTCTACAAGTTAAGCTTCTCCCCATGTGAATTTTTACCAAAGGAAACTCTGAGGCTGAGTTTGGTAGCAGAAAACCCCACATCTTTGATACACGGTTTTCCTCCTAAACTGAGTGGCTGGACGAGAGGAACAGGTACGTCCGAACGCAGCTGTCCTTTTTACATCCGGCTTCTCCGGAGCCCGCCTCCTCACGCTCCCTGGAGTAAAGGGCACTGTGGAATCTGGAAGAGGAAAACTGTTGTGCAGTCTGGATTCCCCGGGTTTCTGGCAAAACCACGGGCCAGGTGTACTGTGAATGGGCGCCTTCAATGTGGTCAGTGAACCTGCTACTAGATAGTGCTGTCCCCGGTCCTGCATCCGTTCTCAATGTGGGACGCCCTTGCTCCGCGTCTCTGCCCTTCGAAAGCATTCCTTTTGGAAGTCCTAAGAAGTAAGAGATGATGAAACACTTGCGCTTTTAACTGGGAATATTATTTCTAGAGTCCAGCTCAGATTGCTAACAGTGCACATCTGTCCCCAGAAACCCGCTGGCTCCCTGACTTCCCTGTTGCCATTTTTGTCACCCACCACCACCTCACGTGCCCGGGGCCGCCTCTTTCATTCCTTTGCACGTTGCCACATTACCAAGGTCTGCCACCAGGGTGTTTCTGTCACAGCTGCCCCCTTACGTCCGTGCCCAGGGCCATCAGTCACCCTTGGTACCAGTTCATTCTCCCTGGTCACACCCTGTCCACTGGGCTCCAGCGCCTTTTCTCTGGTTTGTCTCTATCAAGATGTCATCTTGTGGGAATGTGTCATTGTCAAAACCTTCCATGGTCCCCCACTGCCTGTCCTGCTGGTTCCTCCTCAAACTGGCTTCACCTGGCTTTTCAACTCATTCTCCCGTCTCCTACCTGAGCCTTCCCCACTGTCTCCTCCCGTTCTTCCTCTACAAGTCCCCCGGTCCGAGCACCTGACCGCTGGGCAGAGCCCTAGGAAGCACGTGTGCTGGGCGCAGGAGTCCCCTCTCTGCCTGGTCTAGGCCCGGGTGCCACGCCCTCTGGGAGCCTCCAGAGGAGCCCTTTGCCTTCTCCCAGCCCTCCCTGCCGCCTCCTCCCTCCTGGACTGGAGCTTCCCGAGGACCCACCGCTCAGACTGGTGCCACGTCTCCAGTGGCCATGGCCTCAGCTGCTCCCTCCCAGCACATCTGCACAAGCCACGGTCCCCTCTGGACAAAGCCATGTGCGTGTGTTCCCTGTGCCTGCCACCGCCACCACTGTTCCAAGGAGGCTCTGACTGCTTCCTGTGAAATGAAGCCGCACGCACGGTACACCCCCAGCCGAGCCGCTGGAGCGAGGCCCCTGACCCTCAGCCCCCCTTTCTCTCCGGAGGATGGAGGCCGAGAGAGTGACTTGTATTTGTGGGCTGCCGGTAGTGTTTTCCAGCATCCCATCGTCTCCTTCCCGTGTCCCTCGCATGCTGTTGTTCACTGCAGCTCATTTGATACCCACGGCTAGATTATTAAGGACTGAATTGGAATTTTCCATAATAACTGCAACATAAACTTGGGCCAGCATTTTCCCTGCTAAGTTGTTTAAGTTTCCTCACCCCCGTTGTGGCTCGAGTAGTTGTCACTTGGGTGGCCCTACAGTAGGGAAGTGTGGTCCTCTCTCAAACTTCCTAACAGCAGCGGGTCACAGGGCAAACGCGCACGGCAGTGGACGAACCGCGCTTTGCATAATCAGCTTGGTGCTCCAAAGAAGCAGCACTCACAAGTGACGACTCTGGAGACCGTCCCTGCCAGATCCTTTTGAAAGACGGTATTAGTCAAAAGGTGTATAATTTGGAAACGTGGTTTTGTTCTTGTCTCTAATATATGCTTTTCTGCATTCTGGTTCATTTTCTCCCTGCCCCAGTTCGAGCTGGGAATACGCACTTGGCAGAAGGACTCGGAGCTCTCAGGTTAGAGTGTTTTGTTTTTATTTAGATCTGCCGAGTGTCACTTGATAGCATCTTTGTATACCTCCGCGTCCCTCCACTCGCCCTTCACGGTGTGGACGGCGTCTACGGCGCATGGGACTCGAGCACAGCCTGACAGTGCCGATGGCTGATGACCCGGGGGTTGGATTTGGAACCAGCAACTATCTCTGAAGTCTCGTTTTTCTTACTCTGAGAGTCAAGATTCTTGGTTGCTTAGAGACATCTTAGGGTTGCTCAAGGGTCAGCTTCCGCACACGCCTCCGCTTCTGAAACAGATACACTGTCACACCTGGGCCAGGGGTTCGGACTGTACTTGGTGTGCCTTCCTCTGTGACGTGGCGTGGCATCTAAACAGCTTGTTTTTAGGAATCTGCGTCCCCGCAACGCAGGACCGAGTGTCTGCTCTCTACTTAGTCTGTACGTAAAATGTACTTTGTGGGTAAACTGATCAAAAGCTGCAGCGTTTTACCACGTTTAGGGTATAGGTTAGCTCACGTATCAGATCAAAAGGCTCATCCACATGTTGGCCTGCGAATTTCACGGCAATAAAAGCGTTGTCATGTCATATCAGTCATCCCAAATTTTGCCTTAAAATATTGAAGTCATTCAATAATGTTATGAAATATTAAAATCAAATCTGTGAGGAGACTAACAAGGGCCTGCTGGATGAATGATGTCAGCGGATCTCGGGCTGGGGGATAAAGGGTCCCGTGGCACTGCGGTGGGGACGAGGTGTCACGTGCAGGACAGAGGCGTCTGGAGCGGCCACGCCTGGGGCGTCCTAACAGCCTCCCCCTTCTAGGTGACTGTGGCGGCCTCAGCCGTGCATCATTCAGGGGTTGCCACTGCTGGCTCGAGCGTCAGCCTCCACACGCACCTGCTCAGCTCCCTGGTGGGCCCAGAGCTTTAGAGTCACGTAGGCCGGGCGACCCTGTCTCAGCCATCCTAATCGATGCCGGCCCGTAGGGGTGCCGCTGTCTGGTAGCTGCGATTTCTCTACCACCACCCCCAAGAAGCAGCCTGGACTCTGCTTCCCACAAAAGAGGGTTCAGTAGTTGTTTCTCTAAATGCGACAGTCACGACAGTCACGGGCGAGCGCAGGCAGGAGAATGCGAATGTCTGGCTAAGTGGGCGCATCTGTCCAGCGGCTCTGCTGCACTCCGCTGTGAGTTCGGAAAAGCAGTTTCATTTTCTGACTGCTTATTTCCACCAGTGGGAGTCTTCCTGGTAGACGGATGCCTTTCATGCACGAGGCTTTCATTTGTTTACTTATTTACTTAATTTCCTTTTCCTTAACAGAGGGAGAAACAAAAAGCAACAATCCCCTCTCCTGCCCTGGGGGAAAGATTGTGGGAGAGGAGCGGAGCCCCCGCATCAATAGATTAAGAGAGGGTCCGGCCTTCCAGAGGGCTTTTGAAAAGCTCTTTGTGCAAACAGGGAGCTTTCCGGCTTTTGCCTTTCTCTTACCCAGGCTTGGTGCTTCTCAATAGGATAATGGGCCTGGTTTAAGTCAAAGCCCGACGTCTTAGTCACAATAATAAAAAGCGGAGCCGTGGCAACCCTAGCAAGTTTAAAGGCATACCTTGCTTTCCAAGGGCGCCCTGTCTGTGAGTAGAGGTCTTTCATTTAGCCACAGACATTGAACAGACCCCTTGCATCTGTAAGGAAATGATGAATTTTGTGAAGTGAAGACGGGCTCAAACTCTCCGTAGCTAACATAATTTATGCCAAACCATGCAATTAGTGGTAGCTGTGTTAGACGTTTTTTTTCCTCCAAACGCGCCTCTCACAAAACCCTCACGAGGAGCAGTGCCATCTAATGTGGGTAGTAAACACGGAGAGTAAATTATTAATATCTGGTGAGGCATGCAGATGGCAGGACTTCCATTTTTCCTCTGAGCTGCTTGTACGCCTTTGCTCATCTTTCTTGCCAAAAAAAAAAAAAAAAAGGCAAAGATAAATAACTTTGCTCTGAAAAGTAAGATGCAACAGGACATGCATGTCATAAATAGCACAGCGCGGTGGGTAAACACCTGCGCTTCCTGCCTCTGCAACGTGGATGGTGACTTTGGGCTCCGTCTGTAGCACAGACTGACTGAGGTTGGAGCACGTTCGTCTATATGCTGCTCGCTGGAACGGCCCAGGGCAGGTGATCGGGTGCTGGTTTTCAGTCAGGTTCCCAGCCCTGTAACCTTGACATTCCCCCCACCGGCACATGGAAGGGTAACCCCCCAGCAAACCCGTGTCCCGGGGAACAGCTGCAAGCGTTCCCTGGCCTCGCCCTCGGTCTGGAGACTTGCGCAGTGATCGTCCGGGTCCCTGGCCAAGGCAGGGCCAGCCCCAAGTTCCTTCCCACTCCGGCCAGTTCACCTCAGGAGGCTTCCGCAGGATTTGAGTGCCTAAGCAGGCAAGGTCAAATTCAACGGCCTCAAGGCTGCTGCTGGCTCAGGGGCCTGACCTGGCTCCCAGCCCCCAGGCCCAGACCCGGAGCAGAGAGGGGCTGGGCCTGGGCCCTGCTCTGTAGATGAGCCAAAGGCACCCGTTTTCTCCCCTGTTTACTCCAGAGGCGCCCCTCCTCCCCGCCTGCTGGCACCCCCGAGCCGGGCTTCGGCTCCCTGTGGCACATTTTTGGGTTGTAGAACGCTGAGGTCATGGGGACAGGCTCTTTATCTGAGAAATGTTGACACCGAGCATGAACCAGCAAGACGCACTCTGGCTCTTGACTTTGGGCTCCAGGCGCTGCCCTGGCCTGGCCCTGGCTGGCCGGCAAAAGCCCTCCTCCCTCCTGCCCTCGCCTGTCTGCAAGCCTGCCTGCTCGGTCTGCAGCGCAGATTGGTTTCCCACGCCTGTCCGGGCTGACTCCGGGCGCCTGAGACCAAAGCCCCGTGGGCACAGACCCCAGCCCGCAGCCCCTGGGGAAGGTGCCAACCAGAGCGAGCCCTGGCGCCACGGAGGGGACAGGCATTTCACGTGGCCATCTGCCTTCCCTCCTGCTCGCACCTCTCCCCCCTCGGCCAGCGCCAGGGCCCCTCTGCTCAGACTTACCCCTGCCCCCGAAGTTAATCAGCCTTACTTGCCAGTTTGCTTTAGTTTGGAAAATACTTAAAAACCTGGGAACGTTCGGGGACACAGCTGCCCCCATCCCTCCAGTTCTGCCTGGCCACGGCTGTCGGGCACTCATGAGGCTGTGGCGTTTGTCGGGAACCCACATCGCAGCCACGCAGCCCCGCTCCTCCCTGGCAATCACCAAAGTTGCCGGATGCCCCTCGGTTTTCCAGCCACACCACATCCAGTTGCATAACCTCGCCCCCCACCCCCACTTGCGCCCGCCCGGTTCTGGTCCACTCCAACTGCACAGGAGCGTCCCGGCCCCACAGCCACCGAGTCCTCGCTAAGCCCCTCGGGGGGTGAGTGCGAGCACCTTAGCCGGGGTCGGTGCCCGTCAGGGTGGTGCTCTGCCTGTGGCCAAGTACAGGGAGCACCCGGACGCGGGAGGAGGGCGTGCGGGGCTCCGCTTACCTTCCGCTGCTTACAGTTAAGTCGAGGTCGGCGCAGCGCCTGGCTGGGGCATGTCTCGCCGTGGACCCGGACAAGCCTGGCGCGGCACGGAGCACTCCGGACAGGGCATCCGCAGGGAGGCTCGCGGGGCTGGCTTGGAGGAAGGCTCAGCTCCAGGGACTTGGTCGGCTGCGTGCCCCTCACCCGCCCCCTCCACAGCCACGGGCCCGGCCCGCCCGGCCGGCCCCGCGCCGCAGCTCGCGTCCCTCCGGCCCGGCTCAGCTACGCGCACGAGGAGGCTGAAGCTCCGCGGGCTCCGGGGACGCCCGCGCGCTTGCTAGCTCGCGGCGTGGTGGAGCCAGCCACAGCCACCCGGCTTCCTGCTCCTCCGATGTCCTCATTTACTGCAATTGTCTTCGGGGAGATCTGGGAGCCTGGGCCGGGAGGTGGGGGCGGAGCGGGGGAGGGAGCTGGAGGGAAGTCCTTGCAGCGGCCCCCAGGTCCCAGCTACTCCACGGAGCCTGGAGGAGAGGGCACCGGAGAGCCGCGCACGCCCGCTGCCTGTGCGCCCGGCTGGCACCGAAGCGGGCGGAGCCCCGGGCCGCGGGGGCGGGGGCGGGGGCGGTGCAGGGCCAACCGTGTGCGTGGGGTGGGGGATCCGGAGGGAGTGAAGGAGCCCCCGCCCGCTCACCCGCAGACGCTGGAGCCCCAGCCCGAGCTGGAGGAGGCGGTGGAAGGAGCCGCCAGTGGCTGCCGCCTGCGCGCGGGGCTCCACCGCGGTGCGTCCTCTGGATCTCTGGGCTGTAGGCGGCGCTGTGAGGCCCGGGAACTTGTTGAGTCTACCCTGGAGCCGCCTCTGGAGCAGCTGGAGGGCAGCAGGGCATTCTGCGCTTTCTCTTGGGAGGGGCTGCTGAGGACCCCGCACCGAGGCTATCTCCTGTACCAGCCCTCACAGTCCAGCAGGACTTTGAAATCCAGGTGTCCCTGCCCCCTCACATGAGGGTTGCTGTGGAGATGAGGGTCAAGGGCAAGTTTCCTTGTGGATTCCACCTGGTGCCCCAATAAGTGTAGACTGAGGACAGGCTGGTTGTGAGTCGCCTGGGGAAGGAAGCGCCTGCCAGGTCTGCTGCCCCCTGATATTTAGGAATACTCCAGAGCAGGCAGACGTCACTGCCCCTCCTAACCAAGAGCTGCTTCCCCCCCCCCCCCCCCATCACACACCAGCATGCACAGTGTATGCTGTGGCATACGCTACACCTGTTTCAGGGCAAAGTTAAGCTCAAATGGGAGGAGATCTAGGACGTGCAAGGAACTGCACCCCTGCCCCCCTCCCCCAAACCTACCAATGAGTAGGTCTGAGCTCAGAGCAGCTGGCCAGGGGCCCACTCTGGATCCTGGCAGGCAGGCCCTGGAGCCTGGGCCTGGGCCTGAATCTCCAGCTGGCTACAGGTCTCTGGGCTCCCTGCATTTTTCTCAGGCTTGGGTTTGAAGTTCATCCTCTGTGGACATATTCACCAGCAGCCACATTGATTAGTGTGAATCTCTCTCAAGGAAGAACGGGGTAATGGTGGATCCAAGGGCGGTGACGGGCCTCAGGAAATAATTGGGAGGCCGTGTGGGGGATGCTCTCCCTCACTGCAGACACACACAGCTGCAGGGGCACACGGCTCCACCCGCATAGCCCGGGGCCCGGCCACGGCTCCATCCTTGTCTTTGAGCTGAACTGAGCCCAAGCACTGTGCTTCCCGTAGTGTCTGTTCTTCATGAATGGCTTTACGGGAAAGGCTTCATTTGCCTGTGTGTGAGTGCTTGGGGTGATACTCCAGAAATATTGCAGAGAGTCCAGAAGAAAAACATCCTGAAGTCCCCTCCTTTCTCTTCTCACCTCTCAGCATCCTGTGGGTTATCAAGTCTGCCATCCTCGGCCGTCCATATATGCCCAGAAAGGGAGTCCTGACCTGGTGCGTCCCAGCTCTGGCACCTGGTCTCTTTATTAGCCCTTCTTAACCCAGGTCCCCGAAGTCGGGCTTCCAGCCTATTTACTTCCCTGGCTGGCTGGTTGGTGATGCTGGCGGGGGTTGGCTGGAGAGACAGGATTCTATTCTTTGTCATTTTAGGTGATGTGTGAGCAGCCTGGAACCCTGTAACTCGCTGTTCTGGCAGGAAGGGAACCGATGTGGAGGTTGTGTAGGACTTGGGGACATTTAATGCCAGGTGGGAGGGATCATCCCCGTAGCTCCCTCCAACTCCGTCTCTCTGGGGACGTGCTGTGGCGGCTGTGGGCTCAGGAATTCTGCCAGCAGTCCGGGGAACTTTCTGCACACCCTCGTTACCGCTAATCCATCAAGTCCTAACCCGCCTTCTATCTCTTACACGCGTCCCTGTGCATCATGCTGCCAGGACACTGCATTTGTGCCGGAGGTGTGGAAAGCGGAAATTTTAGGGGCCCTGAGTGGAAACAGATACACGTAAATGCACGCCACGCAGCACAGAGCAGAGCCACAGGTGGCAGTGTAAGCCGGCCAGATGGTGGCTCCAGGGACAGGGCAATGGGAGAGCCGCATGATGTATGATTCTAGGGAGAAAAATGAAAAGCTGTGATTGGCAGGTTAGGAGACTCCACTTCTACGGGAGGGGATTTAATTGGACTTCTTAGTAGCATCAAGACTACTGTCAGTTCTTCAATTGTCCGGGGGACTCATAGCTGTTTTCCTGAGTCTGTTAAAATCTTGGATAACTCCCGCTTTTTTGAAGTAAGACACCATTTGCCTATTGCATTGCTTACCGGCACGTCTTCAACCTCACAAGCGTGCACATCGGGGGGAAAGTGGTTTCACTCTACCGCGGGCTCTAGAGAGAGGCTCCGCGTGGGTGAGGTTGGTGGGCCCCGGTGCTGCTTCCTCGAAGGCAGTGCTGTGCCGGGGCCGGCGGGCCAGTTGGGGCTCCGCCATCCCTGCCCACGCACCCCCGGGGCACATTTCTTATTGATGAGATGTGTGCTTGTCCTCGGGGTCCAGAATGAATCGTGATGGTCAGTTTTCTCAGGAAAAGAGTTGAAGTTCGCAGAAAGTAGATTCATCTCAGGAATCATTTAGGAAAAAATTAGTTTCTTACATTTTGCTTCAAAGTTTTGCTGAAAAAGACCTTGCAAAGGGAAAAACAGCAATTTTTTAAAGTAGGCTTTCCTGAAAGCAGAAGCATCAAAGCACCTGAAGAATAAAAAACAAAGTATAGGATGCTTGACTAAGAAAATGTCTGAGTGTCTCTTCTTTTGCTTTCTTCTCGGAAGTGTGCGGGTGTTATTCAGAGAATGGCTGCAGTTTCAGCCTCGTGGTTTAGGAAGTTTCGATGCCCACATTTAAAAGGACAGGGACGGACGAGTCAAAACTATACAAGAACGTTCATGGTGCCCCGGCTCGGTGGCTCCTTTGGAGCATCGTCCCGTACGTCACACGGTTGTGGGTTTGATCCCCGGTTGGGGCTCATGGGGGAGACAGTTGATTGATGTTTCTCTCTCACATTGATGTCCTCTCTCTCCCTCCCTTCTTCTCCCTCCCAAATCAATAAATGTATCCTTAGGTGAGGATGAAAACATGTTCATAATGATCTGGTCCATCTCAGTTTCAAAACTGGAAATGAACCAGATGTCTGTCAACCATAGCGTGGAGAGAAACGTCTTGGTTTGCTCACATGGAGAACTACACAGCGAGGCAAAGGGCTAGGTGCTGATACAGGGAAGTAGGAAGGGCACTCAGAAATGCCACGCACAAGAAGCCAGCCGAGTCCATTCCAGTGGAGACCCGGGCAGTGCAAAAGTCAGCTTCAGGAGGGTGATGGCCTTTGGGCACACGAATCCCGGAGACCACGGCCCCTTCTGTGCTGCTGCCCCTTCTGCACCCGGGGCTGCACAGTCGCATGCAGGTGGGAGAACTGGCCGGCACGGTCTCTCATCCCAGTGTGCCTCATTCTGGCACACTGGGCATTCCACTGCGAGCTTGCAGTTTCTGCGAGCCTCCCCAGAAGTCATCCATTTAAATGACCAGCTGGTCAGTCAGTGAAATTGATGTGGGTCTGCTGAAGCCACTTTCTCCAAAACCCAAGCGAAGGGCACAGAGGGGCGTCTGTGAACGGCCTGCCGCGGGGGAGGAGACTTCTTATTGGGACTTTGTGTGACTCTTGGATGCAACCACATAGAGTCCACTTTGGACATGATTTTCCTATCCTACCTCGTCCTTCAATGTCCCAAAGTGACTGTCAGGTGAGCCCCTGCCTGTGATGGCTCTCCCTCCACTCAGTCAGTTCCTGCCCCTTCTCTCCATTGTCATCCAAGTCTGATCTGGGGGGCACACCTCTTCCAGATGAGGCAGTAGCTAAGGGACTCAGTCTATTCCGGACAGGCCAGCATCTCTTGGAGCCTGCCAGAGTCAACTCCTCATAAACCAGACGATGTGCCCAGGCCAAAGGGTATCTTTGACGGGAATGAGGTCATGCAGGGATCGGGATTGCCTTCACATGTCAGTGTCTGCTAACCCTTTCCGCTGGCGCCCACACTGGTGGGGGCCCGTCCCCAGGCCACCTCCCTGGTGTGCACAAGGCCCGAGGGCTTTGGGGTCTCGGGTCAGGGATTTCCCTGTGGCGCTCTGTCCCCACCTTTGGTTTCACAGACATGGAAGAGTGAGGAGGAGAAGGAGGAAATGGAACCTGTGCTTCTGCCACCCCTGTCCTTCCACATACTGTGTCTGCCTGGCATGACTGTCCTCCTCGCGTGTGCCTCCCGAATGCCCAGCCCCTGGTCCCCGTCAGTGTCTCCTCTTGTCCTCACGAGACACTGTGGACAAACACTGTCATGCTCTTCACAGATGAAGAAAGGAGAGCGAATGATCCCGCCAAGGTCACACAGCGGGGAAGGGACAGTGCTGAGATTCCAACCCAACTCCGCTGGATGTCAGGATACAGCGTCGCCCCGCCCCGCCCAGGTCTGTGGTGCTGGCGTGAACTTGAGATCTGCTCAAGAACCCACATTATAATTTAGTGTGACTCCAGCTTACCGTGCACGACTCAGATATCACAGTCTTGTGTGAGAAGTGGCGTTAACCAGCAAGACCCACGCTGGGAGCCTGCGTCCTCATGCACACCTCCAGGTGGACTCGGGGGGCATCGGCTCGGCTCTCACGTGGGACAGATTCCAACCAGCAGTGGCACCTGTTGATGGTGAACGCTCACCAAGCAGACGGTGCCTTCAGGCTCACCATAGGGTGTTGTCCATCAGGCGCTGTGTGCCTTTCCGATGTAGGCCTCATCTCTTCCTGGGTCAGTTCTGCCTGCAAGTAAAAATGGCCACTGGAATAGCAATGTGCCGTGATCACGCCCTATTCAGAGAGCACCTTATGCTTCTTCAGTACAGTCTCAGTGATATTATTGCACATTTTCTTCCCTGAATAACGACTCTTGAAATAATCCATCGCAATCTATAGTCCATATGTACCTGTAAGACCACTTCCTGTTCTGCTGTCAGGTGTGGTGACACTGTCACCGTGGTCTCTGAGTTGTCCTACCAAACCCATTACTGGTTTCAGGTCACGGGTGATGTGTGTGGCGGCAAGCTGCCGTTTGCTGGGGAGCAAGCACCAAGTGCCAAATGCAAAGAAGACAGAATTTTTAAAAATTTCTAGTTAAAGTTTGATGACTTCTAAGGTCACACACAGACTTTCACTTCCACACTTTTTCATTTTTCATCAATATTTCCTTTTCTCTGTACTCTCAAGCCCTTAGAGAACTGCACAGGTCGTTGCCTGGATGCCGCTGTGCTGCAGGTTCCCAGGGCTCCCATCTCCAGTGGGACCACTCTGCGTGTGGCGCACTCTGACCCCTGCGGCTCTCCGTGTGGGCGCGCTGTCCCCGCCTCTCCTGCCGGGCTCTCCGTGTTCATGCTCGCGTTCCCCTCACTGATGGGAAAGCAGGAACCCAAACTGTGCTGCAGCACATTCCTTACCCAACTTAAATTTCTCCCGGGATCCAAAGGGAAGAAGACATCGTTTTTAAATGTTGCTCAGTATTCTTCTTTTTAAAATGCTACTTTACATACTGCAGGGGCCCTCGATGAAAATGGACGCGGTTGGAGTGTGGTTCGTCTGGTCACGGTTTCCACCCACCCCATCTCTCCGTGGTCCCGGCTCTGCAGCCGGCCTGCTCCCTCTCCCGCCAGCAGTCCCGAGGCCTTCTTGGCCGGAAGAGGGAGCATTCTTGGTTTCCTGAACTTGGCTTTCACTTGGGTGGTGCTTATTCTCCAAGGTGCTCACTGTTGGGCCATTTCAGTAGGTTAAAGGAAGAAACTTCAAATTCAGTGTTTTTAAAAAATAAATTTGGGATGTACAGTTGGACATGGAGTCACCAACAAGATGAAGTAATAACTTTATTAGAGAAATTGGTTACTCAAAGTTTCAAGCAAATATTTTTTTAAAATATTGTTTATGCTATTACAGTTGTCCCAGCTTTCCCCCCTTTGCTCCCCTCTGCCCAGCGCCCCCCCCCCACTCCCTCAGGCTACCCCTACCCCGTTGTCCATGTCCACGGGTCCTTTATATATGTTCCTTGACTAGTCCCTTCCCCTTCTTTCAGCCCATCCCCATCTTCCCCTCCCCTCTGACAGCTGTCAGTCTGCTCCTTGATTCTGTGCCTTAGATTCTGTGTTGCTCGTTAGTTTATTTCGTTCATCAGAGTCCACTTGTCAGTGAGACCCTGTGTTACTTGTCTTTCACTCACTGGCTTGTTGCACTTAGCGTAGTAGCCTCCTTAACTCGTTTTGGGTGTGTTCTCACCATGAGCTCCAAACGTTGGTTTCAGGATTTGTCACATACTGAAAACGCGCGCCTGCGGTTGGGCAGTGACACAGTGAATGAGGGCTCTGGGGGTTGTGACCGATGGCCTTAATGGGCTGCTTTTGGCCGCAGTGTAGTGGGTCATCATTACATGTGATTTGTCCCCTCTTGGACCGTCTCGCACTTCACGTCTCCCTGCCCATTGAATGGGGATTGCCTCACTCTGTGCAATGTTATGGAATGTCATGGCATGTTGTGGCATGCTGTGAGTTGAGCATCGCGCCCTGAAGTTCTGGTAGATGAAATGTACCCATGATCTCTTGTGTTCACCGCATCCAACTATGAAAATGAAGAAATTCCTTTTAGTGCCACTTTCTGCCCTTCCCAATGGAGTAAACATTGTGACCCATGACGTTGCTGATGAGACTTTCAAGTCCCTTAAACTAGGACTGGTGACTCATTCACACCATGGAAATAGCACGGAGGCAGCATCTTCACCTGCGGGTTCATAGGCTGCTGGCTCTTTCCCTTTCGGTCCTGGGTGTTAATGAACATTTTCACCTCTGGCGCTTCCTCGGCTTCCATCCCCAGCTGTCTGGGGCAGGCTGTGGGTCTCAGCCCCAGGAATCCCACCCCCCTCCCCATTCAGGCTCTGCGGCTGTGGGCAGTTTGCACAAATTCAGCTTGATATTGTAGACACCCCTCATAAGAAGAGGGTAAGCAGACTAAAACCAGGCACGGATGTCCCAACCGCCCCTCCGGGTCACGTAAATGGACCTCGGCAGGTGCCCACAGCATGGAGCTGGTTGCTTTCCAAAGAAATATGTTCCTTTTGTGCCTGAGGCCGGTGGAGAGCTCTTTGTTGCATTCTTGCTTTTTCCATGGAAGTAGGTACTTTGTTAGCACCCGAAGGACATGTGAGAACATTGCTGGAGTGAAATCAGCTTTAGGTGGGATGCAGGCAAGTGTCAGTGTGGCTGTGCTCGCCATGAAATTTAAGCAGGCCTGACTACAGAACGCGCATCTGTGCTCCACGTGAAATGCAAAGATCTCCCGCAGACGTCCCTATTCTTCATCTCCTGACAAGCATGCATAATCTCTGCATTTGAATACCGAACAGAATCAATATTTTAGAAGAGTTACTCATCCACGGGTGTAAGTCATTTTAAGCAGACTCCTTGTGTGAAGGGATGGCTTAGCCACAGGCAGGCTGACGGGTTTCCCTTGACCAAGCGCTCATTTTCATTAAGGCTCCCTTCAAGCAACCTGAGATTAATAATGAGTTAGAGAGATCCAGTTTGTCAAAAATTACTTAACGTACAACTTCACAGAGAAGTGTATCTTTTGCAGCGAGTGCAGTCTACCATTTACTCGTGCGTGTGTGTGCAGGTGTGACTGCACCGATACAGCCGCGGTTCCCGGCGCTGTGTGTGGTCGATCTCTGCGCATGCGCCGTGATTCGGGCAGTCAGAACAGAGCATCCGTGTGCGGAGTCCGCTCAGGCCCTGCTCTCCCTCCCACTCGGTAGGAGCCAGAGCCGAGAAAATACGGGCTGGCCTTTCCTCCGAAGGGCCAGGCGCTGCGCTGGGTGCTTCTCACACGTCCCTCCTAGCGTCATCCCCTGCGCACATGACCAGGCACTAACGTGGGGAATATTCCTCTGATGCGTAAACTGAAAGGCTGGCTGGGTAGCTCTGTGGACGACTCCCTGCCTTCTCCACTTTCCAAAGTATTAGCGAATTGGAACTTGCCATTGCGCTCCTCTTGGCACTTCTACAGGTCTTGTCCAGTTCGACTCAGTTTATTCTTGTTTTGAGCTGTGGCCCCACACTCTGTTCCCCAGTATAAGTGGATTTATTAAATGTTTTGATTGGAATGTACGCTGATTTCTTCTGGATCAATGACCAGTCTTCGGCATCTCAGGTCCTACTGCCCATTAAGTGCAGGCAGGCTTGGGGTACAATCGCTTCTCCATTAACTATTTCGTCAGGAAACAGGAAATTGCTACTTCCTTTCCTCTAGTCTCGACTGACTCAGTTTATGCTGATGGTCCAAGAGCCTAAAAGCCCCACGAATCTGCTCTCTGCACCATGTGTCAGGTGAGGAAGGAAGCACGGAGAGCTGAACAGGTGACTCGGTCAGGCTGGAGTCTTACAGAAAAACTCCTGAGATGTGGGTGATCGGAAATCATGTCCCGAAATGTCAGCTAACGATCCCACTTTGCCCGAGGCTTGTTTGTTCTTAACTTGTATCTCCACCAGTGACACGGGTCAGAGACCTGGAAGGAATCTTTCTTTTTCCCCAGGAAAACATAACCTCATTCATCCTGGAGCAGGTGTGATGGCTGCGTTTCATAGGCGATGAACAGGTGTTATAGGGGACTGCCTGTTCTGATTGTGGACGGGAAGCATGGTTTCCAGCAGGGGCCACGAGCTTCTTCTTAAAGAGTTACAGAATACTGTATTGGCCTTTGCAGGTCATACAGTCTCTGCCCTGAAAACTCCTCTCTGCTGTTGGAGCCGGAAAGCAGCCACCGCAAGATGTAAGCAAACAAGCAGGGCCGAGTTCCAGTAAAACTTTATTTGCAAAACCAGGAAGTAGGCCGGAATTCGGCTCACAGGCTGTAGTTTGCCGACCCCTGGCTCCTAGCATACATTTTTCTGAAATTGTGATGCCGCCTATCGTCTCAGATTTTAAGGGTGAATTAATAAAGCATTTGACTTGTCATAAGCGTTTTGGCCTTTGGCTGCTCGTGTGCACTGGAGGGCAGGTGCCTGCCCCCACCGAGACCTGAGCAGAACTAGGTCAGTTGCTCTCTCTAGGCTTGCCCCCAGGGAGGGACGTGGTGACGGAGCTGTTTGTCTGTTAGTATTTGGTGACAAACAGTAATTCCATGTCTCAGCATTCACGTTCTTGGGGAACAAAACAAAACAAAGCTGGGAATGGCGGCTTCTCTGTTGTGTGTACCACAGGGGTTTCGCTTTGCTGGTTGTGGGGATACCGTAGTGATTAGGCCTGAAGTTCGGTTGCCACCTCCCAGAGGGAGCCAGCGCGGTTGGGGCCTTGGCCTTCCTCACCCCCTGAGGGACCATGACGTGAGCCCAGACAAGACAGTACTGGACGGTTCAGGTTGGATTTTTATCTCTCGCCGATTGACTGATGGTTGAATATTTTACCTATTTATTTTTAGAGAGAGGGGAAGGGAGAGGGAAAGACAGGGAGAGAGACATCAATGTATGGTTGCCTCTCTCACGCCCCCTACTGGGGACTTGGCCCGCAACCCAGGAATGTGCCCTGACTGGGAATCGAACCAGCGACCTTTTGGTTTGCAGTCGGTGTGCAATCCACTGAGCCACACCAGCCAGGGCTGATTTATTTGTTTAAATGCTTCACCAAACCACATAGAATATCTTTGCTGTAGGCTTTTAATACTGCAGCTGTTATGGTGATGGATGTGATTTATTTTTGTTGTTGTTTTGATCCTTTCCAGACAATTGAGGTTTTGTAATTGCTCTTTACACCCATATGAAAAAATGGTCAAGCATTTACTTCAATACGGATTTTTCTCTAGCATAAGGATCCATCAAACAGACGAGGGTCTCTATTGGTCTTTATTTAATCCTTCAGCGGTGAATGTCACCCATGCGCAAGGATTTCACGACGCTGTGTCATTGGTAAACACACCAAAGACGTGCCGTAGCGACCATGCACTCAGCGAACGTCACCGAGCTGCCATCCACTCGGACATTCGTCAGAACTGTCCTGGTCTTGTCGGCCGTTTGCGACCTTCTCTAAAGCGCACAGCGAGCCTGTGATGTCGCCTCACAGAGCGACGTTGTTGTGGGGCCTGTCATTAGTTAGTTGGAATCAGGCCACCGTGCACAGTGCTGTAAGGCTCCAGGCAGCAGGTGAGGTGGCCTCTGGTCTGTGCTGGGCCTGCGTGTACCCGGGACCCAGACGCTGGGCCTCCACTGAACTTCCCTCAAGTGTGTTGAACTGAGGAAGCATCTCTGAGTTTGGCTTCTGGCGGCAGAGCCCTCCGAGGCTCTGGGGTCCCTTTGACGGCCCCCAGGCAAGCCTCTGCTTTCGTGCTGTGCTCCAGCAACATCGAGGGGACGCTCTCAGAACCCCTTTCCTCTTTATGCAGAGGTTGCACTTGCTGGGCCAGGATGTTGAACGCACAGAAGTTAGGATGAGGCTGAGCTTGCCTTTGGAGTTTACAGAACAAAATGCACTGTGTGCTGGTGTGTGTTCGGGCTTGACTTGGAATTTTGTAAAAGAAAGAAAAACCGGAGGTTGTTCCGTGTGGGAAAATCTTATGTAATTTTCTGAAGGTGGAAGGTAGGAGAAGGGGGAGTAGAGGCAGAGGGGGAGAGGAGCAGAGCTCGGCGTCGGGGTGAACCCGTAGTCTCTGGCCGGCTGGCTTCGTGACTTCCTGGCCACACGGTGAGGGTAGATCTCGACCCATGGTCAGAACTGGAAATCCGACCCGGTGTTCACGCAGCCTGCCACTTGAGGTGATGGGGCTGGGGGTGGGGTGCTTAAAGGGGGTCCTCAGAGCCTCCCTCCCTTGGTCAGAGCCGCCTTTCTTTCCGAACAGTGGATTTGGAAAAGCAGTGTGCCAAGTGCAAGAACACGACTCACACCAGTAAGTGCCCCGTCAGACAGGTTGTAGAAATAAAGGCACCCACAACTGGGACGTGAAGTGTCACGTGTAGAATTCATCAAAAGAACCTAGGAGATGCAGGGGTCGCAGCTACAGTTCTGCGTGGATGTACCCACCCCCTTCTGTGGGCACCTGCACCCAGATACGCAGAACCTCTGGGAGCTTGAACTCAGCGGGGGCCCATTGCCTCCGACTGTGCGTTTAATCTCGGTTGCCCTCGGTGTCCGCTGTGCTGCTTTCCGAGGACGGGGAGACTCGGCTCCAGGAAAGCCGAGCTTGGCAGCAG
This sequence comes from Desmodus rotundus, assembly GCF_022682495.2. Classification (NCBI taxonomy): domain Eukaryota; kingdom Metazoa; phylum Chordata; class Mammalia; order Chiroptera; family Phyllostomidae; genus Desmodus; species Desmodus rotundus. Next base: position 3,288,202 of record NC_071390.1, on the reverse strand, counting down.
CGGCTGCTGTCTGTCATCTCTCCTGCTTCGTAGTCGCTCAGACACATTACAACATCGCGCCGCTCTCCTTGTTATTTTTTGAATCAGGAAAACAGAAAGAAGTGATGATTTCTATCTGCTTTTTGGTTCCCTGAGAATGAGAATGAAATTTTGTATGGAGTCTTCATTTGGTGGTGGTTGTCCCATTGCCACCGGACACCACTGCGAAGACGCACTGGGATGCCATCCCCATGTCTGCAGTACCTTCAGGGCACCTAACAGGGCCCAGTGTTCAGCCTGGGAAGACCAGCGTCCACTCCTCCCTGCCAAGGACTCCCAGGGAGGCCTGGGAGCACCAGGGAGATGACCTGAGGCTTCAGGGCTGCCCCAGTGGGGTCTGTGCCTGAGAGTTTATTCTGCAGGGCGGAGGACCCTGTGCAGTTAGATGCTGATACATCAGAGGGGACTTTCTGTGATGACCAGGAAATAACTCTCCAGGGGAGCAGGAACCCAGAAATGCAAATCTGCCAGGAGCCGAGTCTGCCCTTTCTTCCCCACGCCCTCCCGGGTCCCTGGCCCTTATCTCTCTGGTCTGTCCTGCATTGCACCTGAGGTGCCAGTGGCACAGGCCCTCGGATGGGTGAGTGCCAGCCCTGTCCCTCGGAGCAGTGGCCTGGGACTGGTGGTGCTTAGGAGCAGGGTGACCTCTGCTGGTCTCTCTCTTTCTGTTCCTGTCCCCTGGGAGTCCTCCTATGTGAAGTTTAAAGTCAAATGCAAATTATCTCCCTCGGTTGCATTAGCATTGCTGCATTTCTTTAGTGGAGTGGAATGAAAATTCAGAATATTCTGTGGCAGAATTCTGAAGGCGACAAGGGCTTAATGACTTAATGCTTGACAGCCAGCCCCTCTCGCTGTCCTTCCCAGCGCTCTGGCTGGGCTGTGGAGCCCCGCCCCCAGGCGCAGGCGGGCAGCCGGATGCCAGTGCAGCAGCGCAGGGGGCTCTCCGGCTCCTCTTGTTTCCGCATGTGGATGGTCTCCGGTTGCAGGCAGACGCTGCCCCCTCCAGGTCGACTGGCGCGCCCACCTTCTCCCACCTTCGGGAAGCCAGCGTCCCTGCCTCCTGTCTTCGCAGAGGCTTGTCCAGTGAGTGTCACCTCCTGGGAAATCTGCGGTCTTGAGACGGGATCTGACCAGCATCCGGTCCTTCTTGGAGCATGCTTTTATTGTTATATCTGCCTCTGACATTTAATAGCTTTTATTATTGATTTTTTATCCAGACTTTATTTTTCAAGCAGTTCTAGGTTCACAGCCAGGTTGAGGGGAAGATAGGGATTTCCCAGATAACCCCTGCCCCTCCCACTGGCGGTATCCCCACCAGGTGGTGCATTTGTCACAGGCGACGTGCCCACATTGATGCCGCACAGTCCCCCGCAGCCCGCAGGGCACCTTAGTGTCCGCTCCGGTGCTGTGTGCTCTCTGGGCTTGAACAAAGGTGTGACAGCATGGGGCCACCACGGCAGTGTCATGCAGTGTCACTCACAGCCGTAAAACACTCTCTCTGCTTTCTGTCACTCTCCTTTCTGCCTCTAACATTTAACAGCTTTTCTTATTGAAGTTTTAATACATGAATTTTATCCTCGTAACAATCACAGATTAGATAATTGGCTAAACAGGAAAAGTTCAGACACCATCATTTTTGTAAAAATATATTCAGAAGTAATGCATGGGATTGGTGAAAAATCAAGGTAACCTAGCAAAGCGGGGGGTCATCTCTGGTCTCAGCCACCCTCTGTGTGGGGCATGAGTCCCTCCTGTGGGCACCCTGAGATGCCAACCGTCCCTGCACACAGTTGTCCCCAGCCTGGGTCCCTGGTCATGTTCACGTGGCCCTGTGGCCTGCAGGTCATTTCCCATCGGTGTAAACAAGCCGGCTGCGAGTCCCGGGGGCCAGGCGGGGGGCCAGAATGCCAAGTTTGGAAACAGAGCCATTTGAAAGGATTGAAACCTGCTAAAAAAATTAAATTTAGTTTTGAGACTGCAATGTGTTTTCCTGCTTGAAGAAGTGAATGCTTTGGAGAGTAAGCACACATTACAAGATATGCAAAGCTGGTTTCTGTCTCGGGGATTTTTAAAAATCAATTTTACCTTCTATAGCTTTTAAGAAATACGCATCGCAAGTGGGTGTATAATTTTGGTCACGTGCATTTTTCACTGACGTGGAGGACTGTCCTGAAGGAAGTGGCCCACCTGCTGGCCTGCAAGTGTGCATGCGATGAGACCCAGTGAAGGACTATTTCAGGATCCATTTGGTCTTCACACTCCTGTGAAAACTGTTTCAGAAGCGAAAGGACACCAGGCCCCCATGTGGAAGCACCGGCTGCCTCTCAAGGAGAGTGAAGCATCCTTCTTACGAGTCATTTTGTACTTACGTGTTCTCGAAGGGGTGTGGGAGCCTGGGATGTCATCCACAGGGATGTGCGAAGCATGTGTTTCCATTAAGAGGTCAAAGGGCTTTACTATGCTAAGACCTGGGTTCAGACCCTGCTGCCTGTCCCGGATTCAGCCTCAGGCCTCCCAGTTCCTCACTTCCCATTCCCTCCCCCTGTGGGGTGGGGCTTTCAAGTCACTCAGTGAGCAAACCGCCCCCACGCCCAGGCTTCTTCCAAGCCTCGTAGATCAGCCCATCATTCACTTATGAGTGTGGGCTGTGCCCACAGAGTTTGCTCCTCTCCTCAAAGAGCGAATCGACCAAGTCTGTAATAAGCCCTTCCTCGAGGCGTCTCTGCTGAGGACCCTGGTGGCTCTGGATCGTTAGGTGACTTGTATTCTCAGCACTTTTCCATTCCCCACCCCGCCCCCCCCATCCAAGGGATGGAGAAAATCACATTTACTTCCAGACTGATGGTCTGCACCTCACATTCATGATGAGGTCCTGCTGCTTAATTTAACTTTGGAGATGTGTTTTCCCTTAAAAAAAAAGCCTTCTTATTTTATACTTTTAGCAGGAATGCCTGCTTTTCATAAGTGGAAATAATACAAGGAAAGAATGCAGAAAGTGACCTTGAACCACTCCCTCCGGTCTTCCTTGCACCCTCTGTGGAGGGCAGCCTGGAGGGGTCCTCACCCTTCTTCTCATTCCTCGGTATCCGTGGGATTCTTTCTGTGCAGCGTCTCTTATTTTATTTACGTCTATGAAGTTATCATTAGGAGGGAAGAGGGAGAGAAAGGTGTTTTCTTTGTTTTACAGAGTAGAATTAATGTAACCCCATGACTCTGCACTGCATTGTTTTTTTTTGTTTTTACAGAGTAGAATTAATGTATCCCATGACTCTGCACTGCATTGTTCTGGGACTACTTTTTAGAGCAGTTTTAGGTTCACAGCGAAATCGAGTGGGAGGTACAGAGAGTTCCCCTCTCCCTCCCTCAGCCCTCATCGCGCCCAGCCTCCCCCACTATCCATCCACTGACCCCACCAGACGGTACATTTGTTACAGCTGCTGAACCAGGTCAGCATGTCATCGTCACCTCAGCATGCACGGGGTGCTGCGCCTTCTGCGGTTTCGGACGAAGGTATAATGACACGTACCCACCATGCTAGTGCCATACAGAACCCTTTCACTGCCCTCAACATCCTCCATGCTCCACTGGCTCATCCCTCCCGGCAAACCTGGCCCCTGGCCACCACCAGTCTTTCTACCGGCCCCATAGTTTCCGCTTTCCAAAATGCTGTACAGCAGGTAGCCTTTTCAGCCGGCTTCTCTCGCTTAGCCATGTGCATTTACGTTTACTACTCTTTTCATGGCTTCACAGCTCCTTCTTTTTAACACAGAACAGCATCCATCGTCCGGATGGACCACAGCTTATTTGCCCATCAGCGACCGAGGGGCATGGCGGCAGAGCCACTATAAACACTTGCCACAGGTTGCTTTGCGGACATACGTTTTCCACTCCTTTGGGTCAATGCGCAGGAGCACAGTCTAAAGCCGGCGGTGAGAGGATGTTGTGTTTCGTCGTTACTTTTTCCATCGGGCATTCAAACACCGACATTCCTGAAGCCCTCAGATAAGACCTGAGCACTCGGTTTTCTCCTACCAGAATCCTCTTCAAGCAGTCCTCTCCGGTTACCACTGAAGGCCGTAATTTCTCCCTCCCTTTTCCAGGACACATTTATTAGAGCTAATTATCTTCGCCGCAGACACATTCATGTTTGTGTCCCTGGTGGAACATGACCCTACGATGCCACTTGGAAGCTCAGAGTGCTGCAAACGAGGCGGAGGGTCCTGGAGGAAGAACGTGGTGGGTGGTTTTTCCTTTGATTGGAGAGCAGTGGACGGTATTTGCTAATGCGTTGGAACGGTTATGTGTCTGGAATGCTCCCCGGAAATATCTGATTACTCTTCATGGAGTCCTCGGGAGTACTTCTGGGCTGGGTAGAATTTATCCGACCCGGAGTCATACGTGGGGGTGCTGTCAGATAGTTTTCAGGGGATTGTGATCAGTTCTTAAGGGATCAGACCCACCAGATTGGGTAACACTGAGCAGAAATAAATGAAAACGCTTCCTTAGGGCGGTATTTCCAGGGACTTGAATATGTTCGCATGTACCAGGGCTTCCCGGCAACCTTTGCCTAACTTTCTCTCCCAAAGCACCTCGGTTCATTTGTGTGCAGCGTGCCGGGGAGCACGCTTTGGGAAGCGATGCCCCGTTGGCCACTCAGTTACCTGTAGAGATAGCTTTCCTGCCCTCGAGGTTTCCGCTGTACTTCACCTGATCGAGCTCACCAGCATCATTTTTTTCCTTTCTATTTTAAATCAGAGTGTATCACACATGCAGGGGAATAAATACAGGGGCAGGCACCAGCAGGTTTACAGTTGTTTGTATGGAAAGTATACAACAGTCAATAAATGACAACACGAGAATGAACTCTGTTTCGCCTGCTCACAACTGCAAACCTCCCGTTGCCCGCCCTGCGCCATAGGGAGGCACCACTTAGAAGAGGAGTGGATCTGCATGCCACCTGCAGCTCAAGTTCCTAGTTGCTCCTCCTCCTCCCTTCAGCTGCGGCGTTCCTCCTTTTTCTGATGGGAGCTTGGCTTGGGGGTTAGTTATCCCCTTGCTTTTTATTTTATATTTTTAAAGAATTTGTTTATTTTTAGACAGGGGCAGGGAGGGAGAAAGAGAGAGAAACATTAGTGTGTGGTTGCCTCTCATGTGCCCCTTACTGGGGACCTGGCTCGCAACCCAGGCATGTGCCCTGACTGGGAATCGAACTGTTGACCCTTTGGTTCACAGGCCAGCACTCAATCCACTGAGCCACACCGCCCAGGGCCCCTTGCTTTTCAAAAATAGTTTAGCCACACGCTTGTGTGTCCCATAACAGTATTTCTTAGGTTTTAACTGCTTTGGCTGTGCACATAGGTGGACTTACGCAGCACATACGCTTCTGTGGCGTGCTTTCTGCTTCAGCTGTGGGGCTTACTAATTCTTCCACGGTGACAGCGCAGCTGCCGTTGTTCACCTGTGAGCGTACCCCACGACTGAGCTGTGCCTTCCTGCAAGGATATGTAGGTGCTGTCAGAACAGGGCCCTTCAGATGGCCTCTCTCACCACCACCTAGCGCACCTCTGGTAGAGCGCTCCTGCCTCACCTCCCCCCCCCAGGGGGAAGGGCGGGGCCACATCTCCTTTGCTCTGTCTAATCTGCAACCGAACTTCTGGTATTGTACTTTTATAGACGAGACCGCATCTTCTATGGGATGGGAACTATCGGTGGCCTGAACCTGAGCCTGGTCCCCCCAGTCCCTCTAGCATCCAGTCCCCTGGAAGCCTCAGGCATCCAATCAAGATCCTGGAAAGCAGCCCTCAGCAGAACCCCGCCCCTGCCTATCCGGAGCTGCAGCTCAGGTCCAAGGATGATGGATTGTACACACAGGGCTCCGCCTTGTTCTTTCCAGACCCTGGAACAGGCAGAGCAGCTTTGATGATGCTCTTTGACTGATGGGCACTTTCTCTAACAAAATCCCATCCAGAGGCTTAAAATGTGCATCCGTAAGGTTGATTTGAAGATAAATTATACAGAGCAAAAGGAAAGAAGAGGCAGAGAAGCCCTACCTCAGTGGGGTGATTTATGGACATTTTCAAAATCGTCCAAACCCAGCTATTTTTTGTAGCAAACACAGACGAACAACTGCCCCTCCCGAAAACAGCAGTAGTGAAACATTCTATATAATGTGGGTAGGGGAGCAAGGTTTCCCTTTGATCACCCAGCACCTTCCCCCAGGAGGAGTCGCATGATATGGCTGTGAACACGCCTCTGTGTGTTACCTGGCCGCGCCTGTCCACCTGACACATAAGCTCGTGGAGATGAGGCTTCCCAGCCGACCCATCTCAGCCGCTACAGGAGGCTTCGCTCACAGGGACTGGCGACCTGGCATGCCGATATCCGGGAGCTGGGGAGGGGCCTGGTTACCGGATTCATGGATGAAATTGCTCTCTGGGCGGTGTGGGGTCTGTCACGTCTTTGGGCTGCCGCAGAGAAACCAAAATACAACACCCCCCCCACACACACACACAGTCCCTTGTGAGCTGTTGGAACCTGTCTGCCAGGTGTCATTTGTTAGGCCACTCCTCAGCACCCACATTGAGAAGTAGCTTCTGTAAGCCTTTCTGCCAAAGGGGAAGAGAATGCTTAACTGGAAAGGGCGTGGGCCAGGCCCTCCGGGCAGAGGCGAGCAGAACTGAGGTCCGTGCACACCTTTGGAAGCGTTGCCAGCCTTTGAAGGGAGGTCCACTTGCTAGGTAGGGCGGACTCGTCAGAGGGGTTTTACGTTTTCAGAGAGAGCGTGTCCCCGCCAGTGCCACCCCAGAAGTCTGCCTTCTAAACATGGGCTGCAGCCGCCTCACTTGGCAACCTCACTGTTCCACCTCCTGGAAAGTGAGGCTGAAACCCACCCACTCAGGACCTGGACAAAGGGTTGCTTCAATGCATTCATAACTTCCCCCGCGCATGAGTGACAATGCACCCCACCTCCTCTGCTCCGGAGCTTTGCTGATCAGAAAACATATGGGAATCTCCACAGGCCCTTAGCCCCGGGTTTTTCAAGGGTTGCCTTTTCTCATTAGTTCTCAGTGTGGGTGGCATCTCAGAACATCCAAGGAGTCGACTTGCTAACTTCACAAAGGGTTCAGGCCTGAGCGGAAAGTCCTTGTGCAGCAGGTGGGACTTCCTGGTCTCTCTCCTGGGAGAGAGAGCGCCCACGCCCTGTGCTGGGCAGGCATCCTTTCGGAACTGGCCTCCATTCCCCTTGGTTCAGTCCCAGCCTCGTGACCCAGCCTGGAGACCGGGGCGCGGCCCTTGCTCTGGAGGCGTTTGCCCTTGTCTGTCTTTCCCTGGGAGCCCCGCTTGGCTGGGCAGCACTGCAGGACACAGGTGTTCGCAGGATGGGACATTTTTCTCCTATGTCTGTTCTTAGCTCCCGTGTCTCACCCCTCCTCGCTGCCTTGCAGACAGCGCGGCCGCCCCCTTGCAGCTCCTGGCAAGCCTGTTGTGCTTCGTGAACACGTGTAGTCCTAGCCGTCAGGTAGGCTGGCCCCACGTGTCTTTCCCTTTCCACTCACAACCAGTGCCCATTTGTGCGGCCGGTCACTCCCGTCCAAATGGGGATGAGTGTGTCCTCTCCTTTTCAAGGCCAGTTCTCCCTGATCCTTGTTTTCATTCCCGCATCCTGTGAGGACTTGCTGCTTTGCCATTTCCCTGGCCTCCAGTGTCTGCCACCTCCCCATCTCGCCTGCATTCTCTGAGCTTAGAGCTCCCCTCTAAGAGCCCCAGAAACACCACCGCCAATGGATGCTGCCTGCCCCCCGCACTGGGCCCACTGGTCTGTGCAGGCTTGTTCTGCCCCCTTTCGGCAACTGTCAGAGAAGGTGTCGCTGTTTCTCTGCTTCTAAACACCTCTCCTGCCTTCATTCTTCAATTCTCACCTTTTATTTGGGGAACTGCCCTGTCCTGGAGTCCCCAGCAGCCCCCCAGTGGCCACGTCCACTGCCTTCGGTCTTCTTTTCCTGGTTGCTGACGGGCAGACAGAAAGGACACGGTGACCGTCCACTAAGCATCAGACATTTTCAAAACAAGACTCCAGGATAGAAATAATCACCCCAAATTTACACATGAATAAGATGCTACTCAGAGACTAAGCAATTTCCCTGTATTTTATTATATTTGAAGTAAATGGAATTCTGCAGCAAACCGTGTTCTTTTTTAAAAAAATAAAAATAAATAAAACAGTAACACTGTAATCCTGGGGTCTGACTTCAGACCCTTATCTCCCTGAGCGCTTTGGCATCTCCGTCTTGTGGTTTCTCCCTGTGTGCTTTCTGTTTGTCTCACTTCTCTTGTTTCGTGTTACTCTTTCCGCGTAAAACTTGACCCTCTGCGCACCGCTGTGACCTTGGCCCTTCTGCATTCCGCGCCTGCATCCCCACCCTGTCTTGCTGGGGGTCTGTCTCCCCTGCATGTCTCCGGGCAGCTGTGGTCTCACTGCCCAGGACAGGCACCTTCTTCCTGACACCCTAACGCCCGCTTTGAGTTGTAAATTTTACGCACTGAAGACTGTTGTTCCCTGTTTTTCTTAATGATTTCATACGTGAGGTGTTGGGCTATTTCCAGGGATAAGGAGTGCTGCGTGGAACATCTTTCTGGCTGAGGCATCTCTCCCCATAGGCGCACTTCCCAGGGTCCCTGCCCGCACACCGTGTTACTGCGCAGAAGCATCTTAAAGGCACACGGAGTATGTTACCTGGGGAGATGCAGTGAGCAAAACAGGAAAACAGGTTGAAAGCGCAAGCTTATTAACTAGAAATGAAATGCTGTCTCTACATCAGAAAACATTCAAATGCTTGCTTATGTATCAGTGTTGTTTTCCGTGACATCTGTAAGCAGTGTGCTGCTTTGATTGAAGCCATTTATGGGTGTCAGTAAGTGGCCAGGGTCCGGCACTTTATGAGCATGTTGGGTTTCCACTGCTTGTCCTCTTGGTGACATTTCATAGGCCCTCCTGTCACCTATTGAGATACCCCACCCTGTAGTGAACACCCAGACTGGGCCTTATGCTAAAGGAAGTCTTTCCTGGTGATAGGATTCTGCTGTGTGTGGTGCCTGCAAGTTCTTGCCTGATGCTAGAACAGCGTGCTCCTCGAGCTGGTCACACGCAGGTGTTCGTTCGTAGAAGGCTTGACTCGCCAGGCGGAGTCAGGTGGGGTCAGGAGAGCAGAGCGTTCAGAGAAGACTGCCTTGTACTCACTGGGAGGGAAACCAGCTGCACCCGGGCTGTGGTCCCCCAGGCGCCAGCCACGCCCTCCTCTCTCCATCACTGCGTCTGTGGCAGGGGCAGGGTTTGGTGTTCTCACATGGTTATCCTACAGCTCAGATGTGGTCAAGTCCAAAGACTGGTGCACACTGGCCATCCCCTCTCTTCTGTCCAGCAGGTGGCTGGCCAGGATGCAGAGGGGGTGGTCAGAGGGGGCACTTGTTCGCCATAGTGAGCAGGTGATCACCACATGCCCTTCGTGCTGTACCTGTAGCCTAGTTCCTTGTCGTCATGGAGGGTACATGTCGGGGGGTAGGGAGAGGAACGGGTGCGGGCAGCTGGAGCGAAGAGCAGCCATGGGCCTCAGGGCACGGTGCTCAGAGCCCTGCCTGCTGATGAGACACTGGCTCACCCCCTCCTCTCTCACTGTAACGCAACGTTGTCCTTTATTTCCAGCTTCAGGAGATGAAAACTGGTCTTTTTAATTGGACTCTGCACGTTACTTCTGTGAGGCTGCATAGTGTAAGCGGTTTAAGCAGTGTCGTGCTGGGCTTTGTTTTATTAGTTATAGTGTGTGGGGGTCGTAATTCTCCCAAGTGGACAAAAAGCTAATTTGCTGGAAGGGGCAATGACAAGAGCCTACTGTGTGCCCTAGCCGTCCGCCAAGTGTCCTGTGCTTTGCATGGAGGCCCTCAGCTCCTAGGGATTTTCCAAATGCCTCCAAAGAAAAAGGCAAAGATATATTTTTATATCGTGTGCGGGCCACCCACTGTGTCACGGAGCGAGCACCGCTGTGGTGGGCAATCCCCAGAGACTGCCTGCCCGTGGACGGAGTTCCGTCCGAGACACGCAGTTCTAACAGTGCGTGGGGCTTCTGTCCTCACAGACTTTAGACGTGGGTGCAGGGAGGGACGTCCTCTCCTTGAGCATCCGGGAGCGGCACAGAGAGGGGCAGGTGTCAAGTATTATACATGCTGGTATTTCCAGCTTTTATTTTCATTCAGGATTTGTGTTTACAAGTGGCCTTTTGAAAAGTGCAGGTGTCCCTAGCTTGCTAAGTCACCTGTGTACACTTAGTCTCACCCACCTCTGAACAGGGCACCCTCCCCCTCTTAGTAACCCACCCCACATCAGCCCCATCTCTATCTTTCACAGGGAGCTTGCAGGGACTACAGAAGTATCGAGCGTGCCCACCAGTAACTGCATTGGTGGTATTTAAATGCCTCTTCCCAAACACGAGCTCTTCTGTCGAGTCTGAGCTTTAGAGACACAGGTTTAGCAATGCGGGAACCCGAGTCAGATTGGCGTCAGGGTGGACCTCTCTGGGGGCGGTGAGCTGACGCGCCCAAGGTCCTTTCTGCTCTGTCTTTTTTATTAAACACATTTACATAGTAAACACGTTTCCGTGGTAGGTGCATTCTAGTTTCTCTGGATAGCAGCCCCCCTTTGTTAGTGTTTTGGCATTTCCCGTAGTTTTCAGAAAGTGAGCTGTGGGAGTTGCAGCAGCTGAGACGCACAGCACAGAGGCCAGGGCCCCACAGCTGGCCCCCAGGGGCGCCCTGGCGCGAGCACCCTTCACTACTGTGGCACGTCCGTCACAGCTCCGCCGTCAACCCTGAGAGCCACTCTGAGTTCATGAAGGTGCTTGGTTCTTTAGTGTTAACGATCTGTGAAAAATTCACCACAGCACAAATCAGCATCTTGTGAGGATATTTGGAAAGGTTTCGGAAGGCACCAACGCAAATTAACTCTTAAATTGTGTGTTTGGAAAGCTAAAAATCAATTAGTCCTATCAAAATTATCTTTTAACGCCCTTCAATTTAATAGCATGCTATTGTTTAACTCTGAGCCTAATAATTCCATGTCGCTGGTCCCCCATCAATCCCTGCTTAGTGCGGTGGAACATCAGTGTCGCTCTGCCGCAAGGAGCCCGCAGAGATGCAAGCTACGCCTGGGCGCTTAGCACCTTTGGGAGCTGTTCGTCTCTATACAGTGGGGGCATTTTTAATGACCCTGCTCCCTTCTCTTTAAGTCCCCTTTTAGCTCACCCCTCTCTCCTGCGTACAGAGGAAACAGGAAGTTTTATCTGACAGGGAGAATAAGGGGAGCATGTTTATTGCCTGCCCCCCGACCCCACGGTGAATCAAAATCTGGGGGAGACTCAAATGCACTGTATTTCGCCGTGGGTACCGTGCTCCCGTGTGTAATGCGCACTCATGGTTTTGGCCCAAACTTTCAGGAAAAAAAAATCTTTCATTTCAATTTTTTTAATTCAGTTTTGAATTTATTTATATTTAGACGCTTGGCTTTTTGTATTATAAAGGAATTTAATAAGGTTTTTTTGATACAAGAATTTTAAGGAGTTACACTTTTAACACATGAGCATAAATAAAAGAATTAAAAACATTTATATATAAATACGGAATTAGTACTATTCATGTATAACATGCACCCTTATTTTTCCCTTAAATATTTGGGCAAAAAGATACATGTTATACACAGCAAAATATGGTAGGATGTTGTTGTTTTCTTGGGTGTTTATAACCATGCTTTGGGCCTACATACTCCTTAAAAATGTATGTATTTACTTTCTGTGCCTGGAAAAATCAGTTTCTGTTTGAGCCATTAATTATTTAATAAGAAAAGATACTCTGTTTTAATTAAATCCTAAGACGACTTTGGAGCATGTTTTTAGGATCAAGGAAGACGATTAAGAAGCACTCACGTTTTAAAATATTTACCTAGATTTTACCATGGTTTAACGTGTTCGGAATAAATCACTTCAAATAGTAAAATATCTGACGATTCGAAGCCGGAGGCTTGGGAAAGGGCAAGAAAGAGGGCATAATAAAAACTCTTTGAACCTGAAATAGTAGAAAGTTCAACTATGCTTTGATGAACCCGAATCAAAGCATAACGGGGGTGTCGGAATAGAAAGAAACGTTACATGTAACCATTAAACTAGAAGTAGGTGTCAGAAAAATCCCTGTATATACTTTTATACCCTGTTTTTGAATGAGACTATGTGTATATCTATAGATACATACATACCTGTATACATACATAGCTACAGGTACATACACATGTATATACATAAAATCTCTTTCTACAAACTATATCCTGAAATGCACATTTCCTGCCACTTTATTCTCTCTCTGCCAGTAAATATGAATTAGAGAGGTTTGAAAGTCAGACATGATTATGTGTCACAAACATAAGAAGTAATTTATGGGAAGAACAAGAAATGCAATTTGTTAGCAGGCCCCTGGTAATTGAGTTTTCTAAGTGCTAGAGCGACATCCTCTTTATCCTTGCGTGTTGCCCGGGTAAGGACAGGAAGGGTTCCGTGCCGGGAGTGTGGCAGAGGAGAGGGGCGGCCACAGAGACTCCCCAGGGAAAAGCGGGCTGCCCACGCACGCCTCTGGTCTGCGAAGCTGCCGTTCCCTCTGATCTGTTCTTTCCTCAAAGACATCACGTAGCAGCTGACCCTGCCCTTTGCTCACCCATGTCAGTGTCCCCTGCAGCTCCGCCCGCCCGCCCCCAATTCGGGGTTTCCCCAGCTCTGTCTGAACGTGGAGTGAGCCTCTGAGATCCAACTGCGGGACGCGGAGCTCAGAAGCTTATAAATTGCTCCAAAGGCATCTTTTTCACTTTTTCACTCTGCAACTAACTGCCAGGAAAGGAATTGCCTTTGTGTACAAGAGCGTGCAAGTAGAAAGCCAATTAAAAGCTACCATCCGTGAGAAGTCGCTCATATTGTTCACTCATTTTGAGGTGAGCCCCGGAGCTGTGGGAGTCCGCAGCCTCCCTAACAGGCAGCTTTCTCTGCCCACCTTATCGACCCGTCGTATGGGACTGTGCACTGGAGTAGCATTTAATCTGCGAGTAGAATGGTCACACAAAAGATACAGGGAACTTGAAGGCAAAGAAAATTGAGCCCTGTCTCCCCGCCTCCCAATTATTTCTTGGCTTCTGATGAAGGGTCAGATATCACTGAGAGAGGATTGGCAAATGCTACAAGCCAGGCCCCATGGCTCATTGGTTTCCAGGGCCCCATGGCATCCGTTCGGGGAAAGCTGTAGGACCCTGTGGAGGGTGTGTTTGGAACCGTGGGGGAGACGGAGCTGCCTCAGGTTGCCAGGGCCACACAAACAAAATGCTGCAGAGTGAGCAGCTAAAACCCACTCATTTGCTCGCAGTTCTGGAGGCCGGGGTTCAAGATTAAGGCATTGGCAGCATTGGTTTCTTCTGAGGCCACTCTCCTGGGTTTGCAGGGGACCTGTCTTCCCCTGGCCCTTTCTCTGCGTGTGTCTTTGGGTGTGTCCTCTCCTTACAAGGACGGGGTCAGATTGCGTAAGTTCCCACCCTCATGACCTCACCTGCTTCAGTCACCTCTTGAAAGACCCTGTCTCCAAACAGCCCCTTCTGAGGTTCTGGGGTGTGGCCTTGGACGTGGGAGTATGCAGTGGGGGCTAATTCAGCCCATGATGGGCATGGGGGAGGCCTTGGGGAAGGCTGGGACAACTCAGGGAGGGTCTGGAGGGCCCAGACTTGTGTCTGCTTTCTCCCGGAGACTTTGCTTTTTATATCTGATCATGGTTGTATGGCAAATAATTTTTTTTGCCAGAATTCCCACGTAGCAGTGTTTGGAGTTTCTGAGTCTGAACAGCCCCGGGGTCTTCTTTTTGCCCCTCGCTGACACCACCACAGCTGGTTTGCATCCAAACCAAGTGGACTTGTCAGCCTGCATGCTCCCCGTCTAAACGGGGGCCCCCAGCATCACACTCTGCAAACTTTTCACGGTGTAGCCAGATAATTAACATGTGAAAAACAGACTCAGTTTTGCAAACGAGTCGTAATTCTGGAACGTAATTAAAATTAGTCATTACAGTGCCACTTTGTGGGTTTACCTTCCGCTACATGCTGTTACCATCTCGTCTAAGTGAGATTAATAAAAATAAATAAATTATCTTCACTGAACATCTGTTGCAAAGTGCCTTCCAATTTGCATCTTGTCTGTGTGCCTTGCAACTGGAGCTTGGGGTTCAGGTAACAGGAATCCGATTTGATTTGTGACGCTTCCTGTTTAATTGTACATGTGAGGCGAATAACTGCAAACGTCTGTGATTGTCAGAAGTAAAAATGTAATCTTTAAAGTATATTAATTTTGCTCGAGGAGATTAATCTCAATAAACCAATGTTCTGTGTTCCTTAATTAAAATGACAATGGCCACCATCACAATCAGTGCTCAGTCACTTGAAAATGACAAAATGCAGGTCTAAATTTTGATAAGATTAGTCGAATGGCTTCCCCTAGTGTTTTTATTATGTCTGTGTAAAAATATGAATAATGTTTATGTAGCTCTGGGTAAATCGCTGTGGGTTTTGATTAGCATTCCCTTGAATGACTTTTCTCAACAAGTGGCCGTACAAGAGGGTGGTTTTGTCTGTTTTGTTTTTGCAAAATGTGATGTGAGCATCTCTACAGGGTGTTTGGACCAGGTGTGTGATGTTACCGGCAGAGGGTCTCCCAACGACACTAACTTGCCTCACCTCTGACAAGGGACTCTGTGGGTACAGGTAGGAGCCAGTGACTCCGTGTCTGTGCACCCCAACAGCAGAATGGGGCCTTTCTGAGGGCTTCGAGGGTGTGCCCAATCACAGTGTGCCTCTGGGAATGGCTGTTAAGTGAATAATTAATGTGGCTTCTGTCACCTCCTACAAAAAATGCTGCTCTTCTAAGTCTTGTTTTATTATAGCTTTCCCTTATATAATTATGTTTTGGGGGGGAAGTACCATTCTTATCCTATTAGTAAAAATTTAAAAGCAACCCTGTGTGCTTTTTTGATTCTTACCAGTAATTTTGTTCTTGATGCATTTGCTCTTTATTAATGAAAGGCATTTTGTAATACTACCTGTACTTGCTTAGCTGTACGTATTTTGTTACAGCTGATCTCTAGGTTAGTCGTGCCTCCCCAGCACTGACGCGTAAAGTCAGCCTCCTCTTTGCCACTGCAGTTGACACTCAGTATCTCACTGGTCTCAAGGCACAGTAGTGGCTAGACAGTTCCATCACTCACAAGTGGTCCCCCCATAAAGCTAGTACCTTCCTGGTACCACACATAGTTACTGCAATCTTTTTGACAACATTCCTTACATAAAGTCATCTTAAACCAGTATCCAACAGACTCAGTCTTAAATGTTCTCCCCACGAAAAGGAAATGATAATTATGTGGCAGGATGGATGCATTCAGTAGGTAACGGTAAGGTGGAAATCACAGCGCACATCCAAGCAACATGTTGTACGCCTTCGACTTACTCAGTGTTGCAGGTCTTGTTGAGATACAACGAATAAAGTGACAACGATTAGGCCCGAAGGGCACGCCCACTAGGGTCTCTAAGAAAACAGACACCTGCTGTTGTCATCACACCTCGACACGGTCTCTGTGACGACAGACTGATAGTCTGCGGACAGAAACGGGCCAACAGGGACGAGCGAGGACAACACAGAGTTGCTGACGGGTGTTGTTTGTACCTGCTCAGGGCTGCTCCGCCTTCCGAGCGACAACAACTGCTGGGAGTAAGGACAGAGTTCCGTAGGTGTAGTGACAAAGTGCGCACGTCAAATTCGGTAGTCTTCCCAAACACATAAATAAAAATACAGGTGAATTTTAGCTCATCTGGGGGGAAAACCCATCACCCCGATAGAAGAGCTATTTAAAACTCAGGTGATTAAAGCCACGGAGCGCGCCTGAAAGGCATGGAACTAGACTCGGTCGCACGGAGCGCGATTGTGCGTGAGTGATACGTCGCAAGGCCGATGGCACAAGCCTCCTAACTCATTGAAGCGTTCAGTGGAATCCCAGTGTGAATCCCAGTGGGCCTTGCTTTGAGCTCAGTAATGGGGTTTTAAAGTCCGTGTGCAAGAACACATCAGCGTGGATACTCAACAAAAATGTGGAAAAACGAGAGTGATGCTGTAGGACAGCACCCCAAATAACACGTGCGGCGGAAAGCGGCGGTAATTAAAGAATGCTCCCACTTTTATTAAAGCAGCCAGTTTCGATTATGTGTGAGAGCAAGAAGCAGTCCACTGAAATATCAGAGTTCGCTGCAGAGCACGTGTGGGGGTTTCATGACTTTTAAATTTCCTTCCCTCTGTATATTTTTAAGATGATCTAGAAAAAAGTCCATATATTTTGGTTCTGAATTTGGACAGATATATATGGTTGTGTCCCCACCACTGAAAATAAGATTTAAACTAGTTCCGTTCCTTCAGAAAAGTCCCCGGTGCCCCTGGGGAGTCCCCCCCCCACTTTGTCACTGCAGTTGCTGCCATTCCCAGAAGGTCCTAGAAATGAGTTCAGATGCGAGGGGGCCGTCCCGGGCCGGTTGCTCTCGCCCAGCGCATGCGTAGAGAGCCGTGCGCGCTGCACTGTCAGTAGCGCTCTCCTGCACCTGCGATTTTTGCTCCTCTGCGGGCTTGGACTCCGGGACTGTGTGTTTAACGCAGTGTGTTAGAGTCCGCTGTTCATGCTGATACTCAGTGTCGCAGCTGTCCCACACCTGGCAGCGCATCGTCACGTGCCCCGAGGTGCCTGTCCGACTCGGGCCCACTGGAACGGAGCGGAAGAGGGTCGTGTCCCCAGCTCCCTGGGCTTCGTCCTGCAGGGTGGCGGGGGCTGAGCTGTGTCTGATCACCTTCTGACCTACCCCCGGGGACCCCATGCTGTGCACACTGTTCGCTGTGGAGCCTTCGGCTTCCTCAAGGCCGTGGGAAGGGGGAGATGAGAAGGGCGTGGAGCCCCCAGGGATTGTGCTTCGGCTTGCTAGGTTTTCCTCTGCATGCCTGTTCCACAGGGACATTCCCCTGCAGAGTGTCATTGGGCACCCCTGGATCGCGTCACACTGCCCAAAGCAGGAGATTTTGAAATGAACATCAAGGCACTCAGTGCCCAAATCACTCTGATGGCTCGCGAGGTCAGGCGCACACAAGGTAGGGTTGCACGTGGCAGTGTGCGCTGGCCGAGCACACGCGCACAGAATGTGTCTGTGTTCGTGTACAGACATTTCCTGAGAACGAGCTCATAACTGAGATCACCTCTGCTTCTGTTACACAGTGATCTCGTGTTTCAAAGTGTCCTCTTTAAGATTCACTAATTTAATTTTAGCCCCTGTTATGTGACGTGGTTTCCTCCTCACCAGCTCGTCCGCCAATGTAAGTGATACTGAGGCCAGTATCCTTTTATGATTGTTAGAGAGGGATTTCATTCCATTCGATGAAGAGCTTCCACTCTCAGCTGGAGCGTGGACGGCAATAATGGCCTTGATGGGCAGAAGGCATTTGTGTAAAATGTGTAGCCTGTTGACCCTCCCTTCAGTGGTAAGTTTTATTAGGGTTGAATTAGTCTTATTTCTATTACATTGTACTGAAAGACACTGTATACCCTGGGAGAATACCTTGAAGATTCTAAACTCTCTAAGGCTCTAATATTATCTGAGTTTACTAAGTTTATGAGAATGAATATAAAAATTTCTGCTTTACTCTGACTTGTGTTAGCTACAAATGAATTATATTAAAGACTTGTATATAAAGTGTACATTCCTCACTACACCATGAAGTATAATCGTGTACATAACTTGTGTATAAAATATGATTGCACTCTATTTTTATTTTCATAACAAATCTGAATAGGTGTTTAATTTATTACATTGACTAAGTACCAAATAATTGTTGTAGGTAACTTCAGATACAAATGTGCCTTTTCGGTGTGTTTAGCCCATAAACGTCTTCCTACAATTACTGGCACTGTAAATTTGTAATTGATTTTGTTTTAAAATTAGATTTCTTCCATTACAGTGTCTGCAGTGACAGAAAATACTAGCACTCCATGAACTCAACCAAACACTCAATTTAAATGTTAGGTTTAATGCTGTTGCTAGGAGTTAAAAAAAGCTAATAGATGACATTAGTGTAGGTGACCAACCATACTGTTTTTAATTTCTTGTAGTTTATTTTTACAAACAATTTAAATTTTTATGGTCCTTTATAAAACAAGGAATCAGGATTCTGGAAATGAAATGTGCAAAAATCAACCATACCTTCGATAAAGGCGTCAAGGGGCTGAATGTAACTATAAACAGGAGAAGGAACGAAGCCCAGTTCTCAGTTTTGCCGGGGACTGTTTTTCTGGGGCGGACACAGTGAGTGCAGATGAAGGAGTGAATACTCATTTCTCCAAGAACCTCAGTTTTGACAACAGACCCCGATCCAGCCTTTGTTGTGTGTCCTGTGCCGAATCAAGTACAGAATGAGAAATACCTGGGCCAGTGCGGCACCGAACCCAGAAACACATCACCGTCAGGAACGAGAAGCCCTGCTCCTGAAGGCTCTCTGGGGCCTTCGTCTTCCGCGGACCAAGCACTCAGCTGTACGGGGACTTATTTCTAGTCACATCTACCTGTTAAGTGGAGGATCTGACCTTCACCTCCGTTCCCTTGTCCTGTGTTCCAGTTCTCAGAATGTTGCTGCACAGCGTCGGTCCTCTGGCTTGACTGTCCCCTAAACGGGAGTCATTCAGAATTTACCAAGTCACACACCTGCCTGCTTTTTTATATGTATATATAGGTTATATATATGTATATAACCTATATATATTTGTATATGTATATATATATGTCTATGTATACACACACACGGTTTGTCCAGAAGGTATCCAGCCATGTAATTTGAAAAATAGAAACATTTATTAAAGATACAAGATACAAGAAACATCCCCGTCCTACTTTGCTGAATCTCATCGGCAGTCTGAAATCTCTTCCCTTTCAAAAGTGATTTTAGTTTCAGGAAAAGCCAGAAGTCAAAGGGCACCAAATGTGGGTTATATGGGGCTGAGTCACCCCAGTGATTTGATATTTCGCCCAAAATCTCTGCACGAGACGTGATGCATGAGCCGGTGCATTGTCGTGACGAAGCTGCCAGTCACCAGTTGCCCACAGCTGCAGCCTTCTGCACCATCTGAGTAGTTTCTCAGAGGAATGTTCAAGCTTAACGCAAAATCGGATGCAGATTCGTGGCTCTGCTCGCTCAGTCGTTTTGAATGTGACGGCCACACAGGCCACGTGCTCACTCAGTGGCGTCTAGGGCCCCCAGTGACTAGCACAGTGAAGTCGTCCTTGTTCACGCATGTGCGTCCAGGCCCCTCTCCTTGGCTACCAGGTTCCATCATCACACTGGTGTGGTTGCCTGATTTAGCAAACAGAACTGCAAGACACCCAGTTCAGTTTGAACTCCACATAAACCGCACGGGCATTGAGGAGATGAGGGTCCCGTGTAACATTTCCAGTGCGGTATTGGGGAGCTCCTTATTTTTCTGTGTTTAGCTGAGATTCAGGTTGCATCGCTCTTCGGTATTGTATCTCACGATGCTACGAAATAGCACTCTGTGTACACAGCTCTGGCTGCTGAAAATTTAGAGGCGTTTAGTGATGCAGTGGGCATCAAGTTTCCGACTTTGAATTACTACCTTCGGTGGATTGTTCCAAGAAGAATTACTGAGTTATTTTTCCAAGCCTTTTCAAACCGATTGCTAAATCACTTTAAAAAGGTTATAGCAATTTCTGTTCCCACCAGCAGTGTATGAGCGTGCCCATCCCCTGCACCCTTGCTGATGTGCTCATCACTTGAATACATCTTTGCTCTTTTGGCAAGCAAATAACGATCCATCATTTTCATCTTTGATTACTAATGACGTTCACATTTTTTGTTTATTAGGCATTCTATGTCCTGAATTTTAAATTTTCTGCAGCCCTACCCTGCCTTCTCTGTCCCTGTTTTGCATCACTTTGAAGTCTTAAGGAATATGTCTTATTTTCCGTTAGTCATTTTTGCTCAGCCGCTAGGGCTGGAACCTGGTCCCCAGACTCCAGTCCCAGGAGGAATTCTGGACCCTCCCCACCCACCAAGCTGCCATCCTACCCGTTGTTTAAAGTAATGGCTTCATTTGACTTCTGAATGTGTTTCAAATAAATCATTACAGAGCACAGAATAGTGATTTTTTTCAGAGCCTGCAGAACAAACCTTTCTTTTCACCGTTCTCCCCATTTCTGTTTCTAGTGTGTAACTGGTTTCAAAACAGCTTCCATCACTCTCGGGTTCACTGCCCTCGGAAGCCCACCGTGGGTTTGTGGGAGCAGTAAAGCATCATGTATTTCTCTCTCAAAATGTTTTCACTCTAAAAATAGGGGTGCACCGTGGGTGGACTCCATTGCAAAGGAACGGGGAGGGTGCATTTCTGTGAATTTTGGCGGACATGTTGCCCCTTTCCTAGTGGGGTCCAACGCTTCAGGTTAACAAAGAGCTGAAATTGCAAGATCCGCTCCTTCTAAGAAACACTGAACAGCATACATTACTTCTGGAACATTTCCTTAGTTAAGTGAAGAGCACATTTGTGCTGCCTGGCCTTTAAACCTCTGACCCGCATGAGGCCCTGTCTCTGTGTCCTCTGCCAGGAACACTTCCGTTAGCCCCCTTTTTGTTAAATAAGGGGCCATTGGTTGCCTCCTCTCTGACGTTCTCATCCACAGCAAAGACTCCCGAATGGCCATTTACGAGCTCCCGGGACTTGCGTCATGGAAATTGCTCCATTATCTTTAGGTTTTCATTTTGGGCATCACATCAGCTCCCCGACCCTTTGCCTTGCCTGAGGTTTTTGGTTTTACATGGCAGTCTGCTCCCCAAATTGAGTATGTCCACATCGCCCCCGAGAGCAGGTGGCCAGACTCCTGAAGGACTGGTCTTCCTCATTAATGTCACTCAGCGCCCACGCCCTCAGCCTTCTCCAGACCGCTCTGAGGTCTTGCTGTTCTACTTTGAACTTGATATTTCCAGGTCAGCACTTCAGGTATATTGCTTCTGATTACACATAGCTGGCTGTGTGCCTTAGGGGATTCTGGTGTGTCGGTCGCCATTGTTTAACTCCTGTGACCTGCAGAAGATGAACAGGAGTCCATACTAGGGTCACCGGGGCCCCTACAGACCTCTTCTTGCTCTGGAAAAGCTCCTCTCTGGCTCGGGGGGGTGGGGGAGTCACGGTCTCAGCTGGCTGTGTCTGCATGGAAGGCAGGCATGGTCTGCAGCGGCCTTTCCTTTCCTCTTCCTCTTCCCACACTCTCTGTGACTGCAGCAGCACGGGCGAGGGACCCCCACCTCCTGCTGGCCTCAGCTCCCTCAGAATAAAAACATGCAGATGGATATGAGGGAAAGAAATGAGCTCAGCTGCCGAGCACCGCCTTGTCGCCGCTGTCCGCCAGCTCGGGCCCACCGCCCACCAGACGGGGCCAGAGGAGAGAGTCCTCTGTGTGACCAGAGTGTGACCGAGGCCACGGTCCTGGCGGCGTCCTTGTAACTGTTCCACGTGCAATGTCATGAAGACCCCGACCCAGAAGGTGGCCCCTGGTAGTGCAAGATGCAGAGTTGGCAACTCTTGAACTCAACAGGATGCCCAATATTTATCTATCCCAAAAGTTTGCATTTGTAAATGGGCATTTTGCCATTTCACAATGCGCTGCTCCGGGGGAAAAGGAGCATGATGCAGCTCTCTCCCTGAACCCCCTCGGAATCGGAGTCTCAATAACGATCATCACTCAGCAATAATTTACATTCCTGGGCCAAGGGGAGATACCATATTATCATTATTGCATTTGTTCAATTTACATAATGCATCCTTTGAGGACTCATTTGGAAGCATGTATGTATCCTGTAGATATAAAATGAATTGGAACAATATTGGACTTTAACATTCCACTACAGAGAGTGAATTTCAAATTAATACAAAAGATATTTAGGCATTCAAATATATTGCTTGTAAAAGTAGAGTTCGTAAAAGAATGCAATTTGGGAACTCATTTAATAGGGCAAAATTAGAGGCATGTCTGAAAGTATGTCTTCCTATAATTTCACCATATTTGTACTGGTTTAATGAGAGACAATATATGTGCTATGTTTCTTAAAAAGTCGTTAATTTAGGGGAAAGTAAGGAAGAGTGAGGAAGCTTTTAAGATGTTAGCCATGACCTCAGAAGTGATCCACCGCGGTCGATGGCAGCAGGACTGGTCAGGCCTGTGCATGCGCAGACTTGCACGCAGAGACACGCATGCGCAGACCTGTGCACACGAACACACGTGTGCAGAACTGCGCACAGGCACATGCAGATGTGTGCACACTCACAGCCACGCACATGCTGGCCGCCCCCGTCTGCCAACTGCATCAGCCCCTTTCTTCTCCTCGTTTTTCCTCCCCTCTCTGCTCTGTCTGCTGGGAGAAATTCCCATCTCCCCACTTTACATCCGACGCGTCTCACACTCTTCTTGTTAAGAGGACTTGGCTGTCATTTATTGTGGTGCTGGGGTGGTTGCCTCCCCAGTGGCTCAGGGGGGTGCAGGCAGGTTTCCGAGGGAGAAAAAGCCTCTCTTTGCCGTGGCCCTGGGGGAAGGGCTCACCCACGTTTTGCCAGGAACAAGGGCAGCAACTTTTCATGATGTAAGTTGTAGGGATTTCAATCCTGTCTTTGATTTTTGCATATAGAATGCGAAAATATTTGAAGCTTGTTTTCCTGGCCTGCACAACCCTGGGTCAGGAAGCATTTAATTGAATGCAGTGGAGAAAGGAAAGAGGGTAAAAGGAAGACTGTGAGGTTGGCGTGACCCGCATCTAAGCTGGCCGGCAGGGTGGCGGATGTTGCGGCTTCCTGCCTGCGCCCCCTTGCTTCCCACTGCAAGCTTCCCGCCCGGACGGACTCCTGGTTGGTAGCAGCTTTTCCTGTGAGTTTGTTCGCCCCCTGTCTAATTGTCCTTCCAATTCATTTACAGGGAAACTTCGTGGCTTGTATGACCGCTATCCTGCGACAAATGGAGGATTATCATTATGCCCATTTGATCAAGACTTTTGGGAAAATGAGGACCGACGTTGTGGTGAGTGTGACTCTGGCCCTAGCCCCTCCGCCGTGTTTTGGGGCCAGCGGTGCTGGCCAGACACTGGGGTCGATGCTTCCGTTCTCAGGACGATTTCGCATGGGGCTGGCCTGCTGTGGACCAGAGAGGCCGGGTGCACGGGCCTGACTAAGCTGTGTGTCCAGAATAAGGGTCCTGACACTCAAACTTGCTTCTCGTGCCCAAGAGGGGAGTGACTTTGGGTGTAAACCCAGAGAAACCTCCTTTCTGCCTGGTCACGGTTTCCTGTCCTGTGCTTTGGGGTCCTTGTGAATGTGGAGGTGGTGCCTGCAGAGAGCCTCCCGTTGACTCCTCTGCACGTGGTGATTGGCTTCAACGGCAGAAGCCAGAGGGCCCTTTTGGCCTTAAATTGCTCTGCATTACCCGTGAGCGGCGGTCGCGGAAGCTCATCGTACCTTTCCACCTAAGTCTCTAGTGTCCCCAGTAAAACCCTGACACCCCTGGGCAGGAGAATCGTGCTGGAGGGGACTGATCGCTCAGGAGCCACCTCCACCAGCACCCTGCCATCACACAGTCACACGGCAGGCGTCCCCCACGAAGCAGCAGCCAGGCGTGTGGGCAGAGATGCTGATTCGACAATGACCCGAAGTCTGGTGTCTGGTGACACAGGCTCTGAGTCCCAGGCCCCTGTCGAATACAGCAGAGGCTCCCAGGGTCCCCACAACAGGCTTGGTGGTACTTTCCATCTGTCTTATTAAGGGCTGGGAAGAGGAGACTGCATTTTATGATTTTGTTTCAAAGGATTACTTGTAGGAAAAAAATTGTCTTATTAATTGTTGCCACAGTGTATTCGTGTGTGGTGTTTTTATATTTACACTTCTAAGGAAAACCAAAATGGGTCTCTACCTTAAAATCTTAGTTTTTCTTAAATAAAAGTCAGGAACGACAATGGGTGTATGTGTATCTGTGGTCAGTTTTTTTTAAGACACGGGTGAGCCACTTCGAGTAGGAATATGCTCATCCATATAATATGTGTCACATTTGGATCTGGTGACTGACATCCCATTTGGTGTGTGTGCCACGTAAAGCTGCCACCAACACCTCCCAGGGCCCTGCAGCCCCGTGCTAGTGCGAGCAGAGCTGCGGCTGAACCCACACGGGCAATTCCAGGCTGCGTGATGCCGTTTACAGAAGGAGCGGCATCGCCCACCCTGAAGTACCAGGGTTGGTCACGCGATCAAAACCCACACCTGTGAGGGGCTAAAAACATTTGGTCCCCACTAGGAGCTGGCACTCAGGACAAGGACGTGCAGGGTGACCGTGCAGAGCAGCACTTGGGAAGGGCCGGGGGGTTCTGGGTTCCAGAGCATTGTCTGCCTGCGCCAAGCAGATGAACAGACACTCACTGCAGGTTGGGTCCTGATTTCCCGAGGGGTGTTTTTCCTTAGACACAGCAATTCCAAAAATCAATTATTTGCAAGCAATTGGATTTCTGTTACCAAATGACACTTGCGGTTCGGACGTCACAAATTCATACCGTGAGGGCAGTGACCCTTCTTTCTTGTCGCTGGTCTGTCAGCACCGTTGTAGAATGGTTCCCTCCCATGGACTGTTTGCAGAGAGCGTTCGACTGTCTTCTGTTCTGACAGCCGACCACAGAGAGGAAGATCATTTTGCCTCCCGTCACTGGAAGTTAGTCCACGTTCTGGGCTGCGAACAGGCCTCGGCCAGCGTCTTGAGGCTGCGTCCTTGTGACCTGAGCTGCTTCGGGGTTTCCAGTCCAGCCCTTTTTCAGGTGGATGAGTCATCCCCACACAAAAACGCCATTGTCACCAACAGAGAAATCACTTGCTGCAAAGCTGTTCCCCTTGGTCTCTGAAATAGCCCCGTGGACCCCAAGACAGTAAGAGTCTGGGGCACAGCCTGGGGTGGGAGACTGGTCCAGAAAAGAAGGTGAACGGGCACCTTCGACTCCAAACCTCGTGCCGCAGAGGCGTGCCTCTGGGAGGAGGAGACACAGACCCTTGAACCCCTCTGCCCCAGAGCTGCTGGTCTGGGGCCAGGGGTGCTCGTCCTCAGGCGCCAAGGCTCAGAGCCAGGGACAGGAATAGAGAGCATGTTCAGAATTTCCGTGGCGAGACAGAAGGTGGCGGGGAGGGCTCTGCACCTTCCAGGGGACAGTGTCGACTTTCCACTGGTCCCAAATTCCCACCCAGTGTCCCTTAAGAAACGCCTGCTGAGTGACACGTACGAGGACACTGTAGGCAGAAGGAATTCTTGCTGGTTAAGTGATGATAGGATAACGGGCAGTGGAAGGCTGGTAGAACTGGCTACTGCTGGCCCTGTCACCTCCCCTGTGGAGTTGTGGCTGGCCACATGTGCCCATGCCACCCACCTGCCCCGTGGCCTCCCCAGCCCCAGTCTGTTCACTGTGGGTCATCTAGGAGCACTGCATCAGGCCAGGCCTCTCGGGTCCTTCCGTCTGCAGTGCCCTCCCAGCCTCACTGGGCTTCAGTCCCACCCGTTCTGAGAGCCTCTCCTTGGCACCACCCGGGTCTCGCCAGGCCCACCCATGCTTTCCCACCTTGTCCATCCCAGTCAGCCATCAGCCTGCACTGGGGTGGCCCAGGGTGTCCTTCACACCTGGGAAGCGGTGAGTGACAGTGCTCGTAGCTGCCTGTCCTTGCCTAGGAGACGTTCTGCTGTTGTGTCCCTGGTCTTAGAGAGCCTTGAGTTCCACGGAGACAGCCACCCAGGGGCAATTTGCAGCCCGGGGAGAGCGCATCAGGAGTGGGAGGAGGAGCCTGGGGTAGAACATCTGTTCTTTTATTCCTCGTGACCATTTCCTGGTAAATGAAGCTTTGACGCAGGCTCTGCACCCTGGACGATGTGCCTGGGGTTGCAGACTCCTTCCACAGAGAGCTCACAATTGACTCTGTGGCAGCACGGCGGAGGGCGTGTTGGAGGGCGTGGCGGGGGCGCGGCCAGCAGGCGGCCCTGCTGTCTGGCGGAGACCTGCATGGCGATGCAGGGGCCCTTGCAGCTTACCCAGATCACCTGTGCTGTGAAGGAAGGGTCCTTGGAAAGTAGCCAGACTGCACTGAGTCCGGGGGGCCAGGGAGCCTTCTTTGCAAAGGAGAGGACTGTGGGATATTGAGGAAGAGGAGGGAGGAGCCAGCCGGCAAGGGGGCAGAGAGCACCCCGGGTCCAGCCTGGAGCGGGGTCGGCATCGTCCGAGCCCCTGGACCCAGCAGGCGATGCTGGGAAGCTTTGTGTACTTGGCCTGCTCGTCCTGGACTGTCGGTGTCGGTTATTGCTGTTTTTCCTGTAATTGTTTTAGAGTTATTTTAAAGCATTTACTCTTTGAGTAAACTCTTTTGAGAAACATCGGCACGTGCAGTTGTACAAAATAACACAGAGAGGTCCGCGTGGCCTTTGCCACTTCTCCTAATGGCAGCATCGTGGAAACCGATGGTGCGTCAGCAGCACTTGCTGTCAAAGCCGCAGTGTTGGCGTTGACAGTCGTGGGTCTCGTTCCGGGTCTCTGGTTTTCCTTGCGCTCCTGCCCCTGAGTATTTATCACGGGAGACCGTCAACACAGGGAAAAGCTGAAAGGACAGCACAGGGAGAGCTATTCCTCCCGCCTGTGGAACCCTCAGCTGCGAGCCCCGCACCCGATGCGCCTCCTCGGGGCACTTCTCTCTGTCTGCACAGCCCAATCCCTGAGTGGGGGAGCGCCGGCCTCCCCCCGAAGCGGCTCAGCAGACATCTCTCAAGCATGAAGACCCCTCCAACGGCCCTTCCAGAACCTCACAAGCATGCTCTTCTCCTGGATACACTCAGGGGTCCGCACTCCCCAGTTTTCCTTGTCTTTCCTTAGGGGCTTCCTCAAAGCAGAGCCCAGCCCAGACCCAGTCACGGCAATGCCTGTGGCGCCCCTCGTCCCTCTCCTTCTGGAACAAGCCCGTCACCGCATTTTTCTTCCTTCCAAGACGTCGCGTTTTGCACATTTGGAAGACGCCACGCCAGTAGTCTTGCAGACTATCCCCCATTCCTGAACTTCGGGGTGCTGCCTTGTAACGACTTCCGATTTGTTGCTCCAGCCTCCGTACGTCCTGCCGACAGGAAGCTGCGTCTAAAATTCAGGTCATCCTCTTGTAAGAGTTCTTCCCGGCTGTGTCCACTGAGAGGTGAAGACACCAAGCCGACCACCGCTGAGGGTGACGAGCTCGACCCCTTGGTTGACGGGGCACGTGCCAGGTCGCTCGTTGTGAGCGGGCCAGCCCTGCAGTGACCGTCATGTCATCTTTGGGCGGTGCTCTGGCATGAACAGAGAGCCGGCAGTTCCTCTACCCCAGCAGTCCGTCACCGGGTGAGGTTAGCACCTGCGGAGGGTCCTGGTCTGAAAGCGACGCAGCGGAGCGGTGCTTCCTCCTTCTGAGAGTCACGTCACTTCGCCCTGCGAACACTGGGAAGTCTCTGGAGACGTGGGTCCCATGGGAGACTGGGGACGTGCGGCTGCCCTGACAGGTCTGCAGCCTGAGGAAAGATGGCTCTGGGTGATGTGGAGGAACCAAGAGGGACAAGAGTGGACACGGGCAGACGGCTGGGGGTCCCCTCTAGGAGCTGAGGTGAGAGAGGGTGGCTGCTCCCTCAGGTTGAGGAGGAAGAGGGACAGACGGAGCAGGTGGGTCTGTGACCAGAGGGCGTGGCCCGAAGGATACGTTGCCGGCTGTTGTCAGGGCAACCCCCACAGCATGTGGCACGGCTCTCAGGGATCAAACGGAGAAATGCGACGGGACCAGCGCGACATTGAAAAATGACAGCCTTCCCAAAACATCTCCCATTAGCCCTCCTCCTCCCCTGGTCGACTTGGAGATGCCAGTGCTGTGCGGCGTGTTGGGCTACATGCGCTATTCCCTGCGAGGGTGAGGGTGGGGACCGTGCCCACGGCCGGTGAATTATGCAGACCAGCTAGGAAGCCTTGCGAAGCCTCCTCTCCCACAATGCGCGGCGTTCCGTCGGATCAGCAAAGCACCCGCTCCTAGCAGCTGAGCCGTGCTGATGAAGTGCGGGGCCGTGTTTCCTGGGGAGAAAACACAGGAGTTGGGGGAATCGGCTTCTCTTCCGGAATAATAAACACCAGACCCTGTGTCTCAATTATTAGGCTTTGAGGAGTGATCAGCAAGAAAGCCAGCGATTTCATGCAAATTGAGATGAGACTAAATTACAGCACTCAGCCGGCGAAATATGCAAACTGATCATTAAAATGTGAAACTCTCGACAACGTGGGAAACTTAAGTAGGGAACTAGGAACGTCGATGCTGAATCGGGGAGAGAAGCCCTTCGTTGCGCCGGGGTACCCGACACACTGCGGCGTGAAGGCCTGGGGGGCAGAGCTGTGTGCGCAGAATCTGGACGCTGGGGTGGCTTTTCCCTCTTGACTTTGCCGGGCCCTCTGAGGTCTCCTTCACGGGGTGCCGATCATGGTTGCTCCCTGAGTTTTTATCTTGGGGGAGGGGCCTGGCACTGGTACTAAGGTTGCTGAGAAGGTGTCTTCACTTCAGACCCGAGCTCACTGTAGCCATCACGTCTCACCTGCGCCTCTTGGCAGGCAGTCCTCGGAGCCCTGTGCTGGGAATGGCTTTCTTGGCGATTGAAATTCCACTCACCGCCCTGGTCTCCGCAGGCACTGCACCTAATTATGATGCAGTCGATTACATAAATGAGAGCTGGGTGCTCGTTTGGCCATCTCTGCCCGTGGCCTGGCGGTTCTAGGGCAGCTCGCAGTCGCCTCCCCCCCTGCTCTCCCAATCAGGAGGGGGCGTGCGGGCTCACTGGAGGCGTGCTTTTTCGGGTAGCCTCTCATTTTATTCAGGTTAGCTTGGGATGAGTGCTGCGCTGTGAGACTCCAGACGTTCTAATTCCGACAGGCACGGAGTGGAGCTCCCAGGAAGTGGGTGTCCCTTTCTGTTGCAAGGCGCAGCCCTAGCGTGGGAGCCGGGAGGACAGCGGCATGCCACCCTGTGTGGGGGGGACCACCAGCGAGGCAGCAGAAGCACAGCTGCGGAGCTCGTGGGGAAGTCGCCGCCATAACGAGAGTCCGTCGAGCACATGCTTCAATGGGTCCTGGCGGCGGAATCTGTGCAGATGGGTGGGACTTCCTCTTTGAGCCTTTTATTTGCTAAATTATATAAGAAAAAGGAATGGATAATAAAACCCCATATTCAACTGGATAGGGCCTGTTCTTACAGTAAATAGAAGAAGTATTATTAATTGTTATAATCTGCATGTTATGTTTGTAAAAATATGGTTTTCTATAAGCAGGAAGTATATAGATATGTATTTGTAATCTCTGGGGACTTAACTCTTTATGAACATTAGAGAGACATGCCCAGGGTCTGTTTGGAAACGCACCCTTGGGAGAGTTCTCGGAGGCGGGGGCCCCGGCGAACAGGAGGCGGAAGTAACACACCGCCCCTGTGAAACGCGTCTCCCTCTCTGCTCGGAAAGGTCTTCCTGAGTCAACAAAGGCGAGGTCGTCGTAACCTAGGCGTTCAAGCGGGGGGGAGTCGGTTTTCTCTTTGCTCTTGGTGGGCTGTTCCAACGTGTGGCTTCGTTTCAGGATTTCCTGATGGAAACGTTCATCATGTTCAAGAACCTCATCGGGAAGAACGTCTACCCGTCCGACTGGGTGATCATGAACATGATGCAGAACAAGTGAGTCCTGCGGGCCCCGCGCTGCCCTGGGCCGTGGTGGGGGGCGGGGGGGGGGGGGGGGGGTGTCGCCCGCTCACCACGGACTCTCCCCAGAGGACCGTGTGCGCCCTCTGTCAGGCAAATAGTTATTTGGAGAAACGGACCTGGCGATTGGGGGATTTCCTCATGCCAAGTCCAGGCTCTGGCACCAAGAACGTGGGCTCTGCCCCCTGGGGGAAGACGAATCTGAACATGAACCCCACCCTGAGTCCTTGCCGAGGGCAGAGCTCCTGTTCGCCTCCACGTGCCGTCTGATGTCAACCACACATGTCTGCTGGCCACGGCGACCCCCGGCGCTCTGCTAGGTTTCTGGAAGGCGTTCGCCTTTCCCATATCTCGGCTTCAAAAGACTCATGAGCATTTTCTTCATAGTTATTAAGTATTAAACTGGTGTTTGTCATCTCCCTGCGAGGGCTGCTGGGTAATTTCCCAGCCGTTGACTTTTTTAATTTCTGTGGGCGCCAGCGCTGATCACTGAGTTCTTAGTCACGTGCGATTTCAAGAAGAAATCGCTGTTTACCTCTTTCTCCCTCCTTTCTTATTGCAGTCATGGCAGAGGCCATTGGTGAGCCGTAGGCGGTCGGGCAGGCTATAAGAAGTGACTCGGAGGGGGTCGTGTGTGTTTTATGTCAGTTCCCTGGGTGGCAAACCCGTCGCAAAACGATAGCACCGAGCCACAACCAGGAAGTGGCGCTGACACCATCCAGGGACTTCACTCACTGTCCCCAGTTTTACTGGTGCTCACACGTGGTGTTCGTTCTTGAATCCGTCACGGTGAGGACCCGGGCCATTTCCGTCAGCCTGCGGGCCCCTTGTTGCCCACTTACAACACATCCTCCCCTCCCCGCCACCTCACCTTCCCCAATCCCTGGCAACCACTAATTTCGTCTTCATTTGTACAGTTTTGTCATTTTGCAAATGTTCTATCAGGAAGTATGTAGCCTGTCGGGGTGACTGGCTTTTGTCACTCCATGAAATTCCCTGGAGGTTCAGTTAGGTTGCTGTATCGAAGACTCGTTCCCTTCATTGCCGAGCCCCGTCCTCTGGTGCGGCTGTACCGCAGGTGAGTCAGCCCTTGTCCTATCGAAGGAGTCTGCACCGTTGCCATTTGGGGGTCGTTACAGGTGAAGCTGCAGCGAACACTCAAGTACTGGTTTTGTGTGAACAGACGCTTCCGTTCCCCTGGCCCACGGCCCCGGTGCAGTGCTGGGTGGCGTGTCCAGTTTTATAAGAAACTGCCGGGCGATGGCTGTGCCGTTGTGCCCCCCACCCGCCCCCCACTAGCCATGCCCCGTCTCCCTGTGTCCTCGCCACACTCGCTGTTGTCACCTTTTATCTTAGCCGTTGGGACCGACGTGCAGTGCGTCCCCTTGTACTTTTGGTTGGCTTCCCCCTCCTGTCTTTGCCTCTGTTGGTGCCTCCTGTCCGCCCCGTGGGTGAATGCGTGGCTGCAGGGCCCTTGCCTTTGCCTTTCCTGGGCACCGCTGCACTCCAGGATGGCAGGGACGCAGTCTGCCTCGCTGTCCCAGCACACTGCAGCGTTCTGGGCAGCCTCCGTCAGGGTGCAGCCCAGGGAGCATCATGCGTGTCACATCACGCCTTGGCATGGCAGAAGCCTCCTTGCACACGCGTGAGGCGACAACTGAGAACTGAGAGTGCAGAGGCCGGGAGACGAGGCTCACAGAGTGGGGGTCCTGGCCTCGGGGACCTGCGTTTCCACCTGCGGGGTGACTTGAGATTATTCGAATGGCTCTCTCTCCGCATCGGAGTCCTCACCTGGAAAGTGAGGGACTTAGCAAAGCACAAGCGTTCCCTTCCTCTTCCTGTCCAGGTTACCCTCTGTAGGGGGCCGTTTGCAGTTGCCCTGGAGAGCTGCCCTGTTGGTGGTGGTTTGTTTTGTTTTCTTTGGGGTGGGTTTTTTATTTTTGATTTTTATTGAATTCATTGGAGTGACATCGGCTAAGAAAATTACAGGTTTCGGGTGTACAGTCCTATGATACCTCATCTGCTTAGTGAACTGTATGTTTACCGCCCCGAGTCGAGTCTCCTTCCATCTGCCCTTTTGCTCTGGGCACCTCTGCAGTCCCAGCCATGTGACAGAGATGCAGGCGTGCATCCCGGCCACAGGGAGGGAAAGGGAGCCAGGAGGGAGAAGCCACGTGTGCTGGTCCTCTGGGGAAGGAGGATGATGGGTATGCCTGTGTCGGTGATGAAGGAGAGAGAGCCTGGAGCAGGAAGGCCGTCCTGCTCTTGTTCAGAGAGCATGTCGGCCGCAGCCGGCAAAGCTCCAAGGTAAGGCCTATACTAGGAGCACTAGATCCCGTGGTGTGCCTCTGGCTGCTCACGAAACATTGGCAGGATGGCCCCGTTGAGAGTCCCCGAGCTCTGAGGCCGTCTTCCCACTGATAGACTTGCCTCCGTCACAGCTTCCTACGGACGGGTGGTGTGTACTGCTTGTGGGTGTGCACACGCCTGGTAGGACGTGAGTCAGATGGTTCGACGGACTTCGTTTCTCACTGTGAAGAAGCATGGGCTATTAACCACTGTAACATCCCGCGGGAAAGGCATGTCCACCGTGTGCAGGGGGTGGAAGAGGGGCCGCACAGAGGGTAACGTTCAGGTTTTCAGAATCAGACTTCCTAGTTCAAACCAACTGCATAATGCAGAACAACACCCTTGGTGCGCTTGCCAGCTCTTCACACTTGCAGCAGAACTCCGAAACGTCGAACCACCAGGGTCAGATGCCCTCGGCTGTGCTGTCTGTGTCCTCCTCTCCCGGGAGACATGAAGCCAGCACTGTGACTTGCTTGGAGCTAGCCTAGTTTGCAGCGGTGGTGATCAGGCCTCGTCAGGTGCCTTTCTCTCTTCCGGCAGGTGGTGCGTCTCAGACTCCTAAGGTCTCTTCCACGTCAGGCTGGGGCCTGAAGGGTGTTACGTTTGTCACTTGTGGTTGGTACCAGCACCCTCTCATACAGGACTTGGCATGTGTTATGAGTAGGGATTGGCAGACGGTGAATATGAAACAGAACGTGGAAACCCACAGGGACAACTTGAAGCTTCCCAGACACCAGAGCCCTGACGGCGCCCGGAAGCCAGAGCGAAAGGAAAACACAGCGGGTTGCTAAGTCCTCGCTGGGTGGGGACGAGAATCTTTGCCGTTTGTCAGCCTGGAGGTAATTTATGATGTAGATCCGACACTGTGAGCCAGAGATCTCCGTGCTTAAGGAGCCAGTTCAGAGCCGCACCTTCTGCCCACAGGGAAGGGAAGAGATTACTGCTTCAACTCCGAAGTGCCTCAGATGGCACGAGCCAGCGTGTTGTCTGCACCGGGGTTTGATCATGGTCACGCGTGTCAGAGGACTAGCGTATCGGGGGGAGCGGGTTTTGCTGACCTTCCCGATGGAGTCTTGTCTAGCTGTGGACCGTTTCAATATCGGAGGCCACCCATGGAAACCTGTCACCTGGTTTTACATTATCTAGAGTCACGTTAATCTTACATTTGTCCTTTCAAACTCTGAACTTTCACCCCAATTTGACATTGGTGACGTCACATTGCCACTTGTTTCACATGTCCAGGTGTTGCTACCTGTGTGTTTTTGCTCTTGACCATGGGAAGACAGCTGAGGACAGTCCAGAGAGACGGCTGCTTGGGCCGCATCCTGGCCCTCCTGGGACCACGGCCTCGGCTCTTTGCCCTTCTCCTCCTTCCCCTGTCGCCCACGATTCAGGCGTCTTTGACCAGGAAGTGTTCTTTCTCGTCAGTCGTTGGTGTTTCCAGCCCCTGCTGTGTCCAGGACGCACCTCCACGTGCGCAATCCTGTGTGGCTCCTTTCACCTGCCGAGTCCTCCGTGCCTGCTCTTCCGGAACTCAGTGATTTCTCTCCTCTCCACCACTGCGCACCCCCTCGTGGTGGTTTTCGGGTCTGCCCGAGTCCAGCGTGTGAGCTCACTGGTATCGCTGCCAGCACTGCCTCGGCACGCGCTCAGGGCAGGGGGAGGCCGGAAGCATTCGAAAGGGGCTGCGCCTCCGAGAGGCCAGGTCCCGTAGGGATAAATCGCGGTGATGCTGCGGGAGCAGATTACAGGGTTGGCTGTTTCCAGGTATAGCACCATTTGGTTTCGTCGCCATGGAAGAAAGTGAATCTTTGCAAGAACGGAGCCTCTGGCTCGGGTCAGAGAACGTGCCATTTTCTTTAGGATGGGAGAGGGGGTGGGGGGGTCCCCTCTTGTTGGGGACCAGCCCCAAGGACCAGGGCACCCAGCACAACCCGAGGATGGTCGAGTCTGGGAAGACAGTGGTTTCTTCCAGCTCAGCCTCATTCCAGGGAAACACTTCTCCACGCAGCTGAAACCGTGGTGCGAGTGGAAAGAGTTTGGGGCTTCGCAGATTCTTGAATTATTCTCGCCATCTTTTTCTCCTTTCTTTGAAGCCTGGGGCTTTAGTGGATGTTGTTCCTTTTAATTTGCTGTATTTTTATAGATTTACTGGCTCCCTGTTGAGGTGTGGCGCAGCCAACGGCTTGAAGATTTGAAGCACACCCAGGGACCGTTGTTCCTTTGAGGCGGTAGACAGAGGCTGTTGACGTAAACACTGCCGCCGCACTTCCAGCTAAGGACCGAAAGGAAAACATAGATACCGTTTTCGGGTGAAGAAATGGGAATTCAAAGTCGGGGTGATGAAAACATTCTGGAATGAACAATCTGGAGCTGGCATGCCCACACGGTCCCCCACACAGTCTTTGAACCCTCGTCCTCTCCAGGGGCACGGGCCTAGCCTGGGCCGCTCTGCGGCTCAGACCGCAGTCCCCTGGCGCCAAGACACAGGCTGCCCTGCGAGAAGGACAGGACATGTCCCTGGGCGGCAGAGTCGGCCATCCCGAGGCACCGCAGTTTCAAGATGGATCGGTTTGGATCTCGTAGTGGCGCTCCGGCTCCCCCACTGGAGAGGGGCCCTGGCACAGTGCTCTGCCACACTTTGGAGTTGCGTTTGTCCTTCCAGGTGTTTGCATAAGTGATTTCAGTGCATTCCATACAGTTGTTTGGGGGCGTGTGTGCCTTTACTCTTTGCTCAATAATTAAACTGGCCCTGAAATTCAAGCGAAGAGGTCTCGGTCTGTGCTGGCTCTTCATCGGCGGTGGACCCGAGGGCCTCTGTGAATTCAGAGACGAAAACTCCGAGCACTCTTCAAGGAAGGCAGTGGTGGAGAGCTCCCGGTGGAGGCCCTTGTGGGAGGCCAGCTTTGCAGGGAAGTTTTGAGAGGGCAGCGTGCGCGTCAGAGTCTCGGCGCCGGCTGGTGCTGGGAATGCTGTCCTGCAGGCACTGTGGCTCGAGGACGTCCTTCCCTTCCCCAGGGGTGCAGCCACATGTCCTCCCTGTCTGGTGCACCCAGTGGCTCTTGGCTGCAAAGCAAAATGGAGGAAGTGCATTTTATTAAGGTCAGGTAGCTCTCCGGATCCTTCCGTCCTAAGTGTTTACCTCCTGTGCGCCAGGACTCAGAAGAAAGCCTGGGTAACCTCAGCCCTCTGCCGTGTGCTTCTCGGTTTAGAAAGGGAGAGGGGACCCACTGTTCACCGTCCCAAGTTCCTTTTCCGCGGTTCTCAACCAGGGCCGATTTTGCCCCCTAGAGGACATTTGCTAATGTCCAGACTTGATTTTGTTGTCACAACTAGGGCTACTGGCATGTCGTGGGTAGGACCCAGGGGTGCTGCAAAACTCCCTCCCACACGCAGGACTGCTCCCTCCCACAGAGAAGCATTCGCTGCGAAACGTCAGTGATCCCCAGCCCCGGCCGGGTGGCCACGTGGGTTGAGCGTCACCCTGCTCACCAAAAGCTCGTGGGTTTGCCCTCCAGTCGGGCGCATATGGGAGGCAACCAATCCGAGTTTCTCTTCTACATCAGAGTCTCTCTCTATCAATAAACATGTCCTTGGATGAGGATTTTTTTAAATGTCAGTGATATCCAGACTTTATGGTTGAAAACACTGATTCTCAGTGATGTTAAGTCATTAATAGGAATATATGGAACTCAGGTCAGTGACCCTGTCTCCACAGTTCTCAGCTACCTGGCCTTGTGACGTGAGCCCGGCCACAGCAGCACCCCTAAAAATAAGTAACAGGCCGTCCCCTGAAGATGCCAGGGCTGAGCTTTCATGTATTAGGTTGGTGCCTGGGAATTGGGCGCTGTTTCCCCCAAGAGCCCCTGCCAGGGGCAGATCACTGTGGGCGTGTCTCAGGGTCGCGTGGAGACAGGAGCCAGGTGAGCCTGGGAGTCACGCTGATAGGAGCCGTGATCCCAGGGAGCTGCTCCTACTTGCATCTGGCGTACGGGACGTGCGTGGAAGCTATTAGCAAGTGTGTCTTCTGGGGATTTCAGGTTTTTATTTTACGATTCTGCATTTGGCGAGATCATACAGCATTTGTCTTTGTCTGGCTTATTTCACGGACCATGATGCCCTTAAGATCCACCCACGTCTGACAAGTGGTAGGATTTTCTTCTTTATCATGACTGAATAATAGTATTCCAGTGTGTGTGTTTATGTGTTTAATCCTCACCGGAGACATCTGAGGATGTATTTTTAATGATTTTAGGAAGGCGGGAAGGGGGAGAGAGAAAGAAACAGTGATGTGAGAGAAAAACATCAATCAGTTGCCTCCTGTTTGTGCCCTGACTGGGGATCGAACCCACAACCTTCCGGTGTCCGGGCGACGCTCCAACTGATGGAGCCACCTGGCCGGGGCAGCAGTGCGTGTGTGTTCTTTGTCTGTTCATTCCCGAACCTTCTCTCAGGTGTGTGTGTTGCAAACATCTGTCCTACTCAGTGACTTCTGGGTTCCTCCCCTCTTCCTGAATCGTAATTTTTGTTGTTTGACATCGAAATTTTTTATTTGAAAAAAATTTATTTAAATCTTTGAAGACTCTTAGAGGCAGGTGGGCACTAGACTTACTGGGGTGATCACCTTGTAAGTTACATAAACGTCTCATCACTGTGTCGTACACTTGAAACCGATACAAGATTGTATGTCAGCCATAATTGAACAATTTTAAAAAACTAAAAGCAGAAAATAAAAAGACGCTGCCAACAAGGAGCTGAGTGGACCTCCTGCTGATGAATTAGCTGTCTCAGCGCGGTCGACTGTCCACATAGGAAGGCGCCACATTTTTTCTAGATGGAAGCTCCATCAAATGCAGGTTTTGAAATGAAATCCTCCTGAAGACTGGTCGTGGAATTATATACCATTATTTATCAAGCTCCTGCTAGGCTGTAGATGCAGGATTGGAAGTAAAGTTGAATAACATTTTGCCTCCGTCTTCAGGAAAGCCTGACCATAGAATACTTAAATTAAAAAAAAAAAAATTTCACATACGTAGTGCATTTGCTGAGCCACAAAGAAATAGTAACATTGTTTAGTATAACTTCTCCATGGAATCAAAGTATTCACGGGATTGTGACGTCTTCTCTACATTGCAACTCGTGTAAGCCACCTGTGTGTGCTACTTGCTGTGTTTTCGTGGAATTCTGTGGACTTGGGCCTGGCTCTGGGCTGCCGCGCAGGGGAAGCCACAGCTCATCGTCTCAGTGGCTGCTCGTCGTCCAGTGACATGGCCTGGCGCATAGTAGGTGCTCAGTGAACAGTGGCTGGGTGACTGCCTGACTGGAAGAATGACTATGTACAGGAAGTGGCCTTTATGACAAAGGCGTCCCCGTTAGATTTGGGTCCAGATGTAGACACATGACAAGCCACCGATACCTCTCATTCTCTTCAAGACCTGCCAGCCGGGGATGTCCTTCGCTGGGCGTTGTTGTGCGTTGAGCCCAAAGAGCGTCTGCAGGAGGCGAGGGAGGCCCACGCCTGCCTGGTGCCAGCGTCCCTGTGCAGGGCTGAGCTGCAGGGAGGCGTGCCCGCCGGCGGTTAACCTTTGCGATCAGACTTCAGAAGAGGCTTTGTCCTTAATGCTGCCCCCTGTCAAATTTCCCTAGCTGCAAGTGAATCGGAGACACAAATTACTTTGTAAAGTGGAGTAGTCGGTGTTACACTGCAGCTCAGTGGATTTAGGAAGAAAACGAGCTCTGACAGCTCGGGCTTTGCAGTCCAGTGAATTCCATGGTTCAGAGAAAACACCGCACCCCGCGCGGCTGCCACGCCGCTGGGTCGGAGCCGCCGGGCGCCGGCCCCGCGCTCCAGACCCAGGGACCCCGACTCCGCACTGTGGAACATGGGCTCTTAGACGGGCTGGAGGGTGTCAAATGCTCTTGTTTGTGACTGTAAACATTCACACCCCCAAAGGGGAAGGCGCTCTTCAGCTTTCGACCAAACGGGAAGCGTTTCAGAGTTCACCACTTTTCCCCGCATGCCTTTGATTTTTCACACCAGAAACCATCTTTTCCCAGCATGCCTGCTGGTGGTCATTGCCTCCTCGGTGTGGGGCTGCCTGGGACTCAGAGGTCAGGAGAGGAGGCTGGGGGGGAGAGCCTCAGTCTCTGCTGTTCTGTGACTGCACTTGACAGTTGTCCCCTCTCTCGTCCCTTGTTTTCCGGAGGAGGCGCTGAGTGGGGGTGTTCCTGCAAGATCTAGGGAGCCCCGAGGTTGCTGCCGGGCAGGGACCTGCTGTGTGTGGAGAAGCTGGGGGTATTCGTAGGGCTGGGTTTGCTTCCGGGACCTGTGCACACTGTGGTCCTGCACACCTTTGTCAGGGTTTCTCCTTTGCTTCACAGGGCAGCACAGGGAACTCTGTCTGGAAGACCCCCATCCCTGCCAGGTGGGCGCTGGCCTCCACGCCACTGTCCCCAGTGCCCTTGGGATTGGGGGTCAGGAATATGACTTGAGTTTTGGCTGAACCAGGAGGGGTTGGCGGAACTTCTGTGGGGACAGAGAGAGTCGGGGGTGGGGACCGTGGGTGCTCCGTTTGGCCTACCTCAGTGTTTCTTCACCTTGTCATCGTCGTGAGAAGCTGGATCAAATTAGGTCTAAATTCATTTGAGAGGAGACATTAAATGCTAAGGAATAAGATTTTGTAGGTCAGGGTATGCTTGGTAGGGGCACAGGCCAGTACAATGTCTAGAATGTTCTCCGTGCTCCCTAAGGACACATTCTTACCCCTTTGCGGGGACACCGTGGAATTCCTAAGGGGGGATTCCCTTTGAGAATGCACGACCCAGCTCATTGCGAGGGGCCTGGCAACGGTGCAATAAAGGAGTTCAAGACAGGAGTTCAGAAGGAAGGCAAGGTTGCAAGGTAGATTTGGGGCGTCCCTGGCATGTGGATGATGCTGATGAGGCCACCTGGAGAGTGAGTGTGGCCGGAGAAGAGAGGCCACCTGGCCAGAGCTCTGGGGCGCTGTCATACTGAGGGGCCTGCTGAAGATGGGCCGGCCAAGGGGTCCACGCGGTAGCTAACAGCAGGAGCTGAGTCGGGGAAGAGGGAGGGTGCTGAGTCCTGATGAGAGGACGAGGAAGGGAACAGAAGCAACTGGAGGACTCGGCCACACAGCGGTCACTGCTGACAGTGACCAGAGCAGTGTCCTTGGTGTGGCCGAGGTGGGGACCAACCTGCAGATGGGCTGACGCAGGGCGTGTTGGAAACCACCAGGGGAGGGAGCACCTGCTGGGGGGTGGGGAGTGCAGGGGAGGTGTGTGGAAGCCCCGAGGTCCAGCGTGGAAGGGGTGTGGATGGCACCCATTGTAACAGGAGAGGAGACAGAGCGTGGGTACGAACATGAACACCGGTGTAGGGTGGGGGTTGGATGATGAGAAAAAACTGTGGTTTCTTCCTAGTTTCTCTCCAAAGTTTGAGTGAGGTCCGGGGCCCAGAGGTGCTCAGGGCATAGTTGAGATGCCGCTACACCATATGGCCATAGGGTCCGTGTGAACCTTCCACCGATAGCCCACGCCCTGTTACCACACACTCGTGGGGCACAAGCTGAGCTACGGTCTCCGTAGCTCACCCCTCCCTCTTACGTAAAGCCCAGGAGACGCGTCCCAACCAGACGAGTCTAAAAGGGTACATTGCTTTAAATAACTCATGTGAAGTCATCCTCCT
Organism: Desmodus rotundus; assembly: GCF_022682495.2. Classification (NCBI taxonomy): domain Eukaryota; kingdom Metazoa; phylum Chordata; class Mammalia; order Chiroptera; family Phyllostomidae; genus Desmodus; species Desmodus rotundus. The sequence continues at coordinate 3,248,171 of NC_071390.1, read as the reverse complement.
GTGAACATGTCTAGGTGGATCTTGTCTTTTAAGCTTCGACACACCCTATCAGTCATCACAACCTTCTGGTCTCTCAAAATAGCCCTCTCCCGGCTCCCTTGCACACTCGTGGGCCATGGCCGTGTGGCCGCTGCCTGGGAGGGACTGTCAGCCGTGTGAATAGGAACCAGAGCCCTTTGGAGAGGACCTGTCTCCGGGGCTCGCCTGCGCTCCCCCACCACCCTGTGCTCAAGTGCTGCCCTAAGCCGGGGCACCCAGCACAGGGGTGTTCGTTTGGACAAGTGGGGGGCTGCCTTACCCCTCGGTGTGCAGGCACCTGGGCCCGCCTACTGCTCCTCCTCCTCGTGGCTGCTTAGACGTCTTCCATACCACGTGCCCCGATGTTCCTCTTCTGCTGCTTCAGTTCAGAAATTTCCAGAAGACTCTGGTCCTGTTCCTTTTCTCGTGTCTCGTCCCTCCTGTCTCCCCTAGCTCCCAGTCCCTAAGGACACCAGAGCAGAGGCCCAGGAAGCCCCACGGAGTGAGGGACATTTCAGGTCCCAGCTGTGATGCCCCGAGGCAGGCAGCCTGCCATCCTGTGCTATTTTGTATAGAGATGCAGGAGAAACGGCTCTGCCCAGAGCTTCCTTGTCAGGCCCAGGAAACTGGGGTGCAGCAAACCTTTGGGAGCCAACTTCTTCCTGCATCGCCGTCACTTGTGGGTCTCCGTGAGGCCACGGATTTTCCGACTCCTCTGTGGCAGAACGCACACAGGGATCCTAGAACTCACGTGGACTATTTCCCACTGCCGGCTTCACCCTCCCAGCTCCTTGTGACATGAGATGAGTGACCCGGTGCCGGCGGGCAGCGGCCAGGGCGGCGGAGCTTAGGATGCTGATGGCCTAGATGTATCTCCCTGATCACCTTCACACACGGAGCTCATCCCCATGACCAGGTGGCGGTGCTAATGCCGCTGGGCAGCCTTGACGAAGGGGTTCCTGTCCCAGAGTCCAGGGCCCGCTCCTGCGGAACGTAATCGATTGCCCTTTGAGTAAGGAACCTAACCTGAAACTCCTTCCGAGACATGGAAACGCTAATGGCCTTTCCACTGTAGAAACTCCTCTGTTTTCTATCCTGCAGAAGCGTTTTATCCAGTGCTTCTGAGCAACCATGAACATTAGTGGTTGTTAACGAAACAACGTAGCAGGGTAGTAGATCGTGATAATCGAGTACATGTAAACCTCGCACAGTTTAACGTAGGAGGTGTAAACACTCATTCGTTTCACGAGGTGCATCTGTCACACCGCTTCTCCGTGTTCCTTGCTGCAAGTCGGGTCTAGGTGAGTGTTGCACGTCTTCCTTGAGGTCTGAGACACCCTCAAAAGGCCGGTTTCACACCTTCCAACTGGAGGGCGTGCGGACAGGCAGCTTGTCCTCGACCTGACCTCTCGGTTTCCGGCACCTTTCTTTCATCGGATTTGCCAGCAGTCTCTAAAGTGAGTCATCTTTCCAGTCTCCCCAGAGCGTCAGACTCCCCTTCCCATGAACGCCAGCTCTCCTCTCACAGCCCGAGTTTAGCAGTTTGTGTAATACCGAAGCGACCCTCCATGAGGCTGACAGGCGGGATGGGGGCAGACGGGGAGGCGGTGCACACCGCGGGTGCGCGTGTGTGTGGGTTGGGCCCTGAGCCGTGGAGGTTATGTGCTGACATCTCGAGGGCGGCTGTCGAATGCACCTGTGCGGTCCCTGATGTGTAAGTTGGAAAGGGACACTGTGAAAGGAAAGTTAGATCCTTATAGGTCAGGGCTGGGTGTAGGGGACTTTGTGTATGCACATTGGAAGAAGGGCCTAGCTGGATTGTATTGGACCTTCCCAAGCAAACCGACATCAACATATTTAACTTAGCAGGAAGGACAGGAATGGCTGCTACCCAGCTGCTGGGCTCACTGGCACCAGAGAGCTCCCTGCTCACCTCTCAAAGACAGCAGGCTGGTAAGCCCTCAGAGCCTCGCAAATGAGGCCCCAGCTCATTAAGATCTGAGAGAAAAACAATAAAGCAAGCAGGGTTAGAATTCAATGGACCAGAGGGTTTGGTTCTTAGCTTCCCCCTAAATACCCCATTCATTCAGGGGAGAATGACCGAGTTCCCTCCCGGAAGCTAAGTTCACAAAGTTGTGGGAGAAGGTCGATTTAACTGGAAAGGTTTGTATTCTTTCCTAATCCTAAGTGTTGAACTTGATCGTGGGTATAGTACCACCTGATCACAAGGTAGCCGATGAGATCACAAGGTAGCCGATGAGATCACATGGTAACTAATGGGATCACGTGGTGCCTGATCACATGTCAACTGGTCCTTTGTAAAGCCCCACCAGGGCTGTGAGGCTGGCAGGGCAGTGGGGTGTGCAGGGCAAAGGGAGGAAAGAAGGGGGCGGGAGGAGAGAGACTTACCTCATTTCCCTTCAAAATGACATGCTCTTTCCAGTTGAAAGGTGATCACTGACGTTAGGGAACTAACGGTGCCGTTGGTTTTGTTTACCAAATGCAAGGGTTCGTCTGCAGGACAGACAGGCAGAGCAGGTGTTCAGACCTGCTGCTTGTCAGACGAGGGGCAAAGGTCAGCACCTGAGCCCAGACCCAGCATGATGCCCCCAGCAGAGCTACAGTGCCCCTGGGACACACGCTCCGTCCCCTGAACATCTGGGCTCCCCAGAAATATGCGACAAATGGGTGAATCGGTTGTTCCTGCTTCATACTTAACCAGTTTCCCAACGCACTGCTTCCCACGAAGGGGCGTAAATCTCTGCACCTGGTATCTTCACAATGAACAAGCATTCACGACGCTTTGAAACAGCTCAGAAGCCCCAAATAGTTTCTTAGAATTCTAAGTGTATTTCATAGAAATTATTATCAAGAATACTGGAAATCCTAAGAAGACATTTCGGCCCTGGCTGGTGTGGCTCAGTGGATTGAGCAAGTGCCTGCGAGCCAAAGGGTCGCTGGTTCGATTCCCAGGCAGGGCATGTGCCTGGGTTGCGGGCCAGGTCCCCAGCAGGGGGCGTGTAAGAGTCCAAGATACCTTACTTTTTGAAAAATTTTATGGTTTAAAATTTTTATTTCACGTAAGTTTTATTCTTTTAAAAAAGAGATACCTTTTTCTTCGAGTAAAATGCGCTAGTCGTGAACACCTGCTTTTTCGGTACTTTTTCCTGTTACAGTTTACGTGCAGTATTGCTTGGCATTACTTTCAAGTGGAGAGCGTAGTGGTTAGACAGTCCTGTGCTTTGCCGGGCGTTGCCCCAGTGTTTCCGGGTGAATGTTGTACTTTATGCAGACTTTGTGTATGTGGGCGCACCGCCACGCATTTCACGTGGCGTCTTCCTCACCCTTCCTCGTCGCCTCGATTCAGCTTTCAGACATGAGGGTTGTCACTCAGCCTTGCCGCCTGCCGGGGGCCAGGCGGCCCTTGGTGGACTGTTCCTACAGCACGTAGCTTCTCGCCGAGCACTCCGGCATCAGAGACGAGACGGCCCAGTCACCGGCCGCCCAGGTGAACCCCTGGCAGGTGACTGAGGGCCCCCAGGAGTGTGCCGGACACATTTCCACAGACGGGCTTTGTACAGCTGTCCGTAACCTGTATCGGTTTCGAGTTGAAAATGCCTTCTGTTCTCCCTTCCTCCCCTTCATTGTTTATGCCAAGCCAGGGGAGGAAAACCGAGACCCTTTTCGGCTCTTCCATCTGTGGAGTAGTCCGAAGGAAATGCAGATCTGCTGAGCACCGTGGTCCACATTTTATCATTAAGTTAGTGAACCACAGACGCTGTTTAGTTTAGCAAGTGACTCCGCTGGAATTTACAGTAAAGCCTCACTTAATATATTTCCATTTAGCAAGTATTTGTTTTCAATAACTGCCCCGCCGCCTTGTTTGGTCTGCGGTGGAGCCCGGCCGCGTCTCCGCCGAGGCTGGAGCCCCCAGGGCTTCGCCACCCTGGTACAGTTTTATTTTCAGATTGAAAGTGGGTTTGTTTAATATCCTTCCAGAAGCAGGTTCATAAATGCGGAGCTTCCCCCAAATGCACCGCCGGTGGCATAATTGGGAGACAGTTGGCAAGAAAGAGGGATGAGCTTGTTGAGCCGTAGCCCCGCGTGTTAGCGTGGTCTCGGGGACCGGGCTGTCAGGAGGGTCGGACTTGGTCAGCAGGAGCAGATGGGACGTCCCTGCATGTGGTCGCCCAAAGTGCACAGCCCAAGAGCTCTGCCCGGGCCTTGTCGGGAACCCGTGGGTAACCAGCATGGCCGAGCCAAGGGTGATGCGAGATCTAGTGGGATAGGACCTCGCAGGGGGCACTCAGGCTGGACCCTGGGGGCCCCAAGTGGCAACCTCCGCACGCGTTGTTTCCATCCGGGCCATCACAGGCTCCTGCTGGAGGCGGTGCTTGCCTTTCCTGTGGCTGCCAGAGCAAGACCGCACACAGAGGGGCTTATGGCACCCACCTCCACTGCCCAACAGCTCTGCAGGGCCTCGGGAGGCTCTCGGGGAGAATCCATCTTCTTGCCTCGTCAGCTTCTGCAAGTGCCTGCATTTCAGGGTCCGTGGCCCCCTCGCATCTTCAAGGGCTGCAGTGACTGATGGAACCTTCCTCACGCCGTGTCACTTGAAGACTGACCCCTGTTCCCCCTTCCACTTACAAAGACCTCTGTGGTGACGGCGGGCCCGCCTGGGCTATGCCGGGTCCTGCCCCATCCCAAGGCCCATGCATTAGCCGCCATACTTCCACCCGCAGCCTTTGCCTCCCTGCCAGGCGACCTAATGCACACACAGCGTCTGCGCAGTGCGACTAGACGGGAACGAGGCTGTTGTTTTGCCTCCTGACCCAGCCGTGGTGGTCTTGTCCCAACATGAGCATGTATAGGCCAGGCAGGGCCTGGCCTCCTCGGTGCTCAGAAAGGCCGCCGGAGCACATAGCGGGTGCTTAGCTCATGCTCGCTCCCCTCATTTTCTCCTTCCCACCACCAAAGGTTCTTGCAGAGAGACGTGTTTTATCCCAGGAGGTTCTGGCTCGCGGTGTATGGGGACACTGTCTGGCTTTTTTTGTCTACAAATTATACTCCAGTGACACCTCAGTGTGGATGGGCCCCTGCCTCCTTTGGGTCTCCTGCTCAGGGGACGTTGACGAGTCTCCTACACCTCAGCTGGGTTAGAGTCTCAAATCAGCTCAGTTCTTTATCCACCTCTGACTGTTCCGCACCTGCTAAATCTTAACCAACTGCGACGTTGGCCTAAAACAAAAATCAAGTTCCTACAGGACTCTGCACAGTGAAGACAGGGATTCCTTTAAAGTTGAAGTGTTAGGTACATAAATAGACGTAATTAATGCTGTGATGGTTAACTTCTTTTGGGGAGAATAAGTTTCTCTGAGAAATGGGGGGAAGCAGTCACCCCTCTTCTGAAGGGGACGTGACCGTGGCTACAACGGCGTCACGGTGTCAGAGGAGTGTGAGCTGGCCTCTCTTCTCCAATCGCCGGCGTCAAGGTGCACCCGTTGCAGGAGTGAGGACTGTTTCCCACATCACCGTGCTTCTGGGGCCTCCCTGGGGGCCGACCGTGAGCTGCCGCCTTGGTGCGCGTTTCTGTGGAAGTGCGTGGGGTCCAGCGTTACAATCCTGAGCGGCGCCTTTACTTGACCGTGACTCTGACCCCTTTGATTGGCGAAGTCCCCCACGCCTGCAAGTACGGCTGTCAGTTTATCTGTCAGTGACATCCTGTTCTCGAGGACTCCAGACACACAGGGTCCCAGAATCTTCTGGAAGGCTCAGCAGGGCCTTCCCATCTGCTGTCGTCACTTCCTTTTTCTGGACAAGACACCAAAGGCACGGACTCATGCGATTTGCCCAGAGCTCGGTGGTCCCTCAATGCCGCTGGTGGTCTCCTGTGACCCCGAGGGACCGGGCGGCACCCATACCAGGTTGTGTGGGGGATGGAGCGTGAGCCAGCTCCTGGCACACAGGCACTCACGAATGCAGAGGCTCTAGCCGCCAGGGGGTGGTCTGCCGGGGAACGAAGTGTGGTCAGATTGTGTTGCAAAGATTAATTTAAAAAAACCGATGTAAGCCCACAGGGAGGACCCTGTGGGACAGCCACAGCGCCCCCTCACCCTTCCACTGCACACCACGCTTGTCGAGGCACTTTTTCTGCTCTGGGCCATTTCTTTTGGGGCTTCCTCAGCAGTGACATTTTACCAGCTGTGTATTCTCTTTATGTTACCTTGTTCCAAAGAAAAAGCTATCTCCGTAGTGATACTGGGAGCCTGTCGGGGAGGACCAGCGTCACTCATGGGTTTGCCTGGCTGTGTGCTCACATGGAACGGCCTTGGATTTGCCGGCGGCTGGCAGTAATCACTGGAAGCCACAGGTCGGCCAAGGGAGCGGTGTGTACATACTTCACGGCTGAGCCAGCCAGTGAGGTCGGAGCCCAGCCCGACGCTGCTGGCCCGACTTCTCACCACCGAGGTCACAGGAGCCTCCACAAGGTGGGAAGCCGGCTCCCAAGCCCGCAGGAGAATCGAGTCGTGTTTCCTTCCATTACCTCATACAAATCATAGAAGAAACCAAAGCCACCCGCTAGCCAGCCCGAAAAGAGCGGGCACAGTGCGTGTTTTCTCAGATTTTCTCAGTTGGGCCGACCTTTCACAAGAAGTTTTTACTTTCCTATAACCCCAGTACGCGCAGCACCTGGGGGCGGCATTTCTTACCAGCCTGTCGCCGACGTTCTTCCCCGTCACAACGCCGTTCTCATTGCCAGCCTTCCCGTGGGCCGCCAAGGGACCCCTGCGGCAGGTTGCCGGCACCTTCTCCCATTTTCTGTGTTTCGATTGCTCTCCCGGCGCGTCTCTTACGGATGACTCCGGGTGAGTGTCTTCATGCACGCGGCTTCTGTGTTTTGGACCATTTCCTGGAATTCATTCCCAGAAATAGGATTACTGGGGCTTGATACATACTGTCAAATTGCTTTCCAAAAGGGTTTCACCAGTTTTCTTGCACCCTTGCCAGAATTCAGTTTATCTTTTTTAAGAGTTTTGTTCATTTAACCAGCAAAGTGTTGCCTGCCTTTGTTTACGTTTGCATTTTTTGGTAATTTGGAAGATGAAATTGTTTTCGTTTTCTTTCTAACCGTTCCTGTTTTGTAAACTGTTCCCATTTTTTGCCTATTTATCTATTTGCTTTTAATGTTTTTGTAAGAATTTTATTAGCATTTTTATGCAGTGCTTGTATTGACCCATTTAATATTTCTACAAATATTTTTTCCATGGTGTTTGCTATTTCATTGGGTTATGTTTTTTTTTAATTTGTTTTTGTTAATTCACATACAAAATTTTACCTTATGAAATCATTCCATCTTTTCCCCTTTCCCTCCTCCAGAGTCTCAGCCTTCGTCCACAAACTCAATTCTAGGTTTTACTTTTATTTTATTCCCTTAAATTGGGGGTTTTATCTGGACTTCGACTTTTTGTGCTAAATGTATCTGAATGGATTTTTAAATTGAAACTAGTTATCACAACACCATTTATTAAATAATCATCCGCAGTTTAAAAAATGAGTCTTTAAATGTTTTAGGTGACATTACTGGTCATTTCTGGGCAGTTCGTTGTGATCTGTTACTCCTGGGCCGGGGCCACGCCGTTTTGATCACTACTGCGTTATGGTGTGTTTAAGTGTCTGGCCAAAACGGTGCTCCCTTCTTACTACTTTCTGACTTTTCTTCCATGTTCTGACACGTGAAATTTAGAGTCACCTTGTCCAGTCTCCCGGCAGAATGACTGTTTTCACACTCTGACGGGTCCGCACTGGAGTCGGGTGTGAAACAGACGCAGGCTGTCGCGCTGAACTTCATGCCGCGTGGTTCCTATGTGCCGGCAGGGGAATCCCATGTCCCCCGTGGAAAACACGGGAAGGTAGAAAGCAAAGCTATTGCACGCCCTTGCTGACAGCTCAGTGTAGACCTTCCCGCTCACGTGCATACTCCCCTTACCTTCGGCGGGGAGGTTGTGGACGTTCTCTGTGCTGAGGACCCACGTGCCGCCTGCCCCATTTGTGGGGGCCCAGCCCAGGGACCGTGGAGTGCAGCTTGGGTGTGGGGAGACAGCCAAGGTCGTGCTGTCCTCCGGGCGCCGGTGGTCTTTACAAGCCACTGCTCTTGCGACCGTTCTCAGCGCTGGCGTCAGTGGGCCCGTCCCCAGGCTGCACTGTCTGAAGAGGGGCTCTGTCGCAAGGTGTTACCTCCCTCTGGGCTCATGGGACCATCTACACAGATTATCCAGTGAGCTGATGGGATCGAGGGGGGCTCCTCCAGCCTCAGGGGGCGCCTGGCTCTCAAGTCATCCTCCCTAACCAGAGCGGGCATTCTCCTCTGCTCAGCACCAGTGTCCCCAGCACACGTTCCTGAACTCAGATGCCAGCCTGCCTTTCTGCAGCGCCCCCTCCTGCCCTGCCTCCCCTCTGGACCACCTCCTGTGTGGCCACCAACCTCGCCCCCATCTTCTCTGGTCCCCTGGGAGGGAAAGGGGGCCCTTCGTGTGTCTCTCACTGCCGCCTGGGGCGACGTCTTCCTGCCCGCGGACAGCTGGGTCTGCCGGTTGGGAGTTCTCTCCTCCCCAGTCCGAGCGTGTCTTGCTTTGACTTCACTTTTGAGGAATATTTCAGGTAAAGAATTTTAGGCTGGCAGTTACTCTTTCATCAACTCGAAGACGATGAATTATTCCACTGTCTTTTCACTTTCGTTGTTTCTCTTGAGTCTTACTGCTGCTCTGAGGGAAGGTGTCTTTTTCTCCAGAGGTGTTCTGCTCTTTAACCTTTTATCTTGGAAGCTTTTGCACGTGTGCTGAAGTGGACTAGTGTGATGCCTCCCCATCATAGCCGTCGTCCACCTTGAACTACTACCGACCGTGGGAAAGCCTGTTGCACTCTGTCACTCTAAGGTTGTCTCTCCCGCCGTGGCTGGCGCGGCAGCGAGCCGCAGGCATTGTCAGGCGGGTCACACAGAAACACTTCGGTTGCAGCTCTGAAAAACAGTTTTTCAACAGCAGCACCGTATGTTATTAGGCCTTTGTCTGGTCTAATTATTTCCTCTGGGGTTACAAAGACTAATTATTCTGGCCCTGCTCTTCTTTCTGCATGTATTGGCTAGTGTTCTTCCATAAAGTAGGGAGGTTTTTCACAAAGTATTGGGCGAGCCGGAAGGGCCGTGTTTACAGGACAGCAAGGAGAAGGGCTCGCCTCCTTGGTGTTTACCTGCTTTCCGAGCAGTGAAGTGGTTCCCGGCGTCCTGGGAGGACCGCTGTGCATTTTCCTCATTGTCACCACGACTCGTCCTGTGCCCCAGGCTGTGCTCATCGTTACTGTTTTTGTTGCCTAAATTGTCCCATCTTGGGCCAGCTGGGCTCTGTCACCTGGCCTCCGGGGTCCTCTTCACACCCTCCACAAGGACAGGGCAGCAGCGGGTTTTTGCAAAGTGTGCGCGTCCACGGCGCCTCTGGGTGCACGTCAGCAACTCGAGTCACAGCCGCCCTCTGACGGTGTTTCTCACAGACCACCCTGGTTTTGGACAGTTTCCAGTACGCGCATTTCCGATGGGACCACTCCAGGTCTGTCGGGTTTTTTGGCTTTTTAAAATCATCGGTAAAGTGTTTGCTGGGGCCTCCATGTCTGTGGAAGGCAGGGCTTGCTGGACCCTGGGGGTTCTGTTGACCCTTCCCACCAGCCCCAGGGGAGGAAGCCAAGTGTTGTCCCTAGTTCCTGGGCCTTCGGGACTCAGGTGGCTCTCCCTCTGGTTGGGACACCCCCCGCAGCAGGTGCTCCCCGGCCGCCCTGGAGTGTGAAACAGGGTAACCTGGCACTTACGTGCCTTTATAAGAGATGGGCCTCCGACATGTGTCACAGGCCTTCAGGTAGCATGCCCCAAATAACGTCACACAGGGGACCTGAAGGAAAGAATGCGCGTCCCCGACCCCTCCCAGGTGTGGCGTCACGCTCTGCGAGGCTGGGTTCTGGGTGCGTGATCGCCTTCGTAGACTTGACAGCTGCTGGCCAATGGAAGCTGCGCCGTGCCTGCCGCCCACGGCTCAGGTGTGCCGCTGACCACCTTGACGAAATAGCAGTGCGGCTCCCCCACAGCCTGGGCTTGGTGCCACGCTTGCCGAGGAAAGCCTGCCAATGATGTGAAGTGACACGCAGCCCTCTGAGAGTGGATATTGGCAGACAGATTTCATGCCCTGTCTGCCGGCCACCCGCGTGCTGCCTCGGAGCGGTTAGGGATATTAGAGGCAGGGACAGGAAGTCCCATCTGGACAGGCTCCATTTGTGATGTGGAAGGTTCTGAGAGAAACAACAGAGCAAGGACCCAGCAGTGCCCGGCCCAGCCTGCTGCCCGAGAACTCAGCAAGACCCAGAGAGGGCAGGCAGAGGGCGAGGGACAGCCCTGTGGGGGGCTGGAGACACCTCCACATGGCACTGCCAGAGGGCTGGGCCAGCTGGGCTTTGGGAGCATCGAAGAGGTGGCTCCCCAGGCACCATCCCTGCCATTCTGCACCTTCAGAGGAAGTGCCGGCCTGGCCGGAGTGGCCTTTTCCTGGGCAGCTGCAGCACTGCCGGCTGCAGTCTAATCTGGTGTCTCCAAAGAGGGGTCAGCCCAGGTAGGGAAAGAAGCAAACACCTGCCTCTTAGCAGAGAGCCTGCCGGCCTGCAGGTGGCCGTGGTGCCCCCTCCCTGCGGCTGGGGGCACGGGAAGGGACACTGCTGCCCCTGTCTGACACTGAAGGGCCAGGACTGAGTTCATGAGTCACTGGGATCCTCCTTCCGTGCACCCAGCCCAGCCTGGGATCCTGGACCCCCTCCAGGCCACAGAGCAATGGCCTTGCCCCCGATGTGTTCGTGTGTCCTTGACCGAGGCATGCTCGTCCTTACCCCCACTCCCCTGGTGGACAGCTCACCTTCTCCTACCTGCTGGGAAGCTTCGAGATGATGATTATAGGGCCACGGCGTGCAGTGATGCCCACTGAGCCAGGTGACCAGCCCCTCTGAACCTGCACCACAGATTCTGAGCCCAGATAGCCTTTGTGTGTGTGTGTGTGTGTGTGTGTATGTGTGTACTTATAAGTGGAACCTTTTCTCCAGAGATCCCGGATTGGCACCGTGCGGTGTTTCGTGTGACTTGCCCCATTGTTAAGTCAGGATGGCATCCCCAGACCACAAGGAGGGCCGGGACCTGGGCCCGTGGGGAGGAGCCCTTGGACCGGCAGCTCGGAGCTCTGTGCTCACGGCTGTTCTGGCTGCACCCCTAGACCGTCCAGCCAGACGGCTCTAATGCGTCAAGTTTCTCTGGTTTTTGAAAACAGTTGTAGGTATGGCTAAGGTTGTGACAACGTGAAAAACCTGAAGTTGGTTTGTGATAAAAGTTGAAGTTCTCTCCGTGGGACAATGATAACTCTGCTGTGAAGTAAAATTAGATGTGGAAGGGGCCGTTCTGGGTAAAAAGGCCCCGGCTGTCTCATGGCGCGCCGTATGGTTGGGAGCGGGTTTCCTAACCGCTCTGGGCATCCTTTCCTCATCTGTGACGTGAGCGGATGTTATACTTGCTGTATGATTGTCGAGGTTCCTCCGCACTCAGCATTCAGAGTCGGTACTTCCAACACGTGCGCTTGCCTCTCCATACCTGACCCCGTGCAGCCTCGGGTTCGGAACAGGAGCAGCCTAGCCAGTGAGTTTTCACACCGGCCCTCACCAACGTGAGGCAGCACGGTTACGTGGAAAAGCGGTGGGCCCGGCCCGGCCCCCTCCCTGTGCCGAGGCACTGCACTGGACCTCTGCCTTCCGGAGATACCCAGGCTCCACTCAGTGCCACAGCCTGCGGGACGTCCCTCACCTGTCAGCGCCCTTGGACTTGACCCAGATGACCTGTGGTCTGATCTGCAAAAAAGAAGATTATCCAGCAGTTGAGTCTGCTCTTCTCTGTTCACCCAGCTGCCTAAGCAGACATACTCAAAACCTGCCGTTGCTTTACAAGCTGCCGCCGAGGCCCTGTCAATGCAAGGGGACGTCTTCCCGACTCCTGTGTATGCGCTATCTCGGTTCCAAGTGCAGCACTTCCAAGGGGGGGCCGCTGCTCGTCTGCCTCAGTGTTGACCTTCCCAGAACCCGTGGTCTGTGGTGAGGCTGGGTGTGTGCAGTGACAGGCAAGGTGCCGAGGGCCACCATGGTAGGACCGGCTGAGGTGGCCCTTACGTGGCATGCATATGAGAAGGGAAGATAATCCCCACAAGGAGAGAGACAGCTGTGTGTGGTGGAGCCAGCCCTCTGCAGCTCAGTCTCAGGGGCCTCGCTCCCCGTGGGCTGTGGCAGCTGTGTCCTGTTGGTGGCTAGAGGAGGGGTTGTTCAAGTTCTTCACCAGGAGAGAGAGTGGGTCAGGTGTTCTGGGCCCTGTGCTATGGCCTCAGGTGAGGATACTTGGGGAGTTGGCTGCTGGGAGAATTCTCCCAGCTGCTGGGAGAATGTCAGGACTGTGGAAGCAAGAAAGAAGCTTTTGGGAGTTCAAATCCCCTGTTCTGCCAGCTAGCTGGCCTTAGGAGGCAGGGCGTGGCCAGAGAAGATGAGGCTGATGTGATTACCAGAGGCGGTCAGTTTGGAAGGAAAGAAGGCTATAGTAAATCGGACCTGGATACATTTAGTCTCAGATGCCCCCAGGATGGGACGGCAGGAGCAAGGACGTGCAAGTCCGGAGCTCAGAAGCTCCAGAGGGATAGTTAGACTGTGGGCAGGAGAGGCCGTGGGTCCTGAGAATGAGGAGCCATCATTTGGAGGGGGGTGGGAAGAGCGGTAAGAGAAGTGGACATGGTCATGGTGCCATTTGCATGGATGGGGGACCCAGAAGAGAGGAGAGGTGGACAGTATGAAGTGAAGGGAAAAGGAGGGGCCGGCCAGGAGCCAAGAAAGTCCGCCAAGGGAGGTGGTCTTCGGTGGGCTGGGCTCTGGTCAAGCTTTATGATGAAACCGCAGGGTGGTGTTCCCCAGAAACAGGGAGCACCCCTCCGTCGTGCTGGCCCTCCTGATTTTACAGTGACCATTTTTTGTAACTCTTTGTAGTCACACGGTGACGTGTTGGGGTCCTGAAAACATAAACCGAGCTCTCCTAGCACGAGCCTGGGAAACCTTTGCCATGGAAACCAGCTCAGCGAGAAAGGAACGGAGGGGAGCGTGCTCCCAAGGAGGGGAGGTCGGCCACCAGCATCCTGTTGGAGCCGGCGCTGGAGTCTGGCTCAGCCTGCCATTACCTGTCCCCATGGCGACTTCTCTGCGTCCTCATCCAAATAGTATTCCTTTCAAGGTTGTGTTTATATCTTCTTGCAGGGAAACAAACTCTTTAATTAATCCCACCAAACATAATATTGGAAGAGCAATTATGCCTCACACGTGTAATAACCCATGTGTAGGAAAACTAATCCACAAAGTGTGAATCACTGTGAGTTCAAATGCTGTTATTAAGGGCAGATTGCTTCGTAGTTATGAGTTCCATAATTTCAGTATTTGCTCAGCATCCTGCGTGACGCCCCCTCTGTGACCTTAAGCCTTCGCTCCCACGCAGATAATATCTGTGCGGTAATTAGCGTCAGAAATCATGGGTCAGCCCATCAGATGTTTCCCAGATGAATCCCTCTGTTTGGGGGTCAGTTTGAATCGGTGACTAACTAGATAGCAAGTCCCCTCTTTTGAGATTCAAGGGGTAATTGTAGCAGAGGGCTGACTTTGTTAGCGGTTTCAATAAATCATCCATTAACTGAAGTTCAGTCTTTTCATTAAATGACTCCTGGTGGTAGAGTTAATAGGGAGTTGTCCTTCCTCTTTAAATTCACCGGTGCACCCTTCATTTCTCCTGGAGTGACCCGAGCGATCACACCGACCTTCGGCAACCAGGTAGCGCCTCCCCTCGGCCTTCTCTCCTCCCCGGGTGGCCCGTCCGTCGGCCCAAAGCCGAGACTGCCGTGGGCCCCGGGGTGGGCCCAGCCAGACCTTACGAAGAACCGTGGAAACTGCTGCTGGTGGATCTCAAGAGAAACCCCTAGCAGACGCAGCGGGTTGATTTCACAAGGCCCAGGGCCTATAGTCACAGACATCTGTTTTGAAAATCAGCTGGGCACTTCTTTTTTTTTTTTTTTGACGTTTCCTGCATTTTGACTGTGGAAAAAAAGGGGTGGCCCTGTTCACGAGGGGGGTTGAAATCTACACACCGGTGACAAAGAGGCCTGGGGACCATTTTCATTTGTAAAGTCACTTGGATGACCTAGAGCAGGGGTTTCAAACTCATTGTCACCGGGGGCCACGTCAGCCTCGTTGTTGCCTTCAAAGGGCCGAATGTGGAGCTCCTTGCCCCTAGTTAAGGAGTAGTTACATGCACACAGTCCTAAAATGACATTCAGCCCTTTGAAGGCAACCGCGAGGCTGATGAGGCCCCCGGTGACAGTGAGTTTGACACCCCTGCTCTAGAGGCTCCAGGGGATGTGTGCCACAGCCAGCCACGACACCTGCTGTGGGGCGAATTACCACCCCCCCATCAAGTCTGTGTGGAGTCCCTGACCCCTTTAGCTATGAACGTGACCTTCTTTAGGAATAGGGTATGTGTGGATGTGACGGAGCCGAGGTCGTCCTGACACAGGGCAGGCCCTGATCCTCGGCAGAAGCGAAAACAGAGGCTTCGACACAGACCCGGGGGGCGGAGGCGTGTGACCGTGAAGACGGATGGGGTTGAGGAGTCTGCAGGGGACCCTGAGGGCTGCTGGCAGCTCCAGGGACCGAGAGGAGGCCTGGGACCGAGCCTCCCCCTCAGGCTTCCTGGAGAGCATCCCCCTGGGCCCCGCGATCTCGGACTTCTGGCTCCCAGGACAGCGAGAGAACCCATCTCAGCTGCTTGACCACCGCGGCCAGGGGTCCTTTGTTAGAGCAGCCCTGGGACCCTGGCGCGTCATCACAGCAGGTCCGTTATGTCCTGCTGGCTTGGTCAGTGGAAGCACGTCTTTGGACCCCGTGCTCACCTCAACTGGAAAAATCAGACCTGACGTCCTACCTCTTTTCTCCTGTCTTCCTGAGATAGAGTTCTGGGGAAAGTGTCTGTGCAGCCCTGGCCGGTGGCACAGCTGGTCGCAGTGTTGTCCTGGACACCAAAAGGCCACAGGTTTGATTCCTGGGCAGGGCACATACCTAGGCTGCAGGGTCGATCCCAGGTCCCTTCCACCTACGGTGAGAACCTAAAGTGCTGCCCAGGTGCCCTGCTGGCCCAGGTTTCATCCACAGCCTGTCTCCGCCCTCAGTCTGCCCTGGGGGAACTCGGGCCAGCCTTGACCTCTGGGTGTGGCCAGCTAGGGAGCCCCCATGCACCTGAAGCCCAGGCCACCTACCCCCAGGACCACCTGTGAGGGAGGCGGGAAGGCGGGCGGTGGGGGAGGTGTGAGGGGAGCATCCCTGAGCAGACCAGACAGACCCTGAGGCGGGGGAGGGCGCCCAGAGGTGTGCCGTGCGCGGAGTGATCCTCCAAGGGGATCCTGAGCCTGGTGTCTATTTGTGTTTGCTCTGCCTGCCTCTGAGCGACCCGGGCAATTTGCAGACAGCAAAGACAGGTCTCCCGCCACCACCCACTCGGGGCGGTCTGATCGGGCGGGATGAGTCGGAAGTTGCAGCCCTCACGCCGGCACTGTGGTGTAAGAATGGAGTGCGGGCGGTTTTGTTTTCTAACTCGGCGACTTCTGCCGGAGCCTGGCGAACGTGGGTAGCGTGCAGGGCGCTGTTCCCACGCAGGTACCACTCTGTCAGCCCCGCCGCCAAGGAGACGCTTCCGCTGCGCGTCCTCGTGGCAGCCCGGTGCGACCACTCTGGGCCGTGCAGACGCGGGCCTGAGGTCGCTGGGACAGCTGGGGCATCTTCACGTTTCTGGCACCGGGAAACACCCATGTGATGTTATTTTTTCTTTACCAAAATGAAACACGATTAAGTCTTGTGTTTAAGTTTGCGGTGAAAATTGCAGCACTGTGCATTGTTTGAAAATGATTTGGACCCATGTTAAGGGGGAAGGAGCACTCAATTCGGGGCCAGCGTGCTGGTGTGCAGACACACACAGGGCACAGAGATTGGGTGCAAGTCCACACTCCACAAGGGCGAGGGGATTGATGGGCACAAAGCGTGGGTGGGGGCAGGGCAGCCAGTGGATGGAAAGTTACTAAAAACCAGACATCCAGGGTCCAGCCTAGCAGGACCCTTGCTGACGGCAGGCCAAGGGCTGAGACGCCCACGTGGGGGCTGAAAGAATGTGATCAGATGTCGTGGGTGGAGATTCCTATCAAAGGACTGAGCAGGATTCTTGCTGAAACAGGGCTGTGAAGGGCAGGGGTTCCAGTCCAAGGTTTGTCGAGAAGGCCGCTCCGGTGCGTGACTGATGTTTGGTCAAAGAGAGAGCCTGTGTCCACGCCCGCGTGAGTCTGTGTACTCACCCGTTCCTGACAACGTCTGGGTTCGGTCCTGGGGTCAAACCAAAATTTCGGGGAGGGTGAGAGAGGGGTCTGGTGTACCCATGGTGCCACCCAACAGGGCCTTGCCCCCTAGCGTGCTCTTTGGCTCTGAGGCAAGCTCAGTAGGCCCTTCAGGGACTTAGGACAATAAAGTCCTCAGTTAGGAGGAGTGGAAGCCTAGTGTATTCTTGCGTTTTGACTAGTTACACCACAGAGGGAAAGGTCCGCCCTTCTCCTGAAGTTTCTGAATCCTCGTGACTGGCAGCGAAATTTCAAAGCCCTCCAGAGTAGTGGGAACCTCCTGTGCTGTCAAACCGGAGGGGGAGGGGATTAACGGGAAAAGCAGAAGCTATTTTTATCATTATCACACACCTGAATCATTTTATTTGCACATAAAACACATCAGTGCACCTTTCATACTTTTCCTCTTCTGCTGATTTTTTTTCACGTGGGGCTAATGCCTGTTCTTGAATATGGTTCCCCTGATCAGCCTTCACAGTGTACAGTCAATGAGTGCCATCGAAAATGTCTTTAAAAGGGGGTTAGGGGGTGTTCACATTTTCTGGGTTTTCTAGCTGGCTCACCCATGCTTAATTATGCAGAATTTTTCAGTGGCTTGCCTTTACAATCTCTAAAACATTTAACTTGGTTTTCTAAAAATGGCTCTTCCTTGTTGGCACTCAGAATTCATTGTTTCATTTGGTTTTAGTCACTTAAGGGACCTTGGGGTTGTGCGCCCCGTGTGTGTGGTCAGACACCCGCGAGTCCAGAGAGGAGCCTCTGGCCTCCATGTTCAGCCTGCCCCGGGCGCCGGCGTGTCTTACCAGGCTCTGCGAGCGTGGGGAACCAGGAACTTACTCCCCCGGCAATGATCAAAGGGGGGGTTCCCCTGTACCCAAGCGCCCAGTCTTGAGGGGACCCCTGTGAAATGTGGGCTGGTCCCACCCGGAGGGCACACAGTTTAGAAGACAGGGTGGCAGCCTGGTCCCCGTGCGCACCTGAGACGTGCAGTCGTTCCCTCCAGCCTCAAAAACGGACCCTCAAGAGCAAAACCTGTTGCCAGGTTGGCAACGTGTTCGCAACGAGAAAAGAATCGGGCGGGGCTGCCTCTGAGATGCAGGACTGGGAGGTCCTCTCGCTGGCATCTCTGCAGGGAGCTAGACATTTGTCGACTGGTTTCTTCTAGTTGATTTCAGAGGCAGTGTTTTCAGAGCCGGGCCCCTTCCATCTGTCCCCATCATAGAACGGGGCCCTCCCTGGGGCTCTACGGGGTTGACCAGGAGGCTTGAACCCATGTGGCGTCCATGTATATAAACAAGGAGTTGGAGGCTGAATGTTCTGTGTGGTTAGCTCAAGTACCCCTGGTATGCATTTGATTTGGGGTTGGTGTATGAACTTGAAAACCTCAGAAGGGGGTTGTCAGAAACACTTCATTTCCGACAGAGACGGGTCTCCGCGGTCACTAATGGCAACTGCATGGCCTGCGCCTCCGGCCTGCACTGGAGCTGAAGCGGGGGCTTCACCTGAAGTCCCAGGTCATCACTGCGTGAGGAGCCACTCGGCAGATGGTTGGGGCTCACAGGGGACTCAGGAGATGGGCCCCCCGAGATCATGTGTGTGTCGATGGAAATGAGATTGTCTTTCTTTCAAATTGAAGCTGGTCCTAAGGCCAGAATGAGGCCTGCTCTCTCTGACGTTGGCACCGTATTGTCTGAGGAACTTACCGGGGAAACATGTCTTGTTTATTCCGACTCCATCCCAGGAAGCTTGGATCACTGTTTGGGGGCTGCTAAATCTCGCTCTCTGTGCTAGGTTTCAGCTGTTAAGAAATTAAAACGAAAGCAAAGCAGTGGGGGGCATTAAAATGGAAGTCTGCAAATCTGAATGTCTTGAGTTCTTAAAAGGAATTTCACCACAATCTCTCTCTGGGTAAGAATTTTAAAAATATTTACATGTATTATGTGCAAAGTGTAACAGTTAAATTAGCGATAATTGAAAAGATGCAATACGCTGACAATAATTTGGGAACTGTTTTAGGATTAAAAGTAAGAGCCAATTTTAAGAAAACGTTGTCATTATAGTTTTATGATGTTAATTCGATAACGCCATCACATTACTTTTTAATGCATTACCTTGAAAGCAGAGAACGAGAGGCTGAGCAAGCCCATGGGAATGGCCCAACCACATTGCTTGGTCCCTCCTATTTTCTGGCCTTTCTCCACTTTGCTTGAGTTATTCAGGCTCCTGTGCTGACAGCTTTAGCCCCCATTTGGGTGGCGAGGTCGCCAGCCTGGGGCAGCATTGCCACACCAAGCGGGACAGTGCCAGGTTTTCCATTTCCTCTGTCAGCACTGGCACTTCCACTGTGGGGACCGTCGGCTCGTCCCGCCCAGCCTGCTCTGCTTTGGGATGCTGCCCGTCTCTACCTGGTCTCTAAAGGGGGACACCAAACCCTCAGGAAACCCTCCCGCCTGAGGCACGTCTGTCACAGCAAACAGTGCCCGGGCAGGAAGCAGACGGCAGCGCCCCTTCCACGGGCCTGGCCTGGGGCAGAAGCGGAAGCCAGACACCACTGAGGCCCCTGGTGTAGGGTCCTGCCCTCTGTGGGCTGTCCCCTCCCTGGGGGTGGCCCGGCTCTAAGCCTGGGGACTGTTCAGATCCCACTTCCTGGGCCTCCCAGGCCCACGTTTAGATGCTGCACCGCCCCTCCCTCTGAGAGCTGAACCCATCTGGGGTACAAGTGCCACCATCTCTGAGACATTCTGTCTGTCTCTCATCTCTTGCCACCTCCAGTCTTCTCCTGAGAGCTCGTCCTCTCACAAGGAGAGTCCCCGATCCCTTCAGCTACTTACTTCCCTGGCAGTGTCACAGCCTGGAGGTGAGGCTGTGTGGGGGAGGGCTGGACTGGTTCCACAGAAGAGTCCTTTTGACACAGGAGGAGGTCCCTGGGCAAGTGGGTGTCATGTCACATTTGCTTCCTGGTTCCCAGCAGCACCGCAGGATGAGACTCCAGTTGTTTCTCTCTCCAGTCCCGGTGGCACCAGGGTTTGTGGAAACTCATAAACGCACCTCACTTCCCTCGCGTCCGGGCAGCTGGTGAGCATGCAGTTCCCTGTTAATCCTCAGCGGGGCGCAGGTCCCCGTGGCCCGTGGTCTGGGTCCTGGGCAGCTGGCCAGTGGCCTCTCTGTGTGTCTTCCTGCCTCCGGTTCTTCGTTCCTGGTGGGGGTGGCTCAGGACAAAGGGCCTCTACCTGTTTACTCTCAGTCGGGGACTAACCACACCATCCCCCTCACTGCACAGCTCCCACCCTGTTTCTCTGACTGCTTCCTGGGCTCACTGGGGCCAGCCTCATGGAGCGCTTGCTTCATTTTCAATGTTAATATTTTGTAATCAGTGAGATGACTCACAGCATTAAAAAATTTCCTTCCCATCCTACGGCTAGGTCAGGGGAACACTGTGTCATGCAGGGTTTATTAAGGCCCCGGTGATAGTCACAATTGAGAACTAGACCTTGGAGTTTCCTGTGAACAGGAGCTTGTTGCGTGTGGTACCCCACCTCCTCCTGCCCTGCCTTCCAAATATAATAAGCACATGATCCCAGGAAGCAAAGGAAACAGGTCTGAAGCTGCCCTTCAGTACTGAGGGCCAAATCAGTTATAAGGACCGATGGCAAGAAGAAAGGTGAGCTTTGTCCCTGCGTTAGATTTGTTGAGCAGGAACAACTTTCCTGCCTGTTTATGTCATGGAAATGTGATGACCTATTCACGTTACCTAAACGGTGTATTTTGCAAGGCAGTAATTTGTGACGGAGCGGAGGATGGAGAACCTGTTCTTGAGACAGTGTCCTCCAAATTGCTTTGCTTGCAGCAGTGGACGTCGCCGTGAAGAAAGATTTCTTATATTAGATTTTCAAAGATACGGGAGTGGCCGCAAAGTAGTCAAGGGCCAGCCCGGTGATGTAAGACCGTTGAGTGCCTCCGTCATCACGAAGTAGGAGGAAATAAGCCCCAGAGCCTGCGAGAACACAGAAATGATTTTCCAGAAATCCTTTTGAGGGAAAGTTAGAAAAAGCCATGTGCTCTGTTGGGCGCGGGGTGGATACCTGAGCTCATTTTGAACGCTTTCCTTCCCACATGAAAGGGCTGTGTTTGCTTTGTTATGCCGTGGCAGCGGGGCTTATTTTTTTGGTTGATCTGGGCAAAGGTGTGGGACTCGGGCCTTGGGGCAGTGCTGACAGGCTAACGGGTGTGGGTCTGGGAAGCAGCACCGCCCTCTGAGAAGCCACAACGCAAAGACGGGACAGAATGGGGCCTGCACCACTGGTGGCCCGCCTTCCCCGGCAGCCCCCACCTCTGCCCCACCCCACCCTCCTGACCCGGTGGGACTCGGGGGACTTGGAAATCACGGCCCCCAACCAAGGACAAAGGCCCCTCATCCCGAGGCCACGGGAAATGTCCGTGTGGAGCACGGCACCTCCCCCAAGCAATCTAATGTCTCACCCCAACCTCGGTCACGGGGCGTCGGTAGCCAAAGCGGGCTGACGCCTCTGTGTGCACGCTGTCATTTTCCTGGATTTTTTCCCCGGATTTGACAGACCTCAGTTCAGCTATTTTGAGACCCTGCTGACAGTTTTTCTGGTCCCACACTCTGTGTTACAGCTGTTTCGATCCTGACTCTGCGACCTCATTAGGCGTGTGTTTTCTTGGAAACTGGAGGTCCGGGCACTGTGGCTGGCACTGTAGTCTGACTCAGGGCACCCGAGGGACCAGCACCCAGCCCGTCTCCTGCCTTTGCTGGGGGTCCGACTCAGGACCAGGAGAGAAAAGCTGAGTCCACTCCAGCCTTTTCCAAAAAAGCCTTGAAATGATGTGCTTTCTTGCCTAGTTCACCTAGGTGACTCTCAGACAGCCAGCCCCTACCCAGGTGTCCTGCTCCGCCTGCTGGGCTCGGCTGCTCTGCTCCCCTGGGACACCTGCTAATTCCAGAGCTGACAGGGAGGCAGGGAAGGCACTCGGTGTCCAGAGCTAGGAGCTCTGGGTTGTCGCCCAGGTTCGTTCATTGGTCCTAAGGAGACTGTGATTCCCTAAAACCAGCTTGCACGGCAGCCCCCTGGAGGGCAAAGGAACACAGCAGCTGGTCTTGGGACCATCTCCTGGGGGTCGGTTAGTCCAGATAAGGAGCTTGGCAGGCTTTGGAAGTTTCCATTAAATCTTTCAGATGTCTGAGCACGCTGCCATATTCTGTGTGTGACCTCCGAGGTGTTTCAACAGCTGCAGCCACTATGTTGGAGGTTCGCAGAGGTCACCACCTGTGGACCCCACTGCTGTCCCAGTTCCCATGGGCTCTGCCTTAGCTGGGCGGAAGGGTGAGGGGGACAGTGGGGTCGTCACACCGAGGCAGGCAGGCTCTCTGTGGGCGGCGAGCAGCAGGCCCCGCCCACAGCCCGCACTCGGCGGTTATTGACGTTCCCTTTTGCCACCAGAATGAAGTGCGCTCAAGGACACAGCCGGACATGGACTTGCTAAACTCAGCCGCATTCACACTTAAAGTGATAAGTGAGCTTCCGCCTCATTTTCTTTGTCACATTTGCTCCTTCTTTCTCTAAGCAAGTGTTCGCTGCGCTACTAAGGGGCCCGCAGGGCACTGGGTGCCCGGGATGAATGGGAGGCAGAGCAGATCGGGGACCCTGCTGGCAGAGAGCTGAGAGTCCATGGTGGGGGAGGGGGACGTCATGGCATCGCCAAGACTCCCAAACAAGTGACAAATGCATCCCAGGCACCCGAATGCAGACGTGCACGGTTCTAGAGGAGCATGTTCAAGGGATCGTGTGGCTGGGAAGGCTGGGAGCTGAAAAACCAGAAGGAGCTCACCAGGTGGGTGCAGGCAGGCAGTGGCAGGGGAGGGGGAGCAGCTCTGCAAAGGCCCTGTGCATGCACAGCATGAAAGACGGCCGGGGACCCTAGCATGGTGCTCATCCCGCCGCTCCTGGTCAGGGCCCCCCACCCCCTCCATGCACACACACCACGTTCCGTTCTCCGCCCCTCCAGCGAGAATGAGGCTCACCACGCGGAGGCCTCAGGGTGGTGCCTTGTCTCACTGTGTGAGGTGTTCTGGCTGCTGTCCCACCCATGCCAGGCCCTGCTGTCGATTCTGGGGGCCTGACGCTGGGTAGGACTGATGCTGCACTGTCTTCGGGAGCGGGCCGTCTCCCTGGACAAGGGCCCACACAGGAGCCCGGCAAACGTATCACTAGAGCACAGGATGTCAGCTGCTAATAAGAGTTAAGAAAAAATCATGACAAGGGGCCAGAGAGTGCCCAAGCTCGTGCTGCCCTGGACAGGGAGCCTGGGGTACCTCCCGGGAGGGTGGGCACCGGTTGTCCTTGGCCAGGGACAGGGTGCTGAAGTGGCCTCGTGTCCTACCTGTCCCCTCCCCAAGGAGGACAAAGGGGAAGAAAACTGGGAAATCAAAAGAGCGGAGGCCGACAGAGACGGCGAGGAGCGTGCGGCACAAATGCTGATCACATCAGCAAGGAACTTGTTTCTGTCCCTGGTTTGCTTTTCCGTGAAACAGGACATTCCGTCACAGCTTCACCATAAAATTGTTTTATTGTGTGGAAATAATTTCCATAGCAGGGGAACTAATTTGATTGTGTAGCATAAAGAAAATGTATGTGGGACAATGGGGAAGAATAGAGCCAAAATGAATCCAATATATTTTAATCTCTGCAATACAGATTATATTTTCAATTAAGAAGCTTAACGTGCATGTGTTTCGGCTGGCGGGAGCTTCCCGGAGCACTTTCCCGTGTGTTTATGGGTAATAAGCCACTTAGCATTAAGAAGGTAGGCAATCATTAGCCCACGATCACCCACCCAATTGTCTCTCCTTAGTAGCAAGGTCGATGAATCCTGTCTTGTGGCCGCACGTGGGTGGTGAGAGTGGAGAAATACGGAAAATGGAATGCTTGTGTTGGAGAAGGTGATTTGCTAGACAGAACACAGAAATCCCGAATTCCTTCCCGCTTAGCCCAAGTGATGCCTGGTTCCCTAAAGTCACAGTCAAGTGAGAGGTGGCCTTTGGACGGGCACTGCCAGACCCTCCAGATGCAGCGCCTGGCATGGCCGCATGTCTGAGCGGCTTTGCTTTGCTAATCGCACCTCGGGAATGTGGGCTCTGACACAGGCAGACCCGGGGCTTTGCTCTGTGCTCCGCTACCCGCCCGCCTGCAGGTCCAGAGGGCGGCTCACTGCTGCTCAGCCTCGGGGACTCCCAGGTAAAGGCGAGTCAGGACACTGGCCTTTGTCCCTTTGGTCCCTTTGTCTTGGATCTTATTTCATCTTAAGTCAGCTCATTAGGTGGACACGCTATCATTCGCATCTTGTAGACAATGGAATCCCACTCCAGGGCTTCTAGCACAAGAGTACTAAGAGCCCCTCTGCGTCTAGGCTGTGGTCACAGCTCCTCACTGCTTCCTCTCTGTCTTCTGCCCGGCAGAAGACTCCAGGGCCTGGCTTCGCAGCCCCTCCATGCTTTGACTGACCACCTCTCCTCTCTGGCACAGGCACAGGATTAGGAGAGCGCAGGAGAGAAATAAAGGGGTCATTACAAAAAGAGAAGGAATCTGGCAGGGAGCACAGAGGCAGATGTGGAGTTCGTTTAAAAAAATAATCTATTTTGAGCCTTTCCAGAAGGCTGGCTGGGAAGGCTAGGGCGGCCGACAGGCAGGGGCCAGTGCAGACAGAGAGCAGTTGCGTAAGCAGAGCAAGGCGCCCTGGGCGCCTCCTGCGCAGCCGTGTGGCTGGGAGCACGTCGGATCTGATAGCATCACTTCGGACACTGGACCAGACGCGGAGCCCAGAATGAGGTTGGAGCTGGGAAACAGGGGTGGGGGCCGTGAGCCAGACAGCAGCCTGAGACATGTGCCCAAGGCAGACGGGCGAGCAGCAGGTGTACCAGGAGGGGCACGAGCCCAAAACCTGGACTCAGGAAGAGCAGAGGAGGGGCCAGAGCAACGGTGGTGACAAGACGGCCGATCCTGCATTTAAAGTTGGGTCTCACCCACTAGTTTGGGCCTTCATTTGTTCTGGAAAGTTGTGAAGTTGTGCTGGGCACTCAGTGTGGCTGGTGTGGAAATGAGTCAGCCCCAGGCCAGCCCACAGAAGCCCTCTTGTCCCCTCCCCTCCCCTCCCCTCCTGGGTTCATCTTCCTCTGCCCACAAGGGTTGCTGGAGTTTCTTGAGACTCTGTTCTTGGCCTTCCACGGCCCCTCAGTGTGTCCTCTCCAGGTGGGCTCTCTCACCCACGGAGGCTCCAGGGCCTTGGCCGAGTACCTGTGTTCCCTTCGGCAGATTGTGCTGATGGAGGCAGGCTGCTGAAACTGCTGTTTTCCTGATGTGCCTTCTAAAAGCCAAATGCAGTCTCTACGGGGTACTTCTGGGGTACCAGCACACAGCTCAGTGTAATCTGTGGGTGCTTCCTGGGGGGCGTGCCTGGGCCAGGAGTGCAGCCCCCACCTACTGCACCCCTTGCCATGGGGTGGGGAGGGGGCAGGCAGGGACTTGGCTTCGCATCTGCTCTGCACCGGCTGGCTGGGTGACCTGGGCCTTCGCGAGCCTGAGGATCCTCCGTGTCCCACCTGTACATTGTAGAGTGTGGATGAGCGTGTACGTGAGCTCCTGGCCCACAGGGTGCTCGGTCAAGGTCAGCTCTCTTGTCCTCACGTGTGATGAACAAGAGCCTACCTCTCTCCTGTGCATTTCAGCATCTCAGCTGGTGTCCGGTGTTTCTCTCACAGCTGGACGGCCTCAAGGCCACTGTGAAATAAGCCGTTTGCTCTTGAGCCTTGGGCCGCACCTCTGGGGCGATGTGTTGCAGCCAAGGTTGGGAGAGCTGTGCCAGGCTGCTGGTTCTTGACTGCTGAGGGCCCGGGAGGGCTCCTCGGGCCCTTCGCGACCCGGCCGTGTTGCCATGAGATCAAGTAAGAGCAGGAGCACAGAGATACTCACAAGACCACGGAGAAGAGCTTGACTCACAGGGGACCCTTGTGGGAAGAGAATCTGCCTCTGGGGCCTCCCACCCCCAGACCTGAAGTGGCCGAGAGGCAGGCTGAGTGGCAGTCACCTATCACAAACCCAGCTGACAGCCCAGCACCAGCCACGTCTCCCAGGAGACACGTCATCTGCCCGTCTTCTGCTTGCTGCGAATGGGCCTGTATTGAAGGGGCGTGTGGGAGTCAGAACTCAGAGGTGCTGGAGAGTACCTTTCCTCAGGGGCAGCCTGAGAGGACAGCCGTGTCTGGCCCCCGCTGAGGTTCCAGGGTAGGACCGGGGGCTCGTGTCCCTGTCCTCTCATGGCCAGCGTTTTGCAGACGTGGAAGCTAAAGTCCAGTCATGGCCACGTCAAGCCCCTGTAAGGGGGGAGCCGCACTGTTCGGAGCTGACTGGAGTGGTTTCAGGTTCTTTCTCATCCACGGCATTAGTTTGTCATTGAAAGTGTGTGTGTATTAGCCGGAGAGACAGTTGTACGTCCCTGCTGCACCCACATTACTCGTGGCAGCCAAAAGGTGGAGGCAGCCCAGGTGTCCATCAGGGCACCCACGAGCATGGTGTAGACGTGTGGTGGAACGGAGGGAGCTCCGACGCCTGCCGTGGCATGGATGAAGACTATGCTGCGTGACCCAAGCCGTTGTCACAAAGGGACAGACGCTGTGTGACTTCACTTCCAGGAGGGACCCAGAACAGTCAAACTCATCCAAGTGGGAAGTGAGGCGGGGGTGACCGGGGTCCAGGTGGGGACATGGGGAGTTGCCGTGCCCTGGGTGCCGAGTCCCAGTGTTTCAAGGCGGCAAGCCGTCTGGGGGTGGACAGCGGCGATGGTCCACAGCAGCGTGAGTGCACTTCATTCCACTGCACTGCCCACGGGAAGTGATTAGACAGTGTGGTTGGTGTTCACAGCCTGCTTTACGGAGGTGAAGCCCAAGGCCCTGTGAGCACAGTGCCCCACCCGAACCCAGAGATGCACTTGGAGCATCCACTAGCTCTGCAGGGCAGTCTGGGCCCTGATGCTGTGAATGACCGTGAACTCCCTGTAAGGCCAGAGTGAGTCAGGAAGGAGCCTGACGGGAGATCGTCTTTTACCTTTCTGCTGTAGAATGCCTTCCATTGTGAAGGGTCTTACACCCGGCAAAGATGAACTTAGAGAACATGCAGGGTCCAGTCGGAAAAGGCTACCTGCTCTATGATTCCAGCCACCTGACGTCCTGGACAAGGCGAGTCTGCAGAGACAGTAACAGACCTGTGGCAGCCAGGGGCTCGGCGGGAGGGAGGGCTGAGGGGCAGAGCTCCGAGGGTGTTCAGGGCAGTGAGCTCCTCTGCGTGGTGCCATAGTGGTGGGCGCATGTCATTATCCATGTATCCCAGCCCGCAGAACGGACAGCGCCGAGAGTGAACCTTAGTGTAAGCTGTGGGCTTTGGGTGACAAGCCTGTGCCACTCGGTGGGGCTTCGTCAGCTGTGACAAATGCACCACTCTCGTGGGGCAGGCTGTATGTACCGGGGGCAGGGGCATTGGAACGCTTCACTTGATTTTGCTGCAAACCTAAAACGGCTTTACAAATAGTCTGCTATTGATCATGTGTGGGATGGGGGTCGGGGGGGAGCAGGAAATAATCTTGGGTGATAATTGCTGATGCTGAGTGAAGGGTGCCTGGGTCTCATGCCGCCTACTGCCGAATGTGCTGGACACTGGCCTTGCCACAGTGTAAAGGCAACAGATTTACGCCTGTGGTGACGGCCACACTGACTGGCCTTGGTCTGAGTGGCCTCTGCCCTTCAGGGAACATGGGTGTCGGGCTGGCTCCCTGGACTTCTGTTTCCTTCTTTGTAAAATATTAGGTCATTCACGCCCTTCAAGCTTGTTAGCATGACGTAGCATGAGTTCTGTGAAGTGACAGCGGTGCGGAGACCACACGGGGTGCCCAGCACACGCTCATGAGCAAACAGCAGGGCGAGGGCCGGCCACGTGGGAGGGGACAGGAGAGCTGTGGCCACGTCCCAGCCGTTCTCGGGGGCTCTCCCCCTCAGCCCGCGGGGCTCAGAGGCCGCAGGCACCGTGTGGGAGCAGTCTAGACAGTCTTCATGTGTTTGGCATGAGTCAGACACACAGACCAGGGCCCGGGGGTCTCTGCCCAGGAGGGAGACCCCACAGTGAGGATGGCAGGGCCAGCCCAGGCAGCGCCCCCTGGTGTCTGTGTGTTCCCAGGGTCCCACCCAGGCCGAGCCTGCCTCCCCCAGGGCTGGCTGTGGAGAGGGTCAGAGCCCTTTGCATTTCAGGTGGGAGTGTGGTAGACGTTGGCGCCTTATTGACTTGGGAAAGACGCGAGGAAAAAGGAGATGGTGGCAGTTGGAGCCGGAGTCTTTGGGCTCCTTCCCCCCAGTCAGTCCCCCCCAACCCCACTCTGCCCACCACCCAAGGTGCACACTTGGCACGTGGCATTCCCAACCTCACACAGCCTGTCCCCCCCCCCCCGCCCCCCGGTCCTGCTGGCCTCCGTCCCAGAAAGTTCTAGTACATTGGTCCTCTAACTCCTTCCCCAATGGCCAAGACAAGGGGCAGGTTCCCCCCCACCAGACCCCCACTTTCTGTCATCTCCACATCTCATCCACCAAGGTCTCTTGTACAAGTCACTTCTTTGTGGTTGTCATTTCCCCCCCAAAGTCCCACTGCAGGAAGTGGCTGATCCAGTTGGGTCACAGCCTTGACAGAGAGCCACTCGGCCACGTGTGGGATGGGCGCAAAGACCCTCCAGCTGACGGAAAGCCTTCCTGTGTCACGAGGGGTCATTCTCTGCGTCCCCTTCCTCACTCCACTTTAAGCTGCGTCTCTTCCCCGGCATTCCTGAATTATGTGGAAATTGTTTTAAGGCAAAGTTCCCGCTACTATTCCTTGACTCATTGTTCTATAGGGATAAAATGTCACTTTTAATTTGTTCCTTTTTCCCCACCCACTTAAGGCAAAACATTTTTTTAAAAGATGCATTCCCCCCGCTCCAAAGGGACTCTTGTTTTAATGCCAGAGGTATTTAAATGCCCTCATATTGAGCTGTACAACCTAGTTATAAAACTTAAAGTCAAGTTTAAGAAAAGGAATGAAAGAGAAACCAGCTTCAGCAGTTGAGAAATGGGGCTTTGTACTACCTGAAGTTCAAGGCCTCTCTGGCTGTCTGCCCTTGTAGCAACATGGCACCTCACGTGCAGGTTTATTGGCAGCAGACACTGAATAACAGAAGCACTCGGGATGGGAATCAAGTCACTCTAGTGACTGCATTGCCCCGCAGCCTGAATCGTTAAATTGGTTCCCGAGTAGCTTCAGCTGCTCAGTTCCCCCCACTCAATTAACAGACAGTGCTTCAGGGCTGGGCTACTGCTCTGCACGCGGAGCTTTGCAGTAGGCAGATCTGGGGGCTGGTCTCCCACGGGGCACTTACTGTCCTTTCTACACGAGACAGTGGGGACGCGGGCCAAGAGGCAAGGCTGGCGGGGCCTCATCTGTAAACCGCTGTACGGGTGAAGAGTGAGGTGCCTCGTCCAGGCAGAGCCTCTGCCACCCCCGCCTGTCTCCGAACGGTGTGCAGAAGTGTGGGGCCCATGGGGTGTCTCTGCTGTCTGCAAATGCTACGTGACATTTCCTACAGTGTCAGCGGAGGTCCTGGTGTTAGTGATTTTGTGTTAGGTGGTGTTATCTCTTTCTTACCGTCAATCTCCAAGTTTGAAAAAAAAAACCAAACAAGCCCTTAGATTCCCGTGCAGGGGAGCTGAGAGGCCCAGTAGTTTACTACTTTGATTTCTTGGTTGAAAATAGGAGCAGCTCTCTGAAGGTCATGTAGCTAACTGATTACCTGAACATAAAGAGATAGATAGGTAGGTAGATAGATAGATGTGGGAAGAATGGGATTACGACTGCCGTGTGTACACGCCTGTGTAGATAACCTCTAAACTCCCATCTGACCCGACAGGAGCTGCAGTGTGGCATTTGTGTCTGTGGGGGGAGCTCACTGTGCTTCACTGCTGGGGTAGAAGAGAAGGAAATCGGGAAAACAGCCTGGGTTTGGTTGGCTTGTTTTTTAACTGCATGAGCCACCAAGCCCCTAGCAGTCCAGTCTGCGGTCACCTGCCTTGGATAACGGGAATGACTTAGAGACAGGCTCAACATCTTTTTAGGGCGACAGAATTTGCCCGTGGTTCTCTCTACATTATTTATTCGTGTGTTTGGTTTTATCGTCTGAATTTATCAAATGTTGAGATGATAAATAAATCCTTCTGTAGATTAAAAATGATTGAAAAGAACTCTAGATATGGACGTAGCCTTTTACTTAATCCTTTTGGCCCTGGGGGCAGCACCTCTGGAAGCAGGAATTCTCACACCATTGGCCTTGTGTTTTAGAAATGGCTTGGGTCTCCTGTCTCGGAGTAAGACTTCCATGGTTTGGTTTGAGGAGTGACTGACCTTTTCCGTGAGTCCCTCGCTTTTCTGGCCAGACACCAGCTGCGTCTCTGCTGCGTACTGTTCCCTGCCATCTACCTCCCACCGTCTCCGTGCGAGTGTCCTGTACTCCCGTGGGATGCTCTGATCCTTACGCATGATCTCTGTTTGTTGGGTCCTGAAGCGCACGTACAATAATGCCGAGTACACGGAATAAAGACTTGGGTTGCGGGAGGGCGGTTTCTCTCCCTCCACTGGAGCAGGCTCAGGGTGCGCTCGCCTGTTCGTTTGTTTTTGTTTTGTTTGGCCGGTGGGAGGCTCTGGCCACACCGATGATTCTGAGAAACTTGTTGGTGTGCTTATCAACCAAAGGTTCCCTAGGTCGGAACATTGCAGAATAGGCACAGTGGCAGGGGGTTCTTTTAGATGCTTTGGGGGATTCTGATGGCAAAAGGCGAGGTTTCTGCCTTCAAGGAACCAGCCCTGGAGAGGGATTGGAGAATGAGAAGACTAGCTCTGGGGGTGGAGGGGAGGTTCAGGGGACAGTGCCAAGCCATAGATCCCAAGTGCTTAAAGAGAAATTTGGTTAAGAAGAACCTCAAAAGAGCAGCACGTCACAGTGGAAAACCTACTCAAAATGCAAAGACTCCATGGAGAGCCAAGGGCTCCCAAGTGTTCTGGCTCTCTGAGCCCTCTGATTGGAGTCAATGCCTCAAATTGGTTCATTCATCCATCATCCTTCCATCCCTCATCCATCCATTCATCCATCCATCCATCCATCCATCCATCTGCCCATCATCCATCCCTAATCCATCCATCCATCCATTCATTTATCCATCCACCCATCTATCCCTCATCCATCCATCCATCCACCCATCATCTACCCCTCTTCCATTCATCCATCCACCCATCCAGCCACCCACCTCCCCACCCACCCATCCATCTACCTGTTTGTTCATTCCCGTGACTAACAGGCATTAGCACATGTGAGGTGCTGACTTGCATTCAGGCACATGGGTGAATAGGCAGATAGGACCATTTGGGACTAGTCTAGAGGGCCTCCCTGTCCTTGAACCCAACTCCAATGGTGCTCAGTACAGACAGAGCCCCTAGGGAGGCAGAGGCAAACCCACTCACATCCCCCATTCCCGCTCATCACCTCTGAACAAAAAGGGCTGGACCCCAAGCTGTGTGGAGTGAAGTCCAAACCCTTCGTTCAGAATAGTAAGGCCTCCTGCCACCAGTCACCTGGCCTAGCTTGTGACCCCATTCATACTCCTCTGTGACTGAAAGCAAATGCACCCAGGCGCTGCCAATGCCGCTTCCCTAAGTGTTTCCCTAGATTGACGTGTGTTCAGATTAACTCAGGAATGACAGCAGGTTCCCGATGTTGTTACCGAAAGAACCCTCTGTTTAGGTTTCTCTGTGCCTTGTTAGATCACTGATGTGTGGCCGGGACTTGGGGCGTGGGTGAGCTTGTAATCCGATCCAGTGGGGACCGTGGGGTGTGGTTTGCGTGTCGGGCCGTCCTGTGGTGTTGCCTTGAACGTGGAGTGGGCTTTGGCTCACCTCTGTTTGATGCGTTGATTGCAGTTTTAGTTCAGTCTTCTTTTTTTACTTTGCCCTGCCCAACTCCCGTTCTGTGTGGTTTAGTTTTTATCCCAGCTTTTTAAAACACTGAGCATGAATCTACACGATGGAATCTCTCTCAGGCCCTGCTCCTGCTTTTGTGGTCAGTTCATTAAAAAGTGGTTGGTCAGCCTTCGTATTATTCCGGTGTGGCATATTTTTTTAAAAGTCATTAGAGAAATATCTTTATTTAACTAGCTGAAACTGTTCCAGAGCTTAATGAGAAGCAGCATATTGCAACCGTTTGAGTGGTATCTTGAGGCAAAATAATTACCCTGTAATAATAACGCATGTTCTTGCAAACTCCTTATCGCGGCGGGCTGGAGAGGGGTCTTCCTTAAAGCTCCCAAGGACCCCAGGGTGCTCTCGTGAGCAGCCGATGTTCTAAAACGGAGGGAAAAATTAAGGACAAAAAATTATGGGTTGTGGCCATAAGCCTGGTGCTTTCGTGCTGCAGGAGAGCACGCTCTCGTAGTGACGGGCGGCTGTCCTGGCCCACCGTCACTGGGGCGGGAACGTCTCTGATGGCTGCGTCTAATGCAGGGCTGTCTGACGTGATGGCCAGGGGTCTGGTGGGCAAGGCAGGCCATGTCCCCCTCGGCCACGCAGGCTGTACATCTGAGGGCTAAATGGGACAGGGGTACCCCAGCCCGAGACCAGAGGGCCGACCAGGGTTCTCAGGTGATTGTATATGCGCACCCCAGATTCAGTGTTTCTGTCTCAGCCCTGTGTTCTTATTTTGGGAAGATACCCTAAATTCCTCTTGCTTAGCCTTTTTCACCAAATTAGGAAACTCAGAGGGGATAGCTGTTTCTCAAATGTAACCAACTGGCCTGTCCTGTGTTTGCAGAACCTGGCCGCCCTCTGGCTGCTGGAGGCCGCCACCCGGTCTGTGCTCTCAGTTAATAAACACAGCCAGGATTCCCACGGGCCTCGATCCACAGTCACTTGTCACACTACTTCCTCCTTTCTGGGTACATTTAATGTCCCCAGAGAAGAAGTCGGGTGGCTCCATCCACAGGGTTCTTCAGGGACGGAGAGACGGCAAACCCCATCGCAGGCCGTTTGTCACGCCTGTTTGGGGCCCGGCCCCCACAGCCCGGTTTCTCAATGAGACTGTGCCTGCAAACCCCTCTTGGATCCGCCCACATCCTGAGTGCGAGAGGGACGCAGTGACGTAGGGGTGCGGCAGCTGGCCGTGGTGGGAGGCAATGACAGAGTCCTACTTCTTTTAAAGATTTATATTTTATTTTTATTTTTAGAGAGGAGAAGGGAGAGAGAAAGAGAGGGAGAGAAACATCAATGTGTGGTTGCCTCTCCTAACATCAAGGTGTGGTGCACCCCCTACTTGGGACCTGGCCTACAACTCAGGCATGTGCCCTAGACTGGGAATCGAACCTGCAACCTTTTGGTTTGGAGGCCGGCACTCAATCCAGTGAGCCACACCAGCTAGGGCGGGAGACCTTCTTAAAGCCCCAGCCAGAGGAGAAGCCCTTTCTCCCTCCTCCCAGGCTACCTGGCCATTGGTGGCCAGGGACGGGGGCCTCTCAGGCACGAGTAGCTAAGGAGAGCACACTGTCAGAGAGCACGGTCCTAGCATGTCACCTGCATTCCTCCTGCTCGCCGGCTGCTTCCTGCTGCCTGAACGGAGGCAGGCGATGATGCCCTGTGTTGTTGGTGAGCTTGTGCTCATTCCTTTGCACCCGGCCTTTGTGCAGAGAGAGGGGTCACATGAAAAGAAGGATCTGGACGAAGCTTTGTTACTGTCAACCCGTTCTAGGGTAATAAAACAGAGTGAAGGGAACAAGCTGGTGGAAGGCTTGGTTCTCTGGAGTCATTTATGACGGTTCAGGTCGCGTACCATCACAGACCAGCACAAGTCCAGGTTTGGGCGTGTGTGACATTTTGCTCTGCCTGCTTCAGAGTGTACATTATCAATGAATCAGTCGGTATTCCTGCCAGAGTTCTTGTTAAATCCCTTTCATAGCTATTAAAAGCTTTTAAAAACGTTATTTAAACAAGTAAACAGTGACCGAAATTAGCATTTGAAGTATAGGACTAACGGTACTGAGATAAGACACCCTGCCAAGCCCGTGTACGAGGGCCCTTCCAGCACCTACCTCTTAAGCCAGCTAAGCGGAGGCCAATTTACTAATATAACATTAAGACCTTGTGACTTGAGAAGAGGGTTTAATTTGCACCTTTTTAAAATTAGGGTTTTTTTAGTGATACTGTTCCTACATTTCAGACGTCCTTATTTTGGTCTGTTTCTTTGATTTTGCATGTGCTAATTTCCTTGATTAATTTGGAGAACGGCTGCATATAATTGTCTGGGTTTTTCAGGGCAAAACCTCGCCGCTTTCACAGAACCTGGAGAGGGCGCTTCCCAGACAGCCTCGGATCGGATCTAATTGAAATGCGAAACCGACAGAGGTGCCAGAGCCTGAGTGTGTAATTACGCGATTTTGTCTTGATCTTTCAGAGTCTTCCTGCGAGCAATTAATCAGTATGCAGATACGCTGAACAGAAAATTTCTGGATCAAGCCAACTTTGAGCTGCAGGTAAGAGGAGAGGTGTGCGTGACCTTGGTTGGGAAATCGTGTTAAAACAAATTGCTCATCTGAGCCAGTATCGTTTATTTCTAATCCGCGGACTTAATCGGTCTCCCCTGCAAGGTGTGGGAACAGCGTGTACAATATGTACTGTCGAACCTGAGCGCTGAAAATTGTGCCTTCAGGGTATTTGCTGAAGCTAAGAAGGAAGGTGATGGAGCCGCTTCGAAGAGAAAGAACTAAATCAGTGACAAGCAGACACTCAGAGCAGCCCCTTCTTCCTAGTTAGTGTGGCTGCCAAGGTTTTCTCAGACTCCATCGCGGGTTCGAGTTGCTGAGCTCAGCTCACTTTTAGAACTCAGTGTCCCCTGCTGTGTTCTCTCTGGGCTTTGTCCCGCCACAGCGGTTGTGGCCAGGCAGAAAACTGCACCCCATCCCCCTGGGTTTGGGTCAGCTGGCCCACCAGTTCCATTCTGGCCCTGCATCTGCAGTGTTTGAGGTCCGTGCAAGCGAGTGCACAGTGAGGGTGGGTCTTGCCTGGCATGACTTACTATGTGTCTGACATTCCTGGCCTCCAGCCCATTGTACTCTATGTGGATGTGCTTCTGCTAGTAACGATTTGGTCATCATTGTTACTTGGTTTCATTCACCAAAGTCTGCAAATAAAAAAGCATCCCATGCAAGTGGCCTGTTAGTTTCCCGGGCAGGATCCCTCCCGGAGGGGAACCCGAGGAATTTCTGTACACTCAGTGGGTGGTCCAGATCAAAAATACGACACAGAAATAGCAGCTGGACCCCCACGTACATTCCCTGGTGCGTAGCCTCCCGGAAATTCAGAGCTAAGCCATTCTCGGGTTGTCAGATTACGTCCTAAGGGCCTATGTGCTTATTCCTTTTAACCCACGTGCCGTCTGTGCTTCTTGTAAGTTTAAAATTTTGATTTTTACATGCTTTGCGTATCTAGTGTCCAATATGTATATAATCAGAAGAAGCCATAAGCTGTAGAAACGTGTGTACCGTTGAGTAAGGGGCTTCCGTAGAGCTGACAGGTATAAGCGTGCTCATGGCTGCCCAGCCCCGCCAGGAAGACTCTGCCTGTACTTCCCTGTGACCCTCCACAACCCTACAAGGTGGGTACCAGGGAATTCCCATCTTACCTGTGAGGAACTGAGGCCCAAAGAGCTGGGCTATTTCCCTGGGTAATGGTGGAGCTGGATTGCAGCGCCTGAGACCTCAGGGCCCTGAACCACACCCTAGTCAGCGGCTGCTTAGCAACCTGCGTGCCGCCAGCGTGGTGTGGACACATTTCAGAAGTGTGCTGGGCGGACGAGAAGTGTCCCCGGCATTGCCGAGACCCGGTGGGGAGCTGTTCGACTCCCCAGCCTCCCCTGCTTTTGGTTTTCAGCTCTGGAACAACTACTTTCACCTGGCGGTCGCTTTCCTCACACAAGAATCCTTGCAACTGGAGAATTTCTCAAGCGCCAAGAGAGCCAAAATCCTTAACAAGTAAGTCTGCATCCCACCCCTAAGCCACCAGCCTCAGACTCTCAGCATGGTTTGCATGACATCTCTAAGCCAACTCGGTACGAATTGAGATGCAGCCACAGTGTAGCGAGAGGGTGGTTTCCAGTCGGGCACCAGTGTGGTCTTGTCCAACTCACGAGTCAAATGTACAGTTGCAGGATTCGTCCTGGCAGGTTCAGAGTCACTGTAATTTGAGACTATTAGCACAGCCGGGAATGGGAGTTTCGGGAGGTCATTGTTTTTGCTGGGCACTGCTCCACGCCATCCCAGGCGTTGTCCACATTATTGCTTAAGTCTGCCACGCCGAGCGGAAAAGGGAGCTTCAAACGAAGCTCTTGGCCTCAATGCCACTGTTGAAGAGCTCCCTGCGGATTCGAGCGGGTGGGGCCCCTTGTCTACTCTGAGGGGCTGGACGTGCCCTTGCATCATCCTAGCTGGCTGACTCCCAGTCCGAGGGAAGAAAAGGTCTCTTGCGCGGTTTTCTTCCCAACCTGTGGGTGCCCTGAGGGCCTCGGCTGCACTGATTTCGCACTTCCCGGGGTGCCCCTTGCCTAAGTATTCTTGAGACGAGGTCTCCCATGGGCCCCTCACTGCCCCCTCACCAGTCCCTATAGGTCACGGCATGGTACCTCCAGTTTCCTGCCTGTTCCAGGGCTTCGCCGCCCTGGCCACTCACCGAGGTCAGAGGTTCCAGAGGGGGACTCTAGGTGGCCACGGCTCAGCCTTTCTGGTGTTCTGTGTGTGGGCATCTTACTTGTGGGCAGGGCGAGGGCATGTTGCCCCTGGGGGCCGGCATCTGTCCACTGGCGTTTTGCTGAGCACATACTACATGCTGGTGCTGTTCTGAGTACCCCGTGAGCTTTACACATATGACCCTCCAGTGAAACCCGCCAGGGCCTGCTGCACCGCTCCTTTCCCCGCGAGGAAGGTGAAGGCACGTGGCCAATGTTACCCGTGTCATTCGGACCCAGGCAGTCCAGGGTGCAGGGTTTGCCCCCGGGCTGCTGCAGGAGCCTCAGGTCCTTCCATCTGTGCCCACCTAAGTGAAGGCCAGCTGTCCCGGCATCTCTCCTCCCAGCGTCCTCAGTGGAGGGACTCCGATCTGCTGACCATGGATGGAGACAGCTCCTTCAGAGGAGGGACGCGCCCCCAGACGGCGTAGGCCCAGTGGGGGCCCTGGGACTGCTGGAGAGGTGTGCTGAGCAGTGGCCCCTCCTCGGAGCCAGTGTGGGTTTTCATTGCTGGCCCTGGCTGAAGAGACAGACTTCAGGCGGCACCTTCTGGGGATGGGCCAACAAGAATGCGGCCACATTGCCTCAGGGCTTCTGCAGAGCTAGAGGTGGTGACTGAAGGGGCTAGTGCTGTCTTTGTGTGAAAGCTGTCACAGAGAGAGGTGTTAGCTGGAGAAACAGTCACAAGAGCACTTGCTGAGAACCACATGGCACGACAGGCGCATCCACAGCCGCCCGGAGCCCGGGATCCTCCTGCTCGTTCACTTGCAGAAGGGAAGCTGCCGCTGCAGGTGGAGTCACCTGTGTGTGTCACCTGTGCAGGTGTGTGCAGGGCTCACAGTGCAGTGAGGTGGGACCCACACCCAGCTCCAGCCGACAGCAGAGCACGTCCAACCCTTCCTTAGAGATGCCTGAGGGAGGAGTGAGTTTAAACCAGAAGCTGCCTTTAAGAAGCTGGCATCTCCTGCAGGGCATTTAGAATAAAATCATTTGGTTGGGAGCTTTTGCCAGGCCAGGGCGGGGCAGCTCTGCCCTGCACCCTTCCTCTTGCTGGTTGAGCACTAACGGTCTAAGCTAAAACATCCGTGAACACATTCACCATGCAGGGCCCTGGCCGCTGAAGGAAATGTTTGCTTCCCGCAAAGCCCTGCGAGTTCAGCCTTCAAAGCCAAGGAAAATTAACCTCAGCTGGCCCGACCTCTCCTTCCGGAGCCTGGTGGGTTCACCTATGTGTGTTGTGTTTGCGCCTTGGGAAGGGTAGTCGACGGACAACCTTATGTTAGTTCCAGGTGTGCGACGGGATGGTTCCACGCTGCAAAGTGGTCACCACAGTGAGCCTACTTGCCACATGTCCCCAAAGTTAGAAAGAGCTTTTTCTTGTGTGGACAGCTTTTAGGATCGACTCTCCAACCACTTTCACGTTGCAGCCTCTCTATCTATTCAGCCGCCATGCTGCGTGCGGCCTCCCCACGACTTGTTTGTTCCGTATCTGGGAGTTTGTGCGTCTGGGTCCTCTCGCCCCTTTCGCCACACTCCAGAACCCCTCTCCCCGGCAACACCACTCTCCGCTCTGTGTCTGTGACTTTGGTCGGTTTGGTTTGTTTTCGATTCCACATTCAAGTGAAATCACGTGGCGTTTGTCTTTCTTGGACCTGTTACACTGAGCGTAACTCCCTCGAGGTCCGTCCATGGTGCTGGCGCTGCCAAGGGCTCACTCTGTTACGGCTGAAGAGCGTTCCATTGTGTGCATGCAGGGTGGGGCAAAGTGGCTCTGCAGGTGGTGGGGAAAGTGGCGCAGTGATGAATGAACAGCAACACAGGAGTAAACTCTGTGTCTCAGTTCTCACAGCCGCCAGCCCACTTTTGCCCCACCCCATGTACACTCCGCCTCCTTTATCGTCCCTTCACTGGCGGGCACCTGGTGCCCCCAGATCTCGGCAACTTGACGCTGCAGCCACCTTAGGCATCCACGTGTTTGCTTTCTGGTTTTGAATTAGTGTTTTCACTTTCTGCTGGGCCATTTAGGAATCCTGTTTTCAATTTTTCTGAGGAACCTTCGTGCTGTTTTCCATAGTGGCTGCGCTAATGTGCATTCCCACGAGGAGCCCTTTCTTTCCACATCGTCGCCAACACTGGTTGTTTCTTGTCCTTTTGATGACAGGCATCCTGACAGACGCAGGGTGGAGTCTCACTGCGGCTTTGATGTGCTTCCCCCATAGTTAGTGATGCTGGGCATCTTTTCACATGCCTGTTGGCCGTCTTTATGCATTCTATGGAAAGAGTCTCTCATTTAGGTCCTCTGTCCATCGTTTTAATTGGATTTTTTTTGTTATCGAGCTGTATGAGCTTTTTATATATTTTGGGTATTAACCATATCAGATACATGATTTTTAAATATTTTCTCCCATTTAGTAGGTTGCCTTTCTATTTTGTTGATGGTTTCTTTCACTGTGCAGAAGGCTCTTGGTCTGATGGAGTCCC
This sequence comes from Desmodus rotundus, assembly GCF_022682495.2. Taxonomy (NCBI): domain Eukaryota; kingdom Metazoa; phylum Chordata; class Mammalia; order Chiroptera; family Phyllostomidae; genus Desmodus; species Desmodus rotundus. Next base: position 3,209,253 of record NC_071390.1, on the reverse strand, counting down.
ACTTGTTTATTTCTGCTTTGTTGCCATTGCCTTTCCAGCCAGATCCCAAAAAAGTATCACAAGAGTGATGTCAGGAAGCTTACTACCTGTGTTCTCCTCCCAGAGCTTTATCATTGTATCCTCCATGCTTATTGCTACAGCGTAAACACTTCGTGCCCGACGTGCACGTTTATTTCTAAATAGCAAAACCTGCTTAAGAAATAGCTGAAGATGTCTTACCCATATGCTTGAATTTTCTAGACACATACCACAGTGTCCAGACACGTTTTAATTTTTTTCTAACTGTGATGGTAAAGAGAGAGTATGCCCCTGCTCACTCACTGAGAGTGTTCCATGCTCGGCTAGGCCAAGGTCCCGTGCTGGGGACCAGGGAGACGAAGTTCGCAGTCTGGAGGGGGAGGTCGCTGTGCAAAGTAACAACAGTACCTGGGGGGAGCCTCAGTGCTAACTGACTCCTCAGCAGCCTGGACACAGGCTTGCAGGACTCAGCCTGGGAGACCAGAGGGCCTCCTGGAGGCTGGGACTCCAGGCTGAGGAGTTCACTGGGCAGGGTCACCAGAGCCAATGGTCAACAAGCAGCCCATCCCACAAGGGGACACTGGGTCCCAGGGTGCCTGGCCCACTCTGCAGGGTGCTGAAGAGATACTCTGGGTTGTTGACATGAGTGGTGTGGCCTGGGGGGCTCGGGGCATGAGGCCCAGCAATACAGGAGGTGGCCCCTTGGGTCTGAGCAAGCAGGTATGTGGGGACTCAGAGCACCGTGGAGCATAGTCCACATGCTCACGTCCTTCTGGAGGGCAGGCCCGTGGGCCTGGCAGTGGAGCGGTGCCGGGCCCATGCAGTAGTCTCTGGCGGTCTCCGTCCACGTTAAGGGCTTCCCTGTGAGTGCATCTCCCCAGCAGCCCTTCAGCTGCTCAGGTCTGCAAGGTGACAGCAATGGGGCTCACACCGTGGAAAGCCCTGGTATCAGCAGAGCTCCTGTTTGTTCCCTCTCGTTAAGCCATTTGTCCTCCTGATGACCGAGGCTGGGGCGTGATTGGAAATTCCTCCCAAAGTCCGTCCCCAGAGCTAATGGGAATACGTCGTAACAGAATGAGCCTCAGGCGCCGAGAGCTGCTTAGTCAAACCCAGACTGAATGCAGGATTTGCCAGGGAACCACGAAATAAATAGCCCCTAGGAATCGACAGCCGTGATAGGAAAATTTAACTGACTCAACCCTTGGGCATGGCGACGGAATGCTCAACTGGCCTTGGTGTCTTCCTCCCAGCACCCCGCCCCCCAAGCCGCAGACACTGTCAGAGCGCAGGCAGGCGGAGCCAGGTGCAAAGGGCTTGGCTTTGATGAGCAGCCAGCGTGGTGAGTCTGGGACGCAAGACGTCACGTGTCCTCACCTGGGACGATGCATCACGTGACTGCGGACAAGCCCAGACTCTGCTCAGGGAGAGAAGAGGCCATGATTTGAGCCTCTGGCATGTTCCCGTGTACAGAAGGGGACGGGGACCCAGGGAGACGGACTCCGCAGTGGCCCTGAGCCGAGTTCCTGCTGGAAAAGTTCGCGCGATGTGTCAGTGATGCAGGGCTACACAGGCGTGACGTGACTCCGCACGGTGGGGGGCCCACCATGCCCTGTGTCTGAGGTTTTTTCAGATCGTTCCCATCTGGGGTCCCGCCTCCCCCCACAGTCTTCTGCCTCCAGGCCTGTGCCCATGTCCCATCCCTCCTCCCACCCCTGCCCGGCCATGCGCCCCAGAACCCCACCTCTGCTCTGCCCCCAGAGCCACACTTGAGCATTTCCTCCCTCTGTTCTCCTGGCTGGGTCTCACTACTGCCCTTCGGTGCTGTCGCCCCTCCAGTCCTGGTCCTGGGCCTGCTTCTCTCCTGAGATGATGGCATTTTTCAAACTGGGCGTGTCAGCCCTTTACCAGGCCAGGACAGCGCGTTCGCGGGCCCCTGTGCTGGTTCCTAGCGTCATCTGCCATCTGTGACGACCCATACAAACCGAGGGGCTTAGAGCAGCAGAAGTTTACTGCCTCGGGGTCACGGAGGCCAGAAGTCGTCCCAAGCACCGGGAGGGACCTCACTTTCCACCTACGATTCAGTGATGCTCACTGAAGAATGTCACGGATGGACCCATCATGATACCCCACCCCCGTCCCATCCGCGGAGACGCCCCCCAGGTGGCTTCTGCATGACGCAAACCACAGCCATTAACCCGCTGTGGCAGGGGCTCCCCCTCCGTGTCTTCCTGAGTGGGGGGTTCCCTCTGAACGGAGAGTCATCGTCAGACTGAAAGGGGTCGAGTCAGGGCCAGCAAGGCGCAGACACAGAGGAGGCTCAGCCTGGCATCAGCTGCTGTTCCTTGTGGAACCACTGTCCCGGGAGTTGCTTGGCTGTGAGCAGAACATTTAAAGCTTGCGCTGGTCCATCAGGGACAGGTTGGCCCCCTGACGGGACCCCTCAGGGCCTCTGGCCTCCTCTGAACACGTGGTGGCAGGGGCTGGGGGTGTTTTACCCTCGGGCTGCACCTCCACCACCTCCTCCCACCTCCGATGCCGCCGTCCTGCCTCGCCAGGTGCCCTTCCCTGAGAAGTGACCCCTCCCTGGGAGAGCGAGGACCTCACTCCGCAGCCTCAGGAGGAGAGCTCAGCCTGGCTGTGAGCGACGTTTCACCTTCTCTGTTCCTCTTACCCTGGTACAGGCCGGGGGCCACCAGCCTCCCGGGTGACACGCAGCCAGTCCTGGGTCACAGCAACGGCGGGGCCCCTATGTCATTTGCTCAGGAGCAAAATGGGATTCGGAAAAAAATGGCTCCACAGGCCTCAGAAGGACACATAACTTAGCGCCGCTCAAGCCACACGCACCTAGGTGATCAGGGTGTCCCCAGCATCGAAGGGCGCCCTCCTATCGCCCACAAAGTCGGAGTCAGCCCTTTTGCTGCTGGCGACAAGCCTGTACCCACCATGGCATAGGCAATGGGTGCAGTCCCCGGCACAGGCCGCCCCTCTCTCCCTCGCCAAGTTCACCTGCAGCCATGCTCCCTGGTTGTCGGGCTCGGCTGCAAGTAGATGCTTCCTCTGAAGACCTGCCTGTCCCTCTAGGGAGGGGCCGAGGCTCCCGTTCGGGTTCTCCTTCTGGACGATAGCTGCGGCCACCGAGGCTGACTTCCTTGAGGGAGCTGCCGGGGAGGCGGGCTTCGTGTCCCTGGTTGAAATGGTCAAGCCGTCAGTCCCCTCCTGCCGTAGTGGGCAGACGGGGGTTTGGGGCGCTGTGGCTTTTCCAGCGAGGTAGCGGCAGGCTGTGGTTTTGACCTACCAGCCAGAATCTGCCTTCAGAGCCACCATGGGGTCAGTCATCTGCCCTCGGACGACCTCGTCACATCAGCCAGCCAGAGGGGGAACAGGGCAGACTCCCCGACGCAGCTGCAAGACCGTAATTCTGTACGATAATTTCACAAGTTATTATGTTTAATATAATCAGGCTTTTCCTTAGGCAATAAAGGGAAAAGTTAAATTGCTCACAAACTAATAAAGGTTTATCTTCTGAAGCATCGAATTCTGTTTACTCTGAAAACACACACCTCATTTGCTGACCCACTGGGAGGAAAACTAGCGTTTGTTTTCCCCAATAAACAACAAAGTAGAGGGGATGTGTGTTGGCGTCTCTGTGTTGTACACCCTTCCTCACACTGCATGATGAAGAAGAATAGGAAGTACTTGGAAGAGGCCTCTACTGTTCTGACTGAAGGCTCCAGGGCACGAGGTCCGCCAGGGACACCGCTCCCTGTGAGCAGGGTGCAGGATGTCGGAGGTGTCCGCGGTGCGTGGACGCTAACATGCAGGGAAGATGAGCTCCCCCTTAGGCCAAGCAGCCAGGTTCCCTTCCGCTCGTGATTAGTGATGGAAGCTGCGTTCTCTCATTACTCTCCACCTCCGCCCCACGCCCCACGCCCCGCAGTGGGACGACACTGTGTAATCAGTGATGGGTAAGTGAGCTTCCCGCCAGGGTTCCTCCCCCCTCCCTTCCCTGTGGTATTTGTCACCGTGATGGACGACTGCAGTCACACTGAAAGCTAACCCTAGTTGGGTTTTCCGATGCCCGTGAGAGTGACTCGGCGTTTTTCCTGTTCCTGGTTGTCAGGTACGGAGATATGAGGAGACAGATCGGCTTCGAAATCAGAGACATGTGGTACAACCTCGGTGAGTAGCCGCGTCTCCGGCCGTCGTGGGGAACTTCGGGGCCCTGTGGCGTGTGATGACATGACCCTGTGTGTCAGTGTGGGCCACCCAATGATTTTAATTGCTTCTGTACTTTGGAGAAAAATTGCTATTCTTTGCCGTAATTGTTTTCAGTAAGAGGAAGGAGACCGAGCAAAAGGAGGAAAACCTGTTTAAGTAGGGCAAGTAGAGGAAGCAGCAGGGCGCCACCAGCTGGTGGCAGGTGGGCACACCTCGGCCGTGGAGCTCCTTGTTGTGGGGCATCACTCACGTGCCCTTCGTGGCCTGTGTGTTGGGCCATGGGGCTCACCCGACTGCCACGTGCACCATTGCTTTCACAGACTCTGCCTCCCAAAGGGTCTGCTCACCTGCTCAAAGCTGAGCCTGGGCTCAGGTACACTGCCACCAGGTGGTGGCCAAGCTACGTGCTTGTGCAGTCACAGCAACAGGGGTACGTGCGTGTAAGGTAGGAAACTAACGTAGGCGATCCCCACTTTCCGCTCCCCTCTTAGCACCGCTTTGGCCGCATCGGGTAAGCGCGGGTGCGCTGTGTTCTCATTTTCCTCTGTCTCCCAGCGTTTTCTCATTTCCCTTGTGGTTCCTTCTTTGACCCATTGGTGGTTCAAGGGTATGTTTTTATTTTCCACTCTTTGTGAATTTTCTAAGTGTTCATCTGTTACTGATGTCTAGTTTTATTTCAGTATAGTCAGGAAAGATACTAGGTATGGTTTTAATCTTTAAATTGGTGAAGAATTGTTTTATAACTTAATATTTGACCTATTCTGGAGAATGTTCCTCAGGTGCTGGAGGAAAAAGAATGTGTCTTCTGCTGCTGCTGGTGGAACATTTCCGTTTTATGTGTGTCCAGTCCTTTGCGTCTGTATCATTGCCTTTGCTAGTGAAGACAGATCTCAAAAAACAACCTAACTTTACACTTCCAGCAACTGAGAAGAAGAAACTAAGCTTAAAGTTAGCAGAAGGAAGGAAATAATAAACATTACAGCAGACACAAATAAAATAGAAATATAGAAAAATTCAACAAAACTAAGAGTTGGTTTTTTTGAAAAGACAAATAAAATTGACAGACCTTCAGCTAATTTATTAAGAGAAGAGGGAGAGAAGACTTAAATAAAGTCAGAAATGAAAAAAGAGAGATTACAACTGATACCATAAAAATAAAAACGTATCCGATAAGAAACATCTGCAAACAATCACGTGTCAACAAATTTGGTAACCGAGAGGAAAGGGATGAACTCCTGGAAACACACAACCTGCCAGACCGGGTCGGCAGAGTTAGAAACTGCGCGGACGTACCTGTGAGTGAGGAGGCTGAGTCAGCTTTCAAAAACTTCCCAGCAGGAAGCCAAGACCTGATGATGGCTTCGCTGCTGAGTTCGACCCAACGTTTGAAGAAGAATTAATTAACTCCCAGCCCTTCTCAAACTCCCCCAGAGAAATCGAAGAGCTGAGGACACTCCCCAACTCATTTTGTGAGGCCGGCACACCCCTAACACCAAAGCCAGACAAAAGCACTATGAGAAAATGAAGAAAATTATAGGCCACTGTCTCTGATGCACGTAGATGCAAAGTTCCTCAGCAAAACACCAGCGGACTGAATTCAGCAGCCCAGGAAAAGGGTCACACTGTGTGGTCAGCCGGGATTTATCCCTGGGATGCATGGGGTCTCAACGTCCTCAAATTAATAAAAGTAATACCCTGCCTTCACTGAATGAAGGAAGAGCATCATGACTTTCAATAGAAGCAGAAAAAGCATGTGACAAAACTCAACACCCTTTCTTTCATGGTCAAAAATTCTCAACGAAGTAGGTATAGAAGGGTTTTACCTTAACATAATAAAGGCCATAGGACAAGTTCACAAGAATATCATACTCAGTGTTGAAAAGCAAAAAGCTTTTCCTTTAAGATCGGGAACAAGACAAGGATGCCCACTCTCACCACTCCTTACTCAATGTCGTGCTAGAAGTTTGAGCCAGAGAAATGAGGCAAGACAAAGAAATGAAGACATCCCCATCAGAAAAGAAGTAAAAATATCTCTAGCTGCAGGTGACGTGATCGTCTATATTTAGAGTGGCCATCAACTTATTAAAATGTGTCCTTGTCGCTTGATTAATAGCTGCCAACCCAACTCAGCCCATCCTGGCTCCCCAGACCCGCCCCCTCCTCTCTGTGGCCCCTCCACCAAAGGGTCGCTGCTGACTTGGAGGGCGCCTGCAGAGCTCTGCTGGGCCTGCAGGCCTGATGGATGGGGCCTCCTGCCTTTTCAGTTTTCTTTTCTTTTAAGCATTTTCAAGATCATCTCTGGAGTCCCTGAGCTCAACCCACCCCCCCTTTGAAACTGCTTCCATTTCCTCTCCTCCAAGTCCGTGATGGCAAGGAAGGAAGGGGAGAGGAGCCCAGGGCCATCTGAGCTGCAGGGCAGTGCCGCCTCCTGGCCTCGTGAAGGCTGGGCCTTCTGGAGATGCACCCTCTGGTGTAAACCGCATCTTCAGAGCCCTTTGGGAGTGGTTGGTCCTCTGGATGTCATCTGTCATTGTGCCTCAGATGGGCTGAGTCACGTGACGGGAGACTTTCGATTCACTGTGTCAAGGGTGCAGTGGAAGGAGCAGGCACCCTGTGTCATGCTGTCAGTCGCTGATGTGAGTTCTGTGGCTCACGCACAAGCTCTGTGTTTTGCAGCTTTGCAGCTGGGACCATCGACTCTGGCCTGAGAAGTGGCCAAGATGTCAAGTGTAGCCATGACCGAGGTCACTGAATCAGGACAGGGACTTGGTAACAGCAGGGAATAGCAACCATCGAGCAACATGATCGGGCTTCTGGCTTGTAAAAGAATTCAATTATTTTTGGATCTGCCCACAGCAGCCCCCAGCGTGGCTAAGAATAGCTGCTTGGGTCACCTCGGCAGTGGCTCTGCCGCTGCGCATCTCAGACGTTATGCCTGCCCGTGATTGTCATTGCGGAGGCCACCACCTAGAAACTTCTGACAGCACATCAGTCCCCCCAAATGGGCACATCCTGTTTTCTACACGGCTTTTTTTTTTAATGGGCACAGCTTTGGGAAGGCATTGGCAAGGTGAGCTAAGCAGCTCTGCCAAGAAAATAAAAATAGAAGTCAGATATACTTAGCATCTTACCGTTTGTCACCTGGGTGCAGTCAGGCCTAGTGCTGAGGGCTGCACGAGACCGTGTCTTCCTGGAGACGGTCCAGTGGCGTGTGGGCGCTGTCTCGGCCTCCCCGCTGCAGCCCACAGCCAGGGGCCGGCCCTGGTGTGCTCACTGCAATGCAGGTGCCCCACGGGACAGGGCAGCGTGATTTTCTTTGCTCCCAGACCTGTCAGATGTAGAGCCGGAAAGGGAAAATCAGAAGCAGCCTCTCAAAAACTAGGGGCGGGGGCGGGTGGGGGATAAGTGTGCCTCTGTACCCTGCTCTTGTCATTAATCGGAGCGTGCTCCAAGACGCAGCCCCGGGGCAGCGCTGCCCTGCGGCGTCGGCCACCTGGATGTACGCGCTGCCGCAGCACGGTGACCATGGTCAGGCCGGGACAAATGTGGTCCCAGCCAAGTCTTCGTCGGCCAGCTCAGCCAGCGACGTGGTGCAGGCAGGATTCCCTCCAGGGAGTGGCTGGGGACTGGGCAAACTGCAGGCTCTCCATGAAACCCCTGTGCAATGAGGCCTAACCAGTTGGACTCGGCAGTGGCATCGTTTGCTCTGCGTGCTGTGGACTGAGACTGGGTTTAACCTCGGGGTGGCTGGACACTCACAACTGTGAGCAGGAATCCACCACCCCCCCACCTGGCCCCCAGAAGTTGGGTGACGCTGGCTTCCCTGAGAGGGTGCACTCCATCCCCACAGGAGGCCACACACAGCCACACGGCACACGGTCTGTGCCAGGAGACAGGTCTCTAGGCAGAGGGTGAAGAATTTGGGGTGGTAACCAGGAGACCACCACTGTGATGGAACCTGTCCGTCCTCATTGTGATCTGATAATCAGCTTGTTCCTCCTTTTTCTCGACGAGAAAACAAATGCACCTTTTTTCCTTGAGGTCCCCATTGCCAGCGGCACCTGGACCCTCACGGATGCCAAACCTGAATTCACCGTTACACTTGAGCCGCATGTGCTCCAGGTGAAGTCCATGATCAAAGGTCCAGAAAAACCCAGAAAGATGAGACCACTGGGGGACATCACCCTGCCCTTGCCCACCTTGAAGACCCCGTCTCCTGGAAGGTTAAATCCCCAGGGGTGTCCCCCGGCCCGTGTCTCCTGCGTTCCCAGCAAGGGTTGTCATCGAAGACGAGGCGCCCGGCTCTGTGACTTATTTTTCCTTCCCTGCATCGACCACCACTTGTTGCCACCTCTGAGTCCCTCCCGCTGGGAGCTGCAGGAGCTGCCTGCCCGGGAGAGCTCTCTCTGTGACACCCAGGTGGTGGCTGATGAGCCACTTGCTGTCACCGTCCACTGTGCCCTGAAACAGTGGCTCTGACATTTCCAGGCGTAGTACACGAGGGGTGTCCCCGACAAGGCCGGAGATGGTAGCATTTTCAAGAGACTGCTCTGCAGCTGTGACAGGGCGACCGGAGTCCCATCCGTGTGGCCTTAGTCAAAATAGTGATTAGTTAGTAACAGTTGAATATGAAATCTTAATTATATTTGGGTTCCTTATGGAAAGTTTCATCCTGTGAACGGGTCCGCACAGTACAAATGTTAGATATACGTTAATTTAGGCTGATATGGGGATTATGTACTTTGTTAAGTATAGTTATTTATAAAAGCCCAAATTTGTTTAACGGTTCTCACAGAACTCTATATTAGCTGAGTTATAAAGAAAACTAAATTCTTTAGATTACCCATTCTACTTCCTGATTGTCTAAAAATATTATTAAGGTTGATTAACTGGATAAATTGCTGGTGTTAATAACGAAAAGTCACAAATAATTCACTGAAGCATTTAATTCTTGCGCATTGTTCTAGCACATGTCGGAAAGGAAATGATATAAGTTATAATGGCACGGAATGAAAACAAATCAGGATATTTGACACAAAAGACAAGCAGGTGGGAATTTGGAAGACAGCTTTCTTCCAAAGACCCTCCTCTGAGGCGGATTACATCGCCCTCGATAAAGTCCACTCCCCTTTTTTTAGAAATGGGTTTTCCAGGCAGTGAAGCAGGGTGGCAGTGGCTTCCTCCCTCCGCCTTTCCTCAGACATCCTCGGGCTCATTCCGAGTTCTCTGGCAGCCCGCCCACGTCACTCCCAGTGCTCGGGCTCAGGAGCATCTCACCGAAGGGTACGGGGCTGCTGCGGGAGTGCATACACCGGCAGCACACCCCCTGCTCACCAGAGGGGGCGATGACCACAGCGCCAGCCTGGCCTCTCCGTCTCTGCACAGGAGGATGTCCAGTGGAGAGCGAGTCCGCAGCATCTGAGTGGAAGGCGGGGCTGGGGAAGACGGGTCACCAAGGTTCCCAACAAAGAAAACTGAAATAGGGAAAAAGAAAGGCTTGGCGCCTACAAGAAGACGGTCTCCACTTCCTGGGGGGTCGGTTGGGTATTGTGACACCCCAGCAACGCTTGACGAAATGGCAGGTCCCTGTCTCCCGCGCCTGGCTTCCTCTTACAGCAGACAGATAAGGGAGCTGGTGGACCGTGGGCACCGTTTCCGTTACAGGGAGGTGGGCAGGCCTGCCCTGCCTGGCAGACCAGTGACAAGCGGGCAGCGGATGAGGGCCAGGGCTGACACTTACGAATCACGCCCACAGCGTCCCCACCTGCTCCTCCATCACCGCCAAGTGGTGCGCGGGCCTGGGCTGTGGGCCATGGCCCGTGTCCTCCACCGGCGGGTTGAGGCGGGGGGGGGGGGGGGGGGGGGGGGGGGGGACTTGGGAGTGGTACCCACGCTCCGGGGGGATGTTGAGGACAGGAGGCTGAGCACATGGGCGGCGGCGCTGTAGGGAAGTTCTGTGCCTGCTGTTCCGTTTTGCCAAAAAGAAAGTAAAGTTGATTGACATCAGGTCTGTCGAAAAAGAGGCATGGCCACCATCTCCCGAGGTTTTCATGAGAATTCAATGAGACATTCTCCGCCCGGCTTGTCTGAAGAGCTTAGTAAATGTCAGCTAATGTTATGATCATTCTTATTCATAAAGGCAAGAGTATTTGTTTAATAACAACTTTGGAGAAACCTTTTTGTGAATTCCTTAATCATATCTGGATAAGATAGGTGAGTTACAATGTATAAAGTAGTTATTTAAATAAGCATTTCCCAATCAAACAGCAATAGCCAGAGAAGGCAGAATCGTGTCTGTTTTCACAACTCCACGTTCTGAGGCCTGTGCTTTGCTGTCTGAGATTGGAGTCATTCCGGATGTTGTAGAAAATGGAAATTTCCTCCTTACACGATGCTGGAGCTGGAGAGGACCCAAGAGACCATCGCCCTCACTCCCTCGCTCTGTCCACTCTCTTCACTGCCCCAGCCTCGCTCTGTCCGAGGCGGGGCACCCCTCCCTGGCCTCGGTGTGTGTGACCAAACTGGGAGACGGTGTTGGCCTTCTGTCTGCACCCGAGAAGTCATGACTGCGGACGCGACGCCGGATGGACGTTGTAACAGCGTCACTCACGCGTGAGAACACCGTCCTCGGCCTAGACCAAAGGCCAGGCGTGTCCGAGATGCCCGCAGAGGACAAACGGATGTGTAGCCCCACGCCCCAGCGTTCTGCATCTCGGCGATCTGTGTTGTTTTGCCCATGAAGCCTGTTCTAGAATCCTTTTTTAAACAATTTCTGAGTAATGCGTTTCTTTATTCAAGGTCAGCACAAGATAAAGTTCATCCCAGAAATGGTGGGCCCGATGTTGGAAATGACACTGATTCCCGAGACAGAGCTGCGCAAGGCCACCATCCCCATCTTCTTCGACATGATGCAGTGCGAGTTTCACTCCACCCGGAGCTTCCAGATGGTAAGCACGGGGGCGGGGGCGGCGACAAGCCTGAAGTCCTTGAAAAAGACTCAGGGTGGCTCTGGCCTCACGGTGTTGGACGTGGAGAAAGTAACGCCCCGCAGCTCGCGAGAGAAGGGCCCCAGGCCCGTCCGTCTGGAGGGAGCCTGCCCTCTTGTGCTCTCGTCTTCGGGAAGAATTGTTCTCAGTGTTTGTTTTCACTTGTTTTTGCCTGGGCTTACCCACACGCGGAACCCTGGGTGTGAGCTCTCGTTCTGGCCCTGCTCGGTGTGTGCACGTGCAGAGTTCAGCCAGGGGTGCTGGGTGCTCTCGGGCTGGCCGCTTCTTGCCAGCTTATGTTGTTGTGAAGTCTACAAGCTTGGCTGTGTTCTCCTCGATGTCCGCCTCGACCGTCCCCCTGTGCGATGGAACCGTGAGAGTTCCTCCGAGGAGGCGTGTGTAAAGGACTCGAACTCACCGAATAGACAGGAAGGACAAGTCGGAGTAATCTGTGCTTCACAAGTAACAACACCCCTTGCCTGGGTCCCCTGGGAGTCAGCAAGGTGTTCAGTGTTCACGGGGTGGGCGTGCACACACGCGCGTGCTCGAAGGTGCAAAGGCGTTCTCCCCGGTGGGCGAGGGGTCTGGCCATGGCGACTGCGGGAGCCAAGACCAGGGTCCAAACGGCAGGGCACCGCGGCAACAGAAGCAGCCTCTGTTTAAACGTGACGTGATTCAAGGAAGTGAATGTTTATTTTACATAAACTTTTGAGGAATTTTGAGAAAATGTCTATATTGAAAGGAAAACAAAACTGTATCAATTAGGGGAGCGTGGCTTTCGTGGGACCTCATATTCAGGGCAGGTTTTCCTTCTTCACCTTGTGCTTGCCGGTTGGAGGGAGCTTTGTATACCCTGTAGCTGTTCATGGGTCCCTCGTCATTGCTGCTTGAAGCTATTCACTCAGTCGCCATGGAGGACAATTTCACTCTTTGCTAGAACAAAAATCCAAGGTGTAAAGCTAGAAGAACCTCCGCTCCATGAGCTGGAGTTGAGTTCAGACACAGAAGTCAGGCAGTGATTCCCGGCTTAGCCTGGGACTCCCTGGGTTTTGAGAAAGTCACTGACACGTCTTTCAGTCTCTGATTCAGAGCTCTGCAATGGGTATAAAAATCGAATGCACTCAAAAGGGATGTTGTGGGAAGTGAATAAAATCAAACCCATAAGCAGGGGAGGATAAAGCCCGCCTTCCCTCCCTTCCTTCCTCCCTCCCTCCCTCCCTCCCTTCCTCACTCTTCCCCCGGGTGAGGAAGACTTCCTTATATTTGTTTGTTTGTCCAAGTAAAGAATCTATTGTAAAAGAACAGCTGTGTTTGTCGCTCTGGCCCTCTATCTGCCTTTGTGCACATGTAATTGCAACGTTGTAAACATTGTCCAAATTGTCTTGTTCTTTTTGTTTGACAGTATGTCGAAGACAGTTTCCTTGATTACAATGTAGTAACTAACCATGGTCTTAATGCTGGCATAACAATTCATGAAACGCCTTGGCTAATCTCCTCTCACTCGTCCCGGCAGTTGGGCATTTAGACTGTTTGCCGATTCTCACTGCTGTGAGTGAATGTGCAGTGAACGTATGCATGCGTACAGCTTGGCTTTCTTTTAACAGTTTCCCGGTCTCCATCCTCAGAAACGGGCTTGCTGATTCAAAATACATATTGACTTTCGACATTCTGGCCAATCCCTTACATCATCACCGTATCATGTGGCCCGTCTGCACCGCCCCCGGCGCTACATTGTGGTTCGGTCTCGCTGCCAGCTCGCCAGTGTGGGGAATTGGGATTTCAAATGCTTTCTCCTGGCATCTGACTTCTTGAATTTTATATAAATCAAGCTGCAAGGAAGAACCTTAGGAAAAAGCGCTACGAAATTAAAGAATCAGGAAAAGAGGGAAAAAGTGTGTGTGTGTGTGTGTGTGTGTGTGTGTGTGTGTGTGTGTGTGTGTGTGTGTAAGTAAAAGTGTTACTAGCCCAGGAAACGAAGATGGAAGGCCTTTGAAATGTTATGTCATCTGTCATTCATTGAAGCGGTCTTTGGGTCAAAATCAGGTCAAGGGCGGTTGGAATGGAGCCTGGAAGGAGAGTCTGGTTTCTGGCCTGTCCCTTTCCTTTCCTGTTTCACTGGAGCTTTAAAGTATCTGAGGACCGTCTTCCGCGAAAATGCTTCATTGTCTCCCGTCCACAGGGTCGTGGGTTTGTCCATAAGTCACAGGGCTGCTGCGAGTCCCAGCATTTCAGCCCCTCTCTCCACTCTGTCTCCACAGCGGTGACTGTAGAATCGGCCCAATTTCAGGGGAAGTCTCCCCAGAAAACCGAAACCGTGCATTGGTTCTGCACTTTTCCCTCAGCGCACCTCGCTGGGGTGTGGGTGAACACCAGCACGCAGGTGACGTCACAGGCCCACACAACCCCGGTGTGTCGGGCCCAGCGGCAGCTCCTCAAGGGCTTCGGGCAATGATCACTGGCCCTTTGTCTGTCTGTCATCTGCTTGTGCCTTTGCAGACAAGCGGGTGGGACACACCAAAGCTTTTAAAATAAAGGCGATGAACTGAAGTGGGTGAAAGTTCTCTGCGGCATTACTCTGACCCTGTGAGTTGGGGAAGGTCAGTTTCCTTTCTGTTGGGATTCCTCTGCTTATGTTTGCTCGGGCCCCTCTCCGCCTCCGGGGTGGAATGCCACGTGGCCATCCTTCTTCCAGACCCGGGCTTCCCCATCATCCCATTTCTGTCAGCTCCGTGCCATTTGGTTTGTGGGTACAGGCGACACAGCCTTGTCTCTGTGCTCTTGGCCTCCAGGGTGGGTTGCAGTGACATGTACATTCCCGTCTCATCCCATTCCTCTGCATCTCTCAGCCTAGCTCATGTCTCTGGACCTGCTGTATCTTTTCTAACTGCTTTCTGTCCTCGGTTTAACTCTGGTCTTTTATCAGTTTATTTTCTGGAAACGGGACCTCCCATTCCTTGCAGGAGGCCTCAGTGAATACCTGTGGGCGGGCAGGTCCCTTCCCAATCCCAGGCTGGCTGGCTGCCGTTTTGCTCATCCGCCACCAGTCCAGTTATCTCCCCTTATCCGTCACTTCAGCAAGGGCTAAACTGGCCTCACTTTCACCCCAGATGTGCAGACCTGTTGGGGGGGTGGGGGAGACATTAAGGTTTTTCATCTTTACAGAACTTCAGGGCTTTGAGCATGGGATGTGCCCCCGTGTTTCAAGGTGGCTCTGTCTTTTGGAGCCAGGCTGTTGATACACTATGTTGGGGAAATACGCATTGTCGCTTGCGGTTGGTGTGGGGAGGGGACCCAGAGGTTCAGAAGAAGAACCTGCCATTTTACTCAGTATTAAACCACGTCAAACCATTGTTGGAATTTCAAAGGCACGTCTCACCCCTTGGCTCCCCTGGAGTCCCCAGAGGGGCGGCGCCTGCCTCTCCGGTCCCTGTGCAGGGTGTTTCCTTAGAATGCTGACACAGGCATCTCCCCACGAGTGTGCCGGCTGGTCTCCACTGTTGTAGAAAGAGCAGGAATCTTCCTTCAGAATAACTGCCCTTGGCCTTGGCCTTGGCCTTGGCCTGGGGTTACTGGTCCTGCCTCGCCAGTCTCTGCCCACTGAATGGCTTGCCTGTGCGTGGTGTGGAGTTGCCCGTTCACGGGCCTCGTATACTCTTTCCAGGGCTGCAGGCCGTGCCTGAGGTCAGCTTGATACCATCTATTCTGGGCAGATCCCCGCAACTTGGCCAAGGCCAGCTGACCCTTGGGCACTAACAGAGGTCACACGCTGTGCAGGAACCTGAGGCTGGGGCGCAGAGTTGATGGGACCCAACATGGGGGCGCTCAGGCCGGAGGCAGTGCCCCTTGGATCGTTCCCATAGACCTGCTGAGCCGTGTTGCCCCACGCCCCCTCCCTGCCCTGCAACCCACCTCTCCCCCCTCACTGAGGGCCCCAAATGAATAACTCTCTGAGTCTCAGCCTCACTGGGTTTTCCTTCATAAAAAAAGCATACTTTTCATTCCCTCCTGGCACCTTTTTAACGAATTCCGTTTGTTATGTCTTTAGAAAATACAGAACTCACAACTGAGAGTTGCCGCGCATGGCCACGCAGTCTGGAGGCCATTAATAAAAAGGGAGCGAACAGGGCCCACAGCAAAGCAATATTTTCAGCCACGGCGCAGCCTCGTCATCCGTGCAAGGGTCAGGGGGAAACCTGCAGAAACGCCCCGGGAGCCGCGCAGTCTGGGAGCACCGGCGGCTCGGGGCCTTTGATGCGCCCGCTCTCCCGTGGGAACGATCTCTGCCCACCGCCATGCCTAACGCCCGTTGACCCCCGCGGGCGCAGGCGGCGTTTGCAACTTGACAGAAAAGCCAGTGTTTGGCTTGATATGAATGTGAACAAGTCGGGCGGCAGTTCATCTTGTTTATTCTTCAGTTCATCGGGATTTTCTTGGTTAACTATTTTCTTGGTTAACTTGATTTCCATTTCAAAGTCATCCTTGAGTCTATTCTTTTGGTTGCTTAAGGGGGAAATACAGACAAGAATTAGGCTTTTAATTCATTGAACTGCAGATCCAGAGTGAGTCCAGGGACCATGGGAACGAGCCCCCTTGACTCCAAGAGTTTGAGTTTCATCGAGTTCTGTTCTATAAACCCTGCAGCAAAGAGGTGCCCACACTCCCACCCTCTCCTTCAACCACATGGAAGAAGCCTCACTCTGAGGGCATGTTGCTGGGGCTCCCTGCCACTGTGCTGGACCCACAGGCCCTCCTCCACCTGGGCCACGCCCCCGTCGGGGGTGCCGCTGTGGCCTGGCGGGCTGCTCAGGTCGGGGGGCCTTGGAGCCACTAGGGCCCGGACTCTTGCACAGAAGCTTCAAGGTCAGCGAGCCGCCTGCTTGTTGGACATAGAAGGATGTGGGGATTTCAGAATGTGGGATGTGGAGCGCCAAAGATTAATTAAGTGTGTAATTGAGTTTACAGAGTGGTTAAGCAAGAGGAATGCAGCATACAAAAAATGGGAGTGTGCCTGAGCGGAGCACTGAGTCGTGGGGGATCAGATACTTGTGGGAGACAGCATGCAAGCCCTGCACCGCTCCCGGGTTGTTGGAAGGCCGGGCTGCCCTCCGCTCAGCCACACCCGCTCCTTCCTCTTGGATGAGTTTTCCATGCAGCTGCAGCCCTCTGACCTTCTCCCACCCCCGCTGCCGTGGCTGCCAAAGCCAAGGGAGCAGTACGCCCCTCATGGGGCAGGCTCAGTTTCCCCTGCAGGTGCAGAAGCGAAGGTGATCCTTGAGGCCATCTGCTGCCAGGGGCTGGTCTACCACCACCGTCCCCTGCCCCGTAGCTTGCGAGCTGTACTGAAAACCAGGAGAAAGTAGAGCATGCGGGGCAGCGGGCCACTGTCTGCTCAGCTTCCTCCATCACTAGCCCAGTCTGCGTAGCACATCCCTGGGCTTCGGCTCTCACCCCGCTCCGACGGGTCCGAACACTGTCCGTGTGGCGGTGGCTGACTGTGCGGGACTTTCCTTCCTGGTTTAGTTTCCCAGCCCGCTTCCCCACGTCCCAGGTGGACCTGTGAAATGCAGGCCTAGTTTCATACATGCATAAAGGCACGCACACAGCTCGTCCATCCCAGACCTCCATGGTCGGCGTGATGGGCCTAACCCACAACAATAACATACATTTCCACCCACACAGGGTTGGCTTTTGGGTTACCCACTGCTGAGGCCCTTTGCCCCGTGACCTCTTACCTCAGAGGTAACCTGAGCTCACAGCGGCGTGGAGTGCCAGAGCGGGGCTTCCTTTCCACCTTCATGGAATTAACAACATGTCAGTGCCCCTGGGCACAGCCCGAGGCCCCTCCACACGCAGTGTGACAGCAGCCTTCCAAACAGCCCTCTGTCACACGGGCCTCTCCTGTCCCATGTTCCGGGAGGGCCGCTGGTATCGGATGCACAGAGATGCTCTGTTCATTGTTTCACGCTGGATGCCCTGTGGATATTTTCTCAGTGAGGTCCGTCACTCAGAAAAGAGGGGAAAATACTGTGTAATGATTTCACTTATCACATGAGTGAGCTTCTGCCACCTTTAGAGCAATAAAGTAAATTCATTCTAATTTCATCCTAACCACAGACAACCCTGCTGCAAATTACCAAACAGCAGGCATTTACAGGGATAATAAATGCGATTTTTATAAAACCAGCTCTGCCCGAGCAACAAATGTGCTCTCTCCAATTTATTTAGGCAGCGTCCTTTCGTTCTGATTATGATAACAGTTCACAGCACACCGCGTCTAGCAAGTGGTTCCGAGTGCGCTCTGTAAAAATGCACAGAGACCCTGGCATCAGAAGCGAGCTGCAGATCTGTGTGGCGAATCCTGGCTGATAAACAGCACGGGGTTGCCAGGTGTCTGTGCAAATTGCTTAGTTTAGACTAGAGGTTAGTAAAATTAGAATCAGCTGTGTTCTTCTGATTTACTTATCATTCATTCACTCTCTTTAGAAAACATTAAATTCGTCAGTCAAATTTGAAAAGCAGCAGGCTTAATGAGCCGGAGCTTCCTTATTGCCCTTATTTGTGACAGCCAGGTTTACAGGAAAGCAGGGAAAACGCGCCACTTCCAGTAGGTGGGCTCCAAGTTCAAGTGTCTTCTGATTAACTAGGATGAGCGATTTGGAATGCTTGTGTGCATTTGCCTGTGTTAGGACAGGGCTTGTTTTTCTGCCTTCTCTGTGCCTTCGTCACTGGCTGCTCGTTAAACGTGCAGAATTGAATCATGCGTGTTAGTTAAATTTAGTGTCATTTTGGACCCAGTTATGCGTTCTGAAGGGTCAGCCCTCGCCGCACTCTGAAGCTCTGGCGTTCCCATCGCGGGACTAGTTCGGGAGACGGGGCCGTCAGAAAGCCCAACACGCTGGGCTAGCAGCTAGCCGTGTCCCCTGTGCCAGATTCCAAAAAGAGCCGCCTTTTGAAGAATTCTTTCCAGTAAAGGGAAGAGCGATAGTGGGGTAGTATCAAAAGGTTGTTGCTTCACAGTAAAAGTCATTATCCTGAGACTTAAGCTGAAGAAAAAAGCAGGTCATCCTTTCTTCTTCAATAAAACCTCCTCTTTGTCCATGTTCCTGAGACCCCTGCACTTGTGGGGCTAAACAGAATCAGAAAGAGGGTGCGTGTTTGCAGGAGGAGACGGTGGCGAAGATCAAGAGGAGGACTGGGGGGCTCAGCGAGGCCCGGGTTTCTGCATGGTCGCTGAGTCCTTGATGTCAAGCCCTTCTCTCTAGGCCTGCCTTCAGGCACCTCCCCAGGCCCCCTCAGACCTTCTTAGCCCTGCTTCACAGAGGCCACCGCAGCCGCCGCTGGCGCAGCTGCCCCAAGTCCCCGGGAAGGTGGACGGCGCCTGCAGTACCTGTGACAAGCACTCGGATGAGTGTGGTCCCCGCTGGGCCTGCTTGGCGAGGAGAGCAGGTGTGTCTTAGCGGCCTGCTGGCCCACGCCTTTGCTGGCACGGTAAGCTCCCCCGACTCCGTTTCACCACCAGTTGTAGCCCATAACTGATGTGCACACATGCGCCCCATCCGCATCCTCACCACCAGGCACGGTTCTCAGAGTCAGGGACACAGCGGGGACCAAGAGAGAAGGCAATTCTTGCTTTGCCGCAGCTCGGGCTCTCACGGGAGCCTGGTCATAGTGGAGCACTTGGGGCTGTTGCCTGGGTGTGTGCGTAGTGTCTATATGTTTAAGGGCCCCAGTGACCCCGGCATCATGCCGCCCGTGGTGGGCTCACTTCCTGAGCCCTGCTCTCTGCTGTTTCTTGGGCTTCTCCTGCCCGCCGTCTTTCGGGTCAGCTCTGTGGGAACTAAGCCTCCTCCAGCCCCTCAGGACCCCCTACAACGTGGCAGTCACTTGCCTAGAACCCTAGGACTGAGGTAGTGCTGAATTCTGCCAGGGACAGGAGACTGGGTAGTGAGGACGGGGACACATATCTGTCTTCATCAAGGTAGCTCTTTCCAGCCCGATCCGCCGCGGCGTTCACGGCTCCTTTGAAAACGTTTTGCAGATTTGCACCACACCAGAATTTGAAGTCTTCCGGAAGGCATGGGTCCGAGAGACCGTCAGCTCTGACGGCTCTTGCGCACCGTGATACTCCAGAAGTCCACCCGGAGGCTCAGGGAGGCATCTTCTGGTGTGTCCTCCATGACACCCCTTTTGTTTCCTACACCGTTCTTCCAGCCAGAGGAACTGGACTCCATCAGAGATCGGCAGGGAAGTGGCCCCTGGATCTCTTCTGACTGCTGGGGAGCCGTTTTAGATGTTGCTTGTTCGTAGGGATGATGTTTGGGACACGTTTTGATTATAGCACCTTAATTTCTCCCCTCCATCCCCGACCCCCATTTCCTTGTCTATCTTTCTGGCTCCCGTTCCTGCTCTCAGAATCCATGTGTTTAGGCCCCATCAACCAGGGAAGGAAATGGAAGATTTCCCCGGTGACAGGGGGCCACCTGCAGTCTCCAGGGCCCCAGGGACAGTGACGTGGAGACGAAATCAGGCTTCAAAGGCCTAGGGGAGCTCTCTGGTGATGGTCCCTTGCCGACGGAGGTGCTGTTGACGTGCCGTCATAAAATGAAATATCCACCCCTCCAATTACTTACGCTTCCTCTGTTTAATTATAGTTCGAAAATGAGATCATCACCAAGCTGGATCACGAAGTGGAAGGAGGCAGAGGAGATGAACAATACAAAGTGTTATTTGATAAAATGTAAGTGTTGATTAGCAGTGGGTGGGGCTCGCATCGGAGTGGGGACAGAGAGGCTGTAATTAGACCACAGCGGACTTCGCAGCCCAGGGAGAATGAAAGCGTGTCCGTGGCGGAGCCTGTGGCGAGCGGCGCCCCTGCCCGGCCCCGGGCACTGACCCCCCGCACCTGTGCGTTCTGCAGCCTGCTGGAGCACTGCCGCAAGCACAAGTACCTCGCCAAAAGCGGGGAGGCGTTCGTGAGGCTGGTCGTGCGCCTCATGGAGAGGCTGCTGGACTACAGGACCATCATGCACGACGAGAACAAGGAGAACCGCATGAGCTGCACCGTCAACGTGCTGGTGAGTGGCACGCCGCTCCCGTCCCGGGCTTCCTGGGGGCCCTGCGACGTGCGGCCGAGGGGCTTCCCGGGACAGGTGTAGCGGCCCTTGCTCGTTTCCTCGTCTGTGGGAGGGAGGCCATGAGGCAGGACCGTGTGCAAATGTGCTCGAAATACATCTGCGGGTCCCTCTGCAGCACCCGGGAAACCCTAAAGTTAAAAATTGAAACAAAGGACACAAGGGATTGATGCCGTGTACGCCTGTTGTCAGACTTCCTCTAGAACCCATGCTGTGGTTTTTTAGAGAATGGAATCAGTGGAACATTCCACGTTCTGTGGCTCGGTGCTGTTCTACTCTCCCTTGTATTTAAAACAGTGAATGAAAATGGAAGAAGAAGAGACACGAGCAGCCCTCTGTCCAGCGAGCTAAGTCCCCTAAGCGTCCCCCGGCTGCCTGTATGGTGACCGTGGCTCCCAACGGACAAAAGCGTGTCTGTGGGCACGTGTCCTGATAATGACGCAGTCTGTAGTGACTGGACGGTAATTCTGTTCTGCCGCCTGGTTCTGCAGTGCAGTTCGGCCGCCCATACATCCATCTCCATGTCAGGTCGACTCCTTTTCAGATACAGGTTCCTCTCCGGGGCCCCTCCACCAGGCTGATTAAAGTGGTTCCGACTGGAATTCTAAAAGCCCTAGGGTCTGCGTTAGTCACGAGGGAGTACAGAATGAAAATAGAACGCAGAGCGTGCATTCTGAAAGGTCAGTGCACAGTGGGGGATCGGAGCTGGGGACTGGTCCCCGTGGAGTGGCTCGGAGCCCGCACCCACGTCAGGCCCCCCCCCCCCCCCCCCCCCCCCCCCGTGCAGAGGGGCCTGTGGGCGGCAGGACACTGCGCGCAGAGCCCGTGAGTGGAGCGTCAGAGCAGCGGAGCTTCCGCATGGAGACGCGCAGGATCTGTTTAGAAACTGGGCTTTGAGACAGCGTCCTTGGTGCTGCAGAGGCTTTGAAGCCCTGGGGAGGGACCGGAACTCGGCCCAGGCAGCAAACAGGAGGCACTTCCCTATCTCGGGGGAGGGGTGACGGTCCTGCGGCTGCGTGAAATCGTAAGGGAGAACAATCGAAGCTCAGGAAAGGATGAACAGCTGCGAGTTCCTGCGGGTGGTGCGAGCCGGGGCCTGTGCCCTCTGGCGAGGCAGGGTCAGAGGCGATGGCCGGCTCTTGGTTACGTTGCTCCAGCTGTCCACCAGCTGGAAACACTCTGGTTGCCCAGATGACATTGGCCTCTCAGATGCAGCAACACGTGGAAATCTTGGTGCGTCTTTCTGCATGCGCCCCTCTGACTCCCCGTGTGTGTTTATCGGGGCTTCTCCAAGAGCTCAGTAGTGGAGGCCATGTCCATTTGCGCTGATGAGGTCGAATAGGCAGTTCCGTCTCACTGGACCCCAGCGAGCCCCTGCGATGGTGACGTGCTGCTTCGTGTCGGGCACCGTTCCCATCCTGACCTGCGGTCCGGGCCGCATTGCCCAGTGGAGGCGGCTGCGGTGGTTTCTCACCTCAGGCCCTGTCAGGTGACTCTTCTGCACCTTTCCGTTGCCTCATCTGAGATAAATATTTGAAAGGTTCACAGAACTGTCCCCTTAAAGAAATACAACTTCTGTAGAAATGGCTGACCATTTTCTGGGTGGGCCTGACTCACCCAGAAAACAGTGCACAACACGCAGAGACCCCTGTCATTTGTGCTCGGTCCAAACCAGCCTCTCTCAGTCACGTGGCAGCCCGTCCTTGGGCTGTGTTTCCGGGTGTCTGTGGCCCGGCGCAGAGCTGTCCCGGCGACGTGTCTGTGACGATGGGCGTGCTCTGTGGCTGCTCTGTCGCCACAGCAACCCGAGCCCCGGCTCCCAAAGCAGGGCAAGTATGACCGAGGCAGGGACTTTAACTTCACGTAACGTCAGTGACCCTTACTGTGTGGTTGGACCCATGTGGCCAGTGGGCAGCGTGCTCAACCGTTCCGGTCAAGAATACCATGTTGCCTTCTTTGGCTCTTGGCCAGGCTGAGCCCGGCATGCCTGAAATCGTGTGACCGTGCTGGTGCCCAAATTTGGGATCTTCTTATTTCATTTTTCTTACTTCTGATGAGATTACAATGGTTAAGATGTCGGATCTTTGGATGGGACCTTGTCTTAACAGCAGGCAGGGGACTTTCCAATGACAGAAGTGGACTGTAGCCATCACAGCATTTAAAGTGTAGGAAATGTAGTCATTGGAGTCGCCCCTCCCCCGAGGAGTGAAGGAGCACGTCCCTTGGTTTTGCCCCGCATGTGACTTGATGGTTTCAGTCCCAAGGGCTGGGCCCATTGGCTGGGTTGGCCGCCAGGTGAAGAACTGTGAATTTTTCACATGCATGTCACACTTTTTGTAGAACAGGTTTCTTAAAAGCGTTGTGGCTTGATTTTTCAGAATTTCTACAAGGAAATTGAAAGAGAAGAAATGTACATAAGGTAGGTGGGCATCATGCTTGTCCGTGTGTGTGCTCTGCGTGTCTGTTGGAGTGGCTGTTTGTCAAGCCCGTGCTAAGCGGTGTTTTCAGACCACGGGGGTTCATGTCGTGGGAAATTGTGGCACCCAGGGACTGAGTTTGGTGTGGCGCCCACTGTATTTGGAGCCCGGGTGCCTTTTGCCCAGGCCAATGCGGAGATTTGGGGGGTCGTGCTTAGCCAGCTCAGAAGCAAAGACATAAGTGATTCTTTCACTTCCTGACCGGCTCGTATGGCCCTTTTGAAAAAAGGCAACACCACAAATCGTAATGCTTCGCAGCAAGCCATGGGTTCAAATGAGAAATCCAGTTTTAACGTGACCGGAAACAGGCAACGTGAGTATTTTTCAGTGCGTTCTTACTCTGGCACCGCAGTCTTACGTTCCGTATCGTCTGCTGGATCTCTGTCCACCACGGAGTGAGCGGCCTTCTTCTCGAGAGTGGCAGGATGTGGCTGAGCCCCTGTCTTCGGTCACTTTTAGGGGCCAAAGTCAAAGGTTCAGCAAGATTCTCACTTAAAAGGCCAGATAAGGGTATAATCCACGTGGCATTAGCGCTTGATAATGGGTTTATTCCATCAAGCATGATTTTCTACCTTCTGGTTTTTAAGATTTTTTTTTAGTTCTTAAAAAAAGTAATAATATTGAGAAAATAATCGTTTCTTTTATCGAAAAGCAACCTTTATTTCTTTTATTAGGGATTTTATTTGTTTATTTTTAGAGGGGAAGGGAGGGAGAAAGGGAGAGAAACATCAATGTGTGGTTGCCTCTCGCACGCCCCCTACTGGGGACCTGGTCTGCAACCCAGGCATGTGCCCTGACTGGGAATTGAACCGGCGACCCTTTGCTTCACAGTCTGGCACTCAGTCCACTGAGCCACACCAGCCAGGGCACAGCCTTTATTTCTTTAGGGCAGACACAGTCTTTGCTTCATATTCGCTGTGATCATCGGAGTTCTTGCTTTCTCACAGATTTGGGTTTTTGTGGATTTGTGTGTGTGTGTGTGCACATGTGTGTGCTTTTGGATTCAATTGTAATGTAAGAAACCACAAGCATTGTGTACTCTCATTTCAAACGTGTGGAGAAAACTCTGGAAAAGTCTGGAAAGGAACCAGAGTCCTCGAAGTGTAATTCTACCTCCTTGTTCTAGCTTCAGTCTTGTCCCAAAAAGTGAGGACTTAAATTTTTAAAAAATGATTGTCTGTTCCTGTTGAGGGTCTTCTTAAGCACGTTCTGCGGCAGTGTCCGCAAGACGTCACGAACTGTGAGCGCCGTAAAAGGAGAGGCGAGGGACGGTTACTGCCGAGGGGAGGATACAGCTCTCGCCGTCGGCGGCACGGATCATTCGGTGACACTTTCGAGAATGGGCTGTGCTTTATCGTCTCAGGTACCTGTACAAACTGTGTGACCTGCACAAGGAGTGTGACAACTACACCGAAGCGGCCTACACCCTGCTTCTCCACGCCAAGCTTCTGAAGGTAAACGCGGAGTCGCACGCACTTCCCTGATGCCTCTGCCGTTACAGACGCTGAGATGACTTAAAACTGTGTCTTTCTGTGGCATTTTAGTAAACGTGTAGGCTAAGGATGTTGTCTAAATGCAGTGACATAAACAAAGGTATTTAGGGAGTATCTGGATGGTGGCGTTGGCCCGGTGGACACACATTTAACAAGATGTCCCAGCAAGTTGTCAGCGGGCATCGTAAACACATAAACACCCAACGCAGGGCAGCCAGCAGTTCCTTCTTCCCGCCTGGGAGGCTCAGCGATGGTGGAGATGGCGCCAGCAGGGAGGAGGCCCTGTGCGGGGGCAGCGGGGTCCAGGCGGGTCACATGCTGACCTGTCCCAGCAGAGCCCAGGGACCAGGCCACGCGGAGGGATGCCGGCACCACCTCCGGTTTTCTGTTTTAACATCAGCAACGCAGGACAGCGTCTTCCTCATCCTGTTCTTAGTTTTAAAAGCACAGAAAATAGAAAAATTAGAAACCAGGTGAACAAGAACAACCAGGAACTAGAACTTAGCGCGTGACCCTCCGTAACCCACTGCTTACTCAGGGAGCCCTGTCTCCACTCGCGGGCCCGCCGCCCCCTAAAGCCCAGTGAGAGAAAACCAGCTGAGGTCACGTGGCAGCGGGCACGAGCAGAGTCTCCTGGGTGATGACAGGCTCGAGGCCGGGCTCCGTCTGGATGCCACGTCAGTTGTCATCGGCAGCCCCTTGACTTCACACTGTGCGGAGCTCCCAAGCACGGGAGGGAGATTTACACGGCGTGAAGGGGGAGTTTGGGGTGGGCGCCTCCCACCCCAGCCATCCCACTATGAATTCCAACAGCCCCCATGTGTCAGGGACCCAGATTTCAGGAACAGAGCACTTTGGCAAATAGGAAGAAATTTCTTTTACACCAGGAAATTAAAGTAAGGCTGACAAACTGCTCGCCACCGTTACGCTCTCCCCTCAGGCATGAGCGCTGATCCTGCCTGTGCGTGTAGAACACATAGGCGTGCGCTAGCTGCCATCGGTCGCACCCTTGAGTGTGTGCCCCCGGGGGGTGCTCACAGCCTGGGCCCATGGCCCGATTGCATCGTCCTCCACTGAGCTCTGAATTCTCCGGTGAAGTGGCCGCCGCTCCGTCCTCTCTCTTCCTACCTTTCACGTCATTACATTTTGCAACCTTTCCTAAGTAGGTTTGGATCCGGCCACGAATGTGAATTGTTCTGGTTAGTCAGCGCACTGAAGAACATCATTTGTATCGTTATGAAAATTCTTCTCAGTGTAACAATGACAAGTGCGTTCTTGGTCCTTAACTGAAACTCCTCAGATGGAATCTTCCTTTTGGGTTAAGGACACTTTGTCCACGAACAAGGGTGATAAAAGCAGTTGACTCTAGCCTAGGAATCGAGTTCTTACAGCTCACTGTTTACAAGGAAGTTATGAGGACCTTTGCTTCCCTCCTCAGTTTTTTAAGTGATTTTAATACTCAAAGAAGTCATATGAAAACTGAATGTTCTTATCCATGCTCATTTATGGTAGTTACATTTCAGAATCCCCTTAAAGTTTTCCTTGTATCCCCCCAAAGTAGAAATCTAGCCATGCAGTGAAAGCTCCATAATTAATACGGTTATAACTTCCAGTTGTGGCCAGGATCCACGAGTCCAAGTTCATGACGAAAAAATGTGCAGAGCAGTTACACGGGGGTTCAACCCGCAGCCCGCGGGCTGCATGCAGCCCAGGACGGCTGTGAGTGCGGCCCAACACAAAATTGTAAACTTACTTAAAACATGATGAGACTGTTACTGTGATGATGTGTTGCAATGTATTTAATGTGTGGCCCAAGAAAACTCTTATTCCAGTGTGGCGCAGAGATGCCAAAACGTTGGCCACCCTTGCTTCCTTGGCATGCCTGGAGCTGGGAGCCATTCTGGCCAGCTCTGCCCCTGTGCCTCGGAGCCCTGGGCCCAGCCAGCCGTGCCCCAGGACCGTCTGGCTGCAGGAGTGTGGGGAGGGGTGTGTGCTGAGAGCGAGCCTCTCAGGGATCCCAGCTGGCTCCCCAGAGCCTGCTCACATTCGCACAGGCCAGTCCTTTCGTGCCTGTGCCCCATGTCACTATGGTACCTGGCTTTGTTCTGCCTCTCCAGCACCTCCCACGTGTCGTGTCCCCCCTAAAGTGTGGGCCACAGCAGGTCCCATTGCTCCGAATGTGGCCTGACGAGCACTGAGTCCAGTGGGACGCCCCCACGCCCACTTTGGTCCAGGCGGCCTGGGCACATGCTGCTTTCTTTGCAGCACCATCACTGTCACCTCGGGGAAGAGTGCCAAGCTCCACCCCCCGGGCCGACTGATAAGCCAGCCCACCCTGACAACTTGCTCCAGGGAGTGTCCCCGCCCCCCCCCACCCCCCCGCCCCCCCCGCCCCCCCGCCCCCCCCGCCCCCCCCCGCCCCCCCCCCGCCCCCCCCCCCCCCCCCCCCCCCCCCGTGTACAGCCTCCCCTCCCCTCGCGCTGCCCATGAAATCTTCTCTGCGGGTTATTTAGCCTCTCGCTCTAGTTTGCAGCAGCGCTGTCTCTGGGTCGGCCCCGCTGACCTGCCCTTGACTTAGGTCCTTACACACAGGAAGTTCTCACCAAACAGTGAATTGTGTGGACCCCTATCCTTAATGTCCTCGACCTGTTGAGCCTACTCACACACTGCTTTTGCCCTAGTGGTCGGAGGATGTGTGCGCGGCCCACCTGACCCAGCGGGACGGGTACCAGGCGACGACCCAGGGACAGCTGAAAGAGCAGCTGTACCAGGAGATCATCCACTACTTCGACAAGGGCAAGGTAAGGGAGCGCGCTCGGCCTGTCTCCCCCGCGCGCTCACCTTCCTGCGGCGTGCGCTCGCTGCTTCACGCACGATGCTGGTGGGACCGCACATTTGTTACTAGTCATGTGTTGGAAGGATTGATACGTGCTTCGAAGTAGAAATGTTTACAAGCAATCGCTCTTTCATAGACGCTCTGCTGAAAGTGAGGACCAAAGTCGCAAGTATTTTTACAGCACTTGCCAGGGGGAACCGGCCATGTGGAGGGTTCCCGGGCGCTTACAGCCAGTGTCATCCTCGGACCTGCGTTTTATTTTATTGTTACTGAAACGTTAATCCCATGGTGGCCTCTAGATTAATTGGCTCAAACAAAGCCGTGTGTTCCGTTGACTCCTGCTAGAAGGAAAGCCCCATGGATTTGATCAGCCAGGGACAGACTCGTGCCTGGGTGGGTCCCTGGTGGGCTCGTGGGGACCGGAGGGGCAGTCCCTGGTTTTCAGAGGGGGCTTACTGCAGCTGCAGGAGCCGTTGCGCACCGCCACCAAAGTGGCCCCGGAGCGCCTTCCGCGGCCCCATCAGGATTCCTCCTGGAGTGCTGCGTTTTCTGTTCTTCACTTTGAGAAAAGTGACCGGAGAATCCCTCGCAGGCCCCTGTGTGAATGTCCTAGGGCCACTATCGCCAGGGACCACTAAGTGGTGGCTTTCAGCAGCAGAACTCACTGTCACCATTGTGGATGCCGGGGCCCCGCTGGCTGCGGGGTGACAGGCGGGTCTGTGCAGGCCCTTCCCGTAGATCCCAGGGGTGCTGGCAGCCCTGGCCGCCCGTGCTGAGCACACTGCCGCTGCGTCCCCGCCTCCATGGTCATGCGGCACTCTCCCTGCATGTGTCTCTGTGTCTGGACTCCCCCCTCTGAGGACACCAGTCGTTGGGTTGGGGGCGCTCCTGGTCCAGTCCGACCCATCTCGACCTGACTGCATCCGAAGGCCCTATTTCTAAGTGAGGTCAGGGCTTCGCATGGCTTTTGGGGACGCAGTCTACCCCAACAGCACCTATGTCAGGCAAGTTCGATGGCTGCGCCTGCTGGTGGCCGTTGATCTAACCAAACCCCTTGAAAAGATAGCGTATGTCTTATATTACCCTCCTGTCCTGGACACGGGACAAAACCCGAGAGATTTCGAGGGGCCTGTTGCCGGGGGCCGCTTGGAAATAAAGATCGGAAGTGTCTTGTGGATCACACCCAGTCCTGTGTTAGAACAGGATGTGTTTCTCCGTAAAAGGAGACGCTTTCGTGACTAGTTCCAATTACTAAAACCTGTTGCTCGGCAAACTGCTGCAGAGATGGCGCAGACGCAGCCGTCCCTTGTCCTACCGTGTGCCGGAGAAAGCAGTCAGGCGCTGCGGAACGGGCAGAGTCGGAGGTGGGGGCCCGGGGGCCAGGATGCCTGAGGGACCAAGTTCATGGTTGCTGCAGGAGCATGCGCCTTTGCTGACGGCCATTCTCAGCTCTTCAGTGGCCACTTACACCCTGATGGTATCTGGGTGGGCACCCGCTCCCACGGGGGCATCTCTGCCTGGTCAGTCTCAGGCTGAGGAGCGCCCCGACCCCCACCCCACCCCTGCCCTTCTGCTCCCTGGACCACCCCTCCAGACTATGACAGAGTGGCCGCTCCATCAGCTAGAATTGCCTCCAAGGCACCCGCCTCCTCTGCAGGCAGATCTGAGCTGCTCACCTGGCAGGCGAGGCCCTGGCGGGGGGGCTGCACCCGAGGTCTCTACCCGCCTCTGCTCACAAGGTCTCCCTTCTTCTGTATGTGCTCTGTGGTTCCGACCACCTGGCCTTCTTGCCCGCTGTCTCCACGTGGCATCCTGCCACCTTCTGGGGTACGTCCATGCTCTGCCCCCAGGGAGCCCTCCTGCCCCTCCCTCCAGGGAGAGCCCTCTCTCTGCCCTGCCTGGGAACTCCTGATGTGCATCCCATAGCCCCTACTCTGAGTAGCTCCCACTCTAAGGGCCCCCTGGGTCCCCTGGGGTCCTGTTGAAATGCACACTCTGGTTCAGGGGTCTCGGGGGGACCCTGAGCCTCTGCCTGTCTGAGCGGCTCCCAGCGCTGACAGTGCAGTAGGCGGCGCCCCCTGCATCTGTGTCTGTGACCCCCTGACGGAGCCCTGTGCCACAGCAGGCCGGGCACTCCGTCATTTTTCTAAATCAACTTGATTATTTAGAGTAGTTTTAGGTTCCCTGCAAAATTGAGAGGAAGGCACAGCGAGTCCCCACTGTCATCCTCATCACTTTGATTCATTAAATGGAGCGCATGCCGGCCAGTGCTGGAGCAAACACTGAGAAAGCCACCAGGACACACTGGCGCATCCTCAGGGCGGTCTTGCCCCCTGACCGAGCGCGAGCGGAGCCCCTGCGAGGCTGCAGTGTGAGTGCCCACCGTCCCCCTACCCGGGGCAGATTCCCGGCACCGCGCCTGCAGTGGATTTGGAGTGTGTGTCGTCCGAGGCTGCTTCCCGAGCCTGGCTCTGTCCCTGCCTGGTGCCACGCGCCTCGCAGAGGCCGTAGGTCAGACAAACACAAATCTCGCGAGAACAGGGCTGGCCTTTCCTGCCCCGACTCCTGAGCATCTGTTAGAAGTAACAGTCCTCGTGCAGAATGACTGCAGGGGTCCCCGGGGTGCACAAGCAGGGACAGGCACAAAGGCAGGGCCTTCCAGCCCCAGGGACAGTCCCTTCACGTAGGTGCAGGCACAGCTCCATCCAGGCCTGCGTTCTGAGTGAGTCTGCGGTGCAGGGTATTTAAATCATGAGGCTTAGGCTTGATTTGACCCTCATTTTAGGGGGGGGGAATTGCTATTCTGCTTCAAAGCCATCCACTCAGGTAAGGGGACTTAATATCACTGTTGAACTTGGGATCACAGAATTATAAAATGGAAAT
Organism: Desmodus rotundus; assembly: GCF_022682495.2. Lineage (NCBI taxonomy): Eukaryota > Metazoa > Chordata > Mammalia > Chiroptera > Phyllostomidae > Desmodus > Desmodus rotundus. Next base: position 3,179,211 of record NC_071390.1, on the reverse strand, counting down.
GAGGGGTGCAGAAGTGTGACTCAGGGATGGCTGTCACCTTATGTAATTAAGGACACCCTCATTATAGCCTCAGTGTGTGGAAACTTTGCGTGTCCCAGAGCTAATTCTCACTGTCTGAAGTGCACACAGCCCCCTGGCGGAAGTAGGGGCTGCAGATTCCAAGCAGGCTTGTCTCGGGGAGCCCTGGAGCACTCAGGCCACTCCAGTGGCTGGTGAGCTGGGACAGCATCGAGGCTGCAGGGACACTCAAGGCTCCAGTGGGAGGCTGGGGGTCGGATTCTGGTTGACACCTCTCTACCTTGTGCTCCGAATGCAGCCCCAAGTGGGTGCCCTGTGCCTTCAGATTGGACTTTCCGGCTTTTGAATTCTGTTATCTTTCTCTCTTTCTTCCGCACAGAATCACTCTTTTATTTCCCCCTTTTGAAAAGTTTCGATGTCTTTCAGCCTAGCCCCGAGTCCTTTTATCTTTTTCTTTCTCTCTGTACAATGTCATTTCCGCCTGTGTCTCCTCTCATTCTGTCACAGCTCTTCCCTCCGGGACTGACAGTCACCCCGGCCTCCCACATTGCACTTCCCCCGCCCCCGCCCTGGTCACGCATCCTTCTGGAAACCGTCTGCGGGGCTTTATGCTGGCAGACTGAGGGTGCTCTGGATTGTCTGTCTCCTCGTGTTTGGTTGGAGCCCTGTGGTTCCCAGGAAACCCTTTAATCCAAGCACTTCACTGGAAACCACCAGGCTGCTCTATGGAGGATGAGCCTAAACTAGTCCCGCCAGGAGGGAAGTGCAGGGGGCGGCAGGCCCCCACATTCACCGTCGTGAACCCCGCCCCAAATCACCAGCAGCCTGGCCGCTGCTGCCGAGGGCACCTCACTGTCAGCCCGTGTGACGTATGAAGCTGTGACTGTTTCTAACTACGGCTCCGTGCCGTCCTCTCTCAAAATAACCTCTCCCTGACAAAGTTCGCACTTCGCCTTGTGCCCAAGTCAGAAAAGGAGGCGTCTCGCATCATCCTGAGAACTGAATACAGGGACTTGGGAGCAAGTTTCTGTTTTTGTTCAAACGACTGGGTTTCTTTTCTAAGTGTTGGGGCTGAAATTTTCTCATCCTGTGAGTTTCGTCCTTGAAAACCAAGTCGTTATCAAGAGGAAGTGTGGGCGCAGACACCCTCTTTTTGGTTTATGCTCAGCATTTCCTAAATTTTCAAAAACCCTAACTTCTACAGAATCACTTCGATTCACCAGAACTTGGCCTGAGTGTTCAAAGAGATCATCTGTTCATAAAAAAAGAATCATTTACTATCGAAGCATGAGAAAAACCCACTTTAGAGCCAGTGACACCCAGGCTCCCCCGCGCTCTGCGTGCTCTCTAGGGAGCTATATCACGAATAAGCCTACTGTGTGCCAGGCGCTGCCCCTCGCCTGTGACTCACAGGGAGGAGAACGTGCCGGCCTGGCCTGGGGCTACCGATGGTCAGGTAAACACCCCGCCGCTCCTCCGGGCTGCCCCACTACCGGGCTCCAGGTCACCCTCTAACAGGCGCAGATGTGATTGCTTCTTCCAAGGAGAGAGGGAAGACGTCACCTGCAGAGAAGACAGCATTGAGCTGGTTCTTAATGGGCAGGATCAGTTTTGCCAGACGGTGCAGGATGGCAGAGAACAGGCCAGCCCCGGACAGAATGGGCCCCCGAAGGCGGCTCTCTCTGCTGCAGCAGCAGAGGCTGCTGCTGGCCACGGTGAGAACAGCCGTCCCTCCTCAGTGGGCAGAGACGTTCGGAGGATACACGCAGAGGGCTTTGGAAAGGGGCAGGAGGGAGGCCAGCGCCACCTCCCTCTTTTTCTACCCTGGGCTTCTTATTTTGTCTTTCAAAGTATTAAAGTGCAACTCTTATTTCCGAATAGCTCTTCTCTCACCAAAAATAGCCGATGGTTTCTTTGAGCCACAGCTATGTACAAAGTAGTTGGAGTCAGTTGGATGATTCAGTGATGAGTGAGGCCCTGGGTGGTCATCCTACTAAGAAAAGGCAGAGACCAGCGGGCGGCGAGGGCAGGGCCCGGGGAATGCCAGGTGTGAGCTCCACAGCCTGTGTGCCCAGTGGGAGCCTGGAGGGCAGGACTTGCCTTTCAAACCCTTTCTCACTCATCACGGCAGGAGGGGCCGGGGGCAGCTGCCAGTGCCAAGTGCTGGCACTGGGCCTCGTTAAGGGCTGAGTGTTTGCATCTCCCCAGATTCCCGTGTGAGAGCCCTGTGCACCACCACGCGATAGTTCCTGGAGGGAGGGCCTTCGGGAGGTAATTAGTGCAATAATTAAAGAGGAAGAGAGGGATCTTGCTCAAGGCCATGGGAGCCCACCGTGGGAAGTTCAGCTGTCTGCAAGTCAGGCGGAGAGCCTTTGCCCAGAACCAAATCTGCCAGCACCTTGACCTTGGACTTCCAGCCTCCAGAACTGTGAGAAATAAGTGCACTGTTGAAGCCGCCCTGCGGGGTTTTTTGGGTTTTTGTTTTAATAGCAGCTCAAACTAAGACAGTCATCAGAAGTAAGAACTTCGCAGAAAAACCAAGGTGAGGCGGGTCCACACCACTGTGTGTCCTTGGCCAAGTAACTCGCTTACTCGATCCCCAAATTCCTTATCTGCAATATGTGTGTGACACAGACCCGCCTGGCAAGGCGTGGGACTTACACAGGAAAGCGCAGGTGCGTGTTGCTGGACATGCTGTAGGCTCGAAAGCACTCTCGCGAACGATGAGGGTCCGCCCGCAGCAGTGGCGGATTGGAGAGATGGGACGCGTGTCTGGTGGGACGCTTTCCTGATTCCAAGCCAATGGCCTTCACTTCTGTTCAAGAAACGGTGTTGAGCAGGTCTGGAGCTCAGGCCCAGAGGTTCTGGTGCTGCTGGGTCTCTGCCCTCCGGGACGTGCGGTCTCTGAGGACTAGAGGCAGAGGGTGTTCCAACTTCGGTAGGGCTCCAGGTCGGAGAATCCTGGGCCCTTGAAAGAGAACAAAGGAGAGCAGAGGGCACCTGGGAAGGCTTCCTGGAAGAACAAAGTAAACCACTTTATTTTGTTTTTCCAAGGAAAGTAAGGGAAGTTCAGTGACGTGTTTCAACCAGTTGTTCCACAGGTGTCAAAAGTTTACCAGCATTTTAACAAACGTGTGTCCCCAGGAAGTGCTTCCTTCTAACGTGATGGTGGGCTTCACACCCTCATGTATTTTGCACGTGCAAAGCGGGCTTCCAGCAAGCTCTATTTCGTGCAGCGCTGAAGTGTGTCCTGCCCTTTCTGGCCATGGAAGCAGAGTGTTTCTCAAAGGGGACGATTTGGGGAAGCAGCGACATTGGCTCGCTGTGGCCTCTCATCACCCTGCGGTCCCTTTTCCTGGCTCCACGGCTGACAGCGCAGATGGGCTCCGGTGGCCGTGAGCTGACGTCAGCAGGACGGACAGTGGGCAGAGGCCACGTGACCCACGAGCCAGGTGGTGACCAGGTTACTCAGCGGGTGACCAGTCACAAGCCAAAGGACATGAGTCTCTAGTAACTGTCTTTTCCAACGTTGTTATCAGTATTTTCGATTTCGGCAAGCTTATTTCCAAGTTGTTTCACTATGGATGGTCATGTTGCTCTTTTACTCTTCGACCACAAGACTCAGGCTTCTCTCGCCCCACTTTCCTTTCCTCACAGATGTGGGAGGAGGCCATCGCCCTGGGCAAGGAACTTGCAGAACAGTATGAAAACGAGATGTTTGACTACGAGCAGCTCAGCGAACTGCTGGTAGGTCCTTCCTTCTCCCGACCTAAGTGAGCTCAGGGGCCTAGATGTGTTTTTCTGGCGTGTCCTGTTCCCTTCCCCTGTGGGGTTCTCCTGTGGCCCCGGCCGTCGTCCTGCATTTTGTCCAGGAGGATGGTCTTGACTCATCTGCTGGTTGATTGTGGCCCACGAGCCTTCACTTTTTATTGCCCACTGAGCTTTGGCCACAGACTCTGGGGCTTCCACAAGGGAGCGCTCTGTGAGCTCCTGCTGAGCCCCTCGCACACAGTGGTCCGGGCGGCCCGAGAGGCTCCTAGGGGGGCTGGAGAGCAGCCCAGGCCTGTCCCCACCACGGGAGCTGTCAGCTTCCGCCTCCTGCCTGCTCTCCACGTCATGGCCTGAATGGTGGTGTAAGATGTATCGTTACTTTAGAGCAGAATCCTGCCCTTTCACATGCTTGTGTAACGCGCCCCGCTACCTGATTAACACCGTGTTTGAAACTGCTGAAGACCAGCCACGTAATCAAAAGACAGGCCTTTTCCGGGCCACCGACTTGGTCATTGAAACACCCGTAAATCACAGCTGGGGGCTGAGTTTGGCCTTTTGGGTTGGATTTCCCGGCCAGCACGGTGGAGGGTAGGTGGAAATGCTGTCAGCCCGGGAGGTGAGGTCACATGCAGAGGCAGGCTCCAGTGCGCCCCAGCAGCTGCCCTCCTGGAATTGCCGGCGCCTGGCGCGCCCCCTGGAAGAGTCCAGGAGAACAGACTCCCCAGACTCTATTCAAACCGAGACGTGTTTTCTTCCTTCCTTCCAGAAGAAGCAAGCTCAGTTTTACGAAAACATCGTCAAAGTGATCAGACCCAAGCCGGACTATTTTGCGGTCGGCTACTATGGACAAGGGTTCCCCACGTTCCTGCGGGTGAGTTCGGGTTCTGTTTCGCCTGTGCCTGGCTGGCTCCCGGGGTGGGGACCCTCCCGCGCTGAGCAGGGTCTGGGTTTTGCACCCGTGGGTGGGAGTCTGACTCCGTATTCTCACAGCTCCTTGCTGAGCTTAGGGGGCCGGGGGCGGTGGGGGCGGTGGGGGCAGGGCGCGGAGCTGACGGTATTTGACTTGATTGCATGTGGACTGGCATCGGATTTTTCCTAGGCGGGACTCTCCTTCAGAGATTTATGTGTACTTTCGAACCTGTGGTAAAATGCACATGAAATGTATCGTCTTGACTGTTTAAGTGCGCAGGCCAGTGGTGTGAGTGCATGCGCACCGTTACAGCACCCCCTCCGCCATCCCCTCCACACCTTTCTCATCCTCCCGCACCGGAAGCCCGTCCCAGGGAACCCTCACTCCCCCTGCCCCCTCTCCCCACCCCGGGCCCACCATCCCGCGCTCTGCCTCTCTGACTCTGCCAGCTCTGGGGCCTCCTGCAAGTGGACTCAGACTGGATTTGTCCCTCTGTGTCCGGCTTGTTTCTCTTAGCCTAACGTCCTCAGGGCTCATCCACGGCGTAGCAGGTGACAGAACTTCGTTCCTTTTTACGGCTGCACGATACTCCATTGCGCAGATGGACCACATTTCGTTCACCCACCGGTCCTCTGGGTCCTCTGCTGGACATCGGGGCTGTGGAATAACACGCTGTGAGCACGTGTGTTTTCCACTGTGTGAGAACCTGGGGTGTGGAGCTCCCCTGCTGGAAGACAGGCACGGGCGCCCAGGTGCCTGACGTGAGCCGGACGCCCGCACCCCGAGCTCCTGAGGCAGAGGAGACGTTGTGTGCTCAGATGCCGCCTGGCCTCCTGGTGGAGTTGTTTGGAGTTTCTCTGAAACTCGCTCTCAGGTGCCGTTGGCCAGTGCGTCATGAGTGCCTGTCATTCTTTAATGACACACGGTTTTCTCCTACCCTGGGGGACCAGGCGTGAGTTGCTGCTTTTCTAGAAGCCGGCAGCTGGGGCGCAGCTGTCTGGGACAGTGAGGTCCAGCAAGGACACGTCCCTCATCCCAGGGCTGTGTTGCTTCGGCCCCAGGGCCATAGCATCTCTCACGCTGGCGTCAGCGGGCAGGGCATTGTGGGGAGAGCTGTCATGGTCTCTAGGAGCAAGTGCCCCTCGAGGGGCTGGCCTGTGCAGAGGTGACCTGTGGGTCAGTCCGCGCACTCAAGGTCCTGGCTGGTTGACTGGGGCATCCAGCCCTGTGCTTGTCACCGTGAGTCCGTCTGTCCTTGACGCCCTTGCCTTCGCTGTAGAGCTTAGGTGGTGTGCATCTAAGATCGGGGTTGGTCAGAATCCCAGATTCTGGAGAAAGTCTTCCCTTCAAACGGAAGAATAAAGGATGTTTGGTTATAAGCCCTAAATTAGGGAGGATTTGAAATTGACTTTATTTCGAATTAACAAATTGAAGGGTATAATGAGCACGGAGGTGCAGTCACCCAATGTGGCTCAGGACTTTATGGAGTGTGCGTGGCTCTGCGTGAGCTAGGGAAGAGAGACAGGCTCCCCGAGTCACGGCCGGCTCGTGCCCTGCCGGGGGCTGCAGTGACTGCGGCCCTCTGTGCAGTGCTGAGGTTTAAGACCACTCACTGCCTACGGCACGGTCCCTCTGTCCCGGTGTGTCGGGGGGCGGGGGGGCACTGTCCCCAAGCCGACCGATGCCAGGGATGTGCTGGGAGCACACTCATGGTACATGCTCCAGGGGCCACACGGGGTCGCCCACAGAAGGACAAATTGCAAACTATGAAGTAAGTATTTAACGGGCATGATTTATGCTGAACTGCCTTTCCTGTCACCCCTGAGTGATTGTGTGGGGCTGTAGCAACATACTTATTCCACCTCATAGACCCACCATCAGGGGTCAGTCTGACAATGACGTCAGCGGCCACAAAAAGTGGGCAAAGCGTCTGGCGGCTGCACGCAGGCCTGGGACAGCTGCCTCTGAGAGCCGACTGGCTATCCCTCTTGCTTGTTCTTCTTCAGGAATTGATCTCATTGTTTTGGTAATCCTATTAATATTTATGTTCCTTACAAGGAATGTCTTTGACTATAGGTACCTTTCTCCTTGTTTTCACATTTAAAAGGACCATTTCAGAATGCAAACAAATTGACATTTCTAGAAAATGTTTTCAGTTTTTTCACCTATAACTCACTACTGGTTTTCTATTAAAGCCTTTATATACATTTTTATTATTAAGTCTTCTTCTAGTGCAAAGCACAATACATTCGTGCTCATTTTATAGCACCTGTTATACATTAAATCTTCCTGAGTCTCTGAAGTGTTTGGCTTTATTTAGACGTCAGAGATGCCCATTGCTGTGTATTTATATTTCTGATTAAGATTACATATTGCTTTGGCTTCTGCTTGACATTTTTTTTTTGAGAAAGAGAACATTTTTCTTCTATAATAGCTACTTCAAGACATACCTAAGCACAAAGTGAGTAAAATATTTAATTCTTAAACTGTTCCTTCTTTAATGATTTACAGAAACTCAGAATAAGTTGAGTAGGGAAGGAGATAAATTGAATACCAGAAGGTCTCTCTTTATCTTTTGGAAATTCATTAATTAGACAAGTTTTCCTGTGACTTTGAGCTGAGTCGCTAAGGGACAACTCTGCAGTGGGATGTTGATCTCTCGTCCATCTGTCTCTCTCGTCCTCCTGTGTAGCATCTGTCCAGGGTCACAGCAGATGACTTGTGACCAGCCAGTCAGAGCCTCTGGCCCAGTGCCCCTGAATCGAAACCACAGATGAGCCCACATGACCCAGTCCCACAGGGAAAGGCCTCAGCCCCCAGCCTCCCGGTCCGCGGGCCCCGTGGCTCCTGTCCTGTGTTTCCCTCGCTGATGGTCCTGCGATGGGCAGCATGGGGGGCGGGGGCGGGTAAGTAGGCTTAGGAGCCAGCAGTGGCATCACACGGTCTACCACTGCCACGGTTTGTGACTCAGTCGACACTCAGACATACTTGTTAAGCCCATGAAGGGACAGAGACCTGCGACACCTTGGAATTAGAACTCTCCTTACGGCAGACAGAGATGGCCTCCGCGAGACTGCCCGCGTGGGGAAGAACGCAAATCTGCCTAACACCCGCCCCAAGGGCACCCGGCCCACCCTCTGTACCAACCCCAGGGAGCCTCTCCAGCTCCGAACTTGAGGAGGTGACAAGAGTGTCACTTGAGGTGGACAAGCCCAGCCTTTGGGAGGAGAGTTCTGTGTGTTCTGCGTGTCATGGGCTGACGGATAGTCATCCGCACGGGGTCTCTGATGTGCAGTGAGGACAGTCCCTGACCTCGGGGAGGCCAGCCCCGAGTCTCTGCTTTGGTCTGGACCCTCCCCGCTGGCTCTCTGGAAGCCGAGACCCCGTAGGCGTCTGCTGGGAAGGCCGTGCTTGGGCTCTGAGCCCCCGTCCCTCGGTGCTTCCTGAAGCCCCTCTGGCAGGTTGAAAGCGAATCAGGTCCCACCAGGGAAAAGTGTTCGTACTCTGTACGAGCAGGGAGGGGCAGGCGTAGGCTGGCACTTGTTCCTCTGGTACATGACACAGCAGCCAGTCAGTAACGGTGCAGGAAGAACTCCATGTTCGACACACTCACGCTGTCAACCTCCGTCTGCCCCGCCCCACATGTGCGCCCCCGTCATCCACTCGTCCTGGTGGCCAGGTTCCCCGTTCTGATCCCTTGTGCCCCCAAGAGGGCGGGCTGCGATCGCGCCCTGGGTGTCCGTGGCTTCGCCGACCTGTTGTCACTGTGAAGGCCGCACACAGCACGTGACCCGAGGTCAGTGATGCTTGTCCGGGGCTAGGGTCGCGGCATTAGCTCGCGTGGCTCGTGTCCTGCGTTCCTGGTAAGACCGGCACCGTGACACGTGTCCTCAGGTCGGGGACTTTTCCTGCACGCCGAAGGCCGAAGGCCCGGAGGGCGAACGTGTCCGGCCCTCCCTGTGCTGCTCTTTAAGGAACGTCACTGTTTCCAGGGGAAAGTTTTCATCTACCGAGGGAAGGAGTATGAGCGCCGGGAAGACTTTGAGGCTCGGCTGTTGACACAGTTTCCCAACGCGGAGAAAATGAAGACGACATCCCCACCCGGCGACGAGATTAAAAACTCCCCTGGCCAGCGTATCCTTTCAGACCACAGCGACAGAGTGGCAAAAAAGGGTTGCCGCCCCATTGGTGGGGGGGTCGGACGTCCTCAGGGCTGGGCTCCCCGGTCCTTCCATGTCTGTCTGCCTGTGACCTTGACCCCGTCACCCTCAGATATTCAGTGCTTCACAGTGAAGCCCAAGCTGGATTTGCCCCCGAAATTTCACAGGCCTGTCTCAGAGCAGATCGTCAGGTGAGCAGCCCGCGCTTCCTACCCCACCAGGGTGCGGAGAGGTTGTGCGCGGATCTCTCAGTGTCACGCGTGGCCTTGGAAATGGTGGGTTTTAGCCTGCGCCTAGCTTTCTAGATGCACTTCCTGTTTACTTAGAAAAAAAGGGAAGCAAATGCTTCTCAGCACCAGGAAGGAAATGAGATGCAGTGCAGGAAGCCCACTCGCCCGGGTTAGGGGTGCCAACTCCCAGTGCAGTCAGGAATCTGTATAACTTTGAGTCCCCCAAAACATAGCTGTCCCTTGGCATCTGGGGGCATTGGTTCTAGGATGCCCCTGCTCCGGTGCCCTAAACAAAATGGCACAGACCAGTGCGTACAGTCGGCCCTCCGCACCCACGGACCCCCAGCCGAGGGTGGAGAACAGCCAATCACTGAACAAAACCCACGTAAAGTGGACCTGGGCTGTTCAAACCTGGGATGTTCGAGGGCCAACAGTGAAGGAAGTGGAGGGGACGTGAACGCTCTTGTCTGTGAGAGCATGCATGGTGCAGGGGTGACTCCGTCTCCCCAGCCCGTGTCGGGGCACACGTGGCCCCCACCCGCCCCCAGCGAGGACCATCACCCGCTGAGCATGGCTGTAAACCGGCCTTTTGTGTAGACTTGAAACTGAAGTCTACAAGCTCTCTTTAAAAATAATGAAGACAGATGTGTTTTTAACTTTAACCAATGATTGGCCTAAGTTATCTAAATACAGTAATTGTTGAATTAGTAAATTAAGAACTTATTGATTAAAGGTTTTAAATAACAAACACACATGGAGGACGCTGGCCTCTTCCTCTCTCCTTCACGCTGCCTTCTCTGGTTTTGCCCGATTCGCTGTCCTCAGCAAATCGTCTCCCCCAAGGGTTCGCAGGGACAGGGAGGAGGCGAAACTCAGGGTAGTTCGTCCCTTCGCCGGGGTCCCTGTGCCGAAGCTGAGGTGAGAGAAAGACACAGCTCTCGCCTCCAGTCAAGGTCAGGGATGTTTCGAGGAACAGGTGGCTGTCGGGAGGCAGGAGGAACTCGCCTCTGGCAGGGAGCCGACTGCTTCTTGGGATAAAATCCTGACGGCGTCTCTCTGTCTCTGCACAGTTTCTACAGGGTGAATGAGGTCCAGCGGTTCGAATATTCTCGGCCGGTGCGCAAGGGAGAGAAAAACCCAGACAACGAATTTGCGGTAAAAAATCAAAGCCACCCCCCCCAATGCTCACTGCACCCCCAGCAGAGCTGCCTGTGGGAGACTGGCCTCGGGGGGTGAGGGGGGGCCGGTGCGGCAGTCGGTGGCTCTGCACACTACGTGCAGAAACCCTAACCCTAACCCTTCAAATGCGGGAAACAGGGCCCGCTCCACAAACCACGACGCTGAGTCCTAGGATGCTGTGGCTGGTGACGGGTGTTGCCTCCCTCCTGATGTGTCCGAGTTTGTCGTCATCTGGGCCCCGGGTGCTGGCGCAGGTGCTGGCACCTCTGTGATGAAATGGCGCACGGAGGTGCTGGGCATTCGGGGACAGGCAGTCAGGAGAAGGACGCCACGAGGGCACCGGAGCAGGTCCCTCCCCCCAGGCATGGCCCGGGCCGCAGCGCAGAGGACAGGGGCTCTCGGAGCAGTCCCTGTCTGTCGTGGCCACTCAGGCAGCAGTGCCATTATTTCTGCAACGCCCCCAACTGCAGGCTGATAGACAGTTCTTGAGTTTCCCTCCCCATCTCCGTCCAGAAGCTCGGGATGTTCCGACACAGTAGAGAAAGAGAGAGCAGGAGGCCAAGCAAACCATCCCCGGGGGCTGAGCTGAGAATAAGCGGGACTCAGCGTCGTATGGGGCTGCGTGAGCCCCCCAGGCTGTGACTCGAAGTGGCTGTGAAGTCCCCTGGTGGCCCCGTCAGGTCTCCGCACACAGATGAGGCTTTCAGAATAGTCCTTCGGGCTCCTGGCAAAGCCTCGGGCTTTCGATAAGCTCAGGGTCCTTGCAGCCATAGGAAGCCAGCGGGGCAGGTCTGGGATCCTGGGGCCGGTGAGGAGGAGGAAGAGGAGGAGAGACAGGGCCCAGGTTAGCCAGAGCCGGCCCTAAGCCCACAGCACAACCCAGAGGCCCTGCCAGGGTGTGTGGGTGTCAGGGAAGGCACTCGGGGTGGGCTCTGGGGCTGCATGTGCCCACAGAGCTGCCTCATGGGCACTGGAAGCACTGGCCCTGGGGACAGGAGGCCTCGGCCTGTGTCCCGTGTCCCAGAGGCTTCAGCCTCCTTACCCCACCCCCTTTGCAGTCAGAGAGGTTTGGGAGTCAGCGTGGTTTCCTAGAATCACAGATGTCCCGTAATGCCCTGGTCTGTATCAGGGTCACTGCCAACAGGCGCAGCCAGGCAGTGAGCCCCGTCACGGTGGCGGGGGGGAGGGTGGCAGTAGGGGGTCAGTGCAGGAGGTGAGCCCCCTGCAGCCTCACAGAGATGTGTTGAGTTGTATCCATGGGCTGGAAACAGTTTCCTGCAATATATAACATTCTGGGTTACAAGAAATACAGATTCTAAAAGGGCATGGTTATTGGAAACAGACACACTTTCTAATGCTCAGCGAGAAGTCTTGAACGATAGATTGTAAACTGTTTAAGTGGCCGTGTCTGAGTAGTGGGGGACTTTTCTCCCTCTGTGCGTATCTTTATTTTATAACGTGGAGTATTTATGGCTTAAGCTTAAAACACTTATTTTACTATGATGTCAGAGGTACTGTAATGAAGCCCAGTTTTCTTCAGTGAAGCTGCACCTCTGAGTTTCTCTTGCCCACTAAGTAAGGCTAGCGCCGAACTCACTGCAGCAGCCTTTCCAAAATCCATTTGCGCAGAGCAAGCCCCCCTCATTTTGATGTGTCTTGATTCTCCCTGACTCTCCGGTTATCTTTTCCTTTGCCAAATAGCAGGGAGGCGGGCACCATTGGCCAGGGAAGCAGGGGACCCTCACCTGCCCGGCGTGACTATCAAACAGAGCATGGCCTGTGAAGTGTTAGCTCCACTCAGACCTGCCCTCCTCGGACACAGAACGGCGTGTGTCCTTGGCCCCAGGAGGAAGGCTGTTCTGGAGCGCTGGCCTTGTAGAGGGTCGTAAACCCCCGTTAGGGCAGAAGCCATCAGTCTGCCGACGACCCCTTCCAACATGTGCTGTGTGTTCCCTTTGCAGAACATGTGGATCGAGAGAACCATATACACAACTGCATACAAGTTACCTGGAATCTTACGGTGGTTTGAGGTCAAATCTGTTTTCATGGTAAGGACCCCGCCCCCTCGCCCCTGGAAGGAATTGCCCAAGACCGTCTCTCCTGCCTCCGATACGCCCTCCCCTCCCACGAGTGCCGGGTGGTCTCTGTGGCCGACGCACACTGCAGGCCCAGATCACACGAGACTGAGGCTGCAGTCCCCCTGCGTGTTGCTCGGAGCCTCGGGGCTCCTGGCCCTCGAATACCCCAGTGAGGTGCTCTGTGCGCACAGCTGGGCTGGCTCCGGAGGAGATGGACTAAGTTCCATCCCTTCTCACCAAGTACAGCTGCTTTGACAGTCCCTTCAAGTTAGCCCGTGGGAGAGTTTAAGAAGAGGTCCGATTTGCGTGCAGTTTTTCAGATCCTGCTTCCCAATGGTTTAACGTCCATTTACATGACAAACAACTTGATTAATAGCGCTCATTCCAAGTAAAAATAGCTTCAGATACTCCTCCCCGGCACTTTTTAAAGAAATAACAACTCGAATCTCATTAGCCAAGCCCTGTTCTGCCCCCGTGGTGAGCCCCCCAGGGTCTGAGGCCCACGTTGCAGAGTCGGGCAGTGGGTCCTCCTCACGTACAGGGCGGTGTCCGCTGAGGTGCTTGTCTGAGCAAAGATCTGGGGGAGGGCGGGCATTTTCTTACCATGCCTCTGTGCCTGTTGTCGCCCAGCAGGGTCTTGGCTAGAGGGTGTGACTGCCACTTAGTGTGCAATGAGTCCCCTTGGAGCCTCCTGGTTTGGTTCCAGAACACGCAGGAGCCTCTATTCCCAGCCCCGTCTCCTCTCTGCCCCTTTGTCCTTCCGGTCTGAACCCCCGGCTGCCGCAGAGTGTGCCCTGCTCACCACACCCCCGCCCTGTCCCAGGCGACCTTCCTCCTGCTCTGAAACCCAGGTCTCTGCCTGCCCCCATCCTGGGCTTTCGCTTTCTGCCCTGGGCGTTTCTGCTCTGTGCCCGTGGCACCCACGCAGGCCCTGGCGTGGGGACACTCAGATGAGGTGAGGGGCAGCACCTGGCCTCGCTGCCCCACGGGAGCCAATGATGCTTGTGTGCGAGACGTGGCAGAAGAGGAGGCTCTTCACAGCCACGGGCACCGAGCCTCTTAATGAGCCTCTTCCCATAAGCTCAGTGTAATAGGAAATTCGGAGAGCTGGCTGGGACGACTGAGGAGGGAGCTTAACAGCAGGAGGTGGAGGGTGTGAGCCGGACCTTCTGCGAGGACCTGGCCCTGCCATTGCTAACAGACTGCGAGGGCTGTGCATGCAGTCCCCGCGTGGGCGACACAAAGCCTCGGCGACACAAAGCCTCAGCGACACCCGTCCCCGCCCCTCCTGTGTGCCTCCAGGGATAGCCCTCCCCCCACCCCCCACCCCCCACCCCGGGGATCCTGTAGCTACTGCAGGTGTTGGTTTGGTAAAAATAGGAAACTTCTTTCTCAAGGCAAAGGGGGCAGTGGGGCAAGAGACCAAGGACTAGAAGCCCAGGGGCACTAAGGTTGGATCGCAGGTGGGGCCCATGAGGTCCAGTCAGCAGTGGTGACAGCCTCCCGTCCCATCTGGGTGTGAGAGCTCGTCCTCCACAGGAGGGCGCGCGGCCTTACCTGGGGACCATGGCAGGGCCTCTCTCGCATCCTGACCAAACAGATACGGCCTACAGGACAGTGACAAATTATTTCAAAATGCCCTAAACTTTTACCCTCTTTAAAACAAGTAGCAGACAAGCCCATGGTGAAAAGTCCTCATTTGTGAAGCAGACAGAATGTGTTCAAGCAACAGTCGGGCTGTTTTCCTGGGATTACCACGTGTGTACACGTGTGTGCGCGCAGATGCACATAGCAGCATAGTGTGTGCACACAGCTGTCCATGTATGTGTACACACTCGGGTGTGTGCATATATGCACACATGTGCATGGGCACGTGCACACTCCCATGGGCATGCACATAATCACCTCCTCACATACACATGCACACATGCACACAAGCATGTGTGTGTGCCCACATGCACACACCCTTGTCTGTGCATGTGTTGGTGTGCGAGCACATGCTCAAGTGCACATGTGCGTTCACATGTGTGTGGGTGTGTGCACTTGCTTGTGTGTGCACGTGCGGCACATTCATCTGTGTTTATGCACACACCTGGGTGCACATGCATATACGTGTGTGTGCACACACATGCGCACACACTTGTGCACTCACGCACACCAGAGCTCAGCGGCCTGGCATTGTTCCTTTGGGGTTGGCATCGTTCACTGCGGGGCGGACACGGTGATACTGAAATGTCAGCTGCCCTGCTTTGGGCAGTCAGGGATCATCCGTGGCGGGGGAAGGTGCGTGGGGTGTAGGAAGCCTGTCCTCACTCAGAAACGTTTCTCTGGCGAGATCCCATGAGCTGGAGCTGCAGCTGGAGGCCCCGCAGTGGGTGGGGAAGCAGCTCGTCTGACGTCGTCCCATCTCCCCCTTCCCGGCAGGTGGAGATCAGCCCCCTGGAGAACGCCATCGAGACCATGCAGCTGACCAATGACAAGCTGAACAGCATGGTGCAGCAGCACCTGGACGACCCCAGCCTCCCCATCAACCCCCTCTCCATGCTCCTCAACGGCATCGTGGACCCTGCTGTCATGGGCGGCTTTGCAAATTACGAAAAGGCAGGTGACCTGCCAGCTCTCTCTTTCTAGCCCTGTCCTGGGACAGACCATCTCCGAACACCATCTCCAGGCCCAGCAACCACCCCAGTCTTACCGAGCACCCTCAGCAGTGCTGGGCTAAGGCCAAGCCGGGGGCGCCCAGGGCAGCGCCCGGGGGCCTGGTGCATGGTGGGTGTGCAAAACGCAAGCTGGGGGAGCAGATGTACTGAACGGCTCCCTCTGTCTCCCCAGGCCTTCTTCACAGAGCGGTACCTGCAGGAGCACCCAGAGGCCCACGAGAAGATTGAGAAGCTCAAGGACCTGATCGCATGGCAGGTAGGTGTCCAAACGCAGCCTCAGGGGCTGGGGGTGGGGGTTGGGGGACGGGAGCCCAGTCCAGGCCCAGGCCGGGGCCCGTAGATGTCAGCCAAAGTGGCGTGTGGCCGTGCCTGTCCCAGAGAAATCCCCACCGCTGCCTTGGTGAGCTCAACTCTAGGCCACGGCCAGGAACTTGGACACCCAGAATGTTCTCTCTCACAAGTGGGTCTGATCTGTCATCTCTGGTTGGTGAGCTTGCCGGTTGCAGGAAGCTGTCTGGGTTGGAAGGACAGGACAGCAGAGGCGGCACCAGTGTGTGGGTGTGCACGTGCCCAGGGAGCATTGTGCACACATGTGCAGGTACATGTGGGCGTGCATGTGGTGTCGGTGGGAGCCTGCAGGGCGCCCGCCTTTGCACCCTCCCTGCCTGTGCTTGGGGTTGGCAGGCCTCGTTTGTGTTTTCCCAGCTGCAATACTGTGCGTCACTTTGCTTTTCCACTCGTGTTCCTGAGACCTCTGCATCCTTCCTCAGAGCGACTGGTCTTAACAGGGCGGGGCACTCTGGAGGGCAACCTGTATTTGTGGGAAGTTACCTGCTCATGGTTTGTGCATCTTGGAGCCTCAGCGAGGAGGGTGGCAGAGGGGACGTCAGGCCCAGGTCTCATGGGAGCTCTGCCAGCTTGCCCGTGCTCTGAGCCGTTGCTTCCGGCATCGTTTGCTCACGGGGGTGGGGAGAAGGGTGCCGTCTGATGGGAATCCCACATACCTGGCTGAGTGCGGAGAGCTCAAGGAGGTGGCATCCAGGGTCTCCTCCTGCCAGGTGCTGTACCCCAGGCCGCCATGCCGAGCCGGGGGTCCCAAGCTGTAGTCGGGCCTCTGATGTGACAGGCTGCTGCTGAGGAGGCCCCTCTGCGGACCCCTTTGTCCTCGCCCGCCAGCCTCACCCCAGGGATTTCTCCTCCATCGTAGCACACCATCCAGTGGGACGGAGGGGCGGGGAGTGAAACTACACTTTGCTTTCCAGCCAAGTTACAAGCACTTATGTTATATTTTATTGTGGTAAAATTTGCATAACGTCAAGTTTAGCGCTTCAAGCATGTTTAGGCGTCAAGTTTAGCACTTCAGTCATGTTTAGGCGTACAGCTCAGTGGCATTAGGGACACTCACACTTGCGTACCCATCACCACCAACCACCCCCAGCACTCTTGATCGTGCAGAACTGAAACTCCGCCCCATTAGACAACTCCGTTCTTCCTGCCCCTGGCTCCACCTCCGTGAGGCCCACCACTCTGCAGACCTCGGGTCAGTGGGGTCACGCAGCTCTTGTCCTTTTGTGACCGGCTTATTTCACTCAGTGTCACGTTCTCAAGGCTCATCCATGCTGTAGCCTTTGTCGAGTTCCCTTCCCTTTTAAGGCTGGATGGTGTTCCATCATGCGCATGCACCTCGTTTTATTTACCCGCTCACCCCCCGGCGGACACTGGGCTGTTCCTGCCTTTTGGCTGTGGTGAATGGTGCTGCTCTGGACAGGGGCGCACAGACATCTGTTGGACTTCCTGCTTTCACTTTGGGAACATGTGCAGAAGTGGGATTGCTGGGTGATGCACTCGTTCTGTTTCACCTTAATCGTTGGAGGAATCGCCAGGCTGTTCCCACAACAGCTGCCCTGTGCTAGAATCCCACCGGCAATAACACGCAAGGTCCCAGTTTCTCCGCATCCTCGCTAACACCTGTTATGTGCCGTGTGTACGTGTGTGCTTTGTAATAGCCATCCTGACGCACGTGACTTTGCCACAAATCCGTATGCATTCGACATCTGTTTGGCTTGGAATTATCCTGTGATGAGAAACATTGGGGGCTGACCCCAAGGGGCCTCGTTGGCCAGATTGCCTGGAACGGGAACCCCATCGTAGGCAGGTTTCCCTGTTACTAAAAAAGAGGTAGAGTTTAAATGTCTGAGTGATTCCAATTTAGATGCTGTTGGAACCAGAGGGTCCAGAATTCAGAACTCCTGAAGGCTATAAAACAATTGCCACACAAAAACTAGTTTGGTCTGCAAAAGTTGTATTGATTTTTTTTTTCTGTAAGCTTTTACAGCAAATTGGATTTTAAGAGTTTCAAGTCCTACAGAGGAAAATAATTTGTTCCCCAGAGAGAACTCGATGTCAGCACTATGTCATCGCCCCTAATAACTGTATTAAAGGATGAATTTTAAAGCCGCTCACAGGAATGCTGAAAGCAGGAATCTGTTTTCTAGCAGCTTCATCCGATCAGCAGCGCTGGGAAATACATACTCACAACACGGCCTGTGATTGTGCTTTCATTTGGAAATGTTTTGAAGACCCCTATTTTCCTATCAGTCACTGAGTCATCCCGTCATTAAAAATAAGAGGTTGGGGGCAATGAGAATGCCTTCTCTTGTTTTGGTTTGCGAGTTTGTTTGGTTTGGTTTCTTTCTGAAGCTCCCTCCGAGTGGAGGGAGGTCCCCCTCGGGACCTCCCGGGGCTGGAGGGCAGCGTGTCCATCGCTGAGGCACAGAAAGTGCGTCCTGGCCCCTCCCACCGTTCAGGAAGGCTGGGCATTAAGGGCCAGGCTGCTCCTCGCTCTGTCGGCTGCTGCTGAAGCAGGTGGTGCTGACCCACTCCTCCCTCCTGGGGGCTGGAGTCAGGTGCAGGCTGCCCTGGCCTCTTCTGTGTCTGCCCCCGTCGCCATGGTCACGAATGAGCCTCAGGCCCTTCCTCAAAGGCACAGCTCTGGCCGTTCCCCGAAGCAGCTGTGTTCTGGAGCATCCCTGCTGAGTGGCCAAAGATGAATCCATACAGACTTGTGCTGACCCGCTGGGGTGCACACATAATTCTCTCTCAAGACAAGAGACCAGACGCTCTCATCATGCCTGGCTGATGACAGGCATGACCGCCGCAGCCAGAGGGGCACTCCCAGAGCGGCACCCCCAGAGTTCCATGCTGCGGCCGGCCAGGGGTCTGGAGGGAACTCGCAGGGACAGACCCCAGTACAGCGCTGCCGTGACAGTGATGTCTGTTTTAGAGCCGGCTCGTGCTCAGTTTGAACAGCATGAGGTACGCCTGTCCCCTCTCCGGGCTCTGGGAAACACTTTCGAAATGCAGATTCCTGGGCTCCACCCTAGAGCAAATCGGGGCTCGGGTGGGGCTCAGCAGTCTGCCCCAGAGGTTTTGATGCTCAGCCAAGTTGGACCCACTCCACTGAAGGGTCTCTTGGAAGGGCTATTTGCAGCCTTGCTGCCAGCTTCGGTGTGTGTTAGGCAGCTAATAAACGAGTGTATTTTTATTCGTGGCTGCAGTTCAGCACCAAGTAGACATAGAGCAGGCGCCAGATCCCATCCCTGAAGAAGGTTCTATGCAGCCAATGTAGGGACCTGTCTAGGGGAGAAGTCTCAAGTCCTCTGCATGTCACCTGCCGAGTTACCGCCCATGCAGTACCAGTGACCTAACCCCGATGGACCCATCGGTAGCCCCGCAAGTAGCTTCCTGGTGTCACAAATCTGTCCAGTTCAGAGTTTATCAACCAACAGAACACGCTGGAAGGATCAGATTGCGTGGTGCACATTTGAGAAAGGTCCGTGCTCCATCAAAACGCTGTCCATCTCTGGGGGTGCTGTGCATTAACCTTCAGACAGCACCCCCACTTTGCCCATGCACCCAGAGAGACCCACCGTGTCCACCCCCCGCCCCGAGGTGTACACAGCTGCAACCTGCCTTCTCCATCCCCCAAGGCAGAGCCCAGGAAGCAAAAAGGGCTCTGCAAGCATGGTCTGCTATGGAGCCTGAACCGGCCCAGCTCACCCCAGGGAAGCTGCCCTGGGCAGGAGTAATTCACACAGGATGTGACTTCCGGAATTTCACCTGCACACCGCCCTTTCGGCAACCACGACAGGAAGGAGCCACAAAACAGACTGTGCGTGGGCGCAGCTGAAACCAGGCCTGTGGGCAGGGAGCACGGCCCGAGCTCACCCCCGCCCCGCCCCGCCGCAGTGCGACCCCAGAGGCCACTGCTGGGAGTGGCAGCCACACAACCTACGCCTTGATTCATCTTGATAAGACTTCTTGAATTTGTTCGCATGAAATTCAATTGTGTACTTATTATCCTTCTCACTAATAAATCTGCTCATTGAGATTGGTGTTCTGTTGTTTTAGGAAAATCTGTTTTTAATCAGTCTGTTGATTTAATTGTAAGTTATTAAGAGGACGCCTCTTGGCTTGATTGCATTGGAAAGTGTCAGGCTCCCCGTCCGAGTGGGAGGGTGGGAAGGGGTGGGAGCAGAAGGCAGGGAAAGCCAGGGGCCTTTCCGACATCAGCGGGGACTCCGAAGGGTCCCGGGTGCTGGGCGGCGAAAGGTCTTGTTGTGAGGTTCTTAAAAGCCAGCTGCATCTCCACGCTTGGAAGAGAAGTGTTGGCATGGGTTTGTGCTAACAGCAGTGTCGGCAGAGGACGCGTTATTTGTAGTTTCAAGGAAGAATGAATCTGGGTTCCTGTCCAAGGAGGAATGTCCTTCAGGACCGTAAGTCACATATCGTGAGAGTTTTGTGTTTTGGAGTAGGGTTCTCAACTGCCTATGAAGGCAATATTCTTAGAGTTTAATAAAAAAATAATCTGTGCCCTACGACATGACCCATTGCTAATAGATCAAGTTACAGCTAAACAGATTCAAAATTCAGCTCTTCCCGAACTCAGGTGAGAAGTGCAGGTAGGTCTCTCCTGGATTGACGGACAGCGGTGAGTCAGGGCCGTCACCGAGTGGCTGCCATGTGCTGAGCCCCACCTGGACGTGTCCAATTTAAAACACAAAACCGTTTGCCCTGCTGGTGTGGCTCAGGGGATTGAGCTCGGGCCTGTGAACCAAAGGGCCGCCAGTTCCATTCCCAGTCAGGGCTCAGGCCTGGGTTGCAGGCCAGGTCCCCAGTGGGTGGGCGCGCAAGAGGCAACCGCACATTGATGTTTCTCTCCCTCTCTTTCACCTTCCCTTCCCCTGTCTCTAAAAACAAACAAAATGTTTAAAAAATAAAAAAAACACAGAACAGCTTCATGTAAACGTTTTGGTGTTTGGGGGCAGTGAACCTGGCAAAGGCTTTAAGCAGCCAGTCTGAGCCAGGCTGATGGGGACCCGAGAGCAGCCGCATAGCGCCAGTGCCCCTGGGCCCGCGGGCTGCCGCTTCCCAGACCAGGACCTGGCAGACAGGAGGGCCGGCCTCTTTGTGTTTCAGATTCCGTTTTTGGCTGAAGGGATCAGGATCCACGGAGAGAAAGTGACAGAAGCACTGCGGCCGTTTCATGAGAGGATGGAGGCCTGTTTCAAACAGCTGAAGGAGAAGGTGGAGAAGCAGTATGGCGTCCGGACCATGGTGAGGGGCCCCTGCGGAAGTGGGGGAGGGTTGTCGCAGTGTCGACAGGTGACAGGCTCAGAGGGCAGAGTAACTAAGGCGAGTGCAGGATGCCTGCTTAGGAAGTGGGGGGTGTCAGGGACCTCAGTCCCCTTTGTCAGGCCATCTGACAGCGAGCCAGTGATGTCCTTTCAATAATGGGACATGTCAGGGTGAGTAAGCACTCGTGAGCTGGCTCGATCATCAGCTGCCCTGGGTGGGTGGAGCAACAGCAAAACCTCATTCAACCCGTGCAGAGCCTTAAATAAATACCAAGCAGGGCAGCGGCTCTCACATTGTCCCAAATCAGTGGGGAGCGTGTGCCCCGCCCAAGGTCAAAGTCACCAAGGGGAAGAGTGCTGGATTACTGAGGTCTGGAATTGTTAGCGAAGACTTACCTGTTGGAAGAAGTGGTTACTGATGTAGGCCAGAGAGTGATGGGGGTGGTCTGGGGAGAAGGGCCCACTGAGCAAAGGCTGGAGGGAGGGTGAGTGGGAGGCAGGGTGAGTGGGAGACGGGATGAGTGGCAGGCAGGAGGCCAAGCAGACGCAGCGGTGCCTGGGTAGAGGGAGGTCGGAGGGAGGAGCTGGGCGGTGCCCAACCACCAAGAACCTGGAATGCCAGTCTGAGGCAGGAGAGCTCTGCTCTGGGGTGAAGGGCAGAACTAGGCTTTCGGTAAGAGGTTGTGGAAGGTTCCTGAACAGGGGCTGGGGTCAGGAGCAAGATAAAAGACCAGCTTGGGAATTTTAATGATGCAAAACACGTGGTAGGTTAAGCCTTGTGGCAGGTTTCAGACAGTGGTCATGTGACTCTGCCTTAGTGGCTCCTGAGCCACTGGCTGTGCTCACTTGTGGCCCTTGGGAGCCTGGAGGGCTCCTAACCTCCACCACCCTGCCCGAGGACTCTGGAGATGGCCACTCAGCAGGTGGCTGGGTCCCTGTTCCCCATTGCTCAGAGACCCCTGGCAGTGGGGGAAGGGGGCAGCAAGGCCCTTTCTGGTCTGCCAGTCCCGTGCCTGCTGGCTGGAGGGGTGTGTGCGGCGGCCTCCCGTGCTCCTCAGAAAGGAAGGCACTGAGGTTACTGTGCTTCTCGTAACACACGGCTCTGTTCCCTGCTCCCAGGAGCCAGGTGGCCCATGTGGCATGCCCTTTTGGTTCCTTTTTGGCCCACCACCACCTCTCTGCCATTCTCTGACATTCTCTGTTGAACTCACTTCTTTTTGCATACCTTTATTTCATTCGGCAAATACTGATTTCATGCTTTTGCCAATATGAACTTAACTTCAACCCTGTAACTCCATGGGGGAGGCACTGTGGACACCCCCACTTTACAAATGGGGGGATGGGGACATGGTCACGGCTGTCACGAGCCAGCAAGTGCAGACCCAGGGTTTGGAGCCGATCAGTCCCACGCCACCCGTGCCCTTAATCACGACTCTGCACCTGACACCTGCAGAGTGTTCCTCCTCTTAGCCGAGCGGTCACAGACAGAAGGCCCGCCTCCCCTGAGCTGAGCGGGGCACAGCCAGGCATGGACCTGACTGAGCCAAGACTCTGGGCTGAAAACGGAGCGGGCAGACAGGACTGCGGGCCCCCAGCAGCACCCTCGGTGATTCCAGAATCCTCGAGGGCTGATCTTTACAGAGCTTGCTGCTGGCCACAATCACAGCCGAGCGGCAGGAGGGGTTTCACAGAGCATCATGCGTCTCTACCGAAGCCGGCGGGCAAAGACTTCCTGTCCCTCAGCCAGTCCTCCGCCCTCTTCCTTCAAGCCCAGTGAGGAACAGAGAGCCCTGCCTGATGCCGCCCTCTCTCCGCTCTCATCCCTGCACCCAGCATAGGGTCCAGGCGCTCACTGCAGACCCGTCACGCAGACTGTCTGCCTCCTGGGGCCTCCTGGGCACCCTCCTGCCCCCCCCCACCCAGGGGCACCCCAGAGCACTTATCTCCCTTCCCGCCTTCCCCGCCCAGCATCCCCCGCTCCCGTGGGTCCCCATCCCTCACCCCAGCTTGTGCCGTGGTGTCCCTAGGGGCACCGTGGTTCACCTGTCCCCTCTGCCATCTCCATAGGCTCCTGCCTCCAGGTGGGCTCCTGTGGAGGCCTCCCGCAGCGGTGGCCAGTGGGAGGGACACATCCAATGGTTTTCGTGGGACCTGGGGTTCCTCAGGCTGCTGGGAGGGGCGCTGACTGACAGCCCTGCCCCATGGAGAGGTTGTCCCCATGCTCTCTGCTGGCACTGAGCACAGTGTCACCAGGGAGAGGAGCTGGTTTGCGAGGCTTGGGAGCCGTCCTGGTGCCAGCTCTCTGCTGGGGACGCAGAGCTAACCCTGTGATTACAAGCCTTTTGGGTCCCCCCATGGCCACCCCCACCTGGCCCTGCCCACCTCTCTCCCTCGCCCACCCCAGGACCCCCAGGGCCCCCACCCCATGCGCCCCCTCCTAGGGGCCAGCACGTCGCCCCCATGAAATTCCCATCCACAGTGGGCGTTTGTTCAGTTTTGGCAGGGAGCCATTCCAGAAAACTGAGGAACAGGCCTGTTTCCCGCCCCACCCCATGGAAGGCTGGTTGCTAGGATTAAACTCAGCCAAACTCAGCCACGCCACCCACCCCAAATCCACAGGCAGTAAGCATCCCTGGTGGGTCGAGGGGGGAGAGCCTGACAGCTCAGCCCGTGTGTGGGAGGGCAGGGCTCGCCTGGTGACAGAGCCCGTGGGAGTCAGTGCTCCGGGCTGCAGAGACCACTCGGCAAGGACAAGGGCTGCTGCCAGCCGTGCGGCCATCCACTTCACCCTCGAGTGGCCGCACGACTACCCCCTGCACACTCGGGAGGCTCAGCTCTGTGAGGTTCTGGATTTTCTGCAAGGCCACAGCCTCACGGGAGCCAGAACTCGAGGCTCGTTCCAGCTGCCTACCGCCAGCCCTGCTGTGGGACGGACATCAGTCCTCTCACGGCGCCCTGGTCCTGGAGGGACCCCTGTCAGGACTGGGGAGACCAGCTGCTTCAATGAAGAGATACCGTCCTGATGCCTCAAGTTCTAGAGGCTGCGCTCGGGCCGGAGCACATGGGAGGCGAATGGCCGCAGAGCCCTCGGCCACACCCAGCGGGGGCCCTTCAGGTGCGGGCCCCAGAGCGGCCTCAGCCAGAGCCCTGCTCCTGGGCCCCTTCCTGCATCTGTCCCCATCCGCAGTCAAACGTCCCAACTGAGACTGCGAGGACATCACCAGCCGTCTGCAGTCGGGGCGGACGTCCAGGGCCACCCCTGGGCCTCCAGGGCGCAACAGTGAGGCCATCCTCATCGGCTGTCTCCACCTCTTGGGCCCTGACTCAGTCACGTGTGACACTCGCTTTATGCTCACATCCCCATGGTGGCTGGGAAGGTTGTTTCATCAGAGAAACGGAGACCGTCCTGCTGGGTGCGCTCAGGCACGGGGCTCACAGCCACCAAGGGTCGGACAGGTCTCGTTTGTCCCCCACTGTGCGCCCAGCTGCATTTCCTTGGGCGCTTCATCTGCACAGGTTTCCCCCCCCCCGCTGTGGGGGATGGGCGATGGCAGCATCCTCCCACCCGCAGCACCACCTGAGCACGGGAGCTGGCTCCCTGCCCTCTGCCCCTCGTCGGACCTGGAGAGGATGGGGTCGAGTCAAGGCCCGAGGCCAAGGTGGTTGCAGGGCAGAGGCTGGAGGGCCACCCGTCCCCAGCAGTAGGTGGACGGCTGAGTGGGGGATTGTTAAGAAGGACAAACGCCTGGTTTCTGCCAGGCCGATGCCACCTGTGAGCGTCCTCGGAGACTGCTGCTATGGAGGACGTGGCTGGGGTGGCATGGGTCTGGGAAGGCAGAGGCGGCTCACCGGTTCATGCAGAGCATTAAGAGGGTCAGCAGCCCATTGAGATGCCAGGGGAGAGCGATGGCCGGGCTGAGCAGGTGGGGCCCGGCTGGTGGGTGAGGTGGTCAGGTTGGGGGCTCTTCCTTGGGAGCATCAGGAACAGGGGACACCACACAGGCTCCCAGGGCACCCAGCCAGCAGGCTGTGGAGGAGAACAGGTCAGAGAGCAGGCCTCGGATGGCCCTCGGAGGTTTTTCAGAAAGGCAGCAAAAGGACATCGTAGCCTTTAAGGCTCTAGGGCGGGGATGTCAAACTCATTTTCACGGGGGGTCACATCAGCTTCGTGGTTGCCTTCAAAGGGCTGAATGTGACTGTAGGACTGCTTAAATGTAACTGCTCCTGAACAGTTAAGCGAGAGCTCGGCGCTGCCACTGGGTAGGAACAAGGTACCGGGCGGATAAAACTGGGTGGAGGCCGGCTTCCGCCAAGGGCCTTGTGTTTGCCGCCTGTGCTCTAGGGCTTGTATAAGGAGCATTTTCACAGTTTGAACTTGTCTGCAAATGATCATTTCCTCTTTAGTTTTCTCATAAAGGCCAGTTAAGGACAATGGGTGTCTCCGGGGATGTACGGGATGGCACCATTACTGGCGCTGAACCCAACACCTAGCGGACCCTCCCTGCGGCCCGACGCTCCACACTGGTGGTCAGCGGAGGCGTCGTGGCCTGCGAGCCCGCATTCTGGTTGTCTGGCCCTTTCCAGAAAAGGCTTACTGACTCCCGCTCTAAACTGTGCTTTTGCAGTTTTGCATCTTTGCTTGTTAAAGAGATAGTGTGCAAATCAAATTGTATTTCACGTGCAAAACACATTTAAGAAACAGACCCACTTCTCAGATGTGGAAGTGGTAATATGTGCACTCTGTAATCAGCCGGGGTCCCAGTCAGGTCTCTGTAGGTGACTGGCTGAATGAGACCCCCGCTGTGCTGGGGTGGGGGTGGGGGTGGCGGCAAGGACACACCGAGACGAAGTGCCCTGCGGGAATGTGGTTTCCGCAGCCTCGGGTGAAAGAAAGGAGCCTCCACAGCAGCTGCAGTCCCAGATGTGCCGACATCTGGCTCAGGTGCAGGTACAGGAGCGTTTTCCAGCAATTAGAGGCTGACACATGGTATATTTCAGGGACACGCGTTGTTGGTAACATATTGTACAATAACGTGTCACAGAGAGGATGGAAAACTCCATACGAGATCATTTTTCTTGAGAATGCATCACTAGTCCACCACCTGGCAGGGAGGAGGAGCGTGGGTAGCTCCAGAGGTGGCCTCACCTAATCCGCTGTCCCTGTCACTGCCCGGGAGGGACCCTCCCCCCATTAGAGCAGGAGCCCCGTTTGGTCATCACACGCCTGTGACATGCGCGGTTTGTCCACTCGCAGAGTTGTACAAAGCTCATCCAGAGATCTTGCAGATTCCTAATCTCACTAGGTGTTACTCCCTAAATTAAGTTTTCTGGATGGTACTTCCTACTGTGACTTTGGAAGAGGCGGATGCCCTGTGGTCTTAGTAAAGAAGACTGCATTTACATTTTTGTAAAGCCAAAGAAAGTTTTTTTCTGATGTTTTTCACAATAACAGGTCAGGTTTCAAAAAAAAGAAAAAAACACCCAAATCATCATCGTTTTCATCTTTCCCTTCGAACAGGAACACATACGTGCTGCCCATAAAGGCATTGGCAGTTTGGGTCTAGATGCCAGGCCGCTGAGACCTAGTGTCCCGGGGTCTGACCATGCCAGACAGGAAGTGTCGGGACAAACACCCAACCAGCCCCTCCCTGACCGTCCCTCTGTCTCCCCGCAGCCCTCAAGCCTGGACGACAGGCGCGGCAGCCGGCCCCGGTCCATGGTGCGGTCCTTCACGATGCCTTCCTCGTCCCGGCCTCTGTCGGTGGCCTCCGTCTCTTCCCTGTCCTCAGACAGCACCCCTTCCAGACCGGGCTCTGATGGGTGAGTGGTGCTCAGCGGCGGGGGGTTCAGCGGGGCCCTTGAGGAGCCACCAGGGCCCCGGGTCGGTCTTGTCACAACTGAGAGAATTTTTTTCAAAAGCGAAACTGTCTCTGAATCTGAAACCCTCCAAGACTTTGCGAACGCAGCGCCCCATAAGTCTTCCAGGGCCTTGTGAGTCTTTGAGAAGGAGGCTCTCACTTGGTGAACCACTTGGGGTCCAGTTTCCACCATTGACTCTTCACACGGCCCCTGAGGGACCAGTCCCCTCAGCGTGCCAGGGAAGAAGCGTGGTGTGTCCCTGCTGGCTGCGGGCACAGACTGCCTGTCCCCGGCTCACTCCTAGGCTGTCCCCCCAGGACAGGACCCCACAGTGTGGGGGCTTCCTTGAGAAGCACCTTATCTGCGAGCCCTCCTTGGAGAGCCATTTTTGCCTTTGAGCTCCAGAAGGCACAAAGCCACCAAGGAGGGGACAAGAACCGGATAGGCTGGTTACCCTCCCAGCCCTCACTGGCCTCTCGCGTTGACCCCAGGTGCTCAACACGAGCCTCCACGTTGCTGTTTATGTATTTGCAGTAGCAGGCACGTGACGTCGCACGCCATTTAAACATCAGAGAAGAGCCTGGGGTGGTTTGACGGTCGAGTTCGCACCACTGTGTGCTTCTCTGGCCCTGTGTGGTTGACGACCCGTCACCTACCAGCCCCCAGGCTCCGGCCCCTGCCACATGCAGGCACAAACTTTGAGGGTGCCTGAGGGATGCTCACCCCCGAGAGCCCTTCTCTGTCGACATCTGAGGTGCCCAGTGGAGCATGGAAAACGGTGCCCTTTTTTTTTTTTTTCTTTACAGAAATTTTTCAGGGTCTGCTACTTGTAAGGCTGGGCCCATATGGAAACTCTCAGGGTAGAGGTATTTAAATCATGTGTGCTTGTCACTTAGCACGAGATTGCCAAAGAAATGTAATTCAGTTCTCCCCAAGAAAATCCCCGGGCTAGTTCTGGAAAGGTGGCACATTTCCAAGAACGCGGGGAGCGGGGTGCAGTGGGTGTGCAGGTTCTGATGAGAACAGCGGAGTCTGCTCGGGGAGCTCGGGAGCCCGGCAGTCCCGGCCCTCCCCCAGGGGGCTTCTGCTCAGCCTTGACCTGCAGGCGTCGCTGGCAGAGTCCAGGGTCGTAGTCTTTCTCAAAGTCTCCACCCTTAGCTGTGTAACTAACAGGGAGGAAATGAGGCCTCGGTCTCAAATGGCACGGGCAGCCTGCAGAGTGAAGCATATCCGGTCAGCATCTGCTTTTGGCAGGCAAACAGTTTTAAACCCCACCTGTCTTCCTCTGGTTCTTCGCCGACATACCTGTGCTCTCCAGCACCCGCCCCCCCAGAGCTGGACAGCGTCCACAAATCCTTTTTTCCCTGCACTAACTGTCTCGAGTTCTGCAAAACCTAGAATAAAATTAGGAATATTTTTGATCATTGCTCATAACAGATGTAATATCTGAGCATAATGGACGTGGGTCTATTGGTTAATGCGTACCCAGCCGGAAAGAGTCCAGGTGTCCCAACACGCCTCAATGACCGAAATCAACTCCAGTGCCGTGGAGCGGTCGTTTTTAAGTCTTCATTACGGAGAATTTTTAGTCATATCCAAAGTGGACAGAAGACTGCTGAGACCCTGAGCTCCTGAGCCAGCCGCGATGATAATCTCATTTCCATCTGTAGCCCGCTATCTCCCTCCCCCATATTATTTTGAAGCAAATCTCAAAGTTGGTGTCTTTTCATCCATAAATATTTCAGTGTGCATTTTTAAAAGGTAAGAAGTTAAAAAAAAGCAACCATTTATCACACATAAAGAATTAACAGTAACTTCCTGTTATCATCAAAGATTGGTGTTAATTTCTAATTGTGCCATAAACATCATATTTTTAAGTTTATTTGTTTGAAATTGAGCCAACTAAGAATCTCACAATTGATAGATACATCTTTTTAATTCTCTCCTACTCAATAGCTCTCTCTTCTCACTTTCTCTTTTATTTTTCTTGAAATCCCCCGGTTACCTGTCCCATATTCTGGGCTTTGCCGACAGCATCCCCCACGGTGGGGTTTCCCGTGTGTCCCTGCCCAGCAGTCCCCAGCACCGTGCTAGGTGCCTCTGGAGGTGCGATCATGCTCAGGTTTGACTGGGGGACAGGTGGTGTCAGCAGCTGTTGACCGTTGACCCCCGTTTACTGCCACGACTGTTCAGGTGGCATGTGCCTCAGCAACAGCAGATCCTGCGGCGCCACCAGCCCCACTGGGAGAACCAGAAGAAGTGGGACAGACCCGGCCCTCGCTCTGGGCGGTCTGTCCTCCAGTGGCTGTGCAGCGAGGTTCTGAGAGCCACCCACCGGGCTGGGTTTCCGAGTTACCTCCCCCGTCCCAGAAAGGCTGTGGAATGGCCTGCGGAATCAGAGCGGTGGCTGGTTCTACGTGCGCCTTCCGCAAACAGGTGGACAAGAAGCCACAGCGAAGGTCTGATGGGACTGACTTTCTAAGCTCCCCTGACTTGCAGGCTGTCTCCCCTGGAGGGGGCCAGCTGATTCTCCGGGTGGTCCAGGAAGTCAGGCCCAGAAGGGCACTGAGAGGATGGGGACATCCCCAGGGCAGCTCCCTGTGCCGACAGCCTGGGTGATGGGGACAGGATCTGCCCCTGCCGCCAGGCCTGGGGGCTGCCAGGCACTGCGCCACCGGAAGGCAGGGAGCTCTGTCGAGTGCGCCTGGCCTGCAAGTTGGCTTCTTTCCAGCCCGTGGAAGTGCTGTGTAGCCCACGGTGTAAAGGACGTTTGTCAAAAATCACAATTCAGGCCGGTTCTCCCCTGTGATGGCACGACTATAACTCCTTTTAAGAGACCATGTCTCTGGTGAAATAGCGTTTTCGGGTGCTACGTTTTAACAAATACAAGACCCTAATCATCACAGTGCCTCACACGTGAGCTAGTGCCGCAAGGTCTGAAAGCCATTTTCCTACCTTTGCGCACAAGGGCCCTCTCTCCTGCTGCTGCCTTCCTGCTGTGGACGGGGGGCTCCGTCTCAGAGCCGGACACATTTCTCCCCTCCCCCGATGCTCTAGGACAGAAACAGGCCCCCCACCTGGCCTTATATTAAAACAGCAGACCGCAGCCATGTGTAGGGGAGTGGACGCTCAGCTTCAACACGTGCCTCAGAACCTAGGCCGAGACCCCCTTCCTTGGTGGGTTGACCCTTCACATGCTTTCACTCCACCTCCCTGGTGTCACTAAGCAGAAAGGTGGCTGTGTCCTCCTCTCGTGACCAGGGACATCCAGCCTGTGGGGTCCTTGCTTCTAGCTCAGGTCTGGCGGAAGCCTGTGTGTGTCTCCCGTTCCTGTGGGCTGGGCCGGCCACAGGGCCGGGAGCAGCCTTCATGTCTGGGGCCTACAGCCAGCCACGGCAACCTGGTCAGAGTCCCCACACCAGAAATTTCTTTGCATCGGCCTACTCCTTCCTGTTGTTCTTGTGAATATCTCAGTACACATCTCCAAAAGGCAAGGGCTCCCCTTTGAAATAGACCCCAAGTACCCCCTCCCACGGCAAGCCGCAGAAACCCCTGAACAGCCTCAGACTGCCCCTCCCTCCTGCCGCCGTCCTGCCCCTGGGTTCCCTTCCGGCATGCTGCTTCCGAGGTGCATACCAGTCCGTTTACTTGTGCTGTGGGTTCGTGCGCATCTCAAGTCTCCTCCTGCCTCCCTTTTCACGTTGCCCTTTCCCGAAATCCAGGCAGCACTTCGGATTCCCGTGGGTGGCTGTGCCCCGTCGGCAGGCTGAAGGCCGTCGCTGCCCTGGGAAGGGGCCCCCGATTTACACACCCGTATCCTTCAGGTTTGCCCTGGAGCCCCTGCTGCCGAAGAAAATGCACTCCCGGTCGCAGGACAAGCTGGACAAGGACGACCTGGAGAAGGACAAGAAGGAAAAGAAGAAGGAGAAGAGGAACAGCAAACACCAAGAGATATTTGATAAAGAGTTTAAACCGGCTGACCTGTCCCCGCAGCCGTCCGAGGCTGTGATCCTCTCCGAAACGGTAATCCTCAGGGGACCCTCCCGCCCCCTCACGCCCCTGGGACCTGCCTTGGCCCCGCGGTTAGCCAAAGTGGGGTTCACAGAATCGGCTGTAAAAGAGCCACTTGAAAAGCCAAGGTGTCCCTACACCCCTCCCTGGCCGACCCCGACTCTGCAGGGCGCTGTCCCCTGGTCTCTCTCACACCACATCCTCCATCCCAGGGGGTTCGGGCAGCACCCACGCGTCCCTGGGCCCCCTGATGTCTCCAGAGACGCACAGGAATGTCGTGCTGTCAGAATGCAGTGCTCCGTGCCGGGTGGCCCCTTCCAGACCAGAAACCACTCGGCCCGAGGGACTGCCGAGCACTCCTAGCTGCTCAGCTGGAGGCCCCACGCCCCCGTGCCGGGCTCCGCCCACCGCACATCCCTGCTGTCTCCTTGGCCTCGTCTGCTCCGCACTCAGCTCTTGGCCATCATCTTTCAGAAGGATTCTCAGGGACTTAGTGTGGCACATGCTGCTTAGATGACATCAAAACAGATTCCAGGAAATCCCATTCATTCTAGAGTCCCCATGGAGCCGGGGGGCTGGAGGGGGGTGGGCCTGGGCCTGGAGGGCTGCTGCGCCCAGAAGCACACGGCAGCGTTTGCAGCCTGACGGCAAAACGAGGCACAGACAGCTTCCGGGGTGCACTTGACTCAGAACTCGCCGTTTGTACACAGGCTTGTGTAACAGTTAAGTCAGGCTTAGAGCCGCCTCCCCATAGAAACAAAGGGCATTTGTACGTATGGGGCCGAGAACGCACCTGCCCTGAGCGGGAGCCCGTGACCTGTCCAGCTGTGCTCCCGAGGGGCTTGGTCCCAGGGCTCAGATGGGACCACCTCTTAATAAGACACACTTCCTAGATTTTTGTATCTCGAACAGCAGAGGGTATGTTTCATCCAGACTGCACACCACTTGACCAACTCACACGGGTCCTTGGCGGCCTGGAGGCGGGAGGCAGACCCAAGAGCCACACGAGCCTTCCAGGGAGCCTTGCCTTCAGAGGCCTTCGGACGCAGCTCTGCCTGCAGCCAGGCCTCGGTGTCTCATTGCAGCAAGCCGGCGCCCTGGGTGTCGGGGCCTAGGGGAGGGACTGGGCAGGTGCTCGTGTGCAGTGCCCGGGCCCCCAGCAGTGCAATTGAGGCATTCCTGGTGAATGAGCCCACATTCTCTGTCCACCATTCTAGAAAGTTGGGGTGCCAGCACCCTGCTGAGTTTGGCCAGCATCCCCTCAGCCCAGGACAGGGCTCTCATGTCTCAAGACCTCATAACTGGATGGAGCATTAACAGAAACATAGTTTAGATGTTTGCTAAATGCCAGGCACGGCGCAAGTCTTTCATAAGTTTGCACATAAGCTCCCTCTTAGCTGGTCGAGCAGGAGGCCTCAGAAGCAGAGTCAAGGGGCAGAGTCCGTGACAATTAAGTTGTACAAAAAGAACTCAAAGGACACAGCAGCCACTTGGCCATCACAGTGCCGGTTCTGTCCCTTCCCACCTGTCCCTGTTTGCCTGCAAGGACACTATCAAGACTGAGCTGAGCTGGGAACAAAGTCCACCTCCCCCAGCTGGCCCTGAGCACCCTCAGCAAATCCACGGAACACGCCTAGGTCACAGCTCATAAACTTGACCTTTCTGTGGCCCCTGCTGGTTCTCAGAATAGCCACAGCTGCTGTTCAGAGCGAGGACTCCTGACCTCTCACTACGGACAGGCTATTCTTGGTCCAGCCCAGCTATCTGTCCCCAGAGGTGCCGCCTCTGACAGGTGTCGACAAGGCCTGTGAGTAGTCAGGCACCCAGAGTTCCTATGCCAGCCTTAGGGTGCCTCGACCCACCAGTAGAACTGAGCCTTCAGGCCAGGTCCCACCCCCAGGAGGGTGACCAGAGCAGGAGCAGAGGCCCTTTCTTGGGGGCCACGCCAGCACCCCAAGTGCTCCTGGGCCCTCTGGGCCTGCCACTGCCCCTTGCCTCCCACCTGAGCTCCCTGAGTAGCTGTGGAGCTTCCCTCTGGTCACTCTGTGGGCCTGGGTTAGCTTCCCACCTGTATGATCAGCAATTTCATTAACTTTGCTGAGCTCAGAGCCAAGGAGGGAGGGGCTCCCCCCAGGTACTGTTGGCACCCCACCCCTGTGACATGCTCTGCTCCCTGAGTCACCAGAATGCGCCCTTATGGGATGGGGCAATGGCACCTGTACAGTCCCCAAATCCCTGAGGCCCGTCCGCAGCCACAGAGCTTCTCCAGGCCTCCCACAGCGGGTCTCTGCCCAGGAGGGTGGTGCCTGGCCTGAAGTCCGTCTGTTACCTATGTCCCCTCAACCACCCCATTTCTCAGAGGGCTTACACCTGCCTCCCCACTTCCAGCCTCAGGGACCTCTGATGGCCCTGCATTTGCAGACCCCTGGAGGGCACCTGCCACAGCCCCACAGCCGCCTGCCCTGGGGAGATCCGGCCCCTCCTTTCTGCTGGTTGATAGCATGTCCAATCACGCCTGCCGCAGAGGAGTCTGGGGGTGCCTGTGCTCCCCAAGGCCTAATGCTCTGGGAGCAGGTCAGGAGAAACACATAAGTGAAGTTTCCCTGTGTGACAAGCGTCTGTCGTGGCTGCTGCCACACGGTGCCTCGAACCGGGGCTTCCACGGCAGCAATCGATGGTCTCAGTCGGGAGGCCTCTGTCTGAGGTCTGTGAGGGACCACAGGTTCTGTGCCTCCCCCCAGCTTCTGGGGCTTCCCTGGCACTCTTGGGGTTCCCTGGCTTGCAGAAGTGTCACCGCGATTTCCACCTGCATGTCACGTGGTGTCCTTGTGTGTATGTGTCTGTGTCAAATACCCCTTTAATAAAGACATCGGTCTTACTGGATTGAGGCCAGCCCTAATGACCTCAGCTTGGTCACCTGCAAAGACCCCGTGGCCAGGCAAGGTCACATTCGTGGGCCCTGGGCGTTAGGACTTCAACGTGTGGCATGCCTCAGCCCAAGGCAGACCCTCACTGCGCTTTCCTGTCCCCCCGATATCATAGATAAGTCCCCTGCGGCCCCAGAGGCCGAAGAGCCAGGTGATCAACGTCCTCGGGAGTGAAAGGCGCTTCTCAGTGTCCCCATCATCACCGCCGGCCCAGCAGACCCCACCTCCGGTCATGCCACGGGCCAAGCTCAGCTTCAGCCTGCAGTCCAGTAAGTGGGATGTGCTCCGAGTTCAACCTCAGGCCCGCACCCTCCCTACCAACCGCCCCCCCACACTCCCCCATTCTGGGAGCCTGGACCCACTTCCGCCTCGGGCAGCAGGGCCAGGCTCTCAGACTGCTGTGCGCAGGGAGGGGAGCGGAGGGCAGGGCGCCCTGTGGGTGGACACCGTGCTAGGGGTGAAGAGAGAGGTTTGGAAACAGATCGTGGCCGCACAGCAGTGGGGACGTAACACATGCGCTGCTCTGTGCACTGCAAGTGGGTACAAGGGCAGGTTTTGTGTGCTGCGTGTTCTGCCGCGATTGCAGCAACCAGCCAACCAATCACAGGCTGTCCCTCAACCAGAGGCCCCCCCCCATTCCCCAGCAGGTCTTCTGCTCCCACTGACACAATGCGGCCTAGGGAGCGTGTTCCTCACAAAGGAGTTTTCAGCGGATGGGTCATCAAGCAAACTCTCAAGAGACCCGTTAGCAAAAATATCAATTTTCTTTCCCCTCTTTACACAAAAAACGGGAAACAAATTCTTTCTAAGAGTCGCAACAAGGGCTGATAGTCTTAACGATCATTTCTCTGTTTGCGAACGGCTGCTTTCCTCGTTGACTTTAAAAAGCTGTCTCGCTTCCCGCGGCTTACTGAATGAGGGCCGCGGCCTGGCACCTGTGGCTGCTGATAACCCTGAGTCCCACTGTCACACTCCGCCTGCTGAGCAGCGGCTCCCGGCTGTGCCGTGTTACTAGACCTTGCTTGGTGACGTTCTCCCATAACCACTGGGCAGGCCTGGGGACAGAGGCCGGCTGGGCTTTGGGAACAACAGGTGGAGACTGTCCTTGTGATACCCAGCTGTGTCAGGGCCCCAGAGGCAAGGGGACCCCAGGAGGGATCAGAGGGGCCCCGGGGTGACATGGCTGTTTTTACAATGGATTCAAGCTCTGGTTTAGGTGCCCATGGTACCTGGTGCTCTCTTTCTAGAACACACCCGTAGGAGTGGACCCAGCCCTCTGCCTTCTCTGCCCATCCACCTGCAATAACCCCGCTCTCTTCTCTGTCCCACTGGCGAGCATCCCTGAGGGATTGAGCCTTTCCGCCTCCCTGCTGCTCCAGAAAAGTGGCGCGCAGCCCCCCACCCCTCACCCCGTGCGTCCACGCCAGTGGTATGTGGGTTTGATTTTCAGTCCTTCTGGTTTCCCAGGTTTGGAGCTGAACGGCATGACCGTGACTGGACTGGACATGGCCGAGGTCCCGCCACCTCTGCCTCTGAAAGGCAGCACGGCCGATTATGGGAACCTGATGGAGACCCAGGACCTGGTGGGCTCCCCAGTGCCCCCACCACCACCCCTGCACCAGAGGGTAAGTCGGAAACTGAAACGCGCATCCTTACCTTTTTCCCTCCACAGAATCGAGTGCCCCCCGCCCGATGAGAGTGTGTCCACGTCGGGCGCACCCGGGCTTGACCTTGACTAAAGAGGCCATGGGAATCACAGCTCTGTCTGTACCCTCTGTGGTTCTGTTGTCATCGCTGCACGAGGGACACACGTCCAGGTGTGGCCTTAGGACACGGAAAGGGGGCCGACCAAAGAGCCGACCCCGTGACCCTGGAGGTCATTCCCCTGGAGGCGCGGTTCTCACATAAGTTTGACTTTGACAGGTAGCTTTTCTAGGAAGACGTGTGTCTGTCTGTCGTAAGTCACTGGCCGATGTCACACCACGTGGAGACAGGCTCCTGTTGGAGACCAGCCTGGCCCTGGGGAAGCCCTTAGCCCAGCAGCTGCTCCGGGACGCCACCCTCATGCTGGGGGCGGACGGGCACTTACCACTCAGAGAGTCTGCAGGATTTGTCTCCAACTCGGGCGAAGCCCAGGTCCCCAAGGCCACCCACCCCACTGGGCCTCTCCGAACCCTCCCCATTGAGATTCGGGGTGCTGGCTGCCACGGGCCCACTGCTGAGCGGTCTCAGGGCCTGCCTACTAATGCAAATATTAGCTAAAAGGCTTCAAAGGCCCTTTAAACTGGTCCTCTGTTACCCGTCCACAGTCCCGGACACATTTTTTTGCACTCCACCTCGCTCCTCGCCTGGTCTCCAGGCTGCTGTCACGCGGGGGGCTCTTGGCAGCTCAGAGGCCCAGCCGTGTGCCGGGGAGGGGCGCGTGGTGCGGCTGCTCAGCCTCCACCCAGTCACTGACGCAGAGCTCCTGCGGGACCCTGAAAACATGAGCTGATTTTGTGGCTCTGAGTTCTCACGACCCAAGGCATGCTTTTTTCCCTCAAAAAAAAAAAATATATATATATATATATAAATCCTACACACTGCTTCTTTTCATGGAGCCTATTCACTGCGTGTTCTGCACATGTATGTGATTCTCTTCTGGTGAGAGGGGGGGTTTAGTTACAATCTCTGTATCTGATGGATTGATTGCTGGTGCGTGAGAAAATCAAACCCAAGAGTGGGCTTCATCTTTGACGCTGGAGGGACGATTGTCCTTCTGAGGTTGCAGTGCCTCTCTGATAGTCCCTTTGTCCCTCGAGATGCCACCACGGGGAACCGGCCCTGGAGACGGGCCACGTGACCCCACGATGACTTTTCAGAGGCTGGAATTGTTGGCTGCTGCTAGGGAAATGGAAGACTCTCCAACCAAACCCACGCTCGAACCAAAGGAGACAGGGAGTCCAACCAGCACATTGACTGGCCGGGGTCTTGTTTCCCTAGCAGCTTAGTTAACCAATCAAATCTTTACTTTCGTGTCTCTATCTGACCGGGAAAGCGGGACGTCCCTTGGGTCTCCCCGCACCAGGGACTTGTAAACTCTGAACCCGGGAGCTCAGCGTGAGCAAGTCTGTCTGGGTCACCGATCACCTCGGGGTGCCATGCTATTTGCTCAGCTTCCCGGACACAGCTCCCACATCACCGATGCCAGCGTGCTGGCTGAGGACGGGTCCTGGGTGCAAGTTCTGGCTTCAGTCACAAAGGGCTGTGATTCAATTGGAGTCACTTCCCAAGGCTCTTTGTCCTCTGTTCCTGTTTGATTTACCTGCAGCGTGAGCTCACATTCAGGTGACACGGCCGTGGGTGCGTGTGTCGTAGGAAGCGGTTGTGTTCCCAGGGGCCTCCCTTTGCGAAGATCCTGCAAGCTGTCATAGGATAACAATCGTTCCTCTGCCAGGGGGTGACTGATAGATAGCCTGTCACTCTCAGGGGTCAGCCATGGGCTTGCAGGCCACACCCTCCCTCGTCATCACCGCTTTAAATGGTCTCTTACACCCGGCGACCTGCACTATCATATTGGTATTGGCGATGGACCTCCAAGCCCGTGTGGGGCGCAATGGGCTTCGGCAGCCCGGCCCTCCACGGCTCTCCATTGACCACGGGTTTTGTGCCATGTCAGCCTATCACAACCAGTGTGCACAGTGACCTCCGGGAAACTCGCTGACCTGGAAATCACAGCACGCCTGAGGCCACCCTGAAGGAGACCTCCTGTGCGGCAGGTGCCTGCGCTGTGGGAGGGTTCAAAAGCAAGAGGGGGCGCCCCCGCCCCTAGCCCTCTGTGCCTGTCAGGCCCATTAAGCGGGCTTTTCTGTCACCCTTACAGTCGTGACTTCATTCTGGGCTGTCAGGGAAGGAACCTCTGGTCCTCAGGCCAGGTCCAGCCTGCTCCTGTGGCTGTGATAACCTTTTCTCGGACCACAGCTGCACCATTTCCTTGTTTACTGTCTCTCCCTCCTGAGGAGCTTGAACATCTGCCTCGCCTGGTTCGTCCCCGCCGTCTGCAGTTTCAGGAGAGACGGTGGATGAAAAACTACCTTGTAAACGGGTCTCTTGGATGGTGGCCGCAGATGGTGGCTGCATCCAGCCCTCCCTCCCGTGGCCTTTCCAGTTCAGAGCCCAGGGAGGGCGTCTGTCCCACCCCCCAGGAGCATCTCCAAGTACTTGTCTATCCCTGACCGGCTCACAGGCATCTGCAGGCGTGTAGGGTGGGACCCGTCAGTCCTCATCGAGGAAGGCTCAGTGGGGACACTGCAGGGCTGCCCGGGTGGCCCTGGGTCCTGCTGTGCCCCTGTTCACTTGCTCTTAAGCATTGAGCTGCCCAGTTCTGACATCACTTCTTTTCCGGGGCCCTGGATCAATGGCCCTGGACCGAAAGCGGCCACACACATAGCAGTGGCTGTCCTTCTTGGGGGCAGTGCAGACAGCGGGAGGGCTCAGCGCTTCGTCAGAGACACCGGCAGCCCGGTCCTGAGTGTCACCGGCCTGCCAGCCCCACGGCATGGCATGCGGAGAAGGCAGTCCCCGCCCAGGGGCGCCGGTCACCTCTGCCTCCCCGCCACTGGGCCAGGACAGACCCCGCCAGGAGACGTTTGCTTTCCTATCAGAGCGTCAGTAACGTGCGCCCCCTCGCATTCCTGTCTTCCAGCACCTGCCGCCTCCGCTGCCCAGCAAAACCCCGCCGCCGCCCCCCCCCAAGACCACGCGCAAGCAGACCTCGGTGGACTCCGGCATCGTGCAGTGAGCGGAGAGCACGCCGCCGTCTCTCCCACCCCGTCCTCCCCTGTGTCTGGCCTTTACCTCATGGGACCCGTGACGTCTGACATTTGGGGCACTTGCTTTTCCTTCAAAGGAGCGCGCCCTCAGCCTCAGAGTGCGTGGCCTTTAGTACTGGGAAGCAAGAGGGATGTGGGTCTGGGACGTCCTGGTGTGTTGTCAAAACCGGGGGCTTCTCAGTGGGTCCTTCTGGAGAGAGCCTCAGTCTTGCCCAAACCCCTTTCTTTCTGCGCCACGTGACACGTTAGCGAGGAGCAAGGTGGAGCTGAGCTGAGCTGAGCGCAGTAAGAAGAGTTAGGCCATTGTCTTTGAGGACCGAGTAGCCCGAGCTTCCAAAGCCGCCTCCTCGCGGCCCAGCTCCCACGCGTATGTGACACCCAGTGTGACTTCCTGTCGGTCAGATGTACGTCCACCTGCGTCAGGCAGTTAGGGTCAGGCCTTTCAGGGAAGGGCCTGGTCTCCTTTGGTCTAATTTAAAATAGGGTATTTCTCAGCTACTGAACAGTTACTAATTTATGGAGTGGAGACAGCATTAAAAATACTGGATCGAGTGGGAAAATAGCTGTGAGTGTAGGAAGACCAAGTTCCTCTCTTTTTAAGTAAAGAGTACACGTACCACAAGAGATGGTTCCAGTTGGGTGAGTTCTTTTTGTCCTCTGTACAGAAGTGTGTATATATGATGGCTGGTAGGACCCCTTCTAATTTTTGTGTTCCTCCCATGTATTGTAATAGGTGTCCACAAATGATTCTCAGTACACGCTCTTCACTTTTAACTGCTGGAAATGTAAAAAAAAAAAAAAAAAAAAAAAAAAAAAAAAATCAAAATTAAGTTCCGTTGTTTTTTTCAAAGCTCTGAAAATGTCGGTGAATGATGATTTTAAAAAACTAACTTTGTATAACCTGATATTTGTATTCTTTCATCTATATTTTTGTATGCACTGTAATCGTGATGTACCCCTAACAGGCTCAAATGTTAATCATTGGCGGTGAAAAATAAAATCTTATTTAAAAAGACTCACCGCGTCTCAGTACTAGGTGTTTGTCCCCAAGACAGAATGCAGACGCCGCCCTTGGCCCCCGCTCAGGTGCGTGCCCGCCTTCCTCCGTTCCCAGTCTTCTCAGTTTCAGCCGCTCTGACTGATCGGGGCCCCAGGTGTGCGCCCCCCGGCCCCACCGTGGCGCTCTGCGTGCCTGCTTGTCCTTGCTGCGGGAGCAGAGCAGAGCCCGCACCCCACCCGGGGCTGCGCCTGTGCCTCGCTTCTGCCTCCTGTTGGTCTCTCCGCTGCGTAGCGGAGAGAAGGCTGTGCTGAGTGGGATGTCTTGTAAGGGAGACGCATCAGGCTCCAGAGCTTTCTCTGCTTCTTAGGTGGCAAGAGACAGACAGGCAGCAGGGTCCTGTGTGAAACACGTTCCCCTGGGTCCCTCCCAAGCGTGTCCCTAGTGAGCAGGTTCACCGGAAAGCCATTCTTCCGGCTGAGCGTCCGGCCAGCGAGCCCCAGGGGACTCGGTTTCGTGGCGTCTTTGGGCCACCCATTCCTAGTGTTCCCTAAACCTCCACTTACTTCTTTTCAACTTACAGGAACAGGTCACACACACGTAGAAAGTGACCCTTCCGCCCACCCGCACAGCGACCGTCACTGCTGCTTCTCATCCGGTGTTTTTCTAAATTGCGTGTTTTTCTTTACACAATGGTTGTCTTACTGCATGTATGGTTTTCTGTCCAGCTCTTCCCACTCCGCACGAACGTCTGTGTCACTCAGTAGTTTTGAGAGCGTGGAAAAAACAAGGGCGTGCCTCTGCGCCTCCTGCACCCAAGCGGCTATCCCAGAGCCCGAGATGCTCAGATTCTCTCCTTGGTGCACTGACCCCAGGTCACCTGTGCTTGCTGTGAAGTGCCCAGCCGCCCTCAGGCGTATTGGACACGTGTGGGGACGGAGTTTTTCCCGTGTGGATCCTCTTTGACCAAGATGGATGCTCACCCTCTACTGAGTATGTTAGAGGTTGGATACTGTCCATGACCCTAAAATAACTGCATTGGCACAGCACCCTGGGAGAGCAGGGGCGAGGCCAGCCCCTGGGGGTGGCTAATTTGGGGGTGATCTGCAGTTTTCATTGCGTAAGCTGTCACCACAAATTGTAAAAATAGCTCCTGGCCCTGTGGAAGATGGTAGTTTTTATTCTAGAATGGCATCTGGGTTGTAGTTCTTCCCTGCTCCTTACCACCGCCTCCTCCTGGAAGTCCTCCTGGACTTCCCCACACTCCACATTTCTGTCTGGATCCCCCTTTTCCCCCAGCAGCTGTCAGAAACCCTAGGTGGGTGTCTAGAGTTAGAAAGTGCACTGTGAACACAACAGTTAGGAATGGTACGCTGGACACATTTTGCACGTTACGGGAATTTCCTAATATCAAATTATAAATATGCAAATATGCTCACAAAAGAGGGAACTGCAAACTCTACAGACACAAGATTTCTTCACTTTTAAATCAGGGTTGGACTGGAAACCA
The DNA here is from genome assembly GCF_022682495.2 of Desmodus rotundus. NCBI lineage: Eukaryota > Metazoa > Chordata > Mammalia > Chiroptera > Phyllostomidae > Desmodus > Desmodus rotundus. The sequence goes on along the minus strand of NC_071390.1, from coordinate 3,138,454 downwards.
CAATCACGGCGAGCCTGGCATCTGTGTCTCCTGGTGTCTCCTGGACACGTTCCTTCTGGAATGAGGTGCGGGTCACAGCTTGCCTCTCGGGCTGCGACGATATGTTCCTTCCAATCAGCGACAGGGTTTCTCAGCCTTGTTTCTCTCTTGCCTCCCAGGCAGCCTTTCAAGGCATTTTTTCCTAATCATTCTTTACCATGAAATGTTAATAGTGTGGATAGAGTATGTATCTATTTGCGTACTTTATATGTATCTGTGTCTCGTTCCGAAACAAAGTAAGATTTTTGTGTCCCCCAAGAACCAGTTTCACCCCTGGGGGCGATTTGGCCTTGTGGAGGATACACGCTGTAGGTTAGGAACGGGGAGGGGGTGGGGGCAACGGCAGCGGATGGTCTCTTTTTGCTTCAGTGGCCAGGAAGCTCGAAGCCAAATGTAGCTCTCACATGCTCGCATTTTGTGCCTTCCAAAAAGCTTTGTGGTCTCTAACTGATTAATTACTGATTCATCTTTATTTCAGCTAACCAGTTTAACCTGTGCTTCTCTCAAATCTTTATTAAAAGGAGACAGTGGAGAAGCTGGATCTGACAAGTAGAAAAGTCTTTTTCTTATTTAAAAACCACCCTTGGTGCTCAAAGGCTGCTTCCTAGTATTTAGAGAAATTGTTTTTTAATCAATGTTAAGACTTTTTTATGTAAGATGTGATCTTCATTATCTTTGGCTCCGGACCCTTTGATGGTATCAGGCTTTCCTTCATGCTCACCAAAGTCTTTTTAGTGTAATGGATTTTAGCTTTGGCTTTTTAGTTTTATCTCTAATTACTTTTTAGTAATTGACTTAGTTTTTAAAGTCTATTTGGGGAATTTCACTTCTTTTTTTGCTTTCCAATCTGCCCTTTTTGAATTATTTAAACATCTGTTCTGTTGGTAATGGCTTAGAAAAACTTAACAGGGACCCTGCTGGGCAGTAAGTCTTTGCTCCCAAATAAGCTGAAACCGGTGCCGCCTGCCTGTGACTCACCAACACGGAGAAGCAACTGCCGCCTTCAGGTCCTGTGACGACCTAAAGGCTGCAGCTCAAGCTCAAAAGGGAAAGCAGGACCTGCAGGGACGTGGGACCCACAGCAAGCTGGTCCCACGGCCCTGCAGCACCCATGCACCCCCCCTGCTCCTCCCCTAGGGCGTCCTGTTCTCTTTCCAGCCTCCGAGCGCCACGGCCTCAGCTCCCCCCACCCACTCAGTTCAGGTTGCCTATTGCCGCCTGTTTAGCTGTTGCTGCTCCTTATGTTTCTTTTCAGTAGTGAGAAGGGCTGAATTTCACCTGTTCTGACTTATTTCTCGTAACTGGTGTGACGTTCGTCTGTCATTCAGAGAGTGTCCACGGCTCCGCGCCAGGAGCTGTGCCAGGCACACAGGTGAAGGAGAGAGGCCAGGCCACCCTCCTGGATCTCAGAGTCCGGTGAGGGAGTGGACGGGCCAACAGCCAGGCCGGGTTCACTGTGGGCCACTGCAGACCTCGTGCGGCGAGCACCTGGCACGACAGCAGCAACGAGCGGCCTTCAGCACAGGTGCCTGGGGAATGTGTACAAGTGGGCAGCGGAGCCGGGGTGTGGGGAGGGGTGGGGGGTTCAGGGGAGGGAGAGTGTTCCAGGAGGAGAAGGGGTCCCGTGTGGAGGAGCGGGCTGAGGGAGGCCAGGGAGCTGCAAAGCGTCCAGATGGGGCTGCCGTGCTTCCAGGCCACTGTGACCACCCTGGGCTTCGTCCTGCGTGCCCCTGACCAGTGTGAAGGGCAGGAGGACCCACACGGCCTCCATGTCTCCATGCCATGCTCTCCTGTGAATGGAGCCCAGGGACCATGATGGAGCATGAAGGAGCATATTGCCATATAATGGAGCATGAAAGCGTGGTGGAGCATGATGGAGCGAGGTAGAGCGTGATGGAGCGTGATAGAGCAAGGTGGAACATGAAGGAGCGTGGTGGAGCATGAAGGAGCGTGGTGGAGCATGGTGGAGAGGGCGGAGCAAGGTGGAGGAGCATGGCTGATGAGGGCCAGCGTGGACGGTGTGAGGCCAGGCTGTATGTAGTGTATCTAAGTGAACTTGCCAGCCACTCCAGAGCGTGTGCTAGACTGTGGTGGCCTTGGCGTGTCACGGGGCCTGTGCCGCTGGGACCTGCCTGTGAAGGCACCGCAGGCCAGAACTGCCCTCACCCACGGTTTCCTCGTGACCCTCAGCCGCACGTACAGGAAAGGGCCCTTGGGCAGCTGCAAAGCCTTCCCTGGTTGGCTTTGGTAAGCCTTCAGGTAGCGTTTCAGACCTGCCGGGGGCCACCTTGCCTCTGAGCGTCCAGTGTCTCACCGCGTGGACGTGCTCCTCTTCGTGGGCTATTTGGGGGCTGCTGGTTTCTCCTTAGGACATTCTTGTGGTTTTCCTGGTCCAAAAGGTAGAGCTCAGCTCCTCTTCCTCTTTCACCCCCTTCCCTCCCTTCCTGAACGACTTCATCCTCAGGCCATCATCGGGGACAGAGCAAGGTAAGCATTCACACCGGGGAAGGGGCCGGGGTGCCCTGGGCGTCAGAGCCACATGCAAGAGGAGGGAGAGAGGACCCGTCTCCCGGGACGAGGGCAGGTGGCGTGCTCTCCCCAAGAGGGGCTGGAGGGCAGTGAAAGGCATGGCCACTGGCCCCCTAAACTTCACCCCCTTCAATGCAGCAGCGCTGGTCTTCAGGTTTTTGTCCTCACTGGAGTTTGTGACATTCCTGTTGTGGATGAGCAGGGAGAGGGACACCCTCTCAGGCAGGAGCAGGCAGGTTGGTCCCTTTGCTGCCCTGCCCTGGGCTGGGTCAGCGCTGGTGGCGTCTTCACCTCCCACAGTCACCACGGGTCGCTTCCACGGCACACAGCACGCACCCTGTGCGAACAGATCCGAGGAGACCATCCCCCCCAACCTGGCCCTGGCAATGAACGTGAACGCAGAAGCCACTCAGAAGCTTGGGCGCAGAGCCCCGCCCCACTGCCTCTAGGGAAGAGCACAGCGACTTAAAGGTAAAAGTAATCATTCTGGAGACGATAGCACTTCTGAATTAGCATAAATTATGCTATTTTGAAAGACTTGTTAACAGGCAATTTAGCCTCATGAACACTTGCGCGGGAGAGGAGGGCACTTCACATGGAACAAGGAGCTCCTGCAGGAGGCAGGGTTATTTTTAAGCTCCTGCGTGGTGCTGGTTGCTCCGTGGCGGCACAGACGACCTCTGAGGGTGTCTGCTGCCTCAGGGAGCTTTGCCGCCGAAAAGGTAAACTCAGGAGTGAAAGCGATGGTTGGGAAAACGCAGCGACGGATCATCCCTCAGCTTTTCAGGAGCATCAGTGAAACGAGGGTTCATTGAGAGAAAGGAAACCATGTTATTTTTGCTTTGGAGTAAAGAGCCTGCTGTTGCCTCGGGCTGACAGTCTCCGTGTGTGGGGGTGGGGGAGGTTCTCCAGGGGCAGGAGAAGGCCATGGCTGAAGCTTTTCCTTTCCAATGTGCCTTGAAAAGGCCACCTCATGGGAGGAACGCAGGGAATCTAATGCACACGTCAAGGCCAGAACCGGGCCGTCCCCAGCTGCCTCGTCCGTCCTCCTGGCTGAGGAAAGAGGAGGCTTGCGTGGAACTGAAGAGCACTTTGGATGGCTTGGGAATCATCTCAGGCCCAGCGCCTGAGGTTTCAACACCGTGGCACCGGTGAGGACTGTCTCAAAATGCCACAGCTGTCCTCCCAGCTGGCTTTGCCGTCAGAAGTAAAGAAAATGGGGGCGGGGCAGGGTCCACAGCTAAAACAGGCCCATGTTTGGGAAAAGGAGTCCCAGAATGCCGTCTCAGGAAATGCCCTGGAACCCGCGTGGCTGCAGGCCTCCGGAGAGTTCTCTGTCCTTGTCAACCTCAGTCGCCAGTCAGTGTCAGTAGAGGGAGGGAGCAAACGGAACCAGACATGCGGTCAAACAAACTAGGGAGCCGAGTCCCTGGGGCGGGCTGCCCCGGAGCCAGCCCCGGGCGTACCGGGGTTACCAAGAGAGAGACAATAGTGGAGGGGAGTCCCCTGTGCTGGCACGTGAGCAGTCAGCACCGAGATGGTGACCGTGACGGGGAGGCCCCCAGCTGGGCAAAAGGTCTAGATTGGATAAGGGACACAGAACCCCAGGAGACCTAGAAAAGGACTGTGGGGATGGAGCCCGGCACAAGTCCATGAAGGGTTAGGACAGAGACAGGTTAGTTTGAAAGCGAGCTTACCCCTTCCCGAGCCTGAGATAAAGCTTACCCAAGGTCCGTCCAGGTCACGCACCTGGGCCCATTGGCTCACCTGTTCACGTGCGGTGTCTCTCTGTAGCAGCCGCCCTGGCTCCACGCTGGAAGCTGGGTGGGGCGGCACAGCGCTGGCAGAAGGGACAGAGGAGACCGAGCTGGCCGGGTAGGGGTGGAGATGGGCCCGACTAAGCTTTGGCAAGGACTGGACTGGACTACGCCCCGCTGATGCCAGGCCAGTGGCTCGGGTTTCTGGGCCCCGGATGTCCGGCAGGGCTCGGTGAAGACAAGGCTGGATTCCCTCCACAGCAGGACGGGACTGAGCCCTCTGGGCCCCTGGGGACAGTCACTTATGTCCACCCCAATAAATCCTACCACAACACCTCATCCTCCCAGGCAGGGGTCCCCGGAAATGCTTCTCTGGCTACTCCGGGGAAGACCCCCATTTCCACTGGCAACACCCTCAGAAGGCTGATGGCCCAGCACTGAGCCGAGGCGCAGAGGGGCCATGCCCTCGACCCCTGTCCCACGGCTGGATAAGGCATGTCCTTTATGTCTCTCAGGCTCCGCGCCTTCCCAGGCTGGAGCTAGGAACAAGTCAGCACTAACGATCAGCCGCAGGCTGGGCCACTTTGTTTTTCCCTCCAACGATGACGAAGTAGCCCACGGGCTGTGGCCGCTTTCCGAACAAAGGCGCTAGGACGACCCGAAGGTGCTGTCAGCGGGGACAGTTGCTCCTGCTGCGGCGCCCTGGCGAACCTGCGTGTGTGCATTCCTCGAAGCCACCATCCCGCCAGCAATCTGGGAAGCGGTCAGCGCACGTCACGTCTCACAGAGATCTGCTGAAAGGAAGAGAGGAGACTGTTCCTGCGTTGCTGTTCTTTCCTGGGCCGGCAGCACTCACCTTTGCGGGCGGGAGGGGCACGGCCAGCCCTGATCTGCACACTGGCCACGTGGGGGGAAGAGCCACAGGCTCGTAATGCAGACAGCCTGCTTCAGAGGAGTCTAAACAGAGCCCAGGGCCCTGGGCGAACCAATCTTTGAGAAAAATGGATTCAAAGAAATACTTGGATAGAAAAATGTAACTGCAACCAACGATCTTTGAGAAATCCTCTGAAGTTAAGGAAAAGCAAAGGGCGGCAGGTATGTTTTTAAAAGCCCTACCAAACAGCTTCAGAGTACCCTCTCCCATGCCTGTCACTCTTCATCCTCAACCTGGACGACAGCCATGCCCCAAACGTGGCCTCCCCAGTCCCTCCACGACCCCCGGAAAGCTCACACCCTCTTCTTCCAAACGTTCCATTGTCCACGAGCATCTCTACTGGCCGTTGTCCCCGTTTAGAAGGTCTCCTCCTTCTCCAGGTCTCAGTTCTTTTTTCCTAGGGTCCCTCAGCTTCTGGACGCCCACCAAGGCGGTCAGGCGATCGGATCCCCTCCCTGTTGGGGACCCTGGGAGGGCGTGTATTCACCACATGGTCCCGTGTGTGACTGGCGAGTGTCAGGCAGGGAAAGAGGCAGCACACCTCAGAGAGAGGACTCGGTGTCCTACTCTTCCCTCCCCCCGCTGACACCCTTCCCCCTCACACGGGGCAGCACCTACGGGACCCTCGCAGACCCTCACACTCCTGCCTCCATGCCTTTGCCCCCATGCCGTATCCTCGAACCCGTCTGCCCTGTGCCTGGGGCGGGGGGCAGACTGGGCTCAGTGAGGACCCGTCCATGTGTGCTGCGCCTCATGCAGAGTGGAGAGTGGGGTTCCACACCCCGAGAACAAGGACAGGCTCCCGGGAGGCAGGAACAACCACATGGATCACACACTGGGGACCAGAGCTGCTGGCCACTGAGGGAGGACAGAGAGGTAAGGGGTCCCAGGTTGGGGAGACCTCTGGGCTGAATTCCAGAAGGCGGGTGAGAGAGGAATGGCTGGGAAGTGACAACAAGTGGGACACAGGACTGGAGCTGGCCCACCAGCTGCTGGCCCTGAGATAGTGTGCCGTGAGAGGAAGTGGTTTCCATCAAAAGGGCTGCCAAGGAGTCAGGTCAGCAGGAGACAGCGGGGATGCAGCTCAGGCTCAGGGAGGTCAAGGGCGGGGCAGGGTCAGGAGCAGCGCAGGCACAGGGGCAGGTGCTGACAAGGGCCCCGGGTTCCAAGCGGCAGTGTTGGGGTGGTGGTGTGTCACTTGGAATACCCCCTGGAGTCTGGGAAATGGACAGAACATCTCAGCCAGGCTCGAACGCCGCTGCTGGCTTCCTGGAGACACCCAGTAGGGGGCTGGGAAAATGATGCCATCCGTGAGTTACTATCATACGCAAAATGTAGTGATTTAATTTTGTTCGTAATCTCTTGACTTTCCAAAATACATGCACACTTCTTAACTCATCGGTTCTCTGAAATTGCCTTCTGAGTAGATAAGAGGAGCATTTCTCTTCCCATTTCGTGGAGGAAGAACTGGGACCTGCAAGGCGGAGTGACGTGGCTGCGCAGAGCCCCCCGCCTCACCCGGTCACCCTCCCCGTGCCCGCAGGGAGCCCGGCCAGGCATCCCATGAAGCCCAGAGTGTGCGGGCAGAGCTCGGCTTAGTTGTTCATTCGCCACGTGTCTGTTTTTCCAGGTGCTGCGGACAAAGCGACGAGCAGGTGGACACAAGTCCTCCCCTGCTCTCCAGGCTACCTGGTGGTGAGGACGTTGTCACTAGAACCTGACAGCCTGGTTTCAGCTCTAGCCCTGCCACTTAGCACAAGTGCAGGTCCCTGCCTGCGAACCACAGTACACCCAAGCCCTACCCCCACCCCCACCCGCGTGGTGAAACTAGTAGCACAGACAACAGTAGTGTGCATCTATATGCCTGGGCGTCACCACCCCGCAGATCGCTTCCCAGCCCACTCCCCGTCCCCTGTCGTGATCCCGAGGTGGACACAGCCCACTCTGAACAAGAGAGAGATTTATTGTTTGTTTTGGGCAAGAAGTTGCGCCCCCTCTGACGGATGTGAGAAAAGAGGCTTTTGTTCCCATTGTGACCGTGCGGCCCACTGAAGACCAGCCTCAGCAGGACGCCGGCATTGCGGGAGCGGCTCAGTCACCGGCACTAGTAACCCTGACACTGAGGGGCTGAGAGACACACACATGTCATCCTCACTCGTGCTCCGTGGCCCGCCCGGGGCAAGAGGGGGACATGCTCATCATCGAGGGCACTCCGGGGCCCTGGCAGTGACAGCTCCATTTCCTCACGGGCGTCCCCAGTCGGCTCACTGGAGGGAGAAGCTCGAGGAAAGACCCGTGGGCCCCCGTGTCGATCCGCTTACGTCCCAACAAGGGCACCGCCATCAACCCCCCCACCCCGTGCTGGGAAGGCAGAGGGCGTGGAGATGTGTGGGCAACAGCATGGAGGGGCAGAGAGTCAGTCCCGACGGCACTGCCGAGTTGTCCCCTCCTGTGCCTGGCCCCACTCTGGCCCTGCAGTCACGTGAAGTACAGCTCGCTGCTGAGCCACTCAGGTTTGAACCGAGAGGGGCGATTGTACGCGGATTTCTTTCTGATTGACGCACACAGTTCCACTGCCCTGTGCGGTGCCGGCCGTGCTGTGCAAGGCTGAACAGGCGGCTGTGCTTCCGCGCGTGCTGAGGGCCGACTGCAGTTCCAAAGGGTTTCCGACTGCGCGGGCAGCCAGCGGCCCCCATGCCACATTGCTCGAGGGTCAGCCATCAGGCTTTTGCCTGCTCTTTGGGCTGCACGTCGGTTTCTGCAAGGTTCGTGTCGTCCCGTCTCCTCTCTCTCTCCTGATTTTCGCTTTTTGAGTCTCCTCTATTTGGTTCTTGGTCTGTCTTGTGAAAGCTTGGTCCGTGTCCCTTTCAAAGAGCCAGCTGTGGTTTCTCCAGTGTCCGCCTCTCTAGCAGCTCACTTGTGTCCGCTGTCCCCTGCGTCCCTGCCTTTCTTCTCCTGCTGTGGGTTCAGCTGGCTTTTCTCCTGGGTGCTTGCTACTGACGGCTGTGAGCACCCACCTCGGGTGGCAGTTGAGAGGGCCGCATGACACAGTGTGCCCAGGACTTGCACAAAGCACTCGGCACTGGCACAGCGAGGGGACCGCCCTCCGACTGCCGCCTGGGAGGTGACACCTCGGGAAGCAGGCACAGATGAATCCCCAGTGTACTGGGGAGGCGGCTATTCCCCAAGTCCCAGAGCTCCTGCGGAAAAGCCAGCCTGTGCCCTGGGGTGAATTCCTAGGTTGGGCTGTTGAGGCACAGCTCCACCTCCCTGTGCGTCTCCTGCCTCTGTGGGGAGTGTCCTGAGCAGATGACAGCACCCAGCCGACAGGCGCTGACAGGAGGCTGACAGAAGGTGGGGTCCCTAACGGGCAGTGCGCGGGGGGGCTGGGCTCCCCAAAGTGCTTGCTAGCCCGTCATTATGGGCCTGCCCTGGGCACAGCTGCTTGTCCCTCGGGTCACAATTGCACTAAAGAAACAATTTTCCTCTTAGAACCGCCGTGCCTCCGCTGCCTTTGTTTCTGCCTGACGAAGAGCGATAAGTGGGGGGGGTGGGGGGCAGCAGCACTGAAAGTGACTAGTCACAGGCAGCGGCGCGTGGGAGGGAGCGCTTCTCCCCTAAGGCGCTGGGACCCTGGACTGCGCCCGGCGCTGCGGGGTGCCTGTGGTCGACTGCCACTCTTCTGTCGTCTGAGATGGGATGAGGCTCTTTCAGGGCCACTGTCCCCTGCTGGGGAACCCAGGCTGGCAAACAAAGGTCTTCGGCCCACTCATCCCCAAAGCACTGAGTCTCATACCTGAGAATGTCCCAAATACTCCTGATATCTCCAGCCCCACGTCCTCGTATTGGCACCCTCATTAATTCGTGGGGAACCCCGGGGGCTTCCCTCACTCTCACTTAAGTGTATTTCTGCTTAGTCTGTGGCCCAGGCTCTCCCACAGAGGCGCAGGCCCAACCTGCATGCCCACACGCCAGGGAATGACTTGCTGAGGGCGTGTATGTTCCTCCAAAGAGGACAGGTGACTCAGCACAAGGGGCTGCTTCTGAATTCCAGAGAGACCCCGCGCCAGTTCCTCCTCACACCCCTGCGACCTGGGGAGCGAGAGCAGGGCCTGGGTGCCCTGCAGAGAGCAGGGTGAGCGGGTCTGGGTGTTTGCTGCCTCCACCCCGTCCCCTTGTCAGTGAGGGTGGTGGAGAGAGGCAGGTGCTTGAGCTGGAGACTCAGGAGACCCAGGACCCTCCCTGCTTCGCTCCTGGAAATTCGGCAGCGGCTCCTCAACCGTGACCTTGAGCTTTTGAAAGTGTGTGTGTGCGCACGCGTGCCCACGAGGCTTTGGGAACTGCCATTGGCAAATAGCCGTGGAAACAGCAAGGCCGTTTGCTGAGTGCCTGCCTTGTCTCTCGGTGCACCAGACACCTTCTCCCCGCTTTTAGACAAAATTAGCTGTACTTGCACCCACCGATCTGACTGTCTTCAAGTTAGAGCCTGCACTCCACCCACCCCCAGTGCTTCCAAGGGCGGTACAGAGGAGCTAACCCACCTGGGACCCCCGGGGAGTCCCGCCTCGCCCCTCCTCCCAGGGCCTGGCCCCCGCACACAGGGTCACTGAAGGCCTCTGACCACGTGTAGGGAAGACGCCATCACCACCTCCCGGTGCAGGTCAGCGGGGGAACTATCTGCCTACCTTCCGGGTGTGCGGCCAGGCAGGTGCGGCCGGGCTCCCACATCCCCGATGTGCACACAGATCACTTCCCCCCCCAATAAAGGGCCTGTTCAGGCTCTGCTCTTGGGGGGCGCTCGGGCTGAACAGCAGCTATGGGCCCAATGCCTTAGAGGGTAAGTGGGAGGGAGTCCTGGGAAGGGCGGCCTGCCCCACCAGGAGGGGCGGAGGGGGAGGGGAAGCAGTGACGCAAGCAGGGGCACCGTTCGCCAGTCACAGCAGAGAGTGAGGCTTCAGAGACTCACGTCACACTGCTGTCTGCGTGTTGGTTTCAGGATTGCGGGTCAGGCACAGCGCCAGCCTGGCCCACACGTGCCCAACAGCCGCGCCATCTCTCTGATCAGAGACCTCACGGCGCAGGCCCCTCTCGGTCCTCCTACCTGCTTCTCCTGGTCATCAAAACTGACTTAGTCTCCCAAACATGTTTCCACTCAGTTATTTTTCAAAATCAATTTTGAGATAATTTGATTAACTTGTTGGAAAAAGAAAAAGGTGTTTGTTCATTTTCTGACACTGAATTATTATTTCATTTCTGCGAACACCTGACTTGGTCATGGAATAGGATTCATATTTAATTAATACATGTACAGATTCCACTTGCTAATATTGTACATAGAATTTTCCCCCCAGGAGCAGCTCAAGATAGAAAAGGATTTATCTCAAAGATGACTCCGGCTCTGGCCTATTGGACTCAATCTCCAGTCGAAGTTGTGGAAGACCCACAACTCTTTAAGAGAAGCGTGTCAGCGGGAGCACCACTTGGACTGAAGGTACAAAGGACAAGATGGAAAGAAGCCATGGGGCCCCGAGTCCTGCTGGCAGGAAGCAAGCAGGGGAGTGTGGCCACAGCTAGCATGATATTTTTTTTCATCCTCCCCTGAAGGTATGTTCATTGATTTTAAAGAGAAAAAGAAAGGGGGAGAAAGAGAGAGGCAGAGAAACATCTATCGGTTGCCTCCTGTATGTGCCCCGACCAGGGACTGAACAGCAACCTAGGTGTGTGCCCTGGCGGGGGCTGGAACCCACCACCTCTCAGGCACGGGATGACGCACAATGAGCTGAGCCACCCAGCCAGTGCTTCTCTGTTACAAAAACAGAAAGGGTGACTGAGAAAGCAGAACGAAGAATCCAGAGGACCGAGCCAAGAGCTCCAACAGGAATAGAAATTTTAAAAACAAACAAACAAACAAAACAACGCAGCATTTTCCTGGCTGGATTTCGGAAATGGTGTGGTGACTTCTGCCTGCCCTCGTTTTCCCCTTTGGGACCAAATTGTCAGAGCGATGATGGCACGTGTGTCCCATCATTGTGGAGGGCCACGTAACTGTCCTGTGCAGGTCGCAGGTCCCCAGCCGGAGGACGTGAACTTGAGGGGCTGTACTTGCGGACCTCTGGCCGGGCACCCTCGGGCCCAGACCTGAGAAGACCTGGTTCACAGCTGACGGACTGCGGGCGGCGGTCCTGAGGACGGTGAGTGTATTTTGCAGGTGGGAGAAACAGCAATAATTTGTGGCCAGAAGACAGACTGTGTCGGTTTTAACACAAGTCCACAGATTCTTCGATACACTTCTCTGCAAGACGTGGAAACTAGTGCCCCGCCTGCAGTGGGGGCCGGACGCAGCGACCCCACGCGATGCAGCAGCTCGTAAATTCTGACCTTCTGCCGTGCACGGCGTCACCACCTCCCCCGCGTTCTCTCTCGCAGCTCACTCGTCCCTGAAGAAGTCACCACTGGCCATGCAATGGGGGTGCCCAAGCAGCCCTGTGGAGGGCCTTACGTGGTGAGGAGGTGAGGTCGCCTGCCGGGAGCCAGAAAAGAACGGCGGTGTCCCCCCGCAGTCACCACGGCGAAGCATCCCGCCTGCCGTGGGCCCTCCAGCTGCAGTTGAGTATCGGGTGGCGGCCCCAGCCCACACGCTGACCCAGCCTCGTGGGAGACAGCGCGGCAGAACCACCCCCAGGAAGTTGCTTCTGTGCCCCAGAGGCTGCGAGAATGAGTGCTGTTGGCAGCAACGCTACCTGATGTAGCGCTGTGATTGGGAGCAGTGAACTGGGGCCTTTTTTCATATTTTCCTATGACAGTTAAAAGCACATAGACATGATCTAGTTCTTGGGAATTGGATAGAATTCACTGACAAATCCATTTGGAACAACAGCTTTTGTTTCTGTGTGTGTGTGTGTGTGTGTGTGTGTGTGTGTGTGTGAAATTTTGGAAGTAGGTCCTCGGTGGATTTTAAATTTTCTCTTTGGCTTGTTTGGGTTGTTGACTTCTTGATAGCTCCTTGATAGAGTTAAAAATTATTTTTGCTTATTCCTTTTTAACTTCTTTTAAAAGCGGTTTTGGTTTCCTCATAAACACAGGAAGAAATCATTCCATTGAAACTTTAAAATGTCCCACTGTGGCGATGCTGGCGTACCTGTGGCGGCGGCTGTGTGCAGGCTCTGGCCCTCTCTCCCTCGTAAGGATGCTGCTCTGTCTCTCTCCTGATTAGATCTTCCCGAGGCTCATCTGTTCGACGGCTTTTTATAGAAACGGTGCTTGGACCTGCCAGCTTTCTTATATATTCCAGCTTCATTATTTTGTTTTTTATCTTGATTAAATTGCTTTATCGTGTTTTCCTCAGGTTTTTGTCTCTCTTGCTTCTTTAATTAAATGATAAGCATTACTTTTTTTGCCTTAATAAGAAGCATATGAGAATATGACTAAGGATTTTACCTTTGGAATTACCACCGGAATTATCACATAAACATTCCGTAGTTACGATTCTCGTTCCCTTCATCTCAAGTGTTAGCTAAGAGGACGGAAATGTTTCACTTCCGCGTGGCTGATGTTTTAGTCATACGTGGTAATTTTATAACATCGCGGTCTGAGAAGTGACCTAAACACCTTTACTTTTAGAATATTTTAAATTGGTGTGCATGGCCCAAGGATATTTTGAAATAACATATGGTAACTAGAGCGTATGAAGTCGTGCACGTTTATGTGTTCTTTTATGTACTTGGACACGTGTATATAAATATCAATATAGAAAACTGTTAACAAAACTTAAAAGTACATATAACTGTGTATGCTTGCCTCGCTCTGCCCCTCCTGCCTCCAGCATCTCCCTGCCTCCCCCAGCCCGTCAGGCTCCGTCTTCCTTCAGAGACCAAATCACACGTCGTCTCCCATGTGGGGCTCCCGCTGGCCCTCAGGCGAAGGGGACACGGTCCCCCGGTCAGCGCTGGGACCCAGCACTAAGTCACCTTATCTGCCTGGAGTGACCCATCCGCTTGCAGGGCCTGTCTTCCTCCCTGCTCCACCTCCCCAGGGGCCAGTGCCGTGCCTGGGGCAGGGCAGTGTTTTTGAGTAATATATTCTTCAAACAGCGACATCCTCAATGCGAACACCTATTCAAGTGTCTGTCAAATACTGTGTTCCCCACGCCAGTGACTAGTGTCTGTCGGGCACATGTTTTCTCTGTGAAGTGCTGTGTTTTATGGAAATCCCTGCCGACTGGCTGACGCTTCGATCAAAGCCTGGTCACACCGCCTTTGGGTTAAGCCCCACCCTGGTGACAGGTGCGTCACTACAGACCCTCAGTCTTGTCAAGCTCCGCCATTCTCAGTCCAGTCGGACGGCAGGGTGTTGGAAAGGCTTCCGTGCCCAGACCCCCTGGTTCCTGCAGGCAGCCGACTGGGTGACGGCTGCTGACTGGAAGTCGCCGTGCAGGGCCGAGGTCCAGTCCTCTACCGCCTACTTTGTAGCTCTTTCCCTGAGGCTGCTGTTCCGCACGATACAAAACGCTGCCTGTTCTGCCACGCAGTCTGGGGGAAAGAGCATCTACCATTTCTTTTTTATTTATTATTTTACTTATCTATTTTTAGAGAGAGGGAAAGGAGGAGAGGGAGAGAAACACCAATGTGTGGTTGCCTCTCGTGCACCCCCTACTGGGGACCTGTCCCACAACCCAGGCATGTGCCCTGACTGGGAATCGAACTGGTGACCCTTTGGTTTGCAGTCCGGTGCTCAATCCACTAAGCCAAGGCTACCTACCATTTCTTGACTGTTATATGAAGTCAATTCTTTGAATGCGATTATATTTTTATTTTATTAGCAAGAGCTTAGGTGGTAACGTCTTCAGGCGACTCACTTTCAAGGATTTTTAAAATGCAGAATTTCCTCTTGAAACCGTTTTAATTTGCAAAAGTGTCAGCACATCAAAGCCTGGGAAGGCTGCCGCCGCCCCGAGTCCCCGAATGCGTCTCGGGTCACCTAGGCCGTGGACTGCAGGGCTTCCCTAGGGGCTCTGTGTGCAGAAGGCGTTGAATCGCTGCTGGAGACGTTGACTTGAGCACATTGGTGCTGCAGAAAGGAAAGGGCGTTTCCTGGGCTACGTGGTCACATCGCCGTCCTCTGAGCTCGTCTGGGGCACGGTGACATTTGCACAGGAAAGAAAACGTTCCAGCTCACCTCAGCGCGCAGTGAAGAGCAACAGGGGGACGACGGCCCTGTCCTCTAGTTTCAGAGCTCGGTGGCGGAGGGCCCTCGCTGACAGAGGGTGCAGGGCTGTCCCCTGGCTCTTGGACGCCTGTGTCGTTCCTCCCGGTGGTTTATAGCGGACGTGGCTGTGCCCTCTGCTGCACGTCAGAGGTGAGTTTCGGTTAAGAAAAGTAGATGGCCTGTGAATAATTGGGGGTGTGGGGACCAAGGATGGAAAATAAAGTGTTTTAAACAATGCTTCCATCAAGGGACCCGTGTCTCCCCTTTCTCAGGCGGTCACACCACACCTGTCACAAGTCAGCAGGCGCGTGCAACCTCACAGCACGTCGCTGTGCGTGGCGCATTAGGCAGATTACTTCCGAACATCCTAAATATCGCTCTCCCTTCAACAGGCAGGAGGGTCTGTTCTTGGGAAGTCGTGCATGCCCTCTCCCCAACCCAGGGACCCTCCAGGGAGGGGGGTACAGGAGGCTGCCACCTGAGAGTCTGCCTGGACAGCTTCCTCAAATTCTTCCTCCAGAAAATGCTCCCCACGCCGCAGGAAGACGTTAACATGGTTCCTAAATTTGTAGCCACTCTGTCGACAGTAAAATAATCCCTGTGGGTCAAGAGCAGTTGAGACACACCAGACAAGTACAGCGCCCTCTTCCCGCCCCCTCCAGCGGTTTGCCAGCGGCTGAACATTTGTTTAGCAGACTCGCTTTAATTTCTCACTCCGATAATTTGGATAGCTGGAGTTCAAACTAATTAAAACCAACGTTAAAGAAGGATTGAATTACCAGACAGAAAGGTTCATCCTGTTTTTATTTTCAATGCCAGGTGAAATGCCGTCTGATCGAGCGTTTGCTCTTTGTCCTGAGAGATTTCCGTGGTCAGGTGACCGTGGGTTACCGAGTCTCTCCAAAGGAGACACGCAGCTCTGCCTTCTCTTAGGAGGCTGGACCATCTTCTACCTCAGTCTGCCTATTCCCTTTGAGTCAATAGATTGTAGGTCTTCTTTGTTGCAGGAAGGGGCAAGATGGACATTTCCAGCAAATGCGCACAGTCCACACACACTGGGCACCTGTGGTGTGCCTGGCCCTTCCAGTACACTGTCACCAGCAGAGGATGAAGAGGGGGCTGTGACCGCCAGTTCGTGGATGAAGCCAGGGTGGGATCTGGCGGGGCCAAGGGATTCTGTCAAGATCCCATTGCTTCTAAGGGGCTAGCACCCTTGGCTTTCAACACGGCTGGAAAATCCGTGTACACGGTCCGAGTTCTGCTGTTTTCTCCCCTCACGCCCACTCCCTTAGCGCCCGGGAAGGGGCTGCCTTGTTACCCCAGGCCCCCGCAGCATGGATAAAAACACTTAAACAGATGCAATGTTCAAATGCCCTGTGTTTCAGATCCCAGGGGTTTGTCTGGATCCATGCCCATGGAAGCGTGGGGTTCGCTGCGTCTCCGGGAAGACCACTCTCCAAGTTCCTGCCTACCTCCCAGCTGGCTTCTCCACAAGCCTTCGCGGGGTCTCCCCGGCCAGCCCAGACCCAGACAATGGCTCCGCTCACCCCATGTCTTCAGTGCAGAACTTTTCCTGACTTCAGGTATGTGTGTTTAACCACCAGGGGACAGCGTCCCACCCCAGGATGCCCCCTGGGACCCTCAGACTCATTGTGTTTATGCTGACCCTACCCTCTTCCTGCCTGGTGCCTGGGAGGTGGTCAGCCTGGACCGAGCCCTTCAGCGGGCTCCCTCACCCCCTGCTTCTGGGGAGACAGTGCTGAAATGGACACCCCTGAGCATGCACGTTTGAACCAACATCAGATTGTTTCACCAGGCAAGCGCAGCACAGTGCAGGTAAGTGTGGGGACCCCAAGGGCCCCTGAGACCCTTGGAGGAGGCCTGTGAGGCCCAAGCCTCTCCATAATAACCCTAGTCCTTGCCCTCTCCCACGGCGTCGACACGACACGTGCACCCAGAGTGGGATGGGGGGAGTGGCTGACGCCAGAGCAGGGGCCAGAACCTCAGCCCGTAGTCGTGGCCGCTGTCGGCACTCACAATTTACAAAAGAGAGAAAAGCCGGGCTCCCTTGGGAATACCCTTGCCAAAGCAGCGAAAGCCATTAGTTTTAGTAAATCTCAACCCCTGTCCCCCACGCCTGTCTCGTATCCTGGAGGTGTGCCTAGGCACTTAGGCCACCCACCCTCGTGTGGACAGCGAGTGGCTCAAGGAGAAGCACTTATGGACTGAGCTGCTGCTTCCTGGGGTCCCCTGGGACCTCCGGGCGCGAACAGCCCACACGCTGCGGCTCCCAGGCTGCCGTATCTGCTAGACATTTTCCGTCACTTTGAGGAGAGTGACGGACAGTGGGGGTTTTTTTCCAGCAATACAATTCAGGCTTTCGCGTGGACATTGGGATTTGGGAACACTGGATCAGCAGCCGCCATGCGCCTGACAGCTCCCGGGACTGGACGATGTCCTCTGAGAAGGTTGGTGGTGATTTTAGCAAACACGATTTTAAAGAAATGTCTTAACATTTGGAAGATCCGTGAACCAACATTTTTCCAAATGACTGATTCATGATGGGCCAGCATTGTGTGTGGGTAAAAAATCCATTCCCAGGACCAGCTGACGGATGTCCTTGGAGGCGGTGAAGCAGGAAAGGATGGGGGGGGCGGGGGCGGTGGTGCAGGGGACTTCTGCGGAGCTGGGGCAGGCAAACTGGAAGGACCTATGCGTGCTGAGTTTCGGTGCTGGATGCGAGAGACTCTCCACGATTACCTGAGGAGGCTACTGGAGTGTGGCTGTCTTCTCCCTGTCTGTGGGAGCCCGGACTTTCTTCCCGTCCCCACCGCCCCCGCACATCGCAGAGGCAGATGGGACAACCCAGCTGTGTCTGCCGAGCAGGAATCAGAGAGAGATCAGACATGCCCCTCTTCTCATTACTGCCTCTGTTTTGGAAAAATAGGGTTAATTTTTACGTAACAATTTGTTTACATTAACACGGAATGGCTTTAGTAGTATTCCTTTAAAGTGTGTCTCTGTGCTTAGAGACGTTTAGAAATGTCTAGTTTGGGTTTCTGAAGGGCTCACGTCGACAGCTGGGACCACCTAAATGGGAGCTGTTGGAGGGCCCCAGCCGCCTGGGATAGTGTGAAGAGCCCCCGAAACTGGCTGGCTGCAGAGCTGCCCCCAGGGGGCCGTCTTCCTCGCCATCCCCACACTCCATCGCAGGGGGAGGGGATGGAGATGCTACATTAGCTGTGCAGCCAGGCCGCCGGGCGTCCAGCTGAACAGCAGGCCAGGCCGGCCCCTGCTCTGCCCCGTGTGGCCACACAGAGGGTTCCTGTCTCCCTTTCTGAAAGATCCACGTGGATCTCACGACCCACCTTCTCAGGTCTCGGTCCCTGAGGTTCCAATACTGCCAGTAGCTTTTTCCCTCCTCTCGCGTCGCCCCCACGATGGAGAAGTTCCTCGGGTTCCACTACTTGCCAATGTCTTGCCATTTTGGTTCAAGCTGGTGGCTTGTGTTTAAACTTTGTTGATGCTGTCTTCTGATTTACAAATTATTTAAAATGTTTTATGTAACAAAGTTTTCATCTTTTTTTTGTAACCAATGAACTAAAATTTATTTAAACCACCTAACAGTGAAGATACCCATTTCCAAAGCATTACTTTAGATGTGCGGTAGTTTGTGGAACTGGGACACCCTTCCTGGAGCCCAGGAGCCAGCGGGCGCGTTCACACCAGCCGGCAGGGAGTCGGGAGTGGCTCAGCTTTCTACTGGGACTGGCTGCAGAGTGAGGCCCGAGGAGTATTTGCTTGCTCCTGTTTGCCTGGGGCTTAAAAATTCAGAAACAGAGGGAGGCGAGGTTCCGTCTTGTATCGATGGAGCTTCTCGAATTGGCTTCGCTGCTGATCTAATTAAATTATGTCTCACCATAAAAATATTCCTCTCCATTTTCTCTCAGCATTTTAACGTCTTGTCTTCATTGTCACTTCATCTCTTTAATGAAATTAGAATTTTAAAAAGCTCTTTTATGGAGGTGTGATTTACATAGGATGCCATGAAGGCATCGTATGAAGTGTAAGAGGTTTGATGAGTTTTCCTCTCCCGCCGAATGCATTTTTACATAGAAATGTGCATGCCACTCGTGGATGCGCTGTCAGATGTAGCCGCCATTGGATGGCCGCGGCGCTTGCTGTTCAGACATTCGGTCGGCGTTGATACGTGAGTCATTTCTGTCTTAGGGCTCTCACTAGTAAAGGTGACATGCACATTCCTATACAAGAATTTTGTGAACGTGGCCTTTAGCATTATACATTCATAGTGGTTATTACTGATGTAAGGGAAAGCATTTTGAAACATGCTTGAATGTTGTATGCAGGAATTTTTAGAAATGTTCTTCCCAATTTTAATAATGTTTCAGGTAATGCTCTTTGATTTCCCGTGTAGACAGTAAGGTAACCTCTTTTCTGTTCCAATATTTAACCATTTTGCTTCTTGTTCTTGTCTTATTATACTAATTAGAAGCTTCAGAACGAAAGTTGAATAATAGCAATTATTCTTGTTCCCCGTTGTGGAAGTCATCTATGATTATTTCATGTCATGGGTTGAATGGTGCCTCCCCCATCCCAATTTATGTGTTGAAGCCCTAACTGCCTGCACCTCAGAACGGGCCGTATGCAGAGACAGAGTCTGTGCGAAGGTGGCTGAATGGAAACCAGGCCATTGGGCTGGGCGCTGCACCAGTATGGCCGTCGACACCTGGTTTCAGGCTTCCGGCCTCGAGAACTGTGAGAAAACACAGTTCTGCTGTTTCTGTTGAAACCACTCAGTCTGCGCCCTTTGCTCCTGCGGCCCTAGCGAACCGACGTGCACAACCACCCTCCAGAAACTTGGTGGCTCAGAGCAGCCCCTGTTTAATTTGGTCACCGCACGGTGGGTCAGCAGGGTGGGCCGGCTGGGCTGCACGGTCCTTTGCTGGTCTCACCTGGGAGCCCTCAGGTGGCTCTGTCACCTGCAGCTGGACCAGGGCAGCGTGGCCTCAGACGGCCTCGCGTCCATGCTGGTGCTCACCATCCGCTGAGACCGCCGGTCTCTGCTGCGTGTGGCCTCGAGACTGACCCGCTCTAGGTGACCCCAGGCTTCTTCACATGACGGTCACCGAGCCTCGCTCCCCGGGGACACCAGCAGGACCAGCCACATCTCCAGGGTCCTTGGCTTGGACTCACCCTGTCACTTCCCCCATGGTCCAGTCTCAAAGCAAGTCAAAGGCCAGCCCTTATTCAGGAAGGGGGGGACAGAGACGCCTCCCCTGATGGGACACATGGCAAAATGACACTTGGAAGGAGTGTGACAGCAGGCGGGGTGCCAGTGCCACCACTTGGGGCAGTTTGGTGTTGGATTGACAGGACGCCCAGTGGTTCCCGGTTAGCCTGCAGCTTGGTGGGTGTTTCTAAGAGATACTCACAACTTCAGAAAACTTATTTCTCTCCCCTGTGTCTTAGAGGACTTTTTTCTGAAGCGGATGTACAGTTTTAGCAAATGTCTGTTTGGCCTCCCCGAGATGACCCGATGGCTTTAATGTTGTCATACGAGCAGTTAGAGTGGGCGGGGGGTGGGGGGTGCAGTCCTCAAGTTCTGCGGTTTGTGGCTTTTCTGCCACCAAGGTGTGAGCCCCGGGAGGGTGCCCACAGCTCTGCGTCTGGGCGGAGGCGCAGCGCGGCCTCGCCACGCACGTCTGCTGGCACACGTGGTGTGGGTACTCGTTCCCATCCAAGGTCATGTTCTCTCGGGGGAATCAGAGGGAGTGCGGGGCGACATTTTCTTCCTCCTCCTCCCACTCCCCCGCCCCACGCCGGTCCCCCTTCCCCACTGCGTACCTTATGGTTCTCACTGTAAATTCAGTACCTGTCTTCAAATACGGGCAGGTTTCCCCACAAGATTGGGGTGAAATAAGGTTTACCGGGGACCTGTGCCTTATCTTGGGGGTTGCTAGCTAAGGACGTCTCTCGTATGTCCCCGTGACCTTGTCAAGTTGCACACATGAATGAGGAGATCGGTTGGATCTTCCTCGGTCCCTTAAGCTAACTTTTTATTTTTTATTAATAGACCTTTTACGGGCAGTTTAGGTTGACGCCAGGCTCCCTTCCGGCGCAGGAGCCTGCCCTGAGCCAGGTCTGTCAGCTCTCCTCCGAGGAGTCGGAATAGCTGATTTTCATGCGCCGTCACTGGCAGCGACTTCAGTCCACTTCAGAGGTTCAAGGACGTGAGCACAGCGTCCCAGGGGGCTGTGCCCTTCTGGGCAGGGGTGAGGCACATGCCTCCCTTGCTCTTTTCAGCAGAGGGAGCTTAATTGTTTTTTTATGATGCTGGGCCTGGATTTCACCGTGAAGCACACCCTGGGCCAGGCCTGCATACACTTCCCCTCTTAGCCCCTGGTGCCCAGATGGAGCCCGAGCCCATTCTGCTGGGCTCTGGGTCTGACGGCTCAGACTGGGGGTCCTGCGAGGGGGCCCGGCACTTACGAGGAATTGTACCCAGTAATTGACCAGCTCTTCTGAGATCCACAGTCCCTGGCATGCATCCTTCTTTCCTCTAGTGGTTCTGCCTCTCCAAAATTAATTTGATTTCATTGAAGAGGCTTGGTAGCCTCACAGCCCCACAGCATCCGGGCTGGGTGAGGCCGGGAGCGAGGCTCAGCGCCCCCGGGCTGGCAGCAGGGATTGCAGTCCCAGCAGACATGCCGGAACCTTCTGCAGGCAGGCCGGGTCTTGCCACGGACAGCCGAGCCCAGGATGTCACCTCTGCATGCTTGCTGAGCCTGGGCACGCGGTGAAGGTTTCCAGAGGGGAGACCATCTGTCATTGCTAATCCAAGTGGCACCAGGCAGCAGCCTCATGTGATCCAGCCGTAGTACTCCGTGGGGCAGAGCAGCCACAGACCAGCAGCTGGCGTGAGGTCAGGAGGACAGGCACCCAGGACGCGGAGCCCTGAGCTGGCCGAGGTTTGCGTCCCCAGTGCAGGCGGAGACGCCTGCAGGAGCAGGCAGGGCGGCCCTGAGAGTGGGAGACCTGCCCTCTCATCCCCCTGGGGTGGAGTCTGGATCCAAACCCGGACAGAAGGAGCCTGGTGGGATGTGTAGGAAGCAAGAGTTGCCTCCACAGGACCACAGAGGAGACAGGGCAGAGTCCCGGAGATATGGGGGACATGCTGGGGACTCTCTCTTTTTAAACCAGGAAAGATCCACATGTTTGTAAGGTGGGGAATGATGGATTTGCGGAGTGTGGATGCTTTCCACCCCGGGGCATGTTCAGTGGTGGCTGAAACCAGGGCTTCTGTTCTTCCCGCTTCTCCTAGGGCCTGGCTGAGCGCTGAGAGTCGGAAGGCCAGGCCACCTGCTGCTTGGTGTTACCCCTGCACCAGGGGGCGTCAAAGCCGTCAGGTGTATTTGAGCGGGGGCCGGCATAATCCACAGGGTATTCAGGGAAGTTCCTCCTGGGAGCATGGGCGGGATAACCAACCCAGAGGCAGGTCGGTGAGAAGAGACGGAAGCCACCATGGGACAGACAGGTCTGGAAACCCAGTGGATGTAAGGGAGGGGGTGGCAGTGACCGCTGCGCCCGATGAGGAAGATGGGAAGAAGGCCATTCCCAACAGTAAGTAGTTCGGGAGGAGACAACAGTGAGGACACAGATCAGCGCACGGGCTGGCACGGACTCCACATGGGGTCCCAGAGCTCTGAGGAGACAGGGACAGGCTAGGGGCTGAGCGAGGGAGCAAGGGGCTTCCAGGTGGCAGCTGAGGGGTGTGGCTTCCTCACTGAGTGTCCACCAGGGAGCAAAGGGGACAGATAGGAACAGCAGGTATGGGGCCTCAGGGAAGGGGGACACTGACCAGAGAGGGGGACAGAGTCAGGGAGGAAGGCTGGGTTAGGGGCCGTGCGGAGGGAGGGGCAGCCAGGTCCTTGTTGGTCATGAGGGTGGGTCATGAGGGGCCACCGAGGGACTGAGGGGGACAGGGACTCTGATGTGACTTGCTACCTGAGCCCCCTGATGACTGTTAATTAAGCACTTCACAATTACGCAAATCACAGCAGCTTCAAAGGAGAAGCTAACACAGGGGTGGCTCTGCCTCCTGGGGACTGCAGTCAGAAGGGGGGACAGGGAAATGACATGACAAAGAGCGCCAATCTCATGTTCCAGTCAGTCCAGGGATCCAACCACCAAGCCAGGCATTTCCTGGGGGTCAATCAGAGGAGGCTTCATGGAGGGAGTGTCTCCTGAGCTGAACTTGTGAAGCTTCCTAGCAAAATCACCAGAGCCGCCTACCAGGGATACAGATCTCGCTGTGCGAGCTATGGGAGCTCCCCACTCCCCGAAGACTGATTTCCTTATTTTAAATGGGGGTCAGGGGCTGTGCTGTCTGTGGGCATCTCTGCCTGCAAAAGTCAGTAAGTCAACCCTTTGAACAAAACCACGTGGCTTAAACTGCTTGGACACGCGTATGTTTTTCAACTGAGCTGCTTAGTCCAAGCCCACCTTGTTCAAGGGCCTTGTTCGGGGCCAACGGTAGTTCCAAAAACCCTTGGAATGTGGAAAACAGTGAGGTGGCCCCTCAGAAAATTCAAAATAGAGTTACCATGTGATCCAGCAACCCCACTTCTAGGTGCGTACCCAAAGAACAGGACGCAGGGCCTTGAACAGATGCTCTCGCATCCAGGTGCACGCCTGTACCAGTCACGACAGCCCAAGTGCCCGCCGGAGGATGGGTGGACACACAGGTGCAGGCTACGCATGCAGGGGAATAGCGCTCAGCCCCGAAAAGAAAGGAACTCCTGCCCCAGGCTACAACAAGGGTGAGCCTTGAGGGACATTCTGCTAAGTGAAGTAAGCCGGTCACCAAAAACCAAGTGCAGGTCACGGGATGAGGGACCTACGGAGTCAAGTTCACAGAGGCAGGAAGCAGCGTGGAGGGTGTCAGGGGCTGGGGAGTGGGGACCGGGACTGGTTCGCTGGTGAGCGGAGCTGCAGTTTTGCAAAACGGAAAGAGCTCTGGAGGCGATTACGGTGATGGGAGCCTGGTGATGTGCACGCCCTGACCGCCGCCGAGCTGTGGGCGGAAAAATGCTGAAAAGGGTCCATGTTATGGGATGTATATTTTACCACAATTCACCAAAAAGTGCTGTGAATACAGATAACGTTCTAAACATTTTCATATGGTTGGGATTTTGAATTTTTACGAAATGTGAAGTCATTAGAAAAGGCAAGCCACGTTAGACTGGGTTTTACTTAGTTCCATTTAAAAGAAAAGCGTGTAAACTAAGCGGTGGGCGGGCTGTGGGCGGGCTCAACTGCACAACCTGTTGGTGGTGGGCTGGTGGGCTGTGGCTCCAGGCTGCAGGGATTCTCCACAGCTTCTCCTGGAACCAGCAGCTCCCGGGCCCTGGGGTTCTCATGGTGAATGGCAGGGTCACGGGGGCCACAGCTGCCCAGCGCCGGTAAGGCCTCTGCCCACGTCACACCACTAACGTCCAAGGACCACGGTCATATGGCCAAGACCACGACGATGGGCGGGGGCGGAACGCCCTTCCGATGGTTGGAGGGGCTGCAAAGTAACACAACGGCGGTGGTGTGTGTGTCTAGTTTTATAACAAAACGTGGGGGAGGGGTCAGTGTACCTCAGTCACATCCCCGAACTGGGTGCTTTTCCTTCTACTCCACAGCCCATATCCATGTTAGAGGGAAGACAACCACTTCTTAACGTAGCTCCACATCTGTTTGATTTCTTGAAGCGTCTTCTCTCCAGTTAGCCCCGCGCCTTCGCGGGGCTGTGCTGGTTTTGCTGCTGCGGTAAACAAACCGCAGCCTCTTGGAGAAACCGCCGCTTCTCTGCTCCATTTCTGCCTTGAAGGAGGCTCTCAGAGGCTTCCCTCCTGTCTAATGGAGTCACACTTCTTAATTTTCGCCAACAGCTGTTTTATTTGTTCCCACGCTGCGTCGGTTTCGTCCCTGGGCCATGGCCTGACCCCGGCGTCTCGCTCTTGCTAATTTCCTAACATCGCCTTGGTCGTTTGTTGGAAACACCTGGACACTAAGCGTTCCTGATGATGCCTCTGGTAGGTGACTGGTCACTGCGCCCCTGTCTTTTGCCCGCACTGTGCTGCATGGTGGGCAGGTTCCCAGTGACCGTTGGGAAGGCTGAAATCACGCATAGCGCCCTCTCGGCAGAGTTGTCCCATCAGAGCTCTCCTGCGTCGATGCCACTGCGCGGGAAGACAGGCAGGTGGCAGGAGTTGTACTTGGCGGCATGTGCACCGTCCCTGGCTCACAGGGAAGTGGAGGCTCTCAGGAAGAACATGACGTGCTGTACCCCCACTGGCCGGGTCAACACCAAACTCCAGGGCCACTTGGTGTCTCAGACTCAGCTCCTCACCGTTGATTCTGGGCTTCAAAGCAACGCTTTTCAAACGCCACCCGGCTTTACTGTAAATGCACGCATTTCCAAGGGGAGGGCTCTCCCGTTGCCAGGATGCAGGTAGAGGGTACACAGCCGCTGCCTGCTGGGAGAAGGCAATGTGGGCCCCCAGAAAGGGCACCGGTTCTGCAGATGCTGGGCAGCAAGGCCAGGTCTGCCAGAGCCCGGGTCCTGGGGGTGTGGCACGAGCATCATGTGACACGGGAGGGTTCTGGCTGGGGCAGAACATCAGCAGGGCAGACACGGCGTTGTGGTGGGAAGGCTGTCTGGTGCTGGGACAGAAGACAGACAGTTGGCGGTCATGAGCTCTGCAGCTGTTGGCGCGGCCAGCAGAAAAGAAGCAAACGTTCGGTTACCACCAGAAGGACCTGCTATGCCAGCCGCTCCGCAAGGGCGGACCTCCCCGGGGACAGAACAATGCCCACCAGTTTCTGTCCCGGCTCACCAGCCTGGCTCCCCTCCGTGCCCTGCCTGAGCAGAAGGCTGGCCTTCGACGGACTCGTTTAATGATGCATCTCAGTCAAAAAGAAGCCTGCGTAAGCCTCAAGTCCAAGTGTAAGGCAAAGGGACCAAAAGGGAACTCGTTCACACGTGGGTCTGAAGTGCGCACCTGAAGAACTATGCCGCAGCCAGCAGATGTTCGTGGGCGAGCGTTTCTGCGCGACAGAGAAATCAAGGACAGCGTGGTCACCCCGAACGAAACAAGCACACGCAGTTGAGCTGCCAAAACGCAAACGCGGATGGTGCGGAGACAGAAGGTGATGAGCAGTAACTGCAAGAGCTCAGGAAAGGAAGGGGAGAGAGGCAGCCAGTGACTGCCAAGTTAGACGCCAGGTTCGAGTCGGTGAAAAGGATGTTGATCTTGCCAGCAGTGTACTCGGGGAGAAGCTCGAGGGAATAAAATGGGAACGAGGAACTTTTAAAAGACCTAAGGGAAACTATTGTATGTGGAGGGTGGAGGACAGACAAAACAGACATGCACTGTGCAAACCTGATGTCCTTGGAGAAGGGAAAGTACCAAACGGAACTGAGAACAAGTTGAAAGATATGGCAGAAGAAACCTTCCTGTGATGATGGAATGCTGACTATGAACTTGGGGGGAACAGCAGGAAGGACTGGCACAGATGGAAACTCGGGAGAGCTAGTCTGAAGTTCACAGACCAAGGGTAAATAGGACGGGTGTCAGACAAAGGGGACTGAAAATGAAGCCCTTGACTCGGTAAAACGAGAGCGTATGGGATATTTGAACCCTCCTTTAACATACTAACCGGGAACACAATCCAGCAAAATGAAATAATTTAGGGCGAGAGAATTGGTGGCGAGCAATGAATGTGTTTGCATAGGACACTTACGCGTAAGGAGCAGAGCACACATGGCGACCCTTACATGTAGGCTGCGTGCAGCACTGGAAGAAGGGGGGGCGGGGGAGGGGGCAGGAGGAAGCGCAAGGATTCTCCATGTTTCAGTAGATGTCCTTCCGTGTGGTAAATCAAGCAACGGTGATAAGGGTTTAAATACGTTACAGTTACAGCTAACTCCTAAAATAACTGAAAGGCAATATCACTAACTTAAATTCCAAACAGTAGAAATTATACAGAGTACATATTCTGATCAAACCGAAATAAAACTATACCTTAATAACTAAACATTTCTTATCACCTGTTATTTAGAGACTCTTAACCAAAATTATTTATAACATTATAACAAGTAAAGAATTATGTATCAAAACTTGTAAGTAGCTAAAGGATAAAAAATTCATGACTTTAAATATTTATGTTATAAAGTAAGAAGGCTAAAAATAAATGAATTATCACTTAGATAATGAAGTATAAAAACAAATAATAAAGAAGACAAATAAAATCAGAGTGAATAATAAAGATAAAAATAGAAACTAATGTATTCGAAAGCAGAAAACTAGGAGAACTAATAATTCCTTCAAGAGATGGCTTTCTGCAGCAGGGGAGAGAAATTCCAGCTACCGTAATTAAGAGAAAAGGAGAGAACCATAAGTATCAAGAATCAGAAATGAGATTGAAAAATGAGAGTGAAATAAATGTAATCAAAATAATTGTTAAGAATATCCCTCCTTGACACAAGGGTACGTACGTACCTGGGCGGAGCGGATGATTTGTTGGAAAACGTGAATTACCCAACTTCGGTCCTAGAAGATTGTGCTCAGGTATCTGAAATGGCCTCCCAGAGACACTCCACTCTAACCCCCGGACTCTGGGGAGACAATGAAATGTCACTCCCGTGACTGTGTTCTGTTAAATGATACGGTTGACCTTCAGATGGGGACATCACGTGGGTGGCCTTTATCTGGTCACATGAGCCCTTAGAGCAGAGACCTTTCTCCAGCTGGTAGGAGAAGAGAAGGCCAGAAAGATTTCAAGTGTAAGGAGGACTCAACGCCCCTTTGCAGGATTGGAGGTGGAGGGGCCACGTGGCCGGGAAGGCAGGTGCTTCCAGCAGCAGAGCGGACCTGCGCCAACCACCAGCAAGGACACGGAGCATCAGTCTTGCAGCCACAGGGACTGAGTCCTCCTGACAGGCCGAATGTCTGGGGAGAAGAGGCTTCTCGAGAGCATCCACGTACTAGCCGGGCCAGCTGTGTCCTGGACTTCAGCTCTGCCCAGCCCGGGGCGCAACAGGCAGCTGGGCCTGCGGGGCATTTTGGCTTAAGACTGTGAGGTAGCAAGTGGAGGATGTTGTTACAGCAGCGACAGAAAACAAATACAAAGATACATGACATTAAAGGTGATAAACTGCCATGAAAGAAACAATTGCCAGTAAGTTTCAGAGGCAAGTTTTGTCAAAACTTCAAATACACATAACTGAAATTACTTACGGAAATGGGAAGAATGCAGAAAACAAAGGTTGGCAAATGACATGACCACAGAAAAAGACTAAGGCCGTGGCAGGTATGACTGCTGATGCAGCAATTTGAAACAAAGTGTTAGCAATGGATTCCACCAGCTCATGGCAAGAGCCTAAATCTCCTGCTATCAAAAACGCCTTTTCCAGGAAGACCTGGGTGAGCTGGTATTAGGACATCTGTTAATATAGTTCAAGATACGAAGTAATTCATCGAAGAAGAATCATCAAATGCTCTTCTCCGTGGGTGGCAAAATACATATGTTAAAAAAATTAACATCCATCTTGACAAAATAAAATCTTAATGAACTAGGGAAGTGATAGAAGTCTTTCTATAGCATGAGACCAAGGACTAGCGCCCAGCAAGTGGGAGAAGCACGCCAGCAAGCCAGGACACGGAAAGCGTGCCCGCCGTGGGTTTGTCTGTGAATGATAGTGTGTGGGAGTGGGCACAAGCAGTGGTCAAGAACGGCCTCCCCTAGATCTGGGAGTCTAAACAGGAAGAAGATGTGTTTTATTGAACCCTTTTTGTACCGTTTGACTCTTTTCGACGTGTGCCTGAATCCCATAATTTTGGATTCTCTGACTTCGCAACGCTTTGCCCCAATTGGCCTATGCAGTCAGCCAAGACAGAAATAGTTGACCGTGGTCACAGCAGCCTGTGTCTGTGTGACCTGGGTGTGGGGGTGATTGGGAGGAGGTGCGGACTTGGGGCTCAGTGGTGCCTCCTGGGAGCCCTGCCTGCACAGACCCCAGCTCAGAGTGGTTTGGAGAGAGAACCACAGGCAGATGTCGAAAGCTAAACTCAGCTCCTATCACTGAGCCCACAGCCGCGTGAAGGGGCAGGCTGGTGGGGGGCTGGGCTGGGGACGGGGTTCTTGGTGCCCCGTGGTTCCTGTGCTCACCCACCCGGAGAAGCTGCCATTCACCCTGGACACGAGGAAACCTCAGCACACATAACTTTTCTGTCCTTGATGCCGCTCTCTTATCACGAAATCCGTCAAATCAAGCGTGTGGGGAGAGAGAATTGCAGTTGGGAAGAAAAATAAGTAGGATTGTCCTCTCACTGCCAGAAGTTTCCTTGAGGTTGCCACATATTTCTGTCTCAAGTGTACCTTGAAAATCAGAAAGTCTCAGAGGAAACTTCAGGAGATGCTTTCTGGTGCACCAGGCTCAGGTGTCAAGCAATTTCTTTTCTGAGAACCAGAGCCTCCGAGGACAGGAAAAGATGTCTCAGTCCTGCAGAGTGAGAGCAAGCTCCCACCTCACCCCTGCCCACCTTTTTGTTTGATTTGGACCCTCCCCAGATTCAGTGGGCACCCCCCACCCCTAGTTCCAGCTAATGAACTTAGATTGGAATTTTTAATAGGCCAACTTTGGTATTTCCCCATTGGAAACACAGCCTTTTCTTATACTTCATGGCTTGTAATTTCCACAGGTTAATATGCTTTGCACCAAAAAAATAACATAATTACTTTGCACCAAGCTGTAAGGAGCTATACCAACTCAAGAACATAATTACCGCCGTGTTGTGAGCACAGCAGAGTTGATTCTGATTTGCGATGCCGAGTTATTACACTGCAAGTCTGCAAAATTCAGACAGAAATAATTATACGCGATGCAGTTAGATGCAGAGGACTACAGATTGCGGTAAATTGGAAAGCTTGATCATATATATAGATACACACACACACACACACACACACATATATCATGTTATCTTGTTTTCTCTCTTTCCCTGAGTCATTTATTTCTTTCTTTGCAAACTTTGATTCACTTAATTGCTTGTCTTTGATGAGTTTTTCTTTTTGTATCATACTGATTTTAATTTTTTATTTTTCAATTACAGTTGACGATGCTGTATTAGTTTCAGGAGCATGGCAAGGTGGTTAGACATTTGTCCGACTTACGAAGTGGTCGGGCTGGATCGGTCCAGGGCCCACCCGGCCCCACGCGCAGTTACCGACTGCCGTGGGCTGCAGCCCTGTGACTGTTCGTAACGGCCCGTCCCTGCTCCTCCGTCCGTTCACCTTTGCGGCCAGTCCCCTTAGCCCCTCCCCTCTGGCACCCCTCCGTCTGCTGTTCTCTGTGTCTATGAATCCGTTCCTATTTTGTTTGCTTATTTTTATATTCCTCATGTGAATGAAATATGTGTCTCTCTCTGTCTGACTTATTTTACTTAGCATAACCCCCTCTAGGTCTATGTGTGACGTCGCAAATGGTAAGATTTCGTTCTTCATATGGCCAAATAACATCCCATCGTGTGTATGTACCGCCTCTTCTTTATCTACTTGTCTCGAAGGACACTGAGGCTGCTTCCATATCGTGGCTTCATAAATAACGCTGCAGTGAACACGGGGGGGCCTATGTGTTTTCAAATTAGGGTTTGGATTTCTTCAGATAGCGACCCTAAAGGATTGCTGGGTCATATGGTAGCATATTTTAATGAGATGTAAATTATGAGCGTTTCGGAGAATCAGACCGGCCTTGGCTGTCCGTTTTCTATGTGAGTATGTCATTGTGTGGCTCCCTGCCCCTGCCCTGGACACCAACCTGCCACTCAAAGCCAAGCTTGGAGACTCCCATGGGTCTTGAAAAAGCAATGACCAAATCACCACGAACCTGAGCGAGATCCAACTCCGCAGCAAACCTTTAAGAACTTGCAGACCACGGGGTGCAGCTGCAAGCCCCCCAGGCCTGGGGCGTGGGCCGTGACCCCTCGAGCCAGACCTGTCACGCATAGCTGTGGTCACGGGCATATTTTTCTCTGAGAATCACTGCTTCTCTCTCTCTTTTCCCCCTGGTTTTCTTAATCACCACTTTCTTTATCTGCAAAACGGCAAGGCTAACCTCAGCCCCACCCAATACAGACTGTGAGCCTTTTAGGCAGGTACTCCTACTAAGGAAACTGACAAGCAAGGAGGACGCTTTCTTTGGTTGAATGATCTCAACAATCAGCACAAGGCAACGGAGCTGACAAGCATTTGAACAGAGTTTAGGGCACCTGGTCGTCCTCACATTTGTTTGCCCTACAGTCTCCTGGGCGCGCTAAGAACCAACACCTGACCTGGCCATGGAGATTCTGACTGACGTGGTCTGCAAAGAAGAGGGACAAGTGTCGTTTCCCAAAAGCTCTCCCATGTGACTCGAGTGTACGCCCAGGACTGAGACACCATCCCTGCCTGCCTCCCCCCCGGAGATGGTCTCACTTTTATCTCACTCAAAGTGAGTTAATTCTCCTTCCAAATGCAGCTGGCTCCTTCAACACATACCAGCTTTGGAGTAATTACAGGTCTGTGGTTCCCCACATGGACCTGCTGAGCATCTTCCCAGAAGGTATTTAAACGCAGAGATTTCTGAGCAAAGTCCCAGGTCTGTGGAATCAGTATCACCACAGAGTGAGGACCAGACATGGGGGATTTCTAATGAGCTCCCCAGCTCCACGCCATTATCCCGACGCCAACAGGCTGGCGTAGCTCCCCGCAGATCGCCGGTCAGGCGGAGAAATGAGCACGGGCTTAGATCAGTCCTTTGAAAAACCAAACAAGGTGGACAGAACCAAGTGGGCTCTTGGAGTCCATGAGAAAGGGCTCTTCTGTACCTCGGTTTCTCTCGAGTACCTTCACTTCTCCCACAGGGCTCCATCCAGCACCTGGGCCCCTACCCTGGGCAGACCCCCGGCCGGCCCTTGCCAGAAACATGGATAAGTCAGGTGAGACTTCCTCCTTGGAGCGCCTGCTGGACCGATGCGATCGAAGAGCATTGAGAGGGTTCTTGCCTTCTTTCCCGCTGAGATGTTCTCGGGAGGAAATGAACACATCGGACATTCTAGTGAGTCCTGAAAATGCACACACATGCACACAGCCCCTCTCATTCTCCACGTGTCCAGTGTGTCCGCTCTCCCAAACCACGAAGCACGCGCTTCCCGTCATCCCGTGGGGAAGGCAGACAGAGGTTCACGGTCACTGCATGTGGGGTGGGGAGCTGTCCACCTCCGGCATCCTGAGGATGAGGGGAGAATCATTTCTTCTCCGTGCGTGGTTTGCAAATGCGTCCGCTGCATGAAGAGTTGCCTTGTCCTTGTTCTTCCAAGTCAGCCTCGAAGGTACTAAGCTTGCAGAGGATGGTGGGAGGAAAATCTTACTTTAGAGAAAATGTTTCATTAAGTGGCTCAGGTGAGACCCTGGGTTCACCCTTTCAAAGAGTATCGAGGGGGGTCACAGAGCTGGTCATTACAGTCAGCACAAAAGACTGCGCGTTTGAATATCTCCCCCGTGGGCGACGTTCTGTGAACCTGCCTGGACCACAGTCTGCCCCGACACCCTCGGCGCCATTTGCACCGGAGTCTAGCTGTAGTTCTGTCTACAGGTCCCGCGTTCTCTCCACCCGAATCCCCTGCCTCCTTTTCCTCAGTCCCAGGAAAGCATCCTGGTTGCCTCCTGCTTTAAACATGTCAAAATGCTCCTTGCCTGGGACTGCTCAGGGGCCTCTCCCCTCTTCTGCATCCCCCACTCCCTTGGGCTTCAGACCAGATGTCACCTGGAACTGGGGGCAGGCCCAGGGCCTAAGCTGCCTTTGTCCCTGGTGGCCTCCTTTGGGGTGGGGCTCACCCTTCAGCCCCACCCTGTGTGTCCCCAGCCTAAGGGCTGGTCCTCCTCTTCTCCCTAAAAGTGGGGCCTCTGGTTCCTGACCAGACCTTCCACTCCCATCTGGAGGGGACAAGGACATCTCGGGTGCCTCACTGACCTACTGTGGGGTGCACAGGACCCCTGGGCCTGGGAGGACGAGAGCCCAGAGAGGCATCCACACAAGGCAGACAGCCAGTGGTTGGCACTCCGCACCCTGCCTCTGGAGTTTGGTGAGTCAGGGCTGCCACCTTCCCAGGACCCCTTATTCCTAAATTCCCTCCACTTGCCCGTGGTCTCGCTCCACTGACCAGTTGGGCCAAGTGCTACCCCCCTTTGGACAGAAACAAGTGAGTTCTCTTTCTAATCTATTATTTATGGATTAACTTTATGCCCTCATCCTTCAGACTTCAGCTTTTGATTTTCCAAACGAAGGTTTTTGGAATTCAAATTAGCGTTTTCTCTTTCAAGAGCCTGGCTCTTTTGGTTGGACACCAAAGCTTTCAAGATCAGCTGCCGCTCCAGTCTCCTCTTATCTTCTCGTGGCTACTCCGGGGGTGGGGGAGCGATGTTCCTAGAGAAAGCCGTTCTTGCTGCTTGAATGGTGGAGGGGAGGGAACGAGTGAAAGGAATTCGAAAAGAAAAGAGATAGCCATCACTCTGGGGCAGAATTATGGCCACCCCAAATGACCACGCCCTACTCCCTGCAGCTGGCGAGTCCCCTAACATGGCAAAAGGGACTTTGCAGGTGTGATAACGTCAAGTCTCTTGAGGTGGGGAGAAGATCCTGGATGACCCCGCAGACCCAGTGTCCTCTCAAGGACCTCAGGAGGGGAGGTAGGAGAGACAGATGCAGAAAGGTGGGTGTGACCATGAAAACCGTGTCTGGAAGGAGGAGCTCTGAGGACGAGGGCGCAACTCTGAGCCCAGGGATCCAGGCTGCCCCTGGAAGCTGGAAAAGGGATGGAAATGGATTTTTTCCAGAACGCAGCCCTGCCAACAGCTTTTTTTCCCTTTCATATGTGTTTTCATGTATTTATTTTTGTGGAGATCTAACTGGCAGAGTTCGTTGGAGGTGTGCACAGCGCGGATTTGTTTCTGCATCCCGCTGCGATGGCTGCTGTCGCATCAGCTAGCACCTCTGTCGGTCCCACACCCATCCCTTCTCTCTGCGGTGAGGACGATTAACCTCTGGTCTCCTGGCAGCTTGGAAGTTCACAGTGCGGTGTTGTTGACCTTCATCACCAAGCCGCGCGTTGGAACTGCCCGCTGAGTAACATCTCCCCGGCCCCCTCCCCCCACCAGCCCCTGGCAGCCACCTTTCTACCCTGCTTGTACACGTTCAGCTTTTTAGACGTCACACGTGGGTGAGGCCACACAGCATTTGTCCCTGTGTGACTTGTCCTCCAGGTCCACCCAATGTCGTGGCGAACGACAGAATTTCCTTCTTTCTCGCCCTGCCAGCATCTCGATTTCACTCCCATCAGACTCATTTTGGACTCCTGACCTCGAAGAAAATAAATCTGAACTGTTTTAAGCACAGTATTTCCGGTAATTGGGTCCAGTAGCAATGAGAAAGTAATAACATATCAACTTATCAGCCGGTGCCTGTCCCCGCAGGCGGGGCTGGGAGCAGAACGCTGTGGGCCCTTGTGGACTGGACACCTCGGAGCGTGGACTCGGCCCGTTTTCCTGGCTGCCGTGCTCTGCCGGTGGTCGGCACGCAGAAGATACTTGCTGAATGAATTCAAGACAGCCTCTGCCCTGAAGACGGCCATCTGCCGATCTCAAGGACTCTTATCTTCCCACTGGGACAGCTCCTGGCCTCTGGTGTCTGCGAAGCGTGAGCTTCTGCCCTTCTCCTGGGTTGTCTGGTATTCAAGGTCACAACACAGCCATCTCAGCCCTCCCCCAGAGGCCAAGAAACACGCTTGATCCCAGCCAAGGGCCCTTTTCTTTCTGGGCAAGCTGCACTTTCTTTAGAGTCACTGGCGGGACTCTGGTCAGACTTCCTCATCCTCCCCTTGATCGGTGGCTCAGAGCAGGTGGCCTCCTCCCACCTGAATGGGGCCACCCCTGGACCCCATCGGCACAGTGTCAGGGAGGTGGGGCTTGCCCAGGGGCGTTCTGATGCCTCTGCCGTGCTAGGCTTTTTGTCCCAAAGGGCGCTAACCCTCCTCTGTGGCTTCCGGCTCAGCTCCGAGGAGGTGGGTGGACTGGCTCTTGAAACATCAGCAGATTGGGCCCCGTGGAGATGTCTTCTTCCCTCACCAGCACAGGCCGTCTGTGCTAGCGTGGGCATGTGGGTGTCCCCGTACGTGACAACTGCCGCCGATCGATGGCTGCCCGAAGGACCGTGCTAGAAAAAATTCAGAGGTTACATCTCGGTTCAGACAAAAAGAATTGATGAGGGACAGTGTCTGCTGTGGCCACCAGGAGGAGGGGCATCACGAGTCCACCACCCCAAGCCAGCCTGCCGGCGTGCTCACACAGCTTTGAACTGCCCACCTCCCTCTCGCACACCTCTCTCCGGTGTCACTGCACATCTGTCAGGGACAGAAACCAGGACAGAGACTTCTTTGAGTCCCCACACTCAGCACGGGGCTGGGCACCCAGTAGGGCTTTTCCAGGTGTAGGGCCCTGCATCACTTTCAGAGTATTGAAACGCTGACTCAGAACCGAATTCCTCACTGCCTGTTGTTAGACTCACTGGTTTCTCTCCTCCCTTCGCTGAGGAGAGCCCCCGGCACGTCACCTGATCACCGTTGCTCCTGCCATCCGCTGATTCTTCCTGCTCCCCGGGAGCCCATTTTATTCTGCCCTCTGGGTGGTAGAAGCCTTTCCTAAGAGGTTTTAAAATACCCGAAGAGCAGCTGTCTATTTCTGGCATTAAAATTGTTGGGCATGGGTTAGTTTTCTAGGATAACACCTCTAAGTTGGGTAGAAATATGGGTAGTGAGCAATTTGGGGAAACAGCCACTGAACATTTACGTGCCCACTAATAGAGTTTTCATTACATATTTTTGAATCGAGCAGGTGGAATAGGATGCCGATAAAGTGGCAGTCGTGACTCTGGATTTAGCAGAAATAATGATCCAAAATTCTTAACCACGTTGTCATTAAGAATGAATGGACTGTCGTACAAACTGCAGTGAAGAGGTTCTGTTAATGACCCTCCTGTGTTTACCCGCCGTTCACAGAGGACTTAGCTGAATGGATCGATGGAGTTGAATTCCCCCCAAACCTTGCTTTGGCATGACCACTAAGCAGCTGTCTTATCTCACAGAGTCCTTTCTGGTTTGCTGAGAATACACCAGATGGTTTAAACACAATTGAACCCCATACAAGCGGGAAGGTGAAGGAGGCAGGCCCGATGCGGAGATGTATTAACACTTGAAACGAGTTGTGCTCGAGCGTAAAGGTTTTAATGTCGCCGTGTGTGGGGGGGGGGGGAGTGCTGGTTAATGCTCACGGAGGTTAATCAGATTTCATGGATTGCCATCCAAGTTTTATCAAATGTCAGGGTTTTCTCATGCGCTGCACATCAGCAAGAGAAGAGTATCATCGAGAGGAAAATGTATCCAGGACGTCTGTGTGGGTCGCTGGGCACAAAGGGAGCCGTTTCCCTGGCAACAGGAAGGTCTCTGTGTTCTCCGGGTCCAGGTGCTTTCTCAGCCTCTCCTCCCCAGACTCGGGGTTTGTGGGGAGCAGGATGCATGGGCTCCGTGAGGAGGAGGCAGGGCTGTCCTGGCTGAGCTGGTCAGGGGATCCCAGGTGTCCAGCATCCCACTTTCTCGGAGCAGGGAGGACCTCGGCTGGTCAGCATGAGGGGAGGGTGGGATCTAGTCCAGGAAGGGGATGACCCTCTTACTCGACTGCAGGTGAGTGGGTTTTGAAACAGTTGCTGCCGACTGCCACCCAAACGACAGGCGTCAATGCACTGGAGAGGTGAATGGGACCTACCTTCTCTGCCAACAGATAGGCAGGTCTTCCCTGGGCACCTGGCTACAGATACAGTCTCAACGACCTATATCTGAACTCCCAGCCAGGAATGATTGCGTACATGGGTGTAAAAACATCGGGAAGCAATATCAAGTGAGAGCTGAATATTCAGGAGCAAAGAAGAACTTTGAAATGAATGCTACTCATTAACAATTTTAATTACAGGTTTTAAAAAGGGACAACCAGAGAGAGGAATTTCACGACAATGGAGTCAAAGGCCTACTTTAAAAAGAAGCACCTCTCCACCCTTGCACGTGGTTCTGAAGGGCCCCGGCCACAGACCATGGTTTCCTAGAGCACAGATCCTCCCACGGGATGGGTAAATTAAGGCCCTCCAGTTAAGTGCCGGGCCTTCCAGGTGGGTAGTGACTGAGCCGAGGTTGTCTTCCCCTCCCTCATCCGAGACTGGGTCACCTCACCGTTCCTGCCGTGGCAAGGATGGCTGGTCTTCATCCAAATCCTTTTCCACACTAGGCTCCCTTATCAGCCCCCTGGCCACCATCATGAGGGACTGCAGCTTCCAAGCCAGGAGTGCTTGTCACTGAGTCCTTGTCCCCTGCTGCCAGATGCATCCAATGACAAAGCCCTCGAAGATTTTGGAGTCTTGAGATAGAAGGAGTTTCAGCCTGGAGTGTAAGCCCTGACACGTATTCATGACAAAGAGGCACCCACTTCATGCGCACTGCTCTCAGATAAACGCGGGACCAGCCACCTGGCCAGATGAGCAGCCAGGTTGCCCCACCCTCACCCCTCCTTTGTTTCAGAGATCTTGGCTGATTGCAATTACTGACCATTTGGGTCACTTGACTGTTCACTTCCAGAGCTTTAAAGTCCACCCTGTGCGGCCGCAAGTGTGGCTGTCACCTCCCAGGACCTGTGAGTCATACACCTTTTTTTCAAAGATTCCTGATGGTCACTGCTGAAGGGCAGGTGGCAGTTCCAATCAGAGCCCCACAGGGTGGTCTAGACTCAACACTGGTTACTGATAGGCTGCGATGGGCAGAAAACAAGTACCCTGTCGCCAGAGGTATACAGGTAGGAAGTCCACTCACTGACTGGAAACAACCTATGCCGGATCAAATGAGCAAGATCTGTTGTAGTTGATCCAGGGGCATATTTGGGCCTGTTTGTTACTGCAGCCAAACCTATGCTGATGGATACACATTCATTCTGTAAGTACAAATGGCATCCAAATCCATTTGTCCAACCAGTGTTGGCTGAGTGCTGTTCCGCTGGGGTCTGGAGATACCAGGGTGTATAAGGGGGACGTGGTTTCTGCCGTCACAGGTTCGTGAATTGCATGGGAACACGCGGACGAGAATCATGTCCCTGGGAAATATCTATAATAACTGCGTACTGCTGGGAGCTCCACGACAGCATCGAACAGGGGTCAGGAAAGTGCCTTCGATGGGATACTCAGGGAGGGCGTTTCCAAACAAGTGCTATTTGTGCTTCTCTACGTAGGTCTGTGAGACCGACGGAGAGGGAGGGAAAGTGTCTCTGGGAGAGGGAACAGCATGTGCAAAGGCTCACAGGCAGCGAGGAGTGAGTGTCCTTGAGGAACAGAACAGAGACAGAGACAAGATCACATAGGCACAAAGTGACCCCGGCTTCCTGGCATAGACCCGACACACAGTAGGTATTCAGAGGGGGCGGTTGCTATTTGAGTTAAAAATTAAGGAACAAGTTCTTCACATCCACGTCACTTTGCCTTTTCAC
Organism: Desmodus rotundus; assembly: GCF_022682495.2. Lineage (NCBI taxonomy): Eukaryota > Metazoa > Chordata > Mammalia > Chiroptera > Phyllostomidae > Desmodus > Desmodus rotundus. Next base: position 3,100,312 of record NC_071390.1, on the reverse strand, counting down.
ATTGTTCCTGCAAATTCGTTCTCGCGGCTGCTCTGAGAAATTACACGTTTACTGTGTGCTCCGCTGAGACTCCAGAGGAGCTCTTTAGTCCGCAGTGGAACGGGCCTGCGCCTTTGACAGGTGCCTTTTGGTAATGCTGACGTCTTTCTCAAGGAGCAATTTCCTGTAGCGGCTCCCCAAGCAGCCCAGCCGTGAAGTCGTGATCTGTGCTGGCACACAGCAGCCCTGCGGTCCTCTCACTGCTGCCAGCAAGAGGTGACACAGCCTGGGCCCCCTGTCACCCCAGAGAGGGTGTCGCTTGACTGTGCTGCTTCCTGCCTGCTGGCCTCCACCCTCCCCCAGAGCACCCTATGGGAATGTGAAGGGAATGACCCATCTGCCCGGAAGGGGAGAAGTCACCAGGCTTTCACTGAAAATAAGGAAAGTAATTTCAAAAGGAGTCAAATTCAGAAGTCCTCACAAATCTTTCAAAGACAGATGATCTGTGCCATTCCAAGTGGGCTGATTAGCAGCCTGGGGAACGGAGCAGCACCTTCTCCCCACCCCCGCCTCCACTGGCCTTTTTGTGCCCCTTCCTCAAGGAATTGCCTCAACCTTGTAGTTAGAAATCCCCAAAACATAGTTCACCGCACCTCCACACTTCCCGTTCTTGAAGACTCACCCATAAATTTGAAAAAATACGCCAAGTCCTGGCAGCTGTTTTCATCGCCCACTGCAATGAAAACAGGAATGGCTTCCCTACCAGCCACCGTGGGGGGTTCCCAGGTACCCCGGAACGGAGCGGGACAGGAGAAGTCCCAGAGCCGGGGTGTAAGCGCCACCCTCGCTCTGGGACGACCTGGAGTGGGTGTTTAACCAGAGGAAGATCCTTACTGGCAGCTGAGCTGTGTTTAAGGGGCAAGTTTAACCCACTTCCACACCCTCCTCACCCCCACCGGTGTGGATCTGGGGGAGAGAACACCGACGTGAGGGCTGTTGCCCGCGAGCCTTGCTCTGTCTCATCCACGTCTGTAAAATACGACCAAGCAGCCCCACGGTGACAGCTGTTTCAAGGATCAAATGCCTCAATGTACTTTGAAGCAAAAGGAACGTGGACTCCCAAGATCCAACACACACGACTGTTTGTGCCATTCCAACTGGATCCCCCCCCCTCCCCGGGCACCTCCTTGCATGCTGTCACATTCTCGCAGCATCCAGAAGAAAGCGGGTGACAGCCGTGCAGAGAGACCCTGTGGCTCACCATGACGATGGCATAAGGAAAGCACAGCAAGCAAGGCAAGTGGCCCCTGTTCCCACCTCCCCAAGCAGCCTTGGCACCAGGGGCCTGAGCTCCTCCCCTCCTCAGGCTTGGCTGGCTATCAGCTGGCTATCGGGCTGCACACCCGCCCTCCTGCTCTCTCTCCCTCCCTCCCCCACACCCGCAGGTCTCAGGCGATCCTCGTCTCCTCTGGCCAGCACCTGACCTGGGCTACAAGTGCTTCCCACCTACACATCCAACAAGATAAGGACAAATGACGCATACACTGAAATCAAACGAGGCACTTCCGTTGGGCTCGGCCTCCTTCCGTGGGTTCAGGAGTGGGTCTTCACGCCTGATCCAGATGTGTGGCGAGAATGTTCGTTGAATGCCTTTGAAACATTCCATCAGACTAAATATGCAAGGAGTCCGCGCCGCAGCGGTGGCCCATGGGCCGTAAACCACCCACTGACACGAACAATCAGCCTAATGTTCCCTTTGGCAAGAAAATTAAATACACTTAATATGCACTGATAGCTTCGGAATTCTAAATAAAATAGTTTTTTTAATGATTTTGAAAATGGACAAAAGAACAGGAGTTTCCGTTAGAAATTTATCTTCACCCTATTCAGGCGTCTGAACCTCAGAGAGCGCGCTCTCTCCCAGAGACAATGCCACCAAATTAGTTTAGCTTGGAGATCAGGAGCCTTTTGTAGGCCAGACGGAAGCTTCCAGGAGATAAAGTTTTATGTGCCTTGGATTGATTTGGCCATGAACACAAGCCTAATGAAAGGCTGTAAAGTGTAGATGGGTACAGAGTTGGCAGATAAGAGCGGTGCCCATAAGAACTGGCTGGTGGAGTCTCTGGATGGACTGCCATACCCGGGGGGTGGGGAGGGGGAGGGACGAGAGAGGTTAGAAGTGAGTACTGTCGTCTGCAGGCCCATGTGGGATTTACTGATTGACAAGTCCTGGAGGGCTGCCTATGGGAACCTCCCCAGGCAAATCCAGCAGCCCCAAGGGTCTGGGGATCTTGTTCCCATGGAGCCTTTAAGCTGCGGGGCCAGGCAGGGTCCTGCCAGGGATGGGAGCCCCACCCAGTCCCACGATGGGGGCTGGTGGGACAAGGGCTGTTCTGGTTCCTCAAAGCAGTTTTCCTCTTGAAGATGCTCAGCAGTCATCTGGGAAACGACCTCCAGAGGGGGCAGAGGGGAGCAGGAAGCAGCGGCAGGGCTGCCCCCGGTGCTGGGGACATCTCTTTGCAGACTCTAGTCTTCCCTGGGTGCAGCGGCGTGGGGTTGTACTCTGGCCGGAGCGTGGGGAGGGTGACCCAGGCTGTTGGGCCCAGAGCCCGTTTGGTTGGGCGGTCCACACCTGCTCATGAGAAGCACAAGGCCATGGTGGGGGATGAAAGGATGCCATGCGTGTACAGTCTCAGCACAGCATCTGGCGCATGTCCCTCTCTTGTCCCCAGTCTGCCTAGTCCCGTCTCCTGGCGGGGATGTGCTGGGGAAGAAAGAGGCACAGAGAGAAGAGGCGGCATCTGTTACCCTGAATCCATCTTCCCAGCCACCCGACTTCCACCTCCACTTGGTCTCTCAGCGTTGCTGCATCCACCAGGCACAGGGTCCCAGTTCCCTCCTGCACCCTGCCCCCAACCCTCTCTCTGCCTCCTCCCCACTCCTGCTCTCTCAGCATCTCGGGATGTGGCTGTACACATACGGCCCTCCCGCAGGTGCCAGAGAAGGAGGCACAAAGTGGGGCATCAGCAGCAAGCCTTGAGACCCTGTGAGGTTCTGTGGGGAGATCTATAGAGACAGGAAGGAGAGCTGGGACAGGGCTGGAGCACATGGTAAATCCAGAGGCTGACGAGAGGGAGAGGATCCAGGAGAGGCGGTGAGGGGACCGTCGGAGAGAGGACAGACACCACAGAGTGTGATGTGGGGACAGTGAGAGAGCGGAAAGTGTTTCAAGAAGGAGAGGCGTTGGCATCTGAGTCCAAGGCTGCTGAAGAGGTCTAGTGACATAAGGACAGAGAGGCGACCTCACGCAGGGGAAGAGCTTTGGTGACTTTGACAGAAGGGGTCTTGGTGCGGGTACCAGCTTGAGATGGGTTGAGGAACGCATGTGGGCTATTCTTTTAAAAAACAACCAGATGTTTTTTCTGATACAAACTATAGTGTGAGCCAACAGCAGGAATCTATGAGAGGGAGAGAGCGGGAGTAAAGCTTGTCCACCTCCAGAACAGTGGTTATCAGCTGAGGGTGATCTAGGTCCCAATCCCAGGGGACATTTGGGGGGGGCTAGAGACATTTTCAGCTTTCACAGCTGGGGCGGGGGTGTTCCTGCTCTCTAGAGGCCAGGGATGCTGCTCAACACCCCACAGTGCCCATGGCAGCTCCCAACAACCAAGAATCTTCGGCGCACAATGTCAGCAGCACTAACCCTCAGAACCAGCGCTCCAGAGCAGCCAGGGAGACTGCCAGCGCTTTTCACCTGCCGTGACTTGCTCTGCCTTCTATTCCCGTAGAACCTTGATCTTGAACCCTGGGCCCATGGTGAACGCGTCCAGGAAAACCGTAACCAAGCCTTTGAGGAGTGACCATGAATGGAAGCAAAGGTTTACTTCAATAAGCGACCTTACGCTCTAGTCTGAAAACCAGAAGATGCTCTTAGCCGCATTCTGCATTTTAATTATAGTTTCAGAGGATAACAGTTGTATGAATTAAGAAGCAATAACATTAAATTGATTTTTGCTTTTATGCCGAAAGCCGCAGGGCTGAATGCGCGTCATAATTAGGAACAATGGAGCCAAGTGTAGGATTTTTTGAAAAATACTAACATTCTCAATTACACTGAACTGATAACCTTTTCCAGCTTGTCACCTGTTTTCTTAAGCTCATTTAACACAGTTCCAAGTCTTGTTTCATCGAGGAGCTAAACCGGCAGCAATAAAGTGGGTACTTGTGGGAAGGTGCCTGGTGTTATACAAGGAAGCTCTGGAAATTAGCAGAGAAGAGGCCTGCTTTGATCTTTTCCATCCAGAATATGTCTCACACGATGTACTTGAACTTCTGAAGTGTGATTCAGAAAGTGTCTCTCAACCTCAGGGTTGAGCAATGAGAAGCAAAAGTCAAGAAGGAGTCGCTCCTTCCCACGCCAGCTTCCACGCGGGAGTCCTGAGGAAGTAAGGAAAGGGCCTGGGTGACTCTAAGACAGTCACACTGTGACAAAGAAGAGGGTGAACTTTCGATGAGAAAGGTCCATTACATTCCAAGACTGTGTGGGAGCTCACCTGCCCTTTAACGCTTGGCAGAGGCTCTTTGCCTGTTCTGACCGCACCATAATAGCTGTCCTAGACACCACACTCCAGGCACGGCGGCCAAGCGAGGCAGCCCGGTCCCGGCAGGACCCTGTGAGACGGTGCTGGGCGGAATCCTCAGAGGCACCTGACTGCAGATCACTGTCCCCTCCGCCAGGTGCCCAAGAGCCACCACCAGGTTCCAGCATCTGGAGCTCGGCATCGCTCTCCTCCCCACCATCAAACCCCGGCTGACAGGAAAACAACCCTCACGTCGGACACACTTTCAGGTTAAGGCCAATGCAACCTGGCGATCATGCCGTGAGCTGGCGCAGCCTGACCCAGACCCTGGTGAAGTAACGCAAGGCTCTGCCTGGGGTTCGTGGAAGTCAGGCCTGATCCACCGTGTGGGCAACCAGCCGAGATGCTGGAGCTTTGGCCCTGCCTCGGCCTTCGCAGAACCCCAGCCCAGCCCAGCCCTCTGTTGGGCTCTGCCCACCTTCGGCCCGGGCCCTGTTCTTGATAAGCTCCACTGCACCAGCCTTGGCATTATGGACGGCAGCCCCGCCCCGGGCAAGCAGGGGAGCAGCAGGCAGCCAGCCATCTCCCTTAGGTCCCCTGGAAGCACAGGGCATGGGGGTGGGGGTGGGGGATGATGGCATCTGAGAATTCTCAAGTGATGGGGTGGGGGCGAGGGTACCAAGAGAATCACAAAGCATCTTATTGTAGACACAGAGAGAATTAAACTTCAAGGGTGAGTGTGTGTGTGTGTGTGTGTGTGAATGTGTGAATATGTGTGTGAGTGTGTGTGGTTGGGAGAGAAGGAGCTTGGGTTTCTTAAGCGCTGCCTCTTCCAGAGCCAAGCAGACGAACCATGTTCTGGGCCTGTGGGTGTGTTAGTGGAACATACTGGTTCGGAGTGTGGCCTCTGAGGTCACCCAGACCGGGGGTCAAAGTCTGGCTCTGCCCTTCACACAAGCCGTGTGACCTGGGCAGGTCACGAAGAATTAAGGAACTGACCCGCAGAAAGCAGCTGTGCGGGGTCCAGCATCCGGTCAGCACTCAGTGAAGGCTGGCCTCTGCTATTTCGTATTCGGCCGAGGGTGTGTTAGTCAAGCATTTTCAGTTGAAATGGCTAGTTGTTTGTTTGTTTGTTTTGTATAAAAGGGTGTTTGGCTTAAGTAATTGGGGTGTCAAGGAGGGAAATTAGGTTCAAGTGTGGTTGGGTGGAAACGCCACCATCAGATCTCAGGTGCTCCGCCCCTCCCTCCCCTCAGGTGCTCCGCCCAGCCCCCTCCACATCTTGGGCTGGCTCCTGGCCTGGGTCTCCGAACCAGGCAGGCTTTCTGTGCGGCAGTGAAGCCGTCCTCAGTGGCTCTGGGCAGACCCAGTCTGCGGTGATATTTTTTAAAGTTCTGCTCTACCACGGTGAGTAATGCACCCTGTGTAAAGAATCAAGTGGTTCTATGGGCATTTTTATGAAAATAGCAGTTTCTGTCTCTTGTTTAATTTCTTCTCCCAGAATCATCACTTTCAGGACTTTTAGCTGATCATTTTTCGATCAATCTCTAAATAACATGATGCATATTTTTTTCAGAATTCTCTACACAAGTTAAATAATTCACCCCACTACAGAGGCACGCCCTTCCCAACACCAGTACTATTAAATTATCCTGTGGTAGATCACAAATCAATAATTGTATTATTACAACTGCAAAGGATACTCCCAACTGCATCTAGTAGTTAACTGTGATTACTTTTGATTCTTATATGTTTGTTTTTATTAGCATGAATGTGTGTCTTTTTCCTTACTTTCGCTTAATTTCCTATGGATTTATCATGAACTCAACATAAAATTCTCCAGCTGCCTACTTCTCTGAAGACATCCAGGTGAGCTATGGTTTCCATCTCCTTGCAGAAGCCTGTCCCAGGTTCTGCCACATGCTGACCTGGGCTTGTGTGGTCTGCAGATCTCACTGGGGATCTCTCTTGACTTCCCCTCTGGAGGAATCTCCTCCCCTGTCCTTTGTATCGATCTCTCGTTACGTGCATCTCATGGTTTCCTCTTTGCAGGTTCATACTCTTGTTTGTTGGAGCACATCCTGGAGTGCTTTCTGAGAAAAGGTGGGTGGGAAGTGCAATTCTGAGATCCTGCATAACTGGAAAGGTTTATTGTAATCTTACACTTGATAAGTAGTTTGGTGGGGGATACATTCTAGATTGGATGTCACACCTGATGAGTCCTTTCCTTCCAGAAAATTATAACCTTCTGTCATGGGAAATGCTCGTGGGCTTTGTGAGTATTTTTCTGTTTGTGTTGTTAATTCCTTCCCTTGCTATTTTTTTTCCTCTCTGGAATTCCTATTATTTACATGTTGGACCTGCTGGATGGGTACTATTCTTTAATTATCTTAATTGTTCCGCCTCATTTGTTGTTTTTTTCCCCTCTAATGTCTGGGGTATTTATTTAACCCTATATTTCAGTTATTCTACTGAGCTTTTTATAGTTTTAATTCTCATGAGCTCTTTTTGTCTTCTAAATGTTACCCTTAGATACCATTCTTTCTTTACTTTATAGACATAATGTCTTCTCTTCCTCCTTGGAGAATATTGGGTATTTTTTTTTAAGTTTTCATCTCTTGTATTTTCTTTTTCCTTCAAATGACCTTTTCTCCTTTTTGGTTTGGTCTCTGCGTGTTATGATGAAATACTGTTCCCATAGACTCCTGTCTCATTCCCTTTGTTCTTACTGGTTTCTGACTGTATTGAGATCCCTCAGGCATCTCCACGGCATTGTTGAGTTGTCTGTGTAGAGGTGAGAGTGGGGGACTCAGGCACTAGGGAGCCCGTGACTTGGGAGTTGGGTACCGCCAGCTCCGGACTCAGTGAACCACACTCAGCTGCGCTGTCTTTAGCGGGGAACCCCGAGATTGGAATCTCTAGGCTGCTCATCTGGAGCTAGCCAAGATTCCCCAGAGAAGGGTCCTCCGTTTGCGTGTCCCGAGGGTAAAGATGCATCTAGTCGTGAACTGGGAGTTGAGTCCAGGAAGCCATCACGGTGTCAGCACTGAGTAAAACCCTTGTTCCACTCTTGATTTCAGGAGGGAAACCCTAACGCTACGTCCCAGTTCCCTCCATCAGGAGGCCCTCTGCTTCACCCTCTTCTGAGAATCACCTATAGCCTCAGCCAAAGCAGACGTCGTGTGGACATGGGGAGTGGGGAGGGGACGTGGGATGGAACTGATTCTTCCACTTCCGACTGACCCTCCTTTTGTTGGCCCACCTGCACCCCAACCGAAAATGGCTGACTCTGCAGGGACTTGAGTGTGGGGGAGCCTTACTCAACTACCATTTTTACAGGTGCCTTTCTCAGGTCTACGTAGCCACTGGCCCCTCACTCCGCCTGGGAGCTGCCCTCTTCTCTGCCAGCTTTTGGCGTGCGTGTGTCTATTTCTCTCGGGTCTGTGGAGAGACCAGACGTAAATGCGTGTGTTCACTTCCTTGGTGCTTGTCAAAGTCCTTTACCTCCCCACCGTCGTATCGCCTCAGATCATGTCCCCAAAGGGACGAGGATCGAAGGGATGGGTCACATGCCTCTGCTCCCCGCTTGGCACTAAATCTGCATCTGGGTTACCTTGAGGGTCTGGGTCACCTGCCTTTCCTGGTGGTCGGCGGTCTGTGACTAAATGATTGACAGCTGCAGGGGCACCATCCGGAGGGGCAGTTCCCAAAGGAAGGGAGGCAGCCAGCAAACGTCGCAGGTGTCGAGTGCTCATCGTGAGGAGGCAAGGGCTTTCCTCCGTCACTTCGTACTGGAAAGATGCGGCTCCATCTCAGACACACCGCTCTCCAAGCAGAAGGCAGCTCCCGGCCGTTTTCCTGCAGCGTAAGCCTCGCAGTGCCCATTGGCCCTCAGCGCTCCTGAATCAGCGTGCCAGTGGGAGTGCCCTCTGGAGGGAAGGGTGGCCAGGGCTTCCTTTCCCACGTCCCGGATGGGAAAAGGTAGCCCAGGCTGGCGGGCGCTCGCAGGACTCTGGGACTTGGGGGACATACCCGCATAGGGGCAGAGACAGCGTCCTTCCTTGATCTGAATGACTAGCGGCAAAGGGAGGTGACGTTTGTGTCCCTGTTTCAACCTCAGAAGTCCTAGCAGGCGTGTCCAACCTTTGGGCATCTCTGAGCCATGCTGGAAGAAGAAGAGTTGTTTGGGGCCACACGTTAAATACACAAACACTGGGGAACACTGATGAGCGAAAAAAAAAAGGTTTTAAGTAAATGTAAGATTTTGTGTTGAGACACACTCATAGCCCCCCTGGGCCGCCTGAGGCCCATAGGCCGCGGATTGGACACCCCTGTTACAAGGAAGGAAATCTGTGGTAGGAAATATAAATAATGGGCAGGCATGGTTCTTTGGATATGCGCTCTCTGTTCTTGTGAGGGTTCCTTCGAGTTCATCTCTGAAGCAGGGTGGCTGGGACAGCCGGAGGAATAATGTCCTCATAAATGTCACAACTCAAAGTGAAACAAACTTGCTTCCTTTTGAGACCTCTGGCCACCCGTGTCACAGTGGTGCCGTTTAGAAGACAGTGTTTTCGAAGGACGTTTTTTAATGGCAAACTTTAAATGAAGCCCACCGTTGGTAGCTGAATGTCAATGCCTGTGTATGACTGTCCTTTCTGAACGGAACAGGAACAAAAGGCCACAGCCAGACCAATTAGTCACCTGTGATGGGCCGGCGTGACATTTTTACTCCCGAGCTTTCCTGGTATAAAAGGGTCACCCAAACTGGATCTGACAGGGAGTGTGAGGACTTTGCCAATAAAACCACTGATCTGCAGAGATTTGGACACATCCAAAATGATTAGGTAAAAGATTGCGTTTTTCCACAAAGAAACACGTTGAATTTGTGCATGCTTTGCTGAAGTTGATACTGGCCCGGAGGGTACTAATCGGAGGTGTTTTTCTCCCGACTTTGCAGCTCAGTAAAATTCAGGCTACTGCTCGTTCTGTCCGTTTCTGCAGTGCACGTGTCCTGGAGCTACCCGGTCGTGTCTGCTAAGGTAAGAGTCTCTCCTCCAGTTTTGATGCTTAAGTAGGTGCCTGGAACCGCATAGTATGTAAATGAAAAACAATTGCAAGGGGAGTGTGATAGAAAGTATCATGTTTCTTGTTAGAGCTTCCAATGAAGAAAAGTACAAGTAGAGTCACATAACTAGTGAAAAATAAACATTTGTGTGACAGTAGGCAGTACTGGCATATTCATATAATTTGTTTGGAATTACGCAGGAGTTGGCCACTGCGTAGGAAGATATCCACCTCAGTGTGACATGCGAGTTGTCTCGCCCGTGACGATGGCATGTGTTCCACGCGTACACAGTCGCGGTGGGCATTAACCATTGAACCGATGTGCAGGTGATGTCACAGAACCGCACACCTGAACCTGTGTAATCTCATTAACCAAGGTCACCCCAACAATCCAATTAAAAATACAGTGGATTATTTTTCAAAAACAGTGAATTTCTTCACTTTGCGACAGTGGTGACTTGTGCGGGTGTGGGATGTAGATAGAATGTCGGACCTCAGTGCAATGTCTTCTAAAATATAAATGTACGTGTTTCCTCGAGAACAGAGTGAGCTCCTAATTATATTGGTTGAACTGTCGAAGGCATCCAGGAAGTGCATGTCATTCTTTTACGCCAATACTCGGTTTACAGTGTTAGAGGACTTTTGTCAGGGATAGAGTTCTGTGCTTCTCCTCTGCTTCACTACAACCTAACCTGGCACACTGGAATTTCTCAAAGCGGTGTAATTTCTGAGTCTATTTTTAGGAGGGCTCGATGCCACCTAAAGCGTAAATAATAAATGTGGGTCCAAACATAATGTTCTAGCTGTGGACGGGTGCATGTTCGCAGCAATCTCGGCGTCCGTCATTTTTCCGTTTTGCGTTTACTTAATCTGGCTCCCTTTTTCCCGGTTCGCTCTCACCAGCATCCAGCCCTCATTTACTCATTGCTCCTCCGACACCACGTTGGTTGAGTTGATGAGCCGCCATCCATAAACTGGCACATTTTCTCCGGTGTCTCCCGAATGATTTTCTGTCCTTTCCCTGAAGGTCTGCTCGTGACATTTCTGAGGAACGAGGGCAGCTGTGTGCAGTGTCATTTTTTAATTAAGAAGGTCCTTCCTCCCACCGTACTTGTGAGCGTTCCTTGTCCGTAAATGAGATGTTCCTTCCGTCACCGCCTTTTCCATCTTTCTGTTTTTGCCTGTGACGGTGTCATTCTCGGCCTAACCCCACCACACAGGAACGGTGCCGCCTGGAACGGTTAGGGCGGGCGGCGATGCAGGCAAAGGAGGCACCGACTTTGGTAACGTCTGCTGTGAGCTTCACACGGTCCGTCCCCGAGGCAAGTGTGCCGTGGCCTTCTGCCCACGAGTCTGCTCGGGCAGGGCCCCTCCGGTGACCCGCCAAGGGCACCGGTCTCTTTTTAGGGAGGTTTTCAGGCTCTCGTAGCTAGGGCCGACGCATTTCTTCTGCAACATTGTGGTGGCATTGTGAGTATTTCTGGAAGAACGGTAACGCTTCCTTTCCTGAAATGACTCACAGGCCCCTCCTTGCTGGGGAGTTGAAGTAGACGGCGCTATGACAGGCTTCCATTTCCTCTGTTAACCAGGGAGAAACACACAGTGGGTGTTCGAATAAGAGTTTTTGATTGGTTTTCCTGTGATTGATATTTTTGAAACTCTGACTATTCCCAGATCCAAAAAAAGCCCATCTTTCCCCCCAGAAGCGAGTAGAAGTGACTTTGCTGGGCGTTCTGACTGCTGGGACCTTCAGTAAGCCCCCTTCCCTGCACCCCCGTCGTGGGCGAGGAGAACCAGTGAGTATTTTGGGGACTCTGGCCCTGTCGCAGCTTCCAAAGTCGCCCCAAACCCAGCTTGTTTTCCTGCACCAGAAAAAGAAAATGTGTATTTTTAGTTTGTTGTGCCTTTAGGTAAGATAAAAGCGTTCCATCCTCTTTCCCCGGGTGGGCTGTCATCCAGGTGGAAAACCAGGCTTGCGGTCCGAGGCCTGGGCTCGAATCCCTGTCCACCTAAAGCCATTTAATTTCCTCACTCAAGGGTCATCATCACTGAGGGAGTGGCAGCCCCTCCCTCACAGGGCTTTTTGAGGGGAACAGGCAAGCACAAAGGTCACCGATGCATCTTTCTCTGTTCTCCCTAAAATCGGTGGGTGTCTCTTGTCAGAGTTTGCTCCCTCTCACACCACAAGGGAGAGGACACGTGGCAAGTGTTGAACGTTCTTACCCAATTTCAGGTCATGCCCGCCTCGGGGACTTGCCTAACCTAACTCTAACCCTAACCCTTCGCCCTTGAACCTGCTTCCCTCATCTACAAAGTATGGGGTTGAACTGCAGCCTCTCGGTGGCAGGTTGGGTTCCTTTTCCAGCCGTGACTCAGTGCCCCCTACACAATTTTTGGAGCCACAGACAAAGAACTAAACCAAAGCAAAAGACAGAGATGCTTGTATATACGTAGAAAGAGAGAGAATCTCAAGGAGAACCTTGGCACAGGGCCCAGGACCAGGCGCAGAAGGAAAGCAGCAGCAACTGAAACCTGCTGTTCGGTTGTGGTGGACTGTTTTTCTTGGTGAGATTTAAAAACTGTCCCCAGGACTAATTAGTGCCACTTGAAAGATTCTCTGTAAAGAGACAGTGACAAGATTCCTGCATGCGGCATGCGAAGCAGGTGCTCGAGAGCGGAACCACACAAGGAGTGTCAAAGTCAGACAAAGGGGGAGATCGTTGTATTTAAAGTATATGTTACATTTTAGCAAAATTTTCTCCTTGAAAGCATCGGGTCTATTGGACGTATTGCTGTGAGGTGTTGACAGTTGCTACTATTGAAATAAACTTTCACTCTGAGTCTGTACTCTCCCCGCTCCCCTCTGCGTTGGCAGGTACCTGGGACACTGGACCACCTCCTCGTCCTGCTGAGCAGCTGCCCCGCCGGGAGGGACAGGAGCAGGGGGCTGGACGTTCTAAAGCCAGTTTTGGAGAAGGTGTTTGTGAAAAGGTCTTTTCGCAATGGAGTTGGCACAGGGATGAAAAAAACTTCCTTTCGAAGAGCAAAATCATGACAAAGTGTCTAAAGGACTCTGGGAATTAGTCTCAAACTATCTAGAGTGTGATAATGTGCTAAAAATCAGTGCCACCTTTACCCTTACGTATTGGTCTGCTCTCTACAATAGCTTTTCTCTCCTAGCTGGTATGGAGTAAATTGAGCTTTAAAAAAAATGTTAACCTGTCTGAAACTTCCACTGTAAGAATAAACTGTTCGCGTGATCAGCTGGTAACTTTCCTGAGAACAAATGGACACCTTTGCTCTGCTCTTAAATTGGCCAGAAAATAGGAGTATTTTTACTGTACTGACAGTGGTATGATTTTTTTCCTGCCTATAACACTGCAGTAGCACAATACGGGTCGTTTTTTCTTTTAAGTACAGTTTTCTGAAGTGACTTAGCAGGGCCCGTTCTTTGGGGATGTGCTATTTCCATTTCTAAGAGTGCTGTGAAATTAACCCAAGTTCAGGTGTGGGCTACATCTGCACGTGCCTCACCAGCCGTCCTAATGGAACACCTACCGCCCTTACCTGTCAAATATGCTGAGACAGGGATTGTCGTTTTGTCTTGGAAGCTGGTCACCTTTTTAAAATCTTAAAGCAGAAACACCACCGGTAACGGTCAGGACACCAGGCGGACTGGTTGCCCTGTGGTGCTGGTCGGGCGGTTCTGCAACATGCTGAGGACATCCTAACTAAGAAGACCGTTGCGTTTTGCAGTCCACTCTGTGCGTGCGGCCACACACCGGTGTCCCTGACAATATCCCGTCAGATTGCCCACGTTTGCGGGGAGCGCTTTCCCCGGCCCCCACGGAGCCCCACGGTGCGGCAGAGCCTGGAGCAGACAGGAGGTCACTAAAGGACAAATGTCTTTGCTGCATTCCCAGTGACTCGGGGGACCAGTCTTGGAGTGGAGCTCAGAGGCGGGGCGTTGGGGGTGCGGTGAAAAGTGCCCCCAGTAAACTGGGGACAGTCTGTCAGGAGCTCGCCGGGGAAAGAGGCATTTTTCTCTCCGCACAGCATGAGTGGCTGGAAAGCTAATTTGATGGCGCGATAGCCATTACTTCTTCTTGCAAGTGGGAACGGTCACTGCGTGAATGAGCTCGGGGGAGTGTGGTGTCGACCTGGTGTCCACTGCAGGAAAAAAACTGTTACTGCAGGGGGTCGTCTTAATTCTTATCCGCATGCATACAGACTGAATGGAATAATGGAACACCAAAAACGTAATTAGAAATCTTTTCGTCCCATTTCTGCATCTCAAATGTCATTCTAACGTGGGGGGCGGGGAGACCTATGAGAAACTGTGGCGGAGGAAAGGCTGGCAGGCAGGGAAGTTCGATTTGTGAGGTGTAATGGGGACGCGAGTCTCCTGCTCCAGACTCAGGCCGGACTTAACTTACCTACGGGCTCCCCTGCCTCTCAGGCCTCCAGACTCGGGGGGCTTGGGGGTGCTTCCAGCTGTCCTGAGCCTGGGCTTCTCCACCTTTATGACCGTGTGTGCTGTTGCGAATAATCAGTCAGTCAATCAGTCGATCCCCGACTACAAATACGCATGCCATTGGTTTGTTTCTCTGGAGCACCCTGATACGGTGCCGCAGTGAACGACCAGAAGCCTGGCGACTTGCAGCAACTTACAGTCATTACCCCTGAAAGCCAGGAGTCCCAGCATAAACAAGCCACCTCCCTCAGGGCTGCGCCAGACGGCGATCTGAGCACCCCCGGGGCTGTCCCCAGGTCTCAAGCCTCTGCCAGGGAAGCGGCCGCATCTAGGCTCACTCACTGTTGGCGGGAGTCACTTGTTTGTGGCTACAGGCTGGGGCTCGTCCGTTGCTCGCTGGCTGTGGCAGGGCCCAGCCTCCGTTCCTCGGGGCTGCCCTGAGTCCCTGCCACGTGGGCGCCCCCATGCCTGCTTCCCCCACACCTACGAGGGGAGACTCCTCCAGCAAATGGACGTTGCAACCTTACAAAATATAATCATGAAAGCACCATGTCATCACCTTTGTCCTATTCCATTGGCTAAAAGCAATGGCTAAAAGCAAGTCCCGGGGTCTGTCCACACTCCTGGGGAGGGGTACACATGGGTGTGAATGCCAGGAGGTGGGCATTATGGGGACCACTTTAGAGTCCTCCCCAGAAGTTGTGGGGGGGGCTCTCTTGGCTATGAGAGATCCCCACATGTCTCCAAACTGGAGCCCAAAGAAGGAGTAGGACCCACGCCAAGCGAGCCGTGCCCCGCATGGGCAATGAGTGCAGGGAGAGCCCGCGAGGTGCCTCACCAGCCAGTTTGCGCACACCGGGCAAGCGTCTTCTCCCCTCGTGGCGGCTGGCCTGCGTCCCACGTCCTGTGAGACTCGGCTTTCAAGGCCTAAACGCGTAGTGAAAATTAAGCTATTGGAACCCTGCTGTATGCCAGGCACTGACTAAAGAGTTTGCATGTATGAACTAATTCATTTCCCAAACTACCTTAAATACAGAGTAAAACACTCTACGCTAGATGCTCTTATCTACCCCGCTTTTCAGATGAGGCACAGAGAGGTCAAGTGACCTGCCCGGGGTCACCCAGCTTGGTGGCAGTAGAGCCAGGACGAGAGTCCAGGTGGTCTGACCCCTGAGCCAGAGCACTTCCCACCTGGGCGTCTGAACCTGAGACCCGAGAACGACACCCTTTCCCGGGGCGTGGGGGCTGCCGCCCAGCTGGTTTAGAAGAGCAGGTGAGCCGGAGTGTATGGGAGACTTTGTAGAGAGCAAGCACACTTTAAAGAGGCCAGAAGAAAGGAAGTAAAGAAGTGCTTGAAATTGCCAAGACACACTCTCCACAGAGAAATGGGAGAGAACTAAGAAGCAATAGGAAAGCGACCGGATTCAGTGCAACTAGAAGGTTCTGCCATCACGAAGGAGCCGCCTGCGCACTTGGTCATGGCCGACGTGACATTGTGAAGCAACCTCTCCATAAATAACGGGGACACAGCGTCTCTCCTCTGCCAGAGTCCACGGGCTGAAGTTTTGCTGGAGCACATGACCTACAGTAGGCTTGTCACTCTTGTCCTGCATGACTGGACTTCTCACATCCTTGGGCAAGTGGTTAGTAATTATCAAAGTGAATTACGGTCACTGTCCAAGGGTGACATTAGCTGGGATCCTGTTTCCTGCCACTGGTGGAAGCCGTCCAGGTAGATAAAGGAATTATGGGCTAAGGCTCTTTTACAGCCTTTAAGAAACAAGCTCTGCAGCTCGGAATCGGTGCCCTGTGTTCTCTCTCCAGGTGCCTCTGGGCTTTGGGATGCCAGCCATGTGTGTGGCCGAGTCACAGCCAAGGGGTCTCGTATTGCTTGAGACTTATAAACACAGGCTTTGGATTTAGACGCAGCTGAGCTCAAACAGCTTTCCCCACGTGACTGTGCACATGTGCCCAGACCTCTCGGGGCCTCGGTCTCCTCCTCCCCTGGTGGAGGACCCTGCACAGAGAGTTCGTGGGAGGTGAGCGAAGTGACCCTGTGTCACAGGACGAACTTAACACAGGGCGAGGCTCACGAGCAAGCCGAGGCCAGCTGCAGCGGGCATGTCGGGAGCGCCCGGTTGAGCGTCGCACAGGAAATGGGGCACATCACTCACCCTTGCAAATGAAGTCGGCGAGGAACTGGAGGCAGATACTGCTTGTTGATGATGGAAATACAAATTGGACATTATTCCCAGCCTAGCGCTAAGCTGAGATGGATGCTTGCAGGGCTGAGGCCGAGGACACATGTCTGTGTTTCTAGAAGTGGTGTATCCGATGCTGAAACTGCCGCACGCCAAGAGGCTGACTCTATAGACACGCACGGCCAGGCCACGTGTGACCACGCAGACGCACCCCATGGCAGACGCACCCCGCGGCAGCCACCAGCCTAGGGAGTCCGGCCCTGTAGCCATCGGCCCCAAACAGTCAGGACCTGGTCAGCGGCTGCCATTTCTCTCCTTTATTGTGCCCCCTCCTCCAACTTAGAACCAACGGGGAAAGACAAACATGCCACCAAACCCCTCACATAGGACTCCCTGCCTCCACCCTGCCCGCCTCCTGTGTCCGCAGACCAGCAGCCTCCCATCGGGGCCCGCCTGAAGCCTTTGCCTCGACTATACAGCGGCCCGTGCCCCTGCCTCCCTTTGGCTCCCCGCCAAATGCAGCGATGCTGGCTGAGCTCCTTGCCACAGCAAAAGCTCTAAACACATAGCCTGTCCTCCTTCGGGCTGCCTGTTTCCACAGGGCTGCCACAGCCAGGGGGGCCTGCATTAAGAAAAACTTCCCAGGAACTCTGCGACACTGGTTGGAAGTTGAAATCTGTTGGCCTACACTTTCTTAAGTGCTGTGTAAAACAAAGACACTTTTATTAATTAGCCTTACTGTACACTTTAAAATTAGACATTTAGAAAATGTAGGCAGAGAAAGGACAAGGAAACAAAATATCATCCCAGTCGCACTATCCATTGGCAACCACGCTAAAAGCCATCTAGGTGACATGGGTGAATACACACGCATGCACACACACATTTTTACACCAATGTGGTCACACAATTCTCATTTTGAAAGCTTTTTTTTTCCGGCCCCACAATATGGGTGGACATAGCTGGACATGGCTTCCATGTCTGCGAGTGTTGGACGTCGGTGTGGTAGTCGGTTGTACGCATGTGTCGCAGTTGGTTACACACCTTCTATGAGTGGACACGTTCAGATCACGCGATACTGTGTGAATGGGGAAAATGCTACAGTGCATGCTCGTATACACCGTCCAACTGCTCTGTAAAGATACAACGCCCGAGCGGAAAAGCTGGTCCACAGGCATACACACTCAGAATGAACACCCAGTGCTAAATCGCCCCCCAGGACAGCCCAGTCACATAGCAACACTGGACGTTGTCCGTCTTTGTCAAATTTGCTAACTGGTAAAAGGCAGTATCACATTATCGGAGTGTGAAATTTTGTAATTTTTTAATTACTGGTCAGGATAAACATTTATCCATATGTATCTACCTCCCCACACACACTTGGGGTTCACGTATGAACCACCTGTTCATGCATTTGCCCATTTTCAATTGGGTGTCTGTCCTGGTTGATGTTAAAACTTTGGAGTATAGTAAGATATTAAGCATTTTGTCGTATGTGCAATTACATTTTGTTTTATTTGTAGTTAGCATGGAAATATCTTTCATCCTTCTCCTTCTGGCTACAGTTTCTGGCTACTTGGTCGCGGGGAAGCAACTGTG
This sequence comes from Desmodus rotundus, assembly GCF_022682495.2. Classification (NCBI taxonomy): domain Eukaryota; kingdom Metazoa; phylum Chordata; class Mammalia; order Chiroptera; family Phyllostomidae; genus Desmodus; species Desmodus rotundus. The sequence continues at coordinate 3,082,415 of NC_071390.1, read as the reverse complement.
TTCCCATTCCCAGATAATAGAAGGGTGTAAAGTTTCATTTCGATCTGCGATCCGGGACAGCATCTCTTGCTGAGCTAAATTAGACCCTCGAGTGTATGTCCATGAAGGTGCGTTAACCCTCTCTGCACATTTAGAATGCCTTCTGCTGACTTGTAAATAACAGCTTGTTGAGTACACTGTTTTGAGATTAGCTTTTTTTACTTTTTTAGTCCAAATTCTTTTAAAAAATATTTAATTTATTTATTTTTAGACAGAGGGGAAAGGAGGAAGAGAGGGAGAGAAACACCAATGTGTTGTTGCCTCTCATACACCCCCTACTGGGGACCTGGCCCACAACCCAGGCATAGGACCCAACTGGGAATCGAACCGGCAACCCTTTGGTTCGCAGGTGGGCACTCAATCCACTGAACCACACCAACCAGGGTTTTTGGTCCAAATTCTGCAGACATTTGGTTGCTCTATTTTCTCCTGCAATCTTATGTTGTTGAGAAGTTCTAACCAGCCTTTTAATGTTTTTTGCTTGGAAGCCTCCTGTTCTTTCTTATTGAATATTTGTAAGCTTCTTTAAGTTTCTTTAAAGTTTGACCTTTACAGGATAAATCTCAGTACTTATCATTCTCTACTGATTTTCCAGGTCATGGTACTTCCTTAAAGTTCCCTTCTCTTCCATTTCTTTCTATCACTTCATTCTACTTGCTTACCCGCTAACACAGGGAGCTCCCTGCCCACATCCCTCCAAAGCCCACCATGTTTGCTCACTCTCGCAGTCTGAATTCCCCAGCGCACAGCCAAGGGCCCAGCTCCACAGCCACCCTGTTAGGAGGACAGCAGAATGGAAGGCAAGTGTAAGTGAGGCGAACGAGGGGGACAGCAAACCCAAGGCTGAGCATCAGGCCTCAGCAAACACGCCGGTATCTGCCACCGTGTGAACCACTGGGTCCTTTTGAAAGGGTCTGGACATCAAGTGTCTGCCAGTCTTGGGTCCCATTAGTGTGCTTCTTCCTTTCCGTCCACATGTGCCCCAAGGGGCACTATCCCCTTCATGAACGTGGGTTGGGTTGCCCTGGCCCCGGGCAGCTGCCAGGGAAACCACCCTGTGAAGCTCCCTCTGAGCCCGGAAGTGATGGGAGGAGAGGGAGACCCGGCCTGTCTGGTTGGACGGGGATGGAGACGGCGGCAGTAGAAGTGGCCGAAGAGGTGGGTGCTACCTGCACTGCTGGGCACCAGGCCAATGCAGGCTGCCACCTCCTGGCTGGGGACCCCTGGGACACCCCACTGTGTGCAGCCCAGAGCCCGGATCCAGTAGGACCATTTCCTCTATCATTCCTTTGTTTCTTTGTCTTGTGCTTCTGTTTCTGTGACTTTTCAGCCCTGACCTGGATGTTGTTAGCTTGGTCTCTGCAGATTCAGTTCTGATCACTGCAGCTTCTGAAGCATTTTTAAATTTCTGCAGCGAGACTGCTTTTCTCTTCATTATCTTTACGGAGGCCTGCCAAATCTATTTCCATCCCATGCTGTTCTTTTCTTTTGTTTTTATTTTATCTTTTGTTCTCTTTACTCTCTAAGAATGTGAAGAAATTCCCTGACATATTTGATTTCCCAAAATAACCACTTTGGGATATTTTGTTCCTGTCTCTGTCTCTCTCACTTTTAAAAAACACAATTTCAGAAAAATCATGCATTTTGAGTACTTATTATGTCAACTGTTTGTTAAGCACTTGGTGTGTTATCTCTTGTCCTCACCACAAAAGGGTGACGGGGCAGTGTTTTCTCAGGGAGGACAGAGATTCATTAAATCACCCGCGGTCGCCCACTGAAACTCAGGGGAGCGAGGCTTCTCCCAGCCATGCTGCCCCGGGCCCTGTGCCCACTTACCGAGTGCGTACTTCCCACATGCCCTCAGCAGGCTGCGTGTTGCCTTCCTAGCCTTGTTTATTGACCTGCCAGTCATACCGTTCCGCGCGGTGGCCTCCTCTGGGACACAGTTTCAGTCCTGTCCTCTCTAGCTCTGAGGGTTGTAGCTCTGGCTTCTGCGTACTCCTCATTCATTCGCTCCCGGTGGGAGACCTTGCCTGGACTTGCAGTTTGGGTGGCTCCTTGTCCAGGGCGGAAACAGCATGGCTGCAATCTTAGCTCCTTGTCTGCTGAAAAGAAACTTTAAAATCCAGACACAGATGCCAGGTATCACCACTCCCCCCACCACACACACTTTTTCTTGATTGGGTAGCGGAGTGCACTGAACCCCTGCTTGTCCTCGGACCTCAGGGGTGGGACAAATCTTTGGTGTAGACTCTTTGTTCTCAGAAGGGTCACTTCCAGAGCCCTCTTGGCCACGAGAGGAGGTCAGTCCTGGTTCCACGTCTCCAGTCCAGCTCTAGACCCTGGTGAAGGGCGAACCCCAAGGCACACCCTTCAGACCAGGACAATGGGCTCTCCTCCGCAACATCAGCGCTCTCCCATGGGGGAGGGTACGTGTCTGCAGATTTAAAAAAATCAAATCCTTTTCATTGGCAGTTTCTTCTGGCCTTTTGATGACATTGGAGGATGCTGGGGCTGTGGGTGGGGACAGAGCCAATGAGCGGGGCTCTCCTTGAGGGACAGGAAGATGCCTCACTTTATCCCAAAGTCCAGAATTGGCACTTCATTTCCGGAAATCAAGGGGGCGTCATGAAGTAACTCGGTCACAGTGTCCTTACGTTTTCCCTGCCACCGTCTAGTATCTGCTGCTGCTTCTCCTGGTGACAGTGACAACGATTTCACTCTGGGGACCCACAGGCTCTTCCTCTGGGCCCCGTGGCCCCGGCAGGGCTTGGCCCCAGTTCCATGGACGACCAGCCAGCCCAGTGGGCGGGCTCTCCTCCACTGGAGTGAGTGAAGGTATCAGCAGGTGAAACCCAGACCTTTGCTGAGCCTGCCTGGAAGGGAAATTTATTTCCTCGATGGCCTTGGAGCTGTGAGGACCGGCGCCGTGGCAGCCCTAGTTCCACAATGAGGGAATACTCTAAACGGTGGTGAGTGAAACAGGGACATGGGGACACACCAGTCCCGAACAAGGGCTGGGCCCCTGGAGTCCGTCAGGCCTTCGGTGTGTCCACCAGCTCCCCCACCCCCACCATAGGGGCCAACACAGACCCTTTCATCAGAGCAGCTTGAGCCAATCCGTGCACCTCCCCACCCCATGCCCCTCTGAGGCCGGGATGCCGGAGCAAGGGCGTCGCGGGTCTGTATTACCACCAAATTCAGACTGCAGCCCCCCCCCCCGAGCTCCTAGTGCCTACTAAGCAACGTGGATGCTCCCGACACTTGGCCACAGCATTTCATTTGCCCAAGGAAACTGCCTGAGGGTGTTGTTTCACTAGGAGTATTACATAAAGCTTTCAACAAGCAAAATTAATATAAAGTTATCATCTTCCTAGGTGGGAGACCTCCTTCCCCCAGCTTCCAAGTAAATGCTAATATCCTCCCAGGCGGAGCATGGTACGGGGCGGCTCTGAATTACCTTCTGTCTCCCATGGGTGCTGAATGCCGGCTCCTGCACCCTGGGGGCAGCGAGAAGTAATCTAGACTCTGCCATCTCCCGTTATAAACTCCTGCCGATGAGCATTAAAAAAGGTGATATAATGGAGGAGCCAGCGGAGGAGGTTTCAGAAAAATTCTTTTGTTTTATTTTGTGGGTATAACCATAAAAAATAATGGCTTCCCTTTGGATTAGGGTTTCTTTTTATTTCTCCAAGGAAGTTCACTTCCATATCTGAGTTGACATAGGTAGAAAAGATACTGTAGTTTCCATTTTAGAGTCGATGAAACTGATGTGCACAGGAATAAGCCAAGGATGTGTGACTAAGTGTTAACTTGTACCTTTGAGTAGCCTACCTCTGTGGGTCTCATGACGAGCCCTTTCTCTGGTTCCTGAGGCGGAGATGATGTTTGGGCATGGTGTGTTTCAAAAGCGGGGACAGGAACTGGCCACTGGACATGGACTCGCTTGTCCACGATTCCAGAGGTTTCCAATTGATGTAAGCAGTTGGCAAGGGGCCAGCATTTCAGTTGATGTTATGATTTCATTAGTAACTCCTAAAACTAATTAACTTTTAAAGGCTACATGTAATATTTCAGAAGAACTTCTGGAAGGTTTAAATCATTATTAAAGCCAGTGTCTCCTTAAAGTTATCATTTCAGAAGCAGCAAATTGTGTCAGGTAGGAGGGAGGGATTTATAAAGTACAACCGCACTTTAATGATGAAATAGAAACAGCGATGCCATTGCAAACTCCCGGCCTCAGACCCACTCACAGGACTCAGTGGGTCGGGGTGCAAGGTCAGGACCACTGGCTTGGGGCTTCAGGCTGTGGGCTCCAGGCTCCGCCCCATGACCTGGAGCAACCCCAGCTCACCACTCCCCGCCAGCAACTTTGGGCGTGATGTTTTTTCTCTAGCCTCTAGCTCCTTATTCTGTAAGATGTCTGTAAGATTACTGTTAGTAACAGTAATGATTTTACAGGGTTACAAAGATTAAATAAAGTAATGTATATAAAACCTCAGTCCGAGGCCCGACACCACTAAGTGGTCACCAGATGTCACTGTGATTTAGGATCATTCTTAGCACAGCTCCAGCACCGTCAAATCAGCATCGCTGTCGTCATCAAAACACCTAAGGTGGGAGGCCAGCTCTCCCCCTGCCCGTGACCTCCCACAGTTCGGGGTCCCGACTCCAGCCGTCCAGGACCTTGCTTGTCTCCCACTGAAGGAGGGATGAGCTTTGCATGTCATAGTTCAAGCCTCACACACAGGAGTCAGAATAAAATATGACAAGAGGTACAATTTTTTAATGCTGATGTTGTGACTTACGTCGTCCAAGCCAAATGAGGCAGGCCCTTTACAAACCACTAACGCATTAGAGGGTGAGGTGGGTGGGTGCCACTTCACGGCCTCATGTGGCACACCTGAAATTAATACACGGGGTGCCAGCTATGCCGAACACGATACTTATAAATACATAACTATTTTAGCTGTTTTTAATGGCAAGTCTAAATATATTACTTATAACGTTTAAGTTAAAAAATGAAGTGTTTAAGTTAAAAATTGTAACTACATGTTATAAAAGGATATAAGTTACTACTTTCTTCCATCAAGTACCCATTAGAACTTGGGGAAGAAGTTTTGTGAAGTGGCATTTTCATGTTACCTATAAAAAGACAACTAATGTGCCAAGAACACCAGCGACGTCCCCACTACAAGTCGATGGCAATTAAAACTCAATCTCCCCCACCACAGAGGCATTGCGAAGGATTATTCGTGTCTTGGTGAGTTTTTTGAGACATTGGTGGGCTCATTCATTGCACTGCAGAAGAGACCCTCAGAGGAGAATTCGAAGTGAGCGCAAACGCATTTGGGGACCAGAGAACACACAGGTCAGGCCAAGTCGCGATGACCAGTTCGAACCCATGACCACTGAATTCTGCTCCACACGAGGGTCCCTGTGGACAGTCTCTTTGTCTGAGGTCCCGCTGCAACCTTGCACTTCACACAGTCACGAGGGAATAACGGACACGCACTGACTAAGCGAATCAATTATTTCCTTACACCTTGCTTTATTTTAAAGAAACGACTAGCTAGGAGTAAGTAGAGCTAAAAAATGACCTAAGGAATCACAATGGATCATAAACTCCAATTAAGCATCAATTAAATATTAATATGATTGTTAATGAAAGAGAGGAGTCACTTCCATTTGTTTGGTGGTGACCTCACAGAGCACTTGGCAGTGTGAGCGAGTATGACATTTATTAGCTGTCACTCATGCTCTTGGAAAACAGGGAAGAGAAAATGAGTTAAACATGAATGTGTGAGAGCGGACATAGACATAAGGAAGTAATTTCTGGTGACACTGATTTTTAAAACCTTTATCAGGGAAACGTGGGTTGGCCCTCCAGTTAAAAAATGGAAGCTAGAACATATGTGTCTCTGATTATAGTCTCCAGAAACAGCACTAAAACCATCACAAAGGAGGAAGAGGGACAGATAGCAAATTCGGGGCATTGGAAAGCAGGTGGAAAGGATAGATGGCCCCGCAGAGCCTGGAAATGCAGCGCTGAGCTGGCAGCGGGAAGAATTTAGAGCTAAATTGAGTTATGCCACATAACCCCCAAAGGGCCTGATACTAGGAGCGCTTTGATGCCTCTGGAAGGGGGCAAAGTGGAGTGACTAAATTCAGGAGCATTTTGCCCGGACTGATGTGGCTCAGTGGATTGAGGGTCATTCGCCGGTTCGATTCCCAGTCAGAGCACATGCCTGGGTTGCAGGCCAGGTCCCCAGTGCGGGGGGGGGCAGGCACGAAAGGCAACTGATGGCTGTTTCTCTCGCATATCAATGTTTCTCTCCCTCCCTTCCTGTCTCTCTAAAAATACATAAACTCTTTTTTATAATAAGAGATAAATTAAGGAGCATTTTTAGAAGCCTGTTTAAGAAGCTGTCAGACCTCTAAATCCCTCTACCACCCCGGGGGACCACCTCTTACCTACTGCCTTGCATGGTCCAAGATGGGAAGTTTGTTCTTTGGGGAGGATAAGAAGGAGGGTCTCTGGGCTGGAGGACGCAGGCAAGATGGAACACAGGGTGCTCAGCTGAGAGTGAAGGGGTTGGTTGCATGCAGGCATCCCAGGCACTGAGATGCTCCCTCAACCCACTGCTCTCAGCCGAAGCTACAAGAATGAGCCTCACCCTCCATTCAGAAGACTGGGAGACACTTCCCTGGGCCATTGGGCCCAAGAGACAGATCCAAAGATGCTAACGCTGGAGGTCCCCTGACTGTGCAATCAGCTCATCTAGCTGCGTGGGGCTCGCAAACAAGAACCTCCTTCCATGTGATGAGACCTTCCGGTCCTCCAGGCAGCGCCTTCTCCTGGATAGACTAGGAGACAGCTCAGGAAAGCCTCCAGCACCGGGGAGCTGTTACCTGCACTTCCAGAGAAGAAAAGCCACGTGGAGGAAACAGAATGAGCAGGAAGAGGAAAACAACAATGAAAACCTATCAGTAACGACCTTACAGAGATGAGAGACTATAAGGAAACCACAAATCAAGAACTGGACGCTCCAAAAAATGGAATATTCAAAGAGCAGCACCAGAAATTATTGAGAATGAAAAATACAGCAATAGAGATCCCAAGTCAATAGAAAGTTGTAAATATAAGTCAAGAAAGTCTCCCAGAAATCAGAACAAAAAGATGAGGAAATGTAGCATTGGAGAAAATAATTAGAGGACCACTCCGGTAGGTTCGTTATTTAAATAAGGGGAGTCTCAAAAAGAGAGAACAGAGAGGGAGAAGCCATCGCTGAAATAATTCAAGAATATTTCCCATAAATGGAGGACCCGCGGTCCTAGTTTGGAAGGGTACACCAAAAACGGAGCATGGCAGCTGAAAACAGGGCTCACCAGGGTCATGTCACGGAGTTCGGAACACTCAGGACTAGAAAGGATCCAACGAGCTTCTAGGAAGAAAGGAAATAATGTCACACACAAGGACCCAGAATCAGAAAGACTTCAGATTTCTCAACAGCACCAAAAAATAGCTGAAAGCTGATGGAGGAAGTAAGATCTTCAAAATTCCAAAGAAATGGTTTCCTCTCGAGAATTCTATACCCAACCTATTTCTCAATAAGTCGTGTGAGAGTGAAATAATTTTCAGGGAAACGCAGTCTCAGAAATGTGTTTCTCACACACTCTTTCTCAAGACGCTGGGGAAGGGTGTGTTTCACACTAGACTGCAGATCAAGCAGGAGGCCAGGGAGACGAAAGGGCCGGTGAGCAGACAGAGGGCGGGTGAAGGGAACGCCGGGAACGGGAGGTCCAGGCCCCAGAGGGGCCCGAGTGCAGAGAACAGCTCCCCAGATCACAGCAGGTCCCCAGGTCCCAAAACGACCCCCAGCACGAAGCATAAATGGGTAAGAATATGGATGAGTCTGAATGTCTCAAGAGGAGATTATACCATGACCGAAGCTTGTGTGCTTGGACTAACGTCAGGGTGTAGAAAATTGGGCTGATTGGAGAAGAAAATATGAACTGGAAAGGAGAGCTGACCTAGTGGCCGGAGACAAGTGGCCTCAGCCCGCCCTGTGGCTCACCTGTGGGGGTGTTGCAAAGTCACAGCACGTGAGCACAAATACTGACCTCTCCAAAACTGCAGGTAGCTCCATGAGGCCCACGCCCAGAAACCGAGAAGTGACATAGCCTGTGTTTGGAGGTACAGAGACGAACCCAAACTCATCAGCCCAAGGTGTTGAAAATGGTCACCTCTAGAGAGGGGGAAGTGGGAGTAGAGTGGGGGGGTTACTGTTTTTAATAAGGAAATTTAATAAGTAATTGACTCTTTAATCTGTGCACATGTAGGAGTTTGATCAAACTAGAAACTAACAGAAAAGAGGGAGAAGGGGAGAAAGACGAAGGGAGGTAGGAAGATGGGAAGGAAGGGGGTAGAGAGGGAGGGAGGGAGGGAGAGAAAAGGAAGGGAAAGGAAAGGAAAGGAGGCTCCATTGCTTCTGCATCCTGGCAGACGCCCTGGCTGGTCGATCCACGGCCTCCGCGTGTGCGAGGCTCAGGCCAGGAGGAACATTGTCAGGATGCAGGACTAAGTCCATCACCTGTGCTGCGGCCCACGTCCCCGCCTTCATGACCATGATTGGAAGGTTTGGCTCTCTCTTGAACTGATGACAATCATTCATCGACCAACCGAATGAATTTCACGGGAACGTTCCCCAGCCCAGGACTGGCTGAGACAGACGGGTCCGAGGTGAGGCAAGGAACGCCAGGGTGGCTTCTCCCGGCTGTCCACACGTGTGTGGCGGGGAGCGCACGGCTCTGTTCGTGGAATTTACGGCCACATTACAGGAGAGTGTTACGGCTGCTTAGAACAGATTTTTGAAGACAAGCCTTTGGTCTTGCCAAGCCTGCTATACTCTCAGGTCTGGCTGCTCCGTGGAATCACAGTAAGAGGCCAACGACCCCTAAATGATGCTGATTGCCCAGCTGCTCTCTGACTTCAGTGGGAGGTGGCGAGGGAAAGTGTGCCTGCTTTCCTACTACCCTCCCTTCTGAATTGCTCGTGACCCTGTCAGAATCACTGGCTACCGATCAACCTTCTCTTGACCAGAAGGGGCAGGGCCGAGGGGGAGAGGAGCTGGATGAGAGGGGAGCCACGAGGCCCTCTCTCATCCAAATTGGACTTGGCTTCCAATTTCAGGGCAGCCATTGGTCTGGACCGTTAACATCACCTGGCTAAGCCCCGGTTTCCTTACCTGTGGGAGGAGGTTCCAGCAGTCTCTCAGAGGTTCCGAGAGGGTCATCTGACATCATGCAAACCAACCCCTGGCGCAGGGAGTGCCATTACCCCATGGACTGCCTCCCCCTTAACTAACCCTGGTGACCACTGGCTCCACCCCTTTTTTGAAAAGAGACCACTTCAAGCAAGACCACATACAGGTCAAGCTGGGACCCATCACCCGCATTCTTGTGTGCCCAGCATGAGAAGGCTGAGCAGCAGGAGGGGCGGGTGGGACAGGAGCCGAGGAGGTTGTGACCGGCCCCAGGCGCTCGAGCTGCGAGTGTGTAGGTCGAGAGTCAGATCCAGGCACGCGAATCACACGGCTGCCGCATGGAGGGAGCTCTCACCTGGGTAGTTTCCGCAGAGCCGCTGGATTGGTAGGGGCTCTTTCTCGCACTGAGCTGTCTCACTGATGTCAACCTCTTTCTTGGATGTGTTGGCCCCTAGAACATTTGAAAATCGCCCCCCAGCTGTGTGAAGCTGAGACTCCATCACCATGGTTTCTACGCCGAACACCACGTTTTCCAAGCACCACACCCATGGGGACATGAGCATCATGTGTCATTGGCCAAGGTCCAGTTCAAGGGCATTGGAAGCTTTGTCCTCCCTGCTGGTTGTTCCCTGAATCTGCAGAGCACTGGGTTCTCATGTCCTCACTCGCCACACAGCCCTGTGACAGCTTTTGTTACAAGCGTTAGGTGGCCTTAGTCCTCCTCGCACATGTGTGTGAGACCGAACGGGGTGAAGATCGTGGTAACCGCCACACAGAAACGTGTCCGGGGCCCATTCCCCTGGGGCCACTCCGCTCTCACACTTGGGGCAGGTTCGCTCTCCTACTTACTTAAACCAACAGAGTACGTCTTACTCACGTGCAACAGATTTCATGGACTGAAAAGTGCAAACCCAAGGCTGCAGGCTTCATCTCCCTGTTCCTTGCTGTGCGGCCCTGGGCAGGGGACCCCAATCCTCTGGCACGTGTGGAGGGCCTTCCTCTATGGGCATCGGCGAAGGGCAAGGGAGCTTTGCAGCACTAATTAGCAAAGGTCAGCCCCAATGCAATGCCAGTTAGAACACCATGCCCTTGGAAATGCAGCTCTGGACACCACGGAACCCAGGTCTGAGCCCAGCGAGAGCGAGGAGGCGTGGGTTCCAGATGAGGAGGGACAGTGCCGCCGGGCCTGTTGCTTCGTGCTGCTGGTATGTCCGGCTGGGCCCCGGGGTTGGGGTGTCTGCGGGCTTAAGCTCTGGCTTGGAGCGTGTCTCTGTGGCTGAGGATCCGACTCCCAGATGGAGGCCGGGCGGACGGTGCCAGCAGCACACACGGGCGGGAGGGCTCGGTCCCCTGGAGGAGGAGTAAACTCATGTTCCCAGATGGAGAGGTCAAGGCCGTGGGTATTTTTGGTGCCTTTCAGTGGGAGGACAGCGTTATTCCCGGGCCTGATTGGCAGTCCTGCTTGGTGCGATGGAGCTCAGATGCTGGCGGGGATGCTGGGTGTGTGTCCCCTGACGCGGCTACAGAAATAACAGCTGGGCGTCCTGCTTGTCTCTGACGTGTGACTCAGGGGCGCTGTCTGTAGGAAGTGCGTGAGGGGAAGGATTTGTGGGATAATTTTGGAGCAGAAAGCTGAATACAACTCTCTTCTCCTCTTTGACAGGCGACAGGAAAGAGGGCTGTTTAACCTGCCAAAAGCACATCAGAGCCCACAGCCCAAGTCGCCTGGTCCCCCCGTGAGTGGAAGTTCGACCCTGGTCACTTAGTCTGCTGTCCGTGTGAATCAACTTCAAGAAAGGGGCTAGCCGTGGAAAAGGCACCAAATGTTTTCAGTTTGCCTCAGATATTTTGTGTCATTTCCTATGGCAGAAACTTGCTCAGGAACCATCACAAACTCTGCTTCCCGGTGCTTCGCTGGAGTTTTAAGCACTGTAGTGAGAAGGAGCTAAAACCCACCCTCTCAAACATTGAACAAAATAGATCAGCCGTAAAGCGTGCATAACATCACTTTATCTTTTCTTAATGAGAACACTGCCACCAGCTGGTTAATAAGTGACTCTGACTATGTTTCTATTGAGCGAAAAAAGCAAGTCATTTCCCCTTCATTTAAAGAGGGACTGCAATGTCTAATGAGGGTAATTTTCCCCCTTTCACAAAAATTAATAGCGTCTCAGGATGCCTGTCATTCTTCAGTCATTTGCAGGGTGGAGAGATCTGAGGAAACGCGTGAGCTTTCCATTCCTGCGTGGGGGCCGGCGGTGGAGCCTGCGACCGGGCGCAGGTGGTGCACGGCGGCAGATTTCACGGTTTCAGCCCGGTGCCTCTCACTGCCCGCTTCCGTAAAAGTAAGGGCAGCCCGGGCTGGGGGCCTGACCACCCCAGCGGAGACCTCCGGCAGCCCCAGCCCACCTCCAGGTTTGGGGGTGGCCTTCATTCCCACGGCAGCTGCATCCAGCTTTCCCTCTGCACTTGTATGTGATATGCGCCTTGGGACCTGTCTTTGCTTTGGAGCATCTCTAACTGCCCTAAGATTTTTCAAGCATTAAGACCCAGAACAACAGACAAAGAAGGGAGAAAATCAAAACAGCTCCATCTGGCAAGCACGAAACAGAGCTCCCGGCGCCCACCTGAGCTAGCTGTTTATTAGGAGAACCGCCATCCCGAGACCCCACGCAGGCACCCAGGGCAGCTGTGGCCCCAGGCCCAGGCGGTCCCTGTCACTCTGTGTGGAAATGCCCTTCCCCGGGAGGGCTGGGAGCCTATAAGGGAGCTGATGTGTCAGGGAGCCCATCCTGAGCAGGTCACAGGAGCCGGGGACATCCCAGGCTCTTCCTTGGCTGCCCGCAGAGCTGGACCTTTAAAGTCAGACAGTGTTGGCTCCAGGGAAGGGCAGGAGAAGCATTGCCCAGAGGCCCTCTGCTGTAGGACTCCCAGAGAAGCCAGCTTCACATGAGCCCTGCAGGGCGCTGGGTCACCCACAGGGGCTGGCGGCAGAGGAGCTGAGCAGGCAGGAGGCAGTAGCCCCTCAGCCACAGCGACCATGGCAGGAGGGCAGACTGACTTCAGGCAGCCTGCATTGCAGCCTCTCCACCGCAGGAGCGGTTCCTGCTCCATTTCCCCAGGTTGGTTTGATCCGAGGTTCCTGCGGCTCAACTATAGTGCTGGGCTGGCCCTGCGGACCGGGCTCAGCTGGGTGTCAGTGGACGGGCCCAGTTGGTTGGGGACTGCCAGATTAACCAAAGCTGAACCATGCGTAGTGTTCCCCAAACTTGCTCCATCACAGAGTCCCTTCTGCCGAGTGGGGGCCAGGACCTGGGCTGGGCTGGGGGACTGGGAGTGCCCATGGCCTGTCATCCAGTGGGTCCCCCGACTCTCAGCCCAGCGACAGCATGAGGGACTGAGAGACGAAGGCCCACTTCTAAGAACCTGCTTCCAGTGAGGTGCCCCCAAACGCGTAAGATGCACTCGAGCTGCTCCCCGGGCGGCCCATGGGGACGGGAACGCCAGCTCCACTGTGGGGTTGGGAGCCACTCAAAGAAGGCAAGTGATGGTCTGAGGCTTACAGTGGGGGCCCACGGCAGGCTGCTCCTCACATCACGCGGGGGGACAGAAGACAAGGACACTGGGCGGGGCCTCAGGGCCATCCAGAACCTGCTGGGGACCTTGAGTGCTGTACTTACCCTCTCGAACCTCAGACCTGTGACCTGTGAACTGAAGGAACGGGGGTAGAATAACCTCTTAGGACTTCCTGTTCTAAGGTTTTCCACACCCATGAGTGTGTGTATGTGTGTGTGTGAGAGAGAGAGAGAGGCGTGCGGTAATCCCCTGGAATCCCTTACCTTCCAACTAATGAGGACAATATTAAGGATTTCCTGAATAAAAACATTCATTTCTCCAAAAGGCTTTAATAGGAAAGGGAGAGAGATCATTAAGATTTTAAAATACAGAGATAAAAGTGCTCGAAGGTTCCCAAGCAGTGACATCGAGCTGTAGCAACACTCGTTGCCCGCAGGGTTCTGGTAAGCACGTCACACCCAAAGCTGACCTCAGTCAAGTTCACAGGCACACGGGCGTTTATGCTGCCCTGGGTCATCACTTAGGGGCCACTGTTCCTTTCAGGATGTTATAAATGACTGACACACGCACTTGAAATTCACGGTAGAGTTAATGTTAAAATAAGGTGCAAAGCAAACATTTTCAGTTTCCCTTGAACTTTCTTAGTGATCTCAAAAATAAAGCATCAAAAATATGTTTTATTCAGAAATGTCTATTCTAAAATTGTTATCTCAAGAAATTAACATGAGGCTGTTGTAATTTTTTAAAAGGACGATTTGCTTGAAACATTCTTGCTGGGCCATTGCCAAAATTTTCTCTTAACACCTAACCAGCTGGACACGGATAATATCGAGAACGAAGAGAATTCTTAGTGTGGGTTTCGACCAGAGAGAACAATCCATTGTCACATGCCCCAGGTCCTCCGCGGGCATCGCAGGCCCTCTCCTCTCCGACCCGCTGGCTTTCCCAGCCCATTCTCCCAGATGCCGAAGGATGATGCACTTGGCTTTCTCCACTCTGCTCAGGTCAGTCTGGGCTGCTGGGGCTTATCCTTCCTTCTCATCATCAAATCCTTCATTAAGAGAACCCCCAAAGCAAGTACACCCCAACCCTTCCCTGAAGAATGATCTTCCCCATTCTTCAGAGCTGGGCACTCTCATCCTCCCCTTGATACCCCCAGGACCTCGGCTTGGAGCAGATTGGAAGCCCCTTACCTGTGTCACCTGAGCATGTTGGGGGCTCAGATTCTCACACCCCAGGCACCCTGGGCCCTGCATGGCACCAGCCAGGAGACAGTCACCTCAGCCAAGCAAATCAAGACCCAGGGCTTCCACTGGTGACCCAGACTTGATCTAGGGGACAGGCCCAGGCTCCAGGCCTGCCTGCCCTGGACAATTGACAAGTGGTTCCACATTTTTGACACATCTTCTGCTTGGCCTTCCCACGGTCTCTCCTGGTTTGTGCTGACTCCCTCAGGCTGTAAGGCTCCAGGGGGACACTTGTTACCACTGCATGAAGGGCACTCCACTGGCACAGGACAGATCCAAAAGGGGCCTTCCTGGGCATGCCCCCCCCAAAGCAGAACCTGGCTGGGGTCAAGGGTCCACGAGAACACTCGGAAAGACAGAATAGCTGGATTTTTCATCTGACAAAGTTTTATTTCATTCTGTTTTTCCATTGTGAGACTAATACACAATTAGGAGCTGCTATCATTTTATTAAACGTTTTTATTAACCTATTTCAGTATTTTCTCAGCCAGGAGAACAATGAAATTGAGGCCCACAGGCTTTGCCGCAACAAGGGAAATAATCGTGCTCCATCGATCAATCAAGCGTTTATTGAACGCACGGTGGCTGTCGCTGCTGTTCGCCCTCGGCCGTCCCGACGTCTGCGGCACTTGACTTAAGAGACTTTGGTGGTGCGTTTCGTTCCAATGCACGGCGCTGCCAAACTCAAGCACGTTTTCCGATGTTGCAAAGGTAAAATAAATACACTCAGTGTAGAAACTTGGAAAACAGGACAAAGTACAAACAAAAACAAACCCCATCGCCGGAGATACTCTCCTCTCACGTTTTAGTTGACTTTCTCCCAGGTTTTTCTTTCTTAAATGTGTGTTTAGAAAATATCTTTCTATGTGCTACTTTTCTAGTCTCATTTTCCATTTAACATAGCATATAAGCTTCTTCAATTCCGTTAAATATTTAGCAAAACACATTTAATGTTTGCACAATATCCCATTATGTTATTATACTAGGATTTATTTACCCATTATCGTTTAATGCAAATACTCATTTTTTCACTAAAAATGTACTGAGTGCCGCGCTGCGTCTGGTGCCACGTGGGGGTGGACATCCCCCTCTCTGCGATGTTTTCGCTTCGTGAACTTGTTGTGTTGACGGTGTTTTCCCTACAGCTCTAATAATTTTACTAGGATAAGCTTCTTCAAAGGCCACTGTTGGGTTAAACAGAATTAACACTTTTTTTTTGGCCAATTTTTATTTGAAAATTTTCAAATCAACAGGAAAAAAGATAGAAAGAATAGTATAAGAGCACTTTGCTTAGATTCACCAATTGTAAATCTCTCTCTCTCTACACACACGCTCACACTCATACTCACACACACGAGATTTCTCCCTGAGCCTCTGCTTTCCTGAAAGTAATTTGCAGGCGTCACCATATCTCACTCCCCCCTAAACACTCCAGCCTGAATCCCTAAAAAAAGATGAGCTTACACAACCATGCTACCTTTCTCGTGCGTGAGAAAGGTGGCATTTACACCACTGTAGGGACCAGGACACACCTCACGGCTCCTCCCCCTCTGTGTCGATGGCCCCGCCCTGTGTTGGCTTAGAAAGTTGCTCCTTAGTGCACTCGGTTTCCTTTTTGGCTCAGGATCCAGCCGAGATCACCCATCGCACTTGGTTGTCTCATTCCTTCCCCCACGCCGTGGACTTCTTGTGGTAGAAATTATACTGAGTAAAGTTCATTCCCTTTAGGCGTATAATTCTCTACATTTTGACAAACTCATATAGCGATGAAACTACCTTGGTGGAAGTTCCAAGATACAGAGTCTTTCCCTCGTGCCCCACGGTTCCCTCCAGCCCTTTTCTAACCCACCCCTTCCCTCCTTCTCAGCCCTGAGGCCCCCGACCTGCTCTCCACGCCCAAGGTTTTGCATCTTCCAGGAGGTGACCTCAGTGGTCACAACCGTTGCACAGCCGGTGGAGTCTGACTTCTTGCAGTCAGCTCGGTGCTTTTGGGAGTCACTCGCATCCTGCCTGTACCAGGAGTTCCTTCCGTTTAATCCCCAAGCAGCTGTCCATCACAGGGAGAGAACGCAATTGTTCATTCATTCACCAGTTGACAGGCATGGGAGTTCTTTGCGAGGTGCCCTAGATGATGCCTACAGCTGCTGTGAACGCTTGTGCGCAGGTTCTCTGCACTTCATTTCCTTTCGGCGAATACACAGGTGTGGCACCGCCGGGTCTAATCTGGAAGGTATGTCTAATCTAATGAAAGATGTCCAAAGTGCTTTTCCACGTGGCTGCATCATCTCGAACCCCCGCAGCGGCTCGAGAGTTCCAGTTGCTCCGAGGTGTAGGTCTATGTTTACTGTTCCGAACATCAACGTCCAGTTTGTCCAGCACTGGGGGTTTTTTTTGAAAAGAATGTTCTTTCTCCCTTGCTCTGTAAACAAGAGGTTCCAAGAGCAAAGATTACGGGAAGAGTGACGCTGACTCAGAACGACCCTGTTTTATGGTACACACACGTGAAGGGACCGCAGGCTTACCCCCAATCGAAAGCTACAGATGAGCCAGCCTTCCTAGATGTTCATTTACTTGACGAGAGTTTGGATAAAAAGGGTATTTAATTGCTAATCCTTCATATTAGAATTTAATGTTATGTAACAAAAATTACAAAAATTAACAAGCCTTTATACAACTCTTGCTCCTTCAAATTATTTGTGCTATTATTCTGGTTTTTACAGAGTCAAAGAAATTTAATATATAGAAAATGCCCATTTTTCAGGGCTGTGACGCTTTAAGGAAAATTTCATATCCATAGAGCCTCTTTGCACTTCACCATTCACCCCTGGGGACACGGTCATCTCCACCCAAAGGGAGAACTACATGGGAAAATTTAAACCCCTTTGCTTTCTTTTTCCAGCTGCTTTCTTCCCTCTCCCCCACCCGGCATGTCTCGCTGCTACTCAATCACAAGTGAATTCTGTGTTCTAGTTCAGCGTCTGTGCTCACACGAAAAACCGCAGTTTCAATATTCCAAGCGGGAACAAAAGATTTCCTTCCTGCTCCATTGTGCAGCGGACAAAATGCTGGTGCAGTGATTCTGCCAGTCTCCCAAAGCTGGACCGAATGGCAAGGTGCCGTCTCTGCATAGCCGCTTCCATGTCCAGACCCTTCCCCTCCTGACCCATGAGCTCGGCGTCTCAGAACCCAGGCTGCCGTCCACACCTGCAAACCCACGTTGTCACTTTCCCCCACCAACGCGAGAGCAGTTCTGATGAGACACACCCCCACGCTGCCCACAGTCTTGTACGGAGCCGTGTCTCAGCTCCCACCAGTGGGAGTCTCAGTAAACACATCTAGTTGGGAGGGAGTTGTTTGTGCATACGGTGAATGGAAGCAGTCTCTGACCCTCTCTCTGACAATTCATTCCATAAAATTTGCAGGTCCTTTTTGTGGCCAAGAAAAGGGATAAAACCAGGAACCAGGGAGTCAGCCTACTCTCCAGGAGTGCAGGGCCTGGTCAGGAAGGTTGCCCATGGCACCCACTGTAACTCACACACTGGGGGCTCTGGGACTAATCACACGGGCATGCACCCCCGTCCGCCCTCACAAGGTCATCACAACTGTTTCTCAGGGAGGAAAGATGACTGACAAATGCAGTAAATCTTATCACAAGTAAATGAGCCAACAGTCTGCAATGATTAATGGTCTTCATAATCAATAGCCTTCATCCAAGTCCCAAACTCATCTTCAACAATCTTGTCATCTGCAATGAACGCATCCCATTTTCCCTTGCAATTGTTGATTAACAGTGTTAAACATCTGCTACAATGAAGCGGATTGGCGAGCCCCTCTTTGATGTTTGGATGAACAATGAACTCATTCCCTTTCTCCAAGTGATGGCTGTTAATTTCCCTCCTTGAAGAAAAGCAATAATTCGACCATGAGTAGGAAAGTTTGACCAGTGCTTTCTCCCACCCAAGTCAGCTAGCACCCATGGATCAGGACAAAAATTTAAGGCCACTTCCCACTTTATTAAAATTTAATCAAAAATAAACAATAAAGCCCTGTTGGTGTTATTTGGTGTATCATGTTTATCTCTCTATTTAGTGCTTGGCTAGGAATACTTCCAGCTTCACTAACACTCAAATAATGGCAACCAATAGCTTAGCTTGGAATTTGTTTCACCCACAAGACAAAACTTGAGGAGTTGGCTGCCTAGGGCTGGCACAGGTACCCCCAGATCTACTCTATTCCACATTTCTGGCTTTGGGCACCACTGCCTCCCGGCTGTCCCCGTCATGGGCGTGCTTGCCTGAAGCATTTCCTGTCACCCGTGCGCCCCAGGATCAAGCAGGAAGGAAAAAAAAGGAAGTAGGGAGAGGCGAAGGGACAGCATATCCACCACTTCTAGCTGCAAGAGAGTCTGGAAATGTGCCTCTTTTAGCTGATCACCTCGTGCCTGCAGCCCCATCAGGAAAAGGGGCAGAGACACTGGCTGGGCAACTAGGGGGCTTTCAGAGACACATAGACATAAGGGCCAGGCCACCTGAGGGGGAGATACGCTCGATGCACTAGAGTGTGCAATGGACTGTAGCAGATGCAGCCGCCATGCTCATGTCCCCTGACCCTTTACCATTTGGCGCACGCCCGCTGTCACCCCTATCAGGCACTGGCCGTGTCTCGTCATTGGAGGGCTGCTGGAGTGGGCTGTGGAGGGTACAGGGAGAGAAGGGAAGTGCTTGGGAACTTACACCCCGCCCCCAGAATCAGCTCTTAACCAATCGTATAGGTACTTCTCTCCCCCGCAAAATTGCACATCTGGGGCCGGATGCCTGCCCTCGCTTGACCTCCCTGCCTCCCTGGTCCCACCTCCACATTCCTCGACCAGTCTTCCTGGGATCACTTCTTACTACATCACTTTCCCAGACGTCTTTACCTCAGCAGGTGCTTCTCAGAGGCCCAGACTAAAACATCAGCTGTCATCATTTCAGCCCCATTGGTACATCCAAACGTGCATTTTCCCCATGGACATTCCTGCAATTATTTTTTCAAAAAACCTCACACATTGTTGACAATCTCTGTGCCATGTCTGACCTTCAGGTGCTTACCCGCAGGTCCCACCATTAATAGGCCTTGTGAGCCCAGGCCAGTGAAATGGGATCAGCCAACTGCAAGGTAAAAGGCTGAGTTAACCTCCGTTTTTTAACAATTTTTTGAGCAGAGGGTGACTTTTAATCAGATAAAGAGCGTTCTTACCATGCCATTTGAGAAAGGCACGTTCTTTAGCAAGGCTGCCGGCACTGGTTCCAAGTTAAGGTCAATCACACGGGCAAAAACGGGCTTTCCTAGCTGTGCTCCTGTGAAGCGAATTTTGCTGTTCCCGTGGTTTCTGAACCCAAGCTTGATGGCAGACGCAAGCAGCTGCTCGTTCTAAGCTTCACTTGCTTGTATTTTTACTCATTGTTTCTCGCCAAAGGGCCACCCTCTCTAGATGCAGAAATAGTCTTATATTTTCTTTAAAGCTTGCAGTATTGTTTTCAAATATTCCATTATGACATTTGTTTTATATCATTTATTATTTAGTTTTCTCAAACAGGAGACAATAAGATTTGAGCATATTTGCTTTGCAATAATTGTAAAATTCTTCTTTGGAGTAATTTCTAAGAATACCCAGGCTTCTCGATCAGCAGACACTGCTGACCCCTGGCATGCTGGCTGCTCTTGAAGTGTCTTCTGCTATGTCAAGGTCAATGCCGGAAGCTGCACAGACAAAGGTATGTTGGTCTCAATCTTTGGTGACTCCAGAAGGCTCTGAATGTCTTCATTACCTGGTATATTTTTACTTGTTTCAAGATTAGTCTTTAATTTCCCTTCTTAAAAGCAGTATGTTTTAAGTTCCCAATTGAAAATATAATTCCTAAATTGTCATGCTTTAACAGAGCAAATGAAGACTGTCACTAACTCAGCAAGAGCTGAATTTGCAGACTTTTTTGTCATGAGAACTCACTGCAGCTGGAACCAGGCAAAGTTGCGTTTTGATAAACAAAACGTTTGAGCCCACACAGCAGCGGCAGGAAGCTACACTGGCTCGTGCGGCCGATTTTATTTTCTATAATCAAACTGGCCCAGGAAGTGACACATTCGCTGAAAAACAGCTTCCAGTTTAAGATTCTGCACCAAGGACATGTTTTTACTTCCTCCAAATAAAATTCCGATGACGGGGTGGCAGTGGAGGGAAGCACCCAAGGAAATAAATTTGTAATAAAATTATCACACCTCGAAGTGCCAAATGACAAATGATGGGAGCTCATAAAGCCCTCCACTTTTGAGTAGTTTGTGCTATCGGGGGACCCCTCTGTGGCTGACCCTTGCCCTACCCGTGCTTTTTTGTGTATGAACAAAGCGTTTATGGAGCGCACCTCCCTCGCTGAGGCGAACTGGTTGGCGGCAGCCCGTGGCATTTTCTGAAGTCAACCCCGGCTGGTCAAGTGAGAGGCTCCCCACTCCCAGGACCTCAGCCCTCAGCCCCAGGGAAACATGCTGGGTGGAGAGGAAAGAAATACACCCAGAGATGTGCTGCTTATAAAAAAACTAAAAATGGAACTCCTTCTGACCCAGTGCTTCTGCTTCAGGGGCTGTATCCTAAAAAACCCGAAACATTAATTCAAAAGAACATAAACACCTCTATGTTCATAGCAGCGTTATTTATAATCGCCAAGATATGGAAGCAGCCCCGGTGCCCGTCAGTCAATGAGTGGATAAAAAAGGCTGTGACGTAGTTATGCAACAGAATACTACTCGGCTATAAAACAGAAGGCACTCTTACCCTTTGTGACGGTGTGGGTAGACCGGAGAGCATTATACTAAGTAAAATGTGCCAGTCAGAGAAAGACAAACACCATATGATCTCCCTCATATGTGGAAATAAACCAACAAACAGAATAGAAAGAGACTCAGAGAGAACAGCCTGGCAGCTGTTGGGATGGGGGTGGGGTGCAGGGGGGCTGGGTGAAAAACGGGGAAGGGATTAAGCAAAACAAAAACCAAAAACTCTGAGACACAGGCAGACAACCGCAGGGGCATCGTCAGAGGAGAGGGGTGGGGAGGTGGACGGAAAGTAAAGGGCATAAACGTCGACAGAAGGAGACTTGGGTTGGGAACACACAATACAATGTACAGGTGATGTGTTATAGAACGGTACACACTATATACTTTCATTAATCGATGTCACCCCAATACATTCCATTAAAAAACATAAGGAAACGCTCAGTGGGCCAAAGACTTTGATGAACTCCTGAAGACCCAAGCCGAGGGGCTCCCATCTTCCAAACACGGCCCAGGCAGCTGGGGCCAAGGGGCACCGCATTTCCCAGCAGCCAGCCTGGAGGTCCACGGGGAGGCAGCTGGAGGCGGGGGTGGGGGTGCAAAGGTGCGGGCCGAGCGGAGGATGCTCTGTGCATGGGGCAGGCCCACTTCTCCAGGATCTGTGCTGCGTCTTCCCCAAAGCACAAGACTGAGTCTCTCCACCTTAAGGAAACGGAATCTCCACAGGGGAGCAGCCAGGTCTCAACACTTATTGAGCACCTACTGTGTGTCAGACATGTGCTAAGCCCCAGCGGAGGGGGAAGCTGACCGGTAGCTCCTGGGCAGAGCTCCGGACGGAGTTCAGGATGGCAAGTTGCTGGCACATGGCACCACCTGTTTCAAAGTGACCCCACTGGGACATCTGTGGGCACTTTTTAACCACTGTCAATGCACCAGGAAGCTCACTGTCCAAATTTACATGTGGCAGAGAGTTACTGGGCTGCAGCAATCATCAACGAGTCCGTAAAACACTGCTCACCTGTTTTAGGAAAACATAAAACATCCCACGACGTGAATAATGATTCACCAGGAACCTGCAATCAATTGTGCCACTAGAACCCCCTTTATTGATTTTTACATTTGGAATTCCTTTCCCTCCCCTCCCCTCCATGACCCTCCGGAGACCTGGAGTGGAGATGTCACTCGGTGTCTGTCTCTCACCGGCTGAGACGCCCCGGCCAGCAGCATTCGGAGCGCCTCTGAGAGGGGTTCTGGTGTCTCCGGGGAAATCTGGACCGAAACGGAGCTGTGCCTAATGTCTTCCTGTGCAAAGGAGGCTTACAGTTCCTATTGCTAAAACGATCACAGCTACAAAACCCTGGTGGCACAGGTCCCCCTGCCCGATTCCTGAGAACATCCTGTGCCTGTCTGCGGCTGGTTTCACCGTGGCCCGTGGCGTGTCCTGCTTCTCGGGCCCGAGGTACTCAGCATCGGGAGGGCTGGCAGGGTTCTCCTGGAATGGGCCAGGTGGTGCGGGAAAGAAAAGGGGTTTGCTTTTGAATGCAGCTTTGCTTTTTGCTTTGTTGTGGTTTTTATTTATAATGAGTAGACATTTTCACTAGGGCAAATGTACAGAAGCTACTAGGACCGTGACAGCTGACTGGGAAATGAGTGTTTTTCGATAAGGAATCGGAAGGACGGAGTTGTCACCCCCGAGAAGTGAAGCAAGTCGGGAGGGAGGGGGAAGACCAGGAGTTCAGCTGGAGGAAGAACTTAGAAAAAGTAAAACAACCCAGGAAAACCTCCGTGTTAAAATAAACACCAAACAACCCAACATAAAAATAGGAAAAGAACTCTAACAGGCAATGGGTTGATAAAGAAATGTTAGTGAACAACAAGCCAAAGGACAAGAAATGTACCCTTATAATCAGGAAAATGGATATAAAGCACTAATGTCATGCATTTCTTTTCCAGTCTGGTTGACCCAGATACAAAACCACAATAATATCTAGTGCTGGTGAGGATCTGGTTACCTGGGCGACTCGATGGACCATTTAAGGAAACATTAATTGGTGAAGATCCAGGAAATGCCTGGATACTTAGCTAATACTACTACATTGCATGACATAACTTGTCTGCACACTGACTTAGGTTTTCCGGGTTTACTGAAATCTGGGGAGCTAGCTTTTTGAGAAGGAAGATTGTCTTCCAATTGTTTGCTCTATTAGGTAGGAGCTACTTCTAGACTAAAAAGTTAAAATAGATTTTGAAAACAAATATGAATAACTTCTTCTCTTTACCAAATTTGATTCCTTTGAATAAGCCAACTGGGATGTCAGAGAAATTCAGCAGCAAAAAAAGGGCTCGGGTTGACATTATTCACAAAAATCCTGAAGTGACAGATTCTTGAACCTGGCACAATTGACCAGAGGGCTTGGCAAGTGGGACCCAAAGCACATGAGGTTGCAGGTGATATCTAGAAGAAATCACTTCCCATTGCGGCCACCGCGGCTAACGTAGCCCCAGAGGGTGGTGGGACTCTAACTGTGGTCAAGTACAGACAACCGCTTCTAAACAGAACACCAGACAATCTTCTGAACTAGCCAGTTCTGCGCCCACCATGTTTGCTGGATACCCACTGAAGTCTCCGAATGCCTCCGGGGTCTTTCAAAGGCCGGAGAGCTCGGACACGGCTCTGAGATGATAGATTCAAGAGAGGAGGGCTGAACCTCTTTCAGCTCTGAATCGCTCCACTTGTAAAGTGCCTGGAACAGAGAAATTACACAGAGAAAGGAATGGAGGAGCCATTCGACTATGTCTGACCCATGGATGGATGGAGGGATGGACAGAGAGATACCAACAAGAAACAAACCGAGTTTTCACTGCACAGCAAAGTTGGTTCTAAATAGCCCAAGGGACGACCTGGCTCCAAAGCAGCTCTGGAGGACGTGAGCTCAGAGAGGAGACCTAGATAAGTAATTAATTAAAAGAATTCATTCCCGGGGCCATTTGCTTATTGGAAAAGCTAAAGCTTTTTTTTTTCTTCTTCTTCTTCTTGCATTGGCAGCATTTTAATGAACTTGTTCTTTCCTGATTCTGCAGATGTCATGATGAAGGTGTGCTTCTTTATTTTTAAATAATGAGATAAAAAAATGTGGTTTGACTTCCCAGACTCCTAACCTGTTTTTAGAAAAATGCTGGCAAAGGCTTTTATTTTAATTCTTAATGAGTTTATAAAGAAAGGCAAGCTGAATGTGTAGGTTAGTTTGAAGCAAATGACATTTCTTTCCTGGTCTTTTAGGTAAGTTATCCGCCGAGCGTCCTCCTGCGCGGGGCAGGTCCGTCTCAGGCGCCCTGCCCACGGTGACGCTCCCGGGCCACAGAGGAAGGATGCGCAGCCCTTCCTGCGTGTGACGCACTTCTCCAGGACTTACAGCTGGAAACTGCGGAGCGAAGTCTCTCCAAATGTTGCAAAATCAAATTTGTGTAATGTTAGTGTGAATACAAAGGAACTGGGGTTAAAATAAATCAGCAGCTTCCATTTCGCCCCTCCTCTTATTAAAGACAAAATAAGAGGTTCTGCTCATAAGCTGCCTCTGGCCTCGAGGGCTGTTTGAGAACGGAACACCGCGAGAAGGGCTTGAAAAACTCTGACAAAAGAGAAAAGCAACCGGCCCAAGGCTTTGCCAAAGGTGGGTGTTAAGTAACCACTTGTTCATTACATCTGGAAACATTTTGGGAGGAACTTTGTAAACAAGTGATTTTTAAAACAAAATTTTGGCACGCCGGTGCTCATATAACGTCTGGAAATGGGGTGTTCTCGCCCCACATTCAGGATGCCAGTGGGTCATAACTTGGGGAGCAACCGGAGAGCAGACGAGGGGACAGGGAAACCACTGGTCCCGATCCCAGGGAGACGGGGTGTGGCAATGCCTCTGCGTTGCCTGTTGAATCTCGGACCAGAAAATGAAGCTTTTGTCCCAACTAGTATTTCAGAGATTAAATGCTTATATAGTTTTTTTTATTTAAAGGTACCCTTTGTGTGTCTAAACGAAGAGCCTGTTTACCGGGAGAGTAAATGAAGATTGAGTGGCACGCGGAAGACGCAAGGACAACTGTTACATGAACAGGCCTGAAAACAGGGCATCTGCAGTGAGGCCGTGGCTGGACCTGTCTGTCCTCCACTGGCCAGAGGTGCTCCCGGGCCCGTGGGCTCTGGTCCGAGGGCCACACCACCGACTGGCTGACCTGGGGCAGGCACTGTGCCTCTGTAAGCCCCACTTCCTTCGTTTATCCAAGGCAAAGGCGCACACTCAGGGACTCCGGTGACGTTGAAATGAAATCGCTCAGCCCAGGGCCGGTCCCAGAGCAAACACTCAATATGGAATAGTCGATTCTATTGATAAAACTAGTCAAGCAATCAAAGAGCATCTGAGTTACAGGAAGCAAATGGTGAGGAGGGTTCCAGAAGCTACCCTTGGAAGCCAAGACCGGCCTGAGGCCTGTGATGCAAAAACAAAACCCTGGGAACTCTCCTCTCCATGGACCTTTGCATCCTGAGGTCCCTGCCAGTGTGCGCTCTTCTTCCCAGGCCGTCGAGTTTCTAAGTTTGTTCTCTGTGTGTGAGTCCAGGGTGTTTATTTGTGCTTCATGGGAGGAAGAGGGAAACCACGTCTACTTCATTTTTTCACAAGTACAGGTTCTCACTCAATTCCTTTTTAATAAGACTTTGCTGAGGTGTACTTTAGCACAGAAACTTTTAATAAAGCATGTAGCTGGCCAACCTGTCCCATCTGTGCACACCCACTGTGACCCTGCCCCACGCAAGATACCAAATTCCCAACCCCTTGCTCCGCGAAGTTCCCGTGCCCTTTCCAGCCGTGGCCATCGCCGGTCCAGGGAGCGGCTGGCTGACTCCCCACCGCAGAGTAGCTTGGCCTGTTCCTGAAATTCACGTAAACAGAACCATTCACGTCATTTTGAGCCTTGATTCTTTTCCGCAACATAATATTTTTAAGATTCTCCCCTATTGTTCCATTTATCAAAAGCTCATTACTTGTTCCTGCTGAGTAGCAAGCAGTTCATTGAATAAATATACCAGAGTTAATTGATTCTTTTCGGGTTGTCTTAAGGGGTAATTTGATGCCAACAAGCTGAGGGGCTGGAGGTAAAATTCGCGCTGGTAAGGCCAACGACTCGTAGGTTAGCAAGGTAGAGACTGCAAAGAAAAAGCATAGCCGTTCCTTACGCTTTGTAACAGGTTAATGGAAAAGGTACAGTTTATGTCCCTCAAATAAGGTAATTTCAGGAAAACCCGAGGAGGCGCCCGTGGATATCCGTACCTTTTGAAATCCTGACTAGTGGGCGCACGGGCTTCTGGGTGAAGTCTGCTGTGTGCAGACTCTCAGAGTTCACGTGATCACCACCATTTTAGCAGGACTGTGCCTGACACCGAGTGACAAATAAAGGCATCGCGATGCAATTACTGACCGGAAGAGACTATCCACTTCATATTTCACTTTAAAAAATTTGAAAAGCCACTTCATGGTGCTTTGCTTGCAAAGCAAACAAAACACTAGAAAATAATGCCATGTTAACTCAATTACGGAGATGAATTTTGCTCGCAGACGCTTCCATCCATAACACGCAACGACAGATATTGCTGCTGCAGGCTGGGGAAGGGAGGACATGCCGGTGCCTCGGCCTGCAGAAATGCAACCCATGAGCCACGGGAGAAGTGACTGGTTCTGCAGGGTCTTCACGGAGCGCCGGATGCATGCATGCTATGGGACAAATTCCTCAGTGCAAGCACAGGAGGCGAATGCAGAGCCTGCCAGGAGGAGCCTGCCGATCGGGCGGGAGGAAACACCAATGCAGGGAAGATAAAATAACAATACAAGATTTCTTCATAAGCATTCTGCATGTGACTAGTGTTACGTAGGAGTGTGTAAGTCCTTCACAGAAGATCTTGTCCGCGATCCTGAGATGATGATCCAGGGGAGAGACGCCCTCCCATTGGCAGGCGGGCGCCTGTGGCTGATCTGAGGGCACGAGGGCGGAGTGTGGGGCGCAGCCAGGGGCCTGGGAGCCTTGAGCCTCCCTCCAGGCGCCCATGTGCAGATCACACGTGTGGGACGAGATCTGAAATGGCTTCTTCCCCCAGGGGGGCTCTGAAGGGAGGAGAGACAGCGCAGGCACGCAGGTCTGAGCTAGAGCTGGAGCTGGGTCCTCAGGGGGCTGGATTTGCTGATGTGGATGAAGAAGGTTCCGGAAGAGGGCGCCTGCAAGCCTATCCTTTGCAGCGTATCAGCACAAGTTGAGTATGGGAGAGTGTTCAGGAGACAGGTCGCGTTTGGGCCTCCTCGCCCAGGAGAGAGCCCGGGAGGAAAAGAGGCCCTGAGTCCAGGAGGGCTGACACCAGGCCTGGAAGACGGCAGGGCTGAGAGAGGCAACCTCAGGCGGCGGGGCCGAAGGTTGGGAATGGGAAGACACAGTGAGATTCCAGTGCTATGTGCACATATGCTATTTAAGGTACTTCTTTTCTCTTTTCTTTGTTAATCTAGTTAGCCCTCTGCCTTTGCATGGGAAGCGGACGCGCTGTGCTGGTAGCAGGAGGCGAGGCAAGTGGACCTGGTTCGTCTCGCGGGGAGCGGGGCTGTGTTCGCACTTCATGCAACCCACGGTGTCCCAGGCCACCTTCCTTCCGTGTTGTTTTCCCCGCTTTGTCTTTGGAATTCTCTAGAGATTTCTCCTTCAGAGGTCTGAGAGGGGCAGGGCCTTCCATCGTCACCCCTGTCATTACCCAGGAGCCTCGGGGGTGGCTGGCAGGGGTGGGCAGGGGACACTCTCTAGGAGCCTGTGTCCCGGGCTGTGCCCTCCCGGGTGCTGTTCAGTTGTATTTTGTTTTTCCCTCCTGAGGTGGGACCAGACAGAGCTAGAACAGGGTACCCCCCCACCCCCACGACCGCAAGCAGGTAGGTTCGCCTGTGCTGAAACCCAGGGCAGCTGGGCTCCATAAGCAATTTCATTGGAGGGCAGGCTCTCGTGAAGGGCCGAAGGCTCTAGGTACATTGGAAACCATTGCTTTCCCCTGACACGCTCCAGAAGCACGGTTCTCTCTCATCTACACCCTGAGGCTCCTACAGGTGTGGAGCCCTGCCCCCCGACCTGCCATTGAGGTCACAGTTTAGGTTTTAGGAATCCAGCAGGGGCTGCTGGCCAGCCCTGCACCCAGGAGTCCACACCAGGCACTGTGGTTCTCTGTATCCCCAGGGCTGCCTTCTCCGTTTGGGGGCGGCAGCTTGCCCTGTGGCCCCAGTTCTCTGACAGATCTAACAAGAGTTTGTTCAGTCCTTTTCTTGTTGTGGGGACAGACGCGATAACTTCTAATAGCCTCACATGTGGGACCAGAAACTGCAATTCTCAGCCATTTTATCGTGAAAAGAATGCTAACATATATATGGTAATCTTAGAGAAGCCCCCGAAGTCCCCCACCCCCAGCTTCAGTTTCCCAGCTCAGGCACTGACTTCTTCCACCTGTACTCCCTCCCCCCCTTTCCAAACCCTGGAAGTGTGTTCTGGAATCACGTCACTTCATAAAGGTCCACTTCAGCATGCACCTCCAAAATATAAGGATCCATGAAAAAAACACCTACAATCCATTGTGCAACTCATTGAATATTGTCACTCAAATTTTTCTGACTGCCTCACATTTTTAAATTTATTTGAATTAGTGTCCAAGCTAAGTAGAGCCTCTCTTTAAAAACTGTAGCCTTTACTCTCGCTTGCCTCAACTTGCCTCATTTTCTGACTTTAAAACAACACTAACAATGCTATGCACACAGACAGAGTCGTGTGACAGAAATTCGGTCATTATTTTACGAAAGTGGAACTAAATTACATGCACTAGTCTGTGTGAAGATGATCTCACTTAACAACACATCTGCCCGCTGCTGGAGGGCCAGCGGGGTCTCTTCAAAGAGCCTCACACTATTCCAGGTACATACACCCGAGAACGCGTCCGCCCCTCGTTCAGCATCGGGCACAGTCAGCACTTCACTCCCCACGGTCCTTCCTGGAGGCCTGGCGACTCTGAGGGCCTGCGTGCCCAGGAGCGGGAATACTGGGTGAGAAGTGTGGGTGGTGTATTTCCAATGGCTTTTTGGAAGTATCATTTGCATTCATTAATATCACAGGAAATTTCAGATGTCCGTACTGACTTTCTGTGTGTTCTGGCAATTATTGAAAAGGCGTGTTGAAATCTGACAACTCTGAGTCTACTTCTCTTTCCAGTTCTTTCAGTTTTTGATTCACGTGTTTTCAAGCTCTCATACGAATGCTTAGGATGGTTCTGTATTCTTGACGTGCTGACCCCTGTATCACTATGG
Source organism: Desmodus rotundus (assembly GCF_022682495.2). NCBI lineage: Eukaryota > Metazoa > Chordata > Mammalia > Chiroptera > Phyllostomidae > Desmodus > Desmodus rotundus. The sequence continues at coordinate 3,053,114 of NC_071390.1, read as the reverse complement.
GATCACCTTCTTTGTCTCTGGTAATATCCCTCGCTCTGGAATCTTCTTGCCCCAAAATTTAGGCTATAATTACACATACAGCAAGCCACTTGAAATCTTCCTGCAACTCACTGATTCTTGATCTTTCAGTCTTTCTTTCTCTGGGTTTTATTTTGACAGTCTCACTGTGTCTTCCACCAGTCCTTTCTTCTGCAATCTCTAATCTGCCACTAATGCCATCCAGGGGCTCATGATGGGCCAGGCAGGGGGCCTGGGCCACACAGCGGGCCGCTGTTGGAGCTGAGAAACCGCAGGCCAGTCACGGCCAAGGTGGAGGAGGCCGCCCTCGCAAGGCAGGCTCCAGGGAGACACAGGCAGGGTGCCGAGCGATGCAGCAAGCACACAGACAGGCCCCACGGGGGTGATGGTCCCGTTAGCCTCAAAGAGACCAGCGAGGGAAGGAAGCGTGGGGTCGCAGCAAGACTGGGGAGTCTCCCGATTTATGGGGAGACCAAGCCCGTTATTAGTATCACCATTTTCAGTCACCACTGGCGTTGGAGGTCGTGCTGTGTTAGTTTCAGTTTGCAGCATCGCGGTTGGGTGGTTGGACCACCATATACTTTACAGAGTGGCCCCCCCGTATTTCCTGCCCCCACCTGGCCCCACGCACAGTTATTACAGTGGTATTGTCTGCAGTCCCTGTGTGGCACTGTACAGCCCCAGGACTGTTCTGTAACCGCCAGTTTGCCCTTCTCACTCTCTTCACCTTATCGGCCCAGCCCCCACCCCCTCCCCTCTGGCAACCGTCTGTCTGTTCTGCATCGAAGAGTCAGTTTCTGTTTTGTTTGTCGGCTTACATGGTTCATTAGATTCCTCATATAAGTGAAATCGTATGGTACTTGTCTTTCTCTGGCTGGCTTGTTTCACTGGGCCTACCACCCTCGAGGTCCATCCGCGCTGTCACAGATGGTAAGGTTTTGTTCTTTTGTGCAGCTGCATACTATTCTGCTGTTCCACCACTTTTACCCACTCATCTCTTGATGGGCTCTTGGGCCACTTCCACATCTTGGAGACTATAAATGTTGCTGCAATGGACATAGGAGTGCATTTATTCTTTCAAATTAGGGTTTCGGGTTCTTTTGAATATATACCGAGAAGCAGAACAATTGGGTCATAAGGCAGACCCATGGTTAATTTTTTGAGGAATCTCCACACTGTTTTCCACAGTGGCTGCGCCAGTCTGCATTCCCACCAACAGTGCATGAAGGTTCCCTTTTCTCCACGTCCCTCCTTGCCAGCACTGTTGTTTGTTGATTTATTGATGACAGCCAGGTGTGAGGTGACAGCTCATTGTGGTTTGAATTTGCATCTCTCTGATGATAAGTGACATGGAGCATCTTTTCATACGTCGATGGGCCATCTGTATGTTCTCTTTGGAGAAGTGTCTATTCAGGTCCTTCGCCCATTTTTTAAATTGGATTGTTTGTTGGGTTTTTTTTGGGGGGGTTGTTGAGTTGTGTGAGTTCTTTATGAATTTTGGATACTAACCCTCTATCAGATGCATCGTTGGCAATATGCTCTATGGGGAGATCCCGTCTTGAGTGATTTGTCTACTCTAAGGCCGCCTCTCTGGACAGACTGACCCACGAGGGCAGGAGAAAGTGTCCGTCCTGTTCACAACAAGTCCTGGGTGGAGAGGGGCTGCTCAGGATGCATTTTGAAATAAGCGGAAGAAGCAGGCTCAAGGACTGTCGAAACCCTAAGAGCTGGCTTTAGGGCAGAAGGCCTTGGACACAGGCTTTGGGGGGGACTGGCATTTTGTGACCTGGAAGCGGGGAAGGAAACAGAAGCACATCCTCCTAAGAATTTTCCCCAGCTCTAGTTTTCTGGCAATTGTGGTCATTTTATAGGGTGAGGAAGGCATGAACACAGGGGAGTTGTAATTATGCCCATGATGCGTAATAGCTACCAGACCGATCCTGTGGAAGTGGGGAATATTGATAAGTGTAGTAAACTGTAATTTTTAATAAAATGAAAATTGGGATTCTACAACACATCTCAAAATATCTCATTACCAGAAGCGATTTTGGTGCAAAAGCCCTAATCCATTATTAGACACGAGCACATTTTTGAAGTGTGACTGCCGCCCGGCAGTCGCTCTGACGTGATACTCACAAGCCTCTCATGGAGACCGTCCAGCGCATGTAACGGTGTTCAGTGGCGGCGGAGGCTCTAGTTTCATAAGGAAAAGGGGTTGAAAGTATGAAGGCTGAGCGATGAAGCACAACGAGATGTGGAGACCGCAAACCGTCAAGACCTTCAAAACCAGGGGCACTTCAGCAACCGCCGCAGCCGTGTGGTGCCTGCGGGGAGAAGACAACTCGTGTGATGCAGGGCCTGGGTGGGGGCCTGGGACAGGAAAAGACGGTTGGTTGAAAGGAAGGAAATGTGCATAAATGCAGACTTTACGTAATAATAATATAGATCAGCATTGGCTTCTTAACTGGCACGAATGCACCATAATCGTGAAATAATGTTAATAATAATAATAAGGCAGCTTGTGGCTTGTGTGTAAGTTATAGGTTAACTTTTTTTTTTTCTGTAAATCTAAACTGTTCTAAAAAATCAGGTCTACTTAAAAGTGGGGACAGTGAGAGTGGCCTCCGGAGGCCTCGAAGCCGTGTGGCTGCCCCAATGTGGTTTGATGGGGCTGGTTTCACCGCTGAGTCACCGGCACAGCTGGCGCTGCGTTTTCCTGGGGCCTTGCGGGCCTGCTGTCGGCAAACACACTAAATCGCTCTCCCGTTATTTTGCTTAGAACGTCAGGTATCTGCACACGTGTGTCTATTAGCACACTCACAAGCATGAAACACACCACACAGACAGCTTCGGTGTAGACGTGTTAAACTGTCTTTTGATTTGTCGAGTGAGCGCTCTTCGATGTTCTATTTTAAATGCAGGACGCCCCTGGTTTGGGGTAAAGCCACTTTATGGGGACACGTGGGACGAAGGAGAGATGCCGATGCGCCAGGGGGGCAAGAGGGATTTTGAGCTTTTGTGGCCATCTTCAAATCAGTCAGATCACGTTTACGACCACTTATTGTCACACCAAAACGTGTGTGTGACATTATTGTGTCTTTTATTCCTATAGACACTAAATTTTCAAGAGGAGAGGAGGGCACCCGATGAGGTTGAGAGAACTGCACCGTCTCACCCTTCATTTGCTTGTTTTTCTATTTAAAGCAAATATTACCCCACTGAAGACGCTGACACTTGACCAGATTATTCCAATCCGCTCACCAGTGTGATTCGAGGGGTTCTTATGGAGTGACCAGGCTGGACGGCAGAGTGTGTTTTCCAGCGTGGGCGCACTGCGCATCCCCACTCGGCACCAGCTGCAGGGTGTGGCATCAGCGGAGCCGTGGGGTGCTGCTCTGAGCCTGTCACACTTGATGGGGGGACTGGGCGGAAAAGCGGGCAGAGGACTTAGCAGGTTTAAGCACAGAGCTTAGGAACAAGCCGCGCCTCTCCCTGGGCCACAGCGTGCGCCCGCCCCCACACTGAGTACGGTGGGCACAGGTTCTCCCGTTCAGTCTCCCCGCAGTCCTGGGGGCCGCCGGTCCCACCCTTGGGTGCCCTGGGCAGTCGCTAAGCAGATGCTCAGGTGGCTCAGTGTCTTGTCCGAGGCTCATCGGGGGTGCAGCTGGGTTGTTTGTTAGGACAGAGTGTTTGCTCACTGAGCTAAAGCCCTGGACCCTGAGTACCTGAGGTGCCGGGCAGAGAGTACCAACTCCCCTGTGCTTTTTTGCTAATTGGGAGCAGGGTGTTCTTTCTTATTCACAATCTTTACTGTGAGAACTTGCAGCTTTCAGAAAAGTGAAAAGTACAGGGACACCCATATATCCTTCCTGTGGACTTGACATTCGTTAACGTTAATGTCCCCTGTCTCTCCCTAACATTTCTGGCTGGACTCTGCGAGTAAACCGCACGCATCACTCCTTAGTTCCCCGGCATGCACCGCCCAAGAATGAGGACATCGAGGGAGGGATATTCTGAACCAAGGTTTTCCAAAGGAGAAACTGAGGCTAAGATGAGTGTGGGGAATCCCACTGCCTTTGGAAGTTTCCAGTCTCTGAGCTGGGCCAGCAGGTGCCCCCAGTGGTCACCTGTCCTCCCACTGCACACGCCGACCCCGCCCCACTGCCTGAGCTGTGACTGCCACGCCCTCCTCTGACCTTCCCAGTCCTGCTTACTCTGCGAGGCCACCCCTCCACAGGCCTCCCCCGATGTCCCACTCTGTGGGGTCAGCTAGTGTCTCTTTCCTCAATAACCTCAGAGGATTCTGCTTTGCTTTGGGGGTAGCCGTTTCCCTGTCTGACTTACTGGGTGGCAAACACGTGGAGGGCAGGGGGCAAACAATTCATCTTTGAATGTCCCCCAGGGTGGGACACAAAGGCTTATCCATAGTAGGTGCTCAGTAAACTCTTGTTTATTGGGCGGGTTAACTTGCTGAAGATAAACAGCACATCACAGTCACTCTGGAGCTTAGACACTAGAAAGGTTCTTTTTAAAATCTGTTATTACAAGAGGAATAATCATTTAAATTCAATCACAGTTACCAACACAAGAGCCAGGGCGCTAGAGTGGCCTCAGCATCTCAGACGGTAGCACTTCCCGACAGAAGTGGCTTCATTTCTTTTAAACGCCGCCCTCAGGAAAGGAGCCGGGCCTGCGAGGAAGTCCCCTGGGCTCCTGGTGGCGGCAGGTAGTGCCATTGTGCTTATCCTGGGATTTTAAAGCACGCAAGGAAAATGAAATGCTATTAAAAACAAAATCGTGATTGACAAAACTACAGAAAGGGGAAACATTTCTTTCTTCCAAAGTGCCTGTAACATCAAAAGAATGCCGCAGAAAGAAGGATGTTAGCAGCAGATAACTCACCAGTTACGGTGTTACCCCCATTGCCAAAGTTGGAGAAGAGGCAGTGCGGGGAGCAGTGGAGACAACGGAGGCTCTTCAGAAGGGAAGAATACATTGTATTTCTGAGCGCGACCGCGGCACGTGAGTGCAACAAGATCCAGGCTCACAGGATGGCTTTGGATCCCGCCCGCTTTGCAGGCTCTCATCTGCGCTCCGAAGCCCTGGCAGAGGTTGTTAGTAAACGCATCGAGGACGCTCTTCCCCACGTGGCGACGTGGCAGCTGTTTCACGAGCAGCTGCGTCCTGTGGGTCCCGGGTCAGTGTGCTTGCGAACGCAGCCTCGTGGGTGGCTGGCTGCAGGGGAAGTTCACGTGCCCGCCTGCAGTCTTTCCCGGCAACCCCTCGGAGATGACCCCGTTCTGCACCACGGGGCAGCTGTGGTTTTGTTTGCTAGAGATAAAAGCAATCTGTTCCTTCTCTCTGGGGCTCCGCGAGGGAGGACCCGGAGTCAGTCACAGACGCAACCTGCAAGGGGTGTCGCCAGCAGGCCGGTAGCGTTCCGTGTCTGAGGGCACACACACGGTCCGGGGGGGCCCCCATTTCTCCTCGGGGTGGGACAGTCACAAGACTGAGCAGCGAATGGATTCCCAGGGGGTGTGCCACCCTCCCCTCAGGTGCATACCCACGGTGCTCCCCAAAGTGGTGATAAAAACTCGTTGAGAGTTCAAGTCGCCCCGCTGGTCGCCCTTCCTCCTCTACTGCGCCCCCTGTGAGTGCAGACAATCGGCACTAAGAGGCTGTGCAGGTAAGAATAGGGGGCACCCAGGGTGGTCTGATCAGCCTCCTGTCCCCAGGGACTCAAGACCCTGTTTCCTAGTCACGTCACTCCACCCATTTGCCCCGGGAGAGCCTGGACTCCCATCCTTGGTCCTTGCAGTGAGCCCACGACCCAAGCTGGCAAACCTAACTCCTCTGTGCCACTGCGATTGGTTGGGAGATGGGCACGTGACCGGACCAAGCCAATCAGAGCCCTCTTGGAGAGGCCCTGGTTCGTGCTCTGCGGAACGCTGATGACGGTGGGTGGGTGGGTGGGCTCGGCAGAGGGGCAGCTGGAAGTGAGCCCAGGGGGCATGTGGCTCCGCGACACTGTCTACCTCGAGCCTCGGGCTGGCGTAGCCTCTGCATCTTTCATGTACGTGACTGTCAGCTGCGTGGCTCTGAAATGGTCCTTTTTAATGATAGTTCTGCTGTGTTTGCCCCATCTTGGGACAGGAGTGCCACAAAATCAGGGACTTCGTCTGCCTTAGCACCACAATGGAGGGCCGACAGCACCCCCTGCAGGCTGGCTGGGCGGGAGGTTGCCTGTGTAAGGTCTACGTTGGGGTTAGGGTTAATCTCTCTAGCTTTAGAAGAACTTCTGATATCAGGTATAATGTGTCCTTCACCTTTGCTATTCTTTATAACAACTTTTCGGCTATTATGGTAATTAACTGGTCCATTTCTTAAAAAAAACCCATTTAATTCATATTACATTGCCTTAATCGGTACATTTGGGGAGAATTCATATCTTAATATTAAATAAACATGGAATTTGACCTGATTATGACCTCTTGATGAACTAACACCTTCATCATTATGAAACGTTTCTCTTTAAAGTCAGCACTTAGCAATGTGGAATTCACAAGGACTGGTATCCAATCAAAAATTACCATGCAAACGAAAACACAAGAAAACGCACCCTATCCCCAGAGCAACAATCAATGAGGAGTGACAGACACAAAAATGACAAAGGTGATAGAATTAGCAAACACAGATGTTGAAGCGTATTATAAATGTTCTCCACGCCTTCAGGAACGTAGAAGAACCAACAAACCTGATGAGGAGAACGGAAGATAGAAAGAAGATCCACGTCAAATTATAGACATAGAAAACACTTCCTGAAATGAAAAATACACTGAAAGGGACTATGCACAAATGAAGCCCCGGAGAAGAGAAGATTCGTGAACTTGAAGACAATAGAGAGAAAACCCGCTCTCACTGTCAGCAACCCATCTACTTTAACTTTTCAGTTCCCGTGTCCACATGCGTCAGAACTGCTGACCCGTGCGTCCGTGGGTGGCCTCAGATTACAGAGCAAGTGGGTACGGAGTTTACACTCTGCTTCTCTTGCCTTTCTTCTTATGGTAACATTTCCAACGTTACTTCCGTCAGCACTGGGCACCCTCATCCCCTTCAGTGAGATCATTTCGTCTGTGTGTGATACAACTCACTTTATCACGTTCTGCCTTCCATCCTGGGACCCTCTAACATTCTAAATAAGTCTAAATGTTTTCACACACGAGTGTTCACTCTTTGTTCTGTAAGTTCTAGGAGTTTGGACAGATGCCTTACAGTGTCGCACAGAAAGCACCCTCGTGCTCCCCCCATTCAGCCCTCCCCCTCACGCCAAGCGCTCGCTGATCTTTTCATTATTGCTCGGTTTGCCTTTTCCCAAATGTCATGTAGTCGGCGACGAGCAGTGTGTAGCCTTTCCACACTGACTTCCTTCACTAAGCAAAATGCATTTAGGATTCATCCATGTCATTTTGTGATTTATTAACTCATTTCTTTTTATTGCTCTGTACTTAAAAAAAAAAAAAAAACCCGCAAGTATTTACTTGTTTCTATGGACCGAGACAGACGCGTGTGCATGCATCTGGAAAAAAATTAAAGGTATCTTCTTATCTCAGAATACGGTGCCGCCACCCCCTCACCACTCAGGCCCGAAAGTCAGAGCTGTTCTAGCAGTTTCTTCATTCCTCCTAATGTTCAACTCGTCCCCAGTTCCTGCGGGTGCCACCCCCACATAAATCCCAAATGCACTGATTTCCCTCCATTTCTACTCCTGTTACCCCATCCAGGTAGCCATCGTCTCTCAGCCAGGCCCCTGGAAAGGATTTCTGAGCACTCTCCCTACCACCTCTTAGTTCTCCAGGCAGCAGCGGGAGACATGAACCCCTGCTGAAGTCCCTCCAGTCTTCCCAGTGGCTCGGAATACTATCCAAAAGGCTCAATACAGTTGTAGGACCTTGCAAGGCTGCGACGGGGCTGCTCCCACAGCTCCGGCAGCCGTGGCCCCCCCAGCAAGAGCCCTCTCCTGCCGCTGGTCCTTAAGCTGCTTCCACAGGCTCCTTCTCACTGCAGAGCCGTGAGCCCTTGGTAGGGTTGCTGGCTGAGTCACCTCCTCAGAGAGGCCTTCCTGGTTCCCTGGGAGCTAGGAAGGTTTTTTGCTCCTTGCCTGTGTCACAGATTCGAACGCTGTGTTTTTGAGACTTGCTCTCCTCACTCTCCTGGAAGAAGCACTGGGCAAGGCCACGTGAGTTTTGCTGCTCGCTGGACTCCGCACCCAGGCTGTGGCTGACACACAGTAGGAGCTCAAGGGATACCGGTGAAATGAATGAAGGAGGAGCGACAGCGACCAGAGAAAAAGGGCAGGCCAACCGGCGTGACGTCCTCACTCTCACTCTCAGCGACCTTGGCCTCCTTTTGTGACAGTTCTGATTTCCCATTTTCTAATCTATCAAGTAAATACAATACTTTTTCCTGGAAAACTTAGGCTAAGAATGGAAATAATATAAGGCAGATGTCCTAATATCTGGCTACATGGTTGAAATTCAGTACGTGCCAGCCGAAAACATCTTTCTAGTAACTTCGCTTTTAATGACAGCCTGCACTGATGATGTGGGCCGTGATTTGCTATTTTAGATTTTGTCGAATTAATCATTTGTTTATGTTTATTATATATTCTGTACTTTCCCATTTTTTAAGTGTTTGCTGGTTTTAGGATTCAAAGAAGGCTGGGGAAAGGGAGAGGGAAAAAGAAAAAAAGGTAAGGGCTGTCATAATCTCTCAATATTTTGTTTTATAAGTCTTTTTATTTTAACATGGTTCATTAGTTATCATATTTCTTGGAATGACATGTTATCAGTATCAAACTACATTTTCCTACTTAATGCTTTTGGCCTTAAATTCTGCTGTACTGAGGTGAATACAGCCATTCCTTTCTATGGTTCTATTTGCCTAATAAACTTTCTACTCATCCTTATATCCTTAACCCTCCCTTTTAGTTTTATTTGGGGTGTACGCCTTCAGGCAGCATACAGCTGGATACTCTTAAATCTGATCCAGACTCTGGGAATTATATAAATCGAGGTTCTCAAGCAGAACTTCCAGGGAAACTTGTTCAACTGCCAGATCTCGTTCTCACCTCGGCCGCCGGCGTGGGGCCCCCGAGTCTGCATTTTAGTTGTGAAAACCAGGTTTTTGAGGTACCCCATCCACACAGCACTGGTTAGGAATCATTAGTTAAAGCATTTCACCACTAACCACAATGGATGACTCACTGATTACTTTCACCCTGTCTCGTACATGGTTTCAGTTTATGCTCATTTACTTTATTATCTTTTTCTCCATGGGCTATTCGGGTAGTTTTTCTCCATCTGTTTTTTTTTTTTTTTTTTTTTTAATACTAATGGAGTAGAACTTTAAGTATTCCCCGAAATATTGAAGCCTGCATTTCTTTAGTTACAAATTCAAGAAAGAATCTTGTCTTTCCCCTTTGCCCCTGGTAAAAGGAAGTAGTTAGCATATTCTTGATTTGAGGACATAATTATTATCAACGCATGTATTTCTTCTGCTATGGCTCTCTGGTGTCAAGAATGTTTATTTACATTTACAGTCTTTCTAGACCCCTAGTTACAAGTGTTCACATTCAGCTGTCTGCGTAATTGGCTTTCCTCTCACAAGCTGTTCTTTAATAACTTACCCAACCTGGAGCATTTAATGAGGCCATGTCTCTCCGTTAGCAGGAGGTGTGCGTCAACCTGAGCTGTAAAGCCCACGCCTCAGACCTGCACAGGGGCGCTTGCTGCACTGTTTCTGCATGGATCGGCCTTTGGCTGTGTGCAAAGTTCGACCTCACCACACTCCGCCCCCAGGAGTCTGTGGGCGGACAGGGAGCCCCCATTGCCTGGCGTGGTTTCCAGAGGAGTCTGACACCAGCTGTGTCTTCTGTTCTTAGAAGCAGCAGGCCTTGTCCATCTAAGGTGCTTCTAGGATTTTTCTTTTAATTATCTCCTTAGAAATATGATTATTTTCTAATGAATTTTCTCTGGAACATGGTAGCCATCTTTAATCTACAAATAATCTGATTTTTTTTAACTGAGCAAATGTTTCTCTTGTTAGGCTTATCTTTCATCATAATTCTCTCCTAAGCATTCTGGTTCCCTCATTAGATACATTGCTAGTTCCAAGGGCTCAGCGTTTCCTGCTCACACGAGGTGAGGTTTTTTCCATGGGAACCACCAGTTCACAGAACAGCTAGTGGGGCGTCTGAGCTCCCCGACCCCAGCCCCTGCCAGAATTGCAGAGCAACCCACCCCCTCCTGCCTGCTCACACCCTGTCGTCCTCAGCAGCCCTGGGAGGAGGGACCTCCACAGCCAGGGGAGGCAGGGGAGGGAGGGAGCCTCAGGCAAGATGAATCTGAAAAGCAAGCAACAACACCAAAAGGCAGCCCACAGAATGGGAGACATTTTTTGCAAACTGTATATGGGATTGGGGTCAGTACCCACAATAGAGAAGGAACTCAAATAACTCAACAGAAAAAAAATAACTCAATTGAAAAATGGGCCATGGACTGTTTTAATTTTTAAAATAAGATAAGTCAACATGTTGGCTCTCATTACTCAAGTTGCATTAATACAATAATGGGCAGCTAAAGGTATAAGTAATTATACATAATAATTAACTAACGTGACCAAAATGGCAGGTCAGTTTTGCAGTGAAGAGCCAAAGGCCTGGCATTCTTCATTAATGTGTTTGTAGGCTCAGCTGTTGAATTCTGGTGCTCAGCTAGTAAACATAATTAAATAGATATAAAGTCAGCAGTAAAGCCATTAATTTCAATATACTTCAAAATTAAACTTTCCCTACATATTTAATTAAAAAGAAAATGATGTATTGCCAAAACCCAATCTGTGCAAAACTGGCCTGTTTGATTCTTTGTTACCAAGAGGTTGAAAATATGAGTTTTTCTTGAGTTTCAGAGAAAATTTATGTAAAAAAATCAAATACTTGATCACATGATTTGACTAGAACAGATCTTAACTACCTTATTAAATAATAACACACAAGTTCTTAAAATCACAAGTTTTAATTGTGGGTTTTAGGTTAGGTACCTTGAAAATGTGGCAGTCCCAGAAAGCAGTCTAGTTTACCCAAAACGGTGAGTGTTTCAATGGTTTTGTTGGCGAGGCCTTGGGGACACAGGCCTGCTCGTATCTGCCAATGGGGGTACAAAATAGTAGAAACCCTCTGATTAGCAATAGCTAGCAAAAATACATCTGCATTTACCTTTCCCCTGGAAATCCCTCTTCTAAGAATGTACCTGCAAGATAGGCCTAAGGCTGTTAACTGTAGCATCGTTTGTGACAGCAGCAGAGGTGCAATAACCAGGTGTCCCTCCCTGGGCAGCCAAAGGAATAGTAGGGAGCCCTGTGAGTGGATGAGATCACACCGCATTCTGTGTGATCTCCGAGACACACTACAGGACAAAAGCAAAAGGCAGCGCAGTGTAGGAATCGTGCTAACTTTGTAAAAGGAAGAAGGGGAGCTAAGAACTCATAATTGCCAAAAGCCAAGCCTTCCGCAGGAAAAATCAGGAGGATAGAACAATTGCGGTGTGCGAAGTGATGGAGGGAATAGGATGCAAGACTTCTGGGAGACCGTACAGTGTGGGCTTTTGAGCCAAGGTGATATTATATATATATATTCAAACACTGAAATGAAAGCAATTTTTAAAAGCAAGCCTAAATTGGAATTAAATGGGATATTATAAACTCAACAGTATGTTAAATGAATCACGTAAAATATTACCTCAAGTGACTTTTGAACTCAGTACTTTAATTGGGGGTCACTGGTGGGACATATTCTAAAGAGAAAACACCAGCCTCTGCTATAGAGAGGGCAGATGTGGGAGGCCCAGCCAGGAAGAGTCCACCCCACTGTGTCTGATGGCAGGCTAGCACCCCCAACACTCATGGGCAGGGGGACGATGAACAGAGGAGGCAGCAGAGAACTGGAGAAAGAAGATTTAATACACCATCCTGTTTCTGACAGACTCAAAAACCTAATAGACTTGGGAGTAAATTTGACGAAAGACGTGGCAGACAGCTACCCAGAACACAAAACATTGCTGGAGAGGTGGACCTCCTTGGATTTAAGAGGATTAAGATGCGGCTTCTCTCGGACCTGACCTGTAGGTTCCAGTGACCCCAGTCAAAATTCCAGCTGGCTTTTGTGTGTGGAGGAACTGAAAAGCTGATAAAATGCATATGGAAATGCTAATGACTACAACAGCCGAGGCAATTTTTAAAAGAATAAACTTAGTTACAGGATGGAAGACTCGCTATCAAGCTACAGTAACAAGGACAGCACAGCATTAACGAGGGAACAGTCACACAGACCAGTAGCACGGAACAGAGCCCGGAAGCAAGCCCTCACACGTGTGGTCGGTAGATGTTTTGCAGTTTCCAAGGCAGCTCCAGGGAGAGAGAAAAAACGCCTTCACCAAACGGTGCTGGGACTACTGGGTATTCGTACCAAAACCCTTCACTCACACCACACTTAACGCTTAACTCTAAATGGATCATAGACGTAAGTGTAAAAGCTAAAGCTATGAAACTTCCAGAAGAAAATATAGAGGCAAATCTGTGGCCTTGGTTTAAACAAACACTTCTTAGATAGAACATAGGAGTTTGATCCATAAAGGAAGAAATTATAAATTGCCCTTTCTCAAAAATTTTGTTTTCTAAAACCTTTCTGTGAGGCATCGGCATGCTCACTCTGCATCGTCAAAACATTTAACATGTGAAGGACACTGCCGGAAAACGATGAGACAAATCATACAATGGAAGGACATGTTTTTCTAATCCTCACCCAAGGACATGGGTTTTTTTATTGATTTTAGAGAGAGAGAAAAGGAAAGAAAAACATCAGTGTGAGAGACAGGCATCAATGGGTACCTTTTGTATGCTCTTCCTTTTTCAATATTAAAATGGCTGCACAAAAATTCACCAATTTTGATAAGTTTTTTTAAAATGCATGCTGATATGACAGCTGTCACAATACAATCTAACAAAATTCTTTTGAATCAAGGTAAAGACAACTAATCACTACGAGGCCTTCGTGGGGAAAAAACGAAATGGACTTTTTGGCCAATCTGATATAACCTTTCTTTGGAGCATCAGAATGCTCGCTTAGTAAAAAATGTCCCGCTTCTGGCTCAGTGTACTCTATTTATGACGCACGGAAGCGCTTACTATGTTCAGTCCTTTGGGGACTATATTTTAGTGCCCCTTAAAGGCTTTTGAATAACCCTCTTGTCTATTTCCTTTCCTTTTGGAATGCCTTTCTTGGTTACCTGTGAAATAGGAGTTCGGGGACTGGGTGCATGAGAAATAATGACGATCGCGTGCGGAAGCCCTTGGCCTGGACGCAGAAGGCATGCTGGGCAGCCCTGTGAGACACCTAAATCCAGGCCCCGTCACTTTGCTGGGGACAGTTAACACACTGGGCCCTGGCGGGAGGCTTGCTAAACGCTCCGCTCTTAGAGACTCGGGACCTGGAGGGCATGCTTTGTTCTTCAGGGTGGGACTGTCCCCGAATGCCACTATGTCTGAGAATATACTGGAGTCGCTTCTAGTAATTTAATCAAACATGCTTATCAAGAAAGTTTGGCCTGCTTTTTTTAATTAAAAAATAATTATTTTCCCTGGCAAGATATATCGATTACAAATACATGAAATAAGCAGGTTTGAAATTTTACTAAATAAAATTTAATTTATGGTCAGCTACAAATTTAAAGTTTGATGAACTGTCTACTACTGAACTGAATTTTAAAAATAGCTGACTATAAAGCTGCAACTATAAACTCAAACTAGTATGTATGTGGAGGGAGGGAGAGAGACTACAGCCCAGGTGGCGGTCCCCGTGGGAGAATGCCGGCGTCTGCAGGTACAAACCCGCCTTACGGAGCCGCAGCCGGAGTGCATTGCTAGCACCACCTTATGGTCTCAATAAAATGTTTTAAAAATTAAATTTAACTTATATGTATACACACACACACACACACAAATTCTGTTTTGTACAAAGAAGCATTCAAGAGTGACCAACAGAGGACTTTCAGTCATACAATATGTTCGATTTAAAGAAACTTCTGTTTCAGCAGTGGAACAAAACTGCAAGTTCAAACGGAAAAGAATTAAAATGTAAAAGGTCTGACCGTTAAAGGGCAGTGTGCGAATTTCTCGAATGGATGATGACCGCTGTCAGACCGCGACGGTGTCAGTTCCAGCAGACGCACTGAAGAGAGTAACAGGCTTTTATTTGTGAATGTGAAGACTTACAATGTTCTGGAAACTACGCCCGACTGCATCTGCCACAGGTACGACGGAAGCATTTGCATGTAGGATCAAAAGTGTTTGAGGGGGTAGGTGGTTTGGCAAAGCTTGGGGGGTAAATGAGCCCCATCCGTTGGAGACCACTGCCTTCCAGTGTCTTCTGTCATTCATGGCCCTGGGAAGTTAAAGTGAGGAAATCACTCCGCACTTGAACCTGGGAATGGAGCAGCAGATTTAAAATGTGCCCAGGGGACCAGGGGCAGGGCGGGCCTTCGAGCCTTGAGACGATGAATTTACACTGGGGCCCAGTTCTCTGAATTCAGCTGGGTGATGAATTCAGGAACGGTGAAAAATTATCTTAGCAAAATGAAAGTTCGAAGTTTCGAACTTAGAGAGCAGTGATATAAATTGAGTTACAGCAAATATAAAATTTTACAGTTAGAAACCTTCCAAGAGAATTTATAACATAAATAAGGAGGCTGGAGAAAAAGGCATATCTAGAAATTATACAACAGAAAGAGAATGAAAGTAACAGTATTAGAGTTACCAAAATTAAACGCATGCGCACAGTTTCATCAAGTTGTCAAAAAGCAGGTCGTGAAATGTCTACGTTCCCCCACCTGCTGGAACACAAGGGTATATTTCTATCACTTTTTTTTTAAAACCAGTTTTAGTTGATCACATATATCAGAATGCTAAGGTCTAACACCCAGGAAATGAATTTTCTTGATTAGAAGAATTTCAGCCAGAATCCCAAAATTTCAGCGATTCAGTGTTAGCTGGAGTAACTACTTAGAATGCCGGGAAAGCTGTTTTATGACCGCTGTATAAATTGAAAGCTGTCCTATCCCCAGAAGTAAACTTAATGCACATCCAGAAGCACGTATATCTTCCGCGGGACGAACCTGGTGCACGCAGAAGGAAAACGGCAGGTGATTCAGGTCCCTCTGCACCTGAATTACTCTCGCTTTTAGACCAGCGCAAAAACAGATTTTTATACTTATGAATTTAGATCAAGTTATTATTTTAAAGCATCCTAGAGAGACCCATTTTAAAATAGTATCGTATTTATGGCTGCCCTTACAACATAGAAGCTTCAAGTACCAAATCTCTATTTCCAAAAAAAAAAAAAAAAAGCATAAAGTGAGTTCTAATAAATCAAGGGTCACGCCATGTGTCAAACATCTATTTGGAATACATTTTCATATGTCTAGAAATTGGATCTTAACTTCCGGTGCACGGCCCCAAGGACAGAGCAAAAGCAGGAGCACCGTAGAGCTGGGCCACTCAGAACGCTGTCTCGGAAACACTGACTGGACGGCCCAAAGGATGGCGTGAGTCAGAGTAAAAATGCTGTGAGGAACTCTGAGTCTGTCTGACGCCGTGAGAATCTGTGAATCCCCCCCAACGGTGTGGGGGCGTCGCTCTCACTGGGGCTCAGACTGCAGAACCAGACCTTGAGCCCTGGCCTTGCAGAAAGGAGCCTGACGAGGGATTTGAAACTCATAAACTTCTTATTACTGACCCTTCCTTTACAGAAATCAAATCTGACTCTTCCTTGGGCGAAAATGATAAGTGTCTATTACACAAGACAAAAAAAATTATGTGACTTTCCATGTGCACTCTTTCGACAGCGGAAAATATACTTTACTCCTGTCTTAAAGATGGCTTTTCCATAGTGGAAAAAAGAAAGAGAATGATTGAGATGAACAGTGTCAGAAAGTGTGAGACCGGGTTACACTGATCTGATCAGGACTTACGCACCGAGGTGAATGAAATCTGGCCCAGAAACCAGTTTGGGAGGAAACGCACCCAGTGACATCACACTGAGGGCTTTCTCGGATATTGCTTTCCCTCTGTTAACCGTAGAGGTGGTTAGGCGCGCACAGGGTTAGAGGCCCAGGGTACCAAGGACTTGGGGTGCTAGGATGAGCACCCAAATCTTCATCAGAAAATGGGGGAAACTCCCGCCTGGCCTTCTGGCTGTGTGTGAGGATTAGGGCCTCGTTCATCCCCGGGGATCACTAAATGTCTCTCTGTCATCACTCCCTGTTCCCTCGCTTCACCCATTTCCCCAGCCGCTCTGAGCAGTAGAACCAGGTCAAGATCAAGGTCAGTGAGGTATCGTGGTTGTGAGTAGAACTCGAGTGGGAGCTTCCTAAACACATTCTAACTAGAGGATGGTGGATCAGTCTGCGGGCAGTTAACTGACGGACAGAGCTGGGAGGGAACTGGATGAGGAGACGGAAGAATTCTGCCCCTGTCCCGCTTATTTCAGGGGATCTGAGCGAATCTCTCGATCTCCAGGTTGCCCATACAGCAAATGAGGGATGATCATCACTAGTCCGCATGCCCCGCAGGTTCTAGTTGCCTCTTTAGAGTGCACGGAAATGCCGTGGCCAAAATTGAAAGCATCACAGAAAGTTTTTGCGATCAAACATTTTCTTTCTATCCGCCTTTGTTACGCATATTCTGACTGTTTCAGGAAAAGGTATGATTTAATGTACAGTGAACTGAGCCTGTTTCAATACTTGATTATTCATGGCTAGAGCATAAAATGTCACACATAGAGAGTGATTTCTGGTCACTAAGCTGAACCTTCTTCCTCAGGTGACATTACACTAATTTGCACTGTGCCCTTCTCCAGGAATTACACAGTTCCATAAGGAAGTCCACTCATTCAATCGAAATTTCTCTGCGGCCGTGGAGAACACCCCGGAGACCCTCGGACTGCCGGGTGTTGCTCAGATTACTTTAGCCAGCATCCCTGCCACACTCAAAGATTTGCACAAAAATACCACTCCAGCTTCTCTGCACACATTGTGCATGTAGAAGGACTTCCTCCAAGTTTAAATTTTCATAGCTCACCCTTGTTTAGAATAAAGCTAGAAAATAGGTCGCCATGTTGTTAGGAAGATATGTCTGTTATCTCTTGCATTTCAGTTTTATTATGACTCACCACCCATGCCAGCAACTGTTTTCATAACGTGCCCACGTATGGATGTCTGTGCCTTCGCGCATGTGTAGAAGCTCATGGTGATGTTACACTCTGGGAAACAGTCAAGGAAGATTCATGGGGCATAAAATCTCTCATAACAACAGGATATTAGAAGAAAATAAGAGAATAATTACTTGAGCACATAAACAACATGGTCCAAACTTATTATTTTGCATTTGTGGAGTCCATAATTTATGTCTTTAATAAACTTCAGCATTTTCTCCAGAGCACATCCCAGTTGTCTGTATCATCTGCATAACAGGCAGGCGAGTCACGCAGCATCGCTGTATCGTGTGAACAAACCCCTCATCACTGTTAAGAAATTGTGTATGAACATGTAACACTAAAAACCCGCAGCGAGGTGAAACCCTGCAGATTCATGGTTTAATGCTGTGTAATCCTCTTTGGCTCCATCACTGCTACCAACGGCTAGAAAGCACGAGAATGTTCTGTCTGCAAGTCTTGTGTTGAGAAGCCATTAAACTGCTTCAGAGAAGATTCCTAGATAGTCCAGAACTTCATATGTATGAAACTCAGAAATTTTAACTAAAGGTGTGGTAATGAGTTTTTCAATAGGATACTCAATATTGATTGCTATTCTAATTTTATTAACAATTGAATTTGTATTATATGTTAATTAAGGTTTACTAAACAGATTTGGTGTCTTAGGATGTCATTGTTTTAAGCAAATGTAATTTTGAAAAATGTATCTCTACTTACTCTACAAGTATAATTCTTTTCCTTCTACAATGGACTTACATGAAAAAATAAAAGCTGAAGAGAGAGTAAATGTGAATTACAATATCCCGTGTGAACTACATCCAGGGCATTTCCTGGTCACGCAGGTAATGGAGACTACCTTAAATACGGAAATGTACACACATCCGCCGCAGACCTTACCAATCAACACAAAGACCAAATACAACCACATAAATCCCCTGCCTTCTGCAAAAAGAAAAAAAAAAAAGCAGAGATCACGAAATACGTGAAAAATAAGTGTGAATTAATGTGAAAAATAAGCATCAACATCCAGGAGAACTCTTTCTGAAATGTCTCCTGTAAACCGTTGCTAGGAGAAGCTGCCCAGGGGAAGACAGAGGGGCTGAGATGAGTAACCTTCAGGGCAGAGAGCCCACAGGGCCTGTGGGCTACTGAGGAAGATCCCCTGTGGGTAAGGGCTCCGACTGGAGGGGACAGACTTGAAGGTGAGCAGGGGACTTGCACAGGCCAATGGAAAATAGCATTTCTGGAGGGAAAGAGACAACAGGGAAGAGACTTTGGGGACCAGAGATGAAGGGAAGAAGGGGGCGAGGGAGGAAATGCAGGGTTTTGTGTGGCAGACTAAAATAAAAATAAAATGTGCACCCCCTCTCCAAAAGGAAGCCATCCTCTGAGGACACTGTGCGGCAAACCACTGGTCCCGTGTTTGGGTGATAGAAACGTGGGGAATCTTCATCTCTAACGCTCGTCTAAAAGGGAAACAAAAAATAATAAAACATTTCAGCTGGTAGCAATTCTTCTCTCTGCTGCAAGTAACCACAAAACAGAAGAAAGATGTATGGAAAATTCAGGCCAGAATTAAATATCATTCAGCAAGCACTGAGGGATATGAAGCCCACCCTGAGACAGAAAACCTTTTAATGTAAAAAATAGTCATAAAACAAGAGAACAAGAGTTGATCGCACTTAAAAGAGAAATATAAGACAAAGACAAGTGTAATATTAGCCACGAAAACTATGTTTCATGAATGCCTTAGAAAGAATACACCTGAGTGAACATTTAATAACAGGCATATAGGAAAATAAAAATAGAAAACACAGAGGAAAAATTAGATGGAAAAAGAGGCAGAGGAAGACGAGAAATGTGTACAGGGAAAGTGGTTAAAACGGAAGCTATGCCAACATCTAACATACATATAACTGGCGTTCCTAGAGTTAGACAGCAAGTAATTAAACAGAACTAGCAAGTAGAACTTCAGTTCAATTAAACTTTCTGAAAATCAGGGAAGACTGACTCTACAGCATGAAAAAGCCTCCCGTATAGCTAAGAGAATTGACTGGGAACAATGGTCGCTGAGACACATCTAAGGAAAATGAGTAGATGTTAATGGTAAAGAAAAACATTCAAAGTTCCCCAAACAGAAAGATCAAACCCTACAAGTGCAAGAAAATTCAACTAACATCAGGCTTCTAAAAAGTAATATGCAAAGCAAAGCAACATTGAGCAGCATTTTCAAGAAAACTCAGGGAAAAAAAGGTACACACCAAGGACTCGATTTCTAGTCATTTTGTTTTTTCAAGTATCAAAGAGAAACAGAAGAACAGTTGTAAACATGCAAGAATTCAGATAATTCTGTACTCATTAGCCTTTTTTGAGGACTTTTCTAGAGAAGGATTTTTTTTCCTTCCAAGGGAACACTGAAGAAACAAAAGCAAGGGGGGAAGGAAAGAAGGAAGGAAGGAAGGAAGGAAGGAAGGAAGGAAGGAAGGAAGGAAGGAAGGAAGGGAGGGAGGGAGGGAGGGAGGGAGGGAGGGAGGAAGGAAGGAAGGAAGGGAGGAGGGAGAGAGGAAGGGAGGAAGGAAGGAAGGAAGGAAGGAAGGAAGGGAGGGAGGGAGGAAGGGAGGGAGCGGGGGAGGGAGGAAGGAAAACTGGTTGGGAGTATTTACCAATAGACATAAGACTAATTAAGGGTGGAAAAGTGATATCCACATGTTATACGCTTTTGATGAAACAGTATTAATGCAACTAAAAATAAGGGTGCGGGGAAGAGAGGAAGAGAAGACAGCAGGAGTGAATTTTACGTTGCACAGGTGCTATGTGGGAGTCAGGGGTAGCGCTAAAAACACAACGACCAGAGAGCACACCCTTGAATACAGCAGGAGGGGGCGGAGCACCTGAAAGCAAGCCTCGATCCAACACACAGGCCCTGCTTCATGCAGGACGAGATGAGCAATTAAAACACAGTGTGTAGAGAAGAAACAGGAAATATTACATAGTACACATAGAAATGATCATTTTTACTATGACAAAGTTGAGACCAAGCCTATCAGTCAGATGAGTAAATGTGAGTGGATGTAATTCACCGGTTAAAGAAAAAAGATTTTTGATTTTGCACACAGAGCGAGACCCCACCACATGATGAGTGTGAGGGCCACGCCCAGGTGCACGCCTGTGATGTAGGAAGCCTAGTGTGAAGGGATGGCAGACGAATACCAGGGAAATGAAAGAAAGAAGGAATCCAGGCTACCTGATGTTAAAAAAAAAAAGTAGAATTCAACCTAAAACATTAAATGTGACAAAGAAGGGCACATTCATTAAAAATCATCATTAATAATAGAGCTACTAGAGAACACCTGCACACTGGAAAACAGACAGCCGCTTGCACAAAGCATGCGCCGTAGCAGAGGTGAGGGGATGGACAGAGAAACACGACTGACAAGAGACGTCAACGTATCATTCTCAGTACAAGTCAAATCAAGGGGACAACATAGAATAAGGAAGGGTTTAAAACGGGGCAGGTATCAAACTTGATGCGTTAAAGCAGAGGGAATTCCTTCTCATGTGAGTAGAGAATCCTTCTTCCAGACTGAATATTCGTGTTCTCCCCAAATTCCTCTGTCGAAGCCCTAACCCCCGTGGGACCACATTTGGAGACAGACGTTTAGGGAAGTAATGAAGGTCCTATGGAGACAGGAGGCTGGGGCCCGAATCAGACCCCGCACGGGGAGAAAACAGATGTCTGCTGTTTCGGCCTCCAGGAGAGGCTGCTTCCTGACGGCAGGGTGAGCGCACTGCTACGGCTCACAAACCTTAGTCATATACTAGCGTACACAGGCAGATTGAGCAGTTTTCCCGAAAAATGGAAATATTACAGACAAGAAATGATAAGAAAACCTTGAAAGACCCTTCCAGTTGGAAATTACAAAGCCCGTATGAAACAGTTATGGCACGAAAGAGCAAATACGAACAATTAAACCCTGACAGCCAAAGTTAACGAAAACGCGGCCTCCCAGTTTAAGCATTTGAAGTGGTGATCACAGGAAAATGCACAGGCGTAAATACTTGCAGTTTTTAAATAAAAGAATCGAAGTCAATTACCCACATTTCCAACCCAGAAATACTGAAAAACAAGAACAAAGCAACTCAAAGAATGAATACGAAGGAAATAATAATGATAAAATTAGAAATTAATGAAAAAGCATTAGAAGTACTAAATTAAAGTGTTTTTTAACAAGTGAACGATGCACGTTATGATTCTAGTGTATCTGTTATAACAATAATTTATAACTAAAAATCGAATAGCAGAGGAAAGTGAACGTTGATTTGTCAGGGCAAAAAGTGTGTACATATCGCCCTGGGTTATGAAGGTAACCCCAGAAAAAACTAGGACGGTGGCCATTATAAGCGCTCGCCTCTGGAGATGGGAGTGGGGCGCAGGAGGTGGCGGGGGGGCTGCTGTGCTGGTCTGTGTTTTTTAAGCTTATGAGTACTCTGTAACGTCGGGCCATCTATATGTAATACTTCGGTAAAAGTGTAAAATAAATTTCGTTCAAAAGACTGGACGCGGATTGTCGGTTAGGTGAGCACCACCTGAACAAAAATGTGGGTCCCTCCTTCTCGAGAAAGCAGCCATTCCAGGCCCTCAGCTGCCTCTGCGTCGCCCCACCCCCCACATTTTCCCCCTGTCAACAACCAGAGTGCCCCAGGCAGGGGCCTAGGAGGGATGAGCAGAGGGCAGGTCTGCTCTCTGACATCAAAGCGGCCTGGAGTAGCTGGAGTGACATTAAACAGTCATAGTTTGGGGCGGGTATCGGGGAGGGAGGGTGGATTCTCACCTCCAGTGAGTCAGAACCCGCAGGCCTGCTGAGACAGCACACCTGGGCTGGTGCCAGGCGGGAGACTAGCCCCAGGCAGGACCAGGCCCAGAGCAGCCAGCCTGGAGAGATCAGTGAGCGCACACCTGTGATGAGGCAGAAGCAGAGCCTGGGCCTGAGAGTTGGGTATTACTTATCCATAAGGGGCAGAGAAGAGGGCTGTGTCAGCCCATCAGGTTTTGAGAACATTCCTAAGTGAAAAAGAGTGTTTTTCTAGCTGGATCCAACATGGACTTTAAAACGGCATGTATTTCGCTCTGACGGTGATTTCAGGAACTTTGAGGTGGTTCAGGTTTGCGGAGGTTGCCGGTTACTTCACTTTAGAAATATAGGTTTCAGCTAAAACATCTCCAGCAAAATACCCCTACACACGAGTGTGTTTTACAAGGCTGCCAAGTCCCCAGGAACTTCACTCTGCAGAAGCAGGAGCATCCAGGGCTTCCGGGAAACCCAAGTGATTCCTGGATGAAAAGGGCCAGTGGGTGGGGGCCTGTGGCCACACAGGCACTGTCAGCCTTGGCTGGACCCAAAGGGGCGTGTGAGGATCTTGGTGAAAGCCTTTAACCCCTGGCGGGTCAGTTTCCTGTGAAGCGGACTGTAGTCATAGCCGCCCAGGCTGCCCCGTGGGCCGATGGGAACAGAACCCTCACAGGTGGGCAGCGATGGCACTATGCTTTTTGAACACAAAACCCTCTGACAATGTGGGGCCGCTGATATGCTTAATCATGCCCCGTGGTGACTCAAGTTGCACAAGCCCAGATACCGGCGCATTTCATTACATCTTCTCACCGGAATGGCCTTAAACTAGAGCCATAGAACAATACCTAAAGGTGGGTGCAAGGTGCCCCAAGATCAGCTCTGGCCTACCAGCCCTTTTAAAAGAATCCTGCAGAGATTTGGGGAGATCTCATTAGCTGCTGTGGTGCAGGACAAGCCTAGCACAAGGCTTGACTGCGTGCGAACACACCTGACTGGGAAGAGGGTGCCCCTCCTCCTGCACCAGCACCTGCATCTGCCCAAAACCCGCAGCCAGGCACGGCTGAGCTCGAGCCCACCGAAGGCCGGCAGAGTCCCACCCCTCAGAATGTCCTCTCGCCTGACCTGAGTGGACCTGACGTGTCAGACCCGGGCCATGCTAGCTCTCCCTTCACAGTGGACGCCCGGTTCCACAGAGGCAGCGCAATCATCGAAAACCGAGGACAAGCCGTGTTGTCCCAACAGGCAAGGCCTGCAGGTCCCGAAGAGGCCACTCCCTTGGAAGCTTTCCATGAGCTGACAGGAGACCCCATGTGGTCGGAACGTAACTGAGGGCTGGACTTACACGCCTCCGTCCTTTCACCCCTCGATCAGAGTAAAATCGCAGCCTGAGCTGACTCACAAGGAGCACCCCGCTGTAAGGGCTTCACTGGCACTTCTTTCAACAACCCCCCCCCCCCCCACACACACAAAGTCTGTCCGTTCCCTTGACACAGGGCCCATGGGCAGCACGGTGAGTGTGCATCAGACCGAGAGGGCCAACCGTCGCCGAGTCGGTGTGCCTCCCACGGTCTCTCACACCGTCTATCACCAACGCGAGTGGTCACTCTAATGGTCTACTAGCGTAATAATCTGCACAGGACACCCCGATGATGCATTCCTCAAAAGATGGCCCCTCTCATGGAAGCGAAGCCCCGGGAAGAGCCTGGGACCCCTCGCAGGGACCGGAAGGCTTCCGCTGAGTCGGAACTCAGCCGGAGAGCGGCACGCACAGTGAGAGGTACTCCCCTAGGAACAGACAGAAGTCCTGGTTTTAGATTCAGTCTCCTGTCACCGTTGCCGTAAACCTGCGACCTTATGTGAGCTCGGCGTCTTGCTTACTTCTCATCGGCAGGCACCATCTTGGTCGGTGGGAAGCGGGTGGAATTTTGTTCTGGTGAGTTTTGGAGTCAGAGGACAGCCCAGTTCTCCTCCACACGCCCTTTGCTTCGGGAGGCTGTGCTGCAGAGCACCTTCCCTCGAGATGTTTTGGGTCACTGGGAATAATTGAAATCTCCCGTGATGGTGGTCTTGTTGAACGTGTTCCAGGCCTCCTCATGGGGCGTCTCATTGCTTCTCCTGCTGTATAAGCAATGAATTTCTTCCCCTCCCTCGTCCTCTTCCCTCAAAATGTTTCATGGTATTACAAACAGCAGATTGCTTGTCAAATGTTTTATTTGCCACGTGTGGGGGCCGTCAGTCGTGCACTCGCTGTGTGTGCGTGCGCACCTCGTCAGCTGGACTCCACTCGTCGTGCTCATGGAAAAAACACTGCTACTTGGATTAACGGATACCTCAAAACGGGTCACAACACAGCGTTTCCATCATCATAACTGCACCTGGTGAGAGGATGCCAGAAACCTCGGGGGTGGGGGGCGGGGGAGAGGTGCTTCCAACAATCGATCTCTGTGAGCATCATGTCTCTCCCTGTGGAGGTGAGCTCCCCTCTGCTCCGCCTTGAATGAGGCCTTCACCTGCCCTCAAGGCAGCACAGCCCAGAAGCTCCTGTCCTAAAGGAGAGGAGGCGGCCACCCACTAGCTCTCAGAATGCCTCTGCGGGCGGGGTCGGCCCCCACCTCTGCCTCCAGGTGCCCCTGAAACAGGCCCCTGGACCACCTCCGTGGAGTGACAGCCCAGCCATGTCCCCCCCAAGGCCAATGTTAGAGAGACGTGCGTTCGGGAAGACTCCGTAAACTGAGATGTGAAAGCACGTCTCTCAGCTTCCTCTCAATCCACTGCTCTCCTCGACCTCACCTGGGCCGTGGCCACGGAGCAAAGGGACAGAGGAACGCCTGGGGAACTAAGATTAGCTAGAGGTCCTACAGCAGTGGTTGAGAGTCCAAGGGTGTAACAGCAGCAGCCAAGTCCACACAGCGCCTCGATGTCCCCCAGTTCCCTCCACTGTGCACCCGGTGGGGTGGGTCCTCTCAGAAGGAATTGATACACGGGTGGGACTCCAGACACATCAGTTAGGGCGGTGGAGAGAACAAAATTTCATTGGCCGCTGCCGGGCCTGCTGGGAGCCTGCGGCTTTAACATCACGGAAGGGAGTGGGGAGCAAACCAGACAGACCAGTCAAAAATTTGTCTAAGTTCACTTCGCAGTGTCTTTTAATATTATGTATAATTAATAATAATCCTTAATGAAGTCCTTTTTCTGATCAGAAGGTTGCTACCTCTGGTGTATTGCCTGGAGAAATTACTCAATTGGCTTTTGTAATGTAGATTGTCTCACACCTGTAACACCTTCAAAGAAGAGACCCACTGTGAATATAGTCATTCAAAACCGCCCGGAGCGCCTGCCTGCCACAAGGTCACTCCCTGATGGGGAATGAGCGGGGGAGGGGCAGCCGGTGGGCCTGCAGCCCCCGGCGCTGTACCTCTGCAGTGTGCCTGCCTTCAGCGCAGGACTAGCACTTCACAGACAGAGGGCGCTAGGAACCCCGGTGCCCGTCTGGGCCCAGCAGGCAGGCACGTGCCCATGACGGCAGGAAAAGCAGCAGGCGGCTGCAGGGCATTGTGGGCTCTGCTTCTGCGTTGTTCCGGTCGTCCAGCCAGGCTGCGGAGATGTAGAGATGCGGAGATGCGGATCTAAAGAGGTGGAAGCAGGGTGGTGGCTTTCTGGTCCCAGCATCTTGGCGTGCGTCACCTAGAGAACACAGTTCCTGCAAGGAGCTGCCTTTACACCACAGCCCCTTCCCTGCGCTGGACCGCTTTGTGCTCCGAACACCTGGGGACTTTGGTGGTCCTGCACCGCACCGGCAGTCACCAATGGCAAAGCAGACTCGGTTTCCCCCCCAGCGTTTGCAGTCAGACAGAAGAGGCTGAAATCCGGGAAGTGCCTCGGCACCCACCAGCGGGGCGGGGTAGGGGGGGCGGGGGTTCGGGAACATGGTGGGCTCGCTCTCAGGAAGTGACTTCCAGCATGCATTTGCTGGAAGTCAGCATTGAAGGTCATGGGAGTGATGCCCAGATGCACCCTCCCTGGGAGAAGGGAGCACAAGCGGGCTCCCTCACTACCCATCTTCAGTAAGCCCGGCTGCAGCTTCGGAAAACATCAGATTAGAAAAGTGAACAGAAAGCGTAATGATCCAATCGATCAAACAGGCTGTTTCTCGTGACGACACCTCTAGATGAAGTTTTACACATGCATAAATATTACTCAATAGAAAAATAAAATAATTGCTTTTGACTTGTGGGAATGTAAGTGAAATTTTTATCTATCTGAAGTTTCATTTAAAGATGATTTAAGTTGTTTTGGTACAACTAATATGAGAAACAGAGAGAAATCGTGGCAGGCTCCATAAGACAGTCATAAAGAAGATGAAATGGACCAGAAAATAAACCAAAGGAGCCCGGCTGTAATTTAGTTATGTGATATTAATAAAATATTTAATACAATATTCTGACTTTCATATGTGAAATTGTGCTTCTCAACTATCAGCATACGCTCCAGCTGCTTTTCCAATTTATTCCCAAGTAAGTGTGTGCTGCAGGCGCCAGGGCAGCTGTGGAGTCTTTGCCTCACAGGGCACTAACCTGACATTCTCACATCAGCTCCCGGCTCAGCACGCTCCCCCACCCGCCCTGCGCAGGGAGCGTGGGTCCAGAGCGGTGGAGGAACTTCCCGAAGGCATGCGCTCAGTTATGTGGAGTTAGGTCCTGGGGCTCTCGACACATTCCCAACCCCACTTTGAAAAAGCAAACAAAGGCTTAAACCATTAAAGAGAGTTCTGAAGCTAGAAATAACATTACGTTCCCTGTGGCACAGGCTACTGAGCATCATCCCAAGTCATGCAGGGCGAAGTTGAGAAAATAAAACAGTCCACGAGGAAAAACACATGCAGGAGAAAGAAAAGGGGAACACAAGAGAAGAAGCAAGAGTGAGGAAGAACTGAGCCCCATGCATCGATAACAACTGATTTAGCATTTATTGTTTGGGGGTTTTTTTTTGTCCAAAAAAAACCTTTTGGAAGGATGGGGAAATAATTGCCAATGTGTGTGATGCGCAAATATATTTATAATCTGCACATCCCTACGGCATTTTCTGATTTGGGAGTCGAAGTAAAAAGACAGAATGTTCCTTCTGTCCTTGGAAGCGGGCTAACACTCTACATTTCTCCTGGACACCATGCAGAAGCATTTTTAATGTAAAGTGTAAGGAGCCCCGGATACAGGAAACATGTGGTCAACCAAGCAATGGTCCTATTACACCCCAGCTCTGCGTCCAGCCCTGGGGATTGAATCCAACCCCTATTAGGCAGCCTTAGTGGATGGATGCCTCTGTGGACTGAGCAATGCCAAGGTGACAGGGACGTTTCCTTAGCAGCCTGTGGCGTAGCTCAGACCATCTGAGCTTGAAGAAAGGGCAGCAGAGCAAAGCTCTTCTCAGGTGCTCAGATGCTGTGGCTCATCCCTGGAGGCTTGACTCACAGCTGCTGGTGAACCAAGAAGGGAATGATCGCCAAGCCTGACAAGTTGCTCGGCCCACAGGCTGGTGGGCCTGGAGGAGACAGGGCTTCTAAAATGCAAGTTCAGTCTACCCTCTAAACCAGAAGTCTCGGGCTAGAGGTTGTGAGCTAAACTTAGCCTGCTCAGGTGTTTTGCTTGACCTTCACCAAATTTCAAAATCAAATTAGTTATTGACATTTTAAAGCTTAGGATTTTAGGGTTTTCTGGCTTGGAAAAAGAGGAAGCACAGACAGACACCCTGGGCCTGCTCTCCCATGGGACAGCGTGGGCACCATCCCCTCTGGACCGCGCAGGGGTGCTACAGCTGAGTCCTGTTGCCCCCCCGCCCCAACACTGAGGTTACGGTCGCCTTATATTGGCCCAATTCACTCCTTCATTTTATGTACCAGGTTCCCTTAGTCCAGGGGTGGCCA
The DNA here is from genome assembly GCF_022682495.2 of Desmodus rotundus. NCBI lineage: Eukaryota > Metazoa > Chordata > Mammalia > Chiroptera > Phyllostomidae > Desmodus > Desmodus rotundus. Next base: position 3,025,006 of record NC_071390.1, on the reverse strand, counting down.
ACCTTTTGGTGTCACTGGGCCACACTAGAAGAAGAAGAGTCGTCCTGGGCCACACGTAAAATACACAAACACTGACAAAAACTGATCAGCAAATAGAAGGTTTTAAGTGAGTTTATGCTTGTGTGTTGGGCCACATTCCTAGCCACTCTGGGCCTCGTGCGGCCCACGGGCCACCAGTCAGACGCCCCCTGCTGGGCATTGCGGTTTGCAGCCCCCCTTCCCTGTGCCTCCAGATTCCTGGCTGCACGCAGTCCCTTTAACTTGTTAAAAATAAAAAGGTCAAAGGCTTTATATCCAATGTCGAACAAAGTTAGTACAAGATCAAAAAGACAAACTTGCTATGTAACCTTCAGGTCACTTTCCCCCCGTGGGGGACCTCAATTTCCCCACGCGTGCAATGCAGGGGGAGCCCTAGATAATCTGACAGCTTCCCGACTGCAGCGTTCTGTGGGCAAGACTGCCTCCCGGCAGCCCTTGTTCCTGTCCATCAACCCTGCTGAAATCCAAGCGCATTGCAATTGGATTTCTTCCCCTTTCTCTTGTGTTTGGCACTCGTTGAAATCTTTTAATTACTTGCAAGCTGGCCCCAGTTGTCAGTGACAGAACACGGCTCACTAGACAACCAGGAGCCCTTCCTGAACCTAATCAGCGTCCGCGGGACCACGGCTGCGGCATCGCAGACAGTGCCCGCAGCCTGTCCAGAGGCGCTCCTGCAGGGCTGGCGGGTCTAGCACGAGGCCAGCGACTCAGCGGGCCTGAAAATTGAGCTTCCTTCTCTCCCTTGGAATTCATTTGCTGTCTGAAGGTTGGAGGCAGCTTGACACAGAGGGAAATGGACTGTCAGCGCCCTTCGGTGTGCGTTCCTCCTTCAGTCCATCTCTGAGGCAGCCGCCCACCCTGGGCTCCTGCAAGGAGCTGCAGCCGGGCGGGCAAGGCGGGAGGGCGGGAGGAGACCCGCTGTCACAAAGCGCTTCTAGAGGAGGCTGTGTGCGAGGAGGAAGGCTCCACGGAACATCACAAATGTATTCTGCCTCGTGCAAACACATTTTTCTGGCAAGTCACGTCCTTGGCTTCTTTTCCCTTCAGAAAATGCCCGAGAGTGCAATCCATCTTGCGGCTTGTTCCTAGTTATGCAGCTGGTGGTAAAATAAGATCTAAAAGGTGTAATTCCGGGATGTGCAGCCGAATAGATCTTTTTCCTTCGGAATGAATTTATTTGGCCATTGGCCGCTCAATTCTCTTTCCAGTGACTCTGTAACACACAGTTCTGACAAGGGATGGAAAATGAAGCAGAAAGTGCTTCGAAGTAAATGTGGCATCAAATGAGAACGTGTTTATTTGCGGCACTAAAAAGTCTGCGGAGAGAAGGGTGGCAATCTAGCACTGGGATTTCCGGACACTTAGTTCTGCACTTTAGAGTGTTGATTACTCTAATATCCATCAAAAAGAAAAACTTAATTTGCTTATCTGTGCCCAAGAATCACTCCAAGCCATAGTAGACGAGGCGATTGTTTTTACATACAGAAAACAGAAAGTTTCTCAATACTGACTTCCCCCCGTGTAATAGGGTCTGGCACAAGTAACACCCCTTTTTATTACAAAATCATAAGCATGTAATTCTGTCACATATCAATGTGACACTCAAGCACACCGTAGGACATTTTAGGTGAGAGTTTCAAATTGAAACTATAAATTATTACACCCATATTGTTAACCTACCAACCACACTCAAGCAGGCTTTACTTCTGCCAGACCCTGCATATCAGACAAATTGTTCTTCCGAAGACATTGTTCTTTTTTTAAAAAAGATTTTATTTAGTTATTTTTAGAGAGAGGAGAAGGGAGGGAGAAAGAGGGAGAGCAACATCATCGTGAGAGAAACACGTGGACCAGTTGCCTCTCACACGCGCCCTGACTCGGGACCGAACCCGCAACCCAGGCACGTGCCCTGACCAGGAATCAAACTGCAGCCTTCACTCTGCAGGATGCCCAGCCCTCGGAGCCACTCCGTCAGGGCTGACTATATTTTTCTTTGAAAAAGAGGTATACGTGAGTTTGTGGCTCCCTTGCAAATAAGAAATACTTGCAGTATAAATTTTATCTACTGAGTTTTCAGTACCATTTGGTCTCAGAATGATTTATTCCTCTTGTGCCCCTTCCGATCTGCTTCTCTGTTATATATCTGCCTTCAACCGCCCTCTCTCCCATCCTCAGGACAAAGGAGATACAGCAGCTTCTGAAAAAAAGTTCTTCTAGAAACTGTTGGAAAACGGAGCCTCAGATTTCGGTCACATTGACAAAAAGACAGTGATCCAGGGGTCCTTTCATTTTAAGGCAAAGCAGAAATGAGCTCCATGTCTGTTCCCTTTGCTTGATTTTCTATTGACTTCTCTATTTTTCTTTTATTTTTGTAGGGTTTTTTTTTTTTTTGTAAATTAATGAAACTAGTCCTTAGTTTGCGATATGGGTTTACAAACACAGGCCGTGAGCTAAATGAAATCGGATCCAAGACGGTTCCCTCCTGCTCTGCCATGTTTAGTCCGCTGTTACTTGGGAACAATGAGAACCAACTCCCTACGGAAGAGCTCTGTGTGGAAGAGACAATCAGGTGTGGCGGGGGAAAGGGGCCTGCTGGGTTCCTCACCAGGAAAGTGAGCAGATGGGGCAGGAACACCCCTACGGGCACTCGGGCTCTGTAGGCCCGGCCCTCTCTGGCTACCTCCCTGGGCCCTCGCAGCCGGACAAGAAGCCATCTGCCTCCTCCGAGATCCACACCAGCTTCCTGAGCATCGCACTGATTGCGCCGTGCTGACGTCTGTCCTCCAAATGAAGAAATCCTACGTTGAATACGCTACCTGTTCCCATTTCCCCCGTTTAAGCAATGATCTGTTTTGACTGAGGGCCCATGGTCTCCTATTGAATCAGGTTACAAACTACAAAAATTTGTTGAATTGTCTTTTTAATGTGATGATGTCATCTGACTGTTTTGGGAGGCATATTACAGGTGAAATGACTGTTTGCCATACTGGGCCAGAAGTGAGGGTCGTGTGCGTGAGTCTCGTGCAGAAGCATGGGTTACTCTACCATAGAAACGCAGGCATGTTCTTGGCATTCCAACCCGCCCTGAATTGTCATCGAAGAGAAGGCGAGCATGGTCTTGCTGAGATTGCTTAAGACCAAGCGTGAATTTCGGATGGGTTCTATAGTGTCAGGGATGGAATTGTCTCTCTAGGTCAACATGTACAGTTGGTTCCTGAGAGGGCGAGTTCTGGACTTGGCTTGACCTGGCCAGTGTGGCTGCCGCTTCCACGTGCCCTGGAGCCGGTTCTCTCTCACCCTGACCTGCAAACCGGCTGTAACAGTCTCCCCTCCATCCGGGGGTTCTTGTACAGGTCACACGAGGAATCACATGTACGCACTTGGCGCACTGCTGAGTATTTCAGAGACCAGAAGTACAGACTTTGCAGGTGCGAGGTGCTGGAAACCCACCTTAAAGAGCCGCGGGCCCCTCCGGTCCTGAAAGATGGTCCGCACAGAACTCATGGCCTCGCCGACCTGGTGTCAGCAGCACCTTATGGGCCTGTGTGTATGACGTAAGAGGCCTGTGAAGAGGGCTGTTTGTCAATCACATTTTAGGTCTAATAATAATCTTAATAACTATTCATGGTGGATAAAGGTAATCAGGAAACAGCCTGATTGCTAGTGCTCTCCAAAAGGGCACGTCAAGGCTGTGACATGAATCGCGTCACCTTGCTGGCAGGGAACGGGGGCCAGCAACCCCTCAACCAGCAAGAGGACAAAGCTGAGCCTTTGGAGTCGATGGGGACAGTGAGGCTGGGAGACCCGTCTCTGTCCACACTCCAGCCACCCTGTGTGACACTGCGTCTTGGTCAGTCCTTAAATCCTGGAAGTCCTAGGCCACTGGTCGATTTTCCTGAGTGGCCCGCATCTGCCCCTGCCTGTGCCCATTTGCCCGTCTGCTCATCCATCCACTCGCTCAGGGCTTCCCTGGCCTCGAAGCAGAGGCCGGGGCCTGTCCTAAGCACTGGGAACGCAGTGAAAAACCAGAATAGAACCTGATTGCGGCCCCAGGGGAGCGCTTACAGTCTCCTTTTTGTTGTTTGTTTGAAGAGTGTTGCTGTGTTTCCCAGCGTGCAATAAACTTGGCGAAATTAAACTCCAGACTCTGACTCCCTTGGGGGCTGGCAGAAGCCAAACCATCACTCATTCCAACCCTGCATCTTTTGCTTTCTGTAAGGTCTTCTGGGATCTTCCCCACGCACACGCGGTCATGGCGCCAGCCAAGGATGTGAGCGAAGGTCAGATCATGATTCGGGGGCTTCTCCCTCGGCAGCTGCTTCTATTGCGGGATATCCCCTCTTTTCTTTCCAATTCTTTGAATGTCTGAGGCCGTGAATCTGAGGTTTGTGTTTCATTTCCAGCTACCCCGCCCTGTGAAGACTGGCGAGTGACTTCAAGGAAAGAGCTACATAAATGCAAATCTTCACCCAATGCACGTTCTTTATTGCAACGTTCGAACGTCTCCGCCTTCTGCCTTCTTTTGGTCATTTTCTAGTACATTCAAATAGTTGTTTTTAAAATATTTTTAATATTATATGTGGATTAGTCTGAAAATAAGCTACCCCATCATTATTATTATTGTTTAAAGATTTTATTTTATTTATTTATTTTTAGAGAGAGCGGAAGGGAGAGAGAAAGAGAAGGAGAGAAACATCAGTGTGTGGTTGCCTCTCACGTGGCCCCCTCTGGGGACCTGGCCCGCAACCCAGGCCTGTGCCCTGACTGGGAATCCAACCCGTGACCTTTTGGTTCACTGCCTGTGCTCAGTCCACTGAGCCACACCAGCCAGGGCTTTACCCTATCATTATTAAAAGTGGAATACTTGGTTCGTGTATTTTAAATTTTTTAAATATTAGAACATAACCCTCTCAAGATCATGCCCTAATTTGCATTCTGACCAACATAACTAAGGGTTCAGGTTTCACGCTTGGGCTAGCGCTGGGTACGCTCAAAGGTTTAACAATCAGATCGGTTGTCAAATACTGTGTCATTATATTTATTTGTGTCCCTTTAACTAGGCACGAGAGTTCCTTAGGTTAAGTAGTCAGTAGATTTTCTTTGCCATGAACTCCCTGTTTGGTCCCCCTGCTTGATTTTCTCTGGAGTTCTCTAGTTTTCTTTTATTTGTGTGTTTTTTTTGTAAATTAATGAAATTAGCCCTTAATTTGTGATACGGTTCCCCCATAAGTTGAACAGAAGGTCCCTGGTGTTCAACTTATGATTTTTTTGACTTTACGATGCTGTGAAAGCAACACACATAATAAATTACATGAGATATTCAGCATTTCTTATGAAACAGGGCCTGTACTAGAGGGTTTTCCCGACTGTGGGCTAATGTCAGTGTCCTGGGGGCGTTTCAGGTGGACTGAACTATGGTGCCTGGTAGGCCAGTGGCATTACATGCATTTTTGACTTACGATATTTTCAACTTACAATGGATCTCATCGTAAGTCAAGGAGCATCTGTATTTCTCCCTAGTTTGCATTTTTCTTTTGACTTATTATATTTTAATCACACTGAAATTTTAATTTTATAAGTAATAAAACATCTCAATTTTCCTCCATGGCTTTTGATTTTCATATTCAGCTTTAAAAGGCTCTCCACATTTCAAGATTATAAAACATTTCATGTGTAGGGTTGTGGGGATTTTTGTGTGTGTGGTCTTTTATGGCTTTATTTCACTTTATTGTTGCTTTATGCTCCACTCAATCTGTTTAGAATTGATTACGATGTAAGAAGTACATAGAAATCTCTCTCTCCTCCACCCTCTCTCTCTCCTCTTTCTAAAGGCTAGCCTACAGTTTGGTTATACTTTTTAATAAATAATCCTTCTTTTTCCATTTATTTGACGTGCTTACATATGTTATATTATAAACTACCTTCCGAGCTCGATCCTCTTGTGAAGCTGTGCTCTGTCCCACTGTGACCTCCTTCTCTGGTTTTAGCACCGAGCTGTGCTCACCGTGGGGAGACGTCACCTAACACGGTAGCGTCTGTTAGGACTGGTCCAAGGAGCACCTGCTGTAGGGGTGCCATGCTTTCACAGTCCACTTCTGTGAGCCTTTTCTCCCTTCCTTTCATCAGGGACACTAAGGTGGTCTGGCTGCAGCATTGGCCACTTCCTGCTGTCCATGGCCAGGTGGCGGCTCAGGTTGTCCCCTAGCGCTGTCACGCCCAGGGCTCTAGGCATTTGTCTCTGAGCTGCCCGCCCAGGAGAACATGGAGACATTTTTAGGTGGAAGAACACTGTGTGAGAGCATCCGGGCGATTGCCCTCTTCTATGAGTAACATCCAGGGCTCATCCCAAGTCCATAGTCTACGTACATCAATAGGGACTCTAATATCATACAGTGACAGGTCTGTGGGGTAGGGGATGAGTTTAGGGGGGCATTAAAGTTCAGTTGAAAGTGCTGAACTTTAGGGGAGAAAGTCTCCCACGGGTGATGTCGTTGGTCCCCTGGGTGCTCTCAGGGTGGGGCCTTTACCCAAGACTCCCTTCCCCCGAATTCCCTCCAAGGCCAAGTCTTTGCTGCACATTTGTTGCCACCTTCCCCACGTGGTTCTTAAACCAGGAAGAAAAACTGGGGCCAGACCCAGTGATGGGTGCGCCCCTGCTGGGGGGCCATGGGAACAACCACCTGTGTCCATCCCGTCTCTGGTTCTCCACAACGAGGCTAAGCGCTCTGGGCAGGGAAGGGTGCTTCTGGGGGCCCACCCTGTCCTCCCACACCTGCCCTGCTACTCAGAGTTGTCTCGGGAAGAGGCCACCGCTCTGCCTTAGCACATGGGGCCCGAAGACCATCCGCCTGGCGGCTGGCATCATGTCTGTTCTGCTCTGCCCTGCAGGGGCGGTCCCGCCTGCCTGCCTGGGGCGTCCCAGGCACGGGGTGGGTAGAGTGGGGGGAGACTGTGTCAAATGAAGCCTGAAGTCATTTCCTGGAAGCCACAGGATGAAAACGGCTGGGACCATTAGGGACCCAGCAGGGCCTGCTTGGTGCCTGCTTCCCGCAAGCCCGCAGTCAGCGTGTCTCTCCCATGTGACGGAGTGACAGGCCCGTGACTATCTATTTTAGCTCCTGTCTCTGCTTAAATGTTGATCGTAACGCATAATGAGAATTCTGCAGTCACCTCCGACAAATGTTAGGACCGACTTTTGCAGAGGAAGGGACCACATGTGGCTTGCTGGCCGGGCATGCGGAGGGCCGGTGGAGGCACCACAGCCTGGGCCTCAGAGGCCCAGAGAGAGGCCAGGATCTAATGGAAATGCCTGTGACTGCAGCCAGCCATGCAGGGTCCTCTCCATCCAGAACATAAGACAGAGGCTCACCTGACTAAGTACTTGGTCGTTTTTACTTCACTATCACACAGCCGTCCCCCCTTAGCCAGGGGGGACATGATCCAAGACCCCAGGGGATGCCTGAACCGCGGGCCGTGCTGAACCCTGCCCACGCTGTTCCTATGACAAGGTTTAATTCATCAGTCAGGCACAGTGACGGAGCAACAACAACAGCACTAAGATACAACAACCATCACCACAGACCACAATACAAATTGCGTGGATGTGGCCTCTCTCTCAGAAGGTGGTACTATGCTGTGCCCATGCCCTTCTCGCCATGGTGTGAGATGGTCCCGGCCCCCATGATGAGGTGAAGGGGTGACGGAGGGGGGCATGGTGACACAGCGTGAGACTACTGTGAGGGTGACTTGAACACAAGCCCCGAGGTGCCAGACCCTCGACCTGGGCTTGGAGGTGGCTGCTCAGTGCCCCACAGACAGGTAGCCGGACAAGAGAGGTCTCATCACCCCACTGAAAATGGAAGACTTGTTTATTTCTGGGATTTTCCATTTAATATTTTCGGACCACGGTTGACTGTGCATAACTTAAACCATGGGCAACAAAACCACAGATAAGGGGGGAGAACAGTCCGAGACCGTAGAATCCCAAGCTTTACTCAGTCCCTAGAAGACATCCACAGAAGGCCTCTTATGTCCCCCATTTGCCCCAAGGTCAAATTATGCAGGAGCAGGGGGCTGGGTGAATAACGTAGCTTTCAGTTGTGAGAGTGCAAACCACAGTTTATTCTTGAGTTACATGTTTTCCATATACCTGTAACCCTACTTTTACCCACCCCTGTGCTATTGCTCAACTAATACAAAGCATAGGACAATTCTGACCTGGGAGTGGGAGGAATGGTGGAAGTTCATATGTTAGAGCTCTGTTACGGAGTCTTTGTGAGGCTCATCTCGCTCACCCCAGACTTGTGTGGGAGGATGCTAACTGCCTTCCCTTCCTTGTCAGACCTTTGTTCTCCCGGCCAAAGGGTGGGTGACCCTCCGCAACAGGCAAGTGTGGGCATTTCTGCGTTGGGGACATCTGTGGCTTCTCAGATTTGACATTTACAGATAAGCACACCATTTACATGGCTTCGCACATTGGAGAAGGTTTCTGGTTTCCATTTTTACTTAGAACCACGGATTTCTGGAATCGGAGTATAATGAGCGAATTACAAATCTAGGTACCTCCCGAGCAATTTTAGCACTGAGGTGACTTCTAAATTGTGAGTTCTTTACTCCTGATTCCTGTATTTGCATATCTGTTCAAACCCAATTGATTAAAAAGGAGCTGTCAAGGTTGAGAGGCCTTAAATTAGATTTGTCTGTTTATTTCCAGCATACACATTAATATAGATTTTGCTACTTCCTGTTTTTCTCTGAACCTTCAGTGATGGAGAATGAAGCACACCAACAGTTTGGGGTATTTTATTTCTTAAAAAGTTGTTGTTTCAGAAGGAGTCATTAACAACACATAAATCATTCTATAATGAAAGCCACTCCACTTTACAAAAGTGTACAGGACATTTTAAAAATCACAATTTTTCTTGTTTTTTGGAAATTATATTTTATTGAGTGTGCTTTTACAGTCGTCCTGATTTTTCCTCCTTTGCCCCCCTCCACCCAGCACCCCCCAGTCCCTCAGGCAATCCCTCCACCATTGTTCACATCCATGGGTCATGCATGTATTCTTTGCTACTCCATTTCCTATGCTGTATTTACATCCCCATGGCTATTCTGTAACCACCTATTTGTACTTCTTAATCCCCTCACCTCTTCACCCTTTCCCACACCCCCTCCCATCTGGCCACCATCAAAACACTCTCCATATCCATGATTCTGTTCTTCTTGTTTGCTTAGTTTATTTTTTAGACTCAATTGTTGATAGATATGTATTTTTGCCATTTTATTGTTCATAGCTTTGATTGTATTATTTTTCTTATATAAGTCCCTTTAACATTTCATATAATAATCATTTGATGATGATGAACTTTATTTTTTTCTTGTCTGGGAAGCTCTTTATCTGCCCTTTGATTGTAAATGATTGCTTTGCTGGGTAGAGCAAGCTTGGATGTAGGTCCCTACTTTTCATGACACTGAATATTTCTTGCCAATCCCTCCTAGCCTGCAAAGTTTCTTTTGAGAAATCAGCTGATAGTCTTATGGGAATTTCCCTGTAGGTAACTAACTTCTTTTCTCTTGCTGCTTTTAAGATTCTTTATCTTTAACATTTTAACTATGATGGATGGGCCTCTTTGCATCCATCTTGTTTGGAACTCTCTGTGCTTCCTGGACTTGCATGTCTATTTCCCTCACCAAATTAGGGAAGTTTTCTTTCATTGTTTTTTCAAATAGATTTCCAATGTCTTGCTCTTTCTCTTCTCCTTCTGGCACCCCCATGAGGCGAATGTTGGACCTCGTGAAGTTTTCCCAAAGGCTGTTTATATTGTCCTCATTTTTTTTTTCTTTTTGGATTCTTTATTCTTCTTGTTATCCTGACTGGCTGGTTATTTCTTCCTTAAGTTCCAAATCATTGACTTGATTCTCGGCTTCATCCCCTTTACTGTTGTTTCCCTGTAAATTGTTCTTCATTTCAGTTAGTGTACCCTTTTTTTCTGACCGGGTCATTTTCATGCTGCTGAGGTCCTCACTAAGTTCCTTGAACATCCCTATAACCTGTGTTTGGAACTCTGCATCTGATAGATTGCTTATGTCCATTTCATTTAGCTCTTCTTCTGGGGTTTTGATCAGTTCTTTCATTTGGGCCATGTTTCTTTGTCTCCTCATTTTGGCAGCCTCCCTGTGTTTGTTTCTATGTATCAGGTAGAGCTGCTTTGACTCTGCATCTTGGTAGTGTGGCTTAATGTAGTAGGTGTCCCGTCGGGTCCAGTGGCACAGCCTCCCCTATCACGCAAGCTGGGTACGTGAGGTGTGCGCTTCATGTGGGCTGAGTACACCCTCCTCTTGCCGTTGAGACTTGGTTGCTATTGACACATCAATGGGAGGGATTTGCCCAGGCAAGTCAGCTGCAAGGACTGGCTGTGACCACTGACCACAAACCTCTGCCCTCCATGGAGGATCAGCTGTGCAGGGGCAGGGTGGTGGTGCTCCAGTGTGGTCTGTAGCTGTCTACTGGGTGCGCTGGCTCTGGGGCTTCCTGATGGTGCATATCAAGGTCAGCCCCCACCTGTGTTTTGCCCTGGGCCACCCTGCCTGAGCTATAAAGCAATCTGAGATGGCTGCTACGTGTACTGGACTTGGAGATTCCCGGGAGAAGCAGAGCTGTGAATCTAGGCGGCTGCTGGCTGTTAGTGCTGGGCTTCACTGATGCCAAGCTGTTGCTTGTTTGAGAGGATTTAGAAAGTTGTACAGTATAAGCCAAGACCAGCCATTCTGGTGGAAAAGCAGCTTGGGTGGGCCCATAAGTTGGGTGGGGCAGAGTCTCTGGGGATCTCCAAGGAGGGTCAAACGGTGTTAGCCAGGTTGATGGAGACTCGGATATGGCACCAGCTTGCTGGCTCTGTGCCTCTGTGGGGGGAGGGTTTAGAAAAGGGACAATGGCCTCTGGTCACCTTGATGCCAGACACTTCGGTTTCTCCCTGTGTGTCACTGGTGCCTCTCAAGCTGCCACCCCAGTGCTGGGGCTCAGAGGGAGTGAGTCTGAGTAGGTGAGTCCGTGTGGGGGTTCTTCAAGAGCAACTGCTTGGGGCTCCAGAAGTTTCTCCCGCCAACTCAATCTCTGCTGGTTTTCGCAGCCAGAAGTTGTGGGGACTTATCTTCCTGGCACTAAACCCTGGGCTGGGGGGACTGGTATGGGGCTGGGACTCTTCACTCCTGAGATATCCCTCCCAAATTTTTATCCACCACACGTGGGTGTGGGTGGGACCAGCCCGTTCCACATCCGCGCCCCTCCTACCAGTCTGGATGGGTGTGGTTTCTTTAATCCATAGTTGTCAGACTTCCATTCCACTCGATTTCTGTTGGCTCTGAGTGATGGTTTTCTATATTTTAACTGTAATTTTGAAGTGGTTATGCAAAGAGGCAAGCCATATCTGCCAACACTGCCATCTTGACCAGGAGTCTACAATTTTTAATGAGTAAATTTTTACCAACTCAATTTAAATTACCCTCCAATGACTCAGTCCAAGAAAAAATAGTAACAATATCTTACACGAATAAGTAGTATAGGTGTTTTTTAATCATTTTATTTAATACGACTAATCCATGAAAAAAGCATAGTTTAATTCTTATCTTCAAACTCATAAAATACACTGATTCCATCATCCTTCACAGTAATTTCATGTACACATTCACCAGGAAAATTACGATAAGACACACTTAAAAAAGTAGTCACGGGGATGTAAAGTTCACCGGAGGAGAGATAGCCCAGTAACATTGTAATAACTATGTGGGGCGCCAGGTGGGTCCTAGACTTACCGGGGGCCCACTTCACAAAGTATGTAAATGTCTAACACTATGTTATACACCTGAAACTAGTATCATATTGTATGTCAACTGTAATTGAAAGATAAATTTTAAAAATAAAATTGTTTTATCTAATGTGACTAAGCCATGAGAAAAAATTTAACAGTTACCTTTAAACTCAAAGAACGCATTCTGATTGCACCATGCTTCCCAGTAATGTCACGTAGGTATTCGCCCAGAAAATTACTCCAAGATACACTTTTTAAAATCTCTTTTTCCATTTTAAAGAAAGTAATTCGGTATTTACAGAAATTGCACAATATTTATGCACCCTCTTTGACATGCAGTGCACAGAAGTAACTAACTCTCTGTAGAGAAAAACAGAGCTTTTTAAAAACATCACTTTGTTTTGTCATATTGAAGCAGGGTGCAGCCAAGAGGAGGGCCCCAAGAAGGGACTTGTAATGGGGTCCAGGACTCGGGGTGTCCAGGAAATATTAGAAAAATGTATATAGGATGTCCTCATCCCCACAGGCCTGAGCCAGGGGGGATGGGACACATGGAACAGGGCCATTCAGAGCTGTTTTGGGTAGCAAGAGCTTTGCAGCTAACCCCTGGCACAGTCATTTAACATATCTATAACCTTTAACTGGTTTCATGGATGTGTTAAGTAGCTGTGGCCATGCTTTGAGCCAGGGGGATGGGACCAAATTCCACCCAGGATGGGACTGGGAAGTAACTCCCCCTGGTTACAGGGCCTGCGTGAGAGCATGGAGATGATTGGCTCCATGCCATGGGGCCACACCTGCCCAGACTTACTATGGCAGCCCAGTAAAGCTGGAAGAATACAGGGATGCTGGCAGGTGTAACTGATTGTAGGAGGAGTCAGAAATGGGGCTGCAAAGGAAGATGGGCGCTGGGATTTAAACCTAGGCCCGGCAGCCATAGGAAGGAGAGACCACGCGGCTCCAAAAGTAGTAGGGAGGACCACAAGGTTTTGGGGGAGAAAGAAGAGACCATGCGGCTCTGAAGGAAGGAGTGAACCACGAGGCTCTGAAGCAAGTAGATAGATAGAGGTCCATGTGGTTCTGAAGTGGGGAAAAGGACCACGCGGTTCTGAAGGAGAGTAAAGAGGACCACGAGGTTTTGGAGTGCTTCTTCTTGCCACTCGGCTTAGGCAGCAGGAGAGACTTTGCAGCCATAGAGAAAGGGGAGAGAGGACTCTTGCTGCTGGGCCATGAGAAGGTGCCACATGGCTTTGGATTAACTGGAGATTGCAGCAGCCACACAGCTGATGGTGCCGGGAGCCTGAATCACGGACTTCTACATTTTTTCCTGAGACACGGTACCCCGGACTGGGCACAGGGAGAGGGAAGGACTGTGCATCTGTGGGTATTCTAGAGGACTTTAGTATCTTATTGAAGACATTAGGTCATTATTCTAAGTTTGTGTAACTTTTAAATAAACAATTCCTTTCCTTTTCACCAGTCTCTGGCATTGAGAGACGTCTTTCCTCTGGCGGCGGGCATTGCGAACCTAGCAGGTGGGCGTGGGGGGAAGGAACCTCCAGAGACAGAAAGGCGGAATCCTTTCTGTAATAATTTATCGTGAACCACCCCCACCCTCTTGCTCTGTAACAATATCTCCTCCCAAGCCATGGGGGACAGGAAGGACCAGAGCCGTTCGTGAAAGGACAGGTCGCTACCCAGAGCTTCAGAGCTGCCACTCTAAGCTTGGTGACCGTGTGCTTTTCAGCTCTGCCTCCAATCACATCAGAGAGGGAAGGAGTCAGGAGTCCATCTGGTCCCTGCCAGCTCTGTGTCGGTTTCCACATAGGACACCCCACGCGGCCACCCACGTTTCCCAGAAAGCAGGGGTTTTATGAAGAGCGGAGGCGGGCCCATCCACCTTGCTTAAGCAGAGGCCACGCCTGTGACCTTCTCTTTTGAGCAATGACACTTATTGACTAAAGGTGGTCCATCCACCCTTCAAAGGCGGGAGGGGGCTGCTTGGGAGGTTCAGCGGCTGCAGCGACAGGCAGGAAGTTAATGCCTGTGCTCCCAGGTGGGTGGTGTTGCTCTTTCCCAGCTAGAACTGTCCTTTGTAATTAGTAATTTGATCGGCTCTGCTCTGAAAGGAAGGTGGGTGGGAAATAAAACTGTGACTCCTGCGAGGCAGATTCTGGACTCAGGGAACTTCTTGAAAGAATTTCTGCATCCATCTCGTTCTGACTTGATGTCTTGATTATTGGAACTCCTTGAGTGATTAATTGTTGCAAAGAGGACCCGGCCGTCTGGGATGCCAGCTCTCCAGCAGAGAGTGGTTCTCAGCATGAGCAAATCCACCGCGTTCCTCAGGGTTTGAGCCCCCATTCTCCGGGCTCCTGTATCATCAATTAAGGTGTCTTTGGGATCAAGTTACCTGGGGCTGGCTTGCCTTTGATGCCGGGATCCCCAGGAGGGACAGAGGCAGTAATGACTGTCTCAAAGTATCCAACTGGGCGCTTAAGTGCTGGAGAGGTGGCGTCAGCTGCTTCCTTGAAACAGAGCATTCTATCACCTGCACCCCTGCTGTGCCCCGCGGGTGGCGGGGATCAGACCAGGAATCTCTCTCTCTCTGAAGCCTGAGAAGGATTCTTTTTCTACTCATTTCTACTCATTTCCTCCTTGGCCACGCTCCAGGGTCTGGGAATCACACTTCCTTCTCACCGAAGGTTACAGGCCTTCAATCCCACACACGTTCTGGTTCCCACGCGAGATTGTGCTCCTGTTTCTTCACGTGGCAAAACCATCTCTGCGTGTTACCTCCAGGAGGCCCAGGATCTAACGCCGAGGCCGGCTGCCTTCTAGGAGCCGCTCGGAGCTCTGGGTACAGTAGTTGTGCACACACAGGCAACTTCTCGCGGGGTTGGACCTCAGGTGAGCCCGGATGGAGGGGTTGGGAGTTAGGCAAGGGCGGGCATGCAGGCCGTGCTGAGAGTAGGCCCCCCACGGCTTAAAGGTCCTTTCGTATGATGGTACTTAGTAAACTTTGCTGATCCTAAGAAAACTTCAGATTCAACGTGTTGGGAGCAAGCTAATCCATCTTAAAAATTGACAGTACCAGTCACTGAGGAGGAGGTAGGGGACTAAAGGTAAAGGGAGGGTTTGAAAGCCCAAGTAAGAGAGCAGCTAGACCCCAGGCCCACGCAGGGTTTCCGAGCGCCCCAAGCCCATAAGGAAAGAATGTTTAATTCCTGGAGCAAATGAACCAAAGGGCCTCAGACTCAAGAGCACGAGATGCGGAGGAAGATGAGCGTAAAATGTGTTCCTCAGATCTGGGGGATCGAGTGAACATCTCCAACAGGAATGGGGAGACAGAGTCTACTTCCACCCCCGCCCCCGTGGGCTCCACAACAAGTGGGACCCCACCCGGGGAAGGAGACGGGGCCACCCCCCGTAGGGAATTTGCCTCCACATTTTCTTCTGAGTTGACATTCAGGGGGTCATCTCAAAAGGCGCCCTGATTTCTGAGGACACGTGCCCACACAGCTACCAACCGACTTTTTCAGGGCCTCACTCCTCAGGACGGCCAGCCAGGGGTCGCAGGCTCCAATATGCAAGATAAAGGTTCAAATGATGGAAACAAAAAATATGTAAATGAGCTCAAAGGAAACAGAGACGGCACGGGATGTAGACGATAATTTCAAAAAGATCGGAGTGAATATCTCTAAGGAGGAAAGAGGGGATTTGGCACCCGATGCCCCACTCCACTGCACCCCGGGAGACACATGGCTAATTATCTTGTCATCAGATTGGTTTTGTTTTCTTAATGCGATTCTCTACAGATGTGCTAGCAAGCCAGCCAGATGTTGGGTGATTGGCTTCCTGTCTGCAGAGCTGCTGGTCTGTCAGTAGCTCTCTGAAGGTAACGAAAGACAGGGGATGTTTCTAAAAATGCAGGAAAACGTCTTCTTTCCCACAAGCTCCTCAAACAGAGCAAGCACTCAGTGCCTGGCCGGGCGGAAGTGCCCGGTGGGCGGGGCATTGGGCTCAGGGCGGGGCCACAGCGCCTTCGACTTCAGTTCTGGACCATCACAGATAACCCTCGAGCTGCTGTGGGCACCAGGGACCTTCAGGTGAGGCCCTGGAGGTCAGAGGGTGCGAAGTGGCGGTACCAATCCATTCCAGAATCCATCTCCACAGTTTCCACACAAAATTGACAAGACTGCAGAAATCCAAAGGTTTAAAGAAAATACTATGAGCAAGCAAACTCCAGGAGGGTAAACCCTGACAAATCTCCTGTTCTGAGAAGGGCAACAGGAGAAGGAGAACCAGATGGATTGAACCAACATGTGGAAATGAGAACAGCTAAGAACCAAATTAGAGGCATCGTAATGTGGAAATAGGGACCTCATTTCCTTCAGCCAGGTATCCCAGGAAATCAGCCAAACACACAAACAAATAAATAAAATTTAACATAGATCCACATCCCAGAAAACCAACTAAATACATAAACAAATAAGTAAAACTTTACATAGATCCATTCACTATTTTAATCCATTATTAAATAATATGGAACATAATGAATAATAGGCCTATTATATGCTATATAATAATTACATGTTATATAATATTTACATGTTATGTAAGCACAGAAAACAATGTACAGGAAAAAACAGAAAATGCAGTTGCTACATTACTGACATGAATTTGATGCACGTGATGGTTACTCTCACTTTTTTGTAGCAGTGTATTCAGCACTAAGCAGGTGCTCGGCACACATTACCTCATTTACCCCCCGGGGACACGATGAACCAGATACTGTTATTGCACAGATGTTACACATTATGTTGCACAGAGCAGGAAATGGATTGAAAGCCAGGCTGCCTGACCCCGATGTCTGTGCTCATTGATGCTAATGTCCTGCCACTTAGGCAGGACATGGACACTCCTGTCCTTCCGACTCTGGCACAAGCGTCCTTGGCTCTGGCTCTGTGTGAGGACAGGGGGCAGCTGGCGGCGGTCTGAGCAGTGGCAGGGTCCGGGAAACCACTCAGCTGCCTGATTCCTGCAGGGGCAACCACCTCCTCTTTGTGGCACCTTCACGGAGCAAGAGGCGACACATGAGAAACAGCACCCACCCCCTCTCCGGCCCTCCCTCGGGTCTTTGCCCAATTCAGTACTGCACCAAAGGGGTCAGGAATCGGGACATTGATTAAGCTTTGGCAATAAAATGATAGGAAATTGAGAAGAAAATGATTGTGTGATGTCTCATTGTTACCAGATGCAGCCAGACGTGCAGCAGCCTTTGGACAGAGCAGGAGGCGCAGAGAGGCCCGCCGGCGTGAGCCCCCACCCCCACCCTGATCTGTGCGTAGAGGATCCGCACCGGGCACATTCCAGAGTGAACACAGCTCTCAGACACTCACACGTTTGCGGGGGAGGGGCGCCGGTTAGAGTTGCAAAGAGCAGGTCTCACTTTCCCAATGTTCTCGATTTTTTACGGATTAAAGGATGCTGCGAGATGGAAAATGAAGGACCTTCTCATACAACGGGGCTGTTCATGCCTGGAGGCCACACAGTGGGGAAAGGCCCAACCCAGACCCAGATGGGCCACTGACCCGAAGGCCCCGGGTTCTCTCGGTCCCGCCACTAACCAGGCTGGGCTGGGCTGGGCTGGACCCCGCAATCAGTGAAACCCTGCACTCATTCCAAACACGCCGTTCTTCCTTTTTCAACCAAGGCGGTGGTCACAGTGTTGAACTACAGCAGGTCATTCTCTGAAACAAAATGTGGACACTTGTTACAGAGTGCTGCGCACTTACTAGCATTGCGTTAAAAATGCCCAGTAGAATTATCGTAAAAATTGACATGAGAATTTTTAAAACAAATATAAAAATATGTTTTAAAACTTTATAATAAAACAAGCACACCCTCTCTGTAGCCAGTGTTTCACTTGGAAAGAGTATATCTCTTAAAGGTTTTTATTCGAAAATATCTTTATTGATGGCTATGGATTCTAAATAGTTCTTTCCTCTCATCTATTTTATTACCCCAACAGGGAAGAAATAGAACCTAACCTACCTATCACAGGGGAGTTTTTCTTGTCCGATGGGACCCTTGAGGAAATCAACTACAATTGGCCACTAGATGGCATCACAGTCACATAATAAGGACAGGAATTGGCAGGAGGAAAGATCAATACACAAACCCACACTTGACCCTAAACAGAGGGTGCATCATCTTCCTCCCTCCCTGCCCCCGCCCCCAGTTGCTACAGTTTTCTGCTTATTTGCTGCAGTACAACTCCTTTTGAAAAATAAAGACAGGCCAGTAAGGAAAGAAAATGCGCCCTTAGTCATTACCCAGGTAACCAGAGCTGCATTGCATCAGGCCACGTGCCATTTGACCACAGTGGGGAGGGGGCCGCTGTTACTGTGTTAGTGATGAGGAAGCTGAGGGTCAAGGTAACTCACCCGGGGCCACGCAGTCGGCAGCAGCCGGACCAGGTTCCAACCTGAGCCCACCTGACCTTCAGGCCCACTGGTCACTGGTGGGTCCGCGTGGCAAAGCCAGCTCCTGCCCCTCTGTGTGGTCCCCCTCAACCCCTGACAGTGCCTGCCTCTGGTACAAGGAAATAAACGTCACCCTGACACTTCACACATCCTCAGGGGGCCCTAGCGGTTGCACTTAACATTCAAGGAACCCTAGACAAATTCCATCACACCCACTCATTCAATGTCTACACCACGGAGGAGAAATGCTGTACAGTTAAATTACCAAGTGTGTTTTCCAGCTTCTTAGTGCTGAGCCAATGTGAGGTTTAAAATTTTCTAATGTATTGATTTTAGAGAGAGAGAAGGGACAGACGGAGAGAAGGACACCGATTTGCTGGTCCACATACTGAAGCACTCGTTAGTTGATTCCTACATGTGCCCCGACCGGGGCTCAAACCCACAACCTTGGCGTATCGGGACGCTGCTCCAACCAACTGAGCTGCCCGGCCAGGGCTGCACAGCTAAGGTTTTAAACGAACATGAAATGAAAGAGAATGAAGCTAACTGCCCAAACAGCAACAGCGCACACAGAGAAAACTATTGCGAGTGACTTTACGACATATTCCTTTGACTGTCCTTTATTAGTGGGGTCTGTTTTAAGAATAAAATAACTGCAGAGAAATCTTAGCTCTCGCTGAGCAGTTTCCTGTTCCTAGGATGCCGGTGTGGTTATTTGAAGGCCTGAGGTGCACAGGGAGGTACAAAGCAAGAAGTAATTGTGTCGAAGGTGTTAGGAGTCGGATTTCAAATGTAGGAGAAAGGAGATACAAGTGCAGAGTAAACGTTGAAAAGAAGGAAAGAAAAACTGTATGTTAAATGTAACTAAGAAGTACATTAAGTCATGATTTCAAAACCTTTCCCAGCTCTGTTCACTGCAAGGTCTGGAAGCCAAGTTACCCCTCCCCAGGAAAATATCCTCCTCTCTGCATTTTGGTTTCTTAATACCCTTCCCTCTCAAAGGAACGGGCCCAGGGGAGAAAAAGCGGCTTGAGATCTGGGTCAGGAGAAGTAAGCATGGCCGGGCACGGCTGGGGCAGGAATCAAGGGGACGCCCCGAGATGGGCAGCACCAGGTCGAAAGGACACAGCCACCAGCTCCAGGGTCTCCCAATGCCCGGGTTTTGGATGAGATAAGCATCACAAAAATAATTGCAATTTATGAAAACATTAAATATATAAAACTTCCGCAGTCCATATGATACTCAGAAGAAAACCCAACAAAACAAAACAGAAGTATTGTTTCCCATTAAGATGACTTGCAGCCACACCTTTATCTTAAAAATCAATTAATAATGGGGGGGGAGAATCATGTATCTTTTCCTTCTTTTTAAGAGGAATTATAGTTTAGGAAAACTAAGTAAGTCCAGGGGATGACAGAAAGCTCTGTTGTTGTTGGTTTTGAAAAATGACAGGTAGTGGATGTTAAAGGAACGGCGGAACTAGAAAATTTCCACTTTGCAAGTTCCAGCAGAGTAATCGATCCAGCAGAGTGATTGGCCATCGTGGAAAATAAAACCGAGTAGCCATTTTTACCTGGGGAAACCTTGCTGGGGAAACTGAGTTCTTTGTTATATCCAAGCACCATGGCACGGATGAGCTCCTACTCAGCCTAAAGTCAAGGTGTCGGCCGCTGCCTGCAGCGCGGGGGCCTCTCCCAAAGTCACTCCTGTTGCTGAGCGAACTCGGTTCCTTGTGGGTGTAGGACTGAAGTTCCCGCTTCCTCGCTGCGTGTCTGCGGAGGGGCTCTCCGCTCCCAGAGACCCCTTTCATTGTTCCCGTGCGAATGATAAGGAATTCAGTTTGGGGTGTGTTGAGTTGGAGAGGAAGACATCCAAGTGGGTGATAAAAATTAAAAAATTATTAGTTAATGCAGGAACTCTCAGCTGGACAGCAAGAGTTATCCAGCCCAATGTGTCCACAGTGCTGAGGCTGAAGAGCCCTGAGTTACTGGCTGGTCATTAAAGCCACAGCAGCGAGGAGAAGAGGACCAGGAGCAGAGCCCCGAGAGGAAGGCAGGCCAGCCCAGGGCCTGGGAAGACGCCGGGAAGCGAACAGAGTCACAAAGCAAGCAGAGAACGGGGCCTTGTTCTGGAAGGTGGCAGGAGCTGCTGAGAGTCGAGCAAAATGAGGAGGAAAGAGACCACTGGACTTAGAGTGACAGAGGCCTCTGGACACCGTGCCTGAGCAGTTCTGGGGGTTAAGTCCAGGCTGAGGAAGGACTGTGGTCTGCAGGGGTGGGAGACAGAGCAACAGCCGACAGAGGCACCCCTTCTGGAAGCTGGGCAGCCGAGGAGAAGCAGAGAAATGGGGCAACATCGGAAGATAAGTTCGTCAAGATGGAGAGAACCGATACCTGGAAATGCCCATGGGGCAGAGTGAGCAGGTGGGGGCTGAGAAAAGTGTGGGAACAAGAACCTAGGAGCACAGCCCCTCATGTTTGGGGGGGGTGCCAGAGAGTGCCCCCTAGGTGATGCGCCTCAGGCGGCAGCCCTGTGCTACGCAGCAGAGAGACTGACTTAAGGAAGAAAGGACACCCCTCCCACAGACACCAGCAGGAAGGAAAGCAGGTGGGGGAGCAGCTGCGGGTGGGCTTGGGAGTTGGTGGAGGAAGGCTGGGGAGACCTATCTCAGGGAAGGTGGAGGCGCCACTTTTGAGAAGAAAGGAGAAGGGGATGGGCTTGAAGATCAATTCGGCCTGTGCTGTGTAGGGAGACCCCGCAGACAGCTGGGGCAGGCCCAGGGTCGGGAAGCTGGATGCTCTGCCTTGTCCTGTCTTCCCCCTGAGGGTTATTTGTTTCCTCTTGGAAAAATTCCCATCGGAGATCCATCCGAGACTGACTGCGTGTTAAAACAGTCTCCCCACGTGACCGTCCTCCGTCCACGGGTGTGCACTTCCTTGTCCGATCTGCAGGGTGATTGGCTGCGCTATTGCAGGTGGAGAGTCGGCCCCGTGGTTCAAACACGGACATTCCTGCGCAGCACAAACTGCGGTGACTTTTATAAAGTAAGATTGAGGGCAAGTGCAGGAAGGGTCCTCTGACTTCCTTAGAGGTCCTACGGAAACCGCACCTGCGCCACCATATCAGCAGCAAGAAGGGCCGTTACAATTGCAGGGGATTTGGAAAGGCCTGTCATCCCCTCTACTTTACTTCGCGGGAGATGACCCGAGCTGTTCTTTAAAATTCAACATCTCTGGTTTTATTCCCACAGTAGTGCAGTTAAGGGCAGATGAAGTTAATCCTTTCTCCCAGATCACTGTGTCTCTCCTCCCGGAAAAGAGTCTTCTCCCCTCCAAGGCCTGGACTACAACAGCCCCGCAGGGCAGCAGGTCCTCCCAGCAGTCCCCCATCAGTGCCAGAAGGGAAGGTGGCCCTCGTGGGTCCGACCTGCAGGTGAGCCCGCCCACTGGCCGCATGTCCTGTCTCCACTCCCCTTCTCCGTTATCCCCGTCTTCCGGGTCTAAGGCAGAGCAGCGTGGCAGCTGTGATGGTCCGTCCTCGGAAAGCGTGTTTCTGGAAGGCTGCCTGCTCACAGCGGTCACTTCAAAACGCCAGGCGTGGAGCCTGCTGGACTCCCCGCACACTAAGTGCCGCTCCTGGAGAGGGGAGGAGTGGGTGCGGACACCCACTCACGCCCAGCGTGCCCCACACACGACACCTCGGAGTCAAGCTTGCAACCACGTCTGCCGGTGAGAGGCACTCTCTCCGAGATGCAGTTACCCGGAGTCTCGTCCCATCCACAGACACACCACGTGGGCACAACTGTGAGACAGAGTGGACAGCGCCACACTGGGAGGCGGACGGCTCTGGCCTCCGCTTTTGATAGAAAATGCAGAGAGGGCACCCAAAGTAAAGGGGAAAGAAGGAAGGAAAGAAGGAAGAAAGGAAGGAAGGAAGGGGGAGGGTGGGAGGGAGACAGAGAGAGAGAGAGAGCAGGAAGACACAGGGAAGTGTTTCTCATCCTAAGCAGTCCCATTGCACCCCCCCCCCCCACACACACACACTGTCCCTGCAGTGTCCCCTCAGGGGAGCTGGCTTCTGAAAGGCCCTGCAGTCCCACAACTGTACCCCTTTGACTACAGTTAGAAATCTTTGGGGAAGGGGAGGGGAAGGTAGGCACCGAAGGGCCCACCCCCAGGAACCAGCGGGGCCGGCCTTTCCTTCCCGGACCAGCCTCCCCGGTTCCTACCCTCCAGAAGGCCACCACTTCCTAAACGGCTGTTATTCCCACAGGGAGAAGCCACTGTGGCAATTGAGGGACTCTCCCTTCTGCCTCGTGGTAAACTGTTCCACAAATTGGTGGTTTTACATAACGTTTGATGTTGCCATCTGAGAGGCCTAAGGCTGCCACAAGCCCAGATCTCTCATTCCACCCAATCCTTAGCCCCAACCCATGGCCCCCTCCTCCTCTGCCCCAGCGCCAGAACTGGAGGGCAGTGGGGAATTGGACCTTTTGGGTTTTTTTAAATGAATTGAAATGTATTCTGAGGACCCACAGCACCAGGAAATATTCAGGAGGGCCCCTGGGGAAAGAGTAATTTCCACAAGATAGGTGTTAACTGGACCTTCTCATCCCTGAGCCTTGGTCATTCCTCGAGAAGTTTCCCTTCTCTGCACAAGGGCTGGGGGTCCGATCTCAGGGCCGGGAGGCCCCGCTCTTCCCGGGAACCGGGCCCTGCAGAGCATGGCCGGGGCTGTCTGTCCAGAGCCCGCAGCTGGGAAGCAGGGAGCCGGGCAATGTGGGGAGCCAGGGTTCCAGGTTCCAGAGAGAGGCTTCGGGGTGCTGGAGGAGAGCTGGGGGAGCGGGTGGCCCCAGGCGAGGTGGGTACTGTCAGCACACACTGCAGAGACGACCTTTTTGTGAAAAGCAGCAGAGGCTGTTGCCACCCGCTGTGCCCCTGTGCAAGGCCACCGAGCAGACGAGCCAGGCAGGTCCCTGGCTCCCGGGGCTTCGGAGTAGCAAAGGCTTGTCTGGGAGGCTGGGGTGTCCAGAGCTTCCAGGACTTCGACCCTTACAAGGGTGTGGTTTGCGTTCCCGAGATTATCATGCGTGGACTCCACTGGACTCCAGTGCCCTGGCTGCACCCACCCAAGCAAGGCCGTGTGCCCTCTCCTCCTCCTTCCTCCCGCCGTTCCTCCTGGTGGTCCTAGCCCCACGACACTTGTGGGCGTCACCTTGCCCAGCACCCTGGCCCTCCTGGGCGATTCCTCAAGGGCAGGGTCCCCTGTGGGAGAACAGTGGGGCTGCACACTGGACTTCGGGAGATGTGGTACCTGCCTGGAGGCCTCCGGCAACCCGGGCTGCAGGTTTGAAGAGGCTGGGATCCGTGGGACCTCTGGGGACCCAGGGTGCC
This sequence comes from Desmodus rotundus, assembly GCF_022682495.2. Classification (NCBI taxonomy): domain Eukaryota; kingdom Metazoa; phylum Chordata; class Mammalia; order Chiroptera; family Phyllostomidae; genus Desmodus; species Desmodus rotundus. The sequence continues at coordinate 3,001,278 of NC_071390.1, read as the reverse complement.
CGTGGCAAAAGTAGAGAACGACTGGGCTCCCGGCACAGGAGGCCCAGGGTGGCAGAGATACTGGGGCGGCCAGAAGCTTGTCGGGGGACTAGGGCGGGGCGGAAAGCTGACCCCGGGGCGGGGACGAATACGTCACTCTTGCAACGCAGGGGTGGGAGGAGGCTCCACACCGACTCTCACCTGGGGCTCGACCCCGACGGCATTTAAAGGGCAGCAGGCGGGGCCTGCTGGGCCGCATTGAGAGCTGCCAGCGGCCGCCGTGGATGGAGCGCCCATGAGCTTCGGGGCAGAGCCGCCCGGCCAGGCCCGGGAGCAGCTGGACATGGCCACTTACTGCGACGGCTTGGGCGTCTGCCCGGCTCCGCACAGCCAGGCCCGGGCAGCCTCGAACCCTGCGGGCTACGGGCGCGGTGACCTGGACACTACGGGCAGTGGTGCGCGCCTGTGGTTGAATGCGCCGGGACTCAGCCCCGCGCACTTTGCACCGGGCCCTGGGCCTCCGTCCCCCTATGCACCCCCCGGCTACGCGGCCCCGGGCCCGCTCCTTGGCGCCATGGGCAGCCTGGCTGGCGCAGACCTGGCCTGGTTGAGCCTCTCGGGGCAGCAGGAGCTGCTGAGGCTCGTGCGTCCTCCCTACTCATACTCCGCGCTCATCGCCATGGCCATCCAGAGCGCGCCGCTGCGGAAGTTGACGCTCAGCCAGATCTACCAGTACGTGGCCGGCAACTTCCCCTTCTACAAGCGCAGCAAGGCGGGCTGGCAGAACTCCATCCGCCACAACCTGTCGCTCAACGATTGCTTCAAGAAGGTGCCCCGAGACGAGAACGACCCAGGTAACCGGGGGCGCGCGGATCCCCAGTCCGACTCCGCGGATTCCCACAGCTGGGCTGCTGGTCCTGGAGAGATAGGGAAGGCTTGGACGGCCCGGCCCTCGCTTGTACAGCTGGGGTCACTGAGGCAGGGAGGGGCGGGAGGGGGAGACGCTCTTGCCGGCGGAGGGCTCGCAGAAGCAACAGAACCCCCGCAGGCCCTGATTTCGGCTCCGGTCCTCCACGCGTCTCTAAATGTCTGCGTGCAGTCGTGGCTCAGCCTCTCCGGAGGGACTTTGCTGGGCCTTGGGGTCCTCTCTGTAAAAGGGGGCAGACGGTGCCTCCCCCAAGGACTGGGAGGGCGAAGAAGGTGCCGCTTTGGGAAGCGAGGCCAAATTCTTCCTGGTTTGGATGTCCATGGAGGCCCCTTCGTTCCAGTACAAAGCGCCACCCCAAGGTTGGGGGAGGGGGAGGGGGAGGGCTCAAGCTGCGGCCGGTGGGGGAGTTTTCCGAAGTTGACCCCCAGGTCTCACGTTCGCACCATGGCCCCTCAAACCCCGGATCTTCTGAGCTGGGCTCTTCCTTCCTCCGCAGGCAAAGGCAATTACTGGACCCTGGACCCCAACTGTGAGAAGATGTTCGACAACGGGAACTTCCGAAGGAAGAGGAAGAGGAGAGGGGAGGCGAGTGCCGCCGCCCTCTCGGGAGCCCGGAGCCCCGGGGGAGCCCTGGCGCCGGAGCTGGATGCCCTGGGCGCGGGGTCCCCGGACCTGCAGGCCTCGCCGTCCCCGCCCGCGCCCGAGGCTGCCTCCTGCTTCTCCAGTTTCACTTCGGCCATGGGCGCCCTGGCTGGCGGCCTGGGCTCCTTCCCCGGGGGGCTAGCGGGCGACTTTTCTTTCGGGAGAGCAGCGACGGGGGCTGCTACCGGCCGCCGATCCCCTGGCCCTGCGCCCGGCTTCCCCGGGGGCCATCAGACCGCGCCCACCAGCTTCTGTGTGGGCCACTTCGTCTACAGTCGGGAAGGGACCGAAGTTTGAAGGGAGCCGGCAGATCGCCCCCAGTGCCCTCTGCAGAGGCGCTGAGCTGAAGGAAGCGCCTGTCCTCCCCTGAGGAAGGCCCCGCGTGCTGACCAATCAGGGCCCGCAGGGACCAGGACCCGCAGCGCCCCAGTGGGGACAGTGCTGAGGTAGCCCGGCCCTCGCCTGCCCTCACCCAGGAGACCTGTCGTGGGGCAAGTGGGCTCTGCCTGCTCCCTCCTCCAGCCTTTTCAGTTCTCAGGCCTGAGATCCATGCTCTCCCAGGGTGGGGATAGGGGTCCACCTTAAAGGCACCAGAGCTGGCTCTCAGCCCCAGCTTTTTGAGGGGAGCTGGGGGATCCCAAAGAGCCTTGTTCTTCGTGCTTGTGGGAGGGCAGTCGGGACCCCATCTACAGAGATTCCCTCCTCCGGCCCTGCCTGGCTGCCCAGTGGCTTCTTTCCTCCCCACTCGCCTGGGATGCCTGGGACACCTGGGACATGCAGTGAGGGACATCTGGCACTGGTGGGCCTAGGCCTGTTTCAGAGGGACTTTCCAATGGCTGGGACCACCCATGGGGAAGGGAGAAGGCTGCCAGGCAGGCAGCGAACCCTGGGGATCCCAGCCCCATTCCCTGTCACTCAGCCCTGGTTTCACTGACCCTGTCCCTTCGGCGCCTCTGGGGACCACAGGAGCAATGCCAGCTCCCCAGAGTTCCGGGATGGGCTCTCGTTTGCCAAACCCCCCCCCCCTGCACTCACACAGGCTCAGGGGAGGTGGCCTGAGGCTACCCTGGTGTCCCTCTCTCCTCTCTGGCCCTTCATTTGGACAGAGCTGGGCAAATTTAAGCCCCCTCATCCCCAGGAAGTTTATCTTGGGAGCCATTAGGAGGTGGCATTTTGGTTGACCTTGGTGTTCCCCAAGTCTCTGGCAGCTGCCCCCACCACACGCTGCAGCCGCCCCTGCCCTTCTGGTGCCTGCAGGAGCTTGGGGCACCAGGCAGGGGTATTCCCCTTGCCTGCACCGGAGAGCAGGGCTTGCTGCAGAAGAGACCAGGGAGGACACTGTGAACCTGGAGGAGAGGACAGCAGGTTCAGGGGCCTGAGCTGATGGACCGTGGGGTCTGTGTGTGTGTGAGTGAGAGAGAGAGAGAGAGACCCTATCAGGGTGGGGGTGGGGGGAAGGTAAGGCCTGCCGGGAACCAGGCAAGCACTGGGGTGAGTCTGGCCCCAGGTCCTGTCTCCCTGAGTTCCTGGGGCACCCAGAGAGTCCCTAACCCCTCAACATCTCATCTTGCTGCTGCCTGTTCTGTTGGGAGTCGCAGGCTGCCCAGCCAAACTTACAGCCAACCCCAAATCTCTCTGGGGGAAACGCTTCCCGAATGTAATGGGATTAACGCAGGCCAGAAAAAGAAAAGGAAATCTTGACCTTCTAAATGAAAGAATTTTTCTTGGAGCCTATTTTAATAAACTAAAGTGCTAAAAAAAAAACGCCAGTAGCCGAGGCTGGGATGTGCGTACCGTTCTGTTCCGTACATGACAAAACCCCACCCCTACTTCCCACACCCCCAGTTTAGACTCTGCGTTTGCAGGAACCCGGGAGAGAAATTACTTTTTTAAATTAGTGTGACGATATTGGAAAAATGCGATGTCCACTTTGACAATGAACAGAACCTTCAGGAACCGGGCTGACAAATGTGTGTGTGTGTGTGAGCATTTTGTATCGAAGCCGCGTGAGGGCTGGAAAAACCTGCGCGAAGGGGTTTCTGTGTTCCGACAACGGGTTTTCTGTTAACATAGAGAAAAAAAGAACTTTTCCAAAGTGTTTTCCCACTTTTGTTTGTTTGACTAAAAATCCATTTTTGTGGTTTAATGACTGTTCGTCCACTCAGGCTTTAAACCGTTAACAGGAACCGAACAGAACCGCGGTGAGCGGTGCGTGGATAAGACAGGTAGCGGTGGGGAGTGTTTGGGACTCGGAACCGGTCCTCTCCGTGACGGTCCCTGTGTCTGGGCGTGTTTTCGCAGGAGAGAGGCGGGAGCTGGCACAGTCACCTTCAGAACCACTTCTCATTGTCCCAAAGGAATATTTTCCCAGAGCAAAGAGAGTGGGCTAAAATCAAAATAATAAATCAGAGCAAAACACGTTGTAACAAGAATCTCATTAAAATAATTTCTTCCAGCAGGGGCTCTGTGAACTTGACCGTAGTTGCAAAAGCAGGCTGCACATGGGCACATGGGGGACCCGCTCTGGTGGGTCAGCCCCGGGGGTGGGGAGGGTGCCGCTGCCCAAGTGAGGCTGGGATCCTCACTGGGGACTTGGAGCCCCGTCATGGCACCCAGGCCCCCTCTTCTCCACCTCTCTGTCCCCTTGTATTGGAAATAGCGAAGCCTTAGAAAAGCCCAACCCGCTTTTGAAACCAGCATAAGCCTTTACAAACAAGTGCCAACTTGGGCTGTTAGAGGCGTGTGATGGTTCGGCACTGCAATAATCCATCTCAATCTGGAAAGCACTTCAGTGGTGCCGAGACGTTTCAGACGTGGAAACGAGGTGTTTTGCACCTTCATGGGGGAACGGCCATGACACTTGGCAGAATGCCAGGTTACTGGGACTTATGTCTGTGGCCAAACAATGGTGGAGATTTTCAAGCGATTGAAAACCAAACAGCATCATAATAAAAGGAGGTATAATCTCCCCTGGAAACATACTAGTCACCGGGAGAAAGGGCACCCCATGCAGAGACAAAACATTTGTGACAAAGACTCAAATGCGTTGAAAGTATTTTTAAAAGTGCTGTAACTAGTGATATAAAATGTGAGCAGTGGCTTACAAGATACGAGTTTACATTTCACACGTGGATCAGAACTTCTAGCGTGTTTGTTTTTGATGAACCTAAGTTTTGCGTTGTACCCATGCTGCCTGGGGATATTCGTGTGCAACTTTACATCTAGTTTCCTAAGTGTGTCCATCGCAGTCAGTTGGCATTTTTCACTCAGGGAAACAACACGCCAGTAATTACGGTGACTCTTCAGTGAAACGGGAAACCGCAGTCCGTCGTCATTTTGCCCGTGGGAAGTCTGGGTCGGAGGACCAAGCGATCTTCAGAAGTTCATCTACCGCGAGCTAACACGGACTCAGGCCAGCCCTGCCGCTCTCCTCGGCCCAGGCTCCGAAGTGCACCTTCGTACGCACAGAGGAACACACACGTGGTAGAGCCATGTCTTGGCCAAAAAGACTCATGAGAGAGGTGACCACAGCACCTACCTGGGTGCACAAAGGCGCAGTGCAGGTGACACGTGAGAATGCTAGACACGTTTTACTGCCTTCGTCCAGACCAGGGATTTCCAACTGCTGTGCCGCGAGCATTTTAAAACATGCAACACTTGACTATTTAGTGAGGGGCTCTGACCTTTTTTCCCTTAGATTGCCAAATAAAAAAAACAACAGCAGCCAACACAACAGTAGCCATCCATGTTGTGTCCTGGCATGAATGAATCAAAATTATACCTGATTTTTTTTTTTTGTCAGATGCACCAAAAAAAAAAATTTGTTTTGGTATGCCACAGAGTTTTAGTAATTAGCGTACATGTGCCCAGAGATGAAAGGGGTTGAAAATCACTGTCCTAGACACATTCCGGGGGTCTGCCCATCCCCAGGCCCCTAATGCATCCCAGCCATCCATCACCCGTGGCTGCCTGCACCCCTCCACGCCCCAGTGGTCCGGCTGCCTGGGGCAACATTAACTCCCGCACCCGAGCCACCCACTCGGCCCCTCGGACTGCACCTCACTTTGCGGTGTGCACTCTCCCCCAGAAGCCCGAGGGCGGGTCGGGTAGGGGAAGGCCGGCTTCTGGAGTGAGTAGAATTGCACTTCAATGAAACATTTCTGTTTCCGGATCCCTGAGACTGTGGCGCTGAATTCCTTGTGCTTGTTTTGTAATCCCGAGTGGAACAGGGCCGCCTCATTGTTCACGTCACCTGCTTTGATTTTTAAAAGTTTTGATACCTGATAAAAAAGAATGAGTCACATGATATATTTTAATTGGGGGAAACCGAAACCACTTCAGCATGTTACTTAAACAATTCGACACAAGAAAGAAATGATAAGGGAAGGAAGATGAACATTTAAGGAGTTCCTTGTTATGCCATTCTTTTCTACTGAGATAATTAACAAGTAATATTATATTAGGTTCAGGTATACAACAAAATGATTTGACATTTGTTTGCACTGTGAAATGATGACTGCAGAAAGTCTGTTAACACCCATCACCACACCTAGTTACAGAATTGCCCTTGCCGTGATGAGAACTTTTAGGGTCTACTCTCAGCGACTTTCAAATACGCAACACAGTATCATTACCTACACTCACCACAGTGCACGTTGCATCCCTATGATAGACTAATCTTCTGGCTGGAGCTTTGCCCTTTTTAACCCCGGTAACCAATTCCTAAGAGATTTTTACCCGTAAACGTTTGTGGTTATTTACATTTGCTTTAATTTTTTCTCCAGTGCCCTGGTTAGTGTATGTAATTCATGAAAGGCATGTAAGAAACAGAAAAAATAGACGGATCTACAACAATATAATTTTATGAACACGATTTTTTCCATCGCTGGAAGGAACGGTTCTGTGCTGCCAGGGTTTGCACGTGGCAGTCTGCTAGCACACACACCACAGTTATGTGTTCATTGCAGGCACAAAATTAAAATGAGATTTATAACAGGAAAGAGTCATACATTTTCAAGTAACTACAACGATGGATGTTTCTGCATTCTTCAGACCTCTCCAGAGAGGCTCAGCTCTTCAGCTCAAATTTCACACAGGCTGCTGGTTCACACGCAACCCTGAAGCTCCCCTGCGGGGCCCAATGGGACCCCCACAGTAAAAAAGCTTTTAGCACAGCTGAGTGGGCAGTGGCCAGCCCTCACTGAACACCGGGTCCCCTTCACCATCCACCCCACCGGTTTCCACAAAAGCAGACCCAGTGCCGTGGGCATTGCCCAGCAGACACAGTCATTGTAGAGGCCATTGGATCCAAGGTTTTATTGACACGATCGTGCAGGAGCCTGAGGGGCGTCTTCAGGACAGAGCAGAACTGTGGAGCTGAGGTTTGCAGCTGAGGACCGCAGACCCCTTCAGCTGAAAGGAACCCAGTTCATGGGTGAACATTTTTAAAGTATACTTCTCAATATTTTTATGCCCTAGAAAGCAGGAGAAATAAAGATTGGATTATTCTAAAAGGAAGGAAGGAAGGGAAGGAAAGAAGGAGGGAGGGAGGGAGGGAGGGGCTCAGATGCACCAGACTGGCCTGGGGAGAGACGCTGATGACTGGCACCCGCAGTGTCTCTCCTGGGTGGGGGTGGGGCTTTATAGACAGGGCGTCTGTTGGAAGCACCCGCCTGGCAGGGAAGAGACCACTGACTTTGCTTTACAGCGGCAGGACCAGGGCTCAGAGAGGCGAAGTGACTTTCCCGAGCTGAGTGGGGTGCAGGGAATTGAGGTCCAACCAGTCAGCCTCCCAAGGCCGTAGGTTTCGAATGCAGGTAAGGAGTGGGGGTGCAAGGACACACCGTGTTCTCGTCCACTCTCCGGAATGGAATCCACTGCACCCCATTCCTGTAAAGCACTGGGCACAGGATAGAAGTATGACTAACTGTGGACTCCGAACTCCATGGCGTTTGACACCTGGTTTTAGTCCACTCAGGCCACTCTAACACCACAGACTAGGGGGCTGGCACACAACGGACATCTACCTCGCACAGTTCTGGAGGCTGGAAGTCGAGACCGGCTGCCCACAGATCTGGCGTCTGGCGAGGCCCATGGCCTCACACACAGGTGCTCGTGTTTTCCTGTTCACTTCACACAGCGAAAGGGCGAGGGAGCTCGGTGGGCTCTCGGACCCCGCTCAGCAGGGCTCCACCATTGCTCTGGCCGTCAGGAGGTCCACATAGGAATTTGGGGAGAATACAAACACTCAGACCACAGCGCCCCCTAAGGACTCATTATTCAAAATATTTTTTCTTTTCCACAAAAAACTATGTGGGCTTTTTTTTTTTTGAGAACCCATATCCTTCATCCATCTTTTCCTTTCTGACGAGCTGACATGGCACAGAGAGGAAAAAATACTAGTTTCTGCACCAAGTGCCCACATGGGAACTGAAGTGTCCGGTTAGAAGTGGGATTGTATTGCACAGAAATGATGCTCACTGTAATAAAACGGGCTCCTCTTCATCCTGGCCTGGAGGTTGCCTGGTGAGTGCTAGGCTTGCCCTGGTCCACGGGCCACCCCCATCACAGCGTCCCCAGAAACACCTAAGCACACAGTCAAGCGGGGTAACCAATAAGACCACTTGGCAAAAATACCCAGGATCCACACATCCTTAAACGTTTGTTTGGCTCACGGTGCGTGTTCTCATTTCTTGAGTTGTTTATCTGACTTGAGTGCCTGTGGCCGACCATGCAGAAGCCCTGTACACTCACTGAGGGAGAGCGGAAAAGACCCTCCCTTCATGCGTCCCATCAGCGAGGCCGCCCACCTCAGGGGACAGTGGGCAGTGGCAGAGTCTGGTTAGGGAAGCTGGAGTCACGGCCTTTGTTAACTAGTTAAGGGGGGGAAGGGGCAAATGACTTTTGACTGAATGATGGGCGGGTCTGTGGGTTCATTCCGCGAACTCTGGGTGCCGAGTGTGTACTTGGGACTCTTGAAACGGCAACCAGCGAGATGGAAGGGGTGTGGGGTGAATGTGTGGCCCCCTATTACTAAGGGTCCATCCCCTGAGTAGAGGAGTGAAGCATGAAAGATGAGGTGGCTTTCGTCACACTCTGGACATTGAAAAGAAGCAGAAATCGAGTCAAAATGGCTTTTTCGGTAGAGAAGAGCCAGATGGACCACGAGGGGCTCCCTCGGGGAAGCCTGTCGCCAGCACCACGACTGCGGTTCAGGGGAAGAGGGTCTTCAGCCACTGTCGCTAGCACTTTTATTTCACCCCAATGTCACCTGGGTCTAGGCAAGTGTCACAGGTGTGTTTACCCTGTCCGCAGACTCCGACACTCAAATTTGGTGTGGACGATGAGCTGACAGCCAGACCGCAGACACCGCTGGTTGTACCTGTTTGCAAGAGTACAGCTCACACTTGGGTGTGGGGGGCTTTGCTGGGGCCCAGCCTCGGCCGGCTTCATGCTTTGGGGGTCAGCAGAAGTGATTTGGTGCTGATGCTGCAGTCCAGCTTCTGCGGGAGACATTCCAGGGCCAAATGCCTTCCCTCGGCGCACCTGCCGGCTTCAGACGTTTCACCGACAATCTTGTCAGTACGGAACTAAAAGCGTCCACGAGTTTACGTTGAAAAATCTGATCGGATTACAGGTGTCATCACTTTTTATTGTTCTCATGAAATGGGAAGGGATAAAATGTAATAAAAATGAAAATATTTTCAAAAAGATTTCTTTGGATGTCACTCTGAAGAATACCCTCAGTTCCTAGTTACAGTTAGGTTGATAAACAGTGGAAATAAAAAGTCTATAGCTACGAAAATCTCTTTTTAACTGAATTTATATGGAACACTTAGGGTAGCTCTATTGGGCTATACTGGCCGAAAGCCAAGCCTCCTGCCTTGTCGGCTTGTGCAAAGGGTGGTCCCCTGTGCCCGGACCACCAGACCTATGAGGCTGCTGCCTCTGGGGGAGGGGCCGGATCAGTTGGAGAGGGGGGCTCTCAGGCTGCAGCGGCTTCTCTCTCCCCTCTAACCAAACCTTCCTGCATCAGACAAGCCCCCCAAAAGCTTGTTTCAAAGAGTCTCTTTGGTTTCCCTCCCAGCTGAAGGCTATGCTGGTCACGGGCTCACTGTGTCGACCTCACAGGGCTTCACCAATAGGAGTCCTTCATCCCAACCATGGAAATGAGAACGGAGTTTCCTGTGGGAGCCCAGGCCCCCCACCCCTCGGGGTTATGGGGCAAAATGACAAGAAGGTCCCCTCTCATCCACTTGTACGACCCAGTCATGACACTGGCCTCTCCTATCAGGGCCTCTGTTTTCCCAGGACGGCAGCGAAGGGCGCTGTCCCTCCGCTCGAACGTGCTGTGGAAGGTGAAGCAGTGTCGTTCAGCACGGCACCGACGGCCTCAGATTTTGGAGAGAATGCATCTGGAGGAAGCCCCCTCATAGGGGGTTCAGCCAACCCTGCACACACTTCCTCAGCTGACACAGCACCGACCGGCGCAAGAGCTAGAAGTCTACGTGTTTGATTCACTGTAAATCTGATTCTTTGAGTTTTGTAAAAAAGGAACGCAAAATGGGGAGAAAATTTAAATGACCTCTTGCTACCTTTCAAGCACCATCAAACCCCAGTTTGGCACAAAGGTGCTTGTGTGAAGGAAAGAAAAAACGGTCATTCTTCTCACTTGAGTCATTACAATCGCTCGATAATGACCGGGAGTCATCACCATCACGTGGCCTCGCTCTAGGACCTGGGCTTGGCTCCCACCTCCCTCCGGCGCTTGGGACTGAGGCGCAGCGTGGATTACCGGCAAAGGGGAGACGTGCTCATGCAGCTGCCTGGCTTTGCCGGCACACCTGGTGGATGGCCGGCCACACCAATCAAGGCAGGTAAGACACCGACTGAAGTTGGGTTCCCTGCCCCGCTGATCACCCCTCCTCCCAACCGGTGACCCTACTGTGGCCAATGTTGCTTCCCAAAACAGAAGCCACCTCTGGGACTATCCGGGATCTCCAGAAAACGGCGGGACTCTGCCCTCCTGTCAGCCTGCCCGTTCTGTCTCTTCCCACAGCACTTCCTTCCCAACGCTCATCATTAACCCCCTTGTACCCTTCCTTGTGTTCTGACGGCATTGCCCACCTTCTCCCGAGCCGATCGCCAACTCCTTATGGACAAAGAAGTCTGATGACTTTTCTCCCTCCCAGGCCCAGCTGTGGGCACGTGGGTGGACTCTCAGTAAATACAGGACAAGGACACAGGTGGATAACGGGTCAGACTGTGTCGTGTTGGTGATAAGGGCGACTGGACGCCAGAGAAGGCCCTGGACGCCCCCCGCCCCGACCTCGGTCTGTGTTGGCAGAACCTTGCCTGCCACTCTAACGCAATAGGGGGTGGTAGGTGCTTGGCTCGTCTTCGGAAGGTCCCAGGGGCTGTGGGAAGGGTAGGAGCAGCCCAGGTTACCTTGAGGTCCTCTGTCCCCTCCCCAAGCAATTGTCTCCCAAGGATCTGCGATCGTCTGCCATCTGTCACAGAGGGGCTGGCCAACTTCAAGGCCCCAGTCTCCCCCCTGCCTGCCTCCACTGTTCCCTCTTGAGTGGCACCTGCCCTGTGCTCCCTCCAGCCCACCTGCCTCTGCAGCCCCAGCCAATGACTCCAGCCCCCCCTGGCCCAACGCCTGTTAGCAGCCCCCTTCCCCCTTTGAAGCCCCAGAGGCTGACTCGGGCTGCAAGGCCCCGCGATCCATTCTTGCCACAGGCCCCTCACACCTGCGGTCCATCAGGGCAGCTGTCCCAGCCTTGCGTTCTCCTCCTCTCTCCTGCCTCACCGACTTTGCACATGTGACCTCTTCTGCTGCCTGAGTCCCACTCCCAGGGTGCCCAGTGCAGTCACCCTCAAACCCCGTCTTGCCCCCTCACCACAGGGCACTTCCTCCAGGAAGCCTTCTGGGTTTGGCCCATGAGTCACCTTCACTGCCCCCTGAGCTCCTCTTTGACCATGAAGCCCACTCTCCATCCCTCACCTCTGGGTGGGGGGTGGGGCCTGTTTGGATTTTGTACAGTCCTGAGCAGAGTGGCTTCTAAGTTTCTGGACGGTTAGGAACAAAGACCACAAACAAGCGAAGCAAAGAGGAATGTGTGACAGAGACCGTGTGTGGCTGGCAACGCTTAAGATGGCGCTTTTCAGAAAAAGCGTGCCGACCTCGGTAGAGACCCCCGCCTGGCACGTAGTAGGTGCTCAGCAAACACTTGCTTACGGGAAGGCTGCTTGTTGTTGGCCATGGCGAGGGCCACTGGCCAGGAGGAGGGCTCCATGGTCCTCACTAGCAGCCTGTGTGGGGAACCGTTCCAAGAGTGGGAAATGTGGCTCAGCCCCCACTCGGAAAAGCCAGTGGGGAGCAAGGTTGGTGGGCAGGACCCACGTCCATGCATAGGTTCTCCAGTGGGAATCAGGCCTGCATTGTACCTAGACTGCTATGAGACTTGCTCTTGCTAAAACTCCCTCACCCTGAATTGAGGCAGTAAATGTTTACTGAGTATCTTTAACTTCCTAAAATCTGTGCTAAACCACCCAAGTACGGAGGGTGAGCAGCTTCCCCCTTGAGCTGTAACATCCTTCTCTTTGAAGTAATTAGCAGTGTTCTGTCCTTTGTCGTCCTTAAAAGGTAATCACCTGTGGTGAACCTGTGCATGGTAAATGAGGATCGCCCTCGATGTAATGTGCTCAGAAAAACAATAAAAGCCTGTCCCGGCGGGGGGCGGGGGCCCTCTCTCGAACTTGGAGAGCGTCCACGCAGCCCCTTTTTCTCCACAGAATTTCTGTAGTCTGTGTGTATTTGCATATGGCGGCCACAACACAGGATCCCGTGGGCCGGGATCTGTGTCAAGCCTGGCCCAGATTAAACCTCAGATTCTGAGTGACAATTGTCCCTCACAGAAATGGAGTATATTTAAAGGGTGGAAGAAAGACATCTGTCTGATATGTTTGCACCCCAATCTGCCAGAGACATTTTAAAGGCAAGGGGCTGGGCCGCGCGCACCTCCCTCCAGCAAGTGCCCCGGTGCAGCCACAGTATAGAAGGACAGAAGGCCAGACTGAGGACAGGGAGAAAGGCCTGGTGTGTCTACTTCCAGTTTCCCCCGCTGCTCATGGGCACTGTTGATGAGCCGCCGCTCTGCGCCCGGTAATAAACATGATTTTCATACCGTGTTTCTAAAAGCTGTTTCACCAACTTTCAAGCTCACACAGCCTTTGAGAAATTAAAGCAGGCTCTGTAGTAAAACTCTTTGACATTTCCAAGAGCCATTCCTTCCGTGCGTTGAATGTCAAGGTACACGGGAGAATCTCTAATTAATGATAAAGAACAAGGGGCCGTCAAGTTGATTCTGACTCAGCCAGATAAACAGCTTTCGGGCGCAGCCCACTGAGCAGTAAACAGCCTGGCCCCTGGTCCGTTTTCTCTTGCAGAGAGAGACAGGTTTGGGCACAGCCCACTAACAAACACGACAAATGCATGTCCTTGAGCTTGTTTTCCAAGCCATTTGCCTGTTTCCTCATGGCCCCTACTTTTGTTTAAACAAAAATCTGCACGAGGATGTAAGGGTATTATATCCAAGCAACTACTCCAGGCAGCAGGCACGGACAGAGGCTCAGGGGCTAGAAGGAAGGTGGCACATTTCAGTGATGTGACAGCTCCTAGAGGCACAAGGGCCCAGCACAGGGCCCAGCACGGGGCGGTCAGCGGTGAGGCTGGGAGGCCGAGCAGGGGCTGGGTCATTGGGGCCGTTGAGACTCAACGTCCGGGGCAGACCAGCCAAGGGGTGGACACCATGGTGCCAAGAGGGTCTGGCTGAGGCGGAGGGGTTACGGGGACATGGCAGGGCCCACTTGCTTCTGGAGGTGATCATGGTGGGTGGAAAGGTCGTGGTGCTGACTTCGCACACTGGCTCTGTTTTACCCCCCAGATGACTTGGGGGAAATCATTCAAAGCACCAGCTCCCGGGCTTGCTCTTTCCCCACGGCGGAGACATGCCATCTCCCACGGCTTCTGTGAGGACAGAAAGAAGGATGACACCCAGGTGCCCAGAACAACATCTGGCACAGGTAGGGGTGCAATACACGTTAATTACCTGTGCATCAGGCCCAGGCCACGTCTAAAAGTGTGTTTGTAATAATAACTGGAACATACGATGTACCAGACTTAAAAAAAATATTTTATTTATTTTCAGACAGAAGGGAAAGGAGGGAGAAAGAGAGGGAGAGAAACATCAATGTGTGGTTGCCTCTCGCCCGCCCCCTACTGGGGACCTGGCCCGCCACCCAGGCAGGTGCCCTGACTGGGAATTGAACCAGTGACCCTGTGGTTAGCAGGCTGGCGCTCAATCCACTAAGCCACACCAGCTAGAACCAATGTGACAGACTTTATTGTGACTTTTTAAAAAATTAATTCATGATGCCCTGGCTGTGTGCTTCAGGGCCACCCGTCAGGCTGGCTGGACAGGTGGGAGGGACTCCCTGAGAGCCACTAATGACACCGTGGAGTATGAGAACTGTAGCCCCGCTGGGAACCCAAACCACAGCTCTGTCTTTTCCATAAATGGCCCGTCCCCAAACCATGCCCAGCAGCTTCCTGCTGACTTTAAAGTAACCCAACAAGAAAGCTGTGAGGAGTCTGGGCGGCTCCATGTTTGTGAAATTTCCTGCTGCTTTGATCAGGAAAAGAGAACACATTTGGAGAGTTTTGCTTTTGCATCCAAAAAATTCATGCTATTATTTACCATCAAATGCACACGGATATGCGAGCAACCCTTCTTAACCATCGTCAGTTTGATTCAGCTGCACAGAATCAAGACCTTTTAGATAGTTTGAGGCAAACATTTCTAATGATTATTCTATTTTTTTAAATCTTAGGATCAGAGATGTAAATGTAAAAATAAATAAACAAATAAAACCTGACAACTACTATAAGAACACATGAGTGAAAGCTTAAAATGGGGGTAGAAAGGGGTATATTCAGCTTGTGTGTTGCCCTTTTGCCCTTTTCTCTTTGTCTTTCAACTGCCTGAAATCCAGTCGTGAGGGCTGGAGCTCCAGGAGACATTTTGAGGGCATGAGGACGAGGGAAACCCCTGAGAATAGCAGAGCAGAAAGGTGGGAGGCACTGGACCCCAGATGTTTCATGGCCGCCTCCCAACTGCTTTCACATCAGAGAAAACGTCAGCCTCTATTTAGTCTGACGGAGTGTGCAAACTCTCAGCTCATCTTCAACGTGACTTTCCCAGGAAAATTAGCCCAAGTCCGAAACAAGGGAGGAAGAAGTAAAGTTCTTATAGACAGGGAAGTGGGGGCAGGGAGCGGTGATGAAGGCACGCTCCTTCCGTGCCCAAGCTCAGCTTCACCCCTCTGCGATGCCGGGTCGAAGGGGAAGGCCAGTTCCAGCCTCCACTGCATCATCGAGAATGTGCAGATGAGCTGGACAACACCCACCTTCCTTCCTGTCTTCCTCCCTCCCTTCCTTCCTTACCTCCTTCCTCCCTCCCTCCCTCCCTCCCTCCCTTCCTTCCTTCCTTCCTTCCTTCCTCCCTTCCTCCCTCCCGCCTACCCTTCCTTCCCTCCTTCCTTCCTCCCTCCCTTCTACCCTCCCTCCCTCCCTTTCTCCCTTCTTTCCTTCCTGTCTTCCTCCCTCAAGTGTTCGCGGAGTGTCTGTCACACAGAGTCAGCACTGCGTGCTGCCTAGGGATTCGGTGACGAGCAGGACATGCAGTCTCTGCTGCCCTGTCACCCAGGCTTGGGCCCTAACTTGTGCTGGCACAGGGCGGATGGTGAAGTCATTGTTTATGCTCAGCCTGGAGAGATCGCAGAGCGTTGGATGCAGGGTTGTGGGAAGGGAGGAAGGGAGACCCAGAGGGGCTAGGGGAGGGAGGTCTTTCTCATCTCCCAGGAAAACGCACACACACGCCCCCTCTGGGCTTGGTCAGCCCAGTGGTGCTGCCAGGCCCCATCACCTGGGTCCTTGGTTTGTGCCTGGACTAGCCATTTGCATACAACCAGAGCATACTTGTGTTGCTCCCCGACCTCCCGAACCCAGTATTTATCTACAAAGCAACGACTGTTTACTGATACTTTTCATCTGAAACTTGATGCCCATAGGCACTTATGCCAAAAGTGGGGTGTCCCCTTGTCTTTGAAGGACTCCAGCTTTCGTTTCTCAAAGTCAGATACTGGCTTTCTGCTCTGTCCCAGCCTTTTTTAGGGCTCCTGGGGGACAAGCTAGAGAAGTTGCTTGCTGTCATGGAGAAAGTGGCCCGGTGTCTCTGTAAGTTAAGGATATTGGACCTCCATTTTCCTGAGAGCATTTCCGTACTTTGTGGCCACCATTTACCCTTCCTCAAAACTTCAGGCCCAGTCAACAGTGTGGGAGGGGACCGCAGGTGAAAGAATGTTCGTCATCCGCACCCTGGCCTGAGAAAATGTCAGGACAGGGGGACAACTACTTGTGTGTCCAGCTGGAAGAAAAAGGGCTGAAGCGGCAACAATGTGGCCGCTCCCTCCAAGACCTGACAGCCACATGCTCGTCTTATGACTTGAAAGTTACAGATAGCACCCAGAAAGGGGCCTTCG
Organism: Desmodus rotundus; assembly: GCF_022682495.2. Taxonomy (NCBI): domain Eukaryota; kingdom Metazoa; phylum Chordata; class Mammalia; order Chiroptera; family Phyllostomidae; genus Desmodus; species Desmodus rotundus. The sequence goes on along the minus strand of NC_071390.1, from coordinate 2,985,125 downwards.
TTATGTTGGTGAAATTGTGAGTCAGGATGGTGAGGGAGGGGAACACGTGACGCGTGAGAATGGGGTCGGCTGAGCCCCACGCCGCTTCGGCAGGAGCCGAGCCTTCGTTGGTGTGACTCTCTCTGACCATAACTGGAGCTGGTGGGGCTTTGCCTCTGCGTCTGGGAGAGAAGGAGGTGCCAGAAGACTAATTGGTCTAACAACGTCTTCTCCCGTCTGGTGCAGAACTTTACGTCATTTTGACAGTTATTCCCCTTTGTCGAAACTGTGTCTCCCCACGCGCCAAAGCCCCCGACCTGGCCACTATGTGAAACACAATGCAATGACGGTCTGCCTCAGCTGAGCAAGGGGGCCAGGGGACCGGGGTGCGGCCCAGGCTCTGCCATCCTCTGGCTGTGGGACTACAACCAAACTTGACTTCTCTGGCTCTTATTATGAAACTAAGACAACTGGAAAATATTATCTGTTGTTTCCTTTCATCTATGCAAAATATCACCTGGTTGATAAAATCAATCATCAATGAGTTAAGAGGCATCCGTGAGTTATGGCACCCAAGGGGGTCTCCTTGAAAGACAGAGCTATGAAGAAATGGAACAAACAGGGGGGTTGTGGGCCCCTTGCAGGGAGGGGGGAAGGTCCTCCTCCAGGAGCAGAGCAGGGCCTTCCCACTGACAGAGCCCAAGGCCACACCTGCTCCCCCCACCAGTGGAGTGGAGAAGCCTCCTGCGGGCAGGCCCAGGAGGCCACGCCCTCCACCTGCCAGGCACCCATTCTTCGGACCCATGGCCGTTTGCCTGTCGGGTTGCTCGGTGTCCTTCAGTAACAGCCCAGACCCGACGTGGCTCCTGGAGAGCTAGGGGCTTGGGTCAGACAGGCTTCTGTTGGTCTAAAACAACAGCTTTTAGATGTTTTTGTTATTTCAGTGCCCCCCTGCCCTGTGGATGAAAGAGCACCCGGGGGCACTTTCCCAGAGCCTTTCCCGGCAGGGCTAGGAGCCCACACTCAGGGGAGGATGGGCAGGCACACTGGCCGGGACAGAGCCCCCTGGCCGGAGCACAAGGCACCTGCACAGAGTGTTGTCCAGGCGAAGAGCAGGTTCCCAGGGGGCGACTGGGGCCTTAAATACTCCCTTACTGCCCAGGACAGGAAGGGCCCGGGCCGGAGGGGGAATCCACCACTCACTGGGTGTTCTCGCCACTCACGTGGCGCAAGCCCTCCTCTGTCTCAGCTTCTGCCTGCCTGGCACAGGTCAGCCGCAGGGTGGACGTGCCCGTGAGGTGGCACCTCACAGGGACACAATCTCTTGGAGCAGTTACAGCCACGGCCCTCCAGCAGCAGCCACCTGTGCGCCATTCAGACCAGCTCTAAGGTACAGGCTGCCCCCGACTCGAGAGCAGAGCTTTCCAGGGACACGTTTTGGAAGCTGGAATGGCAGAAAGCGAACACGCAGTTCCCTCAGGACACACGTCACTAACAACAGCACGAAGTCAGCGAAGACAAAGCCTAGGGGTGCGGACTCGGGTCACAGCCCTGGGGGTGTGGACTCGGGTCACAGCTCTGGGGGTGCGGACTTGGGTCACAGCTCTGGGGCCTGATGCTGAGCTGCGAGGAGTGTGGTTCCCAGGGAGGAGCCAGGGCGGTAGGGGGTCCGCTCTCGCTGCTGGGGTGCCAGCTGCCTCTCCGAAGGCTCGCGGCACTGCCAACACTGACGGCTAGTTTCACCTAGTTTCACCGAAGGGAAGTCCTCTGGGAATTTCTTTCAGATAGCAGAAACAGGTACTCACATAGTTCTTTGTAAAAGTACGTGGCTGGCATCATGTGACTTTTCAAAGAGCGGGGAAAACCTGTAATCTCTTTCTGATTCTCAGGTGCTTGGGTGGCATCTCAGACGCAGTGGCTTATGGAGACATCACCAAGTTCATGGCAGGGACAGAGGGGCCGCGCCCAGGAGGTGCCGCCAGGGCTGTCCCCGGTCTTCTGTAGAGTGGGGTGCAGGAAACTTCGCGCACTTTTCCTCTGCCCACCCCGACCCCCCACCCACGCCCTCCCTCCACCTCGGCTGGCCTCCCCTCTTGTCCTCGATAGCTTTTCTCTGGAAGTTAAATGATAAGTGAATTTTATATCACTCATGAAACGGCGTCCAGTGAAGTCTCAGTTCACAAAAAAAACAAAGAGTAAACCCCGAAACCTCGTATGTTCAGAGAATAGCTTTGATTTTTTAACTCTGGGTTTCCGTCAGACAATTTGACATTCTGTGAGAGCTGCTCCTGCACAGGGTTATAATAAAACTGTCCTCGAGACATTTTATGCCTTATGATGATGTCCTGCATTAATGGTAGAAAAAGCACAGACATTGCAGCCAGTCCTTCCTGGGTTCAGATCCATCCCAGTTCACAACTTACTGGGTGGCCTTGGGGACATTCCGAGCCCTCTGGGAGCCTCAGAATGCTCATTTACCTATTTAAGTCCCTAGCATGGTGCCTGGCATGTAATAAATCCTCAAAGTGGAAGTTCCTTCTCTCTCTTTATCCATTCCTAGGTAGGGAAGCAACTGTCCTGGAGGTTAAGTAAATTGCCCAATCCATACTGCATAGCAATTACTGTGGCTTATTAATGTTATTATTATCGTTTCCATGATTATACTTAACATTCACTGAGCACGTCTTTCTCCCTGCCATTACAACCCATTCTTCTCTGTGTACACCAGGGAAATATGCAGAGGGCTGAACACCATCCAGAACTTCAAAGCCATTTGTAATTAGGTTTCAAAAATGTGAGCAAGCCACTAAAAGACAAATAGATACATTGGACATCATGAAAACTAAAGACTTGTGCTTCGAAGGACATCGTTAAAGGGTGGAAAAATGACCTGCGGAATGAGAGGACAATTTTGCAAACTGTACTATCTGATCAAGGCCTTGTATCTCGATTCTATAAAGAACACTCGTGGCTCAATAATCAAAGGACAACCGGATGAAAAATAGGCAAAGGACCTGAATAGACAATTCTCCAAACAAGACACACACCTAGCCAGTAAGCGCACAAAAAGAAGGTCAACACCATTAGCTCTCAGGGAAATGTGGTAAATCAAAACCACAATGAGGTCCCACTAGGGCAGTGACAATTTAAGAAGACAAATAATCACAAGTATTAGGAAGAGTGGGGGGAAACAGAACCTTGTACACTGGTCCTGGGGATGTAAACTGCAGTGCTCACTTGGAAAGGATCTGACAGTTTCTCAAACGGTTCAACAGAGAGTTACTACGTGATCCAGCTGTTCTATCCTGGCTGCACACCCAAGAGAAGTCGAAACATATTCACACCAAAAAATGTTTGTAGCAGCGTTATTCGTAACAGCCAAGAGGTGGAGACGACCATGACCTGGCTAGTGGGTAAGTACATGCGGCCTGGTCACACAACAGGATGTTATTGGGCCACAGGAAGGAAGGAGCGCTGACACCCGCGCGCTGCATCAGAGGTGAGCCTCGACGACGTGATGCTGAGTGAAAAAGCCAGTCACAAGAACCCACATATGTGCACGGAATGTGGTTCTATTTACGTGACATGTCTAGAATGGGTAAAGCATAGAGAAGGAAAGAAGATTAGAAGTTGCCTAGGGCCGGGGTTGGGAGGAAGTGGGGAGAGACTAATGGGTACAGGGGGTTCCTTTTGCGGGGGCGAAATGTCCTAAAATCGACTGTGGTGACTGTCACGCAGCTTTATGAAGTGACTACAAACCACTGAACTGCATGATTTACATGGGTGAATGGAATGATGTGTGAATTGTATCTCAATCAAACTATTTAAAAAATAAGCAAGTAGTATAAGTTGGGGTTTTTTTGAGAAGCTGAACTCATAATGTTGAGGCAGTGCATTCATGCACTCCTCCGAACCCCGAAACACCGTGGACCAGGGAACTGTCCATGAGCCATGGTGCTGAAGGCAGCCTCATTGGAGCACTCGGAGCAACCCCAGGCACCCAGGAGTCCCTCTGCATTGGGCCAGTCCAGCCAGGAATGCCTTCCAGCCGCATCCCCGTCTGGCAAACTCCGGGGTTTCTTGTAAGGCATGGTTTAGGGGCTGCCTCCTCTGGAGCCTCATCCAGCCCTTCTGGTGGAGTGAGCCACTTGTCTGTTGCTCTGCTCTGATGGGTCACACGGAATTGCCATTAGGTGAATACCTATCCCCCCTGCCCCTGCCAGTTAGGCTTCCAGCTCCTTGAAGGTCGGAATTGAAGCACATTCGTCTGAGGGTCCACAACACCTGGCAATGCCCAAAACACTGAATGGGAAGGCCGAGGAGGTCCCTGAGCACGCAGCATGTGCCAGACACAATGTGCTCACACGCACTGCAGTATTTAGTACCCCAGAGAGCCTGCGGGAGTTAAAGTTACAAACCCCGCTTCTCCGATAAGGAAACAGAGGCTCAGAGAGGTCGGTAACCACCTCAAAGTCACAAAAGAAATAGCAGAACCTGTATGGAGATCAGGCCACATCACGCTGAAGACCGCAGCCTCTGAGGAATGAATGATTGAGCATCTGCGACCCGTTTCTTTAAAAACTTTCTCTTTCTCCTTCTAGTGGCTCCTGCTTTCCCTCTGCTCCCTGCATCCCCCAGCAGAGGCTTTGGGCCTTTGTGTGGGTCCTGGCTTTTTCTGGAGGTCAACTTCATCCAAGAGGTGTGACAAATGGCCCCTTGCCTTCTCTGCCCCGATTCATGCCTCTGCAGTGGAGAATGTCCTGGCCTGCTCAGCTAGCCTTCATATGGGGTTTTCAGGCACCATTGTTTTGTTTTGTTTTTGCAAAAGTCCCACGTTCGAGCATTCCCGATTTTAGTATGCACGCCCTGTGTGAGATCTTTGTCTGAGAGTCTGTAAGTGCAACATCAGACTGAAATCTCCCCTGGATAATAACCCTCCAGACGCTTTGAGAAATGGTTCAGGAGGAGCCAAGGTGATGCTGCAGAGAGGTGCCAGAGCATCTGGTTGCCATGGTAACCGCGGTGGAGCTTCTGACACAGACTGCAGCCTGGTAAACACCAATATGCTGTCTCATTTCCAGCGAAAAACAAGAAAGTGTTCCTGCCTCCACCCCACGCGCCGGGCGTGGGGAATTCTGATGGGGCAAAGAGGAGGGCCAGTGTGGTTTCATCTCTTCCTGAGAGTGCTTCTCTGCGCACTGAAGGGTTAGGCCCTGCGCCAGCTGGCTTTCCCTTCAGTGACACTGGAGTTGGAGTTTCTATCGGCATCCTTTCTTCCAACCCTATGTGCACAGTTCCTGGGACAAAGAACAGCTTGACCCACCATCGCTTAGCTGGGACATAGTTCTTGTAATTGAACGGAGAACCGGTTTCCTTTCCAAATCTGTTTAAAAGATACGAAGCAGCCCGAGTGATTTACAGTAAATAGCATTTTGATGCTGGCCCGAATAACGTCAAGACACCTGCCTTCGCTGACATTCTAGACAGCTGGGGCGGCTCTCCTCACTGTTGACTGTCAATACGGTGGCCAAGAACACGGAGTGCCTCCAAGGTCAGAGTCGTGGCCTCAGCTGCCACCAGTCTGGGGTTGTGCTCAGCCCACCGGCTGCGTTTAAACAAACAAAAAAAATTTTTTTCTTTATTCTAGAAATGCCCATGGCTTTCCTGCCCAGAGACTTGGGGAACAAACCCAGAAGTGGCCTGGGACAGGGGAGGGACAAGCTGCAGGTGATCGCACCTGTTGCTGCTCTGCGGCTTTTCTGAGCACTGGGGATCCATTTACTCTGGAGTCTAGCAAATGGGAAGGATGTGCAGAAACCAATGTCCCACCCAAGCCTTGGACCTGAGTAGGGCCCGCAGAGGCTCCGTCTTGAACTCCCAGGGAGACCTTCTGCCATCTGTCTCTGTGAGGACATCTGCTTGTCACCGGCCACCTAGACCCCCTTGGCCTGACTCACCTTTCCTTCTGCAAACATCTAAGCGGGGCTTTGGAGCCTTTTTTTTTTTTTTTTTTACCTCCAACCCTACTTACCTCCCAGCCACCACAGGCTACTGGATCTCCAGAACCGTCCTGTCTGGAGGGGTGGGGGGCAGGCCCACTGCATCACCCCACACATTGTTTGGACACTGTACATTGTTTGAGCTTGGTGACAATGTTGCTCTAGAAAAGCTTGTTTCCCCTGCTGGTCAGGGACACCGCCTCCTCTCTTTAGTTGAACCATAAGCAATGATGCCATGCTCTGCCCTCGGTAAACCCTCTGGAGCTGACTGACTTTGGGGTCCCTGTGCTGCTACTTCTGTGTAGCCTCCTGCGCCTGTGTTTGAATGTCACCTCCCCCCTCCGCATGGCTTCCCATGGAGCAGCCCTCTGGGTTTGAGCCAGTGTCGTGGGTTGTTCTTCCTGTGTGTGCTTTTCCATGGAACCTGAGTTTTTAATAAGATCCGTGTGTTTTAATCATAGCCACCAAACCTGCACTCTAGGAATAGTGTGAACGAGCCTCGGTGTCCATGAAAGCATGTTCCTTGCAGGTAGAGGTACTCTAAGGGGTTGGCTCGCAGCATGCCGTGGCTTCCCCAGGAAGGAATTGGCATGTAGGTGCATCTCTGCTGTGGTCTCCTCACACAAGCTGACATCACAGGGAAAGGGAGGAGGCCGGGGTAGAGGGGCAGGGAACATGGGTCTCCACACCTACCTGTCCCCAGTCCAGACATCCCCATGGGAAGAATGCCCATCGAGGTCTGTCTGTCTCTTACTGCAGCTGCACCCAAGATGATTCAAACAGCTCCGTCATTTTACAGAGAAAGGTGACCGCCACCGCACGCTGCCTTTCGCACGTGCCTGAAATCACCGCAGCGATGGGTGCTGTCCAGGCCCGCAAAGCCGAGACAGCCACCAGCTCCCTGTTAGTTCTGTCCACCAATGACATGCCCGCAATGGCGCAGAGACCCGGGCAGGCGCTGGCCCAGCAGACCTCCCCTGACGGGTGCCGGATCAGCTCTGATCCTGACGTGGAGCCCATCCCACTGTTATACTGCCCACCGCCCCGGCCACTAACAAGGAGCCGGACGCCTGGTTTGCCTGCGGAAGGACTGGTGTGCGAACAATGAGTTTGGAGAAGAAAGCTGAAACCCGCCCAGTTCCAGAGCAGCCCACGCTCCTGATGCTCTGGTGGAGGGTGGGAGGCTGTGGATCTAGTAAGGAGGGGCGTGTCTGGACCTCATGCTGAGCTCAGGGCAGAGCTCTCAGTTCATGATTCTGACTGACATGCAGGTTAAAACCATCTTCACCGCTGGGAGTCGGGGTTTGTGGAGGTCAACAGTCTGTTGCAGGCGGGTGAAGGGAACCAGGTTCTTGGTGATCGCGGACAAAGAATTGAACCGAACACAGAGAGTTTATAGCAGAAAGAGAGAGAGAGCAGGTTGATTAAGCGATAGTACACTCCACAGAACATGGGAGCAGGCCACCTCCGAGCAGAGACTGACCTCAGGGGCTGAGGGGGTCTGTTCTCATAGGGCGGCTGTTTCCTGGCTAGTTTCGGCCGGCTTTTATTGCGCATGTACAAGTAGTTACATTACTTTACAGCTACCACGCATGTGGTCTCCCACGATCTTCCTTGACTGGCCACCAGGGAAGGGGGTCCCGCAATGCTGATTTATTATGATGCTATTATCATGGAGCAGGGGTCCTGTGGCGTCTTCTGCACAGGTGTGGCCGGAGTCACCATGACTCAGCGCTTTTCCAGACAGCAGGAACAACCGGTCTTAGAACAGGGTCTCTGCTCTGTATCGATGCCCTTCATCTTAGCCCCGGGGCACCTCCGGAGTGTCCTCCTTCCTGACTATCTCCTGCCTCAGCTTCAGCTCCCCAAAGTGCAGTAGGGTGTGCAGGCCCTTCCCCACTTATAAGTTCCCACCCGCCCGCAATTTCACCTCCTCTAAATGCCCCCCGGGCCCCAAGCCCAAGTGACTGGTGCCTCTCTCCTCTGCACCCGACAGGACCGTGTGTTCCCTCGGCAATCGCAGTCATCAAGCTGAGCTGCCACCATGGATTCACCGTCTGGCTCCCCCCACCAGGCTGCAAGCCCACGGGAGGTGAGGACTGTGACTGGTCTGGCACCTTCTGTACCATCTGCGGTGGCACCCGACATGGGAGTGGGCTCAACAGACAATGGAACCAACTTGACGTGCGAAGCTGAACATTCCCGTTAATGTTATCACCTTATGAGCTCCTTGTACAAGGAAGGGGTGCTCTCTTTTGACCCCTGAGTTCCCTGGATGGGTGGACGGAAGCACATCGCTCTTACTTTGCTCAGAGGTATAGTGACAGCCCCCCGGTTGCATGGACTTGCCTGATAGAACTTGGCGACGCACCATTCTGTGGGACAGGTTTCCGGTGGAAACCCCAATTACTTACACATGTCAAATTCTGTGTCTGCTCTTCCCAGAGCAGATGGAAAGGAAGCCTTGCTACTGATGTGCATTCTGAAACCACGAGGAGAAACGCCAGCCAGTGGGGTGTCACTGTGTGCGTCAGGAACCGACACCAGCTGGTGTGCAGGCACAGCACAAGTGTGTGGGACCTTCCACAGTCGTTCACCCACCACATGCAGATGCGTGCCAGGAGTCGGTATCACGTGTGCACAGGGGGAATGCGCAGTGCCTTCTCCGAAAGGTAAGTCAGGTGGCCTAACAGCCCCTGGGATTCACCCCCACAGGTAACCGGACCTGATAATTCCCTGCGAGGCTCCAGCCACTTCCGGTCAAGATCAAGGGCCACAGGTCGAGGTCCAATCATGACGACCATCAGAGGTCACTCCATAAGCAGCCTGCACACCAGAGAGTGGGGACAGGTGGACCCTGTGAATTCTCAGGGAGAGCTCATTAGACACAGGTGTCCCTGTGTGAAACACAGTGTCCCGATCCCGTGGCTGAGAGGAGACCACGCGTGGGTGTGTTCACATCTCAGGGGTCATTCTCGCTACAAGGACAGTGAGTACGTGGGGCAGCAGGGTTTGTGAGGCCACCTGCCCATCTGGTCTTTCACTGGTTGTAGGCCCCAGGCCCGCATCTGGTCCGTCCACCGTTCCAGTGCCCCCAGCTCTGGCAAGAGGAACCTTGCTGTGGCCATGGAGACGGGTCATTGACAGTCACATGTCACCTTCTCAGGGGGGCTCCCCGCTCTCCTGAACCCCGTGTCTGCTTAGTTTTCTCCACTGCATCGTTTCCACACACAGGTCGTTTGCTTGCTCCCGCCGTAACACAGGGCTGGTGGAGGCGTGTCTGTTGTCTGCACCGGGCTGCTTTCTGGCACACAGTATGGGTTGTTCATAAATGCTGGCTAAATGGATGAATTCCCCTCTGCTTTGAAAACCCCTCTATTGTCTCAGGAGCAAATGATGAGGGAAAACGACTTTTTTTTTTTACATCCATGGTATCTATTACCGAGAAAAAACTCAAGGGGTTAAATTAGGGAGCAAATGGTGCTATATGGCAATTATTTCCCAAACAGTCTGGGAAAATCTGGACTAGTCCGTACACAGGAGACACAAAGGCGTAAAGTAAGTTAGTATGTGACTGGACCACGACAAGCGGTGGGAAGCTGGGTCCCTTTCTGTCCGGTCGGTTTCGGGGAGAGTCGATGGGTAAAACTGATCCTGGCCCTACCCAGGCACACCCAGGTCTCATGTCCCATGGTCTGCCCCTTCCCGACGCTGCTTCCACCTGCCCGCACTCTGATCCCCGGCCCGCACAGCAAAGAGAAGGCGAGAAAGCAGAAAAAGTGAGCTCTTGCTCCTCCCACGATCCATGTTAATGACCGTGAAGCCCACAGCGTAACTCCTTTAATACTCTCTGCACAGCAGGCACCTTGCAGCGGGGACTGGACGTCTCTGAAAGGTGCAGCCACAGCCTCCCGCCGTCAGCCTGCCGTGAAATGTGTGGTGAAGCCCCAGGCCCGACTCCCCCTCCGCCCCAGGCCTCTGCTCTGGGGTGTCTTTGGCCCCACATGCAACGGCGACTCCGTGGAAGCAGGCCTGCTGTTGGAAACAACCTGGTCTCAACAGTCCTCAGACTTCCCTCTGCGGGAAACTGAGAGCAGGGAGACAGAAGGTCAACACGGTGTTATTTATTTAACAAAGTCACAGTGGGCAGCAGTAGGAGAGACGACCAACGGTTGTGTTGGGGACAGTCCACCCCGTGGGAGAGACTAGCGAGGGGGTGGCCGTTCTGAGTCTTCACTGTGAATTCACAAACTTGGTCAGGAGCTCCAGGGGAAACGCGTCTTCTCCGGAAGTTGGTCTGGTGTCCCCAGTACATAAGGACACAGAAGGCTTAGCTCTCGCGAGCTGCTCCAAGCAAGTGGCGCCCTCAGCTGCCAGGGGGCCACAGCGCTGTCGATGTCACGGGTTCTGAGCACTTTGCCCCTGGCACTTGGCTTGCTCACAGGGGACCCGGGGAGTCTCTACAGGTAGGTCATTTGGTGTTGCGGGCACTCCTTGTCACCCCCATTTCAGACTTGCTCTGGCCCCCTGTACCTCCTACAGAATCTGCAGCGTCAGGGACTCCGTATGCACACCTGTGATGCAGGGTATGCAGCAACGGCAGGCTCCTCGGGGGTGGGATTCAAGTGTACGTCTTTTGTTCATGTATCTCTTCAGAAAACGCCGAGTGTCTACCCTGGGCTGGAGCTCTGTGACCTGTTGGTGTCTTTGCATCGAAGTAATCTCCCTCTGATCTTGATTGGCCAGGACCCTAATTTTCCCGGTACTCCTGGTCACATACTCTTTTTAACAATTTTACTTATTTACCCTCTTTTTCTAAGCCAGAGGCTAGATGGGGCCATGAAAAATATGCAAGGCATAAAAACTAGATCAAAAACACCCATTTGAGCCCTGGCTGGTGTGGCTCAGTGGATTGAGCACCAGCCTATAAAACAAAGGGTCACTGGTTTGATTCCCAGTCAAGGCACCTGCCTGGGTTGCAGGCCAGGTCTCCAGTAGGGGGCGAGCGAGAGGCAACCACACATTGATGTTTCTCTCTCTCCCTTTCTCCCTCCCTTCCCCTCTCTCTAAAAATAGATTTCTTAAATAAGAACACCAGTTTATAAAAAACAAAACACCTGTTCGATTGTACACAGAGTCTACCTGGTATCTCAGACACACGAGACCCTGTTAGGGACAAACTCACATGAGAGGTCTTAACTTGTGGCCATTGGTAACCTGGTGCCTGTGGAGGGTAAAGGAGTTGAAGGGACCCGGGGAGTCACGGGGAGTGGGCCCACGCGCAGGGGGACGGCCGTGCTGGGTGTTGACTTGTGTCACGAGAGGCAGCTGACACCGGATCGGTGAAAGAAGTGGGCCCTCCTGTTAGACTCTCGGGTCTGGCTGTGGGCTCTCCTGCTCAAACGCTGCACAATCTCGGGCAGACGGCGTAACTTCGATTTTTCCAACTCTGGAACCAAAATGAGATAACGCAGGGAGAGAGCGCAGCTCAGAGAAGTAGCCAGAAGAAGTGTTTGGTACATCTGACGCTTTGTGCTGTATTTGGGGCTGGAAGCGGGATGGCTGTTCTCCTATGTGACTTCACAAGCAAACTGCTCTGACCCTTCCTGAGCTGGAGTGTCTTTCTCTTTCCCTCTGCCAGGCCGACCTCCACACACCTGGAGCCCCGCTCGGCTCTCACCCCTCCTCTGACCTCACGTGTGTTGGAGTCACAGCTCAGCAAAGTGGACGCGGCTGGTCCACTCTCGGTGCACTCAGACCCTGCAGAGTCTGGCTGAGGTCACGCAGCAGCCGCCCGCAGGGGTCACGAGCCCTGCTGTCTGTCCACGAGCAAGGTGTGGGTAAGGAAGCCCCTAAGGGACAGGCTGGTGTCCAGGGTCCCCCCCTCTAGCTCAGCCCACCCATCCCAGAGGGATGAGTCCGAGTGGCCGAATGCATGGCCACACGGGGCATCCAGGTGTCGCTGGGCAATGTGGTGTTACCTGTCTGGGTGCGCAGCATCGCCGATTTACGGCTGTACATTCCAGAGACCAGCTCCCCCACCTCTCCGACTGCCATGTGTCACTGTGGCGTCTCTCCCAACACAGTGGAAATTTACAGCCCGGGACAATCAGTTCTGTTATTCTCTCAGATACAAAATACTTGGCGTCATCGCAAAGGAAAGTGTGACCTCTGCTGGAAGATTCTTGGGGCTGACCGTCACCAGGAAGGGAGGGAGGAAGGAGGGTGGATGAGAGGGAGGGAGGGAGGAAAAGGGCCACAGAGCCCTTCACAATGCTGCTGACCTGCCTCCCAGAAGTCAGACCACACCTCGGTCAACCCCGGGAAGCAAAGCTTCATAGCCAATCTTAACCATTCTCTACTAACCACATTTAAACCTTTTTTTAAAAAAAAAGATTTTGGGAAAAAATTATTCTATTACTGCCTTTGGGAGGTTTGGCACACACTCAGGAAAGTGGTTGAAAGCTGTGCTAACTTCCTGAAGCTCTTTCCCACCAAACCTCCTGGGGCAGCGGTGTTGTGGGGGCCGGTGGCTTTGCTTTGAGAAACACGACCCTCTCACACACCCCTCCCCACGTGCTCCCACACAGCAGAGTGACTGGCTGATGCGAAGGACAGGGACATTACAAAGGCCCTGGGTTCTCAGACACACACCTTGCTTCGTTGGTCTGCGGGCTGGCAGATGTCTCAGGGATCCATCCGCCTCATCTCTTGGTGCAGAGACAATGGCACGAAGAGGTGGCCCATGAGTATCTTTTAAAAAGAATATTAACCCTGTGCACCCCCCGCAGACCTCACAGAGCTTCTGGTCTCTGGAGCCCCCATGGCCCCCTTGTTTTCTGAGTCATGCCCAGCAAGTTTGGGCTTGTTCAAAGGCCTATGTTGACAGAGAATGTGGGCAAGGAAGAAAGAGTACAGTGGTCACTGTGGACCCTGAAAAGATCATGATTTGGGCAGGGATGGGCATGTCATGGTGGGAGTCCCAGGCCGTAAATACATTGACGGGGGTGGGGGCTGGGACATCTACTCCGCTAGCAGCTACTCAGCTGCCTCCGTGAAGGGAGGAAGAAAAGAGCAGCCACTGCAAGATGGAACAAATACTCCTCAAATTTCCAGTTGGGTGTCAGCTGGAAAAGTGGCACCCACACCGCAAACACCTAACGTCCCCCCCGGAACTTCTCCAGAGTGGCGGACAGAGACGTGAAAATAAAAAGGTATTTGCCTCCACACCCTCCTGACTTGCTTGCTCTGGAAAAGGTGGCGGCATCCCTAGTCGGTCAGTCTGTGAAGAGCTCTTGACTGGAAGGCAAGGTGCAGTGGGTCAGCGAGGCCATTCTTCACCCTTCGACACCAGGTAGTGCAGCGCAGCCCCAGGCAGGAGCAGAGGCAAGAGACCACACGTGTTCAGGGAGACAGAAGAAGGCTCTGTTCTTGCTTCCCATGGCCCAGGAGGAGCCAAAACCTGACCCTCCTTTCTGCCACGGCATCCCAAAGGTACCATCGCCACCTCCACTGCCGTCACAGACACCGTCACGATCCACAGCGTCGTCACCATCGTCTGCGTCAGCGCCCTCACCCCCAGCATTCCTTTCACCACCGCCACTGTCACCAATATCGTCACCAAAACCATCATCACCATCACCTCGACCATCGTCACTCCATCCCCTGTCACCGCCCTTATTTCCACTGTCACCACTGCCATTGCCGTAATCACCATCACAACCACTGTCACTGTCCCCTCCCCAGCAAAACCATCAGCCACCCCCACCACTGTCGCCATCAACTGCCATAAACACCGCGCACACTACCGTCAGCAGCAAAATCATCTTCTTTAAATGAAGCTCACACGAGTGAGTCTCTGTTCCCTGCAGCGAGGGATCCCAACTAAGACAGGTTACGCAAAGGGCCTTGGATTAGGATTTCCAAAGGGTTAAAACGGGGACAGAAGTATCGGAGCCGACCCGAAACACTCGTGAGAAGTGGGTCATTCAAAACTTCGGGTTTGGCCGAGTTTTGTAAGAGAAGTCAGTAATGTTGTGGATGACTAAAAATTTTGTGATGGGGAGGACTCCTTCCAGGAAAAGCAAAATATACTATTTTGCATGTTCCTTCTTAATGCGTTGTCACATGTGGTATAATGGAAGCTTGACTTGGAACCAGGAGACCGGGGTCCCACCTCGGTCTTTATGCCTTACTTTCTTCTCAACTCCCCCACCCTTCCCCCACCCCACCAGGTTCCTCCCTGCAATGCCGTCAAGCTGACCTGGCAGTACTGGACGCAGAGGGAGAAGAATCGGTGGCTGGCGGACAGGGCTGGAAGGAGACCCAGGAGACCGGATGCAGGAAAAGAGCTAGAGAAGAGGGTCTGGAGGGTCAGCATGGTCTGCACACACAATGGTCTGACAATGGCCGGAAGGCCACGTGCAGGTTCGCCCGGCTGGCTGGCTCCCGGCTCCCCATGCTGCTCAGGTGTGCCTGCGGGGCCGGTGGACTTCACTCCGAGAGGTGAGCAGAACAAACATAACCAGTTAGGAGAGGCCCCTCCCACACCCTAAGCTGGAACCCATGGGCCAGGGCCTGTCACACTTGGGCCTCCCAGACACCGTCCTCTCCTCGTGCGGGTCACGTCCATGCAAGCCTGTCCTCTGCGTTCCCATAACATGGCGTGAGGCCGCTTTGCAAGTGCTCATGGCCTCTTACTCAGAAGGGAGTGTGTCTGAGGCCCCAGCAATCAGGCCAGCCAGGGTGAGAGTAACTAAGCAAGCTGCCTAGTCTCCCCCAGCCTCAGTTTCCTCCTCTGTGAAATGGGGGCAACCACAGCACCTCCTTTATAGGGTTTTGTGGGGCTCAGTGAGATCATAGTAATTACTTCCATTAAATACTTACCAGTTGCTGAGTCTACGGCCAGTCACTAAATTAATGCAAACCTTGCTTGTTCTGTTTTTAATAACCACTGTGTCTTGGGCAGAGCATTAAAGATACTAATAAATGGACACTTAGGTTGAGTTGGGGGCATGACCTAGGAGGTGGGAAAGGAAGCTCTCTCCTGAAGTACATCATCCTCTCCCACGTTTGGTGGGCCATGTGCCCCGCTCCACGGTGAGCTCCTTCAGGGTGGGCTCTGCGTCTTCCCTCTGCTCTGTCTTCACAGCCCCCCCCCCCCCCAGGACCGGGAGTGTAGTAAACAGCCGGGGCTCAACATGGGCTCATGGAACTCGGTCATGCTTATCTGCAGCTGCTTTTCAGGGATGTTTGGGGTCTTCTGGACTGACGTTAGAAATGGCCCCTGCGTGAGAACTGGCGGCCGTGGGTGATGCCTTGTGAAAGGGACAGAGTAAAGACCTCGCGTCAGGCAGGGAGCCGTCCTGGCTTCGGCTCTGCGGAGCAGACGAGAGACGAGCTTCCCCTTTCTCTCTTCAGGCTTGGCATCAAAATGTTTGTTTCCAGACAGCCGAGGGCCGCTAATTACCTCCTGACACCCCGCTGGACACTCCTTCATTTCCCACGCGGGCCCTGACAGCCGTGAAGTGTGTGCCTGTCACCCCACGTTGCCAAGTAGCAATTTCCCCGTTGGGGCCGCTGACCCCACTGTCTCTGAGTGACAGGGACCAGGGTGTCCTTCGCTCAGGCAGCCTGACCTTCCCACAGTCTAATCCATTTTTTTTGCAGTAATCCCTTTAACTGATGAACGCTGTGTTCACGGGGCTGTGAGTTCCAAATAATTGCTGTGTGATTGTACATCACAGTTCCTGGCAGCTCATTATGGGAAGGAAAACGCCCTCGGGATCTGGGTGAGCCCCACGTTATTTTAATAAGAGTTCTTATTTTAACTGACACATGGAACGCTCCGGATGCACGGACCCTGTTTCTCTCCGCTGAAGATGAGAATTCTTCACTCCGCCGATGCAGGACCTTCCTGAGGTCCCAGGCCTGCGCCCCGAGTTAAAGGGGCCGGTTTAAGAAAGAGTAACCGAGGTGGGCGGGGCCTTCAGAAGTCCCACCTCTTTCTTAACTAAGGGAAGTACAGAGTTTCAGCGGTATTTTATAGAAACGTCTTCCTAGTCGTGCACAATTTTAATTTTTTCTAATTTTCTGATGTGCCTTTTGGAATATGGCTTCAGCTGCCTCTTTCACATTAGGGGTTTTTTTTTCCCTCTGAAAAATTAAATACATTTAAAATCCTTTTAAAATTTAAAATAGCCAAACTACGACCTACTTGACGTTTTTGGGGGGTTTTTTTTGGTTTGACTTTGCTAGCATTATTAACAGCAAGCAATGGTTTAGGGGAAATAATGGTGGTACCATTTCATTGCAGGTGCCAAATTGATGTGCGTTTTCATGAAAGCCCGACTCGCTCTTTAGTCAGGGGTACCTACGGCTGCCGCTTTGCCGCCTCTTGTTCTCTCATCTTGTCCAAATTAAGCTGAGCGCTTTCAAGGCGCTGATTCCACGCCCCGCCCAAAGCAGTTGCGGAGTTAGATTTGATGGGTTTTATCAAGATGTTCCACCGTGGGCAGATGCAGAACACAGCATTTACGACTCAGGACGGTGCCAAGGAACAGCGTGGCTTTGGCAGAGTCGAGGCTGTGCGTCCGCCTGGTCACAGCTGTGCGGGGCGCACCCGGCAGCACCAGGCTCGGAGTGGGAGGAGGGGAAATGGGCCCTGGGCCCCCTCAGGCCAGACTCTCCCGATGGCTGCAAGGAGCCTGCCTCTCACTCGGAGGACCCGGGGAAGGGATGTGGGGACGTGCCCACAGGGCCTGGAGGACATTACTCCCGGGACAGATAATTGTGGGGATCCAAAAGTCGAGGAGGAGGATTTTCTCTCCTCTACCCTCCTAGGCTGGGGCCCAGGAGTCAAGCTAAGAAAGACAGATTAACAAGAGAAAAAAGCAGTTTTAAATGAGTTCACAAAGAAAATGGGGGCTCACAGAGGCCACCAGGTAGCGGAGGCCTCGATCCTGCCTCAGGAGAAGGGGTTCGGGCTTCAGTGGGGGAGGCGAGTTACTTTCCGGCCTGGGGAGGGGAGCATAGGTGAGGCAGGGACATCGGGCGAGGCAGGTCTTCGTGTCCCCAGTGAGGACAGCTGTCTCCAGCAGCAGCTCCTGTCCTGGTAGGAAGAATCTTTATAAATGGAAATTTCCTTTACAATGTAAATTTCTTTACAAAAGGGAAAATTTAGACTCTATTTTTAGGCAGTGAGGGGGAGTAAAGAGCTTTTGTTGCATCTGCCTTTAGCTCAAAACAATGCCTATGCCAAAGAGTCATATCTTGGGGTGGCACGTTCCGTCCCTGCAGACAGAGGCAATGTTTCATCCGTGACACACCGACATGACACGTGGGGCCCTTCTGACTTGTGGGGACCCGAGCAGGGGTCCCTCATGCCCTTGTGTTTGTGCAGGGCCCATTTCAAAGGAGCGTATCACAGCCACCCCTGGAACAGCAGGCAGGAGGGGGGAGAAAGAGCTTGTCCCCCCTCCCCACAGAGGGGAGGCCCAAGCAGGACAGAGAGGGTGGCAATGGATGGCAGGGAGGCGACCAAGGGACCAATGATGACAAGGAGCTCACTGCTGGCCTCAGTGAGGGTCCTTAGACTGTGAGCAGGCTGAGCAGCGGGGAGGACTCAGCACCAGAGAGCAGACCCTAGTCCTCAGCTGTCCGCTCCCTCTCACTGCGTCCCCATGTCCATGGGTATGACGTGAAGGGACAGGTGCACCAACACCCAAGATGTCCCATGCGGTAGCCACTAGCCATATGTGGCTCTTTAAATTTCTGCTTAGACTATTAAAGTTAAATGACAGTGGAAGTTCAGCTCTTCAGTTGCACTGGCCACATTTCAGGTGCTCAGTGGTCCCATGTGGCTGGTGGCGGCCACTCTGGACCGTGCAGATGTGAGGGCCACTTGCCTCCCCACTCCAGGGGGCCCAGCACCAGCCACAGCCATACCGATGGTCCACCTGCTTGACCTTGAGCCCCTGGAGAGAAGAAGCCATTTCACAGAGTCTTTGAGTCCCAGCCCACGGCACGATGCCCGGAAGAGCAGGTGGCCTGGGTGGATTAGTCACAGGTGGCGGATGGGTCAGTTTTTAGAAAGATGTCTGGGCCTGCTCCACCCCCTCCCCTCACCTACCCCCCTCTGTACATCAGGAAGTTCTGTCCCCAAGGCCAGAGCTGGTGGTCATAGCCTGCTGAGCCTCAGGGTCCGGTCCTCAGCGTGAGGACGCAGCAGAGAGACACAATGGGGCCACTCGGGGAGCCTTTCTCCACCTGAAGGTGGAGGCCAAGGGGAGACTAGAACAGGTGCCGCCAAGCCCACCCACACTGGCTGCAGGATCCCGAGGGGACCCTCACTCCACATCCTGCAGCCTCCAGGGCGGCCTCAGGAGTCCAGAGAGCTCAGCCTTCTGCAGCTTCAGGCCCCAGAGCTCCCGTCAGGTGCCAGAGAGGCTCCCAGTGGCTCCAGGGCCAGGAGACAGGAATGCAGGGCAGCCCTGGGCCAGCTTTGCTGGGCTGCAAATAAGGCCAGGGATCCAGGTCCCTTGAACAAGGGGCCCTGTCCCCAGGGCAAACTCCCTCATTGATCAAGAAAGTGACAGCAAGAGCTTCAGAAAAGTGGCCGGGCTGGTCGGCATGGCTGGGGACAGAGACGCAGTGTCCTGGGAGCAGCCCCCAGAGCCCCCTGACTCATGTATCTTTTGAAATCAACACTCCCTGTCACCATTGTCCCAAAGAGTCCTGAGGATGGGGTGGGGGTCGAGGACAGGGGCCGAGTGGCAGCAGGTAGAACCCTGCGGGCACAGGTGAGAATAGCTTCTTCAAGAATTCAATTCATCTTCCTGAAGATGCCGGGCAGCCACCTGTCCTGTATGGGACACGGGAACAAGGAAGCCCATGCTGAGAGCTGCTGTCCCTGAGAAAAGTACCAGATGGCCGTGCACCCACGAGGGCTGTCGGGGGTTCTCACAGTCGTTTACCTTCTATCTCTGTCATCGGTAACACCCACGCACACACACACGTGTGCCTGTGGGTGACACACAGCCCTTTTTCCCCGAAGTCGTGGCTTGTCTCGGGGAGGCCCAGGGGCTACAGAGGCACACCTACGAACCCACAGGTGACAGAAGGAGCTGGAAATGTGCACGGGAAGCACGGGTCAGGATGTCTGTCATTCCTTCTGCCCCCACGTGCAGAATGAAAACACGGGTCGGGGGCTTTTTTAAAATTTTGGTTTGGTATCCAAACCTTTTCTTTGGGTTGATACAAGTTTTAAAAGCCAGATGATGATTGAAATTGAAATGTCACTTGAAATGTCACTTCACAGATGGTAACATCTGCCTTTTCACTACGGGAATAATTCCTCACTGCGCTTACACCCCACTGTCCTGGGGACTCACACCGGGGCCCTGTGGCTTCTAGTACAAAGGAAGGACACCAAGCAATTTTTGTGCAAAGGAGACTATCCTGCCTTCTTAGGGGACTTCCCTCACCCCCCCCCCACCCCGTGTCTGAAACCCCAAGGACAAGCAGAGACGAAAGGCGTGCACAGTTTTCTTCACTGCAGTGACAGACATTTTAAAAATCACAAAACTCATGATTTCCTTTGGGGAAGCTCAATTATTCTTCATTTCTGCAGGCAGGGGGTGTGAATTCTCATTGGGGACAGGAGCACAGAGGCCCTGACTCATTCGGGTGACAATTGGTTTTAAAGGGACATAACCCGGAGCCTCCAAACGGTCCCACCCCTGCACTTGTCCTTGGCTACCAAGCTTTCTAAAGTCTCAAGCCAGCTGCTAGGAAATGCTGCTGGAGGCGTTCTACTGGAATTAGAGACGGGTGGGCCCTGGGACACCTGCCTGAAACGGCCGTCTAAGGAGAGAGACGCTCCTCCACTCGGTGTCGTTCTTGGAGAACAGGCATTGTAGACTGGGCATCCGATGGAATTCTTCCGGAGCCTTCTCTTGGATGGGAAGAGGTGCAGCCATCAGACTGGGGGGAGCCAGAGGCTGGGGACTGGGGGGTGGACGGAATGACTTCAGTGCAAAGGGAGAACCGGCCGCATGTCAGGGAGCTGGGAGATCTCGATTTAGGAAAACGCAGACTCAAGGAACCCAGAGGGCTTGTCACACTCTGACGTTCCCGAGGGACAAAACCGGTCTCCCCTGTTACACCGCAGGCAGGGTCTGCGACCCATCTACCCATCGAGCCCTCCCTGGAACCCAACACCCCTCCCCCCACTTCCAGCGACAGCTGCCCTCCCCCAGCCCTTCCTTCCCTGCGGGGTTTTGGATGGTGGCTTTGCTTCTGTTTCACAGGGTCGCCCCTCCTGTCCCGAAGCTCAGAGGGCGGCACTGCACTCAACTAAAAAGTCCACTCGAGTGACGTCCCTGCGCACTGAAATGCTCGGCGTTCGCTGCACAGGCCTTTCTCGGAGGACAACGTATTGGCTACGATATGCTCAAATACAAATTTAGGTGGTTTAAACATTCCCCCAGTCTCCTGGTGCGTCACAGGAATAGCCACCCATCTCCTAAAGGTGAAAAACCAAAAAAGATGAGAGATTATTAGAGCGAGAGGGAGTCTTTTCCTTCCACTGTGGGACCATGGATCCCAGTGTTCGGAGTAGCACGGCTTTGCCATCAAGAGAATGTGAGCTCGGCAGTGATGTGAAGTGTTCCCATCAGAAGTGTCGCTTTGTTTGGGGGCTTCTAAAAGTCACTTGCTAAGGGTGGGCAGGAAGAGCTGCAGACCCCACGGCTGAGTGCTCCTCCCGCCTTTGGAAGAGACAGATGAAGATGGATGAGGTGGTGTCGTCAGGTTCCCCGGCAGGTCCATCTGAGGTGCCGTGAGGGGCCTTTCACCAGGTGGCCAGGCACGCAGAGCGCGCCCTGGCTTCGCCCAGCGGCTCGTCTCAGGTGTGTCCCAGGTGCGGCGGTCCATCAGGGCCCAGGCCTGATTGGTTCCCAGGCTTTAAAGTGGGCTTAATTTCTGAGACTCACTGTGTAAATAAAACTTCACTCCCTGGGGGGCTCAGCTGGAGGCTATTCCCACAGCCTGTGCAGGCAGGTCGGCTGTGGGCGGTTTCCTAGGCCCACAGGAGACAGTGCACCTGGTGAAGCACTAAAGCTCTTGAAACAGACAGGAAGCCAGCCTCGCGCACAGCCCGCACCCAGCAGAGTGGCCCAGGAAGGAGGTGCGTTCTTCGGAGACACAAGGCCGAGAGAGAACCCGAAGACAGAGAGGAGCGTGGGCCCCAGGCCGCCCTGCACCGTGGTGGGAGAGACAACCGGGACAGGCCCCCCTCGGAGCCCGGAGACCCTGGAGGGGCAGAGGGAGCCCCGCCCAGAGCGCATCCTGCTCCTCTTCCCCTCCCCAAGGGGTGTCATCTCGGAGGCCATTCGTTTGCCCACCCCTTTCTCCCACACGGCAGAACCCTGTGGTTGCCCGAGGACCGATGGTGTCTGTGGTTCTCCGCGTGCTTGCTTCATGAGTCACGGCCAAGGCTCGGCACGAGCATGTGTGGGGCGGAGAAGGAAATCAAGCCCCTGTGCCTGTGGTGGGGGAGGGGCAGGGGTCCAGGCACCCAGGTCTCCCTCGGGAAGGAACAAAGCCCTCTGCCTCTCCCCTGCTTGGGGCCCTTTAATCCTTGTTATCTTCCCTAAATGAAGGGGCAGAGAGGAAGGGATTAGCGGCCACGGGCCCTGGGGGTTCTGTTTACAGGTGAACGGGTAGCGATCCCTATCTCGGCCTGTCACTCACCCGAGAGCCCTGGTGGCAGGTTTGAAACCGATCTGGGAGAATTTCAGGCTCTACCTCCTCAGAGCGGTCCGCTGGGGTGAGAGCTGCCGGGCCTGGGGGGCTCCGTGGGGCTGCAGGGTGCCTCCCATGCTCTGTCCCACTCAGGGCTGCGTGCAGGGCGCTGCTTGCATGTGGTGGCTTCACCCCAGAGTCGGCAGCGGGCCCCCACGGGACAGCGCATGTGTCGGGGAGGAGGCCCCATGACTTTGGGCTCGGCTCTCAGCCCTTCTCACTCTCTGGGCTTTTCCTGACACCCCCGGCCCCTCCCATGTCTCCCTCCGTGGCCCATCCCCACACTAACGACTCCCGCAGCATCAGCCAGGCTGTTCTTGGGGCTCCCAGTGGGCCAGCCACCATTCCTGGACAGCCTCCCCACATTGTCCCAAATGTACCCCAAATTTTCCCCACTGGCCCAGCCCTGCCCCTCCTTTAGTGGACCCTCTAAGTGAAGGACTCCCCCACTCCTTCCCCCTCCCCAGAAACCTGGAGGACGCCCTTGTCCTGCCTTCCCACCCACAGAGCCATTGTCCCATCTTCTCACCTTTGCTAAATCATGCTCTTCCCTTCATCCCACATAACGCCTGGCTCAAAGCCTGGCTGGCCCTCCTGGCTCCACAGCTGCTGTGGCCTCCTTCCTGCAGGCTGACTCTCTGTGTCCACCCTGGAGCCCCAGAACCCAGCACAGTCCCCCGCCTCAGTGGCTTTGCATTGGGGCTCCTTCTACCAGAGTGACCTTGCCTCCCTTGACCACCTGACTTGACGACCTTCACATCATCTCCTCCAGGAAGCCTTCTTTGATTTGCTCCTCTATCCTGTCCCACCCCCACCGTCCCATCTCAGGTATGATGCTTCGTCCTCTGTCCTCCCTCTGTCTGTCAGGGCCCCGGCATGGACCATGCCTCTCATCTTGGCCTCCTGGTTCCAACAGCCACCATGTGGCCCTGGGCAGGGGACACTCTTGTCCTCCCCTCCATCCATGGGGACTGGGAGGTGGGCTCCAGAGCCCCCTCAGCAGCCACTCCCCACCAGCAGGAAGGACACTGTTGCTTGTCACTGACACTTAGGTGTGTCCCAGCTCAAGATCCCCAGGACACAGGTGGTCTCCTCCCGCCCCCCTGAGCCCCTCTCTCAGCAAACGCATGGGTGCTGCACCAGGAGCTCGGACACAGGGCCCCCCCGGATGGAGCTCAGGCTTTGGAGAAGAAGGTGGAGAGTCACACAAACTGAAAAACAAAGTGCTCGGTGGGCAACGAACAGGGGGCTCCTTTCAGGTGGGGAGCTGGGAAAGAGGCGCGCGAGGAGGTGGTGCCGGCCGGGTGAGTCACCCCGAGGGTTGGCGGCAGACACCCCCAAGGTCGGTCCTCACCCCACCCAGGCAGCCCAGGCTCTGGGCTCACAACAGCAGCTTCATATAATTCACTGTGCTCTGAATGTTGGGAAAAATGAAGTTAACGTCACTCCCACGGCCCACGTCACAATGAGGCTCCGCTCCGGCACAGCCATGCCGGCTCCTCTCGGCCACTGTTTAGAGAATTAATCCACCTGCTAATTCAAAAATCAAATACAGACATCAAATGTCCAAAAAGGACACATCCAAATTTACTTTTCTTCCCAGAGATCTCTTTGAGAGGATGATAATCTTACCTAGAGAAAGATAATAAATGTGTAAATTTATGGAAAATCTCTGTGGAGAAAGAATTTTAAAGGAGGCTGTGAGGAATTATTTTTCAAGAAGAAATGTTTGTCCCTCAGGCCATGGGTTTCGTCTGAGTTGACCCCAAAGGTCACCAGTCAGAGCCTGTTAGGTGAAATGGATCCTCCTCACACCCCATAATCCCATCAAAGGGGAGCGGGTGGGAAGGGGCTGCGGGACCCCCTCCCCCAGGCCCGGGGAGGAAGTTGTGCTCCCCAGGAAGGATTAAGCCAGCCGGGAGGAGCCCAGGGCTCGCACTCCCAAACAGCAGCTGCTCTGATGGTTCCGTTCTGAAAGGCAGGCTGTGCCCCTGAGAGTACTTCGTGCAAGGAGCTTCCCCACTGAGCGAGCTTCCTCCCGCAGCTGCCCTTAAAAACACGGATTAATTATCCAGCCAGAAGACTCGTGGTCTCCCACCCCCTCAGCCCTCAAGAGGGGCCGGACCCCGGTCCCCCAGAGCCCGTGACAATCAATACCTGGTGAAAACTTGTTATGAAAATAAATGAGAAAACAACCGTAAGCACTTGCTGTTGGCCGGGACTGTTCTGTTCTGTAAAGCCCAACAAAACAGTCACCTTCGTATCACAGTTTCCACCGTCACTGAGCTCATGCCTCGGAGCCACGTGCTGGGCAGTGGGGACTCTGCGTGCAGAGAGACCTGAACCTGCACAGGGACTCTTGGGCTTTGTTGGCATGAACTCAGAAGGCAGGCGGTCGGGGTGCCCAGGGACTGCCATGCTTCGGGGCAGAGAGCAGAGTTGTTCCAAATGTCACTCCCTGAGACGGACCGAGTGCGAGGCCAACACCAAGCGTTCAGAACACGCCCTGTTGTCAAGTTCATGGTGAGTGTGGTAGACAGGCCCCGCTAGTGATTTGCGGTGACCCCCGGACACTTTCTGTCCACAAGGCACAGTGGGGTTTGGCCAGGCAGAGGGGGCCTTAACCGGCTGGTCTGGGCTGGTCTGTGGGGGTGAAGGTGGTGGGTGCCAGAGAGCCTGAGATGGGGGCAAAGTGGGCTGGGTGATCAGCAGGCCGCACCAGGGAAAGAACCTGGCTCATGTGACAGACCACGGGGACAACCACCACCTCCAGAGTGGCCCTGTGGAGCACCCCGTGAGCTGTGACTACAGATGGGAGCGGCAGACAGGATGGGGGGCTAGCCAGGCCTGGGCACAGTGCTGGGGACTCACAGGCCGCAGGGCCCTCGATGATGGCCCAGAAGAAGCAGGTGCTGAGGTCAGGTGAGGTGGGGCTGAGATTTCCCTGCATGTGGCCATGACAAGAAGGACAGAGTAAAGGCAGGTACAGGGGGTGTCACACGGGGAGGGGCACGTGGAGAAGGGGAGGGCTCGAGGCAGCTCTGAGGTGTTTCTCTCCATGACAACCTGGAAGATGCTTACAGGTGCCGCCAGGACCCAGGAGCTGGGGAGCGGTTAGGACAGGGGAGTTGGGTCGAGAGATGGGGGCCGTCTGGGGCGTGACGGGTGGCGTGTCTTTCCTGGGCTTCTCTGACCCAACCTTCCGAAGGGCCTTGCGTAATCCCCACTTAGCGTTGGGAGTTTCTCCAGAGGAGTGAGGGGTGACAAGCCTTCACTTTGGTGGGGATTCCAGGAAGATGCAGGAAGCTTGGATGGAGCTGTGTGCATAGGGCAGGCCACAGGGGGAGGCATCAGGCCTCCAGGGGGAGGCAGGAGGGCTCCTCCCTCCTCCCTCCTCTTCTTTATGCAGGGGAAGATGGAACTCCAAATGGGAGAGGGCAGGGCAGAGCACCCCTGTGGAGAGGGAAGAGCTGCCCGAGGAAGGGAGAAGAAGGGGGCAGGGTCTGTGGGCACAGAAGAGGGGGCCCACCCAAGGGGAGGGCTGGCCAGGCAGGGAGGGAGGGGACTCAGAGAGGAGAGCCCGGGCTTCTAGGCTACTCCCTGAGAGGACTTCAGAACTGCTTCTTCCAAGTGGGCCTACATGATGCTTTCCGGTGAGCTGCCAACATTCCACCTGCTTTTGTTCGTCACCCATAGTCTCCCTGGACAAGACGGGGCCTCAGGGAGACCTCGGGACCAGGAGAAGCGCGTGCATCCACAGGTATGATGGGTGGTCCAGTGCACTCAGACCTGTGGGCCTCTCCCACGTGGCACAGGTCCCTTCATCCAAAACACAGGGCCTGCTCCTTCCAGTCCCGCAGGGGAGGTGCCTACCTGCACACAGGAGTTCCCTCCTGCTCCAGGAGATGCCCCCACCCCTGCTTCTGGGGTGACTGGCAAAGACAACTCGAAAATGTGTGAGAATCCTCCTTAAAACAATGCAGGCACCCCACCACGCCTTGCATTGTTTTAGGCCTCTCCAAGCGACTGCTTCCTGGGCAGGTCAGCGTCACACACAGGCAGGCCCACGCCGAAGGCCGTTCTGTCCAGTCAGCTGGAGAAAGGGCCAGCTTAGCTGCAGGGGCGATGTCTTCACTGCCTGACTTCTTGAGACCGTGAGTATGCAAACGTCATCGTCACCGTGGCTCTAGGGGAGGGATGGGAAGCAGAGCCCTAGGTGAAGGAGCATCTCAGAGCACAAGGCATCTCAGAAACCCAGGGGCCCGTCCGAGTGGAGGCAGGTGGGCTCTGCTCCCCCAAGTGTCTCACATGCTGGAGCAGTCCCTGAGTCTGACGCTGGTCCGCGAGCTCACACTGACCTCTAGTGGTATCCCATTGAAATGGCCTGTCGATGCTGACAGGTATCCCAGGCCTGGCAGGTGCGTCCTATGACCTTGACCCCAGACTGGAAGCCCTGCTGCTACGAGAAATGCTCTTTAACGCCCCTGTGACAGAACCCATAGAGACTTACCCTGCTCACGCTCCAGACTCCAAAAAGATAAATGCAATGCTGGGACTCCAGTGTAACGCAGAGCCAGGAGAACTAAAAGGAAAGAAAGTTGCTTCCAAACTGCCCACTAGGAGGCAGTGCTGCACTCACTGAGGACACACAAATATCTGTAAAAGTTCCTAAATTCTCAGTCTGTCTCCTTGCTCACGGTGGCAGGGGGACAAACAGCCAGTGAACCTGAGGCTGAAAGCAACTGTGTCAGCCCCGGCTCCTTTGCAAAACCTGCCTCCGTGTTAGCTCTGGGTTCTGCCTGGGGCCTGGGGCCGCCTGGAGTCTGGGGGCTGCCATGCTGGAGCTCAGGGGGCTCCTTGGGACACAGGGCCCCAGGTCCTGGCTGAAGTGCTGTGGTCGCGTGCCCTCAAGTGCTGTGCTCGCGTGCCCTTGGGCCGTGGGGCGTCCCAAGGCTTCTGGCCCTGAGTCCCAGGGTCCCCGGGCCCTGCAGGGCTCTCAGGAGGCAGTGCATATGTGTCACTGCCAAGGGCGAGGACCTGGGTCCAGGGTGAGAAGGGCTTCCTCCAGGTGAGAGGCCATTCAGCCCAGGGACCGCAGCTCTTTGCCTAGGCTGGGGACCAGTCCCAGCTTCCTGGATGCAGGAGCCCAGGTGAGGTCTGCAACCACGTCCCTGAGCAGAGAAGGCCGCGGGCCACCCAGAGACAGGGGAGGGGCCTGCAGGCTCTGGGACTGGGGCCAGCACCCACTAGTGTTCCCGGGGGCCTCCCAGGAACCAGGGGCAGGCGCCTGCTCACAGCCACTGGGCTTCCTGGAAATAACCAACCAGTGTCCCCTGGCCTGGGGGTCCCTGTCTGAACCCTGGACTGAGACCCTGGGATTAGCCGGGAGGCTCAGCAGATCACCCTGTGTCCCATCACTGAGAGGGCCTGTCAGAGACCGAACAGGGCCCGGGGACAGCGCTCCTGAGACCACATGTGTCAGCCTCCTTGGCAGGAATTAACTTGGGTGGGAGCAAAGCGGTGAACACCTTCCCAAGGAGCAGCATCTATAGCAGGGCGTGGGACATCCATCGGTGGGGGGGACACGCTCAGCACGAAGCCACAGAGCTCCCAGGTGGGGACCCGGAGTTACCTGGACAGCAGGCCACGGGCTCTTTGGCACCTTTGAAGAAGGGACAAATGAAGGAGGATCCGGGAAACAAAAGCGTTTGTTCCCAGAGCCCTCCTTCTGGACCCTGAAATGAATTTTTCATGTCCTACTGAATGTATCCGATGCTCGTGGTCATTCTCTCCTCAGCGTCCGTGAGGCCAACGCTGAAGACAGTGTAACACCGCACAGCCAAGTGGCACCCCCAAAGCGTAGGCTCATAGATAGACGATAGATAGACAGACAGACAGATAGACATCCCTCTTGGAATAAAACCATTCACAAAGATACAATTTTTATGGAAACATGCGCCAGAAGAGATTCACCTGCGTCCTACATACCTGGAACTTTGACCTGTTCAGCTTGGGTGTTGATGTAAATGTTTCTGAAAAAAATTAACTCTATGAAATCAGGAAGAAAAACAAGAGTGAACTTTCCTTTTACCCTATTGTTTACTTCATTTTTCAGACGAGGCACAGACAGGGTACTCCCGCGGGGGCCCTGGGGCGGGGGTTCAGTTCTCTCCGAAGCCTGTCTTGGCCCTTGGTTGGGGTCACAGAGTTCAGGGTGGAGGCAAGGCCATCTCCTTCTCGTGCCTCCCCAGTTAGGCCAGCTCCTCCGTCAGGGTGCCCCACAGTACCCGGAGGCTCTGCCCCCCTGGAAGCTCCTCGTCCACACAGCAGGCGTGACGTCTGTGTGCCCAGCTGTCCCACAACTGACGTGGGCAGTGCCCACTGTGGGGTTCCCAGCTCCCACTGTATCTTCAGAGCCTATGGGCTCAATCAGCATTTGCTCCCGCGTGTCTGCTGAAGCCCAAGTCTTGTCACACAAGCTTGTGCCTTCTGTGCTTGCAGTCCCAGACCTCATCCCTGCTGGGAACGTGCTGGGAACGTCAAGGAGCAGCTGTTCGTCTTCCGGAATAAAGATACCACGCAGTGTGTAGTGCCTGGTGAAGACGGTTAACTTTTAATCCAGAAGTGAATGATGGCCCGACTCAGGAATCCAGCAAACCCAGTGGACCCCAAATGCCACGTTCCTGGGGGCTGCCCGACGGGGTCCGCAGTCCAGGGTTTGGATGTGCACCTGATGCTTTGCCCAGCCCTTTTATGGACATGCATGGTGGCCCGGGAAGGTTACTGACCCCAGCCTCGTGTCTCTCCGGAGACCTCGTCCTTGCCTGTCACCTGCTGGAGGACGTGAACACGCCATTCAGCCGAGTTAAGCCTCAGTCCCTCATCCACAAAATGGAGTTAATTATAAACCAATACATGCTTTTGCCTTTTGGATTCAGTGACCTCCCGCCTGTAGAGCGTCCAAGGCACACACACTGAGAGACCAACATTTGCTGTGGTCACTGCAGCTGATGAAGCCAGAGGACCACGACCGGCCGCCCTCACTCTGGAAGACCCTCCAGCTCTGAAACTCCCCTCCGACCAGTGACCGACCAGTTCAACACTTCGCTGAAGTGGCCGCACTTCGACATAAGGTCCCAGGCGGAGCATTCCACGGAGGGTCAGGGTTAAACATTAAGGTCTGCCCCTTCTGGTGAGGACTGGGGGTGGGAGGCAGGACCGGCTTCGTTTTTCGAGCGGGTTATTCAAAACGAAACAGAAAGATGCTCAGGGGCACAGAGAGCAAATTGAAGTTTGCCCGAGGAGGCTGGGGGGTGGAGGGGTGAGCGGAGGCGGGGGAGGAGATAACGGCACACCTCCGGTTATAAAACGGGCCTCGGGGAACCGATGCAGTAACAGGGCAGCGACCGTGGTCAGATGGCGGTGGCTTCGTGGGGCGGGCGACTGCAGAATCACTGTGCCTGAAACTAAGGTGACGCCGCCCCGCGCGCCAGTGATAAACACAAAGTGATAACGAAATTAAAAGTGTTTAGAAGTCTGTTTAAAAGGAATAGTCATAAAGTACAGGATATATCTGTCTGCATGGATTTGACTCCACATTTCAAGTGGTTGAAAGGACACTTTCTTGGTCTGATGGAGCCTGTCTCGAACACAGATGTTTCAAAGCCACTGACGGGGGCGCTGTCGTCTGGAGTCCAGGCGGCGTGAGGACCCCGGGCAGGAAAAGAGTATGAGGGACGGGGACAGAATGCACATGCGTCCCCGCACAGCCCTGCTCGGGGCATTTAGTGTTTCCCGAGCGTCCCACACACCTCAGCACCTCCTTGGGCGCAGTTTTGACAAACGGTGGCCCTGGCCTCACTTTCTGTTTAAGGAGCACAAAGGTCTTTTTTCATGGGACCGTGTGCCTCCTCTGGGTGTGTGGGCGGCAGGCTCACGTGGAGGAGACACCATTCTCTCCAGCTCAGGGTGGCACCCAAGCCGGCTGAGCTTTATTGGAAACAAACTGGGTGCCTTTTTGCCTGAGCAAGCCGCTCCTTCATTCTGAGTGGACGTAATTCCCGGTGAGGCCCACAGGTGCAGGGAAAGGGGCCCTAGGCACTGGGATGCAGCAGGACAGCCACCCTTCCTGTCTGGGACAGAGCTCCAGGAGCAGGGACCTCTCGTCTTTCCGTCCCTGTGCCCCACCCCCCGCCCTGGCGTTCTGCCTGCTGCAAACACAGAGTTGCGGAGCTGAGTCAGCTTTGGGTGCCTGGGCAGGTATGTCGGTCTCCTGGGGAC
Organism: Desmodus rotundus; assembly: GCF_022682495.2. Taxonomy (NCBI): domain Eukaryota; kingdom Metazoa; phylum Chordata; class Mammalia; order Chiroptera; family Phyllostomidae; genus Desmodus; species Desmodus rotundus. Next base: position 2,955,063 of record NC_071390.1, on the reverse strand, counting down.
AAGATGCTTGCTGGTTGCTCATTTACAAAGCAAAGAATTGATGTGACGTGCTGACATGCAGTAGCTGAGGGTGGGGACACCCCCTCACCTTTGCCCTCACAGTGACACAGGGCCGAGCAGGGACACACCTGGTCATGGTTCCCCAACACAGCCCTGCGTAGTGGGGCTCGGCTGTCGTCCCCTGTCCCAGAGGACAGAACGAGCCTTCCCAACTCAGGGCCTGCCTGCTCTGCATTGGCACTGGAACCCATTTTTTCCTCGGCCCCCTGCTGGGCAGGAGTCTGTACTCGGGTGACCAGCGACACCTGTGTCGAAACCGCAGTGACCAAGCACAGGTGAGTTGATGGGGGTCTCTAGAACTTGCTACAATATTACACTCATGTTCCGACTAAATTTACCACAGTGCCTTAAAACCGAAACTGTATTTCACCTCTCTGTCCCGCAGGCTGTAGGGTAATGAATTGTATCTTCCCTGTATCTTTTCATGTTCTGATCTCCTTACAAAAACCCCAGGATGGGTATCAGCCCCTGTACGGACCGCTGGGCTTGTTGCATCAGCGATGGAGGGTCTGGGGGGCCAGGCTGTGCACCCCAAAGTCTCGCCCGTTGCCTCCATGCAACACCTGGTCCTGGAGAGACGAGTTCCGAATCCCTCTGTATTGGAAGTCTTTGTTCACAAGCGAAATAAAAACGCTGCGCCCCTCACCGGGAGAAGCGATCGTAGGTGCTGGGTGCGCTCAGCTACTCACAGGAAAGGCGCAACACGGTGGGGCTTGGCAGAAGGGTCCATAGGCCACAGTCATTCCAGCACTGCCACCTCCCCATGGGCTGGTCAGTGCCCCCCGCTCATCTGCCCCACCCTCGCGGGAAGGACCCTCGGCAAGGAGACGTCCTTTATGAAGAAGACAGTGTCACGAGATACAAAAACTATCACAGAACGGCAGCCAACCGGGACTGCACCACACGACCCTCCGATCGTCCAGCCAGGCTAACCGACAGGCCACACCCCCAGTCACCGCGCCCTGTGACAGGCTCAGAATAAAATCCCATCCCGTGGAGCGTCTTCTATGGGCTTCCTCTGCTGCTGCTTCTGCCTGTGCCGGGCCTTCTGGTAGAAGACGAGGATGACCACGGTGGAGACATCCAGAGGGATGACGAGCAGCAGGAGCCAGAACGAGTACCCGTAGCGGTGGGTCTTCTCTCCGTGGGTGGCGGACGGGTGCAGCGGGTACAGCGCCTGGGCCAGCTCCTCCGAGAGGCCATTGGATTGCACGTTCCCCACGAACAGGACCAAGGCCAGGAAGGTGAGGGATGCTGAAAGAAGAAGAGGCCCGTCAATGATACGGTGACGCATCGTTTAACAGTGCTTTTTTTCTTTGTGCGAATGTGCTCTGTGTTCACGGGCCGAATCTACTCTGGGATGTACACTCTTCTAGGCACGAAGGTGAACGTCGAAGAAGCACGGGGCCCAAGCTGGAGTCTCGGCACGAAACACGGAACTCGGTGCGGGGCAGTGTGTGACCGAGAGCAGCTGTGGGAGCTCAAATCCTGCCAGTAGACGTTGCTGTGTAACGGACATCTCCCACAGCCCTGCCCAGGGCAGCACACATAGTAGGTGTGCTGATGGGGAAAGCTGTCCAGAGAGGACTGGGCGGAAGAAAAGACTTGGACAAGCTGGTGAAGGACCAGCAGCGTTGCAACCAGAAGCAGCAGCCCAAACGGAGAGGCGCTGCGGGAAGTGAGCTCAGCGCATCGGGGGGTGAGAGACAAGCCCAGCCGATGGGGAGCCGTCCTGAGGGTCCTGAGCACTGGACCCAGACAATGAGAGCCCCCCACCACTGACAGCCTGCCACGCCAGAGGAGGCAGGGCTGGGTTTCACTGCACACAATGGAGTATATATGGCCTTTCACAAGGAAGGGTCTCCTTACTGAACACATTGTAGAAGAGAATTTTTAAATTTTGTATCCTCCCTTTTATTATCCTTCACAAAGTCCTCCACCAGAGAACATCCCCTGAGCCCTGGCTGGTGTGGCTCAGTGGATTGAGCACTGGACTGTGAAGCAAAGGGTAGCCGGTTCAATTCCCAGGCAGGGCACATGCCTGGATTGCGGGCCAGGTCCCCAGTAGGGGGAGCGCGAGAGGCAACCACACAGTGATATTTCTCTCCCTCTCTTTCTCCCTCCCTTCCCCTCTGTCTAAATAAAATCTTTAAAAAAGCAAAACAACTTAAAACAACTTTGGAAAGCCACTTCAAGGGGGAGAAGGGGGGAGAAGCTAGAGACAGAAGGGAGACTCCAGGCTGCTTAGGGTTGGGGGTGGGTTGGCAGTGGGTCCAGGCTGCTTAGGGTTGGGGGTGGGTTGGCAGTGGGGAGGGGGCACACACAGTTCAAGGACACGGGGCTTCTGTCTGAAGTGGTGAAACATTCTAAAACCGACTGTGGCCACACTGCCTGTGTCTGTGGATGTGGCCGGGCCGGCCAGGCTGCGAGTGTGCACAGGGGTGAACTGTCTCTGGGCTGTACCGCAGGCAAGCTGTTTACAGAGAAGGGCAGGGTGAGGACTCAGAGACGGGGGCTGACCACGCTGGGTGGCCGTCGGGAGTCCCCAGACAGGAGTCCTTAGGGACACGAGCCACGGGATTCCTCTGCTGATTTACCCAGAACTAGACGGCCAGTGTGGTATCCAGCGTGTCTGGGCCGTAACCGGCACCGGGGAGCCTCCCAAACAGCCCCCTGGGGAGCCCTAATTACAGGGCTCCTGAGTGAGGAGCAGCGTTTGCTGTCCCTGATGACAGGCTTTCATCCTCCGTGTGATGGTTTTGCTTCTCTGTGACGTGCACCTGCCAAGGCCCCTCCTCCGGTGCCCCACGTGGCTCGCACCCCTTCATTTTCCCTCATTATGCCCATGTGATATTCCTTATAAATTCGCGGTTACAAAGGGGCCACACGAACCCAGAGCTGAAGAACTTTTCTCTGAAGTGGGTGCACATGGCTTTGATTTGCCTCAGGAGGGGTCAGCTCGCAGACTCAAACCCTGGCCTGAGCCTCTCGGGCATTCTGGGACCGGAGGCTGAAGGGCTGGCTTCCTGTCCTGCCATGTCCCCTCGGGCCCTGTGTCCTGCCACATCCCTCACTCTATGCTCCCAGGGTCCTCGGCTGAGGACCGGATGCTGGAGCAGATGGTTCTCTCCGGCTCCAGCGTTCTCTCAGCCCCTACAATGGTGTCCCGTGGTCAGGGTCAGGCCAGACCCTTGAGGTGCCACGGGCAGGCTGGGGTCGGAGGGCACAGGCCTCCAGGGCAGGGGTGTGGGTGATCCTGCTGTGATTTTCCTGGAAGCAGAATCTGCTCTGTTCTTTCCAAAACAATCCCAGAAACCCACTTCCTCTTGCTCCCTGGGCCACAGAGAGTTTGTCCAAACCCAGCCCACTTCCCTCTGCTTCCTGGCAGGCGGGTGACCCCTGTCCGCGGGCCACCACTCCAGGCATCTTAGCGCGCAGAACTCTTCTGTGGGGGCGAACAGAGATTCCACTGAGTCCTGCAGCCCTGGGGCCGCGTGGAGACAACTTGGGGTCTGCAGACACCGACCCAGGGGAAGGTCTGGCCTAGCCAAGCGCGGGGGTCAGGAGGCTGAGGCCGCTTCAGGAGGCCAGACTCAGGGCCAGAGATCTTCCTGGGTCTTGGGCCTGGTCAGAACCGGTCAAAACCAGTCAGAACTGAGACCTCTTCCTGGCGCAGCGAGGTCACAGATTGTTCCTCCGCCCACCCCTCAGCCTCTCCGTGCGCGCTGGAACTTGCCCCGAGCAGGGAGAGGAATGTGGCCCGGATTCTCTCCCTGTCAAGCTGCTCTTTGTTGTGAGAAGTAGGTGGGAAGGAGGGAGATCGGCAGGCCCCCATTTTTTTAAATGTTTTTCTCCACAGGCACCGGGCCTCTGCCGAGGGTAAAATCGGCTGAGACTCAGCTGTGGGGGAAGGAGCCAGCCTTGCGGAAAGCAGGGCCCCTCCTGCTGAGAGGGGGGATAGGCTCAAACCCTGAAGGCCATAGGCCTACATCCGGTCCTCCTCTCTGTGGTCACCACCTGATTTCCTCTCGGGACGCACCCCCGGCCCCGGCTCCAAGGTCTGCCTGTGTCCACAGTGTGTGAATTCAACTCCACAGGCCACGGAGATCACACCAGGGAATGGGAGAGAGCTATTCCAGTGACAGTCAGATTTGTGGGAAAAGAAGTCTTTTCTCCTGGGGTTGTGTCAATGGGCGACAAGCCACGCCCAGCTGCTTAGCAACAGAGGGTGCGCTGGGGACTTGCAGAGACAGCTCACCTGGGGGAAAGAGAGTTCCGTTGGTGTGAGCTAAGACCCTGATCCAGCTGTGCCTGAAGCCCCCGCTTTGCTCGACTTCTTAGTTACATGAACAAAAATTAAAATAGTCTGTTTACCCCGGCAGTCTGCGCCAATGCAGTTCGCCTTGGTTTGGTGGACTAAGGTCAAGGATAATCATAGAAACAGCCTGGGAGCCCTGGCTCTTGGGGGAGGATGTGTGAGCCTGTCACCACATCCCCGGCCTCTGACGCAGCTCTGCCGTGAGGCTGGGTGGCCCACAGTGGGCACACGTGAGCTTAGGGGTTGTCTGTTTCGGCCACCAGGCGACTAAATCGCGGAGAGAAGGGAAAGGGCTTGGTGTGCGTGAACGTGGCTGGACCGGCCGGGATGTGAGTATGCACTGTGGCCACCCACGCAGGTTTGCTGGGACGGTCCCTGTTCCACCTGGTGTCCTGGGTTAATGAGGGTGAGCCGCTTTTTCAAAAATGTCCCTGTTTGATCCGAGAGTCCCACGGTCACCTGTCATATCTGTGCCCTGTGCCGCGCTGGGGCCGGGTCGCCCATCCCCACAGCTATCGGCCTGGAAAAGGCCCCGGTGGCCATTGCTGAAACGGCTTGAATCAGCCAGGGCTGTGCCGTCCACTCACGCTGCATGGTCAGCCACAGCACGAGACAGGGCTCCCTTCCCGCTGCTACATGTGGCTGGTGCAAGGACGGCCTCCCACCGGAGGACAGGAGGAAGCTGCCCAGAGCGTCTCCTCCGAGGCCTGGCACCCTCATCCCCAGAGCACCCTGCCTGCCCTGTTAGGGCTCTGGCCTGTATGAAAATGCACCCTCTGGAATTTGCATGTTAGCAGGACAGGCCTCTTCCGGTCCTTTCTCAAGGTCAAGTTTTCACCGTGGGGAGAGGGAAGGAGCGGAAGAAACCTGGCTGCCTGCCAGGAGCAAGGAGGTACCCATGGGACTGCCTCCAGGCCGATGTGGCGGCCACCATGGGGGTCAGACCCACTGTGACCCATCTGGGCAACGGCCCCCACCCCAACACCTTTGCCCAACAAGCAAATAAAACAACCTGGCCGCACCACACAGCAATACCCTGGACTCACAGGCCGCCCACGAGAAGGGCGTGGGCAGCAGATCCCCCTACGAGACTTTCTCTGTGGCTCTCTGCGGCGCAGTCAGGCAGCTGCGTAGTGCTTGTCAGCCTGACGGTTGTTCTGTGCAGGCGAGAAGGGAGTGAGTGTGAGTGTGTGTTCTCTGTGCACGCGTGGACTCCGCGTTAGAGTGAGACGCAGGGCAGGAGCCCAGTGCGTGCTCAGGGATTTGTGTGCGTCTTGTTTTTTAACATCTTTTTTATTGGTTGATTTTAGAGAGAGAAGGGGAGACAGGGAAAAACGCCGCTGTGTCGTTCCACTTATTGAGGCGTTCACTGGTGGGCCCAGACGGGGGGTGGGACCCGCAGCCCTGGTGTGTCGGAACGACGCTCTAACCAGCTGAGCCACCCCGCCAGGGCCCCTGTGTGCGCGCGCGTGTCTTTTTTAACCCCTCACACTAGGTACCCCAAAGCAAAGCCTGGTGCATGTCATGTATTTTTACACCTAACCGCCCTCTTCCCCCCTCTCCTTGCCTCTCTCACCAGTGCATTTAAACATACTCATTCCCAGAGATGCTTAATCAATGCTGTAAATATACAAAAATAACCCCGGCCCCCCCGCCCCCAGCCTCCTGGTCGCATGGCTCGACTGGGCCTGTGCGTGAGAGAGAAGCAGAGACGGGCAGGAGGCTGCATTGCGGGCGGGGCCAAGGGCCGGCTCCCGTGTACTCACCGCTGAGCCCGCTCCAGGTGTACACCCCCAGCGGCCCCAGAAACGTCTGATAGGGGTTGCTGATGCTGTTGTAGAAGGTGAACCCCGAACTCAGCAGCGACGTGGACAGACTGAGGACCAGGAACAAGATAACCACCGAATGCAGAGACTTAGGGGAAGACTCGTTCAGTGTCCCTAAAACTGAAATAAAGTTGGGTGAGTACTTAGTGCAAGATGCAAATCCCAGCTCCTGGCCAGAGGCTGCCCTGCATGAGCCCGGCATTCCTGCACATTCTCCCAGGCAGGTACTGGGTGAGAGACGGTCGGGCAGCATCTCTCGGGCCTGCTGGACCCGGAAGGAGCGGGACCCTGGCATCCCCACTGGTTCCCCTCCTTGAACCTCAGGTCCTTAAACCTCAGGCTGCAGAGTGGAGCCATCCCGATGTTAAGTCCCCCGGGAAAGCGCGTGTCCTCCTGAGTAAGCTGCTGCAGGCCGGGCAGCCTTCCCGTAGGACCGTCTGGCTTCAGACCCCGGCCAGTGGGCGTTACCACAAGTTCATCGGTGCACCGACCGATTCCTCTTGGAGACACGTGCAGAGTGAGCCCCCTGAACCCCCGCGACAGTGAGGACCCAATAAACCCTGAGATTTCTGCGGTGTACCCAAAAGCCAGGGGTGGCCAGGAGGGGAGGGGGCTCACAGAGGTGATGGGGGCAAAGGCTGGCCCTGGCAGGAGGGAAGTGCCTGGTGTGTGGGCACACTGAGGTGACAGCCCCACTTCCCCCCGTAATGTCACCAGAGCCAGAGAGGCCCCAAAGAGGCTCGAATGAGGTGGGTGGCCCTTGGGTGAACCATCAGATTTCTCTCTGAACTGAATTCCTCTGTGTTCTAACAACATTTTATAAAATATGCATGTTCCTTAGACTCAAAGGAGCTCTGGACGTGACCATGAACTTCTGTCAACTGAAGTCCAGGTGACCTGGGGCTGTCCTCCTGTTTCTAACCCACCTCCCCCTGCCCCTTCCTCTCAGCTGGTAAGCAGAGCCCCAGGGGAGACTAGAGAGGACAAAGAGGGAGATCTCAGCTCATCACCTTGGAGAGGGTGCCTTCGCCACCTGGGGCCACACTTCAACTCACCTGTGTCCAGTCCATCAGCACCCAGAGGCCTGAGCTCTTTCTCCATCTCTGTCAGTGACCCACGAGAAGGTTAAATTCTTGGCACAGCCCTCCTTGTTCAGTGTCATTGGTTAAACACCTGTTGCCCAGGTCCGGAAGGCCAGGGTTCCAGGGGCCACCTGTCCTCTGGGGGATGGGCCACCTGGCTGGGACTGGTCAGGACCTCAGGCTGCACCTCTGGCTCACCTCGGACCTGCAGCAAAGGGGGCTCCTACTGCTCTATGCTAGCACACACCTGTTTTGAAATGTGTGGAAGGTGACAGCGGACAGTGGGAAGGGGAAGGAGCAGGACACAGGTGTTCAGAGGGGCGGGGACAGGGCTGCAGGTGACTCAGAGCTGAGTCACCACAGGAGGGGCTGCTTCCCGGTCCACACTCGCCCCGCTTCCTCTCGGGCACCAGAAGTGTGCTGGGGAGCCATGCACTCTCCTTGGCCAAGAAGAAACCATTTGGATCTTAGCTGGGAAACAGAAACTTCAGGACGGAAACTGTCCTGTGGCCCGGACTCCCCGGCGAACTGCTGTGCTTTGTACCCTTGTTATGAGCTGGAAATGGATGTTTGTTCCCAAGTGGCGAACGTTGCACTTTTTCTAAGTAAATTAGAAAGTGGCAATCAGGCTTAGCTTCGTGTCTGACTATTGGTAAGATCCAGGAGACATGATTTTTCAAAAGGGAGTCAGCTTGGAGCCTGATGACTCACACTTTCCTGTGTATTAATGTGACAATTTATCTTAATTTTAACGGCCATATTTTAAAGTTACATTTCAGCATTCCGAATCCCCTGCCACGCAGGTGTGACAGCTGTCTGTCCCCTCCCCGGCCTGGCTCACAACTCAGACAATGGAAGCTGGAAATTCAGAGAAAGTGAGCCAGAATGAAATAACAATAAACCACAGAGCATCTGACAGCTGCTCTCTGCCTGCAAAATTAGCAGATACATTCCGTTCTTTTTCTTCTTTTCAGGGGCCAGGCTTTGGAGTCAGGAAAAGCACCTCACAATCAGAACTAATTGCCTGGATGTGGGCAGCCCCGGAAGAGAGGCCAGGACTCGGCAGAGGGGGCGGGGGAGCCATGTGCAGAAATGGGCTGTCCAGACATTCGGGCTGCCCATGCACGGAGATTTAGCCCTTGGGCACCGCCCCCACTGTGCCACCTGGCCCCTCTAACTCTGGTTTTCCGTAAGTTGATGGAAATCAAGAGAGGGAGCGGTGGTTTTGTGGGTGGGTGGGCACCTGGTCACCGGGGAGCAGGGCCTGGTGGGCTTCTCAATCCATGGACCACGGGGTCCCCCTGGAGGACCTCATCAAGTCCATAGATCCCAGAGCATGGGCTGTCCCAGCTGGTGTCCCCACCCTCTTGGAAAGGTACCAGGGTTCCCTCGGGGAGAAGAGTGCGGCGAGGCCTCCCTGCCCCTGAAGCTCCACTCCCTGTGTGGTTACGTCTCTGGGGGCAGATGCTAAGTCGCTCCTCCCTGGAAACGTATAGGAGATGGACTGGATGGGGCTTTCTGTCGATAAATAAACCCCACTTGTCCTCGCAACTCATGGGTGTTTGCAGCAGATTCGCTTTCCGAGTTATTTTTGGCTTGGGCTGGTAGCACAATTCTGAGCTCCCAAAGGCAGACCCGGGTAGGTGCAGAAGAGGCTGCTGGGCGGGGGATCCAGGCCGAGGTGGGACTCCTCGCTGTCGTCGGCAACTGCACACACCTTCACCCTGCAGTTTTTGCGGGCTTATTGGGTTGAACTGACATGGGGCCATTCTCTAGACGGACTCCACGCTGAGTCCGCCGAGGCAGAGCGCTGTGTGGGGTCCTCCACGGCATCCAAGCTCCCACTCCCGCAGCAGCCGCTCAGGGGGCTGTTTCTGACCGGAAGTGAAACCTCCAGAACTTCGGAAGCAGAAAGGCAGCATGCCTGCCAGCGGACACGGAGGACTAGCCACTTCTCACCTGGATGTTGGAGAACATGGATGCCTCCAGGTGAGGCTGGAAGACCTGCTCAGCCTGCGCTGCCCAGGCAACCTGGCTTCACGGGCTGGACTCACTACTTCCCCCACCCATTAACCTATCATTGGCTGAATGATCTTGGCACTTTGAAATCAGCCATCGTCACTTCATTCTGCTTTTTCGAGTCAGAATCCACAGCCCACACTGGCACCCGGTAACGCACCCTGTGCAGAAATAGAACTGAGCGTTGCGGGTCTTCGTCACTCTTCTGAGACTTCCAGTGGGACCTCATGCCGGCCCAGCAGGCGCGGTGGGCCCAGCCCTGGTGGGCAGGGCGGCGGCATTTACGCCGATTTTGGTGCGCTGCCAACGATCAGTTACTGATTTGAGATAGCCCTGTGTGGTTGGTCACAAGACACCAGCAGGACAGTGGCTGTGTCTCCCTGTGACGTTGGGGTTCTGCTGTCTTCAGAGGGCACCCACAGGTCTGCAGCAGCGGACCCCACAATGTACTGGCTAGGTGCAGGCCTTTCCCGTCTCCTCCAGAGAACCGTGCACGACTGTTCCAAGGCCAACGGTTACTGAAGTCGGCCTCTGTGAAGCTGCTCTGGTATCCACCAGAGTAGCCTGGGCGGCACCTTTGTGAAGGGACCTGGTGTATCTTGTCCAGCACCTGGAGGCTGACCAGGAAGAGGGGTTTGGAACACGGCTCTCCAGGAACAGAGAGCACAGGGAGAGAGCCAGGCAAAGCAGGTGCCAAAGTCCCACCTCCTTGGTGCTCCCACATCACTATGGAGGCCCACCTGGTTCTGTCTCTCCAGGCCTGTCCTTGACCATGCCATCCTGCCATCTTACACCACTGAGCCTCCACCACACATGGGGGCCCATGGGCAGGGCTCAGGGAAGCCCTGTATCGCAAACCAGAACGGCTGGTTCCAGACACTGAAACTCAAAAAATCCACAGGGTGTTACCTGCCATTTAAAATTTCTAACTGTGTCTGGAGATTCAGAACCTGGCACTCTTTGGGCTTGAGAACACTAGTCACGTGACCGAAAGTGTGACTGCATCTTTGAAAGTCTGGGTTTCTAGGGGTTTTCCTGGGAAGCTATGCCTGGTCCCCGAGGGAGGCGCTCCATCCCGCTGGAACTGCGGGGGAGACGCTGCTTCTGCCAACGTCTAAAAGACAAACGTGTAACCAGGAACTACAACCGTGCTGCTCGGGATTTAAGGAAATCGCCTCATTAATAAGGTCACCAACTAGACCCAGAACCTAGAGCGAGTGGGCAAGGTTCCGACTGCTGCCGTGATGCATTCGGAAAGGACCTGGAGCTACAGCATGTCAGGTAGAAAATGGTGCGCGCTTGGGAGTCAGCAGGCAAAGACCGCACAACACCTGCTGATCTCTCAACACCAACCCCGCCAGCCCCCACCGAGCACAACGCTGTGTGAAGCAAATCCCAGTTCAGGTGCTAAACAATTTGCAAGTGTTGCTGTCAAATTTAGAAAACAGAATGGCATATATTCAAACTTCAAAAGCCAAAGAAGGAGCTAATTCAACCAATCATTCTCAATTCTACCCATCAGGAGTAGGACATTATTATGTAAGAAATCAGAAAAGTGTAGGCGCTCCTATAAAATATAGAACTAGTAGAATTCATGGACATTTACTATCACATCCTACAACAATGGGTATTTTGGAGGTAAAAATGCAAACCCACACTGGCTAAAGAAATGAACCAACGAGCTGGAGACTCCGGAATAAGAAATGGATCACATTGTTCATGTCATCATTTCCTCGGCCAGACGCCACTGAAGAAGTTCCGGACCACACCTGTTGCTGCAACTGCGAACCCATAGTCCAAACACAGACATCGCGTTCCTCCTGGCTGGTGGACACCGAGGTGCTACCACCTATCTTTGCTTGACCGTTCACTTGTCCATAAACTCAGCAGCATCACCGAAACGTGGCCGCCGCTCCAGTGATTCAGAGCGGCAGGTGGACAGACACGCCAGACCCGGGGAAGCTGGGATGAGACACAGTGGCTGTGGCTACGAGCAGGTACTCAAAATAGTAAATATTAAGGGAGAGAAGCGAGGCCCCATATGACCAGGAGACTTTATCTCTTTAATGACTCCCTAGTTTTCGGAAAGGGGCTGATTCGATTAGCACGTTAGAAAGCACGCTGTGAAGAGTAGATTTGAAGCAAGCTAGACTGGGGACAAGGAGATAGGTTAGAGAACATGAAGGAAGAGCTGGTGGAGGCCTGAACTCACGTAGCCGCGCTGAGGAAGGCCGGCAGTGGGAAGATGCAGTGTGCAGGAGGGAGGATTGTCAGAGCGTGGTCGTTCGCTGGCTGTACGTCCTCCCTGCCCAAGCAAGGGGCACACTTCTGAAGAGCAGAGGCCCTGTAGCACACGCCTTCGTATTCCATTAAGTTACCCCTGCTGCTTACCAGTAGCTTAGGTGTTTGATAACATTTGCTGAATGAATAGAAAAAACTTAAATATTAAATAGGAACAGATATTATAAATACTGGATGACATGAGCCTTACCCAGCGAATTCAGTCTCACTAACCCCATTCAAAGTCATCTCTCCTTTACCTTCAAAGTCCTTGTCTCCTTCCGCAAGTCCACCATGCAGCTCTTGGGTGCTCTGGCCACGGAAGAGTCCGTAGGTGATGACGATGCTGCCGTTTGAAGAAGAATCGCTAATGGCAATGGTGCTGCTGACCCATTCGTGGGTCCCCAGAATGGCACAGAGCACCACAAAAGCCCCAAAGCTGGTGAAGAAACTCGACAAGAACATCAATGTTTTCTTTGTCGTCGGCATGTTTCCAGGAGGGAGCAAAAAGATCTTTCTATGATACTTTTGGACCTTATCGGTTGAGGTCCAGAATTTAGAAATGGAGGCTAATACTTTGTTGTAAAATAGAAGAGCAGGCTCTTCATAGGAAGGGTTATACTAGCGCGCATTGGACTATGAACATGGTCATAAAGATTTCCGGCAGCTGAACTTTGGTCTGGAGTAAGCAGTTGCTATGGTTGCAGCCAACCAACAGAAACAAGGGGTGGGCGTGATGTCCCTGAGTCCACCTCAGTGGTATAATTAATCTATTGACTCCTTGTCACATGCCCTGGAAGCAAGTTCGGTGGCCATGTCAGGGCAGGACTAGAATTTCTAAGTAATGAGGAAGTGGGAGATCTGTACCCCCAAAATGTTGCCAATTCTAGCAGCCAACAACATAGAGTCTCAACTCATTCATGAATTGCTTTACTGGTTGACATGTCCCTAACAGTCGTTCCGAAAGGAAACCCTAAAGACAGTAAGCCTTTGCTAGAAATACCATGGAGAGGTCTTTTGTAAACTGTCACTTAACATCTTGAAATTTCAACTTTTATTTCTTCCTTACTGAGGAGTGAGTTTGTAAAATGATTATGCGATTGTTTCTATTCTTTAGTATTTATTTCTGTTGTTTCTATTTTTTATTATTTACTTGTTTCTATTTTGTTATTTCTACTTTTCGATGATTTGGGTCAAAGAGTGTGGACTTACAGTATTTAGTCTTTGGATTTTATTGATTTTTTTGTAGTCAGTTGATAAGCCACTTTTATAAACCTTTGCAACATTTTTTATCACTCGATACTATTCATTTTCACAGACTCACTGTCATTCATTCGACGGAGTTCTATTTCCGTTTCCTTTTAGCTCTTATTCAATTCTTTGCTCACACAATCTTGCTTGGGTACAGATTGTTGATTACAGCCTTAGGATGAATTCCTGGAGAAGAATGGCTGGTTCAGGCGGACAGCTTTGTAGGTAATAGTGTTCCGAATCTATGACCCACTTTCCTGTCACAACAGTTTTGCCTTTTCTCCAGTTTCAAGCAATGGGCGATTGCAGTGTGTGGTCTTCTGAGTCTGGCTTGTTTTGTGATTTATCCGGATGCACCGGGGTTTGTTTATCCAAACAGTCGGTGGACATTGGAGGGGATTCACGTTACTGACTCTTACGAATGAAGTCGTTATGAACATTTGAGGAGAAGTCTTTGTGTACGTTTATGCTTTCTTTTCTCCCGGGGAAAGATGAAGGAAAGAAAACGCCGGGACGTATGGGTAACATAAGTAACGTAAGAAGAAACTGACACAGTGTTTTCCAACGGGGTTGCACCAAGGTGCCTCCCACGGGCAGCTCCAGTTGCTCCGCATCCTCTGCAACCCTTGCTATTACCAGTGCTTCAGATCTGGCATCATGAGCGCCGAGGAGCGGCCCACGGCGGCTGTGATCTGCATTCCACTGTATCAATGAGGTTGAACGTCTTTTTACATGCTTTTTGCCGTCCATATACTTTTTCTTTGGTGAAGTGTCATTTTGGAATCTTTATTCGTGAAATGTCGTCACGTGACCTGGGTACACATTGTAGAGATTGCTCTGTATCGTTTTTTTCTCCCATCCATAGGCTGTCTCTGCAATCTGCCCACTGAGCTCACTGTGGGGAGATGTTGCTGTATCATGTGCCTGAGCTGTGGGCTCCGTTTGGTGACATCTTACCTTCAGCACACCAGCTACCCGTGTGTTGGGTTGTCTTTAACTTCTATTTCACCATTTTCTCTCTAATTGCTTTAGTCCCTTTATCTTTCCCCTCTGCACCCACTGTTACTTCCCTCCGAAGTGTAAACCTTTTGGGAGACTCAGTGATCGTTAAAACTGAGGTTCAATTGGCATAAATCATCAGTTTCAGGGGTAAAACATAATGATTTGATATTTGCACGCACTGAAGTCAGTGCCATAAGAAGTCTAGTCACCGTACGTAATTACAATTTTTTTCCCGTGGTGAGAATTTTCCCTGGATGGACTTAGCAGAAAATTAAGCACTGTAGAAGAAAAAAAATCAGTACCTTTAAATGTATAGCAATAAAAATGATCAAAACTGAAACAGAACAAAAAAGGCTTAAAAGTTTAAAAAGCCTCAGTGACCCGTGGGTCAATATTAGGTGACATCACAGGCGTATAGTTGGAACAACAGCGTTTCCGTTGGAAAATACTGTGTCGGTTTCTTCTAAAGTAATAGACCATTGCTTGAAATTTGAGAAAAGGCAAAACTATTGTCCCAGAAATGGGAGAAGATGAAAGACATTTTCGAAGAACTAATGGCTGACAATGTTTCAAATTTGATGAAAAGTATAAACTAATAAAGCAAGAAGCACAACTAATTCCAAGTACAGTAGATACAAAGAAACCCACGCTAATACACATTTTAATCAAATTTATAATTAAAAAGGCAACGATAAGGAGAAAATCTTAAAAACAACTACAGAAAAAAGATACATTACCGAAACTATCGACAGAGGTAGTCAAACACGAATCTCAAAAAGGGTTTGCTGTGTGGGAGAAACTAGAAATACATGAGGTCAGGCTGCGTGTTTCCACTTCCAAGGCGACAGAGATCGGGCGGAACAGACGCCCCGACAGCGCCGGGAGGGAGGGGTCCTCGGGGAAGGGACCTGAGGGAGCGCTCTAGGGTGATGGAAATGTCTCGCGGGGTGAGCAGCAGATGGTGTTCTCTAGTTACATGCTTGTCTTTCTTCATTGGACTGCGCAGCGAGGGCCTGCATGATGCCGGTATATTCTCCGTGCTGGGCAGGAACCCGGGAAGGAGAAGTAAGAGTTAAAACACCACGAGGACCCAGAGGAGAAAACCAGTCTTTGCTGTCTCGGGACAGGACAGGAAGCTACTGGCACGGGCCCGACCTCTGGGTTTCACCGGTTAATGGCTGTTCACACCTGGGCATACCTGGGGAAAGGGGAACAGAACTTGAGCAAGGTAAAAATCGGAAGTGCTGCACCCGTTATTAGAGCCATTCATTCTGGCACATCCTAGAGACCAGAATGGCCATTCTGAGTTCCCTCCTTGTGGGCACAGGTCCTGACGTCAGTTTTTCCTTGCTTGCCACGCCCTGTGGCCAGTCACTCAGCACACCTGCCCGTGTCTCCGAGAGTAATGGTGCGTCGTCAGCGTTCCTGTCCAGGGCTTGAAAGCAGCTCCGGCCTGCTTTCTACCAACCGATGTGCCTTTTGCCTTAGCCTCCTAGAGAGCCTCTGGGGCCTGAGCATTTTAATTGTAATTGACATCCACTGAGCCCTGAAAGAACGAGGAGCATCAATTATCCGGTTACCCCGAAGAAGCCAAATAGTGACAGTGACGGGAAAATAGCCCACAGCCGTGCTTTACAGGGCAGAGGCTGCGGGGCTTGGTGATGAACAACCAGGAGGGGGTTACGGCAGAGAGAGGCTAGGGTGGGGTTCAACGGGGTGCCTGGGCCTCACAAGGAAGTTGCAAATTGAATGAGGGCTGAGTCCCAGGCTCCTGAAGGGCAAGGGGGCCTAGAGGCTGGGGTTAGTCCTCAAAGCCCAGGATGGGAAAGGGAAATTCCCCTGATGTCAGCAGGGGCCTTGAGCTGAAGAGAGGCTGAACGAAGGTGGTTGGGAAGGATCCAGGGGTCCGCATGGAAATCAACACAACTCTGCTTTTGTGTGACAATGATGAATGTCCTTAGACTTTAGATAAAGTTGAGGGACACTGCTAAATTCCTGGCAGAACCCTGGGGGTCCCCCAGAGAGGGTATTACTGGGAGAGAAGAGCCATCTGCCCCTCGTCGTGTTACCAGGGCTGCTGGCTTCCCGAGAGCAGATGCCTGACAAAGGCGGCTTGTCTCTCTCCTGGGTCCCCGCAGGGCTAACCAGCAGAACTGTGCTTGTCGGAGCTTCGAAATGAGCCCCTTCACCTCCAGAAGCCTGGCCAGCAGCCGCCGGAAATCCAGAGCTGGGCGATGTCACTGGGCTACCTGGTCCCCCGACCCAGGAGATCTTCGGGGGCCGCTCAGACGGGGCCGCCCACCCTGTGGGCTCCAGGGAGACAGGGCTGCCTGGTGCTGCTGGCTGGGGCCCCTCCTCCTCTCATCTGTCAGCCTACAAGCTTTCCCTGAGCCCCTCCTGGCTCTGGGCTTTGTGTCCAGAGCTCTAGACAGATAGGTGATGGAGGAGAGGTGGTGACGGGGGTCGGGGGTGGTCCGAGTCTGGGAGTGCACAGTGCTGAGGGAGGGGCAGGGAGGCAGAAGGGGTGAGCTGGCACCAAACAGGTGAATATACCTTGAGAGAGTCCAGAGGGTCTATAAGCAGGTGGGGGCAGGTACAGAGAGGGAAGACCTACCCCCACCCTCCACCCCTACCCCCGCTGGGACATGCTTGCCTCTGATACCCAGGGAAGGCTCCAAGGGGTGGGGGGAGGCTCAGGAGCAGCTGAGACGTCAGGCGGAGCCTCCCAGGAGTCTGGGTTCTATTCTGAAGGAAGGCTCTCAGGCAGGGGATTGGCCTGACCTGGTTTCATTTTGAGGGCCCCCCGGATAGTGTGTGAAGAAGGGATCATTTGGGAAAGGCTGGGTCCGACACTGGGGGGCCATGGCCATCAGCAGAGAGATGAAGGCAGTGGGCCGGAGAAAAGGGCACACATTCGAGGGGTCCCGGGCAGCTGGCTGGCAGTGGACTTGGAGACAGCTCAGAGGCAGCAGCGGAGGGGGGCTGTGCCAGAGCTGAGCTGGAGAGCGGGAGCTGGGCCTGCGCCTCGGAGACAAGCAGCAGTGCTGGTGCCTGGCGAGCAGTCCCAGGGGCACGTTTCTCTGGGTTCCCTGTGTGTGGGCACTGTTTGAAGCCCCGGAGCTGGACAAGACCCCCCGGGGACAGCATGTTCCTGTGGAAGGGAGGTTGGGGTCAAGTTCCCCACTGGTTTCTCGGCTCTTCACCCCGTGGAAGGGACACCACAGCCTGGACTGGTCATCTGTGGTGGTCTCAGCCAGTCGGCGCCCATTGCTCTTCAGTCTTTGGGGTGGGCGGCTCTGTCCCCAGGTGTCCCAGGAATTGTCTTCTGGCTAGGGATCCCAGGTGTGGTAACAGTTGACTGCCATTCACAAGCCCTAATGTGGAGGCTCCTGCCAAAGGGAGGCAATCACACCCCTCCTGAGATCAGCCCGGCCTCCCACCAACCCAGAGGGCGGTTCGGAACCGAGATGGCACAACGCCCATCCTTTCTGCGCTTCTGCTGGAGTATCCCTCACCCTAACACCTCCCCAAATAGCTTACAGGGGACCACCTGGGAAGCAGTCCCAGAACACAACAGGTGTGTTTCACTTTGCCAGATACTGCCTTAATGACAAGGAAGCCCTTTTCAACGTCCACAAGTGAGCACCCTGATTCGGAGGGGGACACAGGCTTGGGAGAGCTCAGTGTCTCCCTACTTCTGTGAACCAGTGGCTGGCGCGGGTGCCCTGCACCGCCTGCATGACCCCAGCCGAGTCACTTCCTGGTGCCCAGAGCCGAGGTTGGGTGGGAAGGGCCTTTCCCTGCTTGGAACAGTGCCTGTCACACTTGACTCCCTCCTTGCGCGCCTGGGTCCGGGCAGTGGGGACCCGGGCACGGTCTCCGGGAAGGGGAACCGGTCTGGGTAAGCGACCTCCAGGGTGGCTGGGCGTCTCAGGCCTCAGGCCGTCATCCCTGCCGGGCCGAGCCGCAGCCGCGGCCGCAGGTGGGGCGGGCGCCCGGGTGCGCTCCCGGCGCCGGACACCAGGCGTCGCCCCCGCTCCTCGCAGCGCCGGGCCCCCGCCCCCGCCGCCGAGCCCAAGGCCGAGCTGGAGCTGAGGAGGCGGCGGGACCGGCCGGACAAATTTCCTGCTCCGCTGCGGGAGGCCGGCGGCCAGAGTGCGGGCGGCAGGAGGCGGCGCCCCGAGCCCGCGGCCTCTGTGCGTCCTCGCCACCCTCCTTCGCGCCCGGCGGGGCCAGAAGGGCGCCCCAGTGGGCGGCGGGCGAGCGCCCGGGAGATGCGGAGTCGCCGCGGCGGAGGGACCGGCACCCCGGCACCAGCCCCCCCGAGGTGAGCGCGCGCACGGTGTGCGGGCGGGGTGCGGGAGGAGCGGGTGCGCCCCTCCCAGTGGCCGTGCGCCCAGGGCGGCCGGAACAGGCCGGGGACGCCGCCTCGGCCACCGCCGCGGGAGGGAGGGGCCGCGCCGGGGTGCCGAATCCCCGAGCAGCGTCCCTGCCGGAACCGCGGTGCGCCCGGTGCCAGCGGCTGGGGACCGCGCGACCTGGGGCTTAGGTCCCCGGAGCCCGCTGCCCAACTTGGCGACACATCGGCAGCTCTCGCGCTGGCTCTCGGTAAACGGGCCAGCAGAGCGTGTGTCTGCCGGTGGCAGCGGTGCCAGGGGGACGGCGACAGGGACGTGTGTGTGGAAGCGGGCGAGAGCAGCGGGGATGCCTGCGGGTGTGTTGGGGCTCCGCGCTCGCCGGGATCGGGACAGGAGCCTTTTGAGAAAGTGGCTCGGAGTTGCGCCAACTCCGGAGGGGCGGGAGCGGCAGCTGGGATGCTGCCCGGTGGTCCCGCGCCCCGTGCACTCCGGGCGGGTGGGGGAGCCCAGTCGGGTGCAGCTGGGGGCTCAGGGAGGGAGCAGGCCCCGCTGGCTCAGGCGGGCTGCCAGGATTTACAGCCTCGCCGCGGTGACCTGTGGCTGATCGGTCAGTGCGGTGCCAAGCCTGCCGGCTCCTCGGTACCATCTGGGGAAGCCCGACCACAGCCCACAGGATGGAAAGGCAGAGCCAAGCCCCGTGTGACCTGCTGGCCTGACCTAAATTCCTTCCTGGCCGGGCAGGCCGTTCTAGAAAGGTCAGACGGTGACACTGCCTGCCGTGGGTGAGGACCACTCTCTCAGAGTCCCAGCTGGGGACCGAGGAAAGGAGAGTGGGGCTCTGGGCTTCCATTCATTTTGGAGTGGGAGACGTTGCACACCAGCAAAGGATGGGCCCGTGTTTTAGAGTCATTGTGTCCACGTCCAGTCTGCTCCTGACCTCGGGTGCTCTTTGACCCAGGGTGCCTGGGCATTTTTGTGTGCCAAAGGTGGGTGAACTCCTGCCTCTGCAAAATAAAAACCCATGCCCGTTTGAACTCTATGCGTTGGGGGTGGGGGAGAGTTGCCTTCCAAAACCAGTGCACTGAGCCAAGGGAGGGGAGAAATGTTGGGGTATGTGCAGGTGGCCCTGGCTGGTATGGGGCAGAGCTCTGTGTGAGAATAGGGGAGGGGCCTGGACTTCCTGACCAGAGGACCCCAGCCTTCAGGGAGCAAAAGGCCCTGTGGTGACAGGCAGCCCATAAGGTGGGGGCTGTGCTGTCAGTGAGAAGGACCCATGGTGGCCCCGCCTCTGACCATGACCTCGGCTGGGGGCAGAAGTCTTCCTTCTTAGAGTTGGTGACGCCCGTGAATCAGCACCCTCGCTCCTCCACACCTGGCTCTCCCTGTGTCCACGTGAGGTTGGGACTAGATTTGTCTCTGAAAAAGGCCGGGTTGTTGGATGAATCAGGATGTTTTTAGGTTTAAAACCACAACCACGGAGGCCACTTCTCACCCCCCGTGCAGGGACAGCTGGCTGAGAGATGAGCTTCTGGGGCCAGTATCTCCACGGAAGCCGGAAGGACTGACCCAGAGGTGACCCCTTCCCTCCTGGGTTCACATGAAAGTCCCTCAACCCTGAGAGGGGCTGGAGGGAGCATGGTGGCGCGTATGGGGGTGCACAGGTGCCGCACTGAAGGTGGATGTGTGAGGACTCAGCCGTCGTTGACAGGGGTTAGTAATGGAGCTGAAATGTGAATGTCAATTGATCAACACACACCTCCCCCAAACCATGCCCCCACTGGCCCTCCTGGCTCTGTCCCCACCGCCACCACCGCCGTCCCAGGCGCCCCTTTCCTCAGAATTCCCTGCTCCCAAGTCCGAGGCACACTTCTGGCCCAGACCGGTCCTCTGCAAGTCTCGTGCCCACCTGCTGCCCCCTTCACGTCTCTCCTGGGGTATCAAAGGTGCCCAACTCAGCAGGCCCCAGATCAAATGTGTGGTCTCTGCCCGCTCAGCCCCACACTCTTCCCAATATTTTCTTTATCCTCCGGGGCACCGGCTTGCAGCCTGCTGTGCGAAGATACGCTGGACTGTAGCTTCCCGAAGGGCAGGCTGTGTCCTCAGCACCCAGCCAAGGGCCTGACAGTGGGCGCACGGCAGCTGTCCTCAGGCAGATGATGGAGCGAGGAAGTGAGACATTTTAGGTGCGCGTCTGCCGGAGCAGATGAGCTGGTGTATTTTTAGTGGGTGTCGGTGTGTTGGGGGGCAGCCACCCGTTTTCGCTGGTGTGGCAGGTTGAACGGCATCGCGGACACGTGAGAGAGGTCTGTGGCGGGGTTACAGCGCCAGCTCTTCGGGAGAGGCCGCACATGTTGGCTAAAGTGACCGTGCTGGACCACAGAGTGCTCGGGGACCTCCCACGGAGGCGGGTTTGGAAGCAGCGAGGAGACACGCCGAAGCGCTGCCCTCCCCTCCTCTCCTTGATGAGTCTTTTTCTTTTATAGCATTCGAGTTGTCCTCACTGAGATTCTGCTGTTGAAACAGGAACGAATGTATCCATTCAGATAAAGACTGGCCTTCTCACGTGTGATTATCACCAGGGAAAAACTGGGCATTCCAAGGGCATCTCCAGGCTTTAGACATGCTGTCTCCCCTAGTGAGCCCATGGCTCGGTACACCCCGAAGACACCCCAATAGATCCTCAGGGGTGGAGCCTGCTCAGCCTCCTTGCCCTTTATCTCCAACTTAGGGACCCCTACTTGTGCCCCCAGGCCCACTTCAAATACCTCAGTCTCCACAAGCCTCCTGCCCCCCCCTGCCCCCCCCCCCCCCCCCCCCCCCCCGCTTTAAGAAAATCTCTCTGGCTTTAGTTCCTTTTCGTACCTGTCCCGGAGCCCTTACCAGTTCTATTTTGATTTCCAGTTGACTTGTTCAAATAGTTTCTCTCCTTGCCCAGGCGGCCAGTGCTTTTAGGAGGGAAGGTGTGTCTCTGAGGGTGTGGATGTGGGGTTCGAGTATGGATCCCCTGAAATCCTGGCTCCATGTGACTTGGGCTAAGACACTCAGGATCCATGCCTCAGTGGCTCTGCCACGGGAGCGATACTCTGCACCTCACACAGCTGCTGCGAGAGTGGCCGATGACACACAGCAAGTGCAAGGCACATGCCTGGCACTCAGCGAGCCGCGGTCATCACGCCCCTGACGTGCCGGAGCCTGGGAACTGCAGAGAGAACCAGGAGAGTTCGGACAGATAAATGAGCAAAGCCAAAACCCACATTGATGGGGACAAGCCTTCTGCACGCCTCCCACACTGCTGGGTCAAATCCACAGGGCATGCTGGGTCACTTTTTTGCAGCATAATTTGAATGATTATGCAGATTTTGCAGGACTACATATTTCAGCCTCATGAGGTCACTGCTTAGTGGTGCCCCACGAATAAATCCATTCTTTGACACGCACGGTGGACTCTTCAGCGTTAGAGTAGCTTATGAGGCACAAACGCAAGCTTCGATGCCCTTCATCACCTTGGGCCCGTGGGCTGCATTAAAGCAGGCTCTGTGCCAGGAGGCACCAAAGTGAGCCAGCCCCAGCGCCAGGAAGCAGCGTGGGCTCACACCAGCTGTGGGAACCCAGGGTCCGTGGGACGGCCAGCAGACTAGACCATAATAGCTGCAGAGCTACAGACCACCCGGAACTCCTCAGCATTTCAAGCTCCTTAGCACTGAAAAGAGAGGCGCGGTCACTTCTGAGCCCACGCCCACTCTGGTCGGCTGACTGATGTCCAGGCAGCGCTGGGGTCTGTGCACGGCCGAACCCATGGCTCTCCTGGGCTTGGACCACAGGCCACGTCCCTCTCTCTGCCCTGGGTGCCGACCCAGTCACCCACAGTGGGATGAGGCTCCTGGGTACTTTCAGATGCTGACCCCAGACGTACCAAATGTTCCCTTTGGAGGGTTAACTTCCTGCTTTGTCACTCGCACTTTCCTCCAAACTCAGGTGAAATGCTGGGTGGCTGGGGGCGGGTCCACCCCCCTCATCCCCTGAGGGAAAGGGCTGTGGTTGAGCTGCACAGGTCCTGCCGCCTCCAGCAGACGCAGGTGTAGGGGGGTGGGGGAGGGGAAGGGGCTCCTGCCAGTGCGGCCTGGGAGATCCCTGCCTTGGGGATTACCGAGCCAGCGTCCTTTTCTTCTGGGGTCTGCCTCCTGTCCCCCAGACCTGGTCTGTCCAGGCCCGCCTGTCCAGGTGCTGTGCCAGGGAGCTTTGAAGTGGCTCACACAGCCCCTTTGAACTCTGCAGCGGCCGGCTCGGAGCCAGAAGTGTGGGCCTCATGTCTTCCCTTCAACTGCACAAACACTTCAAAGGGGCTGATTACGCTCGTGAAATAAAAAACGCTCACCATGTGTTTCCTGAAAATAATACACGTGTCCTTTTATATTGAGTCCCCGAGAAACAGGGACCAAACACATTTTTGTTTGCCCTCCCCCAGGGACATGCCCATTGAATTTAGAGAGCAGGGAAGGAAGGGAGGGAGAGAAACATCGATGTGAGAGAGAAACTTCAATCAGCTGCCTCCCACACCTACCCTGACTGGGGACCGAACCCACAACCTAGGCATGTGCCCGAACTGGGAATCAAACCCATGGCCCTTCGGTTCAGGGGATGACGCTCCAACTGACCGAGCCACCCCGGTCAGTGCCAAACAAATATTTTTAAAGGATGTCTATTTTAAAACATTTCAAATACAATCAGCAATGTCCAATTAATATAGCCCGTTACTACCTGGCGTATCAGATAACCAGGTGCGATTCTAATGGGGTATTCTAATTCCCCGTCCTAATGGGGACAACGCCGCTTCCCAGACAGAGCCATCAGGCGGCTAGATCGTGGTGGCGCGTGGAGACCCAGGCCTCGGGCTCTCGCACCGGGAGCCTAGGGCGCGCAGGATGGGAGTCCAAGGCGTCAGTGGTCTGAGTGCTGGTTTGTCCTCTGCCACGCATGCTCTGTCCCCAGGGCCAGTCGCTGAGTCCCCACCCTGCAAATGCAGGCAGCAGTTTGGGTTGTTAATGTCCTTCCATCTATGTGGATGTTCCCAGCTGGGCCTCAGTCTCTAGTTTTTGTACTAGGGAGGAAATTAGTTCCATTTTTCTTCTTCACCGAGATTTTTGAACGTCCTCTCTCACAGCTACTTGACCACGTGTTACTCTAAGTGACCGTGGCACCGAGCCTTTCCAGTTTGACCGGCCCTCCAGAAGAGCTGAGTGCTTTCTGGTGGCCCTGGAACAGGGCTCTCGCGGGTCAGCCCGGCAGAGTTCAGCCGTCTCTCTGCGGGCTCAGCCCGGACTCCTGTGCCAACACGCCCCGGTGTCCTCAGAGGGCTGGGCGTGCTCTCGGGGGCAGAGCCTTGCACGTGGAAGTGCCTGTCCCGGCAGGTTCCTCGTGAACTCCTGGAGCTCTGCCTTCCTTTCTTCTCAGCTCAGAAGGGCCAGCCTCAAAGGTGGACACGCACCTGCATGATTTCAGGTCCTGAGGCCTCCCCCCGCCTCCCCCAGCGGTCTGTGCCTGGGTTCTAGGCATAGGATAATGCTTTTATCCTGCTGTTTGAGATGGAGCATAGGTGGAAATCCATCTCCGGTAAGGGCTGTCCTCAGGGGGTGCTCATGTTTGAGTCTGGTGCCGCCTCACTTCCTGTTGGGGGCTGGGGGTGCATGGTACAGGGGGCAGAGCAGGAGCAGGGCTCAGAGGGGCTTCAGGGACACCAGTGGACAGGTTCCTCACCCCAGTTTTTCCCAGGACTGGCTGGCCCTGAGCCATTCGGCAGCAATCCACGTGTTACAGAACACACCTGCTGTGAAAGGCTCGGAGTTTCTGAGATGAGACAGAAGGGTCTTTGGAGGGGGGGTATAGTAAACCCCCCCTACAGAAGGCTCAGCACATTTTGTAGATTCCAGAAAGACCTGCCGATGAAGTCAGATAAGAGGTTGGTTGTCGACACAGACCTCTTCCCGCAGAAGGTCCGGCTCCTCTCGGACCGCCCCCGTCTCCAGCCCAGCTCCGTGCTGCTCTGCACATGGAGGAGAGTGAAGATGGGCGGGAGGGGTGGGGAGACAGAGAGATACATTCACAGACAGACAAATGCGGGGAGACACAGAGACAGACAGGGAGACGGGGGGCAGACAGGGACAGAGAGGAAGAGAGATGGAGGATGGGGGGAGATAGAGACAGAGACAGAGAGAGAGAGAGAGAGAGAGAGAGAGAGAGATGGACTGACTGAGCCTCTCGGGTGCTGAAATCCTACCTCCCAGTGTCTGTCAGCTGAAGAGGACTCTGTTGATTGGAAATTACTTCGACTAGGTGTTTCATCCCCAAAAAGGGTTTACTGGGGGGAAAGAAAGGGTTGCGGCAGCCATGCTCACGCCCCGGCCTGGGGCCGAGGGGAGGGTATTTACAGGAGGGAACGGGGGTCGTGGGGAAGGGATGCTGGAGCGATGGAGCTTTATGGTAAACACGGAGGCCTGCCTGTAGGGGTCCCGCAGTCACGCAGGCTGCGAGAGCTTCTGTCACCGGCCCTAGCTCCTGCCTCAGGCCCTCCAGCCCCAGTGAGTTTGCTTAAGGTTCCACGTAGAGTCCTCATCACCCCCAAATTCCCTTTGAACCCAGGATGGATTTCTGGGCCCTGGGCCCCTGCGTGGCCTGGGACAGTTTCAGAGACCAAAGGGGCGGCGTGTGCTTGCTTACGACAACATGTGGAGTGACAGCACCGGACACTCCAAGTCTCCGAAACAGAAATTCTCTCACGAGGACGGGTGCCGGCGGCGGCAGTGGTCGGGGGCGGAAGTAGTGGGGGGGTATCAGTGTGAGTGAACAAAATGCCAGAGTATTGGTGCCCTTTTGCTACATCCAAGGGTTCTGAGGACTTACAGTGACTCAGTTCTGGGTAACAAAAGGTCACCCCAGGGCACTGGCTGTAACGACTGGAAAACATTCGAATGCTCTTCCAGAGACAACGCAATGCCTGACCTCTTACCTTCGTAAAGCGAACCCCCTGCGACCTTTACCGCACTCTAGAGTTCGCTGCCCAAAAGACACTCTCCGTTGCAGCCACGTTATTTCACCGCAGAGCCTGCGCTGTGACTAGTGAAACCGTTGCTTGCAATCAGCGCTGGTTTTCTGCCTCCCCGCGCGGCCTCACTTTCACCAGCAGCTGCAGGTTCCAGCACTAGGCGCGAAAATCCTTGGCCGCCACAACCCCGCCTGGGTTCCCGAGAGCGGTGGACTCAGCCTTCTCCCTCTGCTGCAGCCCTGGGCCGTGCCTTAGTAAGTGCGCCAGTAATTCAATAAATTACTTTTTGCCAGGGTTGCGAACATCAGCTCAAGTTCAGTCATCTGTTGGAGATAGTATCAGTCTGCCCATTTCCATTCCTCTGAGCGAAGTCCCGGTTTTGGCCCGATGTAATAGAAAAAAGCAAGCGCCTGAAATTTACTAATTTTGCACTGCGTTGTGCCAAGTTAGGCCTGTCTGTGGCTTGCCGACAATGAAGGATATTTCTTGGTTTTCATCAAACATGGGGAGTGTTTAAAAGAGTCTGTGAGATCATTTTGAAGGAAATTGAAATGTTATACATGTATTGAGTACCTACAGTGTACATCCACTGTGTTTACCACCGAAATTACCAAAAAGAAGTCTGGATGCTGTCCTGTGGGTGCCCCAGGCAGATATCACCACTTCCGGGGTGTGTGAAGTGTGATGCTGGCCGCAGGGGTGGGCGGGGCTGCTGACTGGGGCGGGGGCGGTGCCTGGAAGGGCTTCATCAGATAGAGCAGGCTGGGTTCTTCTGGGTGTTCTCTTGTCAGCCAGCAGGGCTGGAACATTCCAGAGAGGGGGCTTCCATGTGCTTGCTCAGCAGCAGTGTGTAGCTCGACCTGCCTGGGGAAGAGCAGGTGTGTGGGTGGAGCCGGAGCCTGGGATGGAGATGAGGGGACCAGAGAGGCGGAGAGGCCTGGGGTCCTCTCCGGCCCGTCAGAGTCTGTGTGCTGTCTGGTGGGCCAACAGGCCTGGACCTGTTAGAGGCCGTGGGCCCCTCTGAGGTCGTAAAGAAGGCTGTGGGTTTATTCTGTAGAAAATGCCTGGGTGCAAGCTTTGTGTTTAAGTAGTTTCCGGAGAGTCTTATTATCTACCCAAGGCCCCAAGGTTCTCAGCCCGGGAGACGGCATGCCCCGGGACCAGGTGCAAGTTTAAAGGATGCCGATTGTCCAGGTTTGGGGCTGACTTGAGGTGCACTGGGGGATCCAAGCGGAGATGTCACACGCCAGCACTTGGCTCTGCGGGGACATTCTGTCCATCATGAGACTGGCAGTGACATTGTTTGTGCCGCCCTGTGCTAACAGCTCGCCTTGCTTTCTGTTGAAATCGGTTTACCAGGTACATACGTGGGGATTGGACAGTGTTCCTGATAAGATAGCATGGAAAGACTCATTTAATGCTGGCTGTTGTCGTCCGAGAGGCTGGCTTGTAGGACGTGTGTGGTGGGATTGGGCTCGTGAAGCGTCACACGGTCACCGCGGGCCTGTGACAGGCACAGACTGGGAGGCGTCCTGCTGTCTCTCTGGGTGCTCGTCTTAAAGACCTCAGTCTAGCTCAGAGAACCACATTTAAAGTCTCCTTTTTTTTTTAACTTCTTTAAAGATATTTATTTATTTATTTTTAGAGGGAAGGGAAGGAGAGAGAGAGGAAGAGAAACATCAGTGTGTGGTTGTCTCTTGTGCACCCCCTACTGGGGACCTGGTCTGCACACCAGGCATGTGCCCTGACTGGGAATCAAACCAGTGACCCTTTGGTTCGCAGGCCAGTGCTCAATCCACTGAGCCACAGCAGCCAGGGCTACAGTTTCCTTTTAAAATGGGGAAGATCTACGAGGAAGCAAAGATGGTCACTGAAGGGGTAGAAAAGGGGGCAAGGCTGAAAGAACCGAGTCTCCATTGTGGGGAGGGGACTTATACTGGGGACGCTCGGGCTGTAAACCACCCTGGAAGGTCACAGTGGTCAGAATCGACAACCAGACCCCCAACTGTATGGCATTAAAAATTCATGTTCTCCCTTCATTGTACAAACTCACCTGACCCACCCAGGAGGACCGTTCTGGGTAGAGCAGAGCCCAGGGCTGACCCAGTACTTGGCTCCGCCCAGCTGGGTTTGTGAGCTCAGGGAGCTGAGTTCCCTGCACCCCACAGAGCCGCCCTTAAACACATCACCGAGAAAAGAAAACGCTGTTCCTCGTTTCCAGTTTTCTATCACCTTCCTCTGTGTTTCCGGGTAACAAGACGGGCATTTCCTGTGCCAGCCTTTCTCTTTGCCCCAAAGCAGAGCTGAATCCTACCTTTTTGCGTCATCGGCGATCCCTCTGACAAGTCTGACAAAGAAGTTGATCTCTCTACTTAGGGTCACGTGCGTTCCAGCTGTAACTGGAGGTGGGGAGGGGCGCTGGGCCATGCTCCTGGACCATTGTCCTGACCCAGACGGAACCTCTTCTTGTCCTCGCCGCCCTGAGGTGGACTGACCCCTTCGTCCCCTGTCCCGTGGCTGACACACTATTTGTATTTGGTAGAAGGCCCCTCGTCTGCTTGCATCTTGAGGTTTTCCAGGTGTTTAGGTGACATGCGTGCCGACTCCGGCAGGGCCCGGAGATGAGATGGCACGCCTCCCTGCTGGCCCTCCGTCCTTCACCTGCTCGGGGGCGGTCACGCCAGCCTGGTCCTCGGAGGGTGCTTTGTGCCCGAGCAGCTGTGTCCAGGAGGTATCTTAGAAGGCAGCCACCTGTGTAGGCTCTGTGTGCAGCGTGCTTTTGTTAGCAGTGGTTTGTGACTTGTCAGGCAGAACACACAGGCTGGAGGGGTGCGCAGTGCCGGCAGAAACCGGTGACCACGGTCCTGCTCATTTTACTTTGCAGTGGGTTTCTCCCTTTCCAGCACAGCAGCGGTTGCTGTGTTCTGAAAGGATTACGCTTTCACCTGCTGGTTGGCGTCTTGGACATCGGAGCAGCCAGGCTTGGCGTGCTGTGTCTACTTTTGGCCTCGGAGGGTGGGGACGTGGCCTTGCTCACCAGGGTGACTGCCCTGAGCTGATGGCTACAGGGACGGTGGGCGCGGTGGGGGGACGCAGCTGTGTGAATGGCGTGGACCTGATGGACGGTCAGAGCGTGCAGGAAACTTGTGAAGGGATCGCTGTCTGGCAGCCTGAGCCTCAACCCTGGTCAGCAAAGGATATGGGATACTGGTTCAGCCCCCTGGAGAAACAGGAGTCCCATGGGCTGAGCCCCGTGCTGCCCCTGAGTCTGGTTTGGGGTCCACTGTGTGCCCCAGCCAGGTGCGTGCCTCTAGGGAGCTGGTGAGAGCACCAGTCCCCACGTGGCCGGAGCCCTGTGCCAGCCGGTGGGGGGCCCTAGTGTCAGTGCAGAGGGAAGCCACCCCCATGGCAGCCGCAGCTGCCACCCACCAGGGTGCCGTCGATGGGCAGGTCTGCCCCAGAGTCTGTGCCTGAGTCCAGGATGACCTCTGCTCTCACGGACCCCCGTCTCCCGAGGGCCCTCAGTGCCCAGGACGGCTGTGCGGCACCACACATGCCGGGTGCGGGGGGGTCTGGCTCCGTGTCATCAGGGAGCTTAGGGCCCTGAGAGATGGAAACACGGTTCCAGGTCACTGAAGGTTCGAGAACAGCTGGATGCGGACATCAACATTGCCATCAAGGCCCTGCCTTCTCTGTCCTTCAGGCTGACAGGCTCTTTGCTGCAGCTCCCCCAGCTGCCACTCACACCCCTTCCTCCCCTCCCTGCCCCCACAGAAGAGAGCCTTTCCCAGCAGGTGCCACCCTGTCCCCCAAGTGAGTCTCCTTGGCGCTGATGAGCCAGCGTGGGCGACTGGCCTTCGCCCACCCTTGCACTGCGGCCAGGGCTTGCTTGTCCTGTCTGACGGTCCAGGCTCAGGGCAGCAGCCACCTTCAAGCTAAGTGGTGTGAGAAAGAGGGTTCCCCTGGAGGGGAGGCCCAGGTGCTTCTCCAGGTGAGAACAGTGGTTCTGGGCAGGTAAGAGCGGCAGGCCCAGCGTGGCGGGGGTCGGGGCCGAGCCTGGGGGGCAGGTCTCAGGAGAAGCCGTGGTGAGCTCCTGCGCACAGGGGCACACAGCAGGGGCCCCTTCCGTCCGTCTTGCAGGTGGCGGGGCTGGGGCAGACAGGGTGTGCGCCTCTAACCCCTGTTCTGGGGCCTAATACCATTGAAAGAGCCAGGCCCACGCAGACCCCGCCCGAAGCACCTAGAAGTAAATACCTGCGGTTCGGACACACGTTAGAGAATGAGCGTGACTCCCACACTGGCCCGTCATTGAGACAGTCCCCTCCCTCGCCCTTCGCAAGGGCCCCGTCCTCGGGGGTGACGGCTATGGCAGTGCTAGTAATCGCCTGTGTTGGGGGCACACTTGCTCTGTGCCGGGTCTGTTCTGTGGATGTTCCCTGCGGACAGACACATGACGTGAGAACAGCAGTGGGCTCGTCTGGAGAGAGGGACCCGTGGGCCCAGGGACAGCAGTGCAGGGCTGGGGTTCAAGCCCAGATGGGGACCAGGAGTCCCCAGGATGCCTGGCCCTGGAGGCCCTGCATGGTGATCGGGCCTGGGACACTTGTCGTGAGCCCCCTTGAGGTCCCCGTGTCATCCACGTGGCCTGAGACAGCCTTGCGTGCCAGGCACTTTGCCTTGCTGACCCAGAGCCAGGAGTCGTCACTGGGGCCCTGTTTCTACTGGGGGTTTCTGGCTGAGCAGCTGCCCCTCCAGGCGACAGCGCTGCACTTGGTGAAACGTCTGTTAAAGAGTTCCATCTGCCTTGTCGCTGTGGGTCCCTGCCACACTGTTCCAGCCACAGCACATGGAGGCCTGGCTCCAGGCTGGTGGCAGAGCAGCGGGGTCCTCACCCAGGGTCCTTGCCCTACCCCCTCCCTCCTTTCCCACCCTCACGTCACACGGTGGCTGCTCTATCCAGACCCCATGGAGCTCACCCTCCTGCAGGCCTGTCACCTCGGCTGGGGACACTTGAGTGGGCGGAATGAGGACGCTGACCCCAGACACAGGCCCCAGGGTCCCTGGCAGCTTCCCCAGCCTGCGCTCCTGCCCCTGCCAGAGCGGCTGCAGGCCGTTCTTCTGGAATGAGTAATGGCAGAGCGGGTCCAAGAAATGCTGTGTTTTCTCCCTGTTGTTGCCTCTTCTCAAAGGGATAGTCAACTGTCCCATCACGAGGGGAGGCCCAGGGGGACCTTTAACGCCCAGGGCTGGGTGCAGCAGGGCTGGGAGGATCACGGAATGGTGGCCCGCGGCTCCTGATTTGAGAGTCCTGTGGAATAGTTCCAAGGGCCCCACAGAGGGTTTCTGCTTGGAGAAAGCCTCTATCTTGGTGCCAGTGTGAGAGCTGCACTCACCTCATGGGTGCTTCACGTCCAGTGCCTAAGGCGGGGTCTGCATGAGTCTGCGATTCGGGGTGACCCTCTGAGGGGCACCCACCCGCTCGCCCTTGTTCCCGCTGCCCGATTTCTGGTCGGTGGAAGCTCAGCTCCTTGGCTGAGCGGCGCAGATGCAGAGAGTGCGCTGGTGAGAGAGCCGCGCCCTCTGGCCGGGCTCGAGGGCCGTGAGGTCTCGCAGCCAGAAGCTGCTGTGCCCAGGAAGACTCAGTGCCTTATCAGGATTCCTAACAGATAAGATCAACCGTGGTTTGCAATGTGAGGTGGTGGTGACTCTGGGAAACCGGTGGTGTGAAAGGAAAGGGACACGTGAGAAGCCTGTGAGTGTTTTTCTGGAGAAAGAGTCTGCTCGACGTGGGGTGACTGAGGGGGTCACAGGCACGACCCCCTTCCAGGGGCTGCCAGGAAGGCGGGTGAGGGTCATGCAGATAAGTGCCTGTCACAGGATTTCATCAGCCTGCAGTTGGTCTGCCTCCCTCCGTCCGCCTTGCTCCCTGCTCAGGGAGGAGTTAATGACCCAGCCCAGACAGCTGCCGGCCCAGCGGGACCCCCGGGGAGGGGGCAGTAGGGGGCCGTGGGGTCACAGAATGTAGGAGAACTGGAACAGGCCCACCGGAGGTGGTGCTTTCACCTCTTCTAAAACCTCTCAGTAACGTATAATTGTAAATCCTGAAGTCGTGGAGAACTGACACAGCCATGGCTGAGGTTGCCAGAAATCAGGACCTTCTGTTTTAGGTGGCGGCTTCCGGGGGGGCCCCTGGGATGTCTGGAAACGTGCACTGGCCCTCCCCGGGGGGCTGCTCCCATGGCTATGCTAATGCCGCCGCCGCGGTCAGCACAGACCGTGGTTTCCGAGCCCGAGAGCAGCGTGGACGGCTGCCCCACCTCGCCTGTCGGGAGCCAGCACATCCGAAGTCTTGGTTGGGCCAGGGGAGTGGCTTCCATGGCTGATGTTGGCTGTGGGCAGGAGGCCTCAGCTCCTCACTGTGGGGACCCATCTGCAGGGCCGTGTGGTCCTTGTGCCTGGGTGGCTAGCTCCTCTCCCAGGAAGAGTGAGCCCGGAGATGGCGAGGAGGAGGCTGCGCCATCCTTCAGGACTTAGCCACGCTGTCCTTTCTGCGATGCCTGCCGGTCACGCCGCTTAGCCCTGTTCATGCAGAGAAGAGTGACCAGCCCGTTCCGAAGAGCAGGTGTTGGTGAGGATCCCCGTGTTCTCGTTACCCTGGGGGTGTGAGTTATGGCTCTTAGCTGCACCCCTCCCCACCTGACTCTGGCTGACTTACCAAGGGGAGGAACCGGGCCAGTGACAGGACAGTTCTCGGAATCAACTGGGAGGCTGGGGAACCAGGCACCCGAAATGCTCGCAGACCACGGGGAGCTCTAGCCGCGGGCCACGTCACAGCTGCGGCCTCTGGGAGGGGTTCCCAAGCACCCTGGGTCGACAGCTCACCTGCAGGTCAATGTCTGGGGTAGGACAGACGGCTGGGGCGGGGTCACCTCCCTGCTGGGGGGGGTGGCAGGTGGGATCCCCCAGGGTGGGGGAGCACAGAGCTCTGAGCCATCGATGACTCGTGGGGGGGGCCACTGAGGGAAGCCCCCAAACTGCAGACTTTCCCTCTCCCGGGTTTGTCCTGGGCTCAAGGTCATTTTCTCCAGGCAGACCCAGTACCTATAACATTAACATCCTCCTGAAAGATTATGTTGGTCTGACTCACGGTTCCTACCCACCGGCGAAGCTGAATAACTTCAGAAATCTACAGATAATCCTATTGTGAGGCAGCTGATTCTTTAAGAGAACAAATAATTACTTCCTAACCAGTTTTGTAGCAACCAAGGCTCTCCAGCGCATGCTCTCAAGGCGGAGTGTCCAGCAGCGAATTCGAGTCGCTCGCAGCGAGGAGGACGTACAGCTCTGTGGACATGGCTTGCACTGCCTGAGGCCATGTGGGGACAGAACGCTGAGTTTTTTCCTTCCTGCACCGTAATTGATTGTCTTCTGGGAGGAAGTGTGGGCTATTACAAGTTTTAAGAGCTTGTATTTACGTTATTCTTACCTGCAAGGCAGTTTAAATCTGAGCACATTTAGCAGTCAAATGAGTAGAGAAGCAAACATTTTGAGTTCTTACACCTGGTAAGTCACATTTGGAAAAGTCTCCGTTCGTGTTCATTTGTTTTCTTCTCTAAGAGGCTTTCCCACGATGGCAGAAATATTTTGTTTCTTTTCCTAGGGCTGCTTTCATGTTTCCTGGGTAAGGGAGGGCAGAGCTGAGGCCACAGCGGGGCTGGGGCCCGGGCGGGTGGGTGTAGCCAGCACGTCTAGGAGCCTTGGCCTCTCTGCAGTAGAGTCTGAGGCAGCTTCTGGGTGTCTGCGGCGGTCTGGCAGCCATGGAGGGAGGAGAAGGAGGAGTGAGGGACCAGAAGCAGGCAGGGAGACCCGTCAGGGAGATGCTGCCTTAAGCCAATAGAGATGGAAAGAGCCAGAGAGAGAGAGGGAGAGAGAGCGGGACAGGGAGACAGAGAGACAGGCTAATAGCAGCTGCTGCTCAGGGGCCTCCTTGTGCCAGGCATGCTCTCTGCTCCTGCCTCGGTCTCCCCATGGAGCAAACATGACAGGCAGGTGGACGAGCAGAACAGGCCTTACCACAGGGCAGGCTTCCACACACCTGCAGGGAGCTGGTGCTTGGGAGGCCTGGAGAGTGTGGCCACCTCAGGTGGTCCCAAAGCAGGGCAGGCTGGCAGACCTGGACACCAGGTTGCCAATGAGGAGGCAGGAGGAACCTGCCTGGGAATCCAGGCAGCTCATTGTGCACCTCCTGCCTTCCAGGCCTTGATTCCTAGATGGTCACACCTTTGCATTAAAGACGTGGCCAAGGAAAACTCAGTATGTAACCTTTTTGAGTGGGCTCTGTTAGTCACTTACACCAAAGCACAGGTGACTCCGAGTCCGTGGTGGGGCGGAAAGGGAGTTGTGGGTCACACTGCTGGTTTGGTTTTACTTTGAGGAGAGAGTAATAATATCTGTGCACCTGCAGCACGTCAGTGTACTTATTATCATTATATGGCTGTTATCATTTAAAGAACTGTGGCCTTACTTCTTTTAAATGGCTTTTCTCTATTCTATACTGTATGTAGGTATATTTTATACTGTATGTAGGTATAAAGCACACCAAGTATCATCTTTTTTTTTGGCCAAGAAAACTGATGCACTCACAAAAACTATTAGAGAGAGTATCGACTTCTTAGATACAGTAATCCTGAACTGCGTTTCTACTCAAGGTTCGTAAATCGCATTGGTGGTGCCCTTCAGATTTACAGTGAGGGCGCGACTTCAGAGAAGCTTTATCCGGAAGGGCCACACGCCTTCTCATGTCCCTGTGTGCTGTTTGCAAAGCATCTGTCCCACCTACTGCAGGCAGCATCCGAAGGGACTTAAGGCCCCTTTAACGCCACCAAGAAGCCGCCCTCCAGTTTGCTCCTGTTTTGTTTACCTGGCGTTTTCCTGGCTCATCCCCCCTTCAGTTAATCGTGGTTGTTATTGACAGGCCTGTTTGTTTCCTTGGAGCTC
Source organism: Desmodus rotundus (assembly GCF_022682495.2). Lineage (NCBI taxonomy): Eukaryota > Metazoa > Chordata > Mammalia > Chiroptera > Phyllostomidae > Desmodus > Desmodus rotundus. The sequence goes on along the minus strand of NC_071390.1, from coordinate 2,920,831 downwards.
GGCATTCCGGAGCAGGAAGGAAACAGTGGGAAACACGCTGATAAGTTGACTTCTTAACTGGCTACATGCTGATAAGTTGACTTCTTAACTGGCTTTAAAGGCACGTGGTCGTTGCTCTGCACGGATTCGATCCGACCTTCTGGAGGTTTTCCAGTGCCAGTCCATTTCCTGCCTCGTGTCTGTAATGGGTTTTCTCTGTGTGCCTGGAGCCATGTCATCTGCGTGTGACAGATTCGCCCGCTTGTCTGATCCTGGCCCCACTGCAAGGCTGCTGAGTAAACAGCAAACATCCTCCCGGGAGGAGTGAGTGTTCTCACGTGTGTGTGCGCGTGTGTGTGTGCGTGTGCTGGGGACGCCTGTCTCACGATGGCATTTTGGAGAGCACGATGTTTAGTAGATGGCTGCTGTGCCGATGATGTCAAGTCAGAGGAAAATCACAGCGTTGGGCTCATACAGTCCTTTCTCCAGCCCAACTTTCATAGCGCAACAAAGCACTGAGAGCTAGGTCCAAGGTCAAGGTCACGATGACTCGCTTTCCCACTGGGAAACGAAACTTGGCTGTGTAGCCTTGCAGAGTGGAGTGTCTGTTGACTACAGAGGCGGGTGCAAGTCGATTCACGCACCCAGTGTGTTGGCAGTGGGGTCGTCAGAACCTCGTTAGCTGTAGGCCCATTGACACTGCTTGCTGTTTCAAATCCCTTTGAAGTGACACGTTCCGCCTAACCTTAAAAGCAAATTTAAACCTTGGATTGGTGTACCTTCCAGGTTACAATGTGAAGCCATTGTAGTTGGGGGGAAGATGTTTAAACGCGTTGTAAAATAAAATGAGGAGGGACTTGGCATTCTTGGTGGCTTCTGTAATTAGCTTCTGTCGACTGTCGTTTTCAGATTTATTTCTTCCGTGATGTGTGCTGTGTAAATAGTCAAGTTATAAATCCTTTTCTGTGTTTAAATTACTCTCCATATGTACATTTTAACATTAATGCAGCGAAGTTTTTTAAGTAAGTTACTTGGAAGTATGAGTTGTAAGACAACTCATTTATTATTTATTATGAAAATTCATTTCACGATTTTCTTAAGAAATCAGAGAAGATAGACATTTTATTTATGGAACAGATACAGGTGTTTGCCAGGGTGCCCCCTGGGCCAGGTGCTAGGGCCACATGGGTCTGGAAGTCATGGTTATTGCCCTCAAAGTCTGCTAACCTGGCATGAGGTCTCCAAAGGGTCCCTAGCACACCGGCCCCCAGGTGCTGTGCCAGGTGTGCTGAGGTGAGTAGCCTGCAGCAGGTGCCCTGGGGAGGTGCAAGGAGCAGCGACACTTCACACTGTTTTCTCCGTAACATCCCTGAGCGTCCTGGACTTCAGTCCAGGCTCTGAACCTGGGGCCTCTCGGCGTCTGTGGATAGAATTCTGAGCGTCTGTAAATGTAGATGAGAAAAAAAATCTACACCTTTCTTTTCATGTAATTGACTTCCTTTATGATTCTATATCCCTCATGCTTAAAAAAAATTTTTTATGATGGGAGCAATTTAAAGAAAAAAATTTTAGAATTTGTTTCTTAATTCCTTCACAGTAAAATTCACTCATGTTTGGTATACACCTCCATGAGTTTCGACAAAGGCACAGAATTGTGTAACCACCACCATAAGCAAGACACACAGGTTTTGTCCCCTCCCCAAGACAAAATTCACCCTGCCGCCTTGCAGACAGATCCTCCCTCCCCGCTGCTCACCCCTGGCAACTGCCAGTCTGTTCTCTGGGCCGTAGTTTTGCCTTTCCTGGAATGGCATAGGAAGGGAATTATACAATATGCAGCCTTTTGAGTCTGCTTCCTTCCACTGAGCATACGGCTTTGAGAACCGTTCTTGCTCTGGGGTACATCACTCGTTCACCCCATTTTACTGCCGCATAGTATTCCATTGCATGGATGTGCCAAGGTGGGCTTGACCCTCCCCAGTTGGGCGGCGTTTCGGTTGTGTCTAGTGTGGGGCACTTCAAATAAAATGGCCATAGTGTGTGTGTGTGTGTGTGTGTGAGAGAGAACCTAGGCTTCCATTTCACTTGGATAGTAAGTGGGCCGGGATTGTAACCCCATGGTAAGTATATTTAACTTTCTAAGAAACTCCCAGACCATTTCCCACAGTGGGCGTGCCATCGGCTTTCCCACAGCAGCCAATGCATTCCAGTTGCTCTGTGCCCTTGCCGACACGTGATATTGTCAGTTTCCTGCTTTTGTAACTTGTGCCACAATTTTACGTGACCAGTAGTGTCCCGATGCAGCTTTCATCTGCATCCCTCTCCCCACAAACAGCAGTGAGCGTCTTTTCCTGTGCTGATTGGCCAACTGTCTACCTTCTTCGGTAGTGTCTGACCAATCGCTTTGCCCATTTTAAAAATCGGGGTGTTAGTTCTATCACATTTTATTTTATGCAGTTAGAAGCGTGATTCTGAGAATGAGCGTCACCAGATGGCTCACGGTCTCCCTGTCACCAAAAGGGTTAAGAACCCTTGGGAGACACACTAGGGCCCGCAGGATATCTTCATTCGTCACGTGTTTGCATTTCTCCTAGCGGGTCTGCCTGGCTCAGAGACTGCCACACGCCGTCGCCGAGGTCGCAGCGTGCCGGCGACGGGGATGCACCGAGGGCCCACTGTTCTTCCTTTCTGTTCCGCGTGTATGGAGCGGGATGTCAGAGCATCACCCTGCAGCGTGGGCGGGGTTCCATATGCCTCCCTCGCCTTCAGTGTGTGCTAAGGCATCTCTTCTATTTTTACTTAGGAAATTCTTTGGCTGTCTTTGATGCTTTACCCAAATGCAAGGAATCCTCCATTGCAGGAAAACACACGAACCAACATATTCTAGGAGAACAAGCCCACTCCATCTTTAGACTTGGGAGCTCTTTCTTAACGCAGAATGAAAATGTGAGTGCGTACTTGTCGCCGTCTGTGGACTGGCGTCTTTTTCTGGCGTTTTATCACCATTCTCCAGCAGAACTCACTTCCCAGGAAACACACTTTTTATCTATTAGAGGTGGTTTTTAAAAATCTCTGGGGCAGCTAAATTTTGACTTAGTCATAACCAAATCTATGAGTCAAGTTTCAATACACTCTTCACTGGTTAACGTTTCTAGGGACGAGCATGCTTATTTGTGGTCAGGGTCTTCACTTTGTTTTGTGGTCCCCTGTTCAGGACTTTGAGGAGGAATGTAAGATGGAGAACTGCGATAACACTGTATTTTAATCCCGCGGAAGCCCTTACTCAGGATTCCCTTCTTTCCATCAGGAAGGGGAAAAAAAATGAACAAGAAAAGTAAATGCGATGTATATATTGAAAATTAATCTTGGCACTAATTGTGCCACGGTGAAGAGCTCTTCCATGTGTCAGTTATGGCTTCGGAGTGAGCCTGAGCGAGGGTTAGGTGCCCACGTTCTATATTTGGCACGCTGGGGCAAGCAGTGCAAATGTGTGTTACGTGCTTACGGATTGGGGGCTAAGAGACGTTAAAAAGATTCTTATCTTCTGGCCGTGTAACCTCCCTCTGAAAAGACGGAGATCCACACAGGCAAAAAGACAGGAACGGTCCCACAGGAGCGCCCAGGGGGTCCTTGTCATCTTGTGAATGTCCCGTGGGCCCCCCGCTGGAGCTTCAGTGTCTGAGTGTCCGCTTCTCTCGGTCCCTCAGGCTGCCCATGAGGGGGTGGGAAAAGGAGCCTTTGCTCACTGGCAGGCGCAGGTGCTCCCGGCCCCTCTGGCCCGTCTGGATCAGCTTCCTCGTGCTGCTGTGACAATTGCCTGAAAATCCAGCAGCTTAAAGCCCTGCCCGTTTCCTGTCCCCAAGTTTCCGAGGGTCAGCGCCCAGGCCCCACTTTGCCCATGTCTCGCTGGCTGTCTGCGTGGAGTCTCCCAGGGTGAGACCCGTGTGTCTGTGGGGCTGGGTGGGCCCTTGCTGGGGGCTCTGGGACACATCTGCTTCGGCGGTCAAGCAGGTGGGACCCCTTCTGCAGCTGGCTGGTGGCTGGGGTAGTGCTCTGGTTGGCTGTGCCCCTTCTGCCCTCTACACAGCCAGGAGCAGTAGGGGCAGCCCCTCCCCTGCTTGGAAGAGCTCTGCCCTCCCTGTCTGCCCCTACAACCCAATGTCACGACCTCCCTGTTTTAAAGTCAGCCAAGCAGCCGACTTCACTCCATCTGCAAAGCCCCTTCCCTGCAGGTCCTAGGGTAGCGTTCGATGGGAAAGCCGAGGGGCAGGAGCCTTGGGGGACATGTTTAGGATTCTGCCCGGCCCCCTCTACACACACATTAACAGCGGAACAGCCAAATTCAAGGGCCTCCCGAGGGCTGTCTGCAGCAGAGGGAGCTTCTGCTCCAAGACAATATGTGCCGGCAGAATTCTGCGATATTTACCATTTGGTGTTTACGCCTCGCGGACTCCGTTATGCGTATCTTTAGGAATACTCTTTACATAAATTAAGATGATTTTTCTCTTTCCCGAAAACACAGCCACATGCCACACATTCTGGAGGAAAACGGGGAATCGCTTATGCCGTGGGCCAACTTAAATTCTGGGAGAGTCCTCGGGCGCAGCAGGTAAAAACGGGCTGGAACGTGTGGTGTATTTTAAGTTTCCTAGGAATTTCCTTGCACGCTTAATCACAAGTTAATTTTTAAAAGCCTTTTAATCATACTATGAAGAACGTGCCCGGGGTTCCCTGGCATTTGTTGGGAAAGTGATCCTATACGCACACCGTGGGTTCCTCCCAGGGGCTGCCCAGGGCCAGAGCTCTCACCCAGGAGGGCAGACCTGCCCCGGGGTGGAGCACAGGCCTTGGGGTCGGAGGGTTTCTCCCCAGCCCCCCACTCCTCCAGGCTGGTGCATTCTTGGCAAGTCCTGTGGTCTCAAGCTTCAGTGTCCCCTCATGGGCAAGGTCACCTTGCGTGCAGGAGTTAATGAAGTCGTGTCTAAGAACGCAATTTGTCGTTTAGGATGAGCTAGACACCTGCTAGTGAAACAACCAGAGAGAGAGCGAGCGGTTTCTGTGACTGTCACTCACTCGGCTTTGTTTCCCGCACTTGCCCTGAAAAGTCTGGGACCATATGGGCGAGGCTCCTGTGAGGAAGGCTCCTGGCAGGGGATACTCTTGGAATTGAAGCAAAACAGATGAGGTTGGATCCCCCTTTTTCTCAGCACCATCAGTGGTTCGTTGAGGGCTGGCCACGCCCACACGTGCGCCCTGGGCTTCCTGATGTCTGGTAACTGCCTCACCAAGTGTTAGAGTATGCGTTTGCCTTGAGGAGAGAGCCACACGTTCGCCTTGGGACATGACTTTGAAATCCACCCTGCGAGGAAGGAGACGTTATCTGCAGACTGAGCTTGGCCCTCTCTCCCGACTGGAAACCTAATTTACTGGGTGGATAGCGGGCGGTGGTTTGCGTTTCCCAGAGCGCTGTGTTCGTCCCCAAGGGCAGGCATTGACGGTCGCCGAGCTTTCATCACCTCCCTAGCTCAGCCCTGGTTTAGGGAACTTGGGGCTGATGTGACCCAGCTTGAACATGTCCCCTTTGTGGGGAAGGAAGAGGAACTCACCCCCACCCCCAGCCCAGTGCTCTCTGCTGAGGCTCTGGAGGGCTGGGGAGCAGGGTGCCTGGGAGTGGGCCTGGCTGTGGGACAGTGGCCCAGTGTCCCATCCATAAGACACAGTCTAGGGAGGGAGCCAGGTGTCCTTAAGGCTTGGGTCCCTGGGTCAGCATCTACTGAGAGTTCCCCTCCTTCACACCTGTGAGGGGACGGCTGTGTCACTGGCAGTGCTGAGCGGGCGCTGCTGGAAGTGTCCTCCCTGAAGGAGTCTCCTGTCCGCCCTTTGTTGCCCCTGCCCTGCAGCACGGGCCCTGCCTCTGTGCACTTCCGCGCTAGACCCCCTCCCCTCCCACTTCCCACTGGGACACGTGACTGTGGTCCCCTCTGGTGCCGTCCGGTGCGGGGTGCCCCTGTCCCTCCCCTGCCCCCAGGGTACAGAAGTGGCCCTACGACCAGGTGGGCTGCTGCCTGGCCGTGAGTAAAGCTGAGCTTTGTGACGAAAACCAACCCAGGGCTCCCAGCAGGGAGAGCGAGGTGGGCATGCGGCCTTCCCCTGGTCCGTCCCTGCGATGGACACTCATGGGCCCCTGCTCCAGGCTGGCACCTGGGCCAGCAGCCCCATTGCTGCTCCTGTCCTGCCCCGGGAGCCCCCTTTTCCCTGCAGGACCCCATCCCCACCCAAGGGCACCCCTCTCATCTGTTTTGCAGAGCACCCTGACTTGGAGATGCTTCTGCCCCCTTGCAGAGTCATGCTGGGGGAACCAGGGTTCCGTAGTCTCCCCTCAGTGCCCAAGACAGGGTCTGCTGAGAACCCAGATGGTGACCGGGACCTTCCCCAGGGCTCTCACTAAGGTGGACGCTCCTGGCCTGGAAGGAGCTGCTGGTGTTGGCCCATCACACTGAGCCCCTGAACTGCATGATCGAGGCAAACAATACAGATTATTTTAGTGTCCAATGTCAGACCTGCCAGTCTCCTCCCCTGTGCAGGGGGCAGTGGCCTCTGAGCCGCGCTCCTGGGAGGCGCTCCCCTGGTGCAATGCAGCATCGTGTGGGGCACACGCTCTTTCCCAAGCTCCCCAAGCTATAGCGCCCCCGTCAGCTCCCTGAACCCCCTACACCTCATTTCTTTCCTAAATGTGAAAGTTACTGTGTTTGTCAGATCCTCCAGGGGCTGGGTGTCACCTTTTACATGGTGACAGTGTGTCTTCCCCCTTGTACCTACAAAGGGAAGATTGGCAAACCTGCTGCTCGCGGCCGGGTGGAGGCCTCCCACAGCGAGGTTTGTCTCAGGACTATTTCGTGAACGTGCGTGGACTTGGGGTTTGTCTGTGAAAATAATTTGAGTTGTCAATGTTAATGGTATTTAATTACCAGGGGGCGTGCGTGTGCCTGTGCGTGTGGGTCCCCCAGGTCAGTAACCCTACTGAAGAGCTGGTTCTGAAGCCCAGGCTGGGGGCGCCATGGCGCCCCGGAAACCCCAGCGCACCGAATGCCTAGTGCTGTTCCCACCGCTCGTGTGCTAGCGATAAATGAGCTGATAATGTCCCGTTGCAGTTCAGTTTAGAGATGACCTGGTGTCCGCTACTGTCGCCCTTTGCAGAACAAATAATGATCCCTGGTGAAAGGCAGGTGGGCGTACTGTCGGAGAACCAGCGGAGGTGCCGGGTCTGAGGCTCCTGGCCCCACCCACCGCTGCGCCAGGTGCTGCGGGCTCCTAGTTCCCCTGCAGCCTGACTCCGGGATTTTCATTCCTGGAAGTGCTTGGAGGATGCCCATAAGGCAAAGCTGAAGGTGCTGATACCAGTGACCCAGCTGCACATGCCTGTTAATGAGATTAAGGATTTAAATATGGGGCTTAACCAAAGGACTGATATGTTCGACCCACAGACATGCACTAAAGGGGGGGAATGCAGGTAGGAGGGAGTGTGCAGGGCAGAGGGGAATAAAGGGGGGAAAATGGCACAACTGTAATAGCATAACCAATAAAATATATTAAAAAAATAAATAAATAAACCTGGGGCTTAAGTTGCTTTTCTGTACACGTAGTCCATCTGAGAAACCTGCCCCACCCTGCCCCCCCCCCAGCCAGGGAGAAATAAAAAGCCCCTCCTCGCTCCTCATCAATCACTCGATTAACATCCCCCACCAGCGCCCTGCACAGCACACTCACTGTGGAATGGTTGGAGATCGGGGTTCCCAGCTCCGCCCTCGCCTGCAGTAAACCGGGAGTGTGGTTTCTAATCTGAACCCCGGACTCCGAGGGGAAAGGAGGTTCTAGTGGTGATCCAGCCCAGGGGTGGCATTTTGCAAATGAGGAGACGGGAGCCCCAGGGCAGCTGCTCCTCCGGGTGGAACCAGATTCTCAGTAGGGAGAAAAGGGGGGAATCCCCTGCTCACGGTGTTTTAAATAAGCCGCTGACACCGTTCTGTGTGTGCGGTCACACATTCTTTCCTCCTCTGCACACCGGGCACTGCGGCTGCGTCCGTCTCCCGCCTGCAGTGATTACTGCTGCAGTGCACGAGGGGTGCAGGCGTCTCTCGGACGCAATTGATTTCATTTCCTTTCAGCGTTTACCCAGAAGTGGGATTGCCAAATCGATATTTTTTTTATTACTGGCTTAAGGTATTTCACATGATGCTCCCTCTTAATATTCTTTTTCGCTCCTGGTGGGACTTGTGTCAATTGATAGAATAATGTTATCGCTGCCTCTGTTTGGAAGTGGAAAGGCAGAAGCCAGCCAGCCGTGTTTGCCAGGGCAGAGGTTGCTGGAAGGTGTCATCTCTGTCGGCGGGCCCCACGTCTGTCCTCGTGGGTCCTGCCTGGGCCTGAGAAGCCCAGGGCGCTCCACGTGGGCTCTGGTATTATCAAACCTTCTGCGAAGAGCCCGAGGAAGCCAGCACGTCCTAGCCTGCTGCTACGGAGAAATGTCTCCCTCCCTTGGAACAAGGTTTTATGAATGCCTCTCTGAGCCGAGGCTATGAACTAATCCATCATCCGTTATCTTTAAATAGCATGCCATCCAGTGAACCGCCTTTCCAGATGTCTGTTTGCCAGTCACATTGTAGCTTGTTCAGTCAAGTAGGACTGGAGGACTTTCCCTCTTACTGACAGCAAAAGGGAACCATTCCGTTGGTGAATGTTTCCTTCTCAGGACCCTTCTTTTAGTCCTTCCTCATCTAGTCCTTTACTTTTGACACTTCCCTTCTCCAAAGCAGACCTGCAGGACAGGTTAAGCTTTGTCTCTGGACGGGGAACACAGGGCCTGGCATTGGAAGTCTTCTTATTACAGAAGAACCAGCCAGACGCCCCACCCAGGATTCTTTGTGATCCGTGGAAATCGTGCTGCATGTGTTGGAAGGGTCGGTGTGGTGCAGTCTCCTCTATCTTCGTGTGTGTGGGGTTCACGGAATGAGAAAATGTGGCCCGGACCTCACGGGGCTTCCAGGCAGTTTCCCAGGAAATGGTTCCACACCGCCAGGCATGGGATGAGGGGCACCATGGCCGCAGGAAGGGCTTCCAAGGCAGAAGAGATGGCCCCCAGAGGAGAGGCAGGGGGAGGCACTTCTGGTCTATCCGACACCCCCACCCCCAGACCATCTTTCTGAAAACCCTGCCCTGACTTCAGCGCTTTCCTGATTAAACGACCCTCGTGGTCTTCCTGCAAGAATCCCACCTGCTCAGCCAAAGAACAAGGCTCCTACCAGACCCCTGCCTACCTCCGACGCCTCCCAGCCCACCATCCCCCAGGCACTGCACCTGATCAGCATGCTGATTGCGCAGCCTGATGCCCCCTCTGCACGTGCCCCGCATCCACGTATGCTCAAGTAGGGCCACACACCTTCCTCCAAGAAGCCCTCAGGGACTTCTCCCCTCTCCCTCTTCGGGCAGGTCCCCTCCTGTTGCCCCTGCACGCAGGGCATCCCCTCCTCTGGGTGTTGCCATGGCTCCGACTATGCATCAGGCTGGGCTCTAGGTGATAGGCAGAGAGCCGCGCCCCAGGTGGACGTGTGTGAGGAGACACAGTGAGCCAGCACACAGGCTGCTGTCTGCTGTGGCACCTGTCCCGCTGTGTGTGACCCCCAGTTCACACTCCCGTGTTTCTTGGGGGCAGTGAGCTCTTCCTTCACCCTGGGCCTCAGGCAGCCCCTGCACTTAGCAGGGGCCCAGCACACGCAGGGGAGTGAACAAATGAAGCAGAGTGGAACGTCGTGGAGCCGGAGGAGCGAGCCGGCACAGGCAGGGCTCTGTCCCGAGGCTCCGGGAGCAGGACAGCCATGTGCTGCCGAAGTAGAGGTGGGGCAGGATGGGGAAGAGCAGAGTGAAGGGGTTGATGGAAGCAGGAGGCCCTGCCATGGCTGAGAGGTCAAGGTCAGCGCCACTGAAAAAGCAGGGCTGGCCTTGGGCTGCGGAGGGTGTTCTGACTGACTTCAGATTGCCTCCCAGCCAGAACCCTCTGCTCCTCCTTCCGTTCCCTGGGTTCCGGACGCTGCCATCCTGCGGTCTGGAACGTGGGGACAGCACACGTTTACAGGCTGCCCATTCTGCCCACGCCGGGCACAACAGCCCCAGCAGGAGTCCCAGACACGTGCGAGGCAGGTGTGGTCCTCCGGCCAGAAGAGCTGGCTGGGCCTCAGCACAGGAGCACAGCACCTGCCCTGGCCACAGGGGGCGCACCTGCGCAGTCAGCCCATGTGGGCACAGAGAATGCAGCCCTAGGGGCACATCCTCTGATTTTTCAAGAGCAGCTATTTGGGGGAATGTTACAATTTTTAAATGTGGGCAGCTGTGTACATATATATGGATACTTTTGTTTTAACGTTTGTGACACCAGGTGAGTTGGCCGGGATATGTGTCCTGCGTCCTGGCTGCATTTGCTCTGTGGGCAGTCAGCTTTCCACCTGAATTAACGCATTTCTGGTTCACTACTTGGCATCCGTTCCCCTGCCCTTTCTGCAATCCAGCTCCACTGAAATGCTGTGAGCCAGGTCCCCACGGGCACTCCAGAAGGATCCGTCTCCGTGCAGGCTCCCTTCATTCACAGACACGGGTTCCAGGGCCCTTACCTGCAGCCAGGGGATTTGCAGAGTGCGGGCCGAGTGCAGAGCCCCAGTGCCAGTGTGACACCCTGACCTTCTCCACGCAGCCCAGGCTCTGTCACCCGTGGAGGAAAGGCAAAGAAAGTGGGCAGAATGCTGACGCTTCTCTGCAAAGTGGAGTGTCTTTTTCTTTCATGCCAGGAAAACGGGGGGTCAGCATCACCCCAGTGTGGGCCAGGTCTCCCGCGGGGAGTCTGGGGGACTGAGATCCCCGTGTCAGGAACCACGGGGAGCAGTGGTGGTAACAGTCGTAGGTCCCAGGCAGCAAAGGGAGCCTCACCCCTCCACCAGCCGCCAGAGGCAGGTGCCGTCATGGGGCGCAGAAGTCTGTTGTGGAAATGAGGACATGGGATGTGGGTGCTGTCCATCCACCTCTCTGAAATGAAGTTTCCTGGAAAAAAATGTTGTCTTTAAATTGTATGAAGTTCTTGAAGTAAAAAAAATAATCAGCTAGCAAGCCTGTGCCTTTGTGTGTTCTCAAGCGGATCCTTTAGCTTCAGAGCTAAAACCAAAAGCATACAGTATGCGTCGAGGAGTGGCTGGGCAAACCACGCATGATCCCTCCCTGCGCAGGAGCGATGCTCAGAGTTGGAAAGGAGGGAGGCCCCGCCACGTGCCACGGGGTGAACACAGCTCGAGGACAGAGTGCCCCTGAGTCGAAGACTGAGACTCCACTTCTGTGGGGGGCCTGGAGCAGTGACATTCCTGGGGGCGGAAATTCGAATGGTGGGTGCAGGGGGCAGGGCTGGAGCCGGGGAATGGGGAGTTTGTGTTTTCTGGGAACGGAGATTCGGTTTGGAAGACGGAGAAGTTCTGGAGGTGACGTTGGCGATGGCAGCACCACGTGAATGTGATTAGTGCCACCCAAGTGAAGAGCTAACGATGGTTAAAATGGTGCGTTTCTCCTCACGCAGATCTCCCCCTCGTGCCGAGGACGTGTTGGCAGCGCAGGTACCTGCCGCCCCTCCGATCGCAGGGCCAGGCCACCCCAGCAGCTTTATCTTTCCAGTCTGACAGGGACCCCGCAGCCCCTTTGGGACCTCAGCCTTCTCCCGGGACTCTGCCTGGCTTCACTCTGCCTGTGGAGAAGCTCCCTGCGGGGACTGGTGGGGGACAGTGCTCCAGTCGGTCCTTTGTGTCGTGCTCACGGGGCCTGCAGCTCCTTGTCCCTGGGTGCCCCGTCTGTCTGCCGTGGGCTCCTGTTCCAGGAGGCCCCTTCATTCTCTAGTGACTAATGTCACAAGCTCCGAGTGCCACCCATGCTGCACAGGAAGCTGGTGTGGACAGGCTGTGTGTGGCCTTCCTCCACAGGAACAGGGTTTGTCAGTAAACCAAAGACTCACTCTTGCGACACATCCTCAGGGAATTGGGTCATGTGTCCCCAGGACAGCCACCGAGGCTCACAAGAGTGAGGCCTTTGGCCTGAGATGGGGCTTTCTTTATCTCAAAGCTCCCAAGGGTGTGGGCCAAGCCGTCTGTTTTCCTGTCGGCGATGCGCTCATTTCCTTCCGCCCATTCCCCCCCACCCCCGCCCACTCACCTGCCCCCTCTGAGGCCACAGACCCGGGCTTGTCCTCTGTGTTCTTTGTTATCCTTGCTGATCTCCGGGAGGTAGTCACCATTGTTGGATTCTCTCCTGGCCCCACCTGCTGTGAAGGAAGAGGAGGAAGTAAATCCCCACACAGAGCACCTGCCTGGACCCCCTGAGACCCTGGGGCTCTCCGCTGTGGGGGGATCCGCAGGTTTCAGAGAGAGGTCAGGTGCAGGTGGTCCAAGACAGACAGCAGGGATCTGGGGGGGGGGGGGGCTGGAGGCCTGCGCCAGGTAGCCCCCAACGGATAAATACCTGGCAGGGCTACAGGAGTGGCTTCCTTCTTCCGGGTGGTCCCTTCGGAGTCAGGGAGGGGTGGGACTCCTTCCACAACCTGTTTGTGAGGGGGTGTCATTGCCACTCACAGTCCATAGTCTGCACTAGGCTTCCCTCCAGAGTCCACTCGGTACCGTGTTCTATGGGTTTCGATCAATGTATAGTGTCCTATACCATTATAGTATCCTCAGAAAATGCCCTAAAAATTCTCTCTCCTCCACCGAGTCGTTCCTCCCTTCCTCCTAACCCCCAGGCGACCGCTGATTTTCTTACCGTCTCGTTTGTCTTTTCCGGAAGGTCATATAGTTGGACTCACACACACAGATATGGTTTTTTTGGCCTGGCTTCTCTCCCTGTGTAATATACATTACGGTTTCTCCATGCATTTTCATGTCTTGATGGCTCATTTCTTTTTAGCCCTAAGTGATACTTTATTGTCTAGATGTTCCGCGGTTTATTTATCTATTCTCCTTCTGAAGGACGTCGCGGTTGCTTGCAAGTTTGGGCGATTCTGAATAGACACCTGTGTGCAGGGTTTGTGTGAACATATTTTCAATTCGTCGGGGTAAATACCAAGTACCACGATTGCTGGATCATATGATAAAAGTGTCTGTAGCTTTGTAAGAAAATGACAAACCGTCACATTCCAACAGGACTGTACCACTTTGCACCCCCAGCAGGGAAGGGGGGTTCTTTTTGCTTCACATCCTTTGTTGGCATTTGGGGTTGTCAGAGTTTTGGATTTTGGCCATTCTGGTAAGTGTGCAGTGGTGTCTAATTGTTGCTTTGATTGGCATTGCCCTGATGACATGATGTGGCGCATCTTTGCATGGACTTATTTGTCGTCTGTGTATCTTCCTCACCAAGGTATCCGGTTGGGTCTGTTGCCCATTTTTGAATCAGGATGTTTTTTTTTTTGTTGACTTTGAGAGATCTCGGTGTATTATCGATGAGAGTCTTTCATCAGAGTTGTCTTTTGCGAATATTTTTCTCCCAGTCTGTGGCTTGTCTTCTCATTCTCTTGCTGTTGTCTTCTGCAGGGCAGAAATGTCTGACGGTGATTGAGTCCAGCTCATGAATTCTTTCGCGAGTCATGTCTTTGGCATTGCATCTCCATAGTCAGTACCGCCCCCACTCATGTAGGTTTTCTCCTATGTTATCTGCTAGGAGTTTTGTAGTTTTGAGCCTTACGCTTAGATCTATGATACATTTGAGTTAATTTTTGTGAAGGATGTAAGGTCTGTGTCTACATTCTTTTGTGTGTGTGTATGTCTGGTTGTTCCAGCAGCGTTTGTTGAGAAACTGTCTTGGCTCCATTGTATGGCCTTTGTTCCTTTGTCAAAGATCAGCTGGCACGATTTATGTGCATCTATTTTCACGCTCTCTTTTCTGTTCTATTGATCTGTTGTCTAATCTTTGGCCAGCACCACACCATCATGCTTACTGTAGCTCTGTAAGAAGTCTTGAAGCCAAGCAGCATCAGTCCTCCAACCTAATTCTTCTCCTTCAGCTTCGTCTTGGCTACTCTGGGTCTTCTGAGACTCTACATAAACTGTGGCATCAGGTTTTCCGTATCTACAAAGTAACCCATTGGGATTTGGGTTGGGATTGCTTCGAATCAATATGTCAAGTAGGGAAGAACTGATGTCTTGAAAATATTGAATTTTCTTCTTCATGAGCATGGAACATTTCTCCATTTATTTAGTTCTTTCATTTCATTCATCTGAGTTTTGTCATTTTTCTCATGGATTTTGTACAGTTTTGAAAGATTTATACCTAAGCATTTTATTTTGGGAGGTGCTAATGGACATGGCTTTATGTTTTTAATTTATAATTTCATTTGTTCATTACCGACATATAGAAAAGCAACCGACTTCTTAATATTGCCCTCGTGCCCTGCAACCTTGCTCTAATTGCTCATTCGTTCCAGGAGATTCTCTTTTTTTTTATGCGTTCAGATTTCCTTCATAAATCTGTGAATAAAAACTGTTGTGTCGGCCACTTCCCAATGAGTATACCCTTTATTTCCTTTTATTTTATTGCATTAGCTAAGACTTCCGGTACAACATTGAAAAGGAGTAGTGAGAGGGGACATTCTTGCCTTGTTCCTGTTCTTAGTGGGAACGCATCTAGCTTCTCACCAGTGCGCATTGTGTTAGCTGCAGGGTTTTTGGTAGCTGTTCTTTATAAAGTTAAGGGAATTCCCCTCTGTTCTTAGCAGGGGTGGCCAACCTTTTGGTGTCTCTGGGCCACCCTGGAGGAAGAGTTATTTGGGGCAGTAAAAGGTTTTAAGTGAATTTACGATTTTGTGTTGGGCCGCATTCATAGCCATCCTGGACTGCATGCGACCCATGGGCCAGGGTCAGACACCCCTGGCTCTCGGTTTGCTGAGAGCTTCATCATGAACGGGCGTTGGATTCTGTCAGATGGTTTTTCTGTTTCTGCTGCCGTGATCACGGGTGTGCCTTCCTGAGCGTGCTGATGTCACGGTTCTGTTAGCTGATTTTCATACGTTGAACCAACCTTACGTCCCTGGGATAAACCCCTCATAATTGTGGTGTGTAATTCTGTTTATACATTGTTGGATTTGATTTCCTGATATTTTGTTGAGGCCTTTTACATCTACAGTCATGAGGGAAGTTGGTCTGTACTTTTCTCATTTTTGTAATTTTTTGATTCTGATATTAGGGTAATGCTGGCCTTACAGAATGCCTCTGCCTTCCCAGACAGAGTGTAGAGAGTTGGTGTAATTTCTTTCTTAAAGTTTGGTGGATTTCACAAGTGACTCATCTGTGCCTGGTGCTCTCTATCTTGGAAGGCTATTAATTATTGATTCAACTTTTTTAATAGATATCGTCCTATTCAACTTGTCTAGTCTTCTATTTTTTAAAAAAGGAATCCAAGTTAACTTCAGGTTGGAGCTCAGATAAAATAGAAAAAGATAGTGCATGAGTTTCCTAAAGGCTAACCAGTTCATATACTCACTCATCCACTCACTCATTCATTGATTCACTCCCTCACTCATTCATTCACTCACTCACTCATTCACTCACTCCCTCATTCACTCACTCACTCGTTCATTCATTCACTCATTCACTCACTCACTCGTTCATTCACTCACTCACTCACTCACTCATGTACTCATTCATTCACTCACTCATTCATTCATTCACTCATTCATTCACTCACTCACTCACTTATTCACTCCACATTCATTCAAAAGCCACCTCCTGAACCTGTTCACCAGGAATGACACCTGCCTCAAGATGACAGCAAGTGCATCTCTTGTGTCTTCCCGTGCTTTTCCTCCGCTGCCTAGGTTTTCTGTTTTTTAATGTGTAACTACACACCCACAGTAACTTAGACTCCATTAGTTTGTATTTTGTAATACTCACTGAAATAAGCTGGACCGAAAGCGACCTTCCTGAATTTGCAGGGGCTGTGATTGCCACGCAGATCAGAAGCGTTAAGTCTGTTACCGGGGAGATGAAAGGACTCGCTCTCCCGATGGCCTCCTGCACTTTCACCCTGGTGGCCTAGGTGGCTACGGAGTCAGACTGCCTGGGTGCGGCCCTGGCTCAGCTTCCCTCTTTAATCCTTCTTTCTCACACTTGTAAAATGCAAATAATAATATCAGCCTTGGAGACTGCTTGTGAGGATAAAGGAGACAGTGTTATGAAGTTTCTAGCCCAAGGCTTGGCAGGCCACCAAAGGGAGATGTCCCGAGAGTCCCCTCCATGCTGCGGGGGACGCCCAGATACAAAAGTCAGCAGAGAAGGCAACCTGCTGGGGAAGCTGGGGGGGTGGTGGTGAGGATTGTTGCTTTAGAAGAGGCAGAGTGACCCAAGGTCAAGGGGGACGAACAAAGGACTGAAGCTGGTCAGCAAGGAGGCTCATCGTCCTGCTCAGGCAGGCTGGCTGGGTGCAGGCACCTGGGGACTCAGGGTGCCTGGTGCTGAGTGGGCAGGCGGTGCACAGGATCGGACTTGGAAGGGCGTGGCAGGAGGGGCGTGGGAGAGGGCTCCTTCCTCCGCTGCAGCCACCAGCCCCTGCTGCACTCCATGCAGGGCGCACCCTTCGGAAGGCAGCGCCGAGGCTGGAGTCCCAGGTGGAGAGGGTTCGGGAGGAATGCACAATGACAAAAGCCTCCTCGGTGTGCGAGTTGGAGCCAAGAGTTCTTCTTTTTCTTCATCTTTTTCATTCTTGCTTTTATTCTTATTTCCCCTCCGATAGTGGACTAGTGGATGCTGGATTGCGAGTGTTTATGATCAGACTTGCATGGCCGGTAGGAGGTCCTTATTAACTGGATGTTATTTTTATGCTTTTTAGGGTCGGCTTTTCCAACCCATTAGGTTATTCCTCAGACTCTGCCCAAGTTATGACCAGATTTCTTTGCAGGACAGTCAGGGCCCTGCGTCCAGGTGTCTGGTGGATCAAGATTTCTTATCTGCCCCTTGGGAAGGTCCTTATCAGCAGCTCCTGGCCCTGGGCCCTGGGCTGGCTTCTCTGCCTCCCACACTCTCGGCGTCAGGGACTCTCCCTGTGTGCCTGCGTCCTGTCACGGCTCGAGGTCTCCTTGGGGCCTGGTCTCACCCCCAACCTCACTTGGTGCCCTCCAACCCCAGCTCCTGGACACACACACGCACACACACTCACTCATCTTCTCGCCGCCGTGGCTGAGTCCCTGGAACCTGCGGCAGGGCCCACCAGTGTGTGTGCACTGGTCGTTGTCCCAGCCACGCTGGGTCTGTGACCATGCAGCTCCATTAACCCCGAAATGGGAGACTTGCCCCCCTTTGCTCTGCGCCCGTTCAGACGGTGCCAATGCGCCGGCTTCTTAAGCACAACTGTGGGTGCGAGGGGTCTCGCTCACCCCCCCCCCCATGTGTCTGGCGTGTATGTGGCCTTTTTGGGGCATAGAAGTGCTTTTCTCAGCTCGCACAAACGGGGACGATGAGACATTCAGCAAAGCATCCCAGCTGCAGCCCAGGGCTCTCACGTTGTCCTCGGTGACAGCCTCCCTTTTGGCGGGAGGTAAGAGGCGAACAGTGTGGGCTTGTTTGGAGCTGCTCGTAAGGCGCCCGGCGTGGAGAATTGAAAATCCGTCCTCAGAGGCCTCTCTTTGGGCGGCGGCTCCAGGAGGGTGTGATGAGAAGTGGGGCCTGGGGTTTCTCTCCAGAAAGAGGCCTCTCTCTCTGCCCAGGACTGGGGACTCTGCAGACATGACCACAATCAGAAGGGGGTGTTGGGCTCCCCCAGGAGTCTTCAGGGTGGCCAGCGCCTACCAGGTGGAGACTTCTTGACCAAGGCGGGCGCCCCTTCCTCTGCTCCCTGATACCTGTGCCATCCGGCGCCAGGCTCAGCAAGGAAAAGCACAGCCCGTGGGACTGACTAGAATGTTGCTGTCCCTGGCTGGTGACTCTCTCTCTGTCCCCAGCATCTGTCTGTCCCCTCCTGGCTGTCACTGCACTTGACAGTCACATATTTGAATGTTGATGGAGTCATTCCGGTCTCTCTGATGACTGGGAGCCACACCGAGCAGGGCTAGGGGCAGTCCTGCTCACACTCTGTCCCCAGCGTGCTGTAGGTGCTCAGCAGGGACCTGTGGGATGAATGAATGAGTGAATGAATGACTGAGTGAGTGAATGAATGAATGACTGAGTGAATGAGTGAGTGAGTGAGCGAGTGAAAGAGGACTCGATGCTGGCCCTACAATACCCACTCAGGAGATGCTTGTCTGGGGCGGGACCGACACTCTCAGTTTTCCGTCATGTGATCCTGGGGTGTTTTAATGACATTGAACACTAAGCATTTATTACCTTTTTTCACTTTCGGGGAAACACCAGGGACAGAGTAAAGCCACAGGGTTAGTGTGTCTCCCCAACCCCCTGGGAGCCGGGAGAGCCACAGGGCTCCGAGTGGGCCAATCGTGGTGCCGTCAGAGCCCAGCACACAGTAGGTGTTCAGGAAAGGCTTTAGAACTGAGGAAAGAGTCCCCTTTGCGCAGCTTGCTTAGCAGCACTGAGTGGGCAGACCCGCAGCGGGCGGGCAAGTGTTCCCCTTCCCGGAGGCACAGGATGAGGGCTGGGGGGCCTCCTGGGCCTCACCCAGGGGGCAGTGTGTGTGTGTACATGCGTGTGGGTGTGTGCGCCTGCAGCCTGAGGCCACCAGCTCGCCAGCCTGGGGCCCAGCACAGTTCACATGCCCCTCTGGGCACACCCGGGGCCCTGTGTACCAAGAGCAGTGGGCAGAGGAAGCCCAGAGGAAGCGGGGAGCCTGCCTGGCCGAGGCCGGCCCTCCAGCCCCAGGGCCCATCTGCAGAGACTCTCTGGGCCCCTGATGGAAAGGCAGTTCCTCCCTCCTGGGGGAGCAGCCGGCTCTGTGATTCCTTCTCACCGTGCAGTGTGAGCGTCTGGTTTCACTGTTGCCAAGCAAGGTCCGGGCAGCATGGGCCCCAGGCTGTCCTCTCGCCCCCGGTGCTTTGCAGCCTCTGCCCGGTTGGGACCGGTCCTCGCCCAGCGTGTTGGATGTGGAGCTGATGCTGCTGTCTTCACAGTCCAGCTGGCATGGTGGTGACTCTCTGTCGTTGCTGAATTTGAACTTTTCGGAATACGGCTGTGTAGAGACGGTGCTTCCAGCCGTCCGTAAGAATTAATAAAGGTCTTAATTCCACTTTTTTGGCCCTTGGCTGACTGCGGACAAGTCTCAATTTTAAAGGGAAGATTTTCTTCTTTGTTAAAAAAGCCCCAAGTACCTCAGCAGGCCTTTGGCGCTCCAGGGGCCCTCTCGTTGTGTGATAAGTGATCCTTCCATTAAGATACTGGTTGGAAAACTTCAGGAACGCTACTTTCAGGAATGCAGGCTCTGTTTGAATAATTCAAAAACAAAAGCAAAAACAAAAGACAGAAAGAACAGAAATGCCACAGTGAATGCTCTGGAGTTTTGTTTTCAATAAGCTCTTGTAGTTAGTTCTGTAGTTTTCAGAACACGGGGCCCCCAGCAATTCCTCCAGGGAGGTCGGTGAGTTCTCTGGGTGACAGGGCACATGCGTCTGGGTGACCGACAGTGTCTGTCCCGCCAGCCTTCTGTGCGGTTCTGCCACCCAAGTGCCGGCAGAACGTTGGGGCCGTAAGTGTCTCTCGTCCTAATTTCTCAGAATCCTTTGAAGACCCTACGCTTGACTGCTCAATTTGATCCAAGATGGATTTTCATAATAAGTATGTCACCGCCACAGGCAGTGAGCGTTACTTCTCACGGTGCTTCTTTACCTTGAACTTCCACGATGGTACTTGTGTAGTCATCAAGTGGCAGGAAGCAGATGCTGCCTCCCTCATATTTTACATTCTCAACGGCACAAGAATGGCAAGGACCTTTAAAAGGCAAAGGAAGTGCTTCAATTAGTAATTCCCATGGTAACTGACAGAGCACGATCTTTTCCCCCTCGTTTCTGGGGCTATTTTAAGTCCTTAAATTGATTTACATCCCTGTGGAAATGTGCAAAAGTGCAGATTGAGTTGGTCCTCTCCGCTGGGCATTGAGGGTTTTTCGGTGATAAGTTTCGTTCTCTGGCTCCTTCCCTGCAGTGGGAGCTAAGGCCAGCTCTCCCACAGGGGACTTCACGCATCCTTAAATGAGGAAGAAGTCACGACTTCCCCCTGTGTTCCTGTTACAGTTTATATCAAAACACAAGTGATTGTGTTCTGCATCCTTCCTACAGTTTAGAAAGCACCCACATGCCTGCATGCGAGTGGCCAGGCATTAGGTGATAAAACGGGCTCAGTGTGAGCTAAGCGTGCGGACCAGGGTCAAAAACCAGTACCAGCAAGGATCCCAACCAGTAGCTCAACTTGGAACAGACCTGCAGTCAAGTACGGAGGACCCTGGGTCTTCGCCCCGTGGGCAGGCAGGCACGTAGCGTGCCCCCTCCCCTTCACGCTCAAGCTTCCTGGTCGTCTTTCCCAGCCCCACCCCATCCCCACTCTCCCACATCTGTCACCACACATTCACGTCACCTGCTTTTGAAGTTGCACAGGGGAGTCACGGGGAGGGTAAGGTCTTCATCATGATGTCTGTCGCACACTGATGAGGTGCAAGGTGCTGCGTGCATGCTCTGTGGAGCTCGCTGCCTTGGATCCAAATGCCCCTATGGGTGCGTGTGCGTCCCTGTGGGGGTCTCAGAGGGATCTCAGCCATTACTCCTCGGAGGCCGTGCTCGGCCGGTGACCAGCTCCCATGTTCAGGGAGATGTCACCCTGTGTAAATCGGTCATTTAAAACCCATCGTAACTAGGAATCCAACAGGGCGGTTGGGTGTTAGTGTCGCTGGGAAGTTTCCTGAGTGTCGATGTCACCTGCACCCTGGACTCAGGCAGACAGACAGGTGGGGAGCAGGGGCAGGGGCTATTAGTGCTAGGTGGCTTCCATGGAAGACCTGATGTCTTGGGAAGGCACAGCCATCTCAACTGGCCCCTTCCAGCCCCAGGGACACCCAATGAAATGCTTGCTTATCCTGGCATCTGGGAGTCCTGCCTCTAACAGCCATGCCCCAGGCAGGGAGCATCCACCACTTCTGTCCTGCTGGCCGATGTTACCAATATGACATCTTGATAATCCGGGCTCCGTACCCCCAAGAAAGGTTGGGGGATGGAGGTTGCACTGTGTCAGGACGATTCATAACCTGGTGGCTTTGGGTCCGGGTGCTGCCGTCACCACGTGCTAGCCGAGCCTCAGCTCCTGGACTCCTCCTAACTACGGTTTTCTACTCTGTGATGCTGGAATAGTAATAAGTTGGTAATTGCAAAAGTTCAGTAAAGATGTTTTGTGGGAGCACCTTCCATGAGCTGGCACTCGGCAAATGCCAGCCCCACTTCCCTGCAGATACGATGTCACTGCAATTGTGCCTGAAATTCGGTCCGCAGCTTCCTGGCTGACACAGCAAAAATGAAAGCACGGTGCCTGCATTGTGGTTAAAAGAATGTTCCCGGTTTTCAGGAAATATAAACGCCTTCCTGGTGCTCGCATCTAAGACCACCTGACTTTGAAAGCCCGCATTACTCAGTTGATGGGGTTTGTGACAGTGGTCCCTCCCGCCCAACCATCAAGAAGATGGAGAGGCCGCCTTCCCACCTCCACAGCGTGGATTAATCCCGTGATTAAAAACCCAACCCGAGGGTGCAGGATGCAGGATGGAATTCAACGTGAAGAGCTCAGGCCCTGGCGTTAGGATTCAGCTCTGTTTCTGCGCTTCTTTTGCGGTCTTAGTCTACCTCGTAACAGCATGAACAGCATAAAGCAGAAGGGAGGGAAGTCTGGAGTCGTGGCACTTCTGGGCCCCCTGTGCGCTCCGAGCTGCCATGTGTAAGGGACACAGGGATGCTCGAACCCTCACAGGCATCCCGTGAGGCCGAGGAGGTAGCAGCCTCTCTAGAGCTGCGCCCCTTCATAGCGCCGGCTTCTAGAAGGGAAGGGTGGGACAGGGGTCTTCTCTGCACGTCTGTAGAATCAGAGTGTAAAAACCCTGCTTGGTCAGGGCTGAGTGAGCCGGTGACACGTCACCAGAGCTTCATGAAAGTCTCAGGTTCCTGAAGGTGGGCTCAGCCCAAGGGCTGATGGTCGCCAGGGTCCAGAGCCCAGAGCCTGCCAGGATGCCTGCGTCGAGCAGGCGGACATGTCCCTCTCCCCCTGCCCGAGACTCCAGAATCTGGGTCCATTTGCAACTTTAAGCCGAAGGTTCGTATCCCAGCTGAGGCCGGTGTGTAGGCACAGGTCACACCCCACCGACGTCCTCTGCACAGAGGGACTGGGGACTGTCTGGAGCAGGGTCTTATGGGAACGGACTCCAGTAGAGGATGAGGTTGACATGACCTGTGGCGACATCACCCACATTGTGGGAGCTGCTGCTTCCTCCTCCAGAAGGGAGGAGGGTGGTTCTCAGCTCTTCACTCTGCGGCGGGAGTTCAGTGGGGTGATGACGCTGGGGGGCGGGCACATGGGGCCCCTGTGTGGTAGCCCTGGCCTCACTGTTGCCACAGTGACGGGACGTTTCAGTTCTTCAATAAAAGGAGCAGCAGAGAAAGGAGCTTCCCGTCCCATCCCGTGGTGGTCCTTGTACCTGTCACATGTGTTCTCGGGAAGCACTCTGGTCTAGTTTAAATAGAAGGAGGCTTGTGCAAACTTGGCTGCTGTTGAAGGAGACTCCCCACCCTCCCAAGCCAGAGGCCGGGAGGAGGGAGGCTGGTGCAGGCCATCAGGGATTCCTGCAGGGGTGGACGCGGCACCTGGCGCGGGTCCGTCAGGGACCTCTGAGGCCTCCAGTCAAATTCAGGTGCAAGCTTGAACTCCATGCAGTTTTCCCAAATTCCACTTCCAGAGCTTTTACCTTTTCCGTGACCCAGCCCTGTTTTAAATGAGCCTTTAAGTTCTTTGAACTTGCTGGTGAGTCTTAGATCTGAGTTTGGGGTCAGGCAGGAAGGTGGTATTTCGGAGTCCTCGGCGGCTACGTGTTGGGTAAACTGCTGACTTTGTAAGGACACAGCACTGCACCACCAGGAGAGCACTGAGGGTGCGGGAGTGTCCCTGCCGCCGCGCCTCCCTCGGGGTGCTGGGTCGTGATAGCCCCTTCCGTGGCCCCGGACACTGCTGTGCAAGCAGCCTGTCCCCAGGAGGTGGTTCTTGACCAAAGCATGGGGATCCTCTAATGCTGGGGGTGCCATCGCCCCATGGCTGGGAGCCTGGGCCTGGCTGGGTGTGGTTTCCAGCTCCGCCTCTTCCTGACCCTGTGACCTCCTGCATCTTGACCTACACGCACATGTCTGGATGGATTTCTTGGCATCACAAATTCCTTCCACTTGGCTGACTGCATGTCCTCCGGAACTTGACCTCAGTGATGCCGTGTGATAGGGCTCCATCCTCTCACCCTTTCCTGTAAAGGAGAAAAGGTCGTCGTGGGGATCTGCTGGGCCCTGGACGGACAGCGTCCAGCATCATGCTGGACAGGCCCTCAGTGCCACCCCGACCACTGTGCGTGTGGCTGCACCTCATGGCCACCCTGGGCCCTTACCTGGGCCTCACCATCTCCCCTCCCAGTTTACAAGCTTGCTCACACAGCACTGTGTTCTTGGACCGACATCTGCAGACGACTGGCCACACCTGAGGCCGGCGAGGACGGGGGTGCCCGCCGTGTGTGAGACACACGCCTGCCCCCTCTGGCTTCTCCACGCTGACCCGAACGCCGGAGATTACATGCGCTGGAGGCTGCTCAGATCCACACATTTTAGGGCGATTCCTTATATTGTAAAGAAAGTGAACAGTTTTCCCTGAGAATGATAGGTGCACTGCCTTCCGGAGGAGGAGGGCCTCCCTTTGCAGGCCGGCCAACGGAAGGTTGGACGTCGCAGGCCTGTTGCCGCTCGCTGTCCCAAGGGGAGCGCTGCGCAGTTGGGCTATAATGCGGTTTTGTCTCCCGGTGAAAGCTCCTCCTGTGGAGGAGGGACCCACGATGAAGCCACCGAATGCTGTCGGCAGTGGCCGGGGGAGGGTAGGCTCTGGTCCTCAGGAACCGCTTCAAGCCTGGGGACACTTCTGTTCCGAGCTCAGGGATGGGTGCACCCTTGCTCACCTTCCATTGTGACCTCCGCGTTCAGTGGGGACATTGGCTTTTTCTCTTTCAGACAACACAGGTGATGCTGAGGACAATCCCCCCCCACGCCCCCCACTGTTTCCAAGCCAGTCTCTTCTCTCAGCATCTCACACAGATTCTTAGTGGGGAGCTGATGGGCCTGGTCAGCCGGTTAGGTGGGGGAATCATTAAACCAAGATATTTGTGTGGGTTTTTTTGACCGAATACCTGGTAGTTAGCAGATCTTTCACTTGCCTGGCTTACTCCTTTTCAAAGTCTGCCCTAGAAATAGTTAACAGACGTCTCCGCTCTGGATGCCGTGTGCCTGGAAAAGAGTTGCACTGTTTTCAGAAAGGTTTTCTTCTTTCCTTACGATGCTCGTGGGTCTTCCTCGTCTCTCAGTGACATCCTCTGGGTGTCTGACGGATGCCCATTCGAGCCACTTCCGGGGACTCGAAGACTAGAACCCACCTCAGCGGATGGCCAGCCTTTGACCCTGCCCCTCAGTGAGGCCGGAGGTCCCCTTTATTTCTCCCTTCCCCTTCCTTCCTGTCCACCTACATCCCAGGTGGTGGGCTCTGCCCCTTGATCTTTAAATAGCCACCAACCCCAGCTCCATCCCTGCTGCCCCTGCCCTCGGGTACCTCCCACCCCTGGCCTGGACCACCAGGATAACTTCTTTACTGCTCCCCGATCCCCTGTCCACACTCAGCCCCTCCGGTCCTTTCTACAGACTTCCAGTCCGGGCATGCTGACTCCTGAGCTCACTACTGGGTCTGTTGTGTGGATTTCCTCATTCATTAACCCAGCACGGTGAGGACTGTTGTCCCTGTTTCCAAGGAGAGGAAACTGAAGCTCATGAAGGTTAAGTGACTCGTTCCAAGGTCAAAGCCGGGATTTAAATTATTTGCCATTTCCAGACTGCTCCGCTCACTCTCTAGCTTCCTTGCCTTTGTTCATGTCGCCTGTCTGAGAGTCTTATTCTGGAGACAGACGCCCTGGCTTGGGCCTGGGCCTTGAGTCAGGTGCTGCTGCTTCTACCTGTCATGGCCCACGGCCCCGGTCTCAGTGCCCACAGCGGTCACCCTTGAGTTTCAGGGATGTGTTTGTACACCTGTCTTGTGGGCATCCTTTAGGGTAAAAACCTTCAACTTCTGTCTGTGTGCTTTTTATAAATCTCTAAAATCCTCGGCAGTCGACACAGCACGGCCTATAGGAGATGCTCAATAAACAGGGGCCGCTGGGTTAGCACGATCCTTCTCTTTCATTCACACGATAGTGTTTTCTGATTTGTGGTTTGTGCACCAAACTGTCTAAATGATAAAGTGACAGCTGGAGATGACAGGAAGCACCAGACAAGCCACTGATTCTGTCTCTGGTTGCACGTCTGCCCCTTGCTTTGCCACCTGTGAAGTGAGATTGAACTGCCCACATCACAGGGCAGCTGAGGGGGCACACACGTGGCCTCACCTTAGTCCTGCCGTCTTCTGCGGCTCGGACGGTGCGGCTGGAGGGAAAAGACACAGGTGGGAGGAGCAGCAGAGGCCAGCTTTTTGCTTCCAGCGCTCCAGGTCAGGGGACACAGTCAGGGAAGCCTAGAACGCTCGGGCCGGACATCAGGACCGGGGGGCCCTCGGACACTCCTGGCAGCTCTGGGCAGCTACTGGGCTGGGAACAGCGTGAGGAAAGCACGAGACGGGGACCACTGTGCGGTGTCCGCAGGAAGATGAAACACCGTTTGTGTGGGCCAGGGGCCTCTAGAAAGTTCCACTCTGGACACCATTGACAAGAGGCACACTGGATTTCGAAGGGACTGCTGAAAGGGGAGTTGGAGCTGGAGGTGGGAAGGGGCCTCCGGCATCGGAGGGTATCTGTGAACCCCGTTGGCCACCATGGCCTCCCCTGCGGCTCTCTCCCGGAAACTTCCAGGCTCTGTTAGGCAAAGCACAGGGCTCTTCCCCAGCACTTTCTGTTCTTATCCGTGCCAACCCGCCCAGCAAAATGCTCTTCCCTTTCTCCATCAGCTGTAGTTACTCTTTGTACTAACACAGTCGCTTTGATTAATGTGGGTGAAGTAGACTATTGGACTTGTCCCTTTGCCACGGGTACTAAATTGGTGGTAACTAGCATTTTAATGAAAGCAACAACTGTTATTTTTACATTAAGAAGCACAACTTAAGTTTCCTTTCATCCTGGTTCACGGGAGTAGCAAGCCTCCTGAATAATTATTTAATGCCATGGCTCATCCGTTAGGTGGCCTTGGGGACCGTCACTTCACCCTGCAACTGCTGCTGTTGACAGCTGCGTCCGAGGGCAGTCACCAGCCAGCCCTGCGCACACGGTTAGCCACCCACTCACGGGCCGAGGGCCTCCTGGTGAACCGCAGGGACGTTTCACATCAGCACTCTAGAAAATGACCCCTACAAATGGGGGTTTGCTATCGGAGATAAATCATTTTCTCCGAGGCTCAGCGAACGCTCATTAGATAGGAAGACATCTTTTGGAAAGATTCTGAGTTCAGTAACCACAAGCATCTTGCACTAATAAGCCCATCTGGAGTACCTGACACAGCGTGACCCCCAGTGGGAGGAGTAAAGCAGGCCTTGCTTTCCAGAAATGCTCCCCTCTCGGCCCCACTCACCCCAGTGGGGTGAGAAGGAACCGTTTCAGGTCAAGTGTGATCAAGGCGCTGGCCCAGGTTGGCAAGGAGGCACAAGGCCTGCAGATGAGGCAGTCCTTGGTGAGGTCACTGCCACCCTGAGCTGGTCCTCTACCCCACCTTCTCTCCTGCCTCGCGCAGTCGGTGGAGACATTTAGGTGGGCTCAGGGGTGGTCACCAGGGCCCCTTCACACTGGTGCCGTGTTTCGCCTGGTCCCAACACCAACCTCAGAGGTAGCTGAATTTCAGAGACTCCCCTGGAAGGGGAGCATGGTCCTCAGACATGCTGGTGCAGCGGCAGGCTTGGAATGGCAGCATTTTGGTCACTCTGTCACAGCGCTGTGACGTGGCGGTCATCCGTCCGCCTCAGGCGGCGGGGCGCCTCCCCGGGGCCAGGCACTGTCCTAAGCACATGGCTATTTCTCTCTGGTTTTACTAGAAAAGGACATGGGCCCATGGGTGTGTTATAAAATGTCACCTCCAAGCAGGTGAGCCCACGAAAACAGGCCAAGAGGCCAATGGTGGTCGGCTGGCCCCCAAGTTCTCCATTGATGGGTGATTTGTATTTCAGTCCTTTTATTCCAGGTCGTACTTACCAGCAAACAACAGTAGTGGATAAAAAGTAAAGCAATAACCCGTTATGCCCACGGGTTTCATTTTTCTACAAACCGGAAGAGGATGTTGACGTGTGATGTTTGTCCAGAGACGGTCCTGACACACCGCGAGGAGCCTGGGTCTCCCTGGGCACAGTGCCCACCCGTCCCCCAGGCCAGGACCCCCGGGGCGCCCCAGGGCGGGAAGGGAATCGGCCACCATTGCCTTGGGCATCACCTTGACTCAGTTTACTGCAGTCAGATGGGGTGCGGCAGGGGTCAAGACAAGAGCCAGCACCCAGCAGGCAGGAGAACAGTTCTGTGGGGCTCTGGGTGGGACCCCACATGGGAGAAGAGTGTGGCAAAGTGAGGTGGGCTTGGTCCCAGGTGTGCCCCTGAAAACAGGGCTGACGGAGGGCAGGCTCACAGAGGACCCTTGGGAAGTGGCAGACCCTCGGGGGAGGGGTGGCACGCTGGAAGCAATGTCCCCTCCGACAGGCCAGAGGCTCCCGGGTGCTCCCGCTCTGTGAGAGGTCTCCGTTGGCACGCCACAGCTGAGCAGACACCCACGACACCCACCGTCACAGAGCAGCAACGGCCTGCGGTAGGAGTTGTGGGACAGTGCCACCAGCATCAGCCCCCTCCCTCGTGGAGGTCTGTGCCGGGACGTCCACGGTCTTTGCCGAGCAGCTGCCGTGAGTTAAGTCGTAGACGTCGCCCTGTGTTTACAGGTCTGGCTCATCGCGCAGACTGACGTGAGGGCTGCTCGAGCAAACAGGTCTTTTTTCCAGCACGGGCGATGCTGCTGTTTTAGGAATCTGTCCCCCGCTTCAAGGTGGCATGCCGGCTGCAGTGTGGGCGGAGTAAGATTCACCCCACTCCTGTCATTCAGGGGTGTCTCTGTCCCAGCAAGGTGGGGGCGAGGTGGGGTGGGGGCTCAGCAGCAAATCCCAGACCTTTTCGTGTGGTAGAAAGTGCTGGAATTAACGGCCTTGGCAATTTGTGAAAGGTACACCAGGAAACTGCGCGACCTGGTGGAGTGGGCCCCATGAGCACCTGCACCCAGGGGGGCCAGGGCGTGCTGCACTCTCCCCCCACCCGACTGACCACCTAGAGGCAGAGAGCTTGGCTGTAGCTGAAGGCCTCCCTGCTGAGGTCCCCGCCCCCACCTTCCCAGCACACTGAGTGCCTGTGACCAGCCCCCGTTGTCTGCTCTCGGGTAGTGACTGTCCTGCCCTTCGGACTGCCCGTCTGAATGCATCTTCTGGGTCCTTGTCCTTGACTGTCACCAGGACTGGCAGTGAGCGACATGCCTTGCTATTCCAAGTACCCTGACTGGTGGATCAGGACAACTCGGTGTCCCATGAGGAAGGCGGGAGCCCAAGAGAATGCGGCCAGGACAGCTTCGTGCTGACGGTCCCGGTCCTAGTTCACAGCTACATGGACTTTGATTTGTGTGCCTTTGCTTTATAAAATGTTAACCTATCCTAAGATCTACATTGTAGATACAACCTACGTGGAGAACTATGCGTGCAAACATTTAAAAAAATGTAAATGTGCATCCCGGCGTTTTCTAGATGCTGCTGCCCGTTGCAAATGTTGTAGATTCGGCGCTTCAGGCCAAGGCTGTGTGCAGGGGGGTTACCTCTTTCTGAATGTGGAAAGGTCGCCCAGGCCTGCCCACCTCACAACTTGACAAATCGGAAATAATTTTCACTTTTTCCTTGGGTGGAACAGCTCCGGCGCATTGATTCTGAATGCTGTGGCTGCGTTTCGGTTTTTGCAAGGCTGGGATGCATCCCAATGCGGCCAGATCTTTGCGACGCTCCTGAGCCATCTGGACTGAAGGCTGCACTGCAGCCACTTCCTGTAGGGGCGCTGCCCACTGCCCGCCCTTGGGCCTCGCCTCCCCGCCCCCCAGGGCGGACTTCCCCTGCTCCAGGTCCTCACACCACCCCTGCCCCAGGGTCTAGCTGGGCATCCTCCCGTTCTGGGCTCTGGGAGCAAGTGGCTGTGCCTGGATACTGGGGACAGACCCCTGTGGTCAGCTGGTCCAGGCCTCTGGGAGCCTGGCAATCCCCACAGGCTCCCTGCTCCCCACAGGAAGTACGTGGCCCTCCTGGGCCTTTCCAGATCTTTCTGCCCTGCATACCACAGTGGAGCCCTTGCTAGAGTGAGTTGTTCTCTAGGATCGGTGCCACCCGGAACAGAGTGTCCTTCGTGGAACAGGAATTACAGCCTCACTGGGGAAAGGAGACAGAAAGACCAGACAGACAAATGTCCCTACAGTGTGGGCTGGGTCCCCCTGGGCAGCCGTACAGGAGTGGTCTCAGCGACCTTGGGACACTGTCCACTGATCCCTGGTACCTGCTGCCTTGCTCGATGGGATGCTGGTCCAGTGTCAGTCTTCTCATCCCCAAAAAGGGACTCAACATGCCTCCTGGGGCTAGCCGCGGGAGAGACAGCGTCACGGCCTCTGAGGCACTTGACCTACGTCCATCTCGTGGTTTCTCTGCTGCCCTGGAGGACAGTGCTGTCCCAGATAAGACCAGGGAACTTGCCCATGGTGGAAGGACACTGTTCAGGCTCCTCGATGACACCCTGCCCCCACAGCGGAGCAGATGTGTTCTCGGGATCCAACCCCCCGCCCCCATCTCCTCTTGTGCTCATTCCACCCTTCCCAAGGTTTTGCTCCGTTTCTGTAGCCATCTGCAGCAGGGCCTGGGGCTGAAGGCAGTGTTCGTGTGACAAAGGCTGACTTTGGAGGGTATTCCGGTCGCTTGCATTTTTCTCGGCCTCTGTTCTTAGAGACGCAGCTGCTTGTGGTTTCGCGCTGACCCGTGTGCACCCCAGACCAGTGCAGCACGCGATCTGTTTATGGAGCCCGCCCCTCCGTGTCCTTCCTTTGTTGAAGAAATAGAATGGGGGGGCGGGGAGGGAGAAGAGGGTGTGGGGCAGTGGACGGCGATGGAAGGAGACTCGACGTGGGCTGGTGAACACACAGCACGGCGTACAGAGGACGTGTTATAGACTTGTACACCTGCAACCTGCATAGCTTTATTGACCAGTATCACCCCAATACGTTCAGTAAAAAAGGTGAAACATAAAAATAAAACAGCGTTAGTTCAAAGGTTAATTTACAGTCATGACTTGTGTGTGATTGGGGTGCCGTCGATCACGCTAACCCATGTACTTAACCAGTGTTGACAGGGACTCCCAACCCCCGCTCCTAAAGTGGCCGGGGTTGTCCTGGGCTATAGCCCTGCCTCTGCCCGTGACACGCTCCTGCTGGTCATTGAGTTCACGTTGGCATGACTCGGCCTTGCTTGGCAGGCAGCCTTCGGCATTCCTATCGATCCTCCTGAAAGAGTAAGGGGGCCGTCCCCTCCTGGCCTGTCCCCGCGCCCGGTCCCAGGCAAACACCGCAAGTTACTCTCCCCAGGTTCCTCCTGGGGATCAGCTCTTCCTACAAAAGGCAGTTCTGCGTCTTCCAGTGACCCCCTCAGCGCCCCTCACCTTCCTGCCGTTTGCTGTCACCGCAGGCCCCACTGCACTCTGGGAACCCTCTGGTTCAGTATGTTAGTCCACAGCTGTTTTTGTGGGTTCTTTGGAATTTTCTATGTAGACCATCATGGCACTTGAGCATAAGGAAGTATTTTTTTTCTTTCTGATTTACATGCCGTTTCTTCCTTGTCCTTGCCTTGTGGCATTGACTGGGACTTCCAGTGCATGGTACATAGGAGGTGAGAGGGGACATCCTCGCCCTGGTCCCAGCGCGGGGTGGGGGTGGGGGCGTTCAGTCTGCCACCGTTAAGAATTATGTGAGCTGCACATTTGCACAGGTAGATTGGAAAATTCCTTAGGAACCAGATCTGTTACTTTGGCTTCTTTTGCTCTCACTCTACCTCACAGGGCAGCTTTTTGGCGAGGGCAACCTGTGTCCTTGTGCGGGGTAGGGTCGCGGTTGTCTTCGCTGTAAGATATCTGGCCTGGCCACGCCTGAGGTCAGAGGTAGTCAGTTTTGGTGGGAAACGCCATGTACTGCATGCGCTATTTTAAGATAGTGATGATCACTTCCATTCTCTTGCAGTGCAAATGTGCAGTGACAACCGGGCATGTCCCCAGCCACAGGTAGATGCAGGCTGCGAGCCCTCCCGTGAGGCTGCCTTCCGGGCCACTCACACCAGAACAAGGGGCACATCTGTCAGGTGAGGAATGGAGAGACAAAACGTGGTCCGTCCGTACAGGGGACAGTACTCGCCCATAAAAGGGTGAAGTGCTGGTTCGTGCTGCATCGGGCATGAACCTCAAAAACACTACCGATGCCATATATCACAGGGTCCCCTTTATATGAAACGTCCAGAATAGGCGCATCCATGGACAGCAAGTAGATTAGCAATTGCCAGGCATCCCGGGCGGGGGTGAGGATGGGCGGGGGGTGGCAGCGGGACCGGAGAGTTAATGAGCTAATGCGCATGGGGCTTCTCTTGAATGATGAAGATGTCCTAGAAGGAGATTATGGTGATGGTTGCAAAACTCACGACTACACTAGAACCTATTGAATTGTGTGCTGTAAACGGGGGACTTCGTGGTGTGTAAGTTATGTCTCAATGAAACTGTTTCCCAAAGGACAGTAGAGTTAAGTGAATGGGGAATGGGCAAGCGGAGTGACGGCTGACTGGGGTTGGGGCCATCCCAAGCAGGAGTGAGGGGCTGACTCTAGAGAAGCCGGGCTGAGGGCACTGCGTCAGGGGGAGGGGACATTGTAGGCTACAGACGGAGCAGCTGACTGATGGGGAACCTTGCGGCGAGACACCAAGCGTTTCAGATCTCGGTCAGCCACCACCCTCCACCATCAACCGACAACCAGACATCACAGGAGAGTTTGGGGCAGGACACTTTGGAAAGCTGATGATTTCAGCAAAAAGCATTTGCAGTCACGTAGATTAAAAGGCCTCAAGGAGACCCGAACAATGAAGCAAAATTGGGCACCTTCAGCTGGTGATGCAGAGAAAGAAGTGGCCAGAGTTAGCAACTGATCTTATTAACCAGGAAACTAACTTTTTGTTTCTCTTTCTTTTTCAGACTATAGCCGGCATTTTCCCTGGGTGAGTACACAATTTTTAAAAAGTATTTCTGATGGGTAGCCAACTATGTAAATAATGAGGGGGGTTCATTGTTAGAGAAGCGTTACCTTCCAGAGAGAGAAGGCCATGCTGTCAGTGTGTCCTATTAGCGTCGGATGCTTCCAACAGGCTTGCACCACGCTCCTGGTCACTTTCTCTTTTGTGTGTGTTCAAAGCCTGGCTCAGCTGTCAGCCTCCTGAAGCCGTCTGCTGAGAACGCACTTTCCACCCGCTCTCCTTGCACTGGCTTGCCCTGACTTTTCAGGGGCCTCGCCTTATCTCGGTGGCACACACGTGGTGACTCTTAGGGAGCCCAGTGACACAAGGTGACATCAGTGGTAGTTGCTCCTTTGGTGATCGGCTGTGGGGAAGGCTGCCGAGAAGGAGTTTTTCCGGGTTGTACTTCCGGTGAAAAAAGAAAGGTGTAGTCGTCCCATAATTTTCTGCCTTTCGAGGTCCCGGCCGCTGTGCATTATCTTGCCGTCCTACTGTTTAAAGGGAGAAATGCCGTGTCTTTGCTGTGTTCTACTTCATCAACTTAACAGGGTAAATTCCCTGAAGGAATTGAAACAAACCTAAGTGGTTTTGAAGTGGCCGCAGCCCATGGGCAGGTGGCACCCGGTCCAGCGTGATGTAGGTGCTCAGCTTCAGTGAGTGAACCAGAACGTGGGCAAGTAGGAAGCTTTATTGCTGAGATGCATCACCTTGTTTGAAATACCTGGACTCTGCTCTGAATGATCCTAAGGCCCATGGGTCCATTATTTTGCCCTGATTGGCCCTCTCTTTGCAGGGCGGGGGTGGGGGTACCCTCCCTGGCACTATGTCCTCGGGGCACAAATGCTCACGGTTATTCCTGGAGCAATGCGGTGCATTCTCGCAGCATGGACCACGTTGATGTCTGGAAGGAATGCCGAATAGAGTCAATGATGTGTCATCAGGATGGCAAAAAGGAAAGTCTCCGTGTGCCACCTGCTAAGACACTTGTGTTGTCCACCTACTCTGTCGCATCGCCATCAGATGCTGTCCGTTCTGAATGGCATGATCTCCCTGGGCAGGTGTCACCGTGGGATCAATGACAAGGGTCATCAGGGGGATGTCAGTCACGGGACAGAGGCTCAGTGACAAGGGCCCTGCAGTCTCTGTTGCCTGCGATGCCTAAATAAGAGTTACTGTCTCATCCCACGGGTGTGAGTGGACCCGTAACGGGTCCCCCATGCTGGCACGGACTGTCGGAGGGTTGGGCCCCACAGATGTGTCTCTTTCCAAGACGTGCCTCCTCCTTGGCTTTCTTGGCTCTCGGCTCAGCACCGGCCACTTCCCACCTGTCTTGCCACCCATCCTCTCCGGGATTGGTGGCCTCTTGGCTAGTTGCCCAGCTGCCGTGAGTGGTCACCAGCTCTCTCAGCTGCAACCCTGTGACCTATGTTCCTGGGGCTTCCCAGCCCCTGCATTGTCTCAAAGCCAGGGACGGATTCGGAAGATGGTCCACTGTCCAAAGGCAACTGAGCGCTCCTCCGGAAGTCGACTTCTTACCGCTGTTCCCCGCAAAGGCACTTGAGGGCCAGAGCCGCTCAGGGCAGCATCGCCCTGTGCTTGGCCCCCCCTTTGCCTCTGTGTCCACAGGGCAGTAAAGTTCCACTTTAGGGGACAGGGAGTTCCTGGAGTAAAAGTGCTTCTGCTCTCAGGATCTCTCTCTCTCAGAGATGAGGAAGCAGGGGGTCCTGGAAGCGTGAACGCCCATCTGCCCTGGCCGCCCGGCCGCTGCCTCTGGAGTGTGCCTGCCGGGCGTCAGGGTGGAACGTCGGGTAGGTCTTCCAGCGCATGGCGGTTTGCCGGCTAAACCTTTGAGGCTTGTTCCAGCGCATCAGAGTTTCAACTAACAGGAAAGAATTTATTTCAAATTTGCAGAATTAGACACTTGCATTTCAGTCAGTTAGAACTAAATAAATAGCTCGCCTCAGGGAGGGCGGGAGAGAGCAGTCATCAGTCCCCAGCCTCCGTCCACACGTGGCGGGCTGGCTGCAGAGGGGCCCAGCAGGCACCTGCCCAGCAAGCATGTGGACTGTGCTCCCCAACTGTCCTCCCATCTGTCAATCACTTCCTGGGATTACTGAGACATTGAAGTGAGGTGACCCCAAGGAAGCACTTACAATTGTTGTTAGTATCATCACAAAATTACCACAATTGTTTTCAACTTTTAAGGAAGGCATTTAGTGAGGCGCAGGGTGTGTGCCGGCACTGTCTCGGGTAGCAGAAGGACCTTCCCTTCCTAGCCACCAGCCCTCATTTTCCAGCAAATAAACCAATACTCTGTTAATACTTGATTTTTAAACAAAAGAAAAGTCAAAAATTTTCCTGGTTAAACCGGATTGAGAGGAGTCTTTTCAGCACAGCCACCCATTCTCATAGTTTCCTTTTATTCTTTTTTTCCTTTCTTATTTAAAAATAAACGTGGAAAGTAATGCTACCATTCTTATCCATCATCTGATATGAGCAGCGTTCCCTCGAGTGGGGAACGCTGGCGACGCCGTGGGTCTCAGTTGCGTAGCATTTCAATAATGCAGTGGAA
This sequence comes from Desmodus rotundus, assembly GCF_022682495.2. NCBI lineage: Eukaryota > Metazoa > Chordata > Mammalia > Chiroptera > Phyllostomidae > Desmodus > Desmodus rotundus. The sequence goes on along the minus strand of NC_071390.1, from coordinate 2,885,728 downwards.
TTACGGGATTAAGAATTGATGGAAGGCACATAATTGAGGTTTGAATATTTGCTCCAGGCTCTCTGAGGTCTGGAATTGTTATACTGAAGGGTATCCTCAGTCACCAAGACGAAGTGATACTGTAACTTGGCCATTTCACTTTGGCTCGTGGAAATACCCAAGGAATACAAGAAAACTAAATTCGGTGCTGGTTTTAAATCTAACCTAGAATATTCACGCACCAGCCTTGTCCTCCGGAACGGTCCATGCTTCCTCCTCCATCCGTCTCAATACATGTGACTTTTGTCCTCCAAGTCACTTTTCTTCCTCAGGGTGGCCTGATTGGCTACCGTGTCAGGGGGAAGAAAAGACTGAGACAGTTTCCCAATGAAGTGTGCTCTGCCTGGGCAGGTGGGCCTCTGCGACCACGCTTGCCGCACCCCCAGCCCCGCTTCTGTGGTGGTGCTGATGGACCGGCCGCGCTCCGTGCCCTGTCCTGCTCCCGAGTCTGCAGAAAGACACCGAGGACTTGAAAACTCTCTACAAGATCCGACTCCTGCTTCCTTCCTCTGCCCTGGTCCTGGGTTTTTATTAGCACCCGTGGGCTCCACGGGCTTCCTTTCCGAGCAGAAAGGGTCTCTCCTGACAGACCTTTGTCGCCTAAGACTGAGGGAGAAGCTGACAGCACTCAGAAGAAATGCCAGCTCTGGACCCTCTGGTTCATCAGCCAAGCAGATCAATCCCTCGTGTATTTCCATCCCCCCCCCCCCCCAGGAAAGTTCCAGCATTCTTCCAAGAAGTGCCTCTTAAAGGAGTCTGCTCAGTAAGCGTTTGTCACGTAGCAAAGGCTGGACTTCGAGGGTCACAGTTTCCGCTTGGAGCAACGGGAACCCAGCTCTCCTATATAAACGCACGGCCCGCCCCGTGCCCTGCAGAGCCAGACTCCCCTTCCAGAAACCCGTGGCAGCTGACCGACAGGAAACATGGGTCCGTGCCGGCCAGGATGGCTCCCCGGTGTCAGTCCAGAAGGAGGAGAGGTACAGGGAAGCTCAGAGGAGACCCTTTCTGGTCACGTGGGGCTTATGTCATGGTTGTGTGTCGTAAAGTCCCTGAGGTATTTACAAACTAGGTTAGAGAATGTTGCCAGGAAGCTCTTGTGAAGGGACCGCTTGGCAGACAGCTCCTCTGGCTCAGCCCGGGCCCCGCAGGAAACCTGGGTGTGGGCTCAGGAAGCCCTCTGCGTCCAGTACAGCCCGGCCAGGCGGTGCCTGCCAGAGAGGAGCCATCCGCCTTAGGGCTGCTGGGCTGTCGGGCTGCCGGGAACCGCAGGGGTGGCCCACCTCAGAGGAAAACAATCCCCAGCCATTGCTGGGCCCTGGGCTGGTTAGATGACACAGCAAAATCCCACCCATTTTAAGCTGGACATTTCCTATTTTTGTCATCCAACCCGCCCTCCTAATTTTCCTTAACAGCAAGATTTGTGAAGTGACATTTTAGTTCACGGTGATGTGGTCAGAAAGTGGGAGGTGCCAGGGCAGGGCAGGTCACTGAGCTGGTGCTCAGGGGCCGTGTTCAGGAAGTGAGGCAGGGCTGTGGTCACCTTGTGGGAGCTGACAGCCTCGTGGGCTGTGGGTCCCCGACTGCCCGAGGAGTGGGGTCGTTCACCCTGGGGGAGGGGGCAGGACCTTTTCAGTGTGAGTCACAGAGAGACCCCCTGAACGCCAGATTCAGGAATGAGTTCTGGTGGCCAATGGAAGGCACGTGGGCCAACCCCTGTTTGCTTTGGGGACTCACCCCCAACTTCTGTCCCATCCACTAGGGGACGTCCCCATGTGCATCAGGACATTGAGCTGCAAGAGGTTAGATGCATTGGGCTTAAAAATTGCCAATGTGAAGTGACTTTTAAAAACTGCTCATTATTTGCAGAGTTTAGTATAAAGTGTTTAAAATGTGGGAAAAACAATTCCTGTGGCATGCTGAACAAAAGCCCTCCACACAGTGGAATCAGAGTTGCTTTTCTTCTCCTTGTTTTGAACAGAAGTGAGAATAAGCAAAAGGCAAAACTTGCATTTTTGTTATTTTATGATGGGGGCTGAATGAATTCTAACAACTTCAAAAAAACGTGTCGACATTATTTAACTGATTTCAAGTAACTCTGCCAAAATTGCCCTGCTGTGCGAAATGGTGCGACTTTGTGTTCAGGTACTAGATTATACTTTCCAAAGGCTACCGTGTTCCCATGTTGCTGCAGAAAAGTTAATTTTTTAAAAATGTCATGTTGGTGGAAATGTTTAGTCACAAAAAAAAACCCAACAGGACTTGCTCTATTTCCTGTTTTGCCAGAGACCTTAAATGCCTTACGCTGACAACAAATCACATTTCTGATATGGCACGGACAGGTAGAGGGCCTGACAGGTCACACAGAGGCTCAGGGTCACGCAGAGGCCCAAGGTCAGAATCTCGTTTGGGCCCAGAGGTGCCAGGAGGCAGCCTAGGCGTGTGTTCCCGTGCTCCCTCGTTCTCACGTGGACTCGGAGCCTCGAGCAGCCAGCGCAGTGGGCGGGGACGCTCAAAGTTCCAGTGTTTTCCACGCTCATCACCGCCACCAAAGAGGAGGGACATGCCAGCCAAGAGAAAATAAAATTTTCCATCATGAAAAATATTATTTTGCAGTTATTCACGAATAGAGCACGTTTATAAATAGCATGTCCCATGGATTCTGCACAGTTTGCTGGTAGATAATTACATTTTGGAACAATTTTCTGATCGCTGGAGTTGATCTTGGCCAGAGCTCCCAACTATTTCCGCGTGTTATCTGCTGACCAAATCGTTTCTAATCTCGTTTCACACACTCGCCGGTTTCCTCTCGACTGCCCGCCGCGGCCAGCGGTCTGTCCATTCACCCGCCCGGCGCTGACCTCCGGCAGGCTCGGGGCTGTGCCAGCTACTGAAAAACGAGGTCGCAGATCTTAGCTGCAATTGTGGATTTTTGCACAGGAGCCTAGAAAAAGGTGGACAGAAATAGAGTTTAGTTCTAGAAAGCTGAGTAACTTAGACATGTCCTGAGTCACACCTCCTTTGTCTGAAAAGTCAAAGGCAGGTGAGAAGTTTTTAATGTTCTCTTTAAGACGTCAAGATCCTGGGCGATGCTTCTCTGGGTTTTGAGCTAATAACAGACATGCCCCGGAAGCAGCCACTGCTCCGTGTCACGCGTGTTTTACAGTCTCCACTTTGGCACTTTGTCTCCCTGTCTCTTAGTCGGATTTGCTCTCCCCCTGCCTCCCAGAGGGAGCAGGGACACGAAAGGAGGGTTTTACTAATGGAAACATACTTTGGAAAGCGGTCTTATCCTTCCCACAGTGTCATTCCCGTGCAGGACGTAAGAGCTGGGACTGCGTGCGCCTTGGCACTAAAATGCAAGCAGAAATGGCAGTTGCTAAAACCTGTGTGCTGCTCTGGGATCCGTTCTGGCAGGGGCTCTGGGGGAGTGTGACAGTTTATTTGACCTGAAGGGAGTGGTTTCCTGGGAAGGCGGATCACTTCATCTTGTCGGAAACCATGGAAACCCCCAGGGCACCCCTGTGCCCGCAGCTCTCAGCGGAGGACAGGCTGGGAAGTGGACGTGGCGGAGACCAAGTTAGGGCCTGAAGGTGGAGGGAGACCCAGTTCAGAAGCATCACTGTTTCCAAGACCCGCGTTTGGCCTCCCTCCAGGGTGAAGCCGACGGTGACATTCTATGGTGCCGTTTCCCGTTGTGGGTGGATTTATTTAATTTTTAACGAGTGATTCACTACCCAGAGCTGTATGTTTTTCTTCTCTTGAGCTGAGGATTAAGTCATGTTTCTTTTAAGAAATTATTTTTGATATAACCTGAGCCCTGTGGTCCCCTGAGCATTTGGGACAAGGGGATGTGGTAACATCCCCAGGCTCTTACGAAGCGGCAGTGATGATGTCATCCTGTGACCCCTGAGAGAGGACGGTGCCTCAGTAAACACTCAACCATGTCTCTTTCTCTAGAGATGTTTTTGAAAATTGTTTTTCATGCTCTGACCAACCCATTGCACTTGGGAAGCCAAGTGGTAGGTCTCCCGAACGGAAACTGAGTAACATAATTTCCACACGGTGTTTGTCACTCTTCCTCCCTGTCTGCTCTGTGGACTGCAGGTGGCCTCTGTCCGCCCAGCTGGGGTCTGGTCACCCCTTCTGGCCCATTACCTTGTTCAACAGCAGCTCCAGGGGTTGTCTTGGTTACGGCAGCTCTTAGCCTGTCTCAGGCTCACTTCTGCTCCCACCCACCTCAACCCCGCTCATCCGGAGGCAGGAGGGCTGAGCCGGCCATCTGTACAGTGACCCATCCTGATGGTCCTGAGCACAGACCAGTGAGCCGGGCACATGGGCACACGTCCTCGAACCTCGTGCCCTCCACCCGGCACCAGGGACCCAGCATCGGGTCTGCACGTGCTGCCGGGAAGATGGGCTGCATGCAGAGGCCGAAAAGGTCCAGAGGGCAGGAGGTGGTACCGATCAGAGAAAAACAAAGGATGATGTGGGGGGCCGGTGGGGAGGCAGACCGCTCAGTGGAGTCAGCAGGGTGGAAGCAAGGGCACCAGGGAAGGAGCAGAGGGGCTGTCCGGCGGTCAGGAGGCCCGGCGTCCGGCCTCGCTGGCTGCGTGGCTTCAATTAAGCCGCCCGCCTCCTCAGGAGTCGCCCGCCACTTCAGAGCTCTGGAATTCTGTCTGTCCGGGATGGGGCCCCAGCAGAAACAGCAGGGTTCCAGTACAAAGCCAATAGCACTGAGAGTCGTCTGGGAATGAGGTGAGGGCCCTAGGAAGTACCAGGGGTGGCAGACGGGGTGGGGAGAAGGTGCTTTGCGACATCTGAGGCCTGGGCTCAGCTTTTTTGGGCTGGGCTTCCCTGGGGAGGAGACACCCCTCATCAGGACGCCGCTCCCTGGTTCCCCGGGCTGGGGGAGGCTCAGGAAATACTCAGCCACTCTGAGGGCCAAGCCACAGGCCTGGACCAGCAGCCTCGAGTGCTTGGTCTGCTGATGGGCCCCTGCCAGGAACCAGGTACCGAGTCCGAACTCCAAGTACCTCCTCTAGAAACTCGGGTCCCTGGTCGGAAGCCCAGGTACCAACTCCGGACATTTTGGGAATGGTACAAAAGAGGGTCTTCGTTATTCACTGGAATGTGCGAACCCCTTTCTGAAATTCCCCTTGAAGATTTGAAAAACAAACCACAGAAAAAAATGTAACTGTTTTATTTCATCCAGGCTACAATGCATCTTATGAAAATTTGTCTGGTACGTGTCTAACGGCGTGTCCACAGACAGCAGCAGATGTGAAGTCACCCCAGTCACGGGGCCTGGTGCACCCGGAGGAGCCGATGGCTGGGCTTCTAGAAACTTCTGCACTGGTCACAGATTCTGGGCCAGACGCGGCAGTGTAGGCTGCAGAAACTTAGAAAGCTAAGTCTCTGAGATCCACAGTGAAGGGCCTTTCTCAAGGATGCGGTTAAAAGAGGAGCAAATACTCACCTTGGGAAACGAGAAGCCAAATCCCAAGAACGGCTGATGAGATAGAGCTATCAGCTCAGCTGCAGAAAAGGCATATTCTCTCCAAACTCCTATTTCCTGCTTCATCCGTGATGTATATAGCGGGTGACACATGACTTGAAATCAGTGGGTGGTGACAGGCCTGCAGATGGAGCGAGGACAGTCTATTTGACTCGGCTCCCTGTCTGCCTGCCTGTGACATGCGGGGGCGTGTCAGCTCCCAGGAGAACAGCGCTTGTCCCCATTGTCTTTGGGTCCCCAGGGGCCTCTGCGCCCAGGCCTCAGGACGCCAGTGTGGCTGAGCGAAGGGTGAATGGACTGGTGGGAGGGTGGGGGAAGCAGGAGAAGGCCGTGAGCGGGTGAGAGTGGTATCTAGCACCTGAGGCAGCACTTAGCACCACCTGGGCCACCTACAGAAGAGTCTGCTTCTCTCGTTGAAAAAAGCAGGGACAAAAGCTTTGTCTTTTCTTCTGTGGTCTCTCTCCAGACCTACCATGGTGGGGTTTTTAACCTTCTATTTAATGTCGTGCCCAGGGCCCCTCCCTGGGGCCCAGGGCCCCTCACTCTCAGACAGTGAAGCCCCGTAGATGCCGGGACGCCACCCTGTAGGTGGACTGTGCTGCCAGGGACCCCCAAGAAGTGGAGAGCTTCCTGGGAGACCCCGCCCTGGGAGGCGGCAGGAGGCAGCGCCAGGTGTCAGCCCAGCTCCAAGCCACCCCCCATGGGACACTGGGCCATTGTCCCATCGTTCTGTGCTTGCAGAACAGAAACTCAGAGGAACCTCTCTCAGGACGGTGGCTGCAGAGCTTGGGGCCCACGCGCTGAGCTCACACCCTGGAAGCCCTCCTTGGCCTGAGGAATGGCGGTCCTCACACTGGACCGTCTCTGTGGTTTTGCGATAAGGGACTTCTTTTCCATAGGAACGTGATCCCATCTGAGCGAGAGCTTTAATGCCCCCTGGTGCCATCATTACTGTGTAGAAAGGTCTTCTGTCCTTTTTATTTAGAGCGGCCGTATTTACCCACTCCTGGCTCACCAGAACGTGGGCCTGGGTCGCAGGCTTGGTCACCACTTGGGGTGCATTCGAGAGACAGCTGATCAAAGTTTCTCCCTCATATCACTGTTCCTCTCCCTCTCTTCTCCCCCTCCCTCCCCACCGCCGGTCTAAAAATAAATAAATAAATAAATTCTTTAAAAAAAAAAAGTGTCCCATCTCCAGACACGAAACTTCAATGCTAGTAGGTGGCATGAGTGGGTGGGCATAGCCCTGAGCTTTTGGGCTGCCATCTGAATGGGGTGGAGCCGTTTCTCTCCCTTCTGAAGGGCAGGAGGTCAGTCCGAGTTGGCCACCTCCAGGAAGGCAGGGCGTGAGCAAGGGCGTGGGCGTGGTCTCCAGGGGACCAAGTCCAAACGCCTGGCTTGCCCTCGGTGCACTGCCTGACAACCAATAAGTCACGTCCCTGCCAGAGCCTCTGCCTCTGTTTAAAGGACTTAGCTGGGCCCCAGAGGCCCCTAAGTCCTCAGGGTCCTTGGGTCCAGACAACAGCACAGAGTTCCCAGGTTGGTCCTTCCCCGATGGCCCCGAGCCCGCTGGCGGGTTTGGAACTGGACTGTCTCCAGGTCTTTCTGTGGTTTCACAGATAGCTTCGTGCAGTAGATGGTTATAAACACCTGTGTGAAAACCTGGTTTTGCAGTGAGGCTGCAAGAGTTGATTCCTTCTCCTGGATGGCGTAACGGGACGCCTAAGCAAGCATTGCTGGGAGCGGCGGCGAATTTGCTGAGCATTGAAGGAAAAGTGTCAGGTCAGGAGCCTAACTGTTCTTCCGGCCTCGTTTAGCACTCGGGCTGTGTTTACACTCGCGCCACACCCGCTGGAGAGTCCCAGGCCCCCTTGAACTGAGTGGATTTGACCCCTGTTTCCAAAACTTCTAAAACAAGGTGCTTTCTTTGCGAGTTCGGCAAGCCGCCCACTCCACCTGCCCTGTCCCAGCAGCCTGGATGCTGAAGAAATCTAGTTTCTCCGGGAAAGCCCATCACGGGCATCAGGTTGCCAGGACCGGGTGTGCACACTGTTCATCCCAGGGTGCTGTCTGTTACCTCCTATGTTTTTCCCAGTGCGGATGTGGAGCGGTGGGTGACATCTGACTGTTTGGAAGGGAGACACTCTCCCACGAGGACGTGCAGTGGCGCGAGCTTCTGTTGCTTGGCAACGGATAACTTCACCTACGTTCCACCAAAGGCAGTTCGATGGGCTACCAACACCCATTTGTGTGACAGGACACAAAGGGGAAGAATCTCAAAACCTGCCCTGTTAAAATCGTTCCTTCCACAACGGAAAACTGAGAGAGGATTTGGGTCAGGGCCGGCTTCGTGGGGCACGCCAGCGGGCGTGGTGCCCTGACTTGCTCCGCAGCCTACCAACTCTGGGTCATTACTTGTCCCATGACTCAGGACCCTAACCTTGCAGTCTCCAGCCTAAGGGTCTCCTTCAGCGTGTATGCCTGTGGCATCCCGTTTTCTAGCTGTGGCACCTGAGTCTGGAGCCCAGGCCAGTGGGTTCCCATCCATCCTCCCTCTGGCTCATCCCACGTCAGCAGCTGAGCCCTGAAACGCTTCTTCGAGGGGGCGGGGTTGCAGACAAAAACAGAGGCAGCCCCGGCCACGTGCCCGTAGGCTCTGTGCTGGCAGGAATGGGGCTGGTGGGCCCTGCCTCGGGGATCCTGTGAATGTCACAGCCCTTGTTTCTGGAGGACGTGGGTGTCGTAAGAAGTATGTCTATTCATCACGGCAGCCCTGGTGTCTGAGGCCCCCACGGCATTCCTTCCTCTGTAGAGAAAGTTCTCCTTCTGTTGCTAAAACAACAAACCTCATCTTTGAGCCTGGTCAGTCCTCATAGTGTTGTAGCAAAAAAAAGAAAGAAAGAAAAAGGAAAACAAAAAAAGAAAGCAAAGGCCAAATATGGGGACAGAGAGACCAGAGTGTAGAGACCTCATGCCTCAAGTTCAGGTTAACTCAATGACTTTGGGCCAAACTTGGATTTAACATTTTCCTTGAAGGTTGGCATAAAGTAAATTACCCTCCTGTTCCAAATGGCGGCCTCTGAAGTTCAACCCAAGTGACCAGTCCCTTTCTGGTGGACACCGTCTTACCAGGAGGCCCAGCCCAGCCAGCTCTATAGACCGTTCATGGTTAAGAGCCGAGGCCTGCCGCCTCCTGGCCCTGAGTGTGCACGTCAGCGCGAGTGTGTTCGGACAGCAGAGCCGTGGGGCCCTCTGCTCCAACAGGAGGCTCCTGCCTTCCACTTCTAGGTGTCTTGTCCCACCTCCGATGCCAGCGGTTAAGCGCAGGCACTGTCCCACCACCGGGCTTCAAGGGCTCAGACCTCAGAGCACCAGCATCGGAGGTCAGGGCGAGTTCGGCGCTTGAAAAGTCCAACCCTTAGCAAACCAGGGCTTGAAGACTAGAAAGTCCCAATTTATAGTATCTGTCTGTCTGGGTTTTTTAAGCCAGACTCCGACTCCCCACGTTAGAGACCTCAGGAATCGGTGTGTGTGTCTGTGTGTGTGCGCACTACTTACCAACAGAAAGCAAGACAGGAGAACTGAACTGTTGCTTCAGACAGGAGGATCAGTTCATGTGAGTGCCCAACAATTAAGATGTTTAGTTCCTCATTTGTAGTCATACGACTTTTGGGTTTTGTGAAAAACATTTCTCAAGGCCCAGGACCGAGAAACCTCCCCTTAAATGAATGAAGGGAAATAAGCGAAGGTATTCTGAGATGCCTGTTCTCGTTTTAAATCCCCCTGCACGCTCACGCTGTCCCACACGATGCACCCTCTCTGGCCGACCGTCACCGCTGGGAGATGGAGCTAGGAGTTCGCTAAGTTTGGCACGGCCTGCTGTTTGTTTTCTGGAAACAAACGGTTCGATGCAAGCGAGCACTGTGGCTGCGGTGGGACCCGGTTGAACACACAGCAGCCATGCTGGAGCATCGCCATGGCAACCAGCGGAAATAATGGCCCCCTTTGGGAATAAGCGGGATCACAAATCCTGTTGCAGGCGGGCGCGGTGGCTGTCTGCAGCAGAGACGGTTTTTAGTGATTGTTTCTGAGATTCCTCGTCCGCAGGACGTGAAGGAGAAGCGGCACTTTCAGATAATATATGGATGTGCAGACCACTGGCGGGATCACCTAAGTCACCGAGGAAGGGAAGCCGATGACAGGAGAAGCTGATGATGACCTACTGCGGGTGGACACCGGGTCTGGGAGACTGCTCAGAGGCCGTCAGCGGTCCCACCTCCCAGGAGGCGTTGCCAGGCTGTTGCGGGAGTGTCCTTCATCCGAGGCAGAAATAATGGGGAAGTAAGTGCCCTGAGAGCCCCAGAGCTCAGTGCTTGGCACAGAGAAAGTGCTCAGTGAACCGCAGTTCAGATGCTCAGGGCAACATGACAGAGGAGCCTGGGGCTGGCCCTGGGGACGGTCATGGTATTGAACAAGCACTCGGAAAGGAAGGCGGTGCAGCCAGCGTGCTGCAGACACGGTGGGCTGCCTGGTGCCTGTGTGCCGGCGCTCCTTCTGAAAGACCGAGGCCACGGGCAGCTGTCTGCGCTCCGTGGGGACACCCGCACCACTCACCACGTGCACTGGCATGGGAACTTCTTATACAACTGCCACATTGCCGGGATGTGGTTCAGCCCACAGAATGTGAAAGACAGAAGCTGTCAGAGACCTTCCGCTTCGTCGCCAGGAGAAGGAGAATTTGGTGAGAGCAGGCAGCCATGGAGCACCAGTTTTTGGGTAACAGACTCGAGCCTAAAACTTGAGCGTGCATTTCCCTTTTTATTTTAGGAAGCGCTGTCAAAAAACAAACAAAAAAAAAACCCCAGAGATATTTTTTGATGTGAGATGTTCCCTCTGCAAAGCAGCATCATGCCAGAAATAGAATTGTTCTTTCTGCCAAGTAGAAAGTGCTAGAATAAAAGAATTTTATCTTTAAACCCCATTTGGGGACAGGCGCTAATAATAGATGTCCTTCACATTTTTTTTTTCAATTTAGGTTGCGTTTCCATTCAGCTTTGCTTGAAAGCACCCTTTAGAAAGCATAACATTAGCAGTCACTTATATTTGAAGACGGAACCCAGAGTGTGGGGCAGTCGGGGTTGGGGCTGCCCTTGTGGGCACTGGGTGGGTTCCCTTCCTGTATTCCTCCTTTCTGGGCGAGGGGCACCCAGCTCTGATTGCCCCACCGGGATGCCGACTGCCGCAGCCAGGCACCTGCACGCGTCTCCCAGGATTTCATGCCTCCTTTCTCCCTGATTTATTTGAAACTTAATGTCGCTCCACCTCCACGAATCATAAATTTATTTCCAAGTACGTGTTTCAGCTGGAGAGGAGCGATCTCTTCTGTTGCTTTCTCCTGCTGGGTGCTTGGCTCTGGTGTGTAATGGCATCGCATGGGGACCGACAGCTGCTAGTCTGGGGAGCAGGGTCACCCGGCAAGTGGCCGCGTAAATAATGCATTGCCTTTCACCGCGGTGGCTGACTTGGAAATGTCCGTAGTATCAGCCCGCGAGTCTCCCGTGCTGCGGACATGGTTTGGAGCGAGTTGGTCCCCTAGGGCTCCCGGAAAGCAGTTCTCTGTAAGTACCCACGGATGCGGAATGCAGACGGGAAGGGGGCTCTCTGAAATGTTCCTGCTGCCTCTGGTTTAGGTTGTGAGAAAACTGCATTTTCCAACAGCTTTTAAAATTGGGTATCCAACGTTGCTCCTCCCCGAGAATTCAGGGATGTCACGGCAGACCGGTTCTTTGTCAAGTTTGCGTGTGAGCTCACACTGCCATTTGGGGAACATCCATGTGGCGGGCTAGTGGTTTTGTACCAACGGCTGCTGCTGGCTGGATGTCTCCCTAACCAGTACATTGCTGTTTAATCCATACACACTTTCTCTTTCACTTAGAATGCAGCGAGTCAACGTTCTTGAATCAGAGAGAACATGCTCAAATGTGGGGCATGCCTCTTTCGACTAAGCTGAAAATTATAAAGGCATTTTAGGAAACATTTGACATGCAAGCTGACTAAGCAGGCATTTCAAACACCACACCAGCAACCTGGAGGAGGAGATCTTCTTTCTTCTTTCTTTCTTCAGCGTGCTGCTGTGGTCGGAGGCTGAGCCACGCGGGCCAGCCTGCGTTCTCCCAGAGAATGTGTTTGATGATGCTCTCGTCACTTTTCACTGGCTGACGCTGCTATGTGGGTAAACTCAGGATCAGCGAATGCACCTATTAATTATTTGGGGGGCCTGTGGTGAGAAAAGTGAGAGCTTGCATCGGAGAGGTGGCTCGCTGAGCCCGTGCACCCAGCATGTCTGTCTTTCCCCGAAAGCGGAGGGCCCTGCGAGCTGTCTGCTCCAGGACGCCGCTCACCCCAGCGTTCCCACCAGGTTCCCCCAGCTCACTTGGGTCACTGTCCCCACAGGCTCAGCAGTGTCAAATCACGTCCTCGCTCAGGCGGTGACGGTGCCCGGGGACAGGAAGCTGCCATGCCACACTCGCTTCTCCTCACTCCGAGCCCAGCTGGAAGGGGCGATGTGCACTGGGCCCCACAGGACACCCCGAGTGGGAGCCGGAGTCCACTTTAAGTGTTTGCTCTGCCGCGTTTTCACTAAGAGACGGCATTCGTGTTAGGTAGCGACTTCCCGTGAGGAAGAAGACCTTCAGAGCCTTTTGCCTGGGATGTGAAAGGGCTTCCACTGCCTTCCAGTGAACCGCGTGCCCCACTGTTCTCTGTTAAAGGGAGGTGTGTGTGTGCTGCGTGTGCCCCGTGTGCTCTGTGGGCACGGTGTGTGTGAGTACCAGGTGTGCCCTGTGTGTGCCCTGCACGTGCACAGAAGGAAGTGAGCGGCTGCTGCTGTGGAGTCGGGCCCCCGAGGAGCCCTGGGTTTACGCTGTGCTCTCTCCCCCTGGCGGCCTGGCCTGGGGGCCTGGGCGGCTGGAGAAAGGGCCCTGGAGGCAGAACCCGAGCTTCCGGTGTGCAGTGGTAGCCCAGCCCCGCAGACGGAAGTGGGGCACTTTGCTAGAGCTCCCCCCTCCAATGGGATTCGAGCCCTCCCACGGCCGGTCCTTCTGTTTCTTTGCACGGGGGTCGCTGTGCCCCAGGCAGGCCCCAGCCTGGTCCCACTCCCCTGAGGAACCGCCATCATCACGGAGGCACAGGGAGGCCGGTGCCTCCTGCTTCCTGCCCCTGGGCCCTCCCAGGAGGGCTGCGAGGCCCTGGGGTGACAGTGAGGGAGATTCTGTCGAACGAGGACACCCAAGAGGCTGTGTTCCTAGAGCAAAATGAGGCAGCTCGATGTTCATCTGTAATGAGGAGTTATATTTGAGAACAGATTACCACGCCTGAAGGGTTGGAGAGATTATGGTCTCTCCTGGTTTCTCCTCTTTCCAGCCCCACAAATAATTCCCCCACCCTCTTTGCAGAAAGAAGCAGGTTTCCCTCTAGTCTGATATTTGCGGGCTGGGAGGGAGTCCAGGCCGTGCACCCGGCAGCCACTGTCCAGCCACCTCCTCCAGAATGCAGAGCAGGTGTGTCTGCTGAGAAGTACACCTGTTCCTGGACTGTGCCCTGCTTGTTTGTTTGGGGTGAGACCCTGCAGTGCTGTGGGGAAGCTGGGGAGAGCCCCTCCCAGGGGCTGGGCCGTGACAGTGTTGCCAGGGAGTTAGGGTTAGGGAGGCCACCAGAGCGCTCCCAAGGGAACGCCGGGTGAGAGGGTGCTCTTCGGGAGAAACTGGGATCAGGGACCCCTCTCTAAGTTCCAGGGTCCCAGCGATGGGAAGCTGCGCTGTGGGGGATCGAGACAGCGGCTGGGTCGGCAGGTCGGTGCCGGGGGACCCCAGGCGTGCAGGAGGCCATGCCTGTGTCTGCTCACCATTGTCCCCCCGGCTCCCGGCACCCCACGCGGCTCATAGCAGGAGCTCACTTCCCTCCTGAATGAGGGGGGCGTGAACCAGTGGATGGTGTGGCATCAATTCGTTTGCGATATGTGTGGACAGGATGTCTTACGTATGGTGACTTGTCTTATCTACAAGCACGTGTACAGAGCTACGTAGTTTGGGGCATTGAAAAGTGGCGGGGGCTTTGGATCAGACACCGGGTTCAAATCCTGACCTGTCACTTCCTCGCTGTGAGACCTCGGGAGGTGGCGGAGGGACCGAGATGAGATGCTTTTTGTGAAGCCCAGGCCCCAGACAGTGTGGCTTCATTGTTCTCGTTACTTCTTCCTCTGTGGTCTCCTCATCCCAGGAGAGAGCAGTCGTTTGGGTTTCTTTGGGAAACAATTTTACAAAATCAGTCATCCTCTGGGAAAACAAATTTCCCAAACGTTTTCTGATGCGTTAAGAAAGGCACCGTCGATGTTCAGGCGTGCTGTCAGGTTTGTATTTTAAGACTATCCTCTGTTACCTTCAGCCCGATAATGATGTAAACAAAAAGAGCACACTAACGTCACCGAGCGGCTTTTAAGCATAAAATAATCTTGCAGAGCTGGGAAATGGCAAGTACATTGTCCCCCGTCCGCTTGTGGCCCGAGGTGCCGGAAGGCTGCCGGTGATTTAAAGTCTGAGCAGAGAGATGAGGCCCAGCGTAGCTAGTCCCCGTGTTGCTGGGCAGCTTCTCCCAGTGAGTGTGGTGTGCAGTGCACGCTCACTAATTTAGCACAATGCAGCCCACAGAGCCTAGGACTGGGGTTTAATCAAGTAAATTATCACCTCAAAAGGGGGAGAGGTGTAGACACTGGAAGCCTGCATACGGGCCCGCATGCCTGCTAGAACATTCCATCTATAGCCATTTCCAACACCCCACCATCCCCATGCCAGAGCGTCTGCCTGCTCCACCAGAGAAAACTATGTCACCTGCCGAGCTGTGTGACTCTGGCAAGTTACTCAATGTGCCTGTGCCTCAGTTTCCCCATCTGTGCAGTGAGGATGATGATGGCCCCAACCTCTTGCCGTCGTGGGGATTTAATGAGTGCTTAGCAGCAAGTACACGGTGCTGAGGATGCAGCCTCCAACCAGTGCTTTTCATCAGCCCAAAAGGAACCCCCAGGCCCAAGAGGCAGTAAACCCCCATTTCTGCCGATGCCAAGCTCCTGGCAGCCACTAATCTGCTTCCCGTCTCTGGACTTACACAGTCTGGATATTCCACATCCGTGAATGCAGACGCCCGTGGACGTTGTCTGGCGTCTGTCACTGAGCAGGGTGTTGGCGGGTAGTCCAGCTGGGGCCTGTGTCTCTCCCTGGGTCGACCCTTCATTCTTTTCCAAAGCTGAACACTGTCCCGCCGTGTGAATGGACCCCCCTTTCATAGTTTATCCGTTCACCAGCTGGTGGACATTCCCATGGTCTTCTGCCTTTTGGCGCGTGTGAATAGGGCTGCTGTGAACATCCATGTACCGGTGTGTGGGGGCACACCCGATTTCAGTCCTTTTGGGCGGAGACCTGAGAGCGGAGCTACTGGGTGACATAGTGATTGTGTTCAGCTCTTTGAGGAACTGCCAAACTTCTCTACAGCGGCCACACCATTGACGTTCCCACCAGCAGTCCTTCCACATCCTCCCTGACAATTGTTACTTTCTGTTTTTTAAAAAGTATGGCCCTGGCTGGTGTGGCTCAGTTGGTTGGAGTCCCACAAACTGAGGGGTTGCAGGTTCGATTCCCAGTCAGGGCACATGCCTGAGTTGTGGGTTCGGTCCCTGGTCCGGTCATGTACGGGAGGCACCCAGCTGATCCTTCTCTCGCACATCAATGTTTCTCTCTCTCCCTCTCTTCTTCCTCTCTCTCTAAACTCAATGAGCATGTCGTCAGGTGAGGACTCAGAAAAATTACAGCCATCCTCGTGGGCATGAAGTGGTATGTTACTGTGGTTTCGGTTTGCATTTTCCTAGTGATTAGTGATGCCGAGCCTCTTTTCGTGTGCCCGTTGGCCGTCTCTATGGCTTCTTTGGAGAAATGTCTACTCGGGTCCTTCGCCCATTTTAAATGGGTTATTTATCTTTCTGTTGCTGAGTTGTCAGAGTGCTTTACGTATTCTGGGTGCTAGATCCTTATCAGACATATGATTTCCAAACATTTTTCCCATTCCGTATGTTGTCTTTCTTCTTAATTTTTTGTTGCATTTACTGGGGTGACATTGGCTAATAAAACCATACAAGGGTCACGTGCACCAGCCTGTAACATGTCATCTGCACACTGCATCATGTATGTATTCAGCTCCCAAAGCCAAGTCTCCCTTCACCACCGTTTATCCCCGTTTACCCTGTCCTACCTCCCCCACCTCCTTCCCTCTGTAATCACCACTCTGCTGTCCATGGCTCTGTTTTTTTCTTCTTAATCTCTTTGCCTTTTTCATCTAGCCCCCTTCCCTCTGACGCTGTCAGTTTGTTCTCTGCATCTATGAGTGTTTCCATTTTGTCTGTTAGTTTATTTTGTTCATTAGATTCCACGTGTAAGTGAAATCATATGGTGTTTGTCTTTCTCCGACTGGCTTATTTCACTTAGCATAACATTCTCCAGGTCCATCCACGCTGTCACAAGGGGTAAGATTTCCTTCTTTTTTACAGCGAGTAGTATTCCATTGTGTAAATGTACTGCAGCTTTTTTTTATCCACTCATCTATTGGTGGGCACTTGGGCTGCTTCCAGATCTTGGAGGTTGTAAATAATGCTGCAATGAACATAGGGGTGCTTATATTCTTTCAAATTAGTGTTTTGGGTCTCTTCAGATGTATTCCCAGAAGTAGAATTGCTGAGACATAAAACATTTCCATTTTTAACTTTTTGAGGAAATTCCATTCTGTTTTCCACAGAGGCTGAACCAGTCTGCATTCCCAACAACAGTGCACAAGGGTCTGTTTCTCCACATCCTCACCAACATTTGTTGTTTGTTGATTTCTTGATAATGGCCATTCTGACAGGTGTGAGGTGATATCTTATTGTGGGTTGTTTTTTTAAAGATTTTATTTATTTATTTTTAGAGAGAGAAGGAAGGAGGTAGAAAGAGAGGGAAAGAAACATCAGCATGTGGTTGCCTCTCATGCACCCCCTACTGGGGACCTGGCCTGCAACCCAGGCATATGCCCTGACTGGGAATTGAACCAGCAGCCCTTTGGTTCACAGGCCAGTGCTCAATCCACTGAGCCACACTAGCCAGGGCTCATTGTGGTTTTAATTTGCATCTCTCTGATGATTAGTGATGTTGAGCATCTTTTCATGTCTATTGACCATCTGTGTGTCCTATTTGGAGAAGCGTCTATTCAGGCCCTTTGCCCATTTTTAATTGGGTTGTTTGTTTTCTTGGTGTTGAGTTGTCTAGGTTCTTTATAATTTGGGGTACAATATTCATAAATCAATAAATGTGATACATTACATAAGCAAAATGAAGGATAAAAATACATGATCATGTCAATAAATGCAGAAAAAGCATTTGATAAAATCCAGCATCCATTTATGATAAAAACTCACAGCATAGTGGAAATATAGGGAAAATACCTCAACCTAATAAAGGCCACCTATGACAAGCCTACAGCCAACATCATACTCAATGGGCAAAAACTGAAAGCATTTCCCTTAAGGTCAGTAACAAGACAGGGATGTCCACTTTCACCATTCTTATTCGATGTGGTATTGGAAGTCCTAGCCACAGCAATCAGACAAGAAGAAATAAAAGGCATCCAAATTGGAAAGGAGGAAGTAAAACTGTCATTATTTGCAGATGGCATGGTACTGTATATACAAAACCTGAAGACTCCACCAAAAAGCCTACTAAACTGATAAATGAATTCAGAAAAATAGCAGGATAAAATTAATATTCATAAATGTGTAGCATTTTTTACACCAATAGTAAACGATCACAAAGAAAAACTAAGAAACAAAAATAAATAAGGTACCTGGGAATAAATTTAACTGAGGATGTAAAAGACCTGTACATGGAAAATTTTGAGACATTGAAGAAAGAAATTGGGGAAGATACAAATGAGTGGAAGCATATACCGTCTTCATGGATAGGAAGAAGTAACATCATTAAAATGTCCATACTACCTAAAACAATCTACAGATTCAACACAATTCCTATTAAAATATCAATGGCATATCTCATAGAACTAGCACAAATATTCCAAAAACCTACATGGAACCACAGAAGACCCTGAACAGCCTCATCAATCTTAAATAAGAAGAACAAGGTTTGAGAAATCATTCTACCTGGTATCAAACTATACTACAAGGCCATAGTAATCAAAATAGTGTGGCACTGGCATAAAAATAGGCATATAGATCAATGGAACAGAACAGAGATCCCAGAAATAAACCCATACCTTTATGGTCAATTAATATTTGACAAGAGAAGCAAGAACAAACAAAGGGATAAAGACAGTCTATTCAATAAATGGTGTTGGGGAAATTGGACAGATACATGCAAAAAAATGAAACTAGACCACCTTCTTACACCATATACAAGAATAAACTCAAAATGTATTAAAGACTTAAATGTGAGTCACAAAACCATAAAACTCCTAGAAGAAAACCAGCGGTAAAATCTCAGGCATCTCTCGTAGCAATATTTTTTCTGATATATCTCCTCGGACAAGGGAAATGAAAGAAAAAAGTAACAACTGGGACTACATCAAACTAAAAAGCTTCCTGACAGCCCAGGAAACCATTAACAGAATGAAAAGACAAACCCACTGAATTGGAGAGCATGGAACCATCTTTCTGCTTTCTTGATGGAGTCCTTTGATGCCCAAAAGTCCTTCAGTTTTGGGTGGAAACTGAGCAACAATGAAGCGAGCAAGTCCTTCCTTCTTCATTTCTCAGTCTTTCTTACACTCAGAGAGAGACACTCAGCTTGGATCTGGGGGTGTCCAATCCGTGGCCCACAGGCCGCATGCAGCCCAGGATGGCTGTGAATGAGGCCCAACACAAAATCGTACATTTACTTAAAACATTAAGAGATTCTTTTTGTGATTAAGTGTCGCAATGTATTTAATGTGTGGCCCAAGACAACTCTTTTCCCGTTGTGGCCCAGAGATGCCAAAAAGTTGGACACCCCTGCTAGGGTGTCTTTATCATCTCCATACCATTGCTGATCTGCCTCTTTGAGAGAAAGAGTGCTGGCTGTAGCCAAGAGCCCTACACAGGGCCAGCATCTAGCAAGAATTTCAAAGCTCATTTTCCCCATCTTCCCTGAGTTGATTGTCAAGGTCATCTCTCTGGGAGGCTAGTGATGCTGGTTTTCCCATTTATGCTGGTGATGAAGAGTTTCCTTTCCAATACGTGTGCTTGATTGTTTTAGAAAAATGAGTGAATGATGTATCAAAGCTTGTGAAGGTGGTAGGAAAATGCTGGAGTGTGGGAGCTGTTGCTGGAGCAGGTGACAGATGAGGTGTGTGTGAGGACCACCTATCTGGTGGGGGGGGCAGACGGGAGGTGCTGGGCAGGCGAGCCATGTCAGAGCGATCAGGCCGCCGTTCGTGGGTCCTGGGTGTGTCCCAGGTGTCCTACTAGGCACAGCTCCATGAGGAACAGAAGGTCTTGAGCTTTGGGGGGGAAGAGACAGAGAGAGTGAAAGGTGACCGAGAGAAGAATGGGGCAGGACTTGGTGACTGATAGATGGGCAGCCAGGGAACTAGAGGCGTTTCAGCCCGGAATCTATGCTAATTTCCTGTGGCTGCTGTAAGACGTTAGCACAAACTTGGTGGCTTAAAACAAGTGGATTTGTTCTCTCACCGTGTGGAGGCTGGACGTCCGAAACCCAGGTATCAGCAGGGCTGTGGGGGGCCCCTTCCTCACCTGTCCTAGTTTCTACAGCCCCTGGCAGTCCCCGGCACTCCGTCGTTTGTGGCTGTACCACTGCAGTGTCGGCCTCCGCCTTCACCTGGCGTTTTAGAAAAACTCCAGTCCTCCCTTCCTCCTATATGTCTCCTTTACTTTTCCATAGGACGCTTCATGCCTGACACTTCTGCTCACTGATTGTGTGGGTGTTTCCTCCCACAAAGCAATTCTCTGCGACACCAGCCGGGTGTCCTACACGTTAACTCAATTCTGACACTGTGTCCCTGGAGTTGGCACCAGACCCCAAAGTGAAGGTCTCAGTCCCACAAGACTGCCCCCCACCCCACTTCAGATGCCAGTCCCAGGTCCAGGTTGTCCCCCGTGCTTCTGGCCGACTGGCTGTGAATCTGAGGTTCCTATGACCCCTCCTCGGGTTCCATTCATTTGCTAGAGTGGCTCACAGCACCCACAAAAAGAGCTTTTGTCCCCGTGGAGTTGGGGGTGTATCACCTTCCTGGTTCGTGTGTGGGTTCACCCAATCTGGAGGCTCCTAGGACCCCATACTTTGGGGATGTTATGGAGGACTTACCACGTAGTCATGAATGGTCGTTAACTGTCAAGAGAACGGGGGGGGGGGGGGGGGGGCGGGGCTGAAAATTCCAAGCTTCTAATCATGGGCTGGTCTTCCCGGTGATCCTGGAGTGCACCCAAAGTCACCTCATTGGAACAAAAGAACACTCCTTTCACCCAGCACCTTACAAGGGTTTCAGGAGCCCTGTGTCAGGAGCCCGGGTCAGAGGTCAAATGTGGGAACAAAAGGTGCTTCTGGTGCTCTTATCACTCAGGAAATTCCAGGAGTTTTAGGTGCTCTGTGCCACACACGGGAAGCAGACCAAACCCGTGTTTCTGGTTATAAATCACAGTATCACACACGGCGGTTTTTCCCATGTGTCTCTCTGTGCCTCCTCCTCTTTTAGGGACACCAGTCCTTAGATTTGGGAACAACCTGAGTCCATTATGACCTTGTGTTCACTAACTGCGCCTGTAAGGACCCCGTGTGCAGGTAGGTCCCATTCTGAGGTTCCAGGCGGACATGAGTTTGGGGCAGTGCGGTCCAACCGGCACGGCATCTGTCACGGGTTGGCCGTTGGTCCTTTTCCACGGAGGGCCTTGGGGATAGTAACAATAGTCGATACTATTGGGTTTCCTGGGACTAAGCCTCATCTCTCCACCTTCTCTCTGGAGTTCCAGCCTCAGCGGGGTTCTGTGTCCCCAGGGTCCCTGCTCATGATTTCACAGACCGAGGAGGAAGCTGATTCAAAGGTTGAATCAGAGCATCAGGATTCTACCCATAATTAACTTCTGGTGGCTCTTAGGTACTCAACGGCCCTTGAGTCGAAAATCATTGCTGAATTGAAGTCTGTTTCCTCCCGCGTGGGCCAAGCAGAAATCAGGAGGTTTCTAGTCTTTCGAGCTTGCCCGTGGTGAGTGCAGACTCTGCTTCACCGGAAACTTCCCTGCATGGAGTCAGGACACGCGCGACCTCTGCCAGACCTGGGCTGCAGCAGGGAGGAGGTCAGCGGGCACGCGGGGAAGAAAGGCCCAGCACGGACAGTGAGGGGCCTTCCTGGGCCCCGGGCCTGTGTCAAGTACCATGAAAGACTCTTTCACCAGCCAAAGGGCTCTCTTCTCTGCTCCCTCCCTCCTCCTTAGCAATCCTCCCTGTCATCCGATTTCAAATAAAAGGAGGCTCTTTGCTCCAAGGGACTTCAAAGCTGGATACCACGGCCAGCTCCCCTGTTCTCAAAGTGACCAGCCCTGAACATTTCTAAACAGAATTGATAAACTCACGTTCTTACAACTGTTTTCTGCATGCTCATTACCTGGCTTTCCAGCAGATGGTGACAATCGTTTCCTTTGAGGTTGCTTTTCTTCCTTCCTTTTTTTTTTTTTTTTTTGTAACATAACAAGGAATTCTGAAAGGACATAAGGTTTCATGACTCTATATTGGTAAATATTTAAGGAGACACTGCTTATGTTTACAGAGACCTTGGCTGGTTGGGGAGGAAGAAAGTTCAACCAGGCTCCGTTGTGGCAAAGCCTTTGGCCGCATTGTTCACTCACTGAACAAATATTTATTAAGCACTCGTTTTATGATGCAGGGCGTTTCCCAGGTGTAACCAAATTAAAGAAGTTCTGAAGAGAGAAGTTTGGAATCCCAAACCCACAGAGTGCTAACGTCGGTTAGTGCCAAAACAATTCGTGGATTTTTTTTTTTTTGGTGGGGGAAAGTAAAGTAAATATTTTCAGTAAAATTTTTGGCACTTACAAAACACGTGTCCATTTGGCCTGGAATGACTTGATTTTTAGTTTAAATCAAGTCCCATGGTCCCCACACGTGTCCTGGTAAAAACCTCACCAAGTTTCCGAGTAATGCCAGGTCAGACAAGCTCGCAATGGCCACGGAGACTGGTTTTCTGAGGTGCCATTGTTTCCAGACGGCTCCGGTTGGAATTCAGGCTCTGCCATTGCACCAGCTGTGTGGCTTTGGGCAGGCGACTTAACCTCTCTGATCCTCAAAGCCCTTGGCTGTAAGGCAGGCATGAGGAGAGCCTGGTCCTGTCTCAGAGGGCTGCAGTGAGGTGAGGGTCAAGTGCATTCATGTGTCAAGTGCGTGGGCCAGTGTCCATGGCCAAAGATAGCGTCCTGTCAGTGTTCCTGTCTCGTTCAGCGTCACTACTTGTCCCACACCGTGCTTCTGGAAGTAAGGGCCCATGTTCGTTTCAAGTACCTAGTTCCTCCCTGGGCAGACTTCCTGAACCCCAGGGCTGACTTAGGATGGAGCTCACAGCCTGCCATCCCCCGTGTCACTCACGGGCTTGTGCTGGGGGTGGTGGCCAGCCCCCTGGGGATGAAAGCTTGCCTGAACCCATGGAAAACTGCTCCGTGGGCCGATGGTTTGAGGCCCGTCTCTCTGGGCCCTGCTGCGTGTCGGCCTCTGCCTGCTCCCCTCTCTGTGTCTGTGCAGCCTGTTCCCTCTGGAGCTCCTGGAAGGCAAGATGGAGTAGCCGAGATGCGGGACTGTCTCTGAGCCTGAAATCGCCTCATTTCAGGAGAGAAATGCTAGTGATTCTTAGCAAAGGTTTCAGGAGCCTGGGATAATGTCAGTGATGTTGAGGCCTCAAAACCCAGTGCTCCCAGTGCTGAATCAAGTTTGACCAATGTCTTTTCTCCCCAGCAGCCTGGGGGGTCCTGGGATGGGGGGCAGGGCCTGCAGAGACAACCAGCCAGGGCTAGAGGCATGTGGGGTCCCTGCTGTGGCCAGGGCTTGAGGAGGGTCCCACTGTCTGGTCATTCTCAGCTCCTGTGGGCTGAGGTCACATCTTCAGAGGACATTGTGCCCCTACCCCTGCCACAGGCCAGCAGCAAAGGGCTGTGATAGGGGATACAAGAGCAGACACTAGACATTTCTGGCTCTTTCTCAGAAGCAGATGAGCCACTAAGCGCTTGCAAAAGCACAGGCTCCCAGGCTGAGGCTCCCCCTGCCGCAACCCCTGCCCCCAAGGGTGCTCGGGGGTCCAGGCCTCGAGCCAGCTGGCTCACCCTGTGCATTCCATGCAGTGCTGTGCCCCAGGGGTGACAGGGACAGAGAGGCGAGGCCTCTTGCCCGGCTGGTGTTCGGACACTTCGTGAGTCCTCTGCAGATGTTACCTGGGTGTGCCTCCTCAGTCTCAGTCCACTTAGGAAGTCACTGTTGGAAGCACAGCTACAGTGTCACCTCCCCTGTGGTGTCCCCCACTGCAGGATGACGGAAGCACCGCTCCCAATGTCCAGGGATGTGGTGGTGTCCAGGTGGGGTCTTGGGTGTCCCACAGAGAGCATGGGCTCCATAAATGCCATTGGTTGTGTGGACCCATGAGCTCTCGCAGTCTCAGAACTGTCCCTGGTGACCCCAGGGGTTTATGTGTCCGGGACTAAAAACCGAGGTCTTCCTTGGGGTTCCTCCCACACTCAGAAGGCCAGTCTATAATAAGTGAAATAAAACTGGTTCTGTTGCTTCTTGTTTGTTTGCCTTTGAGCTGGACACATTTTAAAGTGTTGATTCACATTCCAGAGAGGGGATGAAGGGCTTCCTTCTTATCTTCCCTAGGGGCTGGGTGGGGTCGCCGGTTTGCTCTTGTTGGGACTCAGAGGGGGAAGAAAAGGCCCAAGGCCACACAGCGTGTGGACCACAGCTCAGGTTGTCCTGAACAGGTGGCCCAGGCTCTTTCCAGCATCCACGCTGCCCGAGCAGCCGTGGTTTGAAGGATGCTGGAAAGAATTCAGTAATTTGGCATTTTCAACAGGGCTCTCCGATGCCTTCATTGTTTCGTTCATTAGATCGAGGGGGGTTTATTCAGCACATTTCTGTTTGCTGAGGTCTCTGACTAAGACAACAGGACTTCCCTCTTGTTTGAGAGTGAGGGCCTCGCCTCCCTCTGTCGCTCCTAGTTGGGCTGGTCTCCCAAGCCCTGACAGCAAGGAGGGAGGGAGAGAGGACGCTGCAGATAATTACGGTGGGCAGCAGGCGTGAACCCAACTGTCCAGAGCCACCAGGGCATGTGGTCACTCTGCTTACAGCACATGCCTCAGAAGTGAGGGTCGTCTTCCACCCACCCCCACACTCAGTCACTCATTCTGCAGGCAGTCTCGGGGCAGCCCCCCAGTGCCAGGTGGGTGACCCAGCAGCTCGTAGAGTTCTGCCCCTGTAGCCTTGCTCATCCGTGGCCTTGTTTGGTCCTTGAACCGGAGATTACTCCCCATTTTGCAGACGAGGGAACTTGCCTGAGTTCACACACACAGGAAGTGCAGGAGCCAAGGGAGTCCCAAAGCAGGCCCTTGCTGATGCCCCGCCCTGCCTGGCAGACCACAGAGCACAGCTTGGTTTGGGGAACTGACATTTTTCCTTTGAGAAGTAAAAAATCAGTTCCCCTCCCTGGGCAACAGGTGCCGCCCCCACATTGGGGAAGGGCTGAGCCATCTCCACCCTGTCCAGCTTCCCACTCCACTCCTCCCCGCCCTCCTGGTCTCTTCTTCTCTCTCCTCCTTCTTTATCCCCAACTCGAGCTCCCCAAACGCAATGTCAAACCCTAGTGGTTGCTGTCAGCTGGTTCATGAAATAACTGATAACTAACCCCCACGTGGGAGGCGGGCGACAGGCATTGTGTTCCGGCAGCCTCGAGTCTTCATTAGCTGCGCCTCCGCCTTGCACACCACGTTGTTTGCACACGCCCGAGTTAGAGTTCCCAGTATACTTAATTTTTAATCCATGTAGAAGAACCGCAGCTGTGGGCACAGCGCCAGCTTCCGAAACGGGAGATGCTGTTGGATTTCTAACTTCTCTCTGTCATTTCGGGCCAGAAAAGTCCATTTGCATGTTGAATCTCTTGACTCAGGGAAGGATGGATCCACAGATTGGAAAATAAAATCCCAGGCTGGGAAATGGGCATGAGAATTCTGATGCATCGTACTATGCTAGTGACTGGTTCACCCCCTCAGCATAATGAATGGAGAGGACAATTGTTAGTAAATATTTCTCCTGGCATGGGTGGGGTCGTTAGTGGGCGGGGAAGGGGAAGGTACCAGAAACCGAGTCTCCGCAGGGATCCTAGGAACTTGCTGGGTGGGTGCAAGCCGGACTTTGGAGGAGGTGGGAGTTAGGGATATTCTGCTTTAGGTTCTGGGAGTCCCGGCAGGTTGAATGGACGGTTCTATGGCTTCCCCAACTGCGCCACCTGCTGGTCCTCTCTGGCATCGTTCCCGGTTTCCAGCGACTGCGCATGCGTGGAGTCTGGAGCCCGCCCCACCCCGCGTCGTCTGTGTTGCTGATGCTTCCAAATTGGGGTGCAAGTTGAGCCCATAAACCAAAATGTAAAATCATAATACGTCTGTCACTTAGAACTCCCTTCCTGGATACGCCGGTCACTCTGGGCTTCCTCTTTCTAACACCACGTTTGTAATTATGTGTCTTGTCTGCTCCACTGGACTCTGAGCATGCTGGGAGTACCCTGCACCCCCACCCCAAGGGTACCGCGGTCGGTTCCCAGACCAAGGAGGGGCTCAGCAACTGTAGGAGCATCAGACGTGCCAGTGCACTGGCTGCGCCCTGAACATCGGGGACGTGGCTGTTGCTGTCACCTCCCGCCAGGGCTGAGCAGAGCCTGGGCCAGAGGACCCACCGGTGGCCCCACGGATCGATCGCAAGAGGAAGGGTCCTGGCACTGTGCCTGCCGGCCAGGAGTCTCTGAGAGGCAAGACACTTGCCCCGCAGGTGGAGGGGCCCAGGTGTGAACCCAGGTCTACCTGCCTTTCACTTCGGGGCTCCTATCTTGGGGCTGGCTGCCTCCCTGAGCCTCCCAATGAGTCACAAGGGTTATTCCAGAACAATAAAATACCCCGAGGATAGCTCTGAGGTCGTGGTCACTCAGGACCCCAGGAGCCCAAACACTGACACCTACCCTCACGTTGTGGAAGACCCTGGTAAAGCTCCTGACCAAGGGGGGAAGAGCAGAGACCAGAGCTCAGGGGGGAGGCTTACGTCAGCTTCCTTCCAACGGCCCTGCTGTCAGCGACTGGCTTTCTACTCCACTCAGGTCTTCATGCACATCTACTACGTGCTGGACATGGGAAAGGTGTCACTTCCTGCCTTTGGGAGCGTCCCAAAGGCACAGTGGGGTCCCAGCCCCTGTGGAATCTCTAGCACCCAGCACCTCTGTTAAAAGCAAGGGGCGGAGCAAACAGTCAAAGATTGCACCCCAGCCACTCCCCACCCCCACCGTGACCCAATGAGGTCCTATTCAGGGATGGGCTGGTCTCCCATCCGAGCAGAAATCTCACTAAGGCAGCCACATCCCTGCCAGCTCTTGTCAACTACACGAGCCCCCCGTTCCTGCTCAGTGTCTGGAGTCACTCAGTAAATACTTGTTGAATGAATGAATGAACAAATCTCTATCACTGGCTCCTCTGCCAAAGTCAGTGTTTTTTTAAAAAAATGCATGAGTCCCATAATGTTTCCCAGTGGGAGAGCAAACCATTTTCTCAAATACACACGGATTTTCTATTAAAGAGAAGAGTGTCTGTTTATTAATTTATTTTTGGTCTGCTGCTGTGCTGCCGGTATCACTTTCCAGAATTAGGTGGTGTTGCTGGTAGGTTACCGGCAGAGCATCGGTGAAGAACGCCGTAACCCTGGACCCGTGCCACATCAGGGGCTTAGTCCCACCAGGCGGGAGCTAATGCATTGGCTGGGTCAGATGTGGCGAAGGGAACGTCCTCCCCCCAGGACCGCCCCGAGCAGAGGAAACGCGGAGCTGCCCTGCAGATCTGACGACTTTTTCTGATGGAAACAAACGTGGGTAGGGTCCCTACTAAGAAACCTGTTGGGCTAATTTAGAAATGGAGGGAGAATCCTATTGGAGTGCCCCTGGGGCTGGCGGTAGAAAGGACTTAGGCAGAAGCCAATAATACAGGGGAGGAGCCTGTTGAGGAGAGCAGTCCTATAAACAGAGTCCCACAGAGGTCAGAGGTGTGTGAAGGGGGGTCCCCAAGGGCGGGACTCTGTTTATTTTGTTCACTGTGATGCAGGAAGTGTGCCAGTGAAGAGTTGAATGAATGAATGAATGAATGAGTGAATGAATAAAGCTTCTGTGGACTTACTTAGACCCAAATGTGACCCTGCTTCAGGCCAGGATCTCAGAAGGGCCCCTGGCCCCTGTGACCCCTCCGGGCGGGCAGAGGGTTTGTAGCCACCATGGATGGGGGGCCCGGGAGGCTGTGAAGCAGCCCTTGGAGTAGTGGAACACGGAGAGTTCTTTCTTTCGTTGCAGTTTGGAGGCACGTTTTCTCCCAAATAATAAGAGGTGCGGCTATAAATAATTCATGCTCATTGTTCGGCCCAATTAACATCTTTCAGAAGACAGGCCATTCGTTCCTTCTTGGGGGACAGTGACACACCCCGGTTGGGCTGGGCTGAGCTTCTGCCCTAATTAGATACTTGCACAGGAGTCCCGAGCAAGTCCCGAGGAGGGAGGATTTATTTTTAATAAAAAGAGATTAAAACCTGTGCATTGCAGCACATTCAGGGAGATGGAACCACATGAAAACCCTCCCCCAGTGGTGGGTCACGGCGGCCTGAAAAGGAAGTGTTTCTCTCGGAATTACTGAAACTTTTTGCTTGGGGTCAGGAGCAAAATCGGCCCTCCTCACCCTGCCCGAATTTCAGATTGCCTGCTGGGGTTGTGAGCGAGGGGGATGGAGGTAGAGAGGCGCTCTGATCCAGGCCCTGGGCTAGGGGTCTGTCCCCCTGGAGAGGGACAGCCCCAGGCCATGTGACAAAGCAGGCAGCAGGGCTGACCCAGCCCGGAACAGGCTGAGTGGGACCTCGCGCCCGGCTCAGCTGCCAGGTGAGGGGCCGACCCACAGCTACTCGGGAATCAGGCAGCACCTGGTGGTCCCAAGAGAAGCCACATCTCCAGACTGCATGTGCCTCTCCCCCTTTTTAAATATTTCAAACTAATTTAAAGAAATATAAGCCTACATCTACCTGCTCCTCAAACCCAGCAACCCCACTTAGAGGCGTTCACCTTTAATAAATGAGAACATTTGTCCATGAAGGGACTGCTACCCACGTTCAAAGCTGCTTTGCTCATAATTGCCGAAAAAGAAACAAAAGTGGAAACAGCCCGAATGCGTATCAGAGCAGAGCGGCCAAGCGATCACGGGTGCCACATGGAGGGAAGCCCTTCAGCACGCATGAGAAGGAAGGGACCTGAGGCCACAGCCCCAGGATGAGCGTCCACACCCTGCTGAAGTCAACAAACTCGATGCCCAGGAGTTTGTTCCTGTGTGGTTCCATTTATGGGAAGGTCAAGGGCAGGCAAAGCCAACCATCTCTGGAAACAGAAATCAGAATAGTGCATGCTTTGGGGGTGGGGAAGACTAGACTGAAGAGGAAGTTTCTAGAGAAATGGCAGATGCTCACCTTGGGTGGGTGTGAATTGCCTTTGGCAGTCAAACCAGAGGCTGGAGCTCTGTGCCTGTGACTGTATGCGACTGTCTTTAAGAAAGCCCTGAGGGCGGGGCCTGGTGCCTCTCCCTTGCCACTCACTTTCATCTGCAGAGGTTAAAGGGCATTTTTTTTCTGGACCACAGATAGCCTGTCTGTAATAATAGCTCTGTTGCGGTGGGACCCACGGGGGATTGGAAGCTCAGGAACTGTTGACTGTCAGATTCATGTCGCTCACAATGTCTGGGGTTAGACAATGAACTTCGTGGTCACCCGTGGTCACCCCACTCAAGAACGCAGAGCTGCACCTGAGGTTGACGGGGGCTCCTTCCTTCACTCTTTCAAGATGAGAAGGGTGGTTTTCTCCATTAGGGAAAAGTGTCTCCCATAACGATGTCGCTGTAGTTCGTTTCGCCTGCCTTGGCCCCAGCGACGCGAACTTGGTGAGGTTCACGTCCTCTCACAGGTGGCTGGGCAGCAGGCTTGTTGGCGGGTAGACGAATTCGGGATGGCTTTAGGGTCACCGAAAACATGCCCGTGAGCTTCTTTGTTGCGTCTTTAGCTCTCTATGATTCTGTTGTCTTTATTGCAGTGGAGAAAGACTTAATTCTTACAGAATAAACTCTTCACTGTTCCAACATCTTTAAGAGGGCGAGATGCGTAATTGGAATCATGCAAATGAGTGCATGGTCCTCAGGAATGGAAGTGATTTCTCAACAGACTGGCTGGCACACCAGTATTCTTAGGGGTCCCTGATGGAGCACCGCCCTGTCCTCGGGAGGGCCCCCCGCCGGCGTTACCCCCGCCCCAAGCACCTGGCCCTCCTCAGTAGGGCAGGCAGGAAGCCTCGTGTGCAACAGTGAGTGTGTCAGCGGCCAGCATACACTGGGTGTTACATTTTTCTTGTGTTTTTTAAAATCCTCCGACGTGGTCAGTTTCCGTGTATAACCTACAAGTGTGCCCCTGTGTCTACACCAGGGTGCATGTAATAAAGCACCGAAATTAGTCTAAGGGCCTTTTGCTCCTAGACAGGATGGATTTCCCGAATTCTTTGAAGGCAAGTTCCCACTCTCTGTTGCTCTGCCAGCATCAGGGGAAGGGGCTGGCACCCGGGTGGCTGGGGCAGGCAGCGGAGGATGGAATGTCATTAGATTGGATTGCCTGCCTACAGACGAGCCCGCTGAGACGCCAGACCCACCTCCGCCTACCGTTTTCCCAGTCTGGTAACCTGAGTCTCCAGGAGACCAGTCAGGTTTCTGCACAGGCTGAGCCAGCAGGCCTCGTATCTTCCCCCGGGCGGGTGTGCCCTCTTCCCTCCAGAAATCAGCCATTCATCCAGCAGATCACTCCTGTTCTTGAGTGGAGAGGCAGAACTGTGGAAAGCTCTGCTCACAGGAGGGAAGCGATGCGTCAGGAGTGGGAGTGGAAGCCAGACCTCCCGTCCCCAGTCCTGCACGCTCCCTGCAGCCCCGAGGCTTCTCCGAGCAGCCTCCCTGCCCCCCTTACACACAACCCCCCACCTCATCTCTTTTGACCCCCAAAGCCTCACGAACAAAACAGAAGAATCACGTCACACACGGACAAGAGAACGCAAAATTAAAGGTCATGTGTCCACTGCCTCACCATGGGGGACGAACTGCCTGCCTGTTAGTGTATCAAGATGCTCAGTCACCAGGTCAACTTCTGTTGACCTTACCAAGCGGGAGGGGCGCCTCGCTGAGACCTGACTCCAGGCAGCCCTCACCCAGGCCTGGGTCCGGCAGCCGCTGCGCGGAGTGAGCACAGCGCCGTCTCTGCCAGAGACGCGCAGACCTGCCCTTCCCACGCCTGGAAGCAGGCAGCACATGTCTTCCAAGAGTATCGCCGTGGCCTTGAACTGGCGAAATACACTTCCAGCGCTATTGCGCGAGCCCGTTTTATTTTGTTTACTTCCCCGAATTAAGAGGGAGAGTCGTGAGCTTTGCTGGAGAGATGTTTCCCCAAGGAGCTGACAGCTAATGACCTTGAATTTCTAAAGTGCTGTCCTACGCATCACTCCATGGCCCTGGCATTGGGGCCCCGGCCCCTGCCCCCGAGCTGTGTCCCCTCTGAGAAGGTCTTTCAGACGGCTTGTCCTGGGGATCCTTGGAGACACAGGAGGGGGCCCAGGGGCCCTCGATGAGCTGAGAGAGGAGCGCCCACTAGGTCCGCTTCTGGAACGTCCTGTTCATACTTCCCATGCGGAGGAGAAGCCCAGTGCGTCTCTTAGGCTCTCTTAGACCGGGAGGCTCTCTCAGGCTCTGCTTCTTCCTCTACTTGGCCAGCAGCTCCCTCGGATGTGAGCATTCCATCCTCCAGGATGACTGAGCCTGCGGTCACCTGAGGAGAAGCTGCTCACCTGTGCCAGGCTCGGCTCACCTGTGCCACGGCTCGGGTGAGGTTGCAAAGCAGCAGAGAGCGTCCAGCGCCCTTTCGAAAACCATTTTTTTTTTGGGGGGGGGGGCGCTCTTCTTGTAGGTCCATGGAGACTTTTTATGGTAGGACACAGTCCTCGTGTCTCTCAGGCTGGTCGTCCCGGTTATTTATATGTAATGTGATCAGCTCCACCTTGTGAAAATAGTCTCCATCCCCTCGTCTCTCCTTTAGGAAAAGCTGTCACTCGGTGCTCATATAATGAGAGAGAGCGCGGAGCAGAAGTGCAGTTCTCTGGTCTGGAAAGCTGTCTCCCTTACCACGCACGGTTTCCCCACTGATGGGGGAGCTGTGTTTTCTGAATTGTCACTGTATTAAAGTTTCTGGCCCAGTTGCAGTGTGGTTGGTGCCCAGTGGTCCCAAAGCCGGGGCAGGAGGGGTGAGTTAACTGTCGTTCAGTGAGGGACCCGCAGGGGAGCAAGGGAGGGAAGAGGTGGCCTCTGAAGCGGCATCTGCATGGTCAGGCAAGGATGCTCCTGGCAGACACCCCCTCCATCCCAGGGGCTGCGGCTGCTCGAGGGGACACAGGGCCCCTTGCCAACCTGCAAGTGACAGCGCTTTCTACTTAGAAGACCTGTCCCCCTTGCAGGTCCGAGGGCAGCGCCATCTGCAGAGCCCTGGATGTCCGGCTGGGCTTTCCCCTGGGAATTCCGTGTATTCCCCAGGGACCCCCCACATCCCTGGACACACCTGGCCAGTGTGTATGGTGGGTGGGGGCAGGCGACATCCCTGGACACACCTGGCCAGTGTGTATGGTGGGTGGGGGCAGGTGTACAGAGAGAGGGAGGCATCCGCCCCCCGCCCCTGGCACTTTCACCAGCACAACCGTCCGGGGCACTCAGAGTTCAGCCTCCCAGGCCCTGGGTGTTCTGTGCTCCCCAGGGAACCCGACAGGACCCCTCGTGTGGAGGGTGTGTGTGCTCCATGGGCAGCCCCGCGGCCTGACCCTTGCAGAGCCCAGGAGTTGGCTGTGGCCACCCTGAGAGCCAGGGGTGAGGGGCAGGCACCGCACTGTCTCTGCCCCACTCCCATCTTCTCTGGGCAGCTGTCAGAGGAGGGTCAGACGAGGGGGCCCTGGAGGACATCGTGGGCAGTACAGGCTCCTGCCTGGCAGCAGCCAGCCCGGCCAGGGACACGGTCGTTTCCCTCCGTCCAGTCTTTGTCCTCTTCCTCCCCTCCCCCAGGGACGGCTCTGCCAGCCTCCTTGCAATGCTGGGTCAATGGTTGTGCATCAGAGGTGTGCAGTCACCTTTGTTCAAAAGCGATTAAGCTCCACCCTTCACCAGCTCAGGTCAAAAGCAGGTTCTTCCCATCTTTTTAAGGAGCAAAGCCTTTTCCAAAAGGCAGGAGGGCTGTGGAGAGGGCTGGAGTGTGCTGGCTCTGCACCTTTCACTGCCAGACGGATTTTCACTGTCGTTATTTTAATCTCTCACTGCCACACCCCCCACCCCGCCCCCGTGAGCGTCTTCGTACCTGGAGCTGGGGGTGCAGGGTGGCCGGGGAATCTGGATTTGTTTCTCCTTTGCCAGGAAAAGTATCTTTGTGCTTTGAGTTCTGTTCTTCCCTAACAGTTAGAAGATGGTCATCTTGCCCTGTGAGTAATGGTGTCCTGGTTTTATGGGAAAGAGCCGGTGGGATTAGGGCTGGACTCCCGGGCAGGAGAGGCCCAGCACCCCTGCTTCCGGTGCTCAGAGGCTGGGAGGGTGGTGCTGGGAGCCAGGTGGTAGGGGGACGGACAGATGTCTTCAGCGGTGGTTGTGGAGAGCCAGTGCCGTCCTTCCCAGGCTGTCTCGGGGCGAGCGTCTGCCCACACCGGCTGTGTTTGTAGCACTGTGCATGCTTGGTGGCCTGCAGGGTGGAGGGGCACCCCAAGCCCCAGAGTTCACCCTCAGAGACTCACACCCCACAGATGTCCAGGAGTGTCCCTGACCTGTGGGACCAGTCAGTAGACAACAGTTTGGCTCCGCCTCTGGCCAGCACTCTGCCCCCCACCCTGGGAACTCAGGGGTGAGGGGGGCTGGGCAGGGTCTGCAGGACTGTGGCTGAGACAGCAGTGGTCGGGGCCTTGTTGGAGGCACGCTGGCCGTCCTGTGTTCGTATCACATTATTCCAGGGCCACAGATGGGCCTGAAGGGTCCTATAACCTGTTTGAGACCCCCTGAAAGGGGCAGTGCTTGGTCTTTCTCGTCTTGCCTGCCCCCCTCTGAAAAGGCCCGGGTGAGAGAGGCCCTAGTCAGGACCAGAGGCACCACCCCCAGCGACCCCCCGCTGGACGAAGCAGGGGACAAGTGTGCAAGGCCGTCAGGGGCCTGCACTTCTGGCAGAAACCCAGAGGCCAAGAGGACTGTGCCCCCCAGGGCCTCCCCCTCCCCCGCAGAGAGACAGGGCAGCGTGGCCTCGGGTGGTTCAGACAGTGGCTGGGGCCTGTGCCCTGGAGACCAGAGGCCGTTAGCTGGGACATGACAACTGAGCCCTTGAATTCCCGGGAACACTGAGGCCCACTAGCCTCCCTGTCACATACATTGTTCGCAGAACCTTCCAGAAAGGAGAAGTGGACTTTCTTACCACTTTTTTAGACTCAGGGGGAAGTGAGGAGTAGTTGCCACCTGCAGGTAAGCAAGTGGGTGTTTTTGTGACAACAGGTGGCCTGTCTTATGGACACACAGGCAGCCACACAGGAATCAATCCCCCCAACCTCCCCCGCCCCCCGCCCAGGCTGCAAGTGGCCTGCCGGCCTCTTTCTCCAGCCGCCTCCGAAGGTCACTGTGACGGGCGTTTCCTGGGAGAGGCTGTGGGAACAGGGTGTGCAGTGTGCTTGGCCCTGCCTCTGCCCCCACATGTGGGCAGGTCGCAGAGCCCACGGAAGGGGCAGCGTGTTCTGCTCCAGGCCCCTGGCACCCAGCGTGGCTGAGTGACCTACTGGAGCTGGGGGCCAGACGGGCAGGGCTCCCACCGCCAGCTTCTGATCCCTTTGTTCACAGAGCGGGCGCCCCAGGCTGTGAGGGGAGGGATCTGCTTGGGGAAGAAGTCCCCACCCCAGGGGACCCAGAGAACCTCTGGGATCTGGCCTGGTGCCCCTGCCACTGTCACGCCCTTCCTGCTGCACCCAAGGCCCTGGCCGTGCCCACACCTGAGCTTTTCCCTTCCTTCCTCCTCAGCCTGGTCATTATCACCCCTTAGGATGTGCTTCCCCCTCTTTGTCCTACATGACCTGTCCTGTGGTTACAGGGCTGTCTACCTCTTGATGGCAAATTCTGCAGAAGCAGAGATAAGGCCAGGCTAGTTCATCCTTGTCCCCTGGGCTCCTCACTGAGCCTGGCTGGGTGGCTGTGCAGTGCCCAGTTTGAATTGTCTCGAGGTGTTCCACGGTGACCTGGCGTCTGAGCTGGAGAAAGGGCAGCCCCCGTGCCACATCCTGAGGACCCCTCAGGACCAGCCTCAGCGGCTCGCCATTGGGAACTTCGTGGAAGGACCATGCACTTCTCCAAGCCGCTGGCTTTCTCTGTGGTGCTTGGGGACCGTCACTGTCCGGTAGCACTGATGGGTGGAGCTCCTGCAGGGAGCCAGCCCGTGCAGGCGGCCGCAGCAAAGATGAGAGGAGCCGCTGGGCCCTCGGGACATCTGGAGTCAGACGGCTCGACCAGCCCAGAGCAGCTGCCCTCCAAAGGGTGTTGACAAGGCATTGGACGGAATAGAAAAGCAGTTCTCGTCGGAACGGCCGCTGGCTGACTTTTGCTGGGGGTAAAGGGAAAGGCTGCCTGGCTGGGAGTAAACTAAGTCCACTGTCTCCGTTCTGGAGGTCCCAGGTATTCTGTGCCACAGCCATACTTAGGGTTTGAAAGCGCACAAGAAACTGATTAAATGAAGTGGCTGAGATTCGACATGGAGTTAACTCCTGTTTCACCATTGTTGTTGGGCTGACTGGGGTCTGTGCTTGTCAGGTAGCTGGTGCGAGCCCTTCGAGGGCGCATGTCCAGGGACCAGCAAGTGGTCATTGATCTCGCAATGTAATCACTCCAATTAGGGGACTCAGAGAGTGACTCGGGTTTGCATTCTGCAACATTTAGCGCCCTCTGCTGGTCCCACCAGGCAAATCACAAGGCGTTGGATGCAGGATGAGGGAGGTGTCCTTTGGCTCGAGGGTCTGGGCCTCCTCGGAGATGGGTGGACTTTTGGAGAGGAGCATTTTCAAATTAGTGCATGTGATGGGAAAAGTGTTTCAACGAGGAATTCTGCATCTCGGGGTCGTATTAGCCAGTGGACACTTCCTACCTAGTTACTTACTTTGTAACGTACTCAAACATAGAATATTGGAGCCCAGTGCGAGAGCATTTTTTTAATGCAGTGAGTGGGCTGGGCTGGGCTTTCAAATGAGTGATCGGGCTCCGGAGTGTGGGGAAGGTGGAGGGCCTGGGGCTGTGGCATTGGGGACCTGTCCGCTCAGCTCAGGAGGGAGACAGCCGAGGCCTCCACTGGGAATGAGGACGGGGTCGGGGGCACCAGTGGGCTGACCCCCAGCTCTGTGACTACAGGCTTGCTAACCCAGCTCCTGCCTGAGCCAGCAATTCTTCCTGGGGGACCGATCCTTCTCTGGGCTGTGGTGCCCAGTGTCTCGGGGGGCCCAGCCCACCCACGTTCCTCAACTGTCGACAGGTGGTTTTCACGTGCAATCGAGAAGTGATGGGGACCGCGGGTCTGTGAGGCTGCCTCTCGGAATGCTGGATCTTGCGGTGTTTTCAGAGTTTCTCCTGCCTGGCCCCTCCAGGCCCTCGTTTGCCTCCCCGCCACCCCACCGCCACCGTCCGGTCCCCCTGAACAGGCACACAGACACAAAGGGAAATTAATTGAGTGGCTGGGACTTTTAGAGCCTGGGGGCGCTTCCTGGAGTCCAGGGCCTGGCGGGCCCTACCGCTCAGGGCTGGCTGTGCCCACCGTGGTGTGGGGACCCCTCTCCCACACTTGCAGGGGCCAAGCAGTGCTCCCAAGGTGCCCCACTGCCACCCCATGTCTGCCACGTGGTGCGTGACCACCTCAGGGGAGGGCGCGTCCCCTGAGCCTGTCCTGCCTCTTCCAGGTTTGCCATGGAGCCCTTCTGCCCACTCCTGCTGGCAGGTTTTAGCTTGCCACTGGCCAGGGCGTTCACGGTCAACGAGACCACCCCAGCGGACGGCAACTGGACCTCCACAACCTCGGGTAAGGGCCCACTGTCTCCTCCGGCTGCCCTCGCCGCCCCCTCGGCCCACGGGGTCACGGGGCATTCAGGGTGACAGCATGGCTGAGGGGGTGGAGGAAGGTGGGGTTACCTTGTGGTGGGCTTTGCACCTTTGCCGCCTGTAAACACAGGTGGGCCGGGAAAGCCAGTCATTCCTGGTTCACTGCAGCAAGCTCAGCTCGCAGGAGGCGGCAGGCGGAACCCCGTGCTGAAGGTTGGCCTCGGCCACAGTGGGGAACAGGAGACCCCACGTGGGAACCCCTCGGACCACCCCAACCATGAGTGAACACCGCAGCCGGCCTGGGACATTTCAATGTGGATGTAACAGTTGAGATGAATGCAGAAACTATCATTAATATTTTTAGACAAGCTGTTGGTATATGGGTTAGGCTGGTGTTTTAAAATAAGAGTCCTTACCTTTTAGAGACACTTACGTATGAAAGTATTTACAAGTGATAGGATAGGATGCTTAGAAAATACCTGAGACCGAGCCAGTGGGGGCAGGAGGTGGGCGGGGCTATGGATGAACTTGCTTGGCCTGGTCTGGGAAGAAAACTGGGTGGCAGGTCCATGGGGTTCAGCATTCCATTCTCTCCCCTTTTTGACATTGGTCAGGGTTCTCCAGAAAAACAATGTCAATAAGAGACAGAGAAGGAGACCCAGTGGCTGCTTCAGCAAGGCCTCACCCGTGCGCCAGCCAACCGAGGGGCGGTCCTGGCCCGCCCACAGCCCCTCCCCCAGGGCCTTCCTGCCCAGATGCGTGGCCTGAGGCAGCGATTTTCAATCCTTGTGCCGCAGGAATTTTTAAAACCTGCCATACCTGACTACTTAGTCAGAGGCACTGACCTTTTTTCCCTTAGATTGCCAAATTAAAAAGTGACAACAGCCAACACAACAGTGGCCGTAGGGTATGAACACCCTGTCCTGAACCACGAATATATAGGTACCGTATTTTTTGGACTATGAGACGCCTCAGACCATAAGATGTACCCAGGTTTTAGAGGAGGAAAATAGGGAAAAAAATTTTGAAGCAAAAAATGTGGTCCTGCTCCTGCCTCCTATGACCCCGCTCCACCGCTCCCCACCCCGCCCAGTGAGCCAAGTAAGCTACATTTGGACTACAGGACGCACCCCCGTTTTCCTCCCAAATTTGGGGGGTGCGTCTTATAGTCTGAAAATGCGGTAACATGATAGAGTGACATCTAATTGGTCAGTCGCATTGCACCTGATTGGTTAATTCTTGGTATCAGAAATCCTTCTACACACTTACAGACACCTGGTTTTGTAAAAAGTCCCTTTGGAGCAAAAGGCGTAGGTGCTTACTATTAATATTTTTTGTAAAACAATAAAAATTATACCTTTTTTTGTCAGATCAGCAAAAAATATATACAGGGTCTGACACAAATAATGCTTCTTTTTTATTACATAAAAATCTTTTATTTCAAAATCATAAGCATGGAATTCTGTAACATAACACTACCACACTCAAGCACACCATGTGACATTTTAGGTGAAGTGTTCAAATTGCTGTCCACCTCGTGCGAGACACTCACGTTCCCTACCGACCACACTCAATGGCGTTATTCCTGCCGGAACCTATGTTTTGGTGTGCCACAGAATTTTAGTCCTTAGCTTATGTGTGCCATGAGATGAGAAAGGTTGAACTCACACCCAAGCCCACGACTTTCAATTTCCAGGAGCAGAATCTATGTAAGTTACGGGCTTTGCGGTGTGTGTGTGTGTGTGTGTGTGTGTGTGTGTACAAAATGTGTGTGAACATCGCACACACTTGACTTGGAGCACCCAGGGAGAATCTGGGGAGGAGGCTGCTTGCCGGCGTCTTTTCGGGTGCCCCTCCCCCGCAGGCAGAGCCCCACCAGGTGAAAAAGATGAGACAGAAAGCAACTTCGGGATTTCCCCTTAGATGCCACCCCACTGCCTCTCTGGAGCAAATCGGTGTCCAGGGCCACAGCCCAGGCTTCAGAGGTTTATTCTGGCCCACGTGGTTTTTCAAAATTGTCTTTAGGTTGAATTACTTACCAATAGTTAAAAATCAGGTAACTTTACATAAAAACGTAGATTCCTTCTTTTGCCAAATTGGGAGAAGTAGGCACTCTGGGCCCACTGTCCACTTGGCCCCGGGCAGGATGGAGAAGCGGCCATCCTGCAGACAGGGTGGACGCCTGGTTTCCTCACCAGGCCTCCTCCACACCCCCAGCGTGCCTGCCTGGCCTCTGCCCTCCCAAACCAAGGCAGCTGCTGGCAAAGGGCAGAAACCCGAGTGGGGCGACCCATCTGTCCCTGTGACCCGTCATCCTTGTCATGGGCACAGCCTCGTCTGGGGCCTTGCTTGGTTCACCCAGCCCTGTCCCAGGGCGTGTGCTCAGGAGCCCCCACACCCCGAGGTGAGTGCGGCCTTTCTGCAGGTGGCCTGAGTGGGGAGGCTGGGCCCTGAAGCCCCCTGACAGAGACCCCGGGGTGGGCTGTGTGTGATCCAGGTGCCCCCCAGAAGCTCCCAGGCCGGCCTGCATCCTCAGGCGGGGCCACCTGCCCTTGGACCCAAGAACTGGTCAGTTAGACGCTGCCGGGTGGGGGCTGAGCAGGCAGCCTGACCCTGTGTGACGCAGAAGTGGGCATGTCCGCAGCAGCGAAAGGAAGGGGTACCCTTCCGGCTCTGTGGCCGCAATGCCTGGCAGAGACGGAACCCAGTCCTGGGTGCATGGCGGCCACATCCTCTCTAGGCCTGGGCCAGCTCTGCCCTTGGTGTCAGGCCTCTCCCCAGCAGCCTAGGCTGGAGCTGGCTGCAAAGCCCTGGCAGGTGGGGAGGGTGCTCGCAGAGCTGCAGGTGTGGAAGCCTCAGGCCAGGTGGGCTCCCCTGGGGAGCTCTGCCGCAGGGGGTCCAGGGGGGCTGGGCAGATGCACTCAGGCCCTGAACCTGACGCCACCCTGGCCTTGAGCTGCAGCAGGGCCTGTGAGCATCACTAGCCAGCAGGGGGAGGCATTGGCACATCCTGGGTGAGGGTGTTGGAGGCAGGGCCAGGGTTCCGGTGGTTGGGGCCACCTCCACAAGACAGACCAATGGTCCTCAGTGTCCTGTGCTGCTACATCTGACAGTCACTCGAGTTGGTAGAATTCTGTCATTTATTAGAGACATATGTATTGACCGCTTGCAGGGTGCCAGGGCATAGAGGGTTGGGTGACCTGCTCCTGGGAGAGAGACGTAGGTCATGACCTTTAGGATTCACATGGAGGGGGTGCAAGGTGAGGGGAGACTGCAGGGCTGGGGAGCCCCCACTGGGCTAAGGGCCGTGTTTGGTGCTTCTGTGAACACCAATTATGAGCACCCTGGGGCTGCCTTTGAGGGGCTCCCCTGGAATGCAAGTGAAGGCTGTCACCCACAGGGTCTTTCACTGCAGGAGTCAGGGCCTGTGCTTGGAGGCTCCCCTGGGACCCACCAGAGGGAAGCCAAGTGGGCTTCCTGGAGGAAGGGGCCTCTGAGGTGTTTCTTGGAGAGCAGGGACATTTTGGTGGGGAGGGGACAAAGTGATGGGCTGGGGGGGAGGTAGACTGAAGCTGGTAGTCCAGCTACCAGAGTCCCTTGGAGTTGGGGCTTGCGAGGCAGGTCCTGGCAGCCACAAGGCAGCTACACTGCATCCAGGGATGGGCACCTTCTGGTCGAGGAAGGTCAGCCTGGCCAGCATGAAGGGCAGAGGCAGGAGGGCGAGGGTGGTGCCCGGAGGCCAGCGCTCCTCGGGGCAGGTGGTGCCACAGCTCCTGGATCTGGGAGCCGGGTCCCGGGGTCTGCGACCTCTGACCAGCCCCAGGGCCGGCCTGCTACCCCGCACCCTGAGGTCCCCCAGGGGCCCTGGGAGCTTCCCAGCATGTCCTGCACCGTCACCCTCCTCCACCTCCCCATTAGGGGGACAGGTGGGTGTCTTGGGAACCCTGACAAACAGGCCACCTGGGGGTGGGGGCAGGGGGACTCAGTGTTGTGTGGTCACTGCCCCCCACCCGGGGATCTGGGACAAGTCAGGTCCTGGCTCCTCAGCTTGAGTTTTCTCCTTGGTGTCAACACGCCGCTCATTAAGGGGAGGGGATTGCGGCCGTGACAGACAAGGACGGTGGGCTGCTGCCCAGGAAGAAGGGCTGATGGAGGAGGGGCTTTGTAAACTGTGCAGTGGGGTCCGGGAAGAAGGGCTGGTGGGGAAGGACCACTTCACGTGCTGTGGAGTGCGGCTCTGGTGTGGGGGAAGAGGGGCTGGTGAAGGAGGGGGAGCTTGCTCGGCAAACTGTAAAGTGGGGTCCCAGTGCCTGGGAAGAAGGGCTCGTGGGGGGGCACCTCACAGACTCTCAAGTGCAGTCTGGTGCTGGGAGCCTCCCTTGCACAGATCCCCTCCCCACCACCCGAGCCCTCACCCAGGACTCGGGTGGGGTTGTGATGGGGTCCCGCTTCCACCCCCAGGTCCCCCCGCCACCGGCCCCCAGCCCCTGCTGGCCTGGCTGCTGCTGCCCCTGCTGCTGCTCCTCCTCTTCCTGCTCCTGGCCGCCTACTTCTTCAGGTAGGAGTGTCCTGCGCTGACTTGCCCGTCTGCTCGGATGAGGAAATGAGCACCCACAGGCTGTGATGACGGCGGGGCGTGGGGCCCAGTGGCAGAGGGTGGCGGGCCGTGGGGCAGAGGGACGAGGGCGGCAGCGGCTCAGCCATGAGCAGCAGGAACAGCTTCTCCCGGCTCACCTGGTGGGTGCCGCTGCCCGGGGCTCCTGGCTCGGGGACCCCGGTGCCAAAACCTAACGTGTCTGTGTCTCAGGTTCAGGAAGCACAGGAAGGCCACAGTCAGTGCCAACGACAAGAAGATGCCCAACGGGATCCTGGAGGAGCAAGGTACGCATGCTGGCGGGTCCAGGCTTGCGCCCCCCACTCGGCGGCCGCGCCCCTTCGTGGCTGCCACCTCCAGCCCCGCTTCACCTGCTGGTGGGGGCCACCCTGGACTTTTCACCACGTCCAAACTCTCCTCCTTTTCTCTCTG
Organism: Desmodus rotundus; assembly: GCF_022682495.2. NCBI lineage: Eukaryota > Metazoa > Chordata > Mammalia > Chiroptera > Phyllostomidae > Desmodus > Desmodus rotundus. Next base: position 2,844,643 of record NC_071390.1, on the reverse strand, counting down.
GTGTGAAGCAGACATTTGAAACATCTCAGTTTGTGGCTTTTCTGAGACACTGTTCACATCCTGTCGTTTCATGGGGCTGTGACATGCATTTTTCAGTGAGTCTGAGATGAGACAGGGGGTTCCGGGTCTAAGCGCCCTCAGGGGCTCCCCGGAAACCCACTGGTTTAGGGCCCAGTGCTGGGGTGTTTAACCGGGAGGATCCGGTCTGCTGGGGGCGTTTCCAGCCTCCCTGAGGTTCTGAGCGCAGTGACTTGCTGTCAGTGCTATGCTTACTTAAAGGCTTTTCTCCCCGCACCTTGAGGTGCCTGAGAAAGGTGTGTGAGGCAGGTGCTGTAAAATGTTGCTCCCTGTCAGTGGTGACAGCACCCTTCAGTCAGCTGGCTGCCTGAGGCTCTGTCCTTTTGGGAACAAATGTGGTGTCAGAAGGGCTTCGGAGGGGAGGGCGAGTGATCCCGAGATAACAGCAGGAAAATCCACAACAATGGGTGTCCGCAGAGGACAGCAGGTTGACCGACAGTGCCTGGGGCCCCGGCCCTCAGGTAGGTGACACTGTGGCCTCCAGGGCCACCTTCCTGCCTGTCCCCAGGGGCAGGGAGGAGGGTGTGCCCAGTGGGGCGGAGCGCTCATTTGGATGCCTCAGCGTGTTGTAGGAATGGGCCCTGGGGCGGCTGGTGGCTGGGCTTCAGAGCAGTTCCCTGGGTAAGGACGGCCCTTTGGCGAGGTCGGCCTGGTGAAGCACGGCCCACAGGAGAAGCACACCCCAGTGATGGCTCTCCTTGTCTCACTCCTAATGGGGGTGCAGTTGGTCGGGGAACTCGCTGGCAGGTCTGTCACCCCTATCCTTTTCCATGCGTCCCTCCCTCACCCGTCCCACCCTCCAAAACACCAACACCAAAAACAAGGGTGGTTGTCTCTGGGAGCTCCTGGGGTTTCTGTGACCAGGGCCATTTGTCACAAACAGCACAAGACTGAGGGAGGCTCGTACGCCGGCTGACTCCTCAGTGCACAGCCAGGCACCTCGGCGAGTGTCCTCCCTTTCCAGCCCGGGAGCCCAGCTGCAGTCGGAGACTGCCTCCGCCTTCCGTGGAGGGACCAGGGGCAGGAGGGGAGGCGGGAGGGCTACGGCGTCTGTGGTCAGTGAGAGCAGGTAACCCGGCCATAGGGACCCCCATTCCTCACAAATGTGCAGACAATGTGGCTATGCCAAAGGGCACATTTTTTGCCTCCAGTTGCCCAGGCTATGTGACCAGAGAGGAATGTGAATGCTTCCGGCTGTCACTTCTCCAGGAATATTGTAGGTCAGTCTGGTTACTGGACCACCCACCCAGGAGTGAGGCTAAAACCACCCCCCCGTTTCTTTCGACCCCACAGAGCAGCAGAGAGTGATGCTCCTCAGCAGGTCCCCGTCCGGGCCCCAGAAGTACTTCCCCATCCCCGTGGGGCAGCTGGAGGAGGAGATCCGAGTCCGCTCGGCCGACGAGTGTAAGAGGTTCCGGGAGGAGTTCAACGTGAGTTGGCGCGGCCCCTCTGCCCTGTCCTGTGGTCGGGACCCGGGACGTACAGTGTTATTGTTAAGGTTAATATCTCAAAGGCTCAGGGCTCCCGCATCCATTACGACCCCCCAAAATGGGGGTCTGGGCTGCGGTGCCCCCACCGGCACTCATTCCTGACTTAGGAGATGAGACAGTGGAGTGAGACATTCGTGAAGTCTCCTTCCAGTGCACTCACTCTGAGGGCCCTCCCTGCCCTGGAACCTGGTGTGACAGAGGCACTGTGGTCTCAATGACATGGGAGACCAGGTCCCAGAGACCACGGTGAGACCATCTCTCACGGAAAGCCATGGAGCTCCGGAGAGCTGGGGCATCTCGTGATAGGAGCTGCACCTCCTCTGGGCCACCATCCCAAGGTCAAGTCAGCATGGTGGGGGCCGCCTTTGATGTCAGTCTGAGTCGTACAACCTGAGTCCCTGCTACTTTTCACCTGCCGCTGCTGCTGGGATGACTTACCTCCATGAACTTGGCCATGGCCGTGGCTAAGGTGGATTTAACCAACTGCTCCAGTCCCTAGGGTAGCAGAGTGATGCTACAGACTCTCCGCCAGAAAAGCAAATACGTCAAGGACGCCTCCCCTGGCATTGTTAGTTTTTGTTTAATGTCCTACGAATCGTGAATCAGATAGATGGACAGACAGACAGATGTAGAGGTGGGCAGGGAGACAGTCACTGGAAAGTATCATCCTGGAGTTTGCCCTTCAGTGTTTATCCCTTGGGCTTCCTGTCCCGCATCTCCCACATCTTGTGCGTGGCTGCAGGCGGCGTGTGGGGCGTGAGCTAGGAATGCGTCCCCAGCAGGGTGCTGACTTGCCCCGGCTCCACCTGCTGGGCCCCAGCCCTGGCACGTGCGGGGGCCGGGCAGGCGCCTGCCTGGATGACCTCAGAGCTCCAACATGAGGCTGAGACAGGGGACTCCGCACACAGCAGAGGGTTGTGCAATTGTTGCAGCTAGAGATGGCGTGACTCCCGCTGCACACACGTGACTTTTCACAAGCCACCGGGAGGACATGGATACTTGATAGCACATTTAAATGTACTTTGCTTATTTCCTAGTACAAGTCTCATCTGCCTCTATCGTGCTTCCTTGTAATTGTTTCCAAATGAGTCCCCTTTTTGGAGAAATTAGGTCATAGTGAAAGATATCTCCAAGCGGTACTGTTTTGCAGTCTCTTGGACTGATAAGTTAGTGATGCATTCCCAAAATAACTCTCCAAGTTTCTAGTGACAAGGCTCCCCCCCCTTTCTTGTCCCATTTCCCCTGGCGCTGTTTGTCCCTGTCCAGGCTGGTGCAGGCTCTGAGTCACAGCTTGCCGGCCCCACTGCCTGTCAAGTGCGTGCAGCTCCCCAGGAGCAGGGAGCAGGGCCAGGAAGGGGGCCTGGCAGGCGAGGCTCTCACCCTAGCTGCAGGATTTAAGGAGGCCCCAAAACACTGAGTCATCAGGATAAATAATATTTTAGTGCAACATTTTAAAATGTGCAAATGAATGCAAGCAGCCCATGTGGGACGAGGTCACACGTGTGCGAACAACAGTGGGCCGTGCCGACTGATTTCTCCCATTGCTCCAGGCTCCAGTGTGGCTTGTCACCGCACGCTTGCTTCAGAGTTTGATATCGTGGCCATTATGGATTGGGGGCATTAATTTTGATTTGTTTTTAATGTTATATTCGCCTATTATTTTATTTTCAATCCTGAGGCCTAGGGGGGCCCCTTTCGATTTTGCTCCCCAGACAGGGGCCTCCCTGTCCCGGCCCCCGCCTGGCCTCACCCCTGCCCTCGGGCGCTGCGGGAGCCCCTCCGCTCAGCCAGGGGCAGGCGGAGGTGTGGCAGAGGGGACTGTGCTGGACTTGAGTCTAGTGGCGTGGAACCTGGTCCTGGCTCTAGGGGACCCTGGACAAGCTGCTTGTAAGGATGCTCTGTGGGTCCCAGTTTGCTGGCCTCTCAAGTGGGGGACGGCTGTGGCCTCAGCCACATCTGTGCCTCGTCCCTCCACTAAGAGCCACAAAGCCACCAGGACCAGCCCCTTCTTGGGTCCGCAGATGGACACGCTTGGCATAGGCCCTAACCCCAGTCGCCCTCTTTTCTCACCCACTGCTTGGAGCTTCTCTCCCAAGAACTGTGAAGGGAGACACCTGAGTGTCAGAGAGGTGGATCCCAGTGTTTGGACCTGTGCGTACTGCTGAGTGGAGCGGAGCTGAGCTTGATGAGGGCACACGGTGCCGGTCCCTGGGGGTCAGTCCAGTGGGTGCTGGCGGCAGCCTGCCAGAGCTCCTACCCCGGTCTGCCTCCTGCCAGCCTGGAGGGCTGGGGGGACGCACTGAATCTTCGCCTAAGTCTCCTCATCTGGGGAGGGAGGGGGCTCCCTGCTCCCAGAGGGTTTTCATTCGGAACTGGTGAGAGAGGCGAGGTGCGTGCCCGGCTCGGCCCAGTGTGCACAGCAGGAGCCAGAGCCGCTGTGTTTTTAAGGACGGCTTCTGTATCACCCGGTGTCCCGAAATGGTAGGGCGCTGTCCTAGCCAAGTCTGTTCAGGCTCCAGATTAGATCTCTTAGGGGCGTGCCCTCCGGGCCGAGAAAATGCCTGCTCCACCCAGGTTCTTCTGAGAGCCTCTGCCCCTGCTACCACCGGCCCAGCCCCATGATGAGGCTGAGACAGGCACAGGGCAGGAGCCCCCGGGAGGGGCCCCAGCACAATGCACAAGCCAGAACCTTCCCCTGGGTGTGGGGAACAGCCCCTGCCAGGCCCTGGTCTGTTTTCCTCAGTTCACTGCCATCTGCCCTGCACTGGGAACACGCACTGGCTCCCAGGCACGTTCACGGAAATGAAATCTCACCTCCTCAAACAAACCAACCCTCTCAGCCAGTCACAGAGCGGGACACTGACTCACAGGTGTCCTGGACCAACTGTGGCGGGCACGCTCACGCTTGGCCCTGCAGGGCGACCCGGCTCCCCCGCTCCCCCCCTCCCCCCTCCCCCGGGCCACGGGAGGCCTGGGCAGGCTGTGGGCAGGACAGAGCGCTGGGCTGCCCGGTGCGGTGGCAGGCAGGCCGATAGTGGGTGGATGGTGGGCGTTGCCCGGCTTGGAATCCGAGGAGTGTTAAGTGCCTGGAGCAGTTCGTTTCTGTCACCCTGGGGGACACTTGTGCCGCCCACAGAGCTGGTGTTGTCACTCCATCAACATCTGGGGCAGAGGCCGGGCCGGGCCACTCAGGTCAGAGCCAGGTCCCTCCTCACCACAGAGATCCTGCCTGCCACCCCCCAGCCACCACACTGCGGCCTCCGCACCTTCTGAGGAATACAGAGGCCTCTCGGGTCTTTTCTTCCTTTTTAGTTATTATTTTTAATAGACTATTTTCAGAGCAGTTTTAGGTTTACAGACAGATTGGTCACGAAGGATCAAGTTCGATGATTAACCCATTGCATTAGTGCGCCCCATTCGTTCCAACTGACCCTTGGCGACCTGTCACCATGGATGAGGTGACGGGAGCTGGTCGGCATCATGTTTAGCGCTAACTCTGCATTTTCTTCCAGTCACTGCCGTCTGGACACATGCAAGGAACTTTTGAGCAGGCCAATAAAGAAGAAAACAGAGAAAAAAACAGATATCCCAACATCCTCCCCAGTAAGATTTTACTTTTTTTACGTGGTTGGTGGCGTTTTGACGAAACTCCGAATTCCCTTGCTGCCCTGGGGACGGGCAGTGCCTGTCCGAGAGAGTGGCAGGATGGTCCGGTGCCCGGTGCTGGAGTCCCATCAGCACGGCCTTTGCCCCTGGCGTCTTGGCACCCGTCTGCCGTGCGGACACAGGTGGCCTGTGCTGGCGAGGCTGTGGCCACTGAGCCTGTGTGTAACGCAGACCTGGGCTGCCCAGGGGCCCGGCGTGGGCCGCCCGCACTGCACCCGATCCTGAGCCCCAGCCAGGGCGGTTGGTGGCCCTGGGCATCTCCCCGTCTTGGACTGGGCTGTGGCCTTGTTGCCAAGATGAACCCCAAGTTCCATGAAGCCTTTGTAAAAGCTGGTCCGGGACGGTTGTGCTGTTCTTCCTTCAGCCTGGACAACCCCCCTTCCCCCCGAGATGGCTTCGCCCATAGGCTAATGGTGTGGCGGCCTCCAGGAGTCCACTGAGGTCAGGTTTGTGCCCTGAACCTGAGGCCTCCGTCCTTGGGTGGGCACTCTGTCCGTGGGACTTCGGAGCCCGCCGATGAGCCAGCTCCAGCGGGGGGCTCTTGGTTGTGATTGCAGGGTTAGAAGTGGGTCCACCCACTCTACGGGTAAGAGGAGCCGTGGGCCACCCGATCCGTGTAGTCTCTGGGTTTTCAGGTCCTGATAGGGAGAACTCATTCCCATGTTGCACGCACCCGATTTACGTGCGGTTTGGCAGAGCCCCCCTGGCCCTCTGATCCAGCAGAAACTAGAGCAATTAAACAAATGTCTCCCATCCCACTGTGGGTGTGGAGGAGACCAGGTAGCCCTGGGAGAGGGGTCAGGTGGCCGCTGTGGCCCTTCGGCTGAGCTGTGAGAGGCGCTGGGACCGGGGTTGGCAGACAGCATCAGGCAGCTTGGCTGCTGGGCTGCATGTGGGCCCCAGAGAAGAGGAGGTGGGGGCGGGCTGCATTGGCTCAGGAGGGGGAACCCGGAAGGAGGTCGGAGGTCTTTGGGATAATTGTATCAAGTAAAAACCGGGTGTTTGGGAATTAGTGACCATTGTCAGTATACTTAGTTTAATTCATTCTGTTAGTATTAATTAGTTTAATTCATGCGCTGATCGCAGAATGTATGAACATGTCGGGGGCCTCCTCTGGGCCACGCACTTCGCTAGGTTCCTGACCTACATTTCTTAACCAGCACACGCGTTCTCCTTCAAGAGCAGTTTTCGTGGGCCTTTAATGGGAACGGAATGGATGGCCAGGCGTGGGAATCACCTGCACCCCCCCACCCCACCCACCACCCTCCTCCTGCCAGGATGGGGCACCCTGTTCCCTGTGGGTCACCAACCCGGAGAAGCAGGGCCTGCCTCCTGCAGCTCACCTCCAAGCTGTGTCCCCCAGCCTGTACTGTGGAAGGAGGTCAACCTTTACTGTGGGTCTGAAGTGTGACAGGGGACAGAACAGGCTCTTCTAACATCCCCCGTAAGTCCTCTCTCCCCACCAGGGGGAGGGCCCTGCCCCGGCCCCTCCCAGCCCAGCAGCCCCTTGCCAGAGAAAACCGCGGGTGCTGGCGGTCATCAAGGGCCAGGGGACCGTGCCAGGATGTGACGCATTTTACGTTGGTGGGACGGTGGGTTGATGGGATGGTGACGTGGAGACACTCGGATGTGCCCTGGAGATGGCTCGCTGGGTGGCACCTGGCGTTCGGCATCAGCAGAACACAGGCTGACTGAGCGGGTGTCTGACTTCTTTGACGTTGGCCAGAGATGCCCTGGGCCTGGCTGGGGGCCAGGACAGTTGTGAGCTGGGTCAGGGGACATTGTGCAGGGGACGGGGGGACCCTGCTCTGACTCAGGGTGGATTTAGGGTCCACAGGCAGGAAGAGGGCCCAGGGCCCAACTCCCACCACCCCAGGTACCTTCCTGGCCTCTCCCAGATTCTCCCAAACCTAGAATGGCTACAAATTTACCAGATTTACAAGCTGGTGCCCCTGGGGATGGGGAGCCCAGCCACAGATGTGCCCTCCTGCCCCCCGGCCCCAAGCTCTGAGGACAGAGGTCAAGACTCCGACTCCTGGTGTGTCCTGGGGCAGTGTTGCGGAGAGGCGAGAGGATCCTATTTTCAGGGAAAACGCCCACGGCTGGTAAATTTAGGAAATAATGCTTTGAAAGTGAAGTGTGACTTTTTAGAATAAAAAGACGGGAAGCTCTTAGAAACTGTAAGATTCTAGACCTAATCAGAAGTCTATTTTTTACCTTCTGCTTTCTATAGCTGTCCTCAAAGTGCAAACCCTCCTGACCGATCTGACCAGCTCTGTGCTCGAGTTCTGCCTCCGAGTGGCCAGCCCCTGAGCACGGGGCTCACGGCCCAGTCCGCAGAGGCTGGTGGTTTGGGGTCCAACACCCTGACCACCCCATGTGAGCTGTCACTGTCCCTGAGGGCTGCACTGGCCTGTCCTCTGTGAGTGGCAGGACAGAGCTGGTCCAGCGATAGGATGCCCAGACCCCCACCACACACGCACCCCTCGGTGGGCTTCAGTCCCGTGGCCACGAGGAGGGGACCGAGAGGGACGGAGATGCGGAATCACTCACTAATCAATGCCGCAGATGCACACAGAGCACCCACTGCGCGCCCAGCCCCGAGCCGGCCTGCTAGGGAGACCCAGCTACGCCCCCGGCCACGTTTAGCACCGCAGGTGGAAGTGTGCGTGGCGGCTGTGACGATCCGCTTGTCCTGATGCCGTGTTGCTCTTTCCAAACAGATGACCACACCAGGGTGGTTTTGAGCCAAGTGGACGGAGCGCCCTGTTCAGACTACATTAACGCCTCCTACATAGATGTAAGTCCCCGTCACCCTGTCCCCGGCCCGGCACAACAAGCATACCTGGACCATTCGGGGGCTGAGTGCGAGTCGTGACTCGTGGGCACTTGCGCGAGTGGCTCCGGGACTGGGAACTGTCACGCCCGCGCCGGGCAGTCGGGCCACAGTGCAGACGGCCCGGCAGTGTCCTCACCCTCCCATTAGTGTCTGTGTCCTGGGGTCACTTTCTAGAAACAGAAGCCCCCCAAATGGTCACTGGGGCTTTGTTTATATTACTGACAACAGAGAGCAGGAGGGACCGGCTAAATAAAGTTGGTAAAACCACACGCAGTGGATTCGTACAAGTCCATTTTAATTGACCCTTAAAAGGTCATTTAACATGAATTATTAAGTTAGCACAGCAACACAATAGAGGAGAATTTGCGCATATAGACCGATTAAAAATGCACGCGTGTCCGCGTGTCTGGCCGTGCGTGCGCCTCAGGAGGCGTTCGCGGAGACCGAGGCTGGGGAAAGACACACAAACACAGCTTTTGTTATTTCTGAAGTTCCTGGTGAATGCCGTTCTTGCTTTTTTGTGTGAGTTTCCAGATGTTTCATCATGAATATGTATTGCTTTCCTCACAACAATAAATAGGTCTTTTTCAGCAGAGAGAATTTTGGAAAATTATAAACCTGATTTTATTTTTCTAGGGTTACAAAGAGAAGAATAAATTCATAGCAGCTCAAGGTAAGCTCCTTCGTGTTACTTCCTCATCTCACACACTTACGTACTCACACGCACTCACATTCACACTCTCACACACCCGTTCTGAGTCAGCTTCTGGAGTAGGCAGGGGCTGACACTGAGACCCACCGACACGGAGGGGCCACAAACCACTGGGACATGCAGCTGCCAACCGCGCTCTCATTTTAGTGCCTGTTGCTGCCTGTGAAGTCACCTAGCTGGGTGCAGTGACTTAGCCCCCTGCAGACTGCCCAGCTCTGGGGGGCAGCAGGGAGCATGGGGTGACCCGCGGGTCCCTCCCAGCCCCCCGGCTCTGGAACTCTGTAGGGTGTGAACAGGCCCCACCAGCTGTGCCTCAGAGCTGGAGGGCGGGGGGAACCTGCCGTCCAGGGCCTGAAGGCCAGGGTGCCGGGGGTTGGGACCCACGCGACTTCTCTCTGTGCCTGACCCTGGGGACCTTCTGCACTCACAGGCCCTAAGCAGGAGACAGTGAACGACTTTTGGCGGATGATCTGGGAACAGAAGGCTTCCACCATCGTTATGTTGACAAACCTGAAGGAGAGGAAAGAGGTAGGCCGGGGGCCTGGGGTGCTTTCTTGCTGCTGCCGCCGCTGGGAGCTGTGTGCGTGTGTGCGTGTGTGCGTGTGTGTGTGGAGGGGTGGCGCCACTTCCTTTTCTATTTCTCTCCCTTCTTATCGCTGCAGAAGGGGAAAAAAACCACCCCCTGGCTCAACAGCATTTTTATCTTGAAATAATTCTGTGTTCCAAGTAGCTGTCGACATAAGAAATGTCCAAACCCGTAGAGCACTTTTGTGAGTTTGAGCCAAACTAACTGCATTGCTGGGAAGCAAAACCTCGATGAACTGAGAAAACGCTCCCAAGCGTGGTGGGTTTGTGGCTCATTTTAGAATCAGAGGAGGAGACACAAGATTCACTGGTGGTGGGTTAGGGAGGCGGGGGACAGCAAAGCGGGGAGATCTCTGGGATGGGGGAAAAGTACAACAGGGAAACACACACTTTCCGTCCATTGGCGGGTACGGTCACATTGGTCATTAACATCACAGCACCCCCCAGCACTCGGGGGACAAGGTGACAATGAAGGTCCCCTGGTCTCATGTCTGGTGGGAGAGGGTGCCCTGGGGGGTCTGGAGAATGGGGAGAGGACTCTGACATTCCAGGGGTGTCTTATCTAGATGCAAAAAGACGACAGACAGGCTGACCTACGTTCAAGATGACTCACTTACAGCCAGGAATTTTTATGTTCATCCTATGTAGTCTCTTTTGGTCTCCAGCTTTTCGCGTCCACTCTGCTGGCCTCCCCCGAGCTCGTCAGGGTTGGGAGGCGGCCCCTTTTTCATCCACAGAGCTCGCTGTTGCAGACGAGGAGGCCAGGGCAGAAGGGTTTTCTTTTTCAGCCCAGGGTGGCCCCGGCCGGCAGGGCCTCAGCATGTCTGATGTTTAGTATGTTGAGCATGTGACGTGTGGGGCCTCAGACTAGAAATAAGAGTGACTTCCTGCTTATCAACTAGACTGGACAAATGCATATGCAAAGTGAGATACATTGAGCGAATGCCGACTTATCGTTCCGATGTATTCATTCAATTAGCTGTTTCTAACTCAAAAAGTAACATGCATTGTGAGAACTTGAAACCTCCTAAAAGAAGCAAGGTACATCTCCCACATGGACAAACCCTTCCCATGCCTCCTGGGCTGGCCCCGGCCCCGGCTTGGTCAGGGCCGGCAGTGTAAGCAGCTGGCCAGCGGGCCGCCCGCCTCCTGCTATCTGCAGCCCACTGGGAGGGGCCGACACCAAACAGAAATCGAGCAAGCGTGGACCGTCGGGAGGTGACATAAAAACCAACAGAGAGAGACAGGGTCCGTGGTGCTCCGTCCCGAGGGCTGAGCCAGCCCAGAGGAGGGCATGAGGGCATGGCCAGGTGGAGGCTTCTTCATGGCTGCGAGCCGTCACTTTGGGCAAAGGGACACAGGCCCTGTAGAGCCACCCTCATTATCAGGTTCCTGCAAGGGGAGGAGGCAGGGGCAGAAGCAAACAGCCCCAGGGGCGTGGCCAGGGTGCCAGCAGCGGTGCTCACTTAGGGGTGATGACGGCGCTGGGTCCTAAAGACTGGAAGGAATCTTTCCAAATCCAGCCCAGGAGAAGCACAAGGGGCGGGGTGCTGGGCGTCCTCCTGCACCCCCCCACCCTGGGTGCCCATGCCAGGGCCAGACAGCTAGAAATGCACCAGAGAGCTGGGCCAGGGGCTCAAGAGGCTGGCTGAGGCAGGAGGGAGCAGGGAAGCCCCTGGCAGGCTGTCTTTTATGATTTGAGCTCATTCTCCAGAAGGAAGGCAGAATTGGGAACTGCGGGGAGACTTGTGAGAGGAGGGGAGATGGTTCTAGAAGGTTCTAGCCTGAGGACCTGGGCCATGGTGGTGGGAGCAGGCTCAGAGGAAGGCCCAGCTCGGTGGGAGACATCGGGCCAGGCACGAGGCCCCAGAGATGCTGATCTTACCTCTGTCACTCCCTGGCAGGGGGTGAGCCGCCTGTCCCCAGCCCAGCCCAGGCAGCTTGGCTGAGGCTCAGGGAAGAGCGGCCCTCAGAGACAGCAGTACCCATCCCTGGGACACTCAGCTAGGCGGCGTTTGGGGTGGGCGGCCAGGCCCCCGGGCAGGGCAGCCGAGAGGCACTGAGGTGGTCCCACAGCCACCATCACCGCTGTGCGGGAAATAGCCTCCAACCACGTTTGTTTCCGGTTGGGTAGAAGCGGCTTGTGTTTTATTGTTGGAGGAGTTGGGACAGAGCTGGGGAGGGTCCTGCCCAGGCCGTCCTCTCTCCCTGGAGGAGGCTGGGGATTCCTGGGGACAATTGGCTGGAGGGTCCCCATGCTCTGGGCAGATGCTGTGGCAGGGCCCCCACAAACAGCCTGGCGGGGGCCAGGGAAGAGGAGGGCTTGTTAGCAAGTGTGGAACGCTCTGAGCCCTGGCAGGAGCAGGCCGCAGCCCGCCCCCACCTCCCCCGGCCCCACGCGGCTGTCACCTGGTGTTTTCTGTGTGATGTCACTCGGAAGCCTCCCGCTGGATTTTTCCACTCCTGTGAGTCAGAGCGGGCCTGCTTCTGCACCCCCCGTTCACCATCTCACATTAAATAATTTCTCAGTAGAGTTCCCTTTTCTTCGCTGCTCGCACTTCTGTTGTGGTCGCCCTGGCTTCAACACCCTGGCGGAGTGTTGTGAAACCTGGCTGCTCTGTCATCTCATGGCCTGGTGGGTGGGGTGGGACGGCGTCCGCTCTGGGGGCAGGAGGCCCAGGGCACGTACACCTCACACACGGAGCCCAGGGTGGGGGCTGGGGCGCACACATAGCCCTGGGCCGGAGGGAGGGCCTTTCAAGGCAAGAAGCTTGTGAGGGCCTGGGGAGGCTCCAGGAGGCCGAGAGTGGCCCACACCAGCGCCTTTGGGTGTTTGCTTCTCTGGGGGCCACATCAGAGACACCCAGGGCCCAGGCATAGGGCGCAGGGAGGGGACGTTGTCCTGTGGGTGTCATCCCACAAGCGCTGGGCTCCGGTAAACACTAAGTTCTGGGTTGTAGGGTTATTAATCCTTGTGACCGAGCCCTTAGCTGTACCCCCCTGGGCCGTTTCCAGGGTAAACTGTCCGAGGTTTAGGAAGCTGCTGCCTCCCAGAGACTGGTGTTGAGCAGAACTTCTGCCTTCGTGGGTCCCCATGCTCAGGAGTGCTGACCACTGGTTAGGTGCCAAGGTGCCTGGGCTGCACCCCGGGAGCTGGTGGGGGGCCCTTTGTAGCTAGGAGGGCAGGAAGGGGTGGAAGTGGGCTCTCTGCAGCTGCATGACAGGCCTGCTGTGCCTGCACCAGCTCCGTCCTCGCTGGAGAAAAGAGGGGCTTCGTCACCCTCAATGGCAGAGTGGCGTGGTGCCCCTCAGGTCTGAACTTAGGAGCCGAGTTGGCTGGACAGGGCCACCTGCCAGACCCACGGGGACGTGTTTGGGGACACACGGTGCCAGGCGCTGGGTGTGTGCCCCACAGCCTGGGGGCCACGTTTGTTCAGGTTCCTGGCCCGCAGGGCGCAGGCTCAGCCAGAGGGTGCAGTAAACCTGCGGGCTCAGTGACAGCCGAAGGTGTGCGATGCCCAGGCATCAGAACTAGAAAAGCCCAGTTAGAGGCACAGGGCCGCCCTGAAGTGGCTGTGGCCTCAGTTTCCCCGCTGACAGGCAGACACTTGTCCGAGCTCTCCCCCAGCCCTGAGCACTGTTTGGTTGGCACCTGGCGTGTGTGAGATCTGACTGTGGTGACGGTGGGGGAAGGTGATGGGGCGATGAGAGGCGCCCACTGGCCCCCCTTCTGTCCGGTTGCCCCGTGCAGGAGAAATGCTGCCAGTACTGGCCGGACCAGGGCTGCTGGACCTACGGACACATCCGGGTGTGCGTGGAGGACTGCACGGTGCTGGTGGACTACACCGTCCGCAAGTTCTGCGTCCAGTCGGTAAGCGCTTGACGTGCCTGACGCTCTGGAAAGGCAGTTCTCCACGGGGGACGTGTGGAGAGCGAACCCAGGGCCAGGATTCCTAATGTGGAGAGCTGTGGCCTTTCCCTCCGCATCGCCCCCCTCCCCCAGCATTGCCGCCCAACACTGCCCCCCCGCCCCCAGCTTTGCTCCCCGTTCCTCAGCCCTGCAGCGGCTTTTGCTGAGTGGGGGCTGAGGCCAGAGGACATGCCAAATGAGGACGGGGTGGGAAGGGGACCGGGGCAGGCGTCCCTGGTCCGAGCATGCGGGTCTACGGCGGAGGTGCCCAGGAGTTCTCACACAGTGCTGAACGCTCCTGGCTCCCGGGCGCATTCTGGGTGGAGGAAGCGAGGCCGTTGGCGGGGCCGGGGGCGGGGTCCCCCTGTAACAGTGCCATTTCACACATTGGAATCACAAGACGGGATTTTTTTTAAGTTTCAAAATTACATCTGAAACTTCCTCATTCTTTCCCACCAGTCATCCCCGAAGGGTTTTAAGGCAGTGTTCGGCAAACATGCTTGCATGTAGACAAGGCACATGAAGTAGAGACTTCGTATTAAAAAGCAGCAAAAACGGGAGGTGGTGGTACCAGGAACAAAAGGTAGATGATTGGTGTCGTTAGATTTCGCAGTGTGGGTCTGAGGTTTCTAGAAAAAAAAGAGCAAAAAAGGGAAGATGGGCTTTGCCGTTCTTGCCGTCCCCTGCGTGCCTGCCTCCTGGACACTTGGGTGCACGCACACACACTAGACACAGACCCACACGAACCCATGTGAGCACACATGGACGCACACACAGAACACACACAGGCATGCAGGCGTGCGCACACAGATATCAAACATGTGCCCACATGCAACACACCCAGATCCACTGTGGTCTGGGGCACACTCGTGGGCTCTGGGGAACAACCTCCAAGCGGCTCTGAGGAGGGTCCAGGGTGTCTCCTGCAAGTGGGCCAACAGCACCCTCTTTTCCCCCCAATTCAGATGCTGGGGCATGGAAAGGGTGCTGTGGGTAATGACGGAGGACTCCGGGCAAAGAGGGTGGCCACCCAGTGTCCCAGTGAGGCCCCTGAGTCCTAGGTGGGCCTTCGGGAAGCAGCTGGCTACCCAGGGCCTGCCTGGCCCGGTCCTGGGGCCTGTGCCGGCGGGCTGTGCACCCTGCCCTTGTGCACAGCCATGGTGGGCGCCCAGAGCTGGCTGCAGGCATCGGGTTTCACTGCCTGGGGTGCCCTGTCACCAGGGATGGCACCCTCCCTGCCGGTGGGCCCGGGGCTGCCACAGCCGGGTGGGGCCAGGGCGGGCATGCCTATGCCCGCACATCTCCGGGTCCTTCCCCGCAGCAGCTGCCCGATGGCTGCAAAGCCCCGCGGCTCGTGTGCCAGCTGCACTTCACCAGCTGGCCCGACTTTGGGGTGCCTTTCACCCCCATCGGGATGCTCAAGTTCCTGAAGAAAGTGAGGACGACCAACCCCGCGCACGCCGGGCCCATCGTGGTCCACTGCAGGTACGTCGGGGCCTCGGGCCGGCCACGCACAAGGGCTCGGCCCCTGGTGCACCAACCGCATGGGCAGAGGGGCAGGCAGGGGGTGCGCGCACCAGCCTGCAGTCCTGGGCACAGCCCAGAGAACCTGCACCCCGCGCATTCCGTGGGAGCAATGCCCTTTCTTCGAAGGCACGTGAGGGTGTCCCCAAAATCGGAAACACACATGATCCCAGGGGCCTGGGTTGATGGTGGGAAGGGGACTGGCAGTTGGCCTCCCCTTCATGGCCCCCGGGGTCCCCCGAGTCACTGCAGTAGCAGGGATGGAAACCACACTTCCCAAGGAGCCCCCCAAGCCTTGCTGGAGGAGCACAGGAGGTTCGTGGAGGCACAGCAAGCAAACAGTGGCCAGGAGAGCCAGCCGGTGTGCCGGGACCTGGGTCTGCTCTCAGTTTCCTCGGTCCCCTGGTCAAGAATGGGAAGGACAGCCTGGGAGGGGCCTGGGCCTCGGATCAGGTCAGCGGCAGCTGCTGCTGGGGTCACTCCTTCCGTTGTACAGAAGCCGTTTCAGAAGGACCCCAGGAAAGACTTCCTGGCCTTGGACTTTTCCCTGGAGTGCTAGCGTGGTCCCCTCTCCCCCCACCCAGCATCCTCTTGCACCTCCCCCACGAGCCCCAGGCCACAAACAGTCTGTAAGCACCTGTGGCCCCTCTCAGCCTTCCCGTGGGTGCCTGTCTACTCCACTCATATACCTGTTGGGCGGGGCGTCTTCACCTGGCTCTGCACCTGCTGGTTTTCTCTTACTTTGTAAAGATAAGATTCCCCAAGGGCCTCTCCTGTCTCAGCTGCTCTCTGCGTGGGGTGGGGGACCCCATCTGAGTGTGTCCTCACTGCCCCAGCACCATATTGGAGACCAGCTAGAAAGAGGGGCACCGTCCTCCCCACCCAGAGGACAGTAGGGAACGTCATTCATGAGGTTGTGAGCCTTTTGTTGAACACATCACTTTCCTGCCCTGGCCAGTGTGGCTCAGTGGCTTGGATCGTTGCCCCGTGCACCTAAAGGTCACAGGTTCGATTCCCAGTCAGGGCACATCCCTAGGTTACCAGTTCTGTCCCCAGTCCAGGCACATGCCATCCTCAGTCTGGGTGCGTACGGGAGGCAACCATTGATGCTTCTCTCTGGCACACATGGTTCTCTCTCTCCCTTCTCTTTCCAAACCCCCGCCCCCCCAAAACTGGTGAAACAAATGTCCTCAGGTGAGGATTAAAAGAAAAAGACCACTTTCCTACATTCAAAGCCATGGACCAGTCTGCAGGGACTGGAGGTGGAGCCTGGTTCAGCCACGGGCAGCTCTAGTCGGTGCAGCACCAGGGTTTTATTTGTGCAGGGGATGCGTGCCGGGAATGCCTGAGGTGCCGCACCATCTGAGTCGGAAAGTCGGGGCGGGGCCAGCAGCGAGGTGTTGGGAGGGAAGGAAACCTGAACCTGGAACCAAGTGAGGGCAGCAAAGCAGGAAATCGCCCCTCAGGCACCCTGAGCTAAAGCCCGGGCTAGGATGCCTGAGAGCCGCGGGCACCTCCTATTGGTGTGACCCGGCTGGTCACAGGGCCCTCTTATGAAGAAGCTGGAAAAGCCATCTTTGCTGTGACTGTTTTTTTTAAGCTGATTACACAAGTTGTAACGAGCAGACAACACTTGGTCGTAGAGGAAAAGTGATCTGTACAGCCTCACACCAGGCTTACCACTGCAGCTGTCTCTGAGCCCCCTTCTGAAGGTTCTGGATCATTTTTGCTAAGATTGCGGCGCCCTCTAGTGGCCGCGCCATAGACTTGCTCTTTAGTAACCCAAGCAAGGTCGAGTCCAGTGATGAGTTGTCAGTCTCCCAATTAGGGGCAGGCGTGCCCCTCCCTCTGTCCTGGCATGCAGGCACCTTCTGAGGGCCTGTCCTTTGCTTCGGGGGGTGGGGTGGGTGTGGCTGACATGTGGCACCTGTCTTTGTCCCTGAAGCGCGGGCGTGGGCCGCACGGGCACCTTCATCGTCATCGACGCTATGATGGACATGATGTACGCAGAGCAGAAGGTGGACGTCTTCGAGTTCGTGGCGAGAATCCGCAACCAGCGCCCGCAGATGGTGCAGACGGACGTGAGTCCCCCCGCCCCTGGCCAAGCCCCTCGCCCTGGCCTGAGCCTCACGAAGCCACCCAGAGGCCTTTGCAGCCCAACGTCAGCTGTCCCTGCTGGTGCGTAGGGCACAGTGCCTGGCGGAGGCCATCCTCAGTCACGTGGCTGCCATGTGGTCTCTATGCAAGGCCATCAATGGTCACTGTAAATGGCCATTGGTGTCACTTTCACCCCCGACCCCCTTCTGCCCCCCGAGCTGCAAGCCCCGCGCGGCGGGGGCTGAGGGGCGCATGCCAGGGACGCCCTTTGTGTCTCTGCAGACGCAGTACACATTCATCTACCAAGCCTTACTGGAGTACTACCTCTACGGGGACACCGAGCTAGACGTGTCCTCCCTGGAGAAGCACCTGCAGACCCTGCAGGGCACCGCCAGCCGCTTCAACAAGGTCGGGCTGGAGGAGGAGTTCCGGGTGAGTGTCCCCGGCTCCCCAGGAGGCCCCTTCCCACGCCACCCCGCTGACCTGACGGACCCCAGAGCAGCCTTCCTTGACTTGCCGGGGAGGGAGGGCACGGGCTCTGGGAGCTCAGCAGCACCCTGGGCCGGGAGGGGCAGGGGCGTGCAGCCAGGAGAAGTCTGGGGGAGATGCAGGTGCCCGGCATTGGGAAGCTGGGGCCGTGCGCAGGAGTGTCAGTGTTTCAACCGCATGGCTGTGCCTCTCTGGCTGCAGAAACTGACGAACGTCCGCATCATGAAGGAGAACATGAGGACGGGCAACCTGCCGGCGAACATGAAGAAGGCCAGGGTCATCCAGATCATCCCGTGTAAGGCAGCCTGGGCCCCGGGGCTCAGTGCCCGGCGGGGGGGTGGGCAGGGTGGCTCCCCGCCGCTTCATTCCCCGGAAAGTCACTCACCTCCCACAGCTGTAAACCAGGGTCAAGGGCTGGGCACCCCGGGGCTAAGTGCTCCTGGGGGTCCGTCAGGTGCTGGTGACAGAACACCCCCTGTGAAGCAGCGGGTGACCCTGGCAGTTGTGTGTCAGGCGGGCAGCTTGTGACAGGCACAGCGGTGGGAGGGGGACTTCCTGGGAGCAGGGAGTTGCTTCAGCATTTCGCCAAATCCTCCTCCAAGCCTGGGCACAGAGCTGGCACCCCCTCCACGGAGAGCAGCAGTCCTGGCCCAGGCCTCGCAGCTGAGACCTTCCAGGAAAAGGCCTTGTGGTGGGCCTGGACTGGGCAGGGCTGGAGCCGGGACACCGGCCTGCCCTTGGGTGAAGGAATGGACCACAGCGGTCAAAGGAGCAGTGCAGGGAGGGGCCTGCCCTGAGAAGTGGGAGTGCCTCATTGCGGACACCCCACCCCAAGGACCCCCAGCCCGTGATGCCAGCAAGGCCGTACACAGACTCTGGAGGCCACACTGTGCGTAGAAAGCGCATGGGGACCTTCCTTGCCAAGATTTCCCTGCCTCAGACTCTGGAGTCACGGCTGTGAGGTCCCCGGCCAGCTACTCTGGGTGGCCTCTCTGGCCACTTCCCTTTTTCCCCTTAAACATAGTATTTGTGATGCTCTTATTTTGGTAGGAATCTTCTCAACTCATCACAAATGAAAGCCGTGCCTGGATTATTTTCAGGGCTTTCCTGACCAAGGGCAGCCTCCCTGTGCCCCTCTAGTTCACCTGTTTTATAAAATAAACCTTCTGAGGAGCTGACCTCGCTAAGTGATTTTATTAATAGGTTCCATATCTCAGAAGCTTGCGGCCGCAAGTTCAAGTTTGCAGGGCAGGACATTGTGTCGCTAACTAAAGGGACATGCTGCCTTGCAGACGACTTCAACCGCGTGATCCTGTCCATGAAGCGGGGCCAGGAGTACACAGACTACATCAACGCGTCCTTCATCGACGTAAGTCCCGTGGCCCTGGCTGCGCCGTGCGGGGGGGACCCCTCCTCACAGACCCTCAATCAGCTCACCGTCACAATCAGAAAGGCTGGACGTGCCTGCAGAGATCCAAACTATTTCATTAGAATTACATGCTTGAAAAAAATGAATAATGGACTTTGGAAATAGAGGAGAGAGACACAGCAGCAAGTAATTCACTATTTTTTCATTCCACCTTTAATATGTAGCACTTTTTCTTTTACATCTGTTACCACTGGTTATGTATCGGTGCTACCTCTCTCTGTCTCTCTCTCTCTCCCCCTCGGTTTCTGACGCATGCCTGCAGAACAATGTGATGGGCGGGGAGAAGTTCACAGGCACATCTGTGTTAGGATTTCTGTTTGCAGATGAGAAAACTGTGCCAAAGGTCCCTGGGCTGGGTGGAGGAACTGGGATTTCAACCACTTCCTCCAAACCCACCCCCAGGGTTCTTGGCACAACCCTGATGCTAGCTTACCCAGAACACCTGGGAATGTGTTGGTGACTAAGGGTGAGGGGTCAGTTTTCAGAGGAAGTGGCGTCCTGACCAGCTCCCCAAGAGGGTGCCCAGGGGCAGGGCCCGCCGGGGCGTGGGCCGGGCTGAGGAAGCCTGGAGTCGGCCTGTGACCTCTGCTCCCACCTGCAGGGCTACCGACAGAAGGACTATTTCATCGCCACCCAGGGGCCCCTGGCGCACACGGTGGAGGACTTCTGGAGGATGGTCTGGGAGTGGAAGTGCCACACGATCGTGATGCTGACCGAGGTCCAGGAGAGAGAGCAGGTCAGGGGCTGCCCAGCCCGGGCCTCTGGGGCGGTGTGCACACCTGAGGCCCCGCCCACCCCATGTGGCAGGTGCCTCACTGCGAGCAGCCTACCTTTCAGCCTCTTACGTTTGCTGAGGAAGGGACGTTAATTCCATTGTCATCTGACCTTGCAGTCTGCTGTGTCACGAGTGCTTAGCTCTGCTGGGGTCTTAGCTGCTAAACCCTTCTGCTCCCTAAGTGGACAGATACTTTCTGCTTCTAAGGCTTTCACGGTTTCGTTTTTGACTTTAAGTCTTAACCTGTCCGGGTGCGTTTCTGTTGCGGTCCCAGGCGGCCCCGTAGGGTCGTGCAGGTTGTCCACCGCCCGGCTCCAGGAGGGCTGGGCATCCACATCAGCCCATGTAGGGTGTAGTGTCACGGAGAAGCAGGTTTTCAAGCTCCCTGTCTGGGATAATCTCTCCTCTCTGCCCGCTCCCTTCTGTCCCGTATGGAAGTTCCAAACGCACGCGTCTCTGCCTTCACGGGCATCCATACTCGCACCTTGTCCTCGTCCTGCTCAGAAGAAATGTGTTAAATGGCTGGACAGCCATTCTGCATCAGACAGTTCAAACTGCCGGCAGGAAAGTGGTTACGAGACCTAAACTCTTCTCTTACCCCCAGGATAAGTGCTGCCAGTATTGGCCAACAGAGGGCTCAGTGACTCACGGAGACATCACGATCGAAATAAAGAGTGATACCCTCTCTGACGCCATCAGTGTGCGAGACTTCCTGGTCACCTGCCGCCAGGTATTGCTGCTGTCGCGACTGGAACTGTGGCCGCAGCCTCCCCTCGGGCCCTGCTCCCCTCTGCTCCCCCAGCCCTTTCCAGAGAGCCCCATGTTGGTATCAGAGTTCAGTGTGGTGTCGGGGCAGATCGCCTATAAAATGCAGACCTCCAAGGTCACCTGCCTCCTTGCTGGGGGACAAGGATGCAGGAGAGGGCACAGTGGCTGACTCCAAGAGGCATCCCATTCCCCACTCAGGAGAAATGACAGTGACTGGGGTCAGGAGGAATAAAGGGGACAGATGAAGCCACAGAGGCCTCACCAGCCCTCTCTGGCAGGTGCCTTTTCAGAGGCCCTGGCCATCCTGGCCCCACTGGGTCCTGGGCTCTGCTCCTAGAACGGAAATTGGTAGTGGGGGTCAGTGGTAAGGGAGTCTATGGGACTTGGGGCTGAGCTCAAGGTGGCCAGCACAGTAGGGCCCCGGCTTGCTCGGAGACTGGTTCCCTCCATGCCAGTCACAGAATGACCCAGGAGCTGGACTCCCATGCTGCTTGTCTCCAGCCTTGGCGGCTCACACGGGGCCCTGGCATCTGAGGAAAGAGACGGCCTTGGTCTCTCGAGCAAAGCTGCCAAGGATATCGTAAAGGGGGCTCCAGGGGATGTCCTCTGGAAGTCCTGCTCTCCAATCAGAAGGACATCCTGCCAGCCCCTCCTTTGGGGGACCACGGTCTACAACAGCCTGGCCAGGACCCTGGGGCAGCCGGGTGGTGCCAAAGGCCCCGCAGAGCTCCAAGTGTTGTCTTGAATGCCCCACCCCCAAGGGGGTGGCCCTAGGGCCTGTTCCAGGGCAGACAGAGGCGGGTGACCCAGCACTGCTAAACTGCCCTTTCCTCCCGCAGCCCCTGGCCCGCCAGGAGGAGCAGACCCGCATGGTTCGCCAGTTCCACTTCCACGGCTGGCCCGAGATCGGGATCCCCGCCGAGGGCAAAGGCATGATCGACCTCATTGCGGCGGTGCAGAAGCAGCAGCAGCAGACGGGCAACCACCCTATCACCGTGCACTGCAGGTGAGACCCTGTCCTGGAGCACTGCGGGTGAGCGCTCCCTGCTGGCGCCCGCGCAGACCACACCCTGTTCACAGCTCCCAGCCTCGGAATTTCCCTGGACTGTATTTTCACCTTCTCTTGCATGCAGGCACACTTAATTTTACATACATGCCATCTTATCATATGCAGAATGTATTTAGTGGGAGGAGCTAGGAAATGATTCAAACACACATTTCCTTGTGCTTTTTAAGCCGTCGAAAAAATTCCCAAGCACAGCTCGGAGAGACCCACTCCTGAACTTCAAGGCACGTGTCTCCGTTGTGAAAGGCCCTTCTGGTTCAGGGTGAGGCTCCGCTCTGCTTCCTTTCCCCGGGGCGCTGGAAAAGGAGCCGGTGCCGTGATGTCTGGGCGCCATCTGTGGCCTGGCCAGCAGGTGGCGCACACGCCTCCGTTTTCAGTCCCAGGAACCTTTGTAGAGGTCACATAGAATTAACTAGAAACGAGTTCCTTCGGGTTCCTTTCTGCCTTCCAAAACCCACACCGAGTTTAGAACTAGTCGGGCACCAGAAGTACAAAGGCGAAGAGTCCGCAGGGCAGACGCGGGGATGGGCCCCTGGGACCTCAACAGGAACGGTTTGAATTTCCAACAAGGGCCTCGCGCTCGCAACGCTGGCCCGGGGCCCCACTCTGAGAACCACGATCTTCCCCAGGAAACTGGGGCGTGGTTTCAGCAGCTCCCGCGCTATGACGGGGAGGGACCCCGATCGCCAGACCTCTGTCCGCTGTCCTTGCGCGGCGTTTTACGAAGTCTGTGACGCTGCCTCCCGGGGAAAAGCTAAGCTACATACGAGCGATCCTTAGAAGTCCACGCTCACATCCTCTTCCCAACGAGCCTCGGCACTGATGGGGGAGCTTGGAGCTCTTCCGTTGTCACCCCCACCAGAGGGCGCGTCACCTCCATTAAGCGCTTTCTCCCCACAGTGCGGGCGCCGGGCGAACGGGTACATTCATTGCGCTCAGCAACATCCTGGAGCGCGTGAAGGCGGAGGGGCTGCTAGACGTGTTCCAAGCCGTGAAGAGCTTACGGCTTCAGAGGCCGCATATGGTGCAAACCTTGGTAAGGACCTCAGGGGTCTAAGGATGTTTCCGCAAAGATGCGCTGAGTTGAAACTAACCGTTGACATTATCTGCGTGGGAAAACAGATTTGGAAATTCTCATGTGCCTGCAAACAAAATTATGTAGCAGAAACTGATATACATAAGGGTATACAGTATTTTAATAAATAGGCCTCCTTATGCCTTCTTTTCCAATGCTTCCCCTAATTAAATTATTCAGATAATTTCAAAATATCATTTTAATGTACTCTTGTTTTTCTTTTTCAGGAACAGTATGAATTCTGCTACAAAGTGGTACAAGATTTTATTGATATATTTTCTGATTATGCTAATTTTAAATGAAAATTCCTGCCTTAAAATATTTTTTAATTTAATGGTCAGTATATTTTGTAAAAATCGTGTTAATTTATTTCATAGTTGACATTAATATCCTTTCTAATTTCTTTGTATATATTTTGTTATGCATTAAGGCCACCCGCTATAAAGGTATTTCATCTTAAATACCCCCCTTTAAAAACTGGAATAATGTATTAAGGTCAAATAATATCCCATAAAGTATATATTTCTGCTAATGTCAGTAAATATTTTAATTTCTCATTAGATTCATATCATTTAATTTCTCACACTCAGGACCTCTAAGTGTTATAGATCTTACTATGCCAAGTGTGCTTATGCTGAGTATTAAACACAACATCCACTAGAAAACAGTTGGGGACTCAGAAATCACCTGAAAATCCACTTTCTTAACACTGGTTTCCGCAGCCCTGAGCAGCAGCTTTTGTTTTAAAGGCAAACAGTTCCAGAGGATGAAGAGCCTTTCCATTTGAAAGATCAAAGAAGACTTTGCAACCTGAATCCAGGTCTAAAACACATCAGAGTAGTTGGTGACTACATAGTGAGACTTAAATATGCATTTATCGCAGGCGGTGCCCCTGCCACCTGTGGCTAGGTGACAGGAGACGCCCGAGGGCCTGTGCGTCCACAGCATTGGGTGCAGCTGAAGCAGTCTTCGGAGCGGCACGGCCACAGCGCCACCTGCTGTCCGTCCGGCTGTATGTGTGACTCAGGTGAAACCCATTGAGAATCAATCCAACTGCACTTCTCACTCCCCTCCCATTGGCCACAGCTGCCCAGCGCCGTTTGGGAGGTGTCCCAGCGCTCGACCTCAGACCACTTCCCATCCCAAATGTTCCCGTAAAGCCCAGGCACCCACAGAAGCAAGGAGCACACGCTTGGTAGAAAACAGGACCACAGGCAACGATGCTATCAACTTTCCCAGAGGCATTTTGGTACTTCAAAACCTCTTGTAAAAGCTAAGACTGTTTGTACGAGAAGAAATCTTCAAATCTAGATTTATACAGTTTTTTAAAAGTCCCGCTCCTCAATATTTAATTAAAGAAAAGAAAGAGAATTCCTTAATCTAAAGGCTAACTTATTTTTGGATGGAAATACTACTGAGACCTTGTACACTGAATACTAACCATCGGACTGCCATATAGGATTGGCTTGTGGGGTGAGGAACAGGGAATGGGGAGGGGGGGGGGGCGAGTGCAGAAGAGCTTAATTTAGTAGCAGTGATCTTTCTCTGGCTGTTCCATACCTGGCAGGTGAGCACAATGTAAAAAAGAAGACACCTGGTCTAAGCTGCTAAAAGCATTCCACATGTGCATTTTTGGTGCATATTTGCTTTTGAAAAGACATACAAAGGCCTTACTTGACATTTCCCCTGAGAATGGATTGCACTGTTTTCTCCCGTGCTCTTTGCCCTGAGCATCGTGCAAGCCGGGCTAGGCTGGGTTCTACCGAGGGGCTCCCAGGCAATCTGGCTTCTGCCTCTCCCCTGAGCCCCACCCAAGGGCCCGAGCAGACACCCTGGTGGAAAGACTAAAGCACAACTTTGGGCCGTAGCCCCGGGCCGAGCACTCCCCGCTGGCTGAGTTCGATCCTTCCCTCTTCTGGGTGCGGTGTGTCTGCACCTGGGTCTGAGAGGAAAATGCAGGGAGCTTTGCAAGACACGCCCATTGACCCCAATTGTTTTCACTGTTAAAATCCCAAACCCAGCAGAGAGACAGTCATTCAGCACCACTCTTAGAAAAGAACTGGCCGGTTGTGATGAAGGCCACTAGTCATGTATTTGAGGGGTCATGGTCAAAGTCGAGGGCACGAATTTGGGTCCAAATATACCAGCCTTCATCAGAATCCCCCACGCCCTGTCCTGGTCTCCCTGGCCTCCCTTGGGTGGAGATGAAGACCTTCTCAGGGTGCCCTCGGGAAAGTGCCCCTCTGGTGCATTCTCTGGCCCCCTTGAGCCATCCCCTGTGTCCACTGCAAGTGTCCTGGCGCTCCATTTGGCCCTTCCAGTCCCAGAGTTAAAAGCAGAGGCCACCATCCCTTGGACACGGGCTTCCTCCCCCGGTGGGGGCGGCCCTTGCCTTTCAGGGAGGCCCTATAACTGCAGCCTCATGGCCCCTGGCAAGGCTCACCCTCGGTGTGGGTGAGCGCGCCAGACCTCGGCCCGCCTGTGCAGCCCAGACTCGAGCTCTTGTCCCTTCAGGTCAAAGTCCACTGTACATAAGACAGCGCCGCGCTGACCTCAGTCCCCCTTCGCGTCTGCCTACGTTGCATGCAGTTGTTTCCCAAAGCCAAATAGCGACGGGAAGACTGTCGCTCGGACCTCTGTGCTTTATCGGTCACCGTGTGACTCCCTTTTCTCTCTCCGCGTGCTAACGAAGAACGCGTACCAGTGTTTGAAGAGGTATTTTAAAGTGTTTTTAAAAACTTTTAAAAATGAGCCCGGCATCCATTTCAGCCTTTGGAGACATCCCCACTTTATTTATTTTTTTTAATGTCTGATTACCGATACTTTTGTTTACCTAAGTCGTGTTTATTTATGTGCAACCTCTCTCTGTGTGTTCTCAGTTTCAACTGTTGTGATTTCTTTGACTACATTTATAATTTGATCTTGCTCTGATTATAATGCCAGTGATTGTTGCTGAGTTCTTTGTATATGCAAATGGCAAGGTCTACCATTCAGATGCAAGGATAAATCTTTTCTTTCACTTCCAGCCTGAGTCTCTTTCTTGGAGGAAATCTCATTTCATTCCTGGGCCTTACGTCCTTTTAGACAAGACGTTTATTAGGAGGTAAACAGTGATTTATAGAGACAATTGATTTTAGGACTTCTCTAGCTTGGCTCAGAGTCCCCCCTGCGTGGGTGGGCATGGTGCCCGGGGCTCGGCCTCAGGCCTGAGTGTGCGGGCAGGAAGCACAGAGCCCTAACCTGCCTCTCGGGCAGCAGTCTGAGCTCGGAGCAGCAGTGTCTCAGATTTGCAAGGTCGACGACACCGTGCTTCAAGTGCACAGCCAGGTACAATCAGAAGGTCCTTGCACATTGCTTTCCCCCCCCAAAAAAACCTAACAGCCCATCAGCCTATGGCTCTAGCTCCCCTAGCTCACTCCACCGTGTCCACCTGCACTTCCCTCCCGACCCCACGCCAGCTTCCTTTCAGATATCCCAGACCCACTGATGGATCAAAACACGCTTTTATTATTTTCTGTACTCATTTAATAAATTTTATGAGCTTTGTTATGTTTGCTAAAATGATTGAAAAGCATCCCGGCACCCCGTTTGGCCCTTTTATTCCCTTCTCCAAAAAAAAAAGTGCCCACAATGAAATGCCATTTGCTCCTGTGGGCCCCTGAGTTACAGGGTTTTCCTCGTGTCTGTCTGTCCCTTAGATAAGTGGGCCCTTCTGCTCTAGGTGTGGCGGGCTCAGTCCAGCTGGAGAAGCGGAGGCCAACACACCCAGAGGTGGTGGACAGGGGAGGAGGGACCTCAAGGGCGTCAGTCACCAACTGTCAGGGACCAGCTGACTCAACCGGCCTGAGCAAGCGGCAGCCTCGGGAGGGTCTGCGTTGCGCACACACGTGTGTGTGTGTAAGCCGGTATGTACATGCATACGTGTGTGTTGGGGGTGGGTCTTGCCCAGGGCAGCCAGGAGTGGGCTGGCACCTGGACGGAGACTGTGCCAGACAGATCGTAGGAAATTTGAACGTAAAAAAGCAAAAGGAGTTCCATATCCTGAGAACGCCCAGAGGGTGTCACTCACTGGGACGGAGGCTTAGGGATGTCAGCCAGCCCCGCGGGGACAGGTGTCCATTTCTGCCGCCCATTCTCACCCAAGTGGCCCAAGTGAAGGATGTGCCCGTCCTGTGGGGTTCTTTTCCAACGCTCTGTGGCCCTTGAACAGGTTCTACTCCAGACCCAGAAACCTGACTACGCTCCAGAAATTCCACGCTGACAGAGGTGAAAAGGTACGCTCGCGTCCCAGGGGGATTTTCCGTTAGCACTGAACCCAAAGGCTCATTAGTGAGCACTTCCCCTTCCGCAGGCCTTCAGCGGGTGGAAACTTTTCTGTGTGCAGGCTTCGTGATTTCACCTGTGTGTCTGCACAACTCAGTCTCAGGAAGCCCATTGTTACTTTCCTTGAACTTGGCCCACCTGAATGACACTTGTGACTCACCTTCAAATCAAGTGCCTTTCTGATGAGGCCACTCTGCTTCTCCGCCCAGCTCGACTGACATCCCCCTGCCCCGGCCTCCCCTCAACCTGTCACTCCCCTAGGGCCTTAGACACACGGTCCAGAGCTGCACTGAGGCAGCACAGGTACCAAAAGCAACGATGATGAAGAAAGGCACACCCAAATTCATTCACAAATGTTTATTTTCATGTGAGCCTTACTCCATGCACCAGACACAGGGGACAAGAAGGCACAGACGGCGGGGGGGGGGGGGGTGGGGGGGGGTGGGGGGGGGAAGGACAGCCACCTTCTGGTCTTCGTGCTCACCTCAGCCTGGCAAGGCAGGTGAACGGGGAGGGGTCCAGACAGGTGACTGGACGGAAGGTGTGCAATTTTCTGACTGAAGGGACACAGAGGGACAGGACACAGTGGAACAGAAAAAGAGAGACACCCCACAGTTAGATGTGCGTCTAATGTGGGCTTAAAGTTCGGCTGGGCAGTGCGGGCGGTCGGGGGAGAGCTTGGGCCTCTGGGGCGGGGCCTCGTGCCCAGCGCTGAGAAAGGCCCTGGGTTAGGGCGGCTGTGTCGCTCACTGTGCAGGGCGGGTGTGGGGCACCCTCCAGGCCGAGAAGTGGGGTCAGAAAAGCACAGGTGGGACAGGGCCAGGGAGGCTCACAGAAAGTGAATGACACCGAAGCAGAGAAGCCAAGAGGGGTGTTAGCTGCAGCCTGGAGCCCAGGGGCGCCCCGGCCGGTGGGTGGGGTCCTTCTCAGAGGCCCGCAGTCTGAGTTTAGGCAAATACTCAGCAAGTGCAGAAGGCAAGCCGCTGTGAGCCTCAACTGTAGAGACCCCTGCACCCTGAAGGGGGGTCACAAGCCATCCTCCAGGTCACTTGCATTCCCTTAAATGGAAGTCCCCGAGGACGGGACTGTCCTGTGCAGAGACACAACGGCCCCAGCGAGGGCCACACGCCTCCGCCACTGCCAGCTCGTTATCTCGAATCCTATTCATTGCTCCATTCCCAGTGCTTCCGGGGGCCTGCTGCCCAGTGTGGGGACCCAAGGGTGGGGCCCACCTTCAGGGCTCTGATGGGGACACAGACTAACAGAGCATTTACAATGCAAGTGCTGGGGCCCAGGTGGGGGTGGGCTGCAGGCGTCTGCTCCAGGGCTGCGTGGGGCCAAGTCGAAGGCCACAGCGTGGCCCAAACCCCGCCCCCACCCGTCTTCTTCAGTTTTCATCATTTCAGCAGACCCGCCGTCTCCTCCATAACCTCCATGGGGGGCCTAAATAGACTTTGCAGAGCCAGAAATTTTTTAAAGCTTTCTTCCCTTAAACACCTGAAAATATTATTTACACAATTCACTTTTAAATTCACAGCAAACATCATACAAGGACTTATCACAAAAATAAATGTACTGCTTTTTCTCCCTCTTATACTTCTCAGCTAAATGTCTTCACTGCCCCCGACGACTCCTGGTTCTCATTTTCTTGATGCACCCGTCGTCATTCTCCTGCTTGGGAAGAAAAATATAACTCAAGTCATTTAAAACGACGATTTTTGTAGCCAACTCTGATCTGCCCAAACCCTCCCTAGGGGTGAGGCTGCCTGAGAACATTACTTTTGGTTCTTAAACTGTTTGGTTTTATAAACTTAAATATCTGGTCCTTTAAATAAAAAATTTGTGATCCATTTTTAAGTTAATACATAATGTAAAAAATGTCCACACAAATACACAGAGCGTTACTAATTAGAAAACACCGCTCAGCAGAAGTAGAATCACATGTGCGCCAGGATGACATCTTCCGGGCCCTGTAAACAGGACCCCCCCCCCCAGCCCGCTTGTGGGCAGGGGGCAGTCACTCAGCTCAGCACTGTGGGGGTGTGACCCCAGCCACCTGCCGTGTGAACGCTTAGGAGACGGAGGTTCACCCTAAAATCTAATAAGCAACAAAAGATGACGCCTTTTCAGAGCGGCGCCCCAAAGCCTGGGTGTCCATGCAGTGATTACGGGTAAGCGGCCAGGTGTCCGAGCCCCCACCCCACAGCCCCCAACCCCACAGCCCGTCAGAAAGAGCGCATCGTGGGGTGGGGCGGGCACTTCCCACCCAGGACTTTGTCAAGTGATCTTTAAGGCGGGGGTGGGAGGTGGGGGGAGTCAGAAAAACAAAAAGCAAGAATTTAAAAAATCTAAGGGGGGGTTCGAGTGACCGGAAACACCTGAACACTGACTGGAGGTGTCCCCTCACCACAGTGCGGCCCAAATGCCCGGCACCTGAGCAAGTTCTCGGGCCAGATGGAGCCGCGTGGGGGCGAATGTCAGAGACGGCGGGGAATGGCAAACACTCGCCCCATCTTCGCTGGCCGTTGGCGGCTGTCCTGGTCCCTCCTGACTCTAGCGGGGCAGGGACTTCAAAGCCACCCTGGATGTGGGTGGACCTCGTCAGGGCCTCAGTGGCTGGCAGCATGCCACACGGCTATGTCACACAGTCCGTTCACCACGGGGGTCACGGTGTCTCTGCCCGCGCCCTGGGAAGCAGGCGTGTCCCACACACAGACAGCGACACTCTGTGACTTTCTCTCTTAAACTGACTGAGCTGAGTGCTCCCAAGAGGTGTGCTGACCGAACTTCACTGGGCTTTGTGGACTTACTCAAATGACAGGTAGCCCACGGGCTGCTGAATTTGACCTAACATCAGTGGCACTTACTTTAACTTAGATGGCATCTGACTCAGGAGGGTGACACGACACAGCACTTCCGACTGACCTGGGACTCCTAAGAGCAGAGGTGCTTCAGGGACACACCTACTTGGCTGCACCATAGCTTTCCGAAGGAACCCCTGGCAGCCCCCGACGGGCCCACCTGGCAGCCTCAATTACCTCAGCTGAACGGAAGGCTGCAGGCCTCTGCTGGTGACGTTAGCACCGGGCGGTACCGGAACAAGCAGCCAGAAGCGCCGGCTGCATACCGTCCCTGTGGTTCCTGACCGACGACTTCACAACGTGAGTTTGCTGTTGAAGTGGGGACCCCCAAACAGGTGTCACCTGACGTAGCTACAGAGACGGGTGTGTGCTTGCTAGGGCTCCCTGCTTCCGCACTGCCTGACTGGGAGCCCGTCTCTGTGCGCAGGGCGTCTCGTTTGCTTCTGCAACACGAGGTAAAGCACCTGGGAACACTCCCTGCTTATTAAAAAGCGAACAGTAAACCACTTGCCTTGTTTGCATCTTCCACAAGTCTCTTGGCACTCCGAGTCACTCTCTGTTTGGACTTGGTCTCCAAAGTGGCCCCTGGAGGGGGGGCTGTCACCTTTCTGGATCGCAAGCATATGAAGCCTGAATGCGGTGGTCCTTCTTTCTCCTCCCGAGCCTTCCCGCGGGTCTCCGCGCTGCTCGCCCTTGCTTTCTCCTCGGCATCACGGGGCACGGGCACCTTACCCCGACTTCCAGGTCTCGGGGACATTCTCCTCTCGTGCACTTTGTCCCCAGGAGCAGAATTCTGGGCTCCACCTTCCGGGTTTTGAATCTCTACCTCTTGGGAGGATTTCACAGGCTTCTTTTCGTTCCGCTTTCTTTGAACCTTTCCTGCTGATGTAAGAAGCTCAGGCCTTTGCTCTGCTCCATTGGTTTTATCTGGGAGACTGGAGCACAGGGTCACTCCCTAAAAAACACGAAAGACACCCACAAAGTGCTGTTCATGAGTAACGCAAACCGGAAAACCCAACGTGGAGAGAAAAACAAACGTGAAGTCCAAGGAGAACTCACTCGAGCATGTTACTGGGGTTAATTCTCCGAGACCCCCGTGACCCGAGATATTCGCTGTGTGCCTAGGGGAAATCACCACCTCTGCTGAGCAGCCACGAACGAGGACTTTGGTGTGCACCTCAGTCCCAGAGTCGTGCATGTTAGATCTGGTCCTGAGAAGCTCTGGGGGCGCCGCAGACAAGCGCCCCCAGCTCAGGCAGTGCACGAACCCCTGCTGCTGTGACAAGTGCTAACGCAGGGAAGGAGGTTCTGTTTCTGGGGGTCTGCCAGCCTCTCGTCGCATGGTTGGAACCCACGGCTCTGTGGAACCAACTCGACAGCTCTCAGGACACCGCCGCCCCTGAGAGCAGGCTAAGTGGCTGCGGTGTCCATACTGAGGCTGGCCTGTCACCACCCACTTGGTTCCTGAGAAAGGTTTGTGAAAATCTGCAGTGACAATTTTGGCCAGTTATTTTCCCAAATTAGCCCGGTGTCTCCATGAACCCCCCCGGGATTCTTCACTGGGGTCTGCGGTGACTCAGCATGGACAGCAGACCCCTTCAGGAAGGGGCACCCACAAACCAGTGTGGGTTCCATACAACCCAACCAAATAGCAAACGGAAATGGGGGACATCTGTCCAAAAAGACAGACAATGACTATATAACAGCCACCGTCACCTTGTGTACCTTGTGTGCGGAGGTCGTGTCTTCTTGGTCCTTATATTTTGTCTTCCCATTGGCGCTGGGCAGGTTGTCCACAGGTTCGATGTCTTCTCTCAAAACTCTCCGCCTCTTCTTCGGCACGGAGGGTTCCGGGGGTGCGCTCTGCTCTCTGGGAGCTGTCCGCTGTCTCTTCTGCGGCGGCTTCTCTGCAGTGTCCTGGGCACAAGCCCTGGAGCGCAGCCTCCTCAGGCCTGTGCAGCTTCCATCTTCACACTTCCTCTTGGGGGACAGGGCGATGCTGCTATCACTTTGTGATTTTACAGGGTCCCTGCTGTCTGCTAGCTCCTCTGTGGGCTTTACGTTCAGGGCCCTAAGGGCTCTTCTGGACGTCGTTACAGGTTTGCTTTGGTCTGGTGTTTGTGTGGACATTCTCGTAACGCCCGCAGCAGCGTCTGTGCCTGGTTCCTTGTCCAGAGCTGGGCTTTGGAGGAGCTGTTTGCTGTCGGCCGGGCTGTGCGGGGGCTGGGCCTTTCCCTTCCTCGATCTTAGCAGGCGTCCGCTGCCTACAGCATTTCCCACAGGGCCTGGTTCCCGCCTTGGAGATCCCTTGCACACTTTGATGTCTTTAGCACCGTCTACAGGTTCTCTGTGTGACCGCGTGGTTTTCCCTGTTGTCCGTGTGGGCCTCCTGAGGGCTGCAGGCTCTTCTTTCATCGCCACCGCCCCTGGAGGTGCCTTGAGCTGCCTCCTCGTCCTTGCTGGCATGGTGACCGCTTCTGCCTGTGGAGATCTGGAGGGCATTTCGGTGGTGTTGGCAACAGCCACTGGGTCCTCTGTGTGATTTGGTATTTGCAAGAGCTCTTTCAGGCTGGCAGGGTCTGCTAGAAACT
Source organism: Desmodus rotundus (assembly GCF_022682495.2). Taxonomy (NCBI): domain Eukaryota; kingdom Metazoa; phylum Chordata; class Mammalia; order Chiroptera; family Phyllostomidae; genus Desmodus; species Desmodus rotundus. The sequence goes on along the minus strand of NC_071390.1, from coordinate 2,812,365 downwards.
GGGCCTTTTCCTTACATGTTCTTGGCCTCCTCTTGCTTGCAGTTACATTTTCTGCAGGGTCCAGTTTCTGTTCTGGAGATTCCTTAAACAATTTCATATCCTTGTCCCCACCCTCTTGTTCTCTGTGTGACCACGTGGTTTTCCCTGTTGTCCGTGTGGGCCTCCTAAAGGCTGTGGGCTCTTCTTGTATCGCCACCGTCCCTGGAGGTGCCTTGAGCTGCCTCCTCGTCCTTGCTGGCATGGTGACCGCTTCTGCCTGTGGAGATCTGGAGGGCATTTCGGTGGTGTTGGCAATAGCCACTGGGTCCTCTGTGTGATTTGGTATTTGCAAGAGCTCTTTCAGGCTGGCAGGGTCTGCTAGAAACTGGGCCTTTTCCTTACATGTTCTTGGCCTCCTCTTGCTTGCAGTTACATTTTCTGCAGGGTCCAGTTTCTGTTCTGGAGATTCCTTAAACAATTTCGTATCCTTATCCCCACCCTCTTGTTCTCTGTGCAACCGTGTGGTTTTCCTTGATGCCCATGTGGGACTCCAGAGGACTGAGGGTTCATCTTTGATGGCTACTTTCCCTGGAGGTGCCTTGAGCCGCCTGTTTCTGCCAGTTGGCATGACAGCTGGTTTTCCTTGTGCAGATTTGCAGGGCATTTTGGTGGCTTTGTCTTCAATGGTTGATTCTACTGTGTGTTTTGGTGTTTGGAAGAGCTCTTTGAAGCCAGCCAAGTCTTCTATGGGTTGATTCACCCTCGTGGGTGTTCTTGACCTCCTTCTGCTTCCAGTTGCATGCTCTGCTAAGTCCCGTTTTTGTCCTGGAGTTCCCTCCAATGCTCTGATATCTTCATCATCACCTTCTGGTTCTCCAGGAGAATGTGTGGTTTCCCCCGGTGTTGGTGTAGACTTCCTGAGGGCCGAGAGCCCTTCCTCCACGTCCACTTTCCCCAGAGGTGTCCTGAGATGTCTCTTTGTGCTGGTTGGTGTGCAGACTGGTTCTGGTTTTGGAGATTTGCTGGGTATCTTGGTAGTTTTGTCATTAGTCACTGTTTCCATGACATGATTGGGTGTTTGGAAGAGCTCTTTGAAGCCAACCAGGTCTTCTATGGGTTCCACCTTCCTCTTGGGTGTTCTTGACCTCCCCCTCCTTCCAGTTACATGCTCTGCTGAGTCCTGTTGCTGTTCTGGAGATTTCTTTGATGGTTTCATGCTTTCGTCACCACCTACTGGCTCTTTGTGTGCGTGCTTGGTGTGCCCTGGGGTTTGCGTGGGTTTCCTGAGTACAGAGAGAGCTTCCACTCTCACACTCTGGGAAGGGGTCTCGATCCATCCATTCATCTTGGTTGGTGAGCTGACTGGTTCTGGTTTTGGAGATTTGCTGGGTATTTTTGTGGTTATGTCCTCAGTCATTGGTTCATCTGTGTGATTGGGTGTTTGGAAGAGCTCTTTGAAGCCGGTCAAGTCTTCTACAGGTTCAACCTTCCTCTTGGGTGTTCTTGACCTCCTTCTGCTTCTAGCTACATGCTCTGCTGAGTCCCGTTTTTGTCCTGGAGTTCCCTCCAGTGCTCTGATACATTCATCATCACCTTCTGGTTCTCCAGGAGAATGTGTGGTTTCCCCTGGTGTTGGTATAGACTTCCTGAGGGTCAAGAGTTCTTCCTCCATGTCCACTTTCCCCAGAGGTGTCCCGTGACGTCTCTTTGTGCTGGTCGGTGTGTAGACTGGCTCTGGTTTTGGAGATTTACTGGGTATCTTGGTAGTTTTGTCATTAGTCACTGTTTCCATGACGTGATTGGGTGTTTGGAAGAGCTCTTTGAAGCCAGCCAGGTCTTCTATGAGTTCAACCTTCCTCTTGGGTGTTCTTGACCTCTTCCTCCTTCCAGTTGCATGCTCTGCTGAGTCCCGTTTCTGTTCTGCAGTTCCCTCCAATGCTTTGATATCTTCAACATCATCTCCTTCTGGTTCTCCAGGAGAATGTACGGTTTCCCCTGGGGTTGGCATAGACTTCCTGAGGGCTGAGAGCTCTTCCTCCATGTGTACTTTCCCCAGAGATGTCCTGGGATGTCTCTTTGTGCTGGTTGGTGTGCAGACTGGTTCTGGTTTTGGAGATTTGCTGGGGTTTTTTGTGGTTATGTCCTCAGTCATTGGTTCATCTGTGTGATTGGGTGTTTGGATGAGCTCTTTGAAGCCAGCCAGGTCTTCTATGAGTTCAACCTTCCTCTTGGGTGTTCTTGACCTCCCCCTCCTTCCAGTTACATGCTCTGCTGAGTCCTGTTGCTGTTCTGGAGATTTCTTTGATGGTTTCATGCTTTCGTCACCACCTACTGGCTCTTTGTGTGTGTGCTTGGTGTGCCCTGGGGTTTGCGTGGGCTTCCTGAGTACAGAGAGAGCTTCCGCACTCACACTCTGGGAAGGGGTCTCGATCCATCCATTCATCTTGGTTGGTGAGCTGACTGGTTCTGGTTTTGGAGATTTGCTGGGTATTTTTGTGGTTATGTCCTCAGTCATTGGTTCATCTGTGTGATTGGGTGTTTGGAAGAGCTCTTTGAAGCCGGTCAAGTCTTCTACAGGTTCAGCCTTCCTCTTGGGTGTTCTTGACCTCCTTCTGCTTCTAGCTACATGCTCTGCTGAGTCCTGTTTTTGTCCTGGAGTTCCCTCCAATGCTTTGATATCTTCATCATCATCTCCTTCTGGTTCTCCAGGAGAATGTGTGGTTTCCCCTGGTGTTGGTGTAGACTTCCTGAGGGCCGAGAGCTCTTCCTCCACGTCCACTATCCCCAGAGGTGTCCTGAGATGTCTCTTTGTGCTGGTTGGTGTGCAAACTGGTTCTGGTTTTGGAGATTTGCTGGGTATCTTGGTAGTTTTGTCATTAGTCACTGTTTCCACGATGTGATTTGGTGTTTGGAAGAGCTCTTTGAAGCCAGCCAGGTCTTCTATCAGTTCAACCTTCCTCTTGGGTGTTCTTGACCTCCTTCTGCTTCCAGCTGCATATTCTGCTGAGTCCTGTTTCTGTTCTGGAGTTCCCTCCAATGCTTTGATATCTTCATCATCATCTCCTTCTGGTTCTCCAGTAGAATATGGAGTTTCCCCTGGTGTTGGCATAGACTTCCTGAGGGCCGAGAGCTCTTCCTCCACGTGTACTTTCCCCAGAGGTGTCCTGAGACGTCTCTTTGTGCTGGTCGGTGTGTGGACTGGCTCTGGTTTTGGAGATTTGCTGGGTATCTTGGTAGTTTTGTCATTAGTCACTGTTTCCATGACGTGATTGGGTGTTTGGAAGAGCTCTTTGAAGCCAACCAGGTCTTCTATGAGTTCAACCTTCCTCTTGGGTGTTCTTGACCTCCCCCTCCTTCGAGTTACATGCTCTGCTGAGGCCTGTTGCTGTTCTGGAGATTTCTTTGATGGTTTCATGCTTTCGTCACCACCTACTGGCTCTTTGTGTGTGTGCTTGGTGTGCCCTGGGGTTTGCGTGGGCTTCCTGAGTACAGAGAGAGCTTCCGCTCTCACACTCTGGGAAGGGGTCTCGATCCGTCCATTCATCTTGGTTGGCGTGCGGACTGGTTCTGGTTTTGGAGACCTGCAGCCCATCACAGTGGCTTTGTTCTCCACATGCACTGGTGCCTCGGCATGACCTGGGGTTTGGAGAAAACAGTGGATGCCCACCAGGTCTTCCTTGGATTCCGTCTCTTGCAATCTCTTTGTGGCGATTACATCTGCTCTTGGTGCACATTTCAGCCCTGAAGATCTTGTTGATCGCCTTATAACTATCTTCTTTGCTGAATTTTCTTTCGATTCAATGTTTCTCTTACATGTCGCAAAGGCTGTTTCACTTTCCTTCATCTCTCCCTCTACTAGTTGTGCCTGTACTGGCGATTTTCTCAGACATCTTCCCAAGATGCTCTCCACAGTTTCAACCTCTGTGTCTTCCTTTTCACACTCTGCACCTGGCACCTGGGTATCTCTGAGCCCCGCAGACCTCCGGGATCTGTTCACACTGGATGCTGCCTTCGAAGGCTCTGTCTCCGGTGGTGGAGTGTCCATATTTTTATTTACTGTCATGTACTGTCTTCTCAGGGTCGGGCTTGCAGACGTTTCACCTGACAGCTCTCCTCGTGCATTCTGAGCACTGGGGAATACATTCTCTCCTATAGGAAGTAAAAGCATACACAATAAGAATATTCCCTTCACTGTGTTGTGCCAATTTGTTATTTTATCCTCACAAAATATTGTGTAACGGGCAACACTTCACCCTCCTCATCGCCTGACTAACAAGGTGAGTGTGCAGATGTGCCACCCACCTGTCCGACCTGTGGACCGTGCACACTGAAGAACAATGTCATTTGGTGTCAGAGAGTGGGATCGTGTACAGGTGGCCAGAACCCACAGGACTTAGACAGTGAACAAAGTCCCTAAAGAAGGGTCCCCTGAAAGCTACCCTGCCGTGTCTCAGTGACCTGCACACGGACATTTTTTTCTTCAAACACGAGAAATAGCTGTTCCTTCTTCGGAACCACCGACGCAATCACGTGGCTCATACATAGACTATGCAGTGTCCCCGTCACACCAGAAATGCCTACTTTTTAGCTGTAGGAAGCATCTTCAGTGTAGCCGGGCGTTCACTCTACAACAAACTTGGTACCAAATGGGAGGGCAGGACAGACTCAGCTGTCCCACCTCACACTCGCCCCGGAGCACACGCCCACCCCGAAGAATAGCGGGGGGGCACAGTGTCCGCACTGTTACCTTTCCCTTTGGTAATCTGCAATCATTTTGAGTTTGACTGATTTACTTAGTATGATGAGAGATCATTACACTTTTTGGCTTATCGCCTCTTCATAATAAATAAAGAGGCAAAAGTATACACAGCTAGCCCTGGCCAGGTAGCTCAGGTGGTTAGAGCATCATCCCCATACGCCAAAGTTGCTGGTTCGATCCTGGGTCAGAGCACATACAAGAAGCAACCAGTGAATCCATCAATAAGTGGAACAACGAATCGATGTTTTTCTCTCTCTTTCCCTTCCCCTCTCTCTCTAAAATCAATTTTTAAAAAAGTGTGCATGGATAGTTTGATTATTAAAGGAATATTCCTTTTTACTCAGGTCACCAGATACCAGTGCTAGTTCAACTGCTGACAGGGCTTCCCCTGCAAACAACAGTGCAGAGAAGCTGGACGTGGTATTTTATCAGAGTATCTGTTGTAGAGAAAGAAGACAACGCCTGCCGTTAAAAACAACGGCAACAGCACCGCCCACAGCTCCAGTGACGACACCAAACACCAGCAAACAAAGCAAACCGACCAGACTTCGCCGGGGTCCGGAGCAGAGGTTGTTCTGACGTAGGTACTTGAACCTGTCTGCCGAGCAAACCCTCTGAATTCGAAAAAGTGGTCGGACATGAGCTCATCTTCTTTGGCTTCTCTTTTGCTGGGGTCTTGAACATTTCGGCCAGCCCTGTGACATGAAAATGGTGGAAAAGCAATAAGCAATACGGCTCCTCTATGCATTTACAGCCCCATCCGTCCCCACGTACAGCTGAGATTCCCTCCCTAGGCCTGCCGGGGCAGGGGGTCTCAGAGGGGAGGGTGATGTATTAATAAGAACCCTATTTAGTGATAGGAAGGCAAAGAACGGGGTGTTAGAACTTGGGTGTCCTCTTCTTCGCCTTTTCTCTTGGAAATAAGCACAGGAGGCTGTTTCAACCTCCCAGCATCCTGCCTGGTGGTGCGCTCTGGCCGGAGGACGCAGGCAGCCCCCGTCCCGGCCCTCCGGGCAGGCGTCCAGAGACCTGGTGGCTTTTGCTGCCTTCAAAAAGTCCAAAATTACACAGCTCCGAACTTTATGTACAAATGAAATGTCCCCAAATTTTAAAAATGACATAGGACTGCCCATTTTTAATATTGCCAGGTCATAATATCAGCGTTTTCTCATTTTAATTCCAAATAATAGTATTAATATAATCTCAGGGGGGAAAAAAGACAACATACAGCCCTTTAAATGGAAGATTTAACTTTCTGAAAAACTCATTATCCCACATTCTCCTTACTTTCCTCATTCTGCCATGGATGGGACAAAACGCTGCCCAGCCCCCGCCCGCAAACTGATCTGGAGCAGCTGTTCGGAAGGCCCCAGACCAGCCAACGGCCAGCCCACGCAGGGATCTGCCGGCCCCTCTCCAGGTCTCACTTACGACACCCAGGACTTCGGCTGCCGCGCATGCTGGTGCTTTATCATGGAAGTCACACCGTGGGCTGCGTGCTGGGGACTCTCTAGGAAAGCTTCTTGAAGGAAGGCCGAGCAAACCCACTGTCCTGAGTGCTGAGTATGTAAAGTCATTTACTTTTTCTTAAGAGTGTGTGTGAAGTGTGTTGTCACTGCTTCATAAGACACATCAGGACATGCATGTGCACCCGGTTCACAGGGCCACCCAGGCACACGCACCTGCGCGTGGGGGGTGGAGGCTCAGCAGTGTTTGCTCGCGGAGCTTGGTACTGACACTCGGTTTCCACCGTTCTACATGTTGGGTGTTTTTTTCTAAAGGCCAAATGCATTGACGCAGGGTGACTCTAATCAGAGGGTACTCTAGGTAGCTTTGCAGAGAAAATGCCTCTTCTGTGTTAACATTTGCCCTGAAATAAATACAAGATTCTGCCAAGCAGACTCAAGTCTGATCTCCCTCCACAATTGTCCAAAGTGGGAACCACTGGCCTAGCTCGGGGGCCTGAAACCCTAACCCTGGTCTTGCCACAGCTCGAGTCCACTTCAGCCGTCCGCGTTCTTCTAACGAGCACGGCAACATTGGCTCATTGATTTCATTTAAGCATTAACGTTATTAATGCCGAGAGGGAACCTCTTCACAGACCGCTGATTCATGAAAAAGTTAAGCAACATGGAAGAAAAGGAAATTAACTCTGGGGCAATTATAACAAGTCTGCCTTCTTCCCACAGAGTAGCTTCCGGTTTCCTACACCAGTGCTGCTCTCCAAGGTAAAGGTGTGCACCTACCTGCTTCATGCAGGACGCGTGACCCCCCAGTGTGCCGGGGGCCTGTCCCTGCTGCCCGACGAAGCTTCCCTTCCTGGGCCATGATGACCCCAGGAGGTGACTGGATAGTCTGGCCTCCAGTCCCCCTCACAGCAGATAAACACCCTCCCACATCCCCATGGATCTAAGCACTTGGCTCACAGGAGCCAAGGCTGTGTTTTCACCTGAAAGGTCTTCGTCGAAGTCGATTCTCTTGTTGAACACCAAGTTGTTCAGCATTCTGTAGGGCCGAGCGGGCACGGTCACCTTCTCCACATGCGCTTTCCCTATGACAATGGTGCAGGGAGAGTTGGCGTGGCCGGTACTGAACTCACTGCACGCACGGCCCGCAGGCGTCTGGAAAAAAGGCAGGAGAGCACAGAATGTCAAAGCTCAGATCCACACTTAAGGCCACTTTCAGGAACATTATACGCATCCGAGCGATTCGCGGCGGAACACGCACCTTCGGGGTATTAATCCTTCTCTGCCTCTTGCTCGGCTGTCTTGGAGGACCGTGTTTCACGACTTTAGTTTGTGTCTGTTTGGCACTGAGCTTTACTATGTCTGCCCACGACTTTGCCACTGTCAAAAGGAAAAGACGTTGAAACTTCCCAAAACAGGTGTCGGTGAGGAAATCCAGCTGAACACACCCCCGTGAATACCACACTGACCCATCAAATTGGCTTCCGAGGCGCCGCTCCTTCTTCGGGAGTGAATCATCTGTAGGGTCCCGTGTTGGCTGCGGCCCGAGGAAGCCCTCTTAGAGGACCCGCCGCTGCTCCTCCTCCCGCCCCTCTTAGGAACACCTGTCTGATGTGGGGATTGGCTGCCACTCGAGGCTGGTGGCTTGGATGACCTCCGGCGACCGTCATTTGCCACTGAAGATGATTTTGTAGGATGGCAAGCTGGGGAGCTCAGGAACGCGTTTTGTGCGGTCACTTCCAAACGGGTTTCTAAAGAATCTTCTTTTCCTGGCGCTTGAGGCTGTTCCGGACAAGACTGAAGTGTTTCTAAGAAAGCCTACCACTAATATCACAACCTCTTAAGTGACTGCGAAAGCCCCAGCCAATGAAGGATTTCAGCTGTTTCGAAGTATGAGAAACCTACAACAGACCCAAAACTTAAACTCATGTCTAGGGTGTCCAGGGGTCATGGTGGGGGATTCTGGACCACTCCCAAATGCTCAAAAAATTTTAATTAAGCCGGATTTGAACACATGCGAAGGATTTTAGCTGTTTAAACTTTGAAGCACCAAACCATTTCAACCACTGTCCATCAAGTGTAAGGCAGGGGTGGGCGTCTGTGCCCATCATTTATGGAAAGAAAGAAAAAATGCAGCAAACAAGCCTTAACTAAGCTATTCCAGGCAGAAAGGTGGAGGAAACCACACGCAGAGAAGCAAGGGCTCTGGCTTGAACCCAAGGAAACTCATCGGTGGGTGTGTGACCACATTCAAGGTGTGCAGGAAAGAGGGGCTGCTCCCTTCTGGGTGTCATTATGTAAGGGAAGGAGGCCAGACAGACCTCACATGCCTTTAGGTATGACAAGCAATGGAAGCCAACCCCGCCTCTGCCACAGGTGAGCTGTGGGGCCACACCTGTCTCCAGATCTAGCAGCGGGATAGCACAGCCTAGGGGAGCTGATAAAAAATCCTCAGGCGTTGATGGCGAAGGTGGTAGGTGTGTTGCCACCCAAGCTTTCCCTTCCACCTCATAATTCTACAGGGAAAACCACCACCTTATTGTCATGTGTCATGACGTCTCCAGATTTTTGTCAACTGGTGGTTGTTGCTGTGACCCCAGAGTGGCCCTCTGGCCCTGGAAGGTGGGCAGGGGCCCTGGGCAGGAGGAGTCCCGAGGACTCACTTGGGTTCGGCCCCCTTCCAGCGGTGGTTCGAAACCCAGGCGTTCCTTTTCCGCCCCCCAGGGGAATGAGCTCACTTAGACTTTTTGCTGCTTCTGTGTGCCAGGAAGGGAACGGTCTGACTGTACTTGCACTCACGTGAGCAGCTTGGCAGAACACACCCAGGGTGTGGGCCTCCAGGTGGGCAGAGCTGCGGCGCTGGCACGTACCTGGACGATTTTCTTGAGGACAGCTGGGGCGTGGGCCACAAGAGACCTCCTCTTCTTGGGGGTTTCTCCTCTCTTGAGAGGTGTATTAGGAGGTAAGTTTTCATCAAATAACTCAGGTCTCAGGTGGCCCCCGAAGGAGACCCGCCTCGCCTTCAAGGGCACCCCCTCCATGTTATCTGAGGCAGAGAACACAAATGGGAGAGGGGATGGAGAAAGGAACCACGGAGCCCGTAGGACGGGTTTCTGATTGCTATTAGAGACAAACCGACGGTACGGGTCACTGGCCCCGGACGTCAACCCCGCACCCTCCTTCTCCAGTGATGCTGAGGAAGTGAGAGCTGCTTCCAGAGCTCATGAAAGACCAGGGTCAAACCCCCCCACACCCATCCCAGCTCAACAGTGCGGAGAGGCGCTTTAAAATGCTGGCAAGTCCCAGGCAGACACGGATCCTGAAGGGCTCAGCTGGACACAGAGGCTCCACTGCGGGGCCGGGCGCTTTAGTGGTGACCCAAGCAAACTTTCCCCAAAGACACACACTTGGGCCTTGCCTACACCTGCCCGGGAGCAGAACAATCTGGAAGCTCTGCAGGGGGTTCTTGTAGGCTGTGCACGCGACGCCACCCCCACGACACATCGGTACAAACTGCCGGCCCATGCCAACCCCTGTGCGAGTGGCCCGTCCTGACACTCAGGGATGCCGGGAGGGACCGTGCAGGTCGCACGACAGAGAGCTGCACAGCGCCCGTGACACGTCCCGGCAGAGCAAAGCCCAGACGACAGTCAGCAGGCTGCACCCGCTGCCTAAGACCCCGCACAGGGCAGGTGCCCGGGAGCCACCACGCCTGCCACTCCTTGCAGGGCATTAGGCTGCCGGCCTGCACATCCGCAGAACGGAGATGACACTGCCCGTCCCGTGAGTGCTCGAGTGTGACTGCCTGTGAAACGCACAAAAAAGCACCCAACAGGCACGCCCGTGGGGACAGCGCCGTGTCCTAAGGAACCGCTTGTAGGACACCCTGAGACCGTGTAAGCACCTGAGGGCCACCCTATAATGAAAGATCTCCAAGGGGCTTCCCTGACTTAGAAGTCCAACTCACAGGACGCCGGTGCTCGGCCGCGCACAACTAAGCCTCGAGGGCAAAGCGGTCACGCTTGCCCTCCTCTCTATGTTGCTGGGGCCGGAACAGGACAAGCGAATAAGTGTCTGCAGGGCCCTCGCTATACCTGTCCTCCTCTGACCACCTGCCCCTGCCGCCACTCCCCGCAGGGACCACCGGGTCTCAGGACAAAGCTCCCGACATGGGCAATGAACGCCGCTGTCTCGTACCCTCAGTCCTGGCCTCCCTGCCACAGAGCGCATCGTTATTGTAAGAAGGGAGGTCTTGTTAAGTCATTCCTGGATGGAGGTACGTGGCACCTTCTGGGGAAAATGAACCTAAAGTTAAGTAAACTTACATATGGACTCGTCCAAGTTGCTGACGTCAATGGAACTGAGGCCAGAGGAGCCAGCTGCGGTGGCCAGCGGCTGGGGCGGCCCAAGCGAACCGCCTGGAACCTTCCTCTCTGCGTGGACGAGCAGGGGGGTGAGCACTGCTGGCTTTGGAATTTCTGTTTCTGTAGCAAGAATGTCGACCTTCGGAGGGAGGCTGCTCCGCCTCTTTCTGGAGAAGACTTTCTCTGGTGTGTTTCCGAAGCTGTCGGCACCTTCACCCTCGGGGGGTGTTCCGTGTTCCGGGAAGAGCTTCTCTGGAGTACCTGCTGTGCTGTCTGCCCCGAAGCCTGCGCTCCGCTCCAGCTTCACAGGCTCGCTCCCTCGGATACCGCTCTGGCCTCCGCTCCGGCGTTTCCGTGAGTTTTGGTGTGAGCCTTGGATAGGGGTGTTGCCTTTCGTCGTCTCCATGGGGGGGATGCTGGGACTCTCAGTGGCCTCGAGAGTGGGACCAGGCCCCTTACCTGTTCTCTCTTCCTCTTGCTGTCCTGGAGCAGGGACAGCCTCTGTTTGGGAGCTCTGCAGGGACCTCCGCCGGGACTTGGGGGAGCCCTGTAGTGGTGTCTCGCCCCATGAACCAGCAGCACTTTCAGAGTCGGCTGCGCAATGACCCCGGGACCCCGATTTCCTATGACTCTGTAGAACATTCTCTTTTTCTGGTTTCACATCTAACTCTTCCTTCATAGACTCATAAAGCTTCCTAAAGGGAGACTCATTCTGTTCACCCTTCTCAAGACACCGTGTAGAGGGAAAAGCCTCTGGCCCTCCATTCCTGCTCACTAAGGTCCCGCGGGAACCCTCCCCAAGGCCCCCGGCCAGGGGACCCGCTGCGTTGCTGCGGTTCTCTCTGAGGGGTTCTGAGCGATGCCCATCACGGGGGCTCCTGGTAGCAGGGCCTCTGGATCTGCGTGAGATGGCGTGAGCCACCCCAACATCCTCCGTGTGTGCGGGGGGCCCTCCTGAAACACCTTCAGTGAGCTGTGAGCAGGCAGCACCGTGACCTTCAACTTCACCATCTTGACAGTGAGTTATGAAATAAGAAACAAGTTCAAGGCTTTCTCAGTGATTAGTATGGGCAGTATTGAAAACTTAAAACCATTTCAAATTGTCTCATAACCTAGCTTTTCACTTAGCTTGCAAGTTACTGAATGCCCCAAATGTGTAATAACTGTATTCCGATACTAGTATTATGATCCAAATAAGCCAATCACATTAGTCTCCGGTAAGCAATCCGAGACATCAAATGCTACTCCTCTACTCAGAATTAAGGGGACAGCGGAGCAAGACTGTTTATTCTCGTGCGCACTCCCCAGTGAGCGTGGGGTGCCACACGTCACTCGGGCAGAACCTTAACTCAGGGGTCTGCGCATGTCTGTCTGCTTCCGTGAGCCCGGGCCCAGAACCCTTGTGATCTGGTTGTTCCCCCCCTGCCCCCCATCACAATGTCCCCCAGAGAGCTGACCTCCCAAGATCTGAAATAAAACGAAACACTACTAACCTGGGTTGGAAGAGAAGCTAGACCTGGAGACCCGACGTGGAGCAGCCTGTGAATTGGCAAAGAACAAACAGTGATTTAGTGCCTTTTCCGGAACCGACGGTCCAGTTTGTTAAAATGTTCTACCTACTGGCAGTCTTCTGTGCCCAGCTGCCCTTACATAACTCTCGGAGACTGAGACACGAGCCCCAGACATGTGGGGCCGGCGCTCTGAATGCAAACGCAGTGGTGGAATAAGAACCAGACTTGAAGCTGAAGATCATTTAAACCGAACCTCAGCAAGTTGTTGTAACTTCCTCAAATGTTTTTCTCTTCATCCCCGAAGGGCGTGACAGTGAAACCTCCCCTATACACTGTGCCTGAGCACCTACCGAAGGTCCGGGCCACTGACCTCAGACTCGGTCTCATCAGGAACCACTGGGGGACCTGTGGGGGACACGTGGTAAGATTCTGCCACGTGACCCCAGGCAGTAACTCCCTTCCAGGGTCCTGGGTCACCTGCCACCCAAACTGGGAGTGAGCCATGGGACTCACAGCCCCGATGTGGTCGCTGCAGAGGGACAGAGGTGGTGGAGGACGGTGACGGGCAGCCCGTGGGCCCCAGAGCACACTGCTCCGGAACTGCTCTCTGCGCTGGGCGGTCCCGGCCAAAGGTTTGCCGGTCAGGTCCCGAGCAGCTCCGGAGCCCTCGGGCGGAAGACTAACTCGGAACTCTCGTTTTGAATAAAAAAGGAAGTACGGTTTTCAATTATTGTAATCTAAGTTCAGCTTGTCTTGGTTACACTTTCCCAGTCTAACTGCTAAGTCATCCTCCCTTGTGAAGAACTACTCATCGATGCGCATACAAATGATCTCCTATCCTCATGCCAGAGAATCGGAGCCCAAGGTGTGATGAGACCCCATCACCTGTCCATGCCTTTGTCCTGGAAGTTCAGCTGACGTGCTTCCACTCTGATGACTGTCGTCTTCATACCTGAGGTGCACAGAACACAAATACCTGTTCAGATCCTGCTCTGGGACCGACAGCAAAGCCTGCGTATCTGAGCGAGAGCCAAGGGGCAAGGAACAGACCTTATGTTGTGTTACCTTATTCCTGCCCTGGCTGGTGTGGCTCAGTGGACTGAGTGCCAGCCTGGGAACCAAAGAGTTGCTGGTTCGATTCCCAGTCAGGGCACACGCCTGGGTTGCAGGCCAGGTCCCCAGTTGGGGGCGTGTGAGAAGCAACTGCTTGATGTATCTCTCACACATCAATGTTTCTCTCTCTCTCTCTTTCCCTCTCCCTCACCCCCTCTAAAAATAAATAAATAGAATGTCTTAAGAAAGACTAAGACAAGGTGCCTTTCGGAACACCTGTGTCCGGGCTTGGGGGCCCAGATTAATTTCTTAACACTACCAGCTTCGCACTCCCCAAGCACCTCCTCTGTGCAAACCTACTACAGTGAGAACAGAAGCGGGGGCCGCTAATTTACGTTCATGGAAATCAACTGATGGGTTGGCAGCCAACCAGGAAGCCTGGGAGCATCGGAGGCCTGAGCCCCTGTGCCATCACGTCCTGCAGAGACGGCAGAGCTGTGCTCTAACTTAAGATCACTATGAGCTCTCCGGCTCCTGCTTACTCCGTCGGCGGCGTGTGAACGAAGACAGGCAGTTTATGAAGATGAGGCATTTAGCAAGTCGCACAGTTGTTCTCACAGACCCCAGGTATCGATGCATAGATCAACCCTTTAAAATGCAGGCGGAACCTGGGCATACGGCAAAATGGCCCAGTGTGAATTTATTTTTATTTTTAAGATTTTATTTATTTTTAGAGAGAGGGGAAGGAGGGAGAAAGGGAGGGAGAGAAACATCATTGTGTGGTTGCCTCTCACACGCCCTGCACCCAGGCATGTGCCCTGACTGGGAATTGAACCGCCAACCCTTTGCTTTGCAATCTGGAGCTCAATCCACTGAGCCACACCAGCCAGGGCCGATTTGAATTTAGAAGCCACCTGAAGCAGCTAGGCGTCTGGGATTGAACTCAAGGGGCAGAGTTCTAGATTAAGTCCCTATTCTTAAGATCCATTTCTTTTCATTGATGGAGGTGTTCAATCATCTCAATTAACCTGAATTTGAACAGCGTCTCATTTTGAAGAAATAGTTCTTGCCTCCTTCCATGTCAAATACTTCTTCTCTATAGCTTTCTATTCAATGAAAATACCCTTTAAAAATGAAGCAAACTCATGAAAAGCACAGTGAAAGAAATGACCTAGATGTTCAGAGGGTACAGTAGAGATTACTTCTTGGAGGCCCAAATGAAGGCAGAGTTCTGCTCAGCAAAACAGATGAAGAAATGATCCAACTGTATCTCTACAAGAGACACAAGTTAGATTCAAAGACACAAATAGGATGACAGTAAAAGCGCAGAAAAGATACACCTGCCAACAGCAACAAGAGAGGGCCGGAGAGGCTGCCCTAGCATCAGACAGGAGAGAGTTACTGTTCTCAGAGACCCAGTGCGTTTGATACGATGAAAGTTCCCTCTGGCAAGAAGATAAACCAATTATAAACAAAAAGTGCACCTGACAGCTGGTTCCAAGGGATACCCTAAACCTTAAGGATTAAAACCTTATAAAAAGTTGAAAGGATGTGATAGAAAAAATTGCATGTGAAATCCTCATCAAAAGCACAGAACCTGTCAAATGGGTAAATGGTGGAGTTCCACCCACCAGATCATCCTGAACTTAGACACACAGTCGGGTCTCCAGTATAGGAAGAAAACTAACAGAGCTAAAACAAAACAAAGCAAAACCAAAAAACCCTCAGTGTAGGATTTTAATGTCCCTGGCGGAGTAAGAATGAGGGCGGAATGACTGTGATTCTAGAGTGGGAAATTTGAACCTAACGGGCCCGGATAGAACGCTGCACCCAAGAGCTGTAGAAGGCACCTTGTTTTCAAACACGCAGATCAGTAAAAACCGTATCTGACCACGAGGCAAACTCAGAAGCTGGAGGTCACTCAGCTGTCCATACAGAGAGAAACAACTGTGTGCGGCGGTGCATCCAACTGACCAATTACACAGGGAGAAGCTGTCTGTGGGAGCAGAAGTCAGTTCCAAGCACACACTGTTACTACAAACTCACGGGGTCTAACAGGCAAAACCGCAGGGGTCGGGGTGCAGGCTCAGGCAGTAACACCCCAAAGCCTCTCATGCGATCAGAAAGCCACGTTAGCGCTTCACTTGGTGAGAGAAAGAAGCAGTGATTTTAGAAGACACATAACAGAAGCTTCTAGAAATGTTCTAATTATGCTTTCGGTGGTGGATTAGTTTGCTAGGGCTTCCATAACAAAATACCACCCACTGGGTGGCTTAAACAACTTATTTTCTCACAGTTCTGGAGGCTGGAAGTCCAAGGTGAAGGTGTTGGCAGGGTTGGTTCCTCTGGGCCTTGCTTCTCGCCTTGCTATGGTTCCCCTTTGCCACCTGTATACCGGGTTGTCCCTCTGAGGCCCTGCGCCCCTGGTCTCTCTCATCCCTTCACATAAGGACATCAGTCGGACTGGATTGCGGCCTCAGTTTAACCTGCCCCTCTCTTTACAGGCCCTGTCTCCAAACACGGTCATTCTGAGGTCCTGGGGGTTAGGGCTTCTACAGGTGAATGGCGGGGGGGGGGGGGGGGGCACCATTCAGCCCATAACACCTGATGATCACAGGGCTGTTCACCTCATCTCATTTTGTACCTTTCTTTACGAGTATATTTCAGTTTAAAATAATAAACTAAAAAACATGTGCCCTTTCTCAATATAACAAACCAAAACTCCTGTGGGACCGGGCCCCCTCTCGGACACCGCTGCGGGAATGCAAACCCTTGACCGGGATCGCGGAAGCCCTATGAGTCCGTCCGATCTTGGGTTGGGAGCTGGCGTGGGGAATGACAGTCTCAGACCTGCTGACATTCACCCACGTTCAAGAAGAACCACACGTGGTCTGCAAGGCCCGTTTGGGTGAGTCAGGAGGCCTGTTATTCCTACCGACCTGAAGGAGCGGTCAACGACAGTGATCACGTCCCCGTGTTTCAGCTGTACGGGTCCGCCGATGGCCAATCCATTCACCTGCGTCGGATTGGCGGAACTGAAGTTAAACAAGACTGCCTGCAAGTAGAGAAATGGGGGGAAACAGGTAGTACCTAGGTGATAAGTGAAGTGAATTCTTTTTTAACATTAGTCTTCCCAAACCCCACTAACCTTCTGATCATTGATTTCAATTTTGCAATGCTGTTTGGACACAACAGGAAGTTGGATGCGAATGTCACACTCGATAGCCCTTCGTCAGAAAGAACGGAGATTTTTTTAGGTTGTTGCATCAAAAAAATTACATCAATATTTAAAAACAAAACAGCACGGCACCGGACTATAGGTTGGATCTGTAAGTGTCACGGCAGAAAGAAGTCACCAACTGAGTGATGCTGCCAATCTCTGAATTTCACTAATAATTTTTACAAGTACTGTGTAAGCAAGGGCTTCACATTTTTAAAACTCAGAGCACTTAAAAATAACTACATTATAATATAAAGTTGACTTGCCTTTTACTAAAATATTTAGGCTTATAAGACCCAACTAAAGGAATATTTTACATCAGTTTGCAGAATAAGAATTACTATTAATACTAGGCTGTTTTTTCAACAGAAAGATTTATGTAGACTCATTTGTAATGTTATGTATAGTTTAAGGTTTTTAAGGGTCTTTTTTTTCAAAGAATTTATTTTTTAGAGGGGGAGGGAGAGAGGAAGACGGAGAGAAACATCAATGTGTGGTTGCCTCTCTCACGCCCCCTACTGGGGACCTGGCCTGCCACCCTAGACTGGGAATCCAACCAGCGACCCTTTGATTCACAAGCTGGTATTCAACCACTGAGCCACACCAGCCAGGGCTAAGGTTTAATCATCACCAAAAGTGCTGTATTTGATGCCAGCACCTCTCTGTCTCTCTCTCTGTGCCTCAATTTCTTTAAATACAAAAAGATTCACATTAGCACCTATATCACGCTGTTCTTCAAAAGATTAAGTGAGTTATGCATGTCTGTCTTTTGCCTGAAAAAACAGTAAATGCTATTACTTGTGATCTTTTTATTGCTTTGAAACTATACTCCATTAGCCCTGGCTGGTGTAGCTCAGTGGATTGAGCGCAGGCTCTGAACCAAAAGGTCACCGGTTCGATTCCCAGTCAGGGCACATGCCTGGGTTGTGGGCCAGGTCCCCAGTGGGGCCATGTGAGAGGCAACCACACATTGATATTTCTCTCCCTCTCTTTCTCCCTCCCTTCCCCTCTCTCTAAAAATAAATAAAGTAAAAACTATACTCTATTAACTGACAGATTCACAAGTCTATCCCTAAAATTACCAATCTACAAGTAACAAATTAAAAAAAAAAATGTCTAGATTGAACTTGTCTTTTCACAAAACAGCTAAGCCCAGCAGGAAGCGCAGGAAGGGAGACTTCCCAAACCCACCAGTGGGCCTTGGTGAGGTCCCCTGGGTGTTCCCATTACCACCCTGGGGATTTATGAGTTGCAACAACGCTCATCTCTGTTCTCAGTAGGCACCTCCGGAGTCTAAGATCTCTCTTCCCACCCACGCCCTGCAACCAAACACTTATTAATGGGTTTCTAAATTACAAGTCCTGCATAATCACACCTCATCACTGCTGTAGAATAACCACAGATACTGACATTTGGTACCAATGTGTTTGTATACGTTTTTTTTTCTTTAGAAAAGAAGCTATGGAAAGTGAACAGCTACTTTACGTCAAAGGAGAGAATTTGATTTTTAGATAAAAGAACATTCCAGCAAGAGAGACTATCTCATCAGAACTGAGAAATTGTTTGGCAGGAGCCTGCCAACTAGGATCAGTACAGACAAGTGCTGGTAACCTCGGCCACACAACTGTCCACAGGGGACTGTCCTGTGCTTTGCGGGAGGAGCAGCAGCAGCCCTGATCTCTGCCCACTGAGGCCAGGGGCATGAGCCTCCCACGCTGGGAGAGGGAAATGTCTCCCCAGGGCCCTAACGGCCCTCAGCTGACAGCCGCGGCTGTAGACTGATTCCAGTTCCCCAGCTCCAGCGCTGAATACTGATCTTACAGCCGGGCCCCATGCCGCACACCGAGGACGTAATTATCAACCACCCGTCCTGTCCCCGGGGAGCTTGGTAGTGGGACAGACAAGCCAGAGATGTCGCAGGTGGTGTGGATCATGGCAGCACCGGGTGCGAGTTGAAGGGGGTCAAGGTGGCACTGCACTGGGCCCGGGGACCTCTAATGTGTCTGAAAGGGCGCGGGTTAGAAGCTAACACGGAGAGATTACTAACACTGCCTGTCACAGGGGACCACAGTAATTGCCACCACCGACACAGGAAGGCATCAGGGGGAAGTTCTCGAAACACTAGCAAGAGGGGTTCCCTCCCATTTTCAGGTCCCCCCAAAGGCCAGCAAGCCCCACAGGCGCCTCCCTCCTCCCTTTGCTCCGAAGTGCGTCCCCGTTCCCATCCCCGGGTTTCAGAGGCACTAGCCGTCTTCTCAAGACGGATGTGGCACCCTCTGCGCTTTTCTCCACCTAAAGATGTTTATCAAATCGATTTTAGCATCGATGCCTGACAAAAACGCCACTGCACATATAAACACTGTTTTCGAGTCTCTGTTTCGTGATAGACCACGCCGCCACGCCGACGGGACCGAGCAGGGGCGCTCCTCTCGGCACCCCGGTCTCCCCCGCGGCACGGTCCGCGCGTGCGCACGGCTCACCTCCCGAACAGGCAGGAGCTCAGGCTCAGCGGAAAGTGGGGGCCGTCCGCCCCGCTCCTTTTGATGGTCACCAGGCGTCCTGCGGGGCCCATTTTCTGAACCACACTGAGCGTACAGTCCGTATAGGAAAGCCGGGCAGAAGCGAGCTCACGAGCACCTCTTCCACGCGGGAGCGCGCACTGAATAAGACAGCAAACACAGGAGCCGCGGCGGGAGCGGGGCGTGTGACTCTGCAGTCGCTCCTCGGCGGCCGCTGGTACAAGTCGCGCAGGCCGCTGTCCCCCCGCCCGCACCCTATCTGACAGCTGGGGAGCCCCAGCCAGCCCCGCGCTGCCCCGGGGCGCCCTCCCCCACGTCGGCAGCGCCCCCAAGGACCCGCCGCCAGACGCGACCTCAGGAGTTCCCACCGAGACCCCGGAGCCCGAGCCCGGAAGGAGCCGGTCCCCGCAGAGCCAGGAGGGGTCTCCGCGGCCCCCGCCCCCTGGTGCCCCGACTCACCCAGGACCGGTCGCCCGCACAGCCACCCGGGCGTCCACCGCTGCTCTGGGTGCTGCCCAGGTCCGCGCGGTGAGGAGCCCGCAACGTGTCCACTTGCGCCCGCCCCGCGCTCCAAGGTCGGGCACGCAGCCCGCAGGCCCGCGTCCACCTCCGCCGCGGCCGCAGTCCCCACTCCCCCCGCCGTCGCCCTCCCCACTGACCGGGTGGCCCACCCAGCTAGGTGCCCGAGGTGCGCTGCGTTGGCGGCGCAGGCGCAGAAAGCCGCCCGCCTCCTTCTCCCGATTCAAAAGAAAACAGAGTTTCAAATTTGGCGCAAAGCACTGCGATTGGACGCGACGCGGCAGCGCTCAACCAATGGGGAGGGGCGAGGGCGGGACGAGAGCGGCTGTCAGGGAGGGCCCGGCGGGAGGGGCGGGCTCCAGGTGCACCCGCGAAAGGCGCGGGCTCTGGGTCCCCACCCCGGACCGCACAAAACGGGCGGGAACCCCTCTTGCCGCCTCTTCTCGAAGGACCGAACGCAGTGGTGCAAGGAACAATTGTGCAGAACATGTCCTTCATTGCTGGAAGGTTTAAACATTTCCAAAGTTTCTATATCTCCCCAAAGATAGGCAATTATTGTAAGCAATGTCTGTGTCTTTTCCCAGCTACACGTGCACTATTTTCTCCCCCAAACACAGAGAAAGATCGTAACAGACACGTCGTTCTACACCGGGGCTCTCGGCCTAATGAACGCGGAAGCTCTGTTTGTACTGAGCACATCCTTCCCTTTCGCTTTTGTTTTTCAGGCAGCAGCGTTCGGGGCTTGAGAAGAAGCCGCGGTCTACCTACCCTCTACTACTGTCGCGGAGGTCGGTTTCCCATGGGTCCTGGTTAGAAAACGTGCTCCAAATTCATCACCTTGGGCTCGACGAAATGCATGAATTCTAGAAAACCACAGGAGTCCTCCCAGGAGCCGCCTGCCTGGTGGGTGAGGGGGGCTTCCGTGGGTCCGCGTGGGGTTCAGTGAACCGTCCCTCCCGCTCCCCCCACTCCCCTGGGGGCTTGGCTCTTTCTGGTCACGATTCTCACCCGTGGTCTGCGGACACCTGAGGGTGTCTGAGACCCTTCGCAGGGCCCCTGAGCTGAAAGCCACGTTTGTAAGAACCTCGGACGTTCTTTGCCCTTTTCGCTCATTTCCCCATGAGTGTAGGAAGGGGTTTCCCAAATGCAGAGGTGGAAGTGAGAATCCAGCTGTCTTTCACTAAATCGGGAATTACAGAGAATTACAGAAATATAACGTAATGCCGCTCGTTGCTAATTAAAAAAAAGACACCTGTGTTTCAGTTCACATGAAATGAGTTCATCGCTGCCTTAAAACGGACAAATAAGATGTTTAAGGTTATTCAGTTAATAACCTACCTAAACACAAACTCTCATTGATTTTTGAGACGGTTTTAAAGGGGCCCTGAGACCAAAAAATTGGAGCCTTTTCTCCTGAGGCTGGGAGGCGGACCGCCCACGGGGGGCGAAACACTCCCAGGGACTGCGGAGAACCTGCAGCGCTTCCCACTCTGATTGTCTGTGACGAGGCTGGCGGGGCTCATCGAAATGCCGGGGTGCTATTAGCTTTCTTTGAGGGATTAGTTTCCACGTCCTCCTGCTTCCCACCATCACAGAGAGCTCGTCCCCATCAACCCGGCAAAATGCTATTTTTGTCGCTCCAATTACTCTGCGTTATCAGGGACGGTTCCTCCACCCTCCTCGGGCAGCCCAGTTAGAGCTAGCTGGTGCTGGACTCCCTGCCATATAATCTCACCAACACCGGCCCTGCGTCGCTGGGGCGGCTGCGACAGCCCCTGGAATCCCCCCTCCTCCAGCCAGCCTTCCAACCGGGAGGCCAAGAGTGGGGGTCCGGGGATGGGAAAGGTGGCCCGGGGTGGGGGTGGCGTCCTTTTGAAATGGACCCCCTGCGCTCCTCCCTCCTAGAGGTCAGCTGTCTCACTGAGACCCTGAGACCCCTAGAAGTCAGGGGGCTGTCAGCTCCAGCCCCCTATGCCCAGGCGCTGACAGGGAACGGAACGACTGCTGGCCTCAACCACCAGCCCCGTAGTTGGATTCACTCCCTGGGGCCCCAAGCTCCTGTGGGTAGCCCCTGTCCTTCCTTCTGGGCTCCCTGAGCAAGATCCCAAAGTCATTTCACCCAGGCCAGAAGCTGGACGTCTCCACCCTTCCACAGCCCAGGGAACCAGGTGATCTGTGGGGTGGCCCCTTCCTGACATCACAGCCTCTGTCCCCACTTGGTTTCCTTGGCCTTTTCCCCGAGCACACGTGGGACCAGCCTCTTCCCCTAACTCCGTTCTGTCTCCACTCCCTAAATCCTTACTCTGAAGATGGTGAGACACAACTCCGCTGACCTCTGGGACCCTAACTCAGGACCCTGTGTAGGGCGTCATCAAAGTGAGGCGCAGCAGATTAACTCCAGATCCAGTGACTTCCTGGCTGACACTCTGCCCTTCAGAGGTGGCTAACGACTTCTAGAAAAAAAGACCCGTCTCCTTCCAGGACCTGCGAGGCCATAGGAGGCCTTCGAGACCTCAGTCCTCTCAATCCTCTAGCTCCCTGTGCTCCCCAAAGGTGCCAGATCCTTCCAGCCTCAGCTCCCCCATCCCCCGAACTCTTCTCTGGGGAAGGACAGCGGGGGAGCTTTGCAGGAGGGGTGAACCCCCTCTCAGAGCCAGCCTGGGAAGCGGCAGCCTGGAAGCGGCAGCCTGGACGCGCCCTGCCCGGGGAAGACCTGCTCCGTCAGCCCTGCACGCCCACGCTAGACTTAGCCTGGAGGAAAGGGCCGGGATGTCTACAACCTCGGTTTAGAAAATAAAGGAACTGGGGCTAAAGTGACGCTGGAAAACAGAAACAAAATTTTGAGAACACGTTTTTTAATGTAAGAAGCTAATATATATTTTCGTTATCGAATATTTGAAAAATATACAAAGTAGAAAGGAGAAAAAGTCACCTGAACACACACAACAAATGAAATCATGTTTTTGTCTGTGTCATCTTTATTTTACAGTAGAAACATTCCATGTCTTTGCACACAAGCCCACGCCATTTTATTAGCATCATAACAAGTGTTTTCACATTCACTTTTGGTGAATAACACTGTAAGAAACCCATTTCCCTGTCCTTTAACGTTTGAGTTTCCCCCCAATATTTTAGTGCAGAGAGCGGTGTGATGAACTTACTGAGCAAAATCCTTATTTGGTATGTTCTTAGTTTATATCTCCCCCAGTGTAGTTGCTGGATCAAAGAATTTTGCCTCATACCAGCTAAATGCTTGCTTTTCAAGAGTATTGTAACAATGTGTCTATTCAGTTCAGTGCTTGAGAATGAATGCCTGTTTTCCTAGAGGCCCTGTGCATGGCCCATGTTCAATTTTCCACTGCTTTGATAAGCTAAAAATGGGCTATTATTTCAACGAATTTTAAAACTACTAGTAAGGTTGAACACTCTTCCTCACCTGTTTGAACATCTCATCTTTTCGACAATAATCTTTTTGTGTCATTTTCTTTTCTATCAGTTAATGTATTAGAGCTTTCCTTATCAATTTATTTAAAATATATATATATATATAAATTTGTGTTCTGTAGAGCTAGTAGCATTTTAAAAGTATGTTGTGATGCCAAAGCATATTGAAAAGCAACAGGTTGGATTCCTTTGAAAAGCATGTGTAGAGAATAAAACTCCAGCTCTTCTGAGAACATTTCATGTGTGGCTGACATCCCTGGTGCGGACAGGAATAGATGGGACTGAAAAACAAGCCATCTTCAAAGATGACCCAAAAGCCCACGGTGACACTCCTAGAGCGGGGTCACTTGAGTATAAAATGGGAAAAACAAAAGTAAAATAAGGTTAGAGAGGACGTTGGGTACATTTTGATCCTTGTCTAGGAATAGCTTCACTTCAAGTGGGGGACAATGGCACAGCCACGGGCAAAGGACAGCACAGACCTCTGACATCATGAAGAGACACTCAGAAGACAACAAATAAAGGCTTCAAAGGGCAGCTGGCATGGAAAGATACAAGTTTATGCGAGAATGTTGTAACCTCAGCTGTGCATGGTTGTGCCCAGTTGCACTAGACATAGGTAACTGACATGAAATAGAAAACTCATTCTCTCCAGGGCCTCCTGTTTGAGTAGCTAACAATCTGATACATTTGATTCTGTGTCTTCACAGTTCTTGGCCCAGCAGGGCCTGAGCTAGGGGTTCCCCCCGGAGAGCAGTTTATAGACCCTCCTTCCTTAAGGTGAGGGGTGTCTCTTTATGAAACTCTTCTGGGAGGGGGGTTTCACAAACAACTGCTTAGTATCTCGTTCTTACAAAATAAAGGGAAAGAGCTTTGAGTTTAGGGTTAGACACTTGAATTGCTTAAGAACAGAATAATAATCCTCAGTATTGTAATTACTTCAAAAAAGTTTCTACCCTCTAGTAATTTTTACTTTAACAAAATCCTTAGGGATGATCAATGATTATTGATCTGTACTTGTTAGAAGAGTATAGAATTCTAAGTATACACTGTATCTATCATCGATGAAGGCCTCGTTATCGTCTTCACTCAAATTCTGCCTTTGGGACACTGGAAACTTTTGAGTAAGGAAAGGTCGTTTTCCTTAAGAATGACTTCTCTTTCGCCAGTTTAAAAACATATTGTCCTCCGCATTTGTCCACTTGCAAAGCACGTTTGCCCTGTGGTGCACTGAAAACTTTGTAACTAGCAAGGCTTGCGAATTTGCTTTATAAATGCAGCTCTCTGACACGCAGGCAGGTTTCCACGAATGGTGGGTCCCCCTGGGGGACAATCCAAACTGAGCACCAGGGCAGGGACACTAGCGGCAAAGGTCAGAGAGGGTCCCTATGCAAATCGGGGCATCAGGCAGCCTGGAGAACGTGCAGGCCTGTCTTGAATACTTGTTGCTAAGAATAGAACAGGGACCCCGAGAACTCTGAAGCTAAAGGCAGGGTACCCTGCCCTAACCTCTCGTCCTGATACTGCAGGAAAAGCCCCGGCGCCCAATGAGGGAAGACACGTTTAATGAGTTTCGGTGGCGAATACTAAATACGAATGTGAGTGCAGGACTAAGACTCAGTGGGGGTTTTGAGAGCGTGTTCGGAGAGGGGGTGCGCGCTCTGAGCATGAGGCAGCCGCGCAGTTGCGGGGGGAGGGGGGAGGGGGGGGAGGGGGGAGAGCACATGGAAAAGAAATGAGTCCTGACTGCCTTTTGGGTGTGAGCTGGGAGTGAAAAAAATGTTACTTCAGAGAAAATGCTGTGTCAGAGAAGGTGGTAGCTGCTTTTCAATGACGCTCATTAGAAAGTTAAGGAACCGACAGACTCAGACGGAAGGGACCGAGGTATTTGATGAAGGCACTAGGGTAACTGTAATCGTGAGACCTGAGCTGCAAATATTTTAACTATCAAAACACAGAAAAGAGAGTGAAAGACTATATAACCATGTCTACATATCTTCAAAAATACGACAGAATTGGTATCAAACATATCAATTCATTCAAAAAGTTTCCGCATCCTCAATTAACCCATTAAAACAAAAAGATTGTAACCTTTCTGTATACTGCTGTGGAGTGGTTGGCTGCAAATATTACCCAGTGCAATAGGTAGGGTCGCGTGCTCCCCTTCTCTGAGCAACGGGCCGAGGGACGCCTCTGCACCCTCGTTCTTGTTAAAAGAAACGATGGAAAGCGAGGCCGCAATGTAACAACGGGGCGGGGCGGTGGGCACAGGGCGGGAAGCCAGATTTTTCTGAACCTACCTGGGTGATAGATAGATTTGGCTTTTGAATTGTATTACTATTTACATAAACATAAAACTAATCAAATAAAAAATAGAAAACCCTGAAAGTAGACATTAAATTGAAACTAACTGTATACCAGGCAGCAACACAGCCCGAGAGAGAGCAGCAATTTAAAGTGAGCTGAAAGACTGTAGCTTCAGGGTCCTTCCTTTGGTAACTGCTCCCTAAGCGCATTGGTGGAAGGATTGATGCCGTGATTCTGAACTTATATAATAGGATGCAGCAAATAAGCAACAATGCGAACATAAGGGAGACAGTTTCTCTGCGTAAGACAAGGGATACGGATATGAATTCAGAGGGTGAGGTGCTGTGTGACGACCCTGCAAAGGCAGAAGGGACCCTCCCCCCACATTTGGTTTGGGTGTAGAGACTGATGATGCCCCCCACCCCCGTACCCCCAGAGCGTATGAAAGTCTGTGACTCGCAGACCTGAGGTCCCTGGGCAGCAGGGCCGGCCTCTCCTGCAGGTCTGATGTGGCTTGAGAAGCAGCGAAGGAGACTGGCTCTGGTTTTGTTGTGACCAGGGGAGGGGACAGCTGGAGAGACAGTTGGTGGCAGGGCTTGGGGTTGGCAGGAGGGGGCGCCCCGCTTTCTCAGCAGCTCTCAGGGCATTGGGGAGAGGGGGAGAGGCGTGGGGAGGCTCAGATGCTGTCAGCAGGTCCAACACCCACAAACAGGGGCTGACTCCTTCCTTCAGTAAGAAAATTTGGAGTTGGAAATGTCAGTGTAAATGCATGGTATGTGGACTCAAAATTTAAAAGGAAAGACTTGTTTTGTGATATATTCACCGAAAATACCTTGAACTTACCCCCAAAGTCACGAGTGTCCTCACCTCCTAGATTATGGCCTCTCAGTGTCATTTCCCAGCAAAGGGGACCCAGTTTCCCTGTAGAAATGCCAGATGCCATACCGGAGGCAGGTGCTGTGCAGGTGACCTTACGACGCCAAAGAGCAAGGACCACGACCAAAGGACCCAGACGCTACTGTAAATAGGCCCCTCGGCGCAAAGGGGTGCAACTCCGATCTTCAGTAAAAATAAGTACTGCAGTGAGCGGAAACACACAGAATAAAGGGCATCCCTCAAGTTCACAATGGTTTCCTAAACAGAGAAAGAAGAGAAATGCAGGAACGCTTTCAAACACGCCCGTTGTGGCAAAGAAAGAAAGATCAAGTGTCCGTCTGCCTTTCCTGTGTGAACTGAGCCTCAACACAACCACACGGTTGATTTGGGAAAGTTTCTCTTCATAGAAGCATCTAGCAAACAGATGCCCTGATTTCTGTAGGGGAGCAGAGAGGTGAGACCAGGCGGAGGCAGCAATCTCACTGCGTCAGGGGGGCGGAGACTGGAACGGGGGCTGCTGGGAACGAAGATCTGTGGGGCTCGATACCCGTAAGAGGGAAGGGAGGGCAGGCAGCGACCCGTGTCGGGGCTGCAGGGGTCCTGGGCCAGGACCTCTCAAGGCCAAGGCGAGATTGCAAGCCTGGCAAGAAAGAGCTGCTGGAAGAAAAATCTGTCCACCTCGATTTTTATACCCAAGGTAAAGATTCTGCGAAAATAAGGGCACGATAAAGGTGTTTTCAGATAAAAATGGAAAGGACTAGAACTCATTCCCCAAACACCAGGGTAATGCAGTTTGCACTGTTACACACCAGGAGAGCTACAGTGGGGAAGACAGAGCAGCAACCACTGGCAGGGGGCCAGGGCAGCAGGTGGAACTCTCCAGTGCTGCTGGTGGGGGTGGGAACAGGTGACCCCCCACACTGAACCCATAGGCAGCTCCTTATAAAATTCACCGCACATCTTCGCTGTCTCCAGCAAGCCCACCGCTCCCCATCTGCCAAAGAGAAATGAAAGCAGGTTGCCACAAAAAGACTTTGCATGCTCAGCTCATTGGTTACATCCCCAAACCTGGAAACAATCCCGGTAACCATCAATTGGATGCTTCCGAACAGGATAGTTACAGGGTAAAACTGTTATATTCGCCTGGTGAAATACTACAAAGGAGGAAAAAAGAATGAAGTATGGGTATATGCGACATTGTGGCTGAATCTCAAAAGCTTTCGCATGTTGGGTGAAGGAAGCAAGACACTGATGAGCACGAGGTGTCTGTTCATTCATGCAAATTTCTCTGACAGAAGCCAGGCCAGTGGCTTCCGGCGCAGGCGCGGGCAGGGTTGGTAGGCAGACTCACAGGGGCTGGAGGGAATTCTCCGGACACCTTCCACATTGTGATGGAAGTATTGGAAACAGCTGCTGTTAACACTTCGGAGGGGCAGTGGGAGAAACTGGGGCAGGGACTGAATATCTGTGATAGCAAGGAAATAGTTTTGGTGTGAGAATAGCATTAGTGTGACAATGATAATGTTATGTTGAAAAGAGTCCTTATTGTTAGAGACACACGCTGGAATATTTATGGAGAAGAGATACAATGTCTGGGATTTGTTTCAAAACAACCCAGTGGGGTGGGAGGCGCCCTACAAAAGTGTCCTGGGCTTAGAAGAAGGTGACTGTCAACAGCAGGAGCTGGCTGATGGGCACATGGGGTTTATCAGGTTAGTACTCTTGCCACCTCCGCGTATGTTCAGACTTTTCTTTGGGAGAAAGTTTTAAAAGTTAAGCATTTCCAACAGTCAGAACACCAGGGAGCACCCCCTGGGTGGGGACGTGTTCTTCGGGGGTGCAGTTGCCACAGGGACATGCTAGCGGTCCTGAGGGGCCAGACATTCCAGCTCTGGGCAACGCCTGGATGTGCCCCTGTCAGCTCAGCAGCCTCAGTCCAAGTCGGGTCCCTCATCGCCCCTTAGGAAAGGGTGTCACGGGAAGAGACGTCCAAAGCTGTAGAGAAGTTTCACAAGCCTTTAGCTGAGCCAAACCAGCCACAGCTGCCAGGGAGCAAGATGTGCACTGCTCTGGAAACAGTGTTGCCATTTCTTTTGTGCGGTTGAAAGTCAGGAGGGGCGTGAGGAAGCCTGGGGTAAGTAAGGTGGGACCGGACTGCAGCCCAGCTAACGAGATTAGAGCCCTCTGGAAGGGGTTCGGGCTTACTTACAAGGTGTGCCCATTTAGGTGCAGACAAACAGGGGCAGGGCGGGCTAAAGCAAAGATAAACATTTTCCTAAAACATTATTGCTTGGGGTGTGACTCCCACCATGACCTGCCCTGTGAGGTTGCTTTCCGCAGAACCTTTACCACATCCCGCCACCCCCCGCCCCATTCACAGACAGTTTCTCCTAAAAAATTTAAAGCACCGTAACTGCTAGTTTTCCAAACAATAATTCGGCTTTCCGCCTCCGTTGGAAGCCAAAGATCAGGACACCTTCATCAATCAGCCGGGCCTCCACCAGCGTGGCGGGAGCCCGGGGCGGCAGCCCTAGGCTGCAGCTTCCCCATCCCCACTCTGCCACTGAGGCAGCCCCCGCAACTCGATGGCTGGGGCCGCAGCGCCATCTGGCGACGGAGCAGGGGACCGGCCGCTCCTGGGGTGTGAGCGCAGGTCAGAGCAACTTGGGGGTGCTGTGGCCTTGGAACTGTGCTAACGACCCTGTACACAGCTAGTCGTGCCGTGTTTATGTGACCTGAGGAAAGGGACAGTGCCGTGTTCCACCTAGCGTTTGCGCCTGAGGTTATTTCACTTTTCAGATGCGTGCTGACCCCAGGGTTTGGAGACAAGGCAGCCAGCACCAACCGGGGACCCCGCTGCCCTCCCTCCACCGCAAACAAAACCACTGATGGGGGTACAAACCATCATCAACGGAAAAGCTCTCAGTGAGGTTAAGCGCAAGTCTGTTCCAACATATCCGGAGAAACGACGTTTAACTCTCTCATGAAGTCTTTCGACTGATGTTCAATGCGGAGCTAATTTTTTGGGGGGATAAATTACTACAATTGTAACAATAAGACTTTATTACTGGGAAACCCGAACCGTTTGTTATGCGCGCATTGACTTGTAAACTTTAGGCGCCTCTGCCCCAGGGCCAGTCTGTGCTTCAGGCTTTTATTTGGGGCTACGGCCTCGCCCCTCCTATGTGCGAGGCGGTGGGTGAGGAGGATGAAGACCACAGTCCAGGTTGTCACTGGACTCGGAGCCTGCAGGGAAGAAGCATCCTGGAGAGTCACTGGCACCTGAGATGCTACCCTGGCTGGTCCTGAGTGTTGGCCGTCAGAGGGACAGAACAGCAGGTCATCCAGAGGAAACCTCTGCAATAGGACAGCAGTGACCACCCTGGAGGTGTGACTTTGGGACACAGACAAGAACGACCCCCCTTTGGTTAGGTTCTACTTTTTCTGCTGCTCAAAATGTTTTTTGGGTAAATTGTGGAGAAAGATGGAACTGAGAGAGATGTGTGTGTGGGATGCTAGAATCTACAAGGAGACCCAGCAAAACAGGAATTATCTTCTGGAGGGTCGGCCCCTTGCAGGACAGGCTCCCCCTACAGGGTGAGTGTTCTAGGAACCCATCAGTGTCTGTGTGCCATCTGGCGTTGTTGTGAGAGGCTGCATTTGGCTCCAGTGAATTTTTTTTTTGAAGACTCTTTCAATGCATTGGCCCATTTCACGATGGGTCATTTACAAGTGCACCTTCCCACACCGCACTGAGTGTTCAGCAGTTTTTGACCAAAACCGGCGTGACCCCTGTGCCTCACACTCCCTATTCACCTGACCTTGCCCCCAGAGGCTTCTTTTCTTTCCCCCAATGAAAAGAAGCCCTCAAAAGGAAACGTTTTGCCGATGTGGAAGAGGTGAACCAAAAATTAGAAGAAGCACTAGAAGACATCACACTGACGAGTCCAAACAACTGCCCTGAGCAGTGGAAAACCGTCTCGATAGGAGCGTTTCATCCAATGGAGAGGACTGTGAAGGTGACTGACGTTTAAACGTGTAATACTAAATACACAATTTTTAATGGATAAATTCTGCTTTTTGGGTCCCACCCCCATATTTTTGTGAGCTCACTGAGCGGTGAGTTAGTGACCAGCCCTGCACTGTCTCCCCTTGTCCTTCAACACAATCGATGATGCTAATGACATCTGTCAGCCATCGCTGCGGTCCTGCTGTGAGCCAGGCGGACAATCCCCTCTGCTGCGCGCTATCTCCTCAAGCTTCTTGGCCACCTCGCGGGGAAGAGTCACCCCCATTTCACAGATGGGAAGTTGAGGCCCAGAGAGGGGTGTGGCTCGGTTCCCACCACGCACAGGGAGCGTGCAGCAGGGACCTGCAGGCGGTTCTGTGGTCCCAGGGCTCCGACCCCTCTCCGGGGGGCCCGCGTGTGCAAGCACCCTGTCTCCCTGTGCCTCTGAGGGAGGGACTGTCGTCACCGCATTTGCCTTTTGTGGTGAGGACGGCGTCCCACGAAGCCCCTTCCAGGGGGCGTGGATGAAGTGATCCGACATCAGACTAGACTGAGGGGAAAGGCGAAGCTCTATCTGGCCCCAGCCTGTGTCACTGGTCCCCCTGCCGCGGGGACAGACTCGGGACGGCAGGAGCAGCCACGTCTGCTGTCTCACTGATGCGACACAGTCACCTAGAAACTCAGAAGAGCTCACTGGGCTCTGGCTGTTTAACATAAACACAGGGTCGACATTTTGAAAACATTCTCTTTCCATTAGCAATGTGTACTTGTAACTGAACACTTATTCCAATTAGGAGCAATGACCAGGCCTATTTCTAAAACGTTACAAAAGGGATTCTGTTTTTTTCTTATGTGCTGCACAATATCCACAGGTCTTCTTTGGGCGTGGAAACGAGCCTTCGTGACTCATCAGTGGCTTTGGGGAGACGTGGGCCGTGTTTACGCTCCTTCTTCACTTCCTGTCTCTGGGGTAATAACCGTCCTGCGCGAGCAACAGCGACACCGCTGTTTGGGGTTTGTTCTGAGAATTACCTGAGACGAAGTGTGTAAAATGGCAATCACAGGCTGAACTATGCCCTCCCCTCAATTCTTAGACCGAAGTCCTAACACCCAGTATCTCAGAATGTGACTGTTTGGGAGATAAGGTCCCGAAAGAGGTGGTTTATGTTAAAATGAAGGCACAGGGTCAGTCCCAATCCCACGGGACTGGCACCCTTACAGAAAGAGGAGGCCAGGACACAGACGGGCACAGAGGGAGGAGTACGTGAGGACGTGGGGAGAAGGCGGCCGTCTACCTGGAGAGGACAGAGGCCCCAGGAGAAACTGCCCCCGCTGACACCTTGATCTTGGACTTCCGGCCTCCAGGACCAAGAGAGGTTATGGGTGTGGGGTCTGCTCAGACCAGCACTAGGGCTCTCCCAGCCCTAGACCATAGGAGCCCCTTGGGAAGTCCTCTTCTGGGGGCACCAGAGCCAATGGATTTATGACCTCCTGGGGTCAGGAATTGTGTCGTCTCATTTTGGTGACTTAGAGTGTCTTATTCCAGACCAGACTTCCTGGGGACCCCGGGGACATGTCTTTAGGAAGGCTGCATAAGGGTCTCAGTTCCAAAGCTCCTCCTAAACTGTGAGCACAGTCCCACCAGCCCTCCCTGTTTCTGTGTTCCTAGTGCTGAGTGCATCTTCTCCTGGTTTCACAGCTCACCTGTGGCTTCTTGGGGAATAAGGGCACGCAGATAATGGCCAAGTCCTCAGAAGGACCCTGGACTCAGCCCTTGGCTCATGGCCAGGACACATATCCCCACTGCTAACTCCCACTTTGATGGAGGTGAGTGTGGGGAAAGCTGACCTCCTCCTGGTGTGCTCACTCCTTGGGGAGGGCCCCATGGACTGGACTCTGCACCCCATGTTCCTGCTCACCCCAAACTATCTCTGTCTGTCTTACATATGATGTTTTATTTTATTTTTTCAAACTTTCCACCTGGGGGGTTGAACCTGCAGCGTTCTGGTATATGGGATGACACTCCCACCAACTGAGCCACACTGGCCAGGGCTCTTACATACTGTATTTTAGAAATGAGCATTTTTAAGTTTAATACCTAGTTTAAAAAGTGTTACAAACAGACAGACCAATGACATTTCTAACTGTGGAGACATGTGAAAAACACCAGCCCATAGACCTCATTCCATCTGAGAGTTGGAGTGTCTGGGACAGCTCACCTGTGGGGGCTCTTTCCACACTGGGTCTCTGCCGCCCAGAAAAGGTAGACGTTATCTTCGATGTCCCTTCCCATCCTTCCTGGGCCACCGACCAGCGTGGCAGGTCCCTCGTCTGTAAGGGGAACTCGTAGTGGCGGGTCCCTCGTGGACTCGTTATGAGGATTAAATTAGTTCATGTGCATTTAGAAGTGAGACACTCACATGTTAAGAGCCCCGTAAAGAGTCTCACTGCTGATACACTTGAACTTGTTGTAACAGGGGATGCGGTTCTGTCACTAACAGACCCAATGCTCTTGAAGAGACCTCCCTCCGCGACAGTGGGAGGGAGAGAGGAGCGGCTGGATCTGCTGAGGTTGGAGGGCTTTGGGGGTCCCGCCAGGAGGCAGCAGGAGAGGGTCCGCCAATGGGGGAACACAAAGTCTAGCTCTCCTTGAGCTTGGGGGGGTGGGTGGAAGGGGGGAGCAGACAGGTGAGGGGGCAGAGGGAGGCTGACGACTAGTGAGGGAGACCCTCAGGTCAGAACCTGGCCATGGAGCCGGCTTGTTACAGAAGGGGCTCAGGGGGCTTGGGGTGTGCAGGGGATGGGCCTGGCCTTGCACTCAATTTGGGCCCAGGCTTCTGATCACTTTCTCTTACTCTCCCTGGGTCTCTTGTCTGGCTGTCTCATCTTCCCCTTTCCCTTTTCTTCAAAACCAGATGAGGGTAGTTAGCCATGGGTGCTGTGGTGCCTACCTCCTTGTCCCCCTGCCCCAACCCCGCCCAGTCTGTGGCCCACCGGAGGCCCCATGTGGCCTGTCTCCAGATTTAACATGTCAGAAGCGTCTGCCACGATCACTCAGTATCATTTGCTATGGTCACGACCTCCGTTTCAGAAGCCACGTGGCCTCTTGTTCCCAGAAGTCTATGTTTCTCGGCTCGGAAGCCAGCTCTGACTTGTGCCCAGTTGTTTGGGTGGTGGGTGTGATAATAAAGCAGGAGGCAGGGGGTGAGGGGGTGAGGGGGCCTGTCTCCCGGGGGAGGGCTGCGACCAGGGGAAGCCGAGGCCACGCTCCCTCCGGAGGAGACGCCCTTGGTTTTGCAACAGGAAGCTCCTGCTAAACCTGAGGCAGCACTACTTTTGGATTCAGGTCAGGTGAGGCTGAAGTTCAATGGCTGCTTTGGGGCTGGCTCTTCATCGTGAGGACCGGACCACCGACACGACCTCCTCTGTAAACACAGAAGGTGGTTTATCGTTTGCTTGCAGGCCGCTGATTGGGGGCTGTTGACTTGGGCATTTTCCCAGCAGCTACACACAGCCAGGGCCCTTCGGAGCTCAGCAAACCATCGTTATTAAAACCAGGAGTTATTAGTTTCCACGCCAAACAGTAAATCAGTGGGAGTACTTTGCTGGCTGCATGAAGACAGGTCTCTGTGCCAGGGTCCTGGGGAGGCACAGCCCACCTTACAGCGCAGGGCCTCACGGGGTGGGGGGCGACAGGCGCCCGCTGGCGGGGCTGGGCCAACTGTCGCACCCACAGTTTCCCCAGGAGCGACGGCGAGAGGGCTCCGTTGACTGGAGCCGTCCTGCTCAGGAGCGCCACTTCCCCTCCAGTTCCTGCAAACTCAGGCGGAAACAGAAAGATGAAACGAGGCTAGAACGAGTGGGTTAGAACCGCTGCACTTATCAAGGGGTCTTGCCAGAATAACCAGACCCGAGTCTGGATGAGGGCTGTGGATTCAACGACCAGTTCCCGAGAAATACAGGGATGGAGGGACTCCTAAAGAGGACCCCAGTGAGGGAGACCCTATGCGACAAGCGGTTTGTCTTCTTCAACAGTGAAATGAATAGAGATAGACCTAGTGATGGGGAGGGGGGGAGGGAGGACGAGAGAGAGAGAGAGAGAGAGAGAGATGCAGCATCTCAGCCAATCACAACATAGGAAACGTATTGGCATCTTGACTCAAGTTGTAGAAAACATCACCCGGAACGTTCATTCATTCACGGAGCAATTGGAAAGTAGAACTCTGACTGAGTATCCGATAATACGAAGGATTCTTGTTCACGTTTCTTAGGTATGACAATAATCTTTTACAGGTTAAAGACAACCTTTCTGTTCCGAGATGTATCCTAAAGACCCCCAGGCTGTGCAGGACTCACTCCACGATGCCGAGGAAGGACGGAGGGAGGGGACCAGCCTGGAAACAGCATCCGCCAGGAGCCGGTCCTATGAGGCTGGCCCAGGGGACCCGGGCTCGGGGGTTCTTGTGGCAGTCCCTCTTTACTTTGTGCCTGTTGACTTTTCCGTGATAACGAAGTTCGAAGGAAGCTGCTCTTGCTTCCCGGGAGTGACTCAGAGCAGCTCTCCCGACTACAGCTCTCTGCCCACCTTTCTCTGGAGGACCCTCCAGCTGCGCCTTCCCCCCAAGCCCCCCGCCTGCCTCCTTCTCTCTCCCACTCATTCTTAATTATCTGGAGAACGCCTGGGGCGAGGCCCCCTGGAAGCTGGCCTCCTTGGCAAGGTGCTTCGAGGACTTTCCATTTCGAGAAGGTTTCTCTCTAGAGTACATAGAAACCAGAGCTTTCAGTGGCTGGGGGTCTCTTCCCCATGGGCCTGGCCACAGAAGCCACTGCCACTCGCAGGGGGTGGGCAGCAAGGTGCCACCTCCGCAGCTCAGGTACATTACCAGCTGAACCCAAATGATTCGCCCTAATACAATTTTAAAACAATTACTGAGCTAACCGGATGCAAATGAAACAAAATGAACCTATAAATATATGTGTTTTTCAAATTAGTAATTGGATTTTTTGATGATCTTCGGTGTGACATTGATAAGCTGCCTCTCATAACGGTCTAATTAGGCAATATGGAGACTTCGGCACCCGCCTCTGTCCTAGTGGCTTTTTCAAATGATGTTTGTAAAATTTGCAATTTCATATTACAGATTAAAAATTAAAAACTGCAGGAGGCTAACATTAAAATGAGAATTCATTTCAGGGAAAGCCCTGTAGACAAAATTCACCCTAATAGAATTGTGCCTAAGAGGCTGCAAATCACTGCGTCTTGTCACACAGGGGAAGGCTTGTCAAATCCAGTATTGTTGGTCTGTACTTCTATTCACAGCATTCAACCCATCAGCAAAGCCACTTTGGGGAAAATGTGAACATTATCAAAGAACAGTAAATTAGCAAGAAATTAAAGCATATACCCTTGCATTTCCAAAACAAAAGATCCCTTCATTAAAAACCTTTCATCAGTGGTTTAATATTCATAGCAGTAATTTGCATAACTAAATCAGTTTTCACTGATGAGAGACGACCAAAGTTTTCCCACTAATTTCTTTTTTGAATGAGCTCTCTAGTTTTTTTGATTAAAATTTCACACCAGTAGTTGAACAGAATTGAATACACGGCTTAGCCGTATTTGCAAGTAGCATCATTTAACGCACCAGATTAAAAGTTATTGCTTAGGAGGGAAGGTATTGTTCACCCAGCTTTGTTTACTTTACCTGCCTGTGTTTTCTCTCTCCTTGGAATTTGGGGAAAAGCTCGTCGGGGGCAGGATGGAGCTGGTGGACTTCTGACCTGCCTTTTGGTGCTTTTGAACCCACAGGTAGGCACTGCTGGGTCAAGTAGCCCCTACGACCGGCCCCCAGGGACAGGGCCCTCAGCCCCGAGAGCAGTGGAGATCCCGGATCTTCTGAAAGTGCAGGCAGCCAGCCTGCGGTTCTCTTCAAAAAGGTGGTTTCCCGGGGGTGGGGTGGGGGGCGGTGGGCAGGAGGGGAGGCGGGCTGTTTATACCCTGGAGACGGCAGCCGGCACAGGGCTTCTGCAGGCAGAGTGGGGGCTGCCTGCCCAGGCCTCCGCACGCCCCACCCCCGTTCCTAACGGGTGTCTGGTGCTGCCACTTCCCACAGCCCTCGGGGGAGACAAAGTGACTGTGCTGGGCGGTGCTCGGGCCCCTTCCCTGTGATACATTCCCCACCCCAGGTTGTCCAGCAATTTCACAGCAATTTGATCTGATTTAACAATTCCCCTGCCCGCAGCCTGGGTTCTGGGCGAGACAGTGCCTGGTTCCTTTCTCCTGTTTCAGCCAGAAGGGCTCAAAGGTAAATCACTACACCCAGGCGCAGGGTGGGGGAAAATAGTCACATGACTTAACCAGCTGTGGGTGCTTTCAGGGGCTCACCCCATGGAGAGGAGTGAGACTCAGGTGCAAAGCCGAGTTCTGGAAAGACAAGGCGCCCCTTCCGCCGGGAGCAGCCTCTCCCGACTTTCTGGGTCCTCCACCACCAAGTCGGGCCCTCAAACTGGCTAAGTTGCTGTGGGTCAGGGAGCGGTGAACTCCCCTGAAAACCACCACCCTCCCATAATTCAGCTCTTACTGGTGATTTGGTCTCTGGAGATTCCTCTATTTCTTGATCACTTGTATTTCTTTTCTTTCTTTCCTTTTTTAAAAACAGATTTTATTTATTTATTTTTAGACAGAGGGGAAGGGAGGGAGGAGAGGGATAGAAGCATCAATGTGTGGTTGCCTCTCACGCGCCCCCTACTGGGGACCCAGCAGGCAACCCAGGCATGTGCCCTGACTGGGAATCCAGCGAGAGACCCTTTGGTTCTCAGGCCGGTGCTCAGTCCACTGACCCACACCAGCCAGGACAATCACTTGTATTTCTTGATGCCCAAACCGAGAAACTCAGCCACCGACATAAAATGAGGACCTTAGGAACTGGTTTTTACAAAGTGCGTATGATGGGTCTCGTTATCGTCCTCTCACCCACTCCGTGTGCTTATGGAGAACCTTCCGGACGCAGCTCTGTTTGCTTCGTGGGGTCCTCGCAGCCCCTGCTCTGCGCTGTGGGTGAGCCAGGGGACGAGGTGGCACAATTCCCGCCTGGCAGTTGTGTGCTCCAGGTGATGGCAAGTTCGGGGCCCTAGCAGGTGAGATTACGTGGACCAGGCAAAAGTCAAGTTCATTTTCCCTCATCAAATTGTCAAGCGAGTACACCAACCTGGCAGCCTAATGTAGCCCAGGCCTCGTGGCAGCTCAGTCTGCATGCTTTGGAAGTGAGAGGGAAACATCCCACTTCAAGGGCAGTTGACTTAAGGAAAAGCGGTTTTTCTTCAGCAGGCCCGTTCCTCATGCCATAACCCATTTCTCTCACACAGGCGTGTTCTCACGCACTGGTCCCTATGGCTGCACTTCGTGGCCTCCTGACCCCTGGACAGCGGGGCACACCGCGGACACCTCCATGGCACTGGAGGGGGTCAGTACATTAGTGGGAACAAAGGGGAGAACATTGGAAGGGTGTGTCTTGGGCAGAGATGGAGGAAATGCAGGCGGAGGGCTGCTGCGTGTGGGGTGGAGGATGCCCCTTGAGAAGGAGGGAGGGCGGTGTGGGGTCAGGGACCCTGGCCTCCCCTCCATGGCACCTGCTCTGGTGGGCAAGCCTGCTGAGCTTAGGGCATCCTCCTCTCCTGCACTTGTCGGCAGTGTGGTGATGACTGGAGCTAGGAAGGTGCCCAGAGGACCAGTGGGTCTAAGGCAAGACCAGTGGGCTTCAGGTGAAGAGAGACCCAGGCAACCGTCCTGCATGAGGCCTTCCTGGTTTCTTCCCACCCAGGTCTCTGTCCCCTAGTTTTCCGTGATGTCTCTATGGGGGCAGCATCTTCTACACAAGTGTATGAATCAGGGGACCACCCAAACACTTTTCTGACATGCTCAAGGGCATCAAAAAGCACTGTTTAATAAAACGTGGGTCCAGAGCACCGAGATGGAGTTAAGAAGCAGAGCAAAAGGAGGAAGATGCTGGAGCATGATTTCCACAGTGAGATGGGGGTGGGGGTGGGGACCTCAGCACACCGCTGTCACAAGGGGCCCATCTGCACCGTCCCCCCACACTGCATCCAGGTGCGCTGGAGCTGGGGGAGCTGTCTGCTCAGTCCCCTTGTAGAACAAATGCTGGCACTCTCTACGAAAGTCACGCTGGCTTTGGAGTCCAAGTTCTAGAGTAGGGTTGGCCAACGCACAGGGCTTCCCCTGCGGAGCCCCGCTTTCTGTCTGGATATCCGGTCCCATCTTCGAGGGTTTCCGGGCCCAGCTGTGGCCCCGATCTACGTCCACATGGCTTTTCCAGGTTAGAAGGAAGCCTCACATCTCAGCACCATTGACGTCTGATGCTTCTAATCCCTGACACCCTGCCAGCTCCGGAAAGACTTCATAATTAAAAATGTAAAAATGTTAATTACCTGAAGATACTTCCTGATGGGTAGCACTGATCAGGAGGGGAATTGACGGTATCAGAACAGGGAGAATTATCAGATCACACAATATGCATGGGAGATGGATCTCGCAAGAGCTCTGTGTGGGGCCCGGACGTTGGTGCTCCTTCCTGCGTCCAAGCCGTGGGCAGGAGAACGGAGACAGACGGGAGGACAGGTTTGTGCGATGCTCGGAGACACAGGAGCCGGGCCGGGGGAAGATAGATGGAGGGACCATGCAGCTCGGACAGTCTTGTGGCCACAGGAGAGAGGGGTGCGGAGGTGGAGCCGCGGGGGCCGTCTGCTGAGGGTCTGGGCAGGGTCCAGTGGGGACGAGCTGAGCTCCATGGGCATCTGGCGGGGGGTGTCTCCTGGACCCGTGTGGACCCAGCACTGCAGACATGCCTGTTGGTCTGCCCTGTCGGTGCCCTGGCTGCCTGGCAAGTCCTGCCAAGGGACAGACAGTAAACAAATTAGGCTTCTGCAGGGTTGAGCTGTCTGTCTCCCAGCTCCGCCATGGCAACGCAAAGGCAGCCGGACCCAAGTCATACACCAAGGTCACTGCCGTGTCCCAGCATCACCTTACGTTGGGATGCTGATGTGTCAATCTCATGCAGTTTTTCTGTGTGATGACACAGCTTATTATTATTTCCCCCGTCACTCAAAAGTGCAAGACCCGTCCTTGGCCCCCAGCTGGACTCGGCCTGCAGGCCCTAGTTCCCCAGCGACCACTGTGTGGAAGTGTCTTAGTTCTTTGGCAAACGTCCTTCATGACCAGTGTTCTGGGTCTTAAATTCTCGCCGTTGAACTTGCTGTGCTATTTGGGCACAACCACGACACCCACGAGAAGGCCAGAATTGAGACGTGTCAGCATTTTGATTCAGGCTGGAGGAGAATCCGTCCTTCCCCAGTTTCTGGCACGTTATCTGCTTGCCCTCGTGCACGGTTGGGACAGGGCCTGTCGGACCCGCACTCTTTCGTCGGACAAACGTGACCCGTTTCTACTTCGTGGGAGGCCACAGGGAAGCCAGTCTCCCTCTGGAACTCCGCCGAGTCTGACTTTTAAATGAGTTATACGGCGTCTCTCTCTCTCCTTCCCCCATCCCCAGGCTCAGGCCTCACCCCCAGCCCAGTGCCCACCCACCTGAAAATCGAAAGATGAGCCCCCTGCAGTCCTGGGGGCTCCACCTGGACTGAAGACCTGCAGAGTTGCTGGGGTGTCTGGGGTTTTGGGACAAAATTTCTTCTTCTTCTGACTACAACAGATTCGCATCTAATCAAAACCCTTAATTAAAAAAATCTCAGGTACTTAATTTGATTTGCTTATTTGCATAATATTGGAGGACAAAAGAAATCTGTTCCACAGGCCCGGTGTCTCTGCAGGCCCAGGCCTGCCGCCTTCGACCTGTCTGCCTGCCTGCCTCCCACACCGTGATCTGGCCCTAAGGGGGTCTGACCTTGGGGGAGGCAGAGGGTTTGCTCCTGGCCATGCAGTTCGGCAGCTGGGGTGGTGGGGGCTTGCTTCACAGGGAGTAAGATTCTGGAAATGCCTTTGTAGGAGAAGGCTTTTGTCCTACGTTTCCACTGCCGGTTTAACGTGGGGGGTTCTCTGAAAGTGGACGCCTCCTTGCCGGTCTTGCACCTGTGATACAGATGAGATTCGATGGCGGAAGCTCAGGGAATAAGCCTGCCGGGGGCAGGGTGGCCGGCAGTGGGGAGGAGGAGGGGGACACTGGAGGCAAGTTGCCTTCCTCATGTCTGGTCTGTTCCAGCATGGACCGTCCTAGGTCGGTCCTTCTACCTGCCCACATTGGAGAGCCCTGTTTGCGTCCAAGGCCACACCCGAGCCAAGCCCCACAGGGGACCTACCTGCGGGGCTCTCAGGTCAGACAGCCGGGCAATGTGCTCGCGAGCCAGCAGGGGGAGCCCCGGTGTCCCCGGAGAGCCAGGCAGGCAGCCCACCAAGAACAGAGGCAGGAGAAAGGCGGCTTTAGGGACCTGCACAGCTATTCAGGTTAAACGCGTTCAGAAAAAGGTAAAATCGGGCTATCGGAATTTTGAACAAATGTCCGTGTCCATTTTATTATTAACAAATGGCGTTTGATGAGAGTATTTTTCCCCTTAAACGGTCTAAGTGATGGCTCAGAAGAGCCCCACTTCATGCCTTTTAATGCTGAATTATTCTCTTATCTGTAATAAAGCTCCAGTCGAGCCCAGAATTAGTATTCTGGAGGAAAGGGCTTAATGAGCTAAAACAGTTCTATCTGGGGTAGGGAGACCATCTTATCTTCCTTAAGTGTTTTAGAAGGAATTTGTAAGGAAACTGGCAGAGTATTTGCTCGGACTCAATGGGAAGAAAAATAGGTCGGCTCTCCTCTTTCCCCGCGTGCATACTAAGCCGGTTCTGATGGCAACACCTAACTGTGCGGGAAGTTCAATATCCAGCACTAAGCACAGAACTTGGGCTCGTTTTCCAGATA
The DNA here is from genome assembly GCF_022682495.2 of Desmodus rotundus. Lineage (NCBI taxonomy): Eukaryota > Metazoa > Chordata > Mammalia > Chiroptera > Phyllostomidae > Desmodus > Desmodus rotundus. Next base: position 2,771,402 of record NC_071390.1, on the reverse strand, counting down.
TGCCGGGTTCCTTGGCGAACAAGAGATAAGGAGAAATGACGCCTTCTTTTTTCCGGTTCTGTTTCTGCCATCAGAGGCTCTGCGATTTGTCATCTGCGGCAGGCAGGCGGCTTTGCAAGGAGCTGACTATTAGCAACTTCATTGTCCTTGGATAAGCAATGCAGGCTGGTGCTCGGTGTTCCTGGAGGGGCTGCGGGCAGACAGCGAAATGAGGAAAAACGGCCTCTCGGGCCCCATCTGTATTGAAGTTTTAAAGAAGAAATAAAAGAAGAAGACGTGGAGGTTCATGGAAGTTTTAGCAGGAGTTTCACAACTGGCTTGCACCCTCTTTTGGGCACCTGTTAGGAGTCCGGCTGCGTGTTAAAGGGCAGCTAGTGTCGAGTGTGGGGCTAAACAGGTAGTCTGAATGTCGTTATCCACGTGCCTGGCTTTTGGAATTATACTTGTAAGAAAAAATCTGTGAAATATACATTCGCTAGTCATGGGTTCATAATAAAGCCTATTTATTAGATGTGTTTTACAACGTCCTGAGAAATATATCCTGGATGAAAAGACCTCGATTCACAGCAAGCGGGAGTTTGGAACCTCAGGGATCCAGAACAGCACTGGTCAGGAACTGGAACAGCCTGGGTGTGTGAGGTCCCTTGATCCCCAGAGTCGCCCTGGACAGCTGCGTCGTCTATGGTGGCAGCATCTCCGGGGGCCAGCAAACGGCACCGTTTCCGCTTGGGTAATTTATAAAAAGAGTTTATGGGGAAGGCTGGTCAAATATGCCCATTTTGACCTAAGCCATTAAATAGGTCAATGAGATTAATGTTGTACCTAAGGTATCAAGTGGTGTTGGTCTTGGATAGTTATGGGGCTAACATAAGCGAATATTTCGAATTCTGATAACCCTCAAAGGACACAGAAAATTTCTCCAAATAAATGCACAGTAAAACTGACTTAAAATAGTTCGACGAATTATAATGGATTGTGTAGGCCCATGTAACCGCCTCCACCATCCAGACTCAGAACAGCTCCACCCCCCCAAACTGTTCCCTGCTGCCCCTCCCAGACACACGCTGTCCCGCCCTCCACCCGGACCACTTTGCCTTTCGGAGACGCACAGGTCCAGGAGTCCAGCATGGGCCTGGCTCTGTTCCCTCAGCACGGTGCCTTGGAGACTCACCCATGATGTTTAGTCCATCGGTCATTTGTGTCTTTAGTTTCTGGTTACTGACCCACTAGGAATGCACCCCAGCTTGGCTTCCACTCGTTAGATGAAGGACTTTTAGGTTGTGCCTAGTTTTCAGTGAGTATGAGCAGACCTGCTGTAGATACTTGTACCCAGATTTTTGTGTGAACGTCGATTTTCATTGCTCAAAGAAAAATGCCCAGGAGCAGACTGTCTGTGTGTATTGAGTACATGTTTATGTTTACAAGGAACTTCTGTCTTCCCGCGTGGGTACCGTTGGCTCTCCCTGCAGGCACGGTGGAGGGGCCGGGAGCTCTGTGTCTTGTCAGCACACGGTGCTCTGAGCGTCTTCGGGCATTTCAATAGCTGTGCAGGACGCAGCCCCGGGTTTTAATGCTCATTGGCCCAGTGGGTGACGGCGCTGACCATCTCCTCAAGTGCTGGTTCGTCACTCACCTGTGCTCTTTAGTACGACGTCTCCTCCAGTCTTTTGCCCATTTTGAAAGTGGGTTTTGTTTTCTTACTCTTGAGCCCTGGGAATTCTTTATATATTGCGGATACCAGTCATTGCCGAGTATGTGATTTAGACATAGTTTCTCCCTGGCTGTAATTTGTCTTTTCATTCTTTTAAAAGTTTTTTCACAGAGCAAAAGTTTAAAATTCTTTTGCATGGAGCAAAAGTTTTAATTTTGATAAATTCCCATTTGTCAAACCTTTGCCTAACCCCAGAGCGTCAAGATCTTTTCTCTCTTACTCTTTTTATACATATTTTATTGCTTTATGTTTTACATTTAGATCAATGTTCCATTTTGAGTTATTGCTTGTGTAAGGTGAGAGGTGAGGTTTGGGTTGATATTATTATTATTATTATTATTACTATTAGCCTATAAGTGCCTCCAACATAATTTGTTTCAACACTTGTTGAAAAACTCATCCTTCCTCCATTAAATCACCTATGCCCCTTTGTCAAAAGTCAATTGGCCGATGTGTGGGTCTAGTTTGGGGTTTATATTGCTCCCCTGACCTGTCTGTCTGTCTCTTTACTAATTTCCATTCCATCCTGGTCACTATAGTTTGATAGTACAGTTTAAAATCACGGGAATATGTTTCTCTGATGTTTTCTTCTTTTTCTTTTTTATTTAAATATATTTATTGATTATGCTATTATAGTTGTCCCATTTTCCCCCCTTCACTCCACTTCATCCTGTCCACCCCCTCCCTCCCACATCCCCCCCTCTATAGTTCATGTTCATGGGTCATACATGTAAGTTCTTGGGCTTCTACATTTCCTATACTATTCTTACCCTCCCCCGGTCTATTTTCTAACTACCATTTATGCTACTTATTCTCTCTACCTTTCCCCCCTCTCTCCCCCTCCCACTCCACTGTTGATAACCCTCCATGTGATCTCCATTTCTGTGGTTCTGTCCCTGTTCTAGTTGTTTGCTTAGTTTGCTTTTGTTTTTGTTTTAGGTGTGGTTGTTAATAACTGTGAGTTTGTTGTCATTTTACTGTTTATATTTTTATCTTCTTTTTCTTAGATAAATCCCTTTAACATTTCATATAATAAGGGCTTGGTGATGATGAACTCCTTGAACTTGACCTTATCTGAGAAGCACTTTATCTGTCCTTCCATTCTAAATGAAAGCTTTGCTGGATAGAGCAGTCTTGGATGTAGGTCCTTGCCTTTCATGACTTGGAATACTTCTTGCCAGCCCCTTCTTGCCTTTAAGGTCTCTTTGGAGAAATCAGCTGACAGTCTTATGGGAACTCCTTTGTAGGTAACTGTGTCCTTTTCTCTTGCTGCTTCTAAGATTCTCTCCTTATCTTTAATCTTGGGTAATGTAATTATGATGTGCCTTGGTGTGTTCCTCCTTGGGTCCAGCTTCTTTGGGACTCTGAGCTTCCTGGACTTCCTGGAAGTCTATTTCCTTTGCCAGATTAGGGAAGTTCTCCTTCATTATTGGTTCAAATAAGTTTCCAAATTTTTGCTCTTCCTCTTCTCCTTCTGGTACCCCTATGATTTAGATGTTGGAACATTTAAAGATGTCCTGGAAGTTCCTAAGCCTCTCCTCATTTTTTCTAATTCTTGTTTCTTCATTCTTTTCTGGTTGGCTGTTTCTTTCTTTCTTCTGGTCCATACTGTTGATTTGAGTTCCAGTTTCTTTCCCATCACCATTGGTTCCCTGTACATTTTCCTTTGTTTCTCTTAGCATAGCCTTCATTTTTTCATGTATTTTTTTTTTTACCAGATTCAACCAATTCTGTGAGCTTCCTGATTACCAGTGTTTTGAACTGTGCATCAGATAGGCTGTCTATCTCTTCGTCGCTTAGTTTTATTTTTTCTGGAGCTTTGATCTGTTCTTTCATTTGGGCCATTATTTTTGTCTTGGCACGCCTGTTACATAAAGGGGCGGAGCCTTAGGTGTTCCCCAGGGCAGGGCAACCCATGTTGCTGCGCTGTGATGCTGTGCATGGGGGAGGTAGGTCCAATAGGGAGCAATGGCGCTTGTTCCACTCTCTGCCGGATTTCGGTCACTCCCTCCACTACCCACAATCAAATTGGGCCCCTCTGGTGCTGATTCCCGAGTGGGTGGGTTTGTGTACATTCTAGGCCCCTGTGGGTCTCTCCAACGAACTCTCCTGTGAGGCTGTGAGTTTCTCCCACTGCTGCCACCTCAACCCCCACGGGTATTTCCAATCAGTGGTTTGAGGCTTTATTTCCCTGCGCTGGAGCCCTGGGTTGCATGGTCTGTCACCCCATCCACCCGCTGCTGCCTCCCCGGCAGCTGCAGCCCAGCCTGCCCGGCCCCACAATCCGCCACCTCACTGGGTCCGCCAGCTGCCGCCTTACCGCTGGTCCTCTCCATCCCGGCTGCCCGTCTCCGCCCCTCCTCCCGGTCTGGGTGAGTGTTTCTTCTTTATCTCCTTGGCTGTCGGACTTCCATACAGTTCGATGTTCTGTCAGTTCTGGTTGTTTTTTGTTTTTAAATTGTTGTTGTTCTTCTTTTGGTTGTGCAAGGAGGCACAGTGTATCTACCTACACCTCCATCTTGGCCGGAAGTCAGATTCAAAATTTTCTGAAAAACTTCTGAAGCTATTCAGGCACACAGGTTTCTTTTTGTTCCACTCCTTCTTACTTTATGCTTTATCACTTCACGCTCTCAGCCCGTGCCGGGAGACGTTCTGAACTTCACCAGGCTTTGTTCCCATGTGCCGACTGTGGTGCCGGCAGCGGAATGGCCTCTTCTTTGTCAACACTCTTTCCTATTCTAGTTTCCGTGCCTTCCCACCGACATTTTGACATTATTTTGCCTGTGTGTTAAACATGTTCCAGCTAAGATGTGGGTTGAAGAGATATTGATTAGACATCATTTTGAGAAGAAGTGACCTGTTTTCTGTGGCGACCCTTCCAGTTCATTAAGTGGTATGTCTGTTTAGGTGTTCTTGGATTTCTCCTGTTAGCATTTTGTAGATTTTAGATTCTGTGCAGATGCATAGATACCGTATATTTTGTTAGATTTATACGTAAGTACTTTATTTTGAAGGGGCTACTGTGAATGTTTTCTAAATTTAATTTGATTTTCAGTGCTTACGGCTGCTGTGCAGAAGTACAGTTGATGTGTGTGTGTGTGTGTGTAGAAGCCATTGCGGGTGTTCTGCACAGACAATCACAGTGCCCGTGAGAAGGTGCAGCTTTATTTCTTTCCTTCCAATCTGTGTCACTTCTGTGCCTGCCTGCTCGGGCCGCTCCCACACGGCCACCCCAGATGGGGCGGCTGAAGTGACAGACGCCGGTTTCTCACCATTCTGGGGCCCGGAGACCCACGGGACGGTGCCAGCTGGGCGGGAGTCTGAGGAGGGCCGTTCCTCTGGGGTGCAGGCGGCTCCCCGCTGCTGTGTGCCCCTGTGGCCTCTCCACAGAGTGCACACTCTGGTGTCCTTTCTGTAAGGACGCCAGTCCTATCAGGTCAGGGCCCCATCCGATGACCTCACTTCACCTTGATTACTACTTGAGAGTTCCCATCTCCCAAGACAGCCACACTGGGAGTTAGGACTTCACAAATGGGTTTGGGGGAGCACAAGCATTCGGTCCACTCCCCCTTTTATTCTTTTTTGCTTTGCTGCATCGACTGTGCTTCTTCTCGTACGACACTGAAGAGGAGTGGAGAGTAGATGTCATGGTTCGTTCACGGCCTTGGGGGAGGTCGTCTCTCACCTGTAAGTGCTGTTCACAGAAGGTGTTTCCCAGATGCCTCTGGTTAGGTAGAGGACAGTCCTCCTATTTCTAGTTTCCTGAGTTTTTTAAAAATCACGAAGGAAGGTTGAATTTCGTTAAATGCTTTTTTTTTTTGGCCACAGTTGATATGGTCACTTGGTTTTCTCCGTTACACTCCCCATGTGGTGGGTGACACAGATTGACTCTCAAATGTTGGACCAGCCTCAAATGACCGGGATGAACTCTACCTGGTCAGGGAATAGTCCTTATTTTACATCTTGCTTGATTCGATTTGATAATGTTTTGTTGGAGATTTTTATCTCTATGTTCACCGGGGATATTAGCCTGTAGTTTTGTTTTCTTGTTATCTTTGTCTGCTTTCATGATCAGGGTAAGGACGGCTTCCTAAAAAAAATGTGTTGAGAAGCATCCCCTCACCTTCTATTTTTTAGAATGGATTGTATAGAATTGGCATTATTTCTTCTTTAAATGTTGGATAGAGATCGCTGATGAAACCACCTGGGCCTGGAGATATTTTTTGTGGAAAGTTTTAAACTATAAATTCAAATTATTTCAAGTTGCAGGTCTACTCAGCTTTTCTAGTTCATCTTGAGTGAGTTTTAGCATTGCACGGTTTTTGAGAATCCATTCATTTGATGTACATTGCTTTTTGCAAGTAGGATTGTTGTATTTCTTTATTATCATTTTAATACCTGCCAACCTGTCTAATACCTTTAAAACAATACCTTTTTTTCCATTCCTGGTATTGATGATTTGAGCTTTCTCTCCCCAACCCCTTTTTTTGTCAGTCAGGCTGAAGTTTATCGATTTTATTAATCTCTATAAAGAACCAGAGTTTTGCTTCATTGATTATGATTTTTCATATTTTCCTCTTTATAATTTCACTTATTTCTACACTTTGCTTCATCATTTCCTACCTTCTTCTTCCTTTGGGTTTATTTTGCTCTGCTTTTTCTTTTTCTAGTTTGTTAAAGTGAGGCCTTTCACATGTTCTAACATAAGCACTTAATGCTGTAAGTTTCCTCGGAGCCGCCCCAGTGCTATGAAAAGAGAGGAAACGGTAAGAAGTCACGTCATTTTCAAGAAAGCAAATTCCAGCCTCTTTTTCCCCCCAGGCAATTTAATTTTTAATCATTCACATTGCGTGTCTGCAGGGCCGGAGAAGGGTCCAGCGCCCAGCACGCGTCCCTGACTATGTATGTGTCTTTCTCCGGCACGATTGTGACCGGGAGCCTGGAAGCAAAAGTTAAACAATAGTCTGTAGGTTCTGGGTGCTGAGTCAGGGAGTGGGTGCAGAGCCTGTGTCAGAGACCTCTGCACCGAACGCCCCCAACGTGACTCGGTGCCTTTGTTATTTAGACCCCGAGTGCGAGGGGGCCGCCGTGATGCCTGCGCTTCAGTCAGACGAGATTTCAGACCCATGAGGCTCCCAAGGGAACTCAGTGTTTAGGAGACTTTCACTGACAGAGATCCAGACCGTCCACAGAATTGTATTTATAGAAGGCTTTTAGGAAGAACTGGGTGCAGCAGAAGCCACTGGGGCTCTGGGCTCCATCGCCTCTGGGGCTAATGACGGCACTTGTGCGTCTGTCGTGGAGCAGAGGCCTGGCGCTCCTCCGGCGTTTGCTGAATGAATACATGAGCAACCAATGTAGCGATGGTGAGAAAAGGCTAGTCAGGGTTTAAAAACCTCCGAGAGTGTTTACCACGATTCGGAAGACCCTGTGACCGGCCGGCGCAGCTGTGCTCAGACAGAAACAAACCCGCTGTCCCTGAGGGATTCCAATCGCGGACAGGTCCCAGGCCGCTCCCTCGGTGCTGGGGGTTCCGCTCCGGCTGGTTGGGGGAGCCCCTTTCAAGCTCTCGCTCGCAACCGCCCTTTCTGGAAGTCTGCGCCAGGGAACCTGAGCTTGTGTTTAGCTCAGATTTATTTCGCTTCAAGTTGTCTTCTTTTAGAGCTAATTTAGCAACACGCATGCCCTTTCTCAAGATTTTTATCAGGTGGTGGTGAACTTTCAACAAATATAATCGAAAACATTTCCCCACCCTAGAAAACGGAGAGGATTTGAAATGTGTTTTGACCTCCTCAGCTTCTTTCATCTGGTCTCTGTAATCAGTTTTATAAAAAGCACATGGCTGCCGGGCTGTATCTTGATAAAGAACAGTTTTCGTGTCCATTAGAAAAACCGGAGAACTGTTTTCAATCTGGAGAGGCGATGGGGGTGCAGTGCAGGGCAAGGGGGGGCGATCTGTCTGCTCCCGCCCCTGTTTCGGGGCTGGTGAGCTGAACGGAGTCCACTTCTCGGCCCTGCTCCTTCACGACACAGCAGACACCAGGCACTGCCCCGGGGGTCTGTGCTTGACCCCCATGGGGCTCACCTGGGGTCACACCTGCAATCCAGGGTCCTGGGGACGGACACGAGGCACAGCGTTCAGGGAAGGCATCAGCGCGTGCTAAGAGGAGGGAGGAATGGTTCCCAGGCATTTTCAGAGAATTTCTCTAAATGGGAGAAGTTGGGGGTGACGGGCCCCCTCCCCCGCCAGCTGCTAGAGCCCTGACCGTGCGGCCTGTGGTCACACTGCAACTGCCTTTGCAGCGATGCCCCTGTGCACCCACTAGGTGCCAGCCTAGTTCCAGAGCTTGAAGGTGTCTGTGAGCAAAAGGAAAAGGTGAGGCTGGCACCGTGCTTGGATGGGGAACGAGGACTGGTTTGAGCCTGTGTTGGGCGCACTAGAAAGTGACGTGTTACAGGAAGGAGGGGCCTGTGGGGGAGCAGGGAGCTCGGTCCCAGGGCTGGAGGGCCAGGGCCTGTGTGGTTAGCAGGACAGTTGAGGTAAGCCTCGTTGGGGAGGCCAGATGTAAGAAAAAAATACAACCCCCCCAAACAAGTAGAATACACCCCAAACCAAAGCAAATGAAAACAAACCTCAAAACACAAACAACAAAAATTCCGACTGTGGGACGGCTACAACTCTTGGATTTGTATTCTCCTTCCACCTCGGTGAGGACGGTCTGAGAGGCAGGAGGCCGGGCTGCTGACCCCCAGTGGGGCAGGTGCAGCGATTTGCCGTGGGCGGTTCATTCTGGCTACTGGCTCTCCCTCCCCTCCCCTTTCTCCTGGAAACCGCCTCTGGCCTGCTCTCTGGAGCAGCACCCTCCGGTCTGTCCCCCCATGACCATCTCCTCTTAACTCTTTGATGAGTTTCTCCTCTGTCACCGATTCTGTGTCCTTGGGCAATGTGAGCCTGGGGGAGCCGGCAACAAGAGACCCTCTCTGAGCTGCACGTCTCTCCTCAGCTCCGTCCCCCCCACGCAGCCGCCCAGCCAGTCTCAAGGTGAGCTCAGCAGTTCACGGCTCTGCGGACCAGCTAAGGGCCAAGACAGAAACCTGGGGGTTGTTCCTCGTGGGTCTTTCCCCTCCCCAACCATCCTCAGCGTGCACGGTGCTAACAAAGTGGGGACGACAGCAAGTACTTGCTGAGTGTCTGCCTGGAGCCAGGCACTGTTCTGGGAGCTCCATGAGAGGTCGGTGCAGATGGAGAAACTGGGGCGCAGAGGCTGAGTGAGCAGCAGAGCTGGACTTGAACCCAATCTTTAACCGCCATGCAAAGAGGAGGTTGTAGAGCCGCTCCAAGTCCGGGGCCGGGACTGGTCAGGATGGGCCCCTTGGGCCATGCTGCAGCATCTGTCCTCTGATCTCAGCAGAGGGCCCCCCCAGACAGGTCCTAGTGGGGGAGGAGCAGGGGACAGCCCCTTGGTTTCGATTTAGGAAAGTTGGTCTGGCCGCAGGTGAGAAGGTGGAGGGATGGAGTGGGGCATGAAGGTGGCCAGACTGGCGGGAGAAAACGAGAGGATGAGAGATTGGGGCGCTGTGGGCCAGAGGCGCAGAGAGCCTGACCCGGCAGGGCTCCGGGGGTGGGTGGCTGCTGCAGTGCGGGGTGTGTGTGTGGGAAGGGGGTGGGGTGCGGGGAGAGGGAGGAAGCCAGAGTGTCTCATCACACCTTGCGTCCCCATGGTGGCCAGGCCGTCTTGACTTACGGTTTTCAATTTCTTAGAAAGACAGCTCCCGATTGCAAACTTCCTACTCGATGTTTGTGGAACACAGAATATAGGAAAAAGAATAAAGCTGAGCCCTGGCCGGTGTGGCTCAGTCGGTTGGAGCATTGTCCTGTGCACCAAAAGGTGGGGGGTTCGATTCCCGTTCAGGGCAGCTGCCTGGGCTGTGGGTTTGAACCCTGGTCACGGTGAGTTTGGGAGGCAATCAATCCATGTTTCTATCTCATATTCGTGTTTCTCTCTTTCACGTCAATGAACATATTTTTTAAAAATTTTAAAAAAGGATTAAGAGGAAAATACATTTAATGCTACAATCACTATTAAAATTGTGACTATACCACATACATCACTGTGAGCATTTGGTTTATATCGCACATACACGCACACCCCGTACATATCCAGGGCGCCCTGTTTGAGACTGACCCAGGTCCAGAGTCACAGGCATGTGTGACATACATGCGTATGTGTGTGGTATACACCAAGTGTGTGCACATAAATATATAACGTGTGTATATGTCATTGAGTTTTATTTTACAAAAATGGGGGCCACAGTTTACACACACACACATTTATGTGTTCTTTAGCCTAAAAAGTAACGATGATGTCCAGTTCCTTTAGTGTTTTTCTTATATGTTATCTCCGTGGCTGCGGGAGAAGTTCTCTCTCTCTCTCTCCCCGATTTAGCCACTTCCTTATTACCCACCCTTCCTGTCGTGTCTGAGTTCACGCTCCCGTAAGCAATGCAGCAGCGAACATCCTTGTCCGGTGTTGAAACCCTCGCGTTTTGTTTTCTGACTCAGCTCTGCTGGCTCAGGACTAGAATCCATGCAGAACGCGCTGATGACCCCTCAGGGTGACCTCCCAGCAGCGGGTTTGCTGAGCCAGCGGGTAGGGAACCTTTTAAGGCGGGTGCTTGTCACCTGTTGCCAAGTCGCTCTTTAGAAAGGGGGGTTAGCTGGCATTTCCAGCACAATGGAGGACATTCTCCCCAGCTATTGGGAGTTTCCAACCCGTCGCCAAATTGCATTTCCGGGATGACAAGTGAGGAGGAACACGTTTTCATATGTTAATTGCCTGGTTGTGCTCCTTTGTGGCCCCTTTGCCTCTTTTGTCCGGTTTTCTATTGGGGTGTTTTCCTCCTTTGACTTGTTTAAAGGGTTTGTTGTAATTAAGACTTTTAGGTTGCCAGAGACAGAAACAGACTCCAGGCCGGCCCGGCAAACCTGGGAGCCTGTCGGCCAGGGCAGGGACGTCAAGAACAAGGATGCAGGGTGGGAGGAGAGATCCCCAGGCTTCCTTGGACCAGGAGCCGGGGGTGGAGGGGTCCACAGAGGACGAAGGGCCCACCTCTGTGCCACTCTCTCTTGAGGCCACTCTCTCTTCTTGCTCCGAGGGGCTTTCTCTGCCTTCTCATCTTGCCTGTGACCCTCCAAGGGGCCCAGTCCAACCTGTCCCCACTCTGTGACCTTTCAGCTGCAGTGACCTCAGAAGTCTCTAAAGACAGCACCTGGCCAGCCCAGCTCTTGCTGAGGCAGGCTGCAGGAGGGGCCGGCTGATGGCTTGACCGTCTTAGTGTCCTACGTGCATCCTTGGAGCCCTCGGTCCCTCCTGGGTATACAGGTGGGGCGGGTTCTCCAGATGGGACCAGGGGAAGGGCAGCAACCAGGTGCAAATAACAGGAACTTCGGACTTTTCTGTGTGGGACAGGATGCTCGCATTCCCACCTGGGGTGCGTGTATTTTTTCCTCGCAGGTCTTTTCTCGGCACTGTTTCTTGAACACGGTCCTTTCTCTCTATCCTCATGGATAAATTAGCCTTCGTTCAGTTCGTGGTTACTTCTGGCCTGGATTGCTGGTCTCAGGCCTCCAGCTACCCCTCTTCCCACCTTGTCCCCTCTACCCTGTCGGCAGAGGGACCTACCTGGGATGCTATGGTGGCCAGGCCCTGCCCTGCGTTCAGGCTTCCCCGGGGCTCCTGACAGCCTTCCGGATAATGTCCAAAGTCCCAAGGTGCCAGGGTAGGGTCTTCCTTGTGCTGAGGCCGAGAGCCTGCGCGGGCCATGGGGAGGGGGAAGGAAGGCTCTGACCTGGTTTGGACAGCCCGACTTTAGCTCTGTGCTTCGTGTCAGCCACTTGGTAGGGTGCCCAGGTGGCCTGGCCGTGAGCTGTGGAGGGCTTCCTGCAAAGGGCCTTCCCGGTGAGCTGAAGCTGCCACGACCCCTGAACCCCAGAGGGAGCCTGCAGGAAGACCCTGTGTACGTTTAGGGGTTCACCTGGCACCCACAGTATTATCGCCATGTGCAGACACACTAGCATTTTTAAAAGAGCGTTCTTTCTGGAATCATTTCAGCTTCAGAAAAGTTGCAAAAATCACACCAAGGCCCCCGTGGCCCAGAACCCCCACAGGTTAACACTTCCCCACATCGGCTTCCTCATCCTCTCTGTGCGTGGACGTGTTATTACTTGGCCACTGAGGGGCAGACTGTAGCCACGGCGCCCGCGCCCCTGAATGCCGCGGTGTGTTTCACAACGTGACAACGTTCTCGCCGCCCCCGCGCTGCGGTGATTGAGACACGGAGATGAGCTCTGATACCACAACAGTATCGAGCCCGAGGCTTTTGTTCAAGTGTCACTAGCTGTCTGCTGATGTCCCCGTTCTCTTTCCTCCCATTTCCCCCATGAAGTGTCCTGTCTCCTCGGACCCCTTGAGCCTGCCACGGCCTCTGGGGTTTCTTCGTCCGCTGTGACCTGGCCAACTTTGACGGGTATAGGCCAGTTATTGTACAGAATGGCCCCACTCTGGCTTTGCCTGGAATTAAAGTCAAGTGTTGCATTTTTAACGAGGATCTTAGAGACGTGAAGTGATACATGCTCCCCGGTGCCTGAACCAGGGTCTTGGGGGGGGGGTCACTGGTGCCCACCAGTTCCTTCCCTGGACAGGCCAGCGGTCTTTCAGTCAGAGGCTGGCTGGCAGGGTTCTCTATTTTCCCTCTGCAATTACTAACTGTCTTGGGAAGGATTCTGTGAAACTCTGAAATGACCCCTTTCTCATGAAATTCTCGCTAGTTCTATCACCTGTGGGTGCATCTGCTTGAAACAATGATGATGGTGACGGTGGCCTGAAGGTGCTGTCATTTGGAATTCCGCGTTCCATCTGCATGCGTGAGGATTCTCCTGGGTCAAGGGGCTGTCCCTGCCCCCTCTTGGCTGGTTTCGAGTTTCTCTCTATCTGTGTGGACTCACCGGCTCCTAGTTAGTTCTTTGGGTTATAAGCCATCACTGTCCTTATTTATTTTGAAGCTCGAGCCATCCTGGATTGGGCCACTGGCGTCTGGCCCCTGTGTCCTCTCAACCTGCCCTCACCACCCTCAGGTTGCTTCCTTAATTTCTAGCACAGCATGGCATTCCAGGTCCATCATGCCCTTTCCCTGTGCCCGATCTGGGCTCCGGAGTGCCCCTGACGCTGTGTCCCCCTGGAGCGTCTCAGAGCGGAGGGACGAAGGAGCCGCGTACGGGTGTCTGCCCACCACCTCTCCATCCAGCCCTCCTGATACCACCAGGTCCCATCCGATTATCCTCTACTCCATGCTGGTTGCCCTCCTTTCCAATCAGGAAAACTCTGGCTGTGTTGATTCACAATTAATTTATTTTTTCACCCAGGCCTATCATATACATAAGATCGTTTCAGCATTGCTGCCCCAAGCCACTGTGGAAACCAAAACACTTGACTAGTTGGGGTTCTGAGGTGGGGGCAGGCCCATTGCTCTCTGGTGGCTCAGTCCCCCAAGGACAGTCTTTGCCTGCGGGGACGGGGGAGGGCTGGAAGAAATATCGTTGGCGGGGTGGGGGGGCATCTTCAGGTTCTGCTCAGTCTGAGGAGGAAGGAAGCTGCACCCACCTCCACGCTGTGGGGTCTCACAGCTGGTCCCAGCCAGTCTCCCAGCAGCAACTCAGCTGAGTGGGGGGTCACGCCCAACCACCTGCCCTTCCTGTTTATGCGGCAGCCTGGGACTGCAGCTGGAGGGACCTACCGCAAGATGGGGCGGGGCAGGGTGAGCTCGTGTGCTGGGGTGGGCAGTGCCCCACCGCCCTGCCCCCAGGAAGGAGGAAGGAAAAGCAGAACCTCTCAGACCACTTGGACCTTTCTGCAGAAAATAGCGTCCGGAACTCCTAAAGAAAGGCCTTCTTCTTGCACGTTAGCAATGCATCGCTGACAATGCTCAGCGAGGCAGGCTCGGGAGCTTCTGAGTGAGTCGTGTGCAACGGCACAAGCAGACAGAGCACATGGGGGGGGGGGATTGGACTTCTCTGCAGGTCTGTGGTAGAACACACAGGCAAGAAACGAGTTAAGACGCAGAAGATTCAAATACTGCCATTAGCAAGAATGCAAGAACATGCGTGTTGATGCAACTTGGAGACCGAGGTGGTTTTCAGGTTTCCGTCAAACACACACGGTATTTTGCATTGTGTACACTCCGAGAAAACCTCAGAAAGGCCCCGAAGGAGCCAGGCCGTATTCTCCAACTAGGATTCAGTAAAACTAGAAATTTCCAAGCTGTCTTTGACCAAACCATACAAAGATCCAGCCTACTCCTCTGAATATTAAAAACCACTCTCAAATTGTCAAAGAGAAAGAAAAATACAGCCAAACATGGAAAATGTCGAAAATAATTGAAATGACAATCTTTTGCATCAAAACTATGTTACTTTCTCAGAGACCAGATGGGTGGTTACCAGGGGCTGCGGGAGGGGAAGCGGGAGGTGCTGATGTTAGGGTGCACACTCGTGGTTATGAGTGACTTTTGGGGCCCCTACGGACAGTGTGGTGACTGCAGGAAATGACACTGCATTATATACTTAAAAAGTGCCAAGACAGTAGATATTAAATGTCTCGCCATCAAATGGAAATGGTAACCAAGTGATATGATGGGCGAGTTCCCCAACACGAACATTTTGCAACATATAAATGTATCCAATCGACCGCCTGTACACCTTAAACTTACAAAATGTATAACATTCGAGACATGCTCTGTATCATCTATGTGACTTTTCCTAAACATAAAACTATACTAAGTAAAAATGCTAAAATAAATGTTTATTTTAAAAAGTGCGTTTCATCTCTCCTCTCATTTAATTCTCCTTTAATTCTGCAGGCGGAGGAACTGAGCAGAGAGGGCAGTGTTTGCCGGGCGGAACCAAGGGGAGTTGCAGTCAGGCAGCGCTGAAGCAGGCAGTCGGCCTCTGGAACTTTCCCTCAGACTCAGTGGCTCCAGAAATATTTGGGGCAGCGAGCAGCGAGGAGGCCGTCCCTTCATTCAGGACAGTTTGTCCCATCCAGAGCTGCCTGGGGCTGGCTGCTCTGGGCCCTGTGGTCCCTCAGAAACGGACTGGCTTCCAGCTGGAGGAAGGGGAACCCGGGACCCGTTTTTGAAACCCTGAAGCTATCTGCACCAGCAAGCTGGAGTGTGACGAGGCGGAAATGAAGTTGTTTTCCTTCCCAAATTAATATGAAACAAGGAGCAGCTTAATTGTATTTTGGGTTTAACCAGTTCTTCAGTTGCCATAGTAACTGAGAAAAGGCATTTAAAAATATATTCCATCTGACCTTGTTCATTTTGATAGATGGATGCGAAGGCTGGTGCATGCGAGGTGGCCCGTGTGGCTCCAGGATTGGCCACCAGAGGGCGCGCGGCGGCCTTCCAGTGTTCAGTCGAAGAAGGACCCGCAGATGTTCCCCTTAGAGTCTGGGGGGGCCGAGAACCGGGCACCGCGCGCTGTGCGCACCCACGAGACCCGGTGGAGCCTTTGACCTTCCTCTTTCAGAGCAAATCATTGTCTCCGAGTTTCATTTCCCAAGCACAGGGCGAGGACGCCCATCACAGCTGGCCAGGAGGGGAAGGGGGTGGCAGGGCCCCTGTGGTGTCCCCGTGCCATTGCAGAGGCGGCGAGTGCTCTGCAGCGTGGGGCCCAGCAGGACGTGGGCCTCCCTGCTCCCCTCCCGTCCCCCGGCTGCCCCGTTTCCCCCAGGTGAGCACTGCCCCTGTGCCCCGGCATGCTCCCACCCGCGTTCCCCCGTGGTCCGGGGCAGGGGGTTCATGGCCTGGGGCGGGGAGAGGCCAGGGAGACAAGTGTCCCATCTCCCAAAGGGCCCGAGTAACGTTTCTTTCCAAGGACCGAAGCCAGTGTGGCTCACTGTTGCTGGAAGCTTTATAATTTCCATGCCGACCATGATTTATGCATCAGTATCGGTATTCCGTAGCGACCCACACGGGGTGTGCGCAGGCGAGGAAAGGGACAGAGAGACCCCGAGTGTTATTTGCGTGTTAATGTCTGGATCCTCCCCGTGCGTTTTCATTAGAAATGTGTGTTACTGGACGGTTTAGTTTCAAAGGTTTCCCTCTAACGTAAGACTTACTGAGATTTAGCGGCCCCGGTGTGCCGGGGACCGTGGGCGAGGCCCGCGGAGTGAAACGGGGTGCTGCCCGCTGGTTCGCCCCCCGCAGCCCCATTGAGTGCCCGTCCCTTCTCTGTTCGTCATTAGGCCACAGTGACCGGCTCTGCATGAACCCCCAGCTCTGCCATGCGGCCCGAGAGGACCAGCGTGGCAACCAGCGTGAAAAGTCAGCCGGCAGGTTAGGTTTTCCCATTATTCCAGAGGTGCCCGCAGGTTTCTCCATGGAGGGGGCGCGGCGAGCCGACTCCCACTGCAGTGAATAACGCGGTGCGGTTCCGAGGAGCGGCCACTAGGTGGCGGACAAGAGGCTGCCGGGGTGCCCAGAGGTACCGGGGAGTAGGGCAGGTGATGATGCTCAGCTGGAAAGGGCTTCCTCTCGCAGGCGGGGGCCTGGTTTGGCCTGGCAGTGGTTTCACACGGATGAGGCCTCCCCTCTGAGGCCTCTGAGATGGCGGGGCAGTGGTATTCACACCTCCGATCTCGTCCCTGCGGCCCCGCGCTCACTGCCAATTCCCTGTTTGGAGTCCAGGGGACCCTTCTGTGGCTGTGATGTGCGCGGGAAGATGCAGCTCAGGACTGGAGAGGGGGGGAGGGTGGCGCGGGAGGGCAGCCCAAGGGAGCAACGGCAGAGGCCAGGTCAGGCCAGACTGGGTGTGGTGTCTCCCACCCCCCAAAAGGTGACCCCCAGTAACCTCCCAATGCAACCTTGTTTGGAAATAGGGTCACTTTTGATTTGATTAGTTCCCATGAGGCCATGGGTCTCTCCTCCAATGACAGGTGTCCTTAGAAGAAGGAGGCTGCCAGGTGAAGACATAGAGACACAGGGGGATGGCAGGGACTGGAGTCACTGGGAGCTGGGGGAGGCAGGAAGACTTCCCCCAGAGCCTTCGGAGGGCTGGCCCTGCCCACACCTTGGCCTTCTGGCCTCCAGAACTGAGACAATAAATGTCTGCTCTTTTGACACAACCAGCGTGTGGTCTTTGTTCCCGCAGCCCCCAGGAGCTCAAGCAAGTCTGAATGGGCGGGACGGAAGGTGCCCGCTGAGGGGCTCTGGGACTGCTTGGTGCCTGGCCAGGCCTCAGCCAGCTTCCTGTGCCCGTTGTGGGAATAGGAGGCCTGGGAGATCCCTGCGGTGGAAGCATGGCAGGCGGCAGCAGGGACCTGCTCTGGCCTTCCCCCCACCCACAGTTCTCAGATTTGTCCCCCACCGCCGCAGCGAGGTAGCTGAGGGAGGAGAGCACGAAGCCGTGGTTCAGTCTGTTGAATCCATCCCAGGGCTGGGAGCAGGGTGACTTCTGAATGAATGCTGCCTGTCAGGAGGGAGGCCAGTGGGCAGACCTGGGCTGACCCCTACAACTCATCTCAGAAAGGAATGTCGCCGGCCTGCTCTGTGTCTCCGCTGTCTGTCCCGCTGTGACAGAGTGCACAGGACCAGGGCAGGGCTGTGGCGTCCTGGGCACTCACCACTGCCTGGACAGCAAGGTCCCACCACACCCCCAGCGCCCCAGGGTGCCTCCAGGGACTCTCCCTGCCAGGCCCGGTGATGACCCAGCAGAGATGCCAGGGCCTTGCTCAGCGGAGACAGCATCTCTGAACCAGACCTTGTTCTGCTGAAAACACAGGAGCAGGGTGAGGGCGCCCTGGCTTCTCCCTGGACCTCGTCTCCTCTGGAAGAGGCAGGGCCAGGCCATCCAGCTGGGGCAGGTGGATGGTGGGGGACACACTGGTGGCCCAGGATACAGGGAAGGTGATCAGATCCCCTCTCCTCCCTCTCTTGATTGCAAACCACATTCGAGTGGGATTGTAGCTGGCAGGCAAACACCCCTCTCTCACTCCTCCTGGGAGTCCATGCTGGGTCCCTCTGCTCGTTTCTGATCCAATGCATGTTACTCCTAGCCAGCCGTCCCCAGGCAGGGCAGGTGGCAGACATCTCTTAGAAGACAAAGCCAGGTAGTCAGGTGTGCCTCCTCCAGACCTCCGCGCGGGGACCTGGCATTGTGTCACATTCCGCAAGGAGGGGGCGGCGGTGGAAGTCCAGGTGGCAGAGGAGAGGGGCCATCTGCCGCCCCAGGCCCCTCCTAAGGTCGCGCACAGCCGCGCGCTGGCTGGTCTTTGTGTGGTCCTCAGCTTCCGGTAAATATTAATGGGCGGATTTTATTCATTTAGCTTATGTTTTTGAAAGATGGCCTCAAACAAAAAGATCATATCTGTATGTTGTGCTTTAATTTATTTTCACCTTTTTTTCTCCTTTGGAGACCCTGGTGGATCATCACTTTGTTTACCACAAATTAAACCGGGCTGATTGTTTACCGGCGCCAGGCCCCTGTGCATTGGCGCCTCTCCTGTTTTCAATCATCCCGACCTGGGAATCCTGTGCGAGAGGCCCTAATCTGCATGAGAATTATACAATTAACTTTTGATTAACCACCTAGTTCGTTCTGAAGCCACAGTGTATAGGATACTCTGCATTTAAATAATTTCCCTTAAATTGGGAGCAGGCCTTTCATTAGGCCGGTGAGTTTGACTAAAACAACAACATTTGGCGACAATCAGGGTCAAACAATAGGAGAGGCTGCAGGGGTAGAATGTCATCTTTAAATATAACAGTCGAGATAAAGGCCCCCAGATTGCGCCTTATCAAAACACAGAAAAATCAAAGCGCTCTCTTGTCTGCCGCGGGACGTGGAGGCCCGCGATGGCGGCCACCTTTGTCTGGGCCACCGCGGCAGGATTTGCATTCAGAGGACCCGGCTGACACACATTACATCACGTAGGGGGCTTATCTCCACGTCTGACAATAATTATCAGGGAGAATATACTCAGAATGACTTTTTTGTGATTTTTATGCCTCCCTAACACAAGGAAGGGGAGATAACAGCGTGAGGAGAAAGGGGTGAGTCTCCGAAGACGCTCCCCAGAGCTGGCGCTTCGATTAAATTCGCCGTGCCTCCGCAGTGCGGCTGAACAAGGGGCAAGACAGCCTGAGGGCCTTTTATGGGGTGATAATAGGCCTGAACACAGCCCTTACCCGAAGATAAGATCCATTGTGCAAACAAACAAAGGCAGCCGGATTAGACACCTCCGAAGAATATCTATGAGCAAAGTTTCCACACGTTCTCCTCCTCTCCTAGCGCCTTCACCTGGTTCTGCCAAACCCACATTGTGTGGGACCCCAGAGAGAACGGGGAGCCTGGGTGTGGGGAGGCCCAGGAGAGCGAGCTCATTGTCTTGGGGGTGGCTGAGGTCGAGATGGGACTTTCCAAGGTCAAGGTCATGCCCTGCTTCCTGTGGGGCCCACTCTTCTCTCTTTTGCTTTTTCCCAGGGAAACTTGGTGGAAGGTCGAATTCAGAAGACCCAGTTCAGGCAGTCATTCTGCGTCCCACCCCGACGGGCTGTCAGAGCCACAGGTACATGTCCATGTCCTTGAAAGGGTGGTTTTGAGTCTTTCTCCGTATGGGGAACAGTAAGAGCCCTGGATTGCGTATCCGAGGTTCAGACGGAACATAGACACTGAGGGAATGTCCCTGCGAAAATAAAGTCAGGGCTTCAAGTCAGCTGCTTTTCCAAAGCCACCTGCACTTGAAGTTGACAGGAACACAGCAACCTGGTCAGCCTCCGGGGGAGGGGGTTGGGGGGGGAGGCTGTATCGTGCCCTCCCAGCCTGCAGCAAGTCAATTCTTGCTCCATAGTGAGTAACGCTCAGCCCTTTCCTGCCACCCACCCACAGACCTTTCCCGTCCTTGTCTTCCTCTGTTCTGCTGGGTCCAGGGGACATTGTTCCAAGAGGTTTTCCCCAAATTCTCTGATCGGGTGGGGGGCTCGGAGCTGCTCTGTTGGGATGGGGAGGGTGTCCTGGTCCAGCCCTGGCTGACAGTGGGACCCACCCATGCAGGACGGGGGGGCCACAGGCTGGGGGATAGGACCCAGGGCCGGGGCCACCACAGCCCCAGGAGCAGCAGAGCCCTTGGTTCTAAGCATGCTCGGTGGGCGGGGGTAGGAGGACAGGAGGAGGGGCAAGGAGACTTGAAGGGCAGTGGGGGCGGGGGGAGGCCTGCTGGGTGGCCTTGATTGCCCCTGTGTGAGTCACAGGGCTTTGCAGAACACGGCGCACCTGGACGCCCTGCCATTTGCCAAGGTGGCGACTGGAGAGCCTTGGGGACTCCCCTGACAACTGGTTTGTCCTCTCGGGGCCTTTCTGTGGTGGGAGAAGTCGGGGAACACAGTGGAGATCTGTGGTGCAGCTTCTTTTTGTGGAGCCCTTTTGTGGAGCAAACCTGTGATGAAGGCCGGGAGCCAGCAAAGTGGAGAGGCCGCTGGCCAGCAGGGCCCGGGGCAGCAGCCCCCTGACATCTGTCTCCTGGAGGGTCTCTCCAGGATCTCAGGGTTGCCCTCCTCCCAGGCTTCAGGTGGGAGGAGCCACCCTGCACTGCCAGGGATGGAGGGCCAGGCAACCTGCAGGGCCCAATTAGAGACAGTCGCCCAGGGCTTGCATGCACTTCCCTGGGGCTGGAGGGCAAGGGGTGGGGGAGAGCCCCAAGGCCTCACTGTGCCTGCCTTTGTCCTGTGGCCTCGTTTTTACAGACCTCCGAGGTCATTGAAGAGGAAGCCTCGCCCTCCCCAGTGAAACTTTGTGCAGAAACTTGTTCCTCCCCAAGGGGGCCTGCACACTGACCCCCCCAGTCAGGCCACCCACCTCCACCCTGCCTGGGGCAGGTGGTCGGAAGCTGCTTCTAGCTTCTCAGAGCTCCAACCCTCCAACCCACCTGCAGAGAGTCTCTGTAGCCACATTTTTAAAAAGTCAGGAAAGCATCGAAGTTTGATTTTGAAAATATCCTTCCTGGGCGTGGCCGAAGTTATTTTGAAGTGCAGAGAAATGTGGCTTCTCGGTGACTTGGGCATTTATCACCGGCTTGAAGGGGAAGCCATCATTCCCAGCGACTGTGTCACCTCTTTCAGGGAGGAGCACGGGATCCTGGGCGGGGTCTTTCCCGTTGAGGTTGTTTTGAGCAGGCAGACGCAACGGCCACTGGGGAAAGGATGCTACCCTATGGATTTGCTAATGCACATGCTTGACCAAAGGCAGCTGGAAAATGCCAGCTAGAACTGGCATTGACCTTCACAGTTAGGGACAAGCTCTCCTGCCCCTCGTGGACGGGTGAAGGTGCTCAGCGGAGGCTGAGGTGGCTGGATACCACGGCTATAATTACAGAAAGGCTCGGTAGATGGATGGTTTTAACTAGTCTCCATCTTATATTATAAGCAGTGGAAACATATAGGAAGGGCAAACTGGGGACTAGGAAGATTACAGCAATATAGCTTCTCGGTTAATTGATTAGCAATTACGGCTGGTAATATTGTTCATTTTAATTGTGTTTAATCTCTATTTTGGTAATAAAGATTATTGTTTTGGATTATGACTTTATCCTACTATACTAATTACTAACTTGTGAAATTAAAGTGTATATTTTCACATCCCGAAAAAATTCACACCGTGCCCTTACGTAATGGCTTCCTTTTTCTGAACAATCTGGGTGTTTGGGATTGTTTTGTGTGAGACGTCTGAGAAGGACTCAGTTTTGCAAACAAAGTAAATGATATTTGGTCTATTTACACAGAAATATGGGCTTTTAAATCAGGTTTTAAGGGAACGAAAGGAACAGGAGATATTGCCAGAAATAAATCCGGGATCTGAGAGATTTATGTAGAAAACTGACCTTTCCTTTGGGGGGATTTCGCCCATTGCTGTGTCCGCAGCTTCTGGGGGGTGGGGCTGGGCAGCATGACCCCGCCCTCGAGCCCGGAGACTCCGCTTTCCGCGGCTCTGCTTGTGAACGCTGTGTGGTTTCCGCTCTCCTGAGACAAACAGCTGGTTGACCATCTCTTTCTTGTGATTAAAATTTCTGTTTTTCACGAAGAAACCGAGTGTGCGGTGGCCCGGACTTCCGGCTCCGGTTCCCTCCCACCTGCTCGTCCCGGCCTGCAGGTCACCACATTCACAGTCCTCTCCAGCGACCTGCCCGCGCCCGAGGCCTTTTCCCGGAAGCCCTGCCGGACATGGCCCTTGACCTTGAGGTCTACCTCCCCCTTTCTGGGCCTCAAATACTCAAATTTCCTGAGAACCCTTCTGCGCCTGCCCCGCGCATACCGCGTGTTACAGCAGCACTGCGCACTCAAATCGTTGTTGACGATCGGCAACATTTCCCAGCCTTGTTGTGTATTTATACGGCTCAGGGGTCCAAAAACACATTTTTAGTAACAGGCCTGAACTAGCGACTCCTTTATTCAGGCTTTTCGGGTGTCCGTGCCCCCGACTCCGTGCCACCCACTCCGCGCCGCTGTTGCGCCGGGCGCGCAGTGTGACGATGCCTGAGCGAGCGGGTGCCCCCGAACCACACAGGAGCAGGCCACGGGCGGGGCGGGGCCCACCGGCCTCGGCTGGCTGGCCCTCCATAGAAAGCATACTCTATGCGTCTGGTTAATGTAACATTGTGTGGGGAAAATATTCGAGCTTACACTTAGTTTTTCATGTCATTTTTTGAAATTTGGTTTTTAATGATAGTCAAGCTTAGTTTTGACTATGATGTTAATGGTCATTTCCTAGTCCAAACATTTGGGTTATTTTATTTTCGGAAAGATTTGCACCCATTTATCATTTCACCGCTGGTGCCTGAGCTACCCCCACCACGGCCGGTGTGGAACCGTTAACAAAGAAATGGAAGGCTTTGCTGACTAGCCAGGACTGTGGGCCTTAGAGTTCCAGCTGGGCTTTGTTCTCCTTCGGTCTGTCCCACTAGTGGTCACATGACCTTCGGTGAACCCAGGCACTCTGAGCCTCGGAGCAGCTCTTCAGGTGGGTTTTCTCACCTGCTCCCCTCCCGGTGGAGCTGCGTGGGCCTTTGGAAAGGGGTTCTCCAAAGGCGTCCCTGCCCCGCAAGGGACCTGTGTCAAAGCCCCTGCCACAGAGGGCGGGGTGTGCCTGAGCCGGTCTCCCGACCCGCACTCTGCCCTTCAGGTTCCCCGCAAACGTTCAGTGACTCCCCTGGGTGTGGCTTTCTTTACAAACAGACCCGGTCACTTGCCCTTTGCACTGTGTGGCCAGGACGTGTCCCTTAGATGTGGCCGAGCCTCCCACACCACACACCAGAGCCTTCACTTCTCTGTGGTTCAGCTTCTTGCCCAGGTGTCCTCGGGGTTGCTCTGGAGTTTCCACCACTCCTGAAGGTTCCCAGTGCTGATTTCTCCACCTGCCCTGTTACCTCTGAGTCCAACCTGGGCTCACCTGCCGCCTCTGTTCATTCTCTTCTGTCCTTAGAACTATGCATGAAGCAGGCATCACATGGCCGCTGAAACAGCAAAAATGCAGCTAGAGCACCGTTCTTTAAAATAGGCTCGAGCAGGTTGAAACGGCTTCTTTTTTTTTTTTAAGCACAAGCAATGGAATGTTTGCAGTTGCTCTAACATGCGGTGTCCCGACCCCTTCCTCTCTGCCATGAACCGCTTGAATGACAGGCTTTAAAACGATGCCCAGGGGTCAAGCTGGTGCTGGCACCGACTGCCAGAGCCACGGGCGCGAACGCAGCGGGCCCTGCCCCGGCCTCCGTGCGACCGCGGTCTTCGACAGGCATCGTCTTCCTGATAAAGGCGCTCTCGCCAAGTCCCCGAATGAGTAGCGCTGAGAGCAGGAGCTGGCACGATCCAGCGCTTCAGAGAGAGCTCTGACCGCGGCGGCTGCAGCCAAACCTCCCCTTCCGTTGCGCCCAGCATGCCCTTGGAAAGGCCCGCACCTCCCTTTTGTTTGGGCAGTGTGCATTTGCCAGGCAGCGTCTGGATGGGTGACCCCAGACCCTAAACACATATTGGAGACATCACTCGAGGGCACAGCACGGCAGCGGGCTTTCTGCGGCCAATGACCCGAGGCTAAGGGCGGTGGTTACTCCTGGCCTCTCCAAACACTGTGGTCAGGGACTCACTGCTATTTGAGACGATCGTTTGATTTATTTTTCTCAGCACTTGTGCCAGAACCAACGGCATTACAGGCTGTCTAATTGCAACTTGGCAGCACACAGCCCAGATCAAAGGCAGCCCGGGCACAGATCTCGGATCCCAGGCCAGTGGGCACTTAGCGCGTCTCCGAGCGGAGCGAGCTGCCCGCTCCCAGCAGCGCGTGCCAGCCCGAGGCCTCCGCGTCCCACGGGCTGAGCCGCGCCTGGCTGCGCATCGGCTCCGGAAGGAGCCACTCGTGAGCTATTAAAGACAGCAATGAAATGCCGCGGTGACAGAGGTGATTCAGGAGAAGATGGAGGAAGCATCCGGGAAGGCACTCTTGTTTTTTCACTGCGCTGAATCTGTGCGTGGGGGCGCGGGCCAATCAGAGGCCATGGGGAGGCCCAGGTGGGACCCAGCCTGAGGGTTCGGGGGATGTGAGACCCTGCAGGGAAAAGAGCATGAAAGAACATTTTATAAGTTTGCAGGCAACCTACTGTTCACCAATCCAAGAATCCTATTTTCAAGGAATGACAAAAAAGAAGGACTGTTTATCCCAAGAACACAGCTATTTGATGTAAGTGTAAATACTCTCAAAAATGATCTATAGATTTAACACAAAATGTACCAGAATCTGAGCTGCATTTCTTTTCATTAAAAAGTTGACAAGTTGGTACTGAGATTCATACGTTTATGTGAAGGTGGAGGAAGCCAAGACAATCTTGGAAAAGACAGTTGAGCTAACTGAGACTTAATGATATTGTCTCCCAACCTATGAATACGAAATTTCTTCCAATTTAGATCTTTAAAGAGTTTCGCTCAAAAATGATCTGTGTATTTTTAAATTAATAAACTTTATTTTTAGAAGGTTTTTAAAAGCTTTTATTTATTGATTTTTTTCTTGCAGAGAAAAGGGGGAGAAAGAAACATTGATTGTTGTCCTTTCTTTATACATTCACTGGTTGATCCCTGTTACGTGCCCTGACAGGGGAGTGAAACTGTAGACCGGTTTAAAGTTGACAGAAAAGTTGTGCAGAAAGTTCCCTGTACCACCGTCCCTCACCACACACAATTTATCCCAGTTTTTACATCTGGTACCGTAGTATGATACATTTGTTGCAATCAATGAACCAAAGCTGATACATTTTTATTAACTACAGTCCACAGTTTCCATTAGGATTCACTCTTGGTGTTACATAGTTCTGTGTTTTGACAAATGAGTAACATCCTGTGTCCACCCTGACAGTGGTGTGCAGAGTACCCCACCCCCGAAAACCCCCCTACTCCTTCATCCTGCCGGCCCCCAGCCCCTGGCAACCACTGCTATCCTCACCGTCTCTACAGATTTGCGTTTCCTAGAATTTCAAATACTTGGAATCATATATTAAGTAGCCCTTTCAGACTGGCTTTTCCTCTTAGCAATAGGCCTTTAAGGTTCCTCCATGGCTTTTCATGGCTTTGGAGCTCATTTCTTCTGATGTGTGAGTCAGGTTCGTCATCGGATGCGCCACGGTTTATCTCCTCGCCCACTGAAGGACGTCTTGGTTACTCTCAGTTTCGGGTGATTATGAATAAAGCTGCTATGAACACGCACGTGCAGGTGTTTACCTATGTTTTCCTCCCATTTGGTTAAGTACCCAGGAGCACGGCTGCTGGATTGCACAGGGAGCCTGCGTCTATCCTCGTAAGAAGCTGCCGCCGCTCAGAACGGCTGCACCATTTAATGTTCTTGCCAGCCACGGGTGAGAGGTCCCGTTGCCTTGGGTCTTCGCCAGCTTTGGTGTGGTTGGAATTCTGGGTCTCAGTCACCCTAATAGTTGAGAGATACCTCATTGTTGTTTTAATTTGCATTTTCCTAGCTATATATTAAGTGTCTTTTTATATCCTTATTAGAAGTTTGTATATCTTCTTTGGTGAGGTGTCTGGTCAAATCTTTTTAATTTGGGTTGTTTGTTTTCTTAATTGTTGAGTTTTAAGAGTTCTTTACATATTATGGATGCAAATCCTTTATAATGTGTGTTTTGACAACATTTTCTCCACATTTGTGACTTGTCTTTTCATTCTCTCAACAGGGTCTTCTGTAGAGCAGAACCGTTAATTTTAATGAAGTCAGGCTCCTCAAGTCTTTCTTTGGTAAGTTGTGCTCTTGGTGTCATATCAAAAAAGTCACCACAAACCTGAGGTCAACTAGATTTTCTCCTATGTTATCTTCTAGAAGTTTTATAGTGTTTTTTTTTTTAATCCTCACCTGAGGACGTACTTACTAACTCTAGAGAGAGAGGAAGGGAGAACTAGAAGGAGAGAAACGTCGATGTGAGAGAGAAGCATGGATTGGTTGCCTCTCACACGTGCCCTAACTGGGGGCAGAACCTGCAACCCAGGCATGTGGCCTGACCCGGAATTGAACCTGCGACCTTTCGGTTTACAGGGTGATGCTTCAACCAACTGAGTTACACTGGCTAGGGCTGGAAGTGGGGTCTTCGTCTTGGTGGTGGGAGTCCCTGGGCCCTGTGTTTGCAGAGAGTTTGTGCTCAGCTCTTTAATGAATTAACGAAGAGATACTTGTGTGGTAACTCCTGAAACTGGGTCACATGGTTTCATTCTTTCTCTAGGACACTCAGAGGAAAGATCACGAGACAGACTGATTTTTTTAAGCCTTGGAGCTCTGTGCTCAGTGAAGCCCTCCCGGAGTCCATCGGTTGAAGGGAGGCGGGCCCAGAAGCCTCCAGGCCTCTTCCCTGCTCCAGCTCTGGGCTCTGCAGAACTGCTTCGAGTAGTGTGGACCCTGTTTTACAGGTGAGCCCTGCCTGGTTTCACATGGCTAATTGGAGCAGGACCAGGGCCCAAACCCACGTGTGCTGAACCCAGGCCAGTGCTCCTTAGTGCCAGGAAGGAAGCCCTGGTTGTGGTGAGTCCACTCGTCAACCCAAGCTGCTCGGACTGTGAATCTGCCTCCTTCACAGCGCCCGCTGGTGAGAGCTGTGGGAGCCTCAGAGACCATCGCCTACGACTCTTCACATCCTAGTTAAACCCACAGATGCCTGGACAAGAGAAGCGGTCCTGGAGGTCAGCCTCACGGGGCGGGGGCTCCCCTTTGGTGGAGGGAGTCATGTTCACTGGCTTAGGGAACGTCACATCCTCCTGAGGAGCAGAGAAGCACGGGGAGGATGTCCTCGTGGCAGACGTACCTGTGTCCTGTAGACGCCGAGGGGCTTCCTGGCTGCTCGGGGCGCATCAGTGCTTCCTCTGGTAGCACACGCCCTCCCTGCTGAGCCTTCGGGGTGGGGCCACCTTTCTGGACCCCTCATCTCAGGGACGTCTGTACTGAGCACGGCGCTGCCCTCGTCTGACCCAGAAACCCTGGAGAATGGTCCCCTGCCGCAGCAGCGGGGATGCCATGGGTGGAACCATCGCTGTAGGCGAGGTGAAGCTCCCTGGGCTCCCCCAGCTTCCCTGGGAGCTCCCAGCACGGGGCCTCTGGGAGCACTTGGGGCACAGCGGCTCTGAGAGGAGCCGCGGATTCCTGCCCTGCAGGTTCTGTGCGGGCGGAAAGCAGCTGGCGAGGTGGAAGCCAAGCTGAATGCCAGCAGAGACCTTTGTGGTGGCTCGTGCGCAGTGGGTGCTCAGAATAACGTTTGTGGGAAGGTTGTGTGAAAGGGTCCCTCTGGACCACCATCTCCTTAAAGAACTGGCCTATGTTCTCTTTTGCCTAAATCGTTTTTTCTAGCAGGAAGCACAGGGTACACAGAGCAGGGTGTCGTGTGCGCCTCGGATTCTGAGCTGAGTTGGGTGACAAAGAGCTATTTTAGTTGTCTATTCCTGCACAACATGCCACCGCAGAACTTAGTGGCGTGCCACAACTGCCACAACTGTTTCCGTGGCTTGCGTGTCCTCTGGAGTGACTTAGTTCAGCTGGGCGGCTCTTCCGCTGGCCTGAGGCGGGGCTGTCGGATCACAGCTGGGCACGGCATCACCTGGGGGCTCAGTGCAGCCCTGCAATGGCCGGACCTCCTTCCCTTGCTCTTCAAGGTGGTTTGAGTGGCCTGTGTTCTCCGGAGTCTCTCCAGCAGGGTGGCTGGGCCCCTTCACGCGGCAGCGCTGGGCTTCATGCAGAAGGGTTGCTGGAAGACCCCATTGTTCGGGTGCTCGTGGAGCCCTTGCTGGTGTCATGCCGGCTCACATCCCGCTGGCCAAGCCCTCTCTCGTGACCAAGCCCTGAGTCCATGCAGGAGGGGACCCCAGAGCAGCAGGAATACCGAGAGGCATAGCTTATGGGGGCCACTGCCAGAGCCGTCCTCCAGAGGCAGGGGAGGGAGGGCTGTGCGGGCGGCGAGGGGAACTACATCGCACAGTTGCCCCCTGTGGCTGTAGTGTAGGGTGGACAGTCTGGGGAGTGGCTGGAGATGAGGCTGGAGAGGTGGTTGCCACCAGATGGGAAAGGTCTTTGAATGCCGTGCAGAGGCGTTCGAGGTGGCCCTGTGGGATGAAGATAGGAGCGCAGCAGAGGTCTCCAGGCAGGTGGGGGCATGTGGTCCAGGTGTGTGGTTTAGATAGCTCAGGGGGATGTAGGTGGAGGGAGGTTTCTGGGGGCCCGTGAGAGGGCCTGGTAGCCATGGCAGTGGTCCTGGAGAGATGGTAGGTGCCTGGGTGGGGCTGGTATGGGAACAGGGAGGAGCCAGTGTTCCCAGGAAAATTTTGGAGAATCTAGAGGCATCCAATGGGCTGGTGGGGTGCAAGAGAAGGGGGTGCCCAGCTACAGGGGAACGCTTCCATGGCGCTGGGTGGGAGACATGAGTCCCCTCTCTGCGTGGGCACTGCACCTGGAGGGGTCCCAGTTCTTCCTCATCAGGCATGAGCATTTGAGGCAGGGGTCACAGGTGTGGCTTAATGCAGATCTCGAAAATGACAACACTGTCCCTAGAGACTAAAAATGTGGAACCTTGGTGAGGAAGACTAAGAAACTGGTCTGGAATCTGGAAGAGAAAAAATGGAAACTTAAAGAATAGCACTGAGAACACCCAGTGTCCTAAGGTCAGGTGTGGGGGCCATCAGGTGACACTGGGTGATGGAGACCAGCCCTGCACCTGCTTCTCCCTGGCAGGGGAGCTGAGGAAGCCTGCCACCCAGTGCGTAGGGCACACATGTCAGTGGTCTGCCTAGGAGGGTCCTGGGACCAGGGGCTGGTGGGGAACTTGGGCCACAGCCCCTGGAGCTGCTGGGGAGGAGAGGGCCGGAGGCGGGCAGCCACAGGCAGGTCCAGGGCCTTTCTTTCGGGCCCCCCCTCCCACACTCACTGGCCAGGCTTCAGGGAGTTTCTGATTTCAGACCCTGGGCCCAGGGGAGCCCTGGATTCCCTGCTTTGTTCTCCTGCCTCCTAAGAACTGGGGGCCGGGATCAGCAGGGGTCAGGGGCCAGGGACTCTAATTACGCTCACTCCTCGGGTTGTTGGGAAGGGTCTCCAGGAAGTGAGAGCGGGCCTGTCTGTCGCTTCTGTGGCCAGCAGGCCTGAGAGCTCACACATTCTGGCGAAGTTGGGTTCCTGTTCACGGAGCACTCACGGCGTGGCGCAGCAGCGCCCACGGGCGGTGGAGGTGCGAGGGGACCCAGGCCTTCCTCGAGCGGTGAGCTTGGTTTCCAGGCTTGGAGAGGGAACAGCGTGGCGGAAACCTGTGCAGCCACTTGAAGTTGATCTGAGGGTTGAGCTAGACCAGAAAAAACTGTGAAAAGAAGGAGCACTGTCCAGGGAAGGCAGCCAAGTGCTGTGCTGCCATGGAGACGGGGTGGACCCCATACCTGTGGTCTGGCCCTCAGGGGACCAGGCTCCTTCTTGCTGGGGAATCTGTGGCCTCAGCACGGTTCTCATCCATCCATTTCCCAGCAACACCCACTTGCCATTGGGTCCCGTGTTCCCTGCACTGCTCCCCCCACAGCCAGCGCCAGGGCAGCTGGAGCCCAGGCTGGTCCCTGCCCTCCAGACCTGGCTTCTAGACCCCAGGGCAGCAGTTCCTGGCTCCTCGGAGGTGGAGGAGGACTGTGAGCCTCTGGGTGGTTCTCCTCCGAGGGAGGGAAGGGCGCTAGTCTTGTCCTTACGCCTGTTCAACGCTCCCAGGAGTCTCTCTGGCTGGGCAGGTAGGGGGATGTATAGAGGGAGGGGCCCCTTTCAAGGTGACTCTGTCTGGGAGAGGTGACCAGCACCTTTCCAGGCCATGGGGAAGGAGGGGGGGCCTGGAGCATGTTTAGTCCCTGATGGCCTCTATTTCCCGCCTGAGGATTCGCCTGCACGGCTGGACCCTTCCAGCTGCCATGTCCTTGGATTCTGGGAAATCCGACTGTGTAAATTCTCCACACTTCTTCTAATGGTAGAAGTCCTGGAAAACAAACCACTTCTTTTTGGAGATACTTGGAGGGCTTCATGGAAGAGGTGGCCTTTGAGGAGTGGAGCAGTTTTTCTTGCCTAATGGGGTAGCCATTTTCATTTCCTATTGCGGGAGACAGAGACGGCAAGAGCCCTGACCTTGGAATATGTAGGTGTAGCTGGGTGTGAGGTTTACTCAGTCACTTTCTGCCTGTGTGACATTGGGCAAATGCACAAGTTCTCTGAGCCCTGCGTTCTCCCTCTGATGAAAACACATGATTGTACCTACTTCACCAGGTTGTGAGATTTAAGCAAACCTTTTTAATGCCAAAACACATGGTTTGTGGTACCAAAACAGCACCTGACACGTCACAAGTGCTCCAGAAATAGTGGTTATTATTATTATTTGAATTTGGTTATACAACTATTTATATCTAAATCTTTGGTGAAATGAACAGAGAACGGGAGCTTTTAAAATTAGGGATAAAAATAGTCTTGAAAGGTTTCGCTGTCTTCCAGGACACGCTTCCAATAAGTCCAGGAAACTCTCAGGAATTTCTCCTGAGATGCAAAGAAAAACAGAGGCACCCACTAGCTGGTCTGATGTTGAATTCGGGGAAATACAGAGAGCCTGCTGTGCTCGGCTGTCCGAGGTAATGGCCAATGGCGCCGGGAGTGTCCTGATAGAACTCTGAACGAACTGTGTATTCTGCTGGTTCTCTCAATTAATAGACTATCCCCGTTGACAATCGCATTCAATTTCCGCGTATCACTTGTTCCCTCCCAGACTCCACAGATGATCTCTTGGTTTAGTACGTTTGTGGGAGGGACACCACCAGGTTTATCTGTTTTGGAGAAGGGCACACACTATTGAGAACTATGTTGGAAGGAAACTCATATGGCTGTGGAATTAGGCCAATTTCCAATGAATATAAAAAAATACAACATGGCCTATGTATAAATGGGAAAGAGAGAAAACCTTGTGGCTTTCAGTTGCTAATATAATGATATTTCTTAATGTCTGTCCGAATGAAATGCCCTTTTAAAACACACAGACGCCCCACGCGCGCACACATGGATGGCGTGATTCTAATTTCTCTTGCCACCCGAAAGTTATGGCCAAATTAAATTAATCCATAAGAGACTTGTTTTGTTCAGCTCCCGCGGTAACTACTCCTGCTTCTCGAAAGGCCTTTCTTTTACCGTCCTCCTTATCTGAAAAGGTTTACCATGTCTCCTGCAAGGGGTTGTCATGCTTTAGAAAAATCACAAGCAGCAAAAAGTCACGATTGTCAGTTCAGAAGACACCGCTTGTTCCACTGGGTACCACTGAGCAAGCGGTGCTGGCGAACGATCTTTAGAAAAAGCCCAGGATGGAACAGGGGCAGCATGAAGATAAAAAGGGCTGCCGGCTTTATTCTCACTGCGGGCTGGCAGGGGGACCTGCAGGGGGGGCTGCCTATCAGTAGGGCATCTGTTGGGTAATGAAGAGTGGAAGGCAGGAGACAGGCGGGAGGGGGGGCAGGTAAAGGGCTCTCCCAGAGGGCAGGGAGCCCGGAGAGAGACGGGAGAGCGCCCCTCTAGTTGCTGACCACCTTTCATCCACCTTTCACTTCCTACCCACACGCTACCACAGCTTGTAAGGCGGCACCTTTGGGGGAGGGAGCCCTTTCAGAAGGTTATGGGTGAACTTGAAAATCCGCTTCTGATTTCTCCATGGTCTCATTCATTATGGATTCATTTCTATTATATTAAAAATTGCTAACATGTCAAAAACTTTCTAGTCCCGTGACATTCATACTACTGCTCTCCCCTTGCCCTGGGTAGACCCACTCTTCCTCTGGGTATGTGTGTGGTTTTATAAAGACGAAGCAAAGTGACGGTTACAGGGAGTAACAATTTTAAATGCATGTCTTTGTCAAGGAAATTCTGCCTCCCATTGCTCCACTCAGAAGAACGCACGGTGTTTTGCTTTCAGAAAAATTTTAAAAGATAACATCCACTATGAAAGTCACTTTAGGAACCTCCGGTTTCCAGTTGTGACGGCATCATTGGACTGTGACAGCTTTAGGTTTGTAGAAGAAGGTTCTGTTTGTCATCGTTCTCTTGCAGAAAGCCATCTGCTGACTTGGGGTCTGCTGGCTGCAGTAGCCCTGGGCTGGCTGGGGCTGGAGCTGGGGCTGGGGGTGGCCCTGACCCTTGACTGAGCGCAGGGGAGCAGAAGGGGAAAAGGTGTCCCCCCTTCCTGTCAGGGGACTCAGAGCCCTGCTTGTCTCTTGACTCTGAAAGAAGTGGGAGACACTGGAGAGTCTCCCGTTTCTCCAAAATGGGAGTTTTCAAATCGGACCTTCTAAGAAACACACTGCGATTGAACGGACTAGGCTGTGACTGGACTCCCGGAGGACTCCACCTCCTCTGGCTGGCCTGCTGGAATCAATAATGGCCGTCTGTGCTTGGAGTGAGAAGTAACACCCATCCTCTCTGCATTGACCAGCTGGGGTACACGGCCAGCCCGCCACGGTGGCCAGTGCCCAGTGCCCCCACACCAGCCAGCCGGAGACCCGCAGAAACAGGCGCGGGGACAGGGGCCTGGCCATCCATCAGCGGCCTCGGCCGTGGCCGGCGCCTTGCATGCACACACGCGTCGTTCATCAAGTCCGCCCTCCTTCACAAACAATCCAGCCAGGCATGAGTCTTCGCTCTGTGCCTCCTGACATGTGGGCCTGGCCGCGGGACCCAGCAGTAAATATCTATCTTAAACAAATTGCTGTCAGCGCCAAGCCACCGGGGGCGCTTAAGAGGGAATTAGGAATTAAGAATTTGTGGCGATGGGTAATAAAAGATGGATTGGCTTATTTGTGTGGCTCTGCAAATGTGTGCATTAAAATAGGTGCAAAAGGCTCTAATAAGATAGCAATTATTCTTCTCAATAGGTCATACCCCATTATCTGGCAATTAATTTGCCAGTTCCTTGGGCAAAATGGTGTATGTCTGTATCTGTACCCACAGCATCCCCGTATCTGTCTATAGTATACCTTACACACATGTTACTGTGTGTTTATATAGAAACGTATAGCCATGGGCGTGCTGTGCACACACGTGTGAAAGTGAGGACGTTAAAAGAAGTAGAATCGAACTATATGTCTTAGTGGAATACTGTGGTTATCCGGTTGTTGTGCTTTGCAAAAAGGCACATGAGATTGTCTGCTTTTTACGTGCAAATGTTTGAATAAATTAAAATTCAAATGGAGAAAGTCCGTGTGCCCACATGCGAGGATTTAATCTTTTTGTCAATCTAAAAAAAAAGTTAACCAGGGCTAAATGGCTTGATTATCTGGCTGTCCGCGTCTTACACGCCGTCAATGCTCTGTAATAAGAAGATTATGATGTTTAAAATCAGGCTTACAGATGTGTTTCCACTTTTTAAGCCACAAAACCCTCCACATTGTTAGGCCTAAAGTCTTTAATCTGCCTGATCGGCTAAAAGGTGAGCTCGCAGAAGCCGCGCCATTGCCACCAGAAAAATTGCCGAGGGACCGGTGTTCAGGGCGTGGGGGCTCAAATGTGCTGCTCTCGGCAAGGAAACCCGCTCAGAGTGGTGGTGTCCGTGGTGTCCGGCTGGCAGGAGCCGGTCCACGAGCGCCTTTCCTGAGTGGACGGCATCCCTGGCAGCAAAGACTGAGCACCTGTTCCCACTTCACAGACCAGGAAATGGAGGCTCCGAGTGACGTCCGCAGGGAGCCGGGGATGGTGCTGACACACACCAACCGCTGACCAACTCCAGTGCCACGGTCTTGAGCGGGAGACTGTCACCTCCCCTTCCCTCCCAGGCTTGTCAGCTCTATTCCTCAAGTCCTGGGCATGCAGGGACTTAGCTGCCCCATCCAGGTCGGGGCTGGGGCCTGGAGGCAGAGAGATGAAGGGGGCTCTAGATTTTCAAGGCGCTCCAGGGCACGGGGAAAACAGGTGCATGGGGGAAGCAGGTGCAGCTCAGAGACGCCAGAGGTGGTAACCTCGGGCTGGTGGGACCTGACTCAGGACAGCTCATCTGGACGCCAGGGTGGGCTTTGTGGAGGGAGGTCACTGGGCTGAGGGAGGAGGGACAGGTAGACACTGGCAAGGTGGGCCAGGGAGTGGCCCCCGGTGCCAGGGTGGAGAAGCTGGAGCGTCAGGACCACTGAGGGGGGCAGGTGGTAGTGACCTAGAACGAGTGGTTTGGGGCACAGCGAGTATGCTCCCTGTGCACGGGCAGGACCCCGTGGTAGTTAAACAGCTGTCACTGGGTGGTGAGGCCACGGGGCGGGGCCGTGTCCCTTAAGAGTCGGGCAGTGTGGCGAGATTCAGCCTCACTGACCCATTCACGCTCCCGTGGCGGTGTGCATCCCTGAGCCCAGCAGTTCTGGCCAAGGGTCCTTCGTGGGTGACTGCCAAGGAGGCAGGGGTTGCTAACCTCTGTGGATGTCAGGGTCACCGGGGTGCTTGCTCAGCATGCAGCGTCCTGGGCCCCTGTCTGTGGCTTCTGGTCCAGGAGGCCCTCGGTGGGACCCAGGAACCTGCCATTGAACCAGCTTCTCAGGAGAGGAGATGCTTGCTCAGCAGGCCCTCGAGCCTCACGCTGAGGGTGGCTGACTCTGCAGCCGTCCAAGGTTTTGGGGAAACCTGGGCCACCCAGCCGCGGCCTCCGGGCTGCTATGCTGCAGGGACCCTGTTAGAAGTGAATCATAGTTTTGTAGCGTGAATGCCTGTTTCTTTTTTTAACGTGCCCCACCACCACCTGGGAAAGATGACACTGTTTTAATCCATGTTACAGAATACGAATATCAATACATTCATGTATTAATAATTTAACAAATCTCATATGTAATATAAATAATATTATGCTGATAACAAGATTTCATGTCCAGGGGTGAAGCTGGAGAAAGCTGACTTTCCATCACTCACCACAGAGTGGAGAGTGGGCGAAAGGTGGGGGGTGTGGAGGGGAACAGGAAGGAAAGGCCTGTGTTCGGGCCTGGGGTAGGATGTTGGCCCTCAGGTGGCAGAGGAAGGAGGCTGGGGCACCAGCAGTGCCTCTGGTGGGCCGACCCTGCTGCCCACCCTCAAGTGGGCTGTGACATCATTGTG
Organism: Desmodus rotundus; assembly: GCF_022682495.2. NCBI lineage: Eukaryota > Metazoa > Chordata > Mammalia > Chiroptera > Phyllostomidae > Desmodus > Desmodus rotundus. The sequence continues at coordinate 2,736,012 of NC_071390.1, read as the reverse complement.
TCTCAGCTGCTTTCCCCCAGCAGGGGTCCCCATGCTGGGTGGGTCAGCCGCAGGCCCAGGGACTGGAGGCTTTCGAAGATGCTCTCTGTGGTTTGCATTCTCCTCATGCCCATCTGCCAAGGGGACCAGCCCAGGTCTTCCCCTGGTGCCCAGAGCCCCTGGCCTCCGGAGCGGGTACCCAGACGGAGGCTCGCACCTTTGGCTCGGTGCCCCCGCATCCCTTTCTGCCTGGTGACGGCGCATCTGCACTCAGCATGCCTTTCTGCAGACCACTGAGTCCTTAGCTAGATGAGATGAGTCCCAGATGTGAGAGGAACATGGTGGCACTTCACACACCGCCACTGGGACACATAAACACGGGGCGTGCACAAGGCGCTCGGGTGCCAGAAGCTTGGCAAGTTGGGGCCCTTATGAAGGGAGAGGCTGGTGACACTTGAGCGGGGGGTGGGTGGGGAAGGGTGTGCGTTTAACCATGGCACCTCCGGCCTGGGTGCTGATTTCAGCTTCGCCCTGCAGCCTCTTCTGATCCTGAGTGAACATTCTGCCCTCTGAAAGCGCGTGTTTCCAATGAAACACCGGAACAAAAGTGCTGGGTTTTTAAATGCCTGTTCGTTAAATACAGCCAATCAGAAACAGTCAGAAAATGTTACTGCCCTTCGTGGGGTGCCAGGTACTCATTGGTTTTGAGGAAAGTAATGGAAAAATGGTCACAAATGATGTACACTTAAGATTCTGAAAAAAAAAAAAAAAGAAGAAATGTTTTTGCCAAATTTAATGATTAAATCTTTGCTCTGGAAATCTGTTAAAAAGAACCACTGTTATTGTATCAGGGACACTGTTGTTGTATAGTGACACTGTTGTTATATCAGTGACACTGTTACTGTATCAGGGACACTGTTGTTGTATAGTGACACTGTTACTGTATCAGTAACATGATGCATTGCTCATCGGAAGTTTTGCAGTTTGGGCCGGGGTTCATGTGCTCGAGCCATTTCCCAAACCCAGATGAATGTGAAGAACTATGCCCCTCCTCCCGTGGGTCTGTTAAGGGTTTAATTAAGGGAAAGTGGACCAGATTGCGCTACGCTCCGGGCAGGTAACCGCAAGGCTTCATTTCATAGTTGGGAGTGAAAATGGGCACAGCACGGAGTATCCTGCGCCCCTCTGGCAACAGCGGTGTCCCTTCCCACAGGCCGTGCGTACCTGAAGGTGTGAGCTGTGGTCACCACCTGGGTTTGGATGGAGCCTTTGTTTAATGGCCGTCTCTCAGGATGGCACCTGCAGGGAGTGTCATACTGATGTTGGCGTCCTCACCAACTGGGACCGCACCACTTCACCCAGGCCATTACCGAGTTGCAGCGATGTTTCCCGGGACGGTGTTGTTGAATGCAGAAAAGAAGCTGGTATCACCTGGAAAAAACCCAAAAAACTTTATTCAGCCATAAGTCTCATTCATTGATTTGTTCACTGTGTGTGACTTTAAACATTCAAGATGGACCAGCGAGCAACTAGCAACCAAGATTTGAAGCTCAGGAAAGAGAACCGTTCATTGATTTTTCCCGTGAATCCACTCACTTCTTCAGCAAGCTCTCTGTGATGAATGAGGTGTGCTCCTTGTCCTCGAAATGCTCCCAGACCATCGGTGACACAGATGCTCACGGAAACCCTTTCAATCCGGTGTAATCACCGAGGGCCCTATAGGTCGCGGTGACGCGGAGCTGGGAGTGATTAATCCCACGGGCTGGGGCCCGGTCGGAAGGTTGGAGACCCAGCCAGGCTCGGATTTGGGAGACAGCTCAGTAGCGATGACATAGAGAACTGTGTGTAAGGTCATCTCTGAGCCTGGGGTCCAGAAATCAAAAGGAGTCGACCAGGATTCTGAGAATCTTTAGGCTTAAAAGAACAGAACTGCTTCAGAAGATTCTCTTTCTTTTCTCTGAGACTTTTCTCTGTAGAGAAATACCGTGGCTGGCCTTAACAAGGCCCTCTGGTCCCTGTCACCTGGTGGTACTTCAGCAACTGGAAGAGAGAGAACACATTGCCAGGTCCTGGGGCAACATCCCCCGGGAGCTTAGTTTTAGCCGAATCTCCATGGAATTTCCCACGATTACTTGAGGCTCCATCGAGGATTTGCACGTTCATCTTTGTCCTTTAAACTATTCCTTCCCTCACCCTAGCCCTGCACAGAGCCATTCCTACGTATATACTCCTGCATCTATGTGCATATATGCCTTCTTTCCGGTTTACTCTTTCCTCCCGTTTAAGAGGGTCTGCTCATTATAGAGGCACGTAAAACCATGGAAAAGTAGAGTGAAGGAAAAAAATTGCTCACAGTCCCCCGGAGTGCTAATAACTACTGTTAATATTTTGGTGTGATTTTTTTTCAAATCTTTTCCCCAAGTGGTCTTCCTTTCACACACCTATGATCGTGCACTGCGCACAATGCCATTTGTATCCCGCTGTTTTATTTATTTCATTTTGTAAATGTTTTATCCGACTCTCTCCAAGAGTTTCGGGATGTGGAGTTAGCCTGATGGACTTAACTCTTCCCTCCCCACTCCTTATCTGTTTTCAATGTCTTCCCGGTATAAACAGCACGGCAATGGACACGTCTTCGTGGGACGCTCCTTCCGTGTTTGGGGGTGTTCGGTAAGAGTGAAGAGCACATCAAGGGCACTGCTGTTTTTGGTAAAGACATGTGCGTACACCTCTGCTGCCCACCTGTGTCAGGGATGCGCGTGCCTGGTTCACAGAAACTTGTGGCCAATGGGTGCTGTGGTTACCCGCCACCCGGGCAACCGACTCGTCCACAAAAACCTGGACAGATGAGAGAGACAAGCTTATTGAAGAGTAAGTCCCAGAAGGACGGAGACATTTGTCTCCTTTGGCTTGTTCTTTCTCATGGACGCATCCCAGTCACTTGGAATCAGCACAGTGTGGGCACCCACGTTCTGGTAGAATTCGATACGTGTTCCCAAGGGTCCCATCCTTTGGGTGAGAGGGTGACGGGGCCTCCCACCTGCTCCCTCTGGATGGGGTCCCAGCCTGCTCTCTGGCACCCTCGTCCAGACGTCTCCCAGGGTGCACTTCACTGGGAAAGCTCCACGCTGCCGTGCGTCAGCCCCCAGGACACGTATTTCTGGGGCAGACTCTTACTTTCTATTTCTGGACGCACCTTGGGAACAGGTCCATCAGAGGCTTCGCTGAGGACCCATGGGGCCGGGAGATGTTACTTGACTGACTGCCGACACAGGGAGACACCTATCCCTGCAGACGATGGGGTTAAATGCCTTTGAGCCCAGGAGGCAGAGGCAGGCTCACCCTCACCGTGGACCGTCCGGAGACCAGGAGCAGATCCCCAGGGAGATCTGGGGGGAAGGTCAGCCCCACCCCGGCTCTGTCCTCTCAGTTGCTGACACGCACAGTCGTCTCTTGGTGGCTGGTCCCTCAGGCTCTGGATCTCTGCCCATCGCCCCCGTCCTTCCAGCCTCAGCGTCTCAGCCCGCTTGGGTAAGAAGGCCTCCTTCCTGGTCTCGGCCACCACCATCCAAGCGTAACTTGTTGGGCTGTGATGTCCCCACTGCAGGCCTGATGTCCCCTTGCGTCTGACTCCCTTCATGTTTGTGTCTGCATTTGATCATCTCCCCCAGAAACTCTTATGCCCGCCGGACTCGGAGAGTCCTGGCCTCTTTCTGGGGCCTCCGCGGCGAGCCATCCCCCAGGACTGTGAGAGCGTTCAGGGAATGATGGCCGCGTGTGCACAGGAGCGGTCACAGCCCCGGGCCACCTTGTCCCACGCGGGGTCACCCGTAAGGAAGGCTCTCTCGGGGCAGAACTTGTTTTTGTTTTGTTTTTGTTTTTTTAACTTACATAAACTGTAAAAGTTTTTTTTTAATACAACAAAATGAAAATAAAGGGTAAGTTATAAATGCCACCTCTTAATAGGACAGCAGTTAAATTGGAGCCGTTCATCACTGACCACTATGAAAAACTACTTTCATAATTGTTTTAATTTTCTCTCTTGGTGTTATGAAGACCTTTATTGCACACAGTTCTATATTAGCACCTTTATTTGTAATGAAATAAGGGTGGGTAGAAAATTGAGGTTAAAACATGGCCTTGCTTTGGAGGGCAACAAGCACAGGGAGGCTCCGCCCAGGGCACTCAGTCCCTGCGCCCCCCCCCTCGCCCTCCCACTTGGTCCCCCAGCCCCTCCCTGCTGTTTCTGACCGCGCCCTGCTCACAGGGTGTGTGTGGGGGGGAAGCAGCGGAAGGCAAGGCAGAGTGCCAGCCGCTGGCGTGTCGGTGTGCGGAAGTGGGTGCTCACGGAGACCTCCTCCTGGGTTTTCACGGTCGTGGGGAAGAGGCTGGCTTTTTGCTAAAAAGCCAAAAGAATGTCCCTTGGAAAACTACATGTTCAAAGATTTAAAAATGTTAGCAGTCAAAATCAGAGGATCATTAGATTTCGTAGATTTAAAAAACTATTTTCTTTTTTTCCCAGGAGAAAAATGTTATATTGGACTGCATTTTTATTTTTACTGTTTAATTTTTGTTGAATTTATACAGGTTTCAGGCATACAGTTCTATAACACATCATCTGTATGTTGTACTGTGTGTTCACCCCCCGAAGGAAAGTCTTGCTCCCTCACCATTTGCCCCCCTTTACCTTCTTCTACCTCCCCCACCTCTCCCTCTGGTCGTCTGTTGTCTGTGTCTATGAGGGCTTTTTTTTTTCTTAATCCCTTCACCTTTTCCACCCAGCCCCACGTTAAAGTGATAACAACAACAACAAATACCTCTTCCTCAGTTGGGAACAGGACAACACATTGTGTGTGTGTGGGGGGGGGTGGTAGTGGTAGGGGAATGGGTGGTGGGGGATGGGTGGGCAGGGGGTCTGGTTGTTTTCAAAGCAGTCTCCCTTTCATAATAAAAGTCAGGGGAGACATTGTTAAGGAAACACCTCCTTACTAACCATGCATGAGGTGGTGGTAACCATTCAGAGGCTAGTTTGTGACCACGTTAGAGAACTTGTTATATAATGTTACATCGAATCTTCTGCGGGTCCAGTACCTGAGGGCAGAGCAGCCCAAAGCCAGGCCCTGCTCCCGAGTGCAGCGAAGATTCCGAGCACAGAAGCTGTGTCGTGTCTCCCGGACAGAGCGGATGAGCGCTGGAACCGCAGAGAAGCTAAGGCACTCGAGATCATTATTTGAGGTCAGGAGGTTTCCTGCTAAAAACCTCCCACTGAAACCCTCCGGGACTGGACTCAAAGCATTCTTATCAGAAGGCTCTGGGGTCAGGGATACGCTTTGACTGTGGCATAAGGCTTTTGACCTGTGAAATTCCAGAGCCAGCGTTTGAACTGAGGCTTTAAGGAGCCCAGTGAAAACCTGCGCTGGTGAGGGTGAATTTAAAAAGTCGTCTGTGTATTTTCAAGTGCATTGGACAGGGGATTGCTCGCGCTTAGAAGAATCGGGTTATGTTTTCAGAATGGTCGGCATCATTACCCTTCCTTCCAACCCACTTGGAGCTGGAGGGTCCCTTCGTTTTCGTTAAACAGCCGGAGAGCCTCCGACTGAGGTCCGGGGCTGACATGGATAACACTGTTTGTGAATTAAACAAAAACCCAAATAAACCAAAAAACCCCAGGGGTGACGGGGCTGTTGCAGACGCGGAAATGGGTCCTAACCCAACTCCGGGGAAGGGTGGAAGCCAGCGCTGAGCAGAGGGAACCCTCTGGGCTAAGCCTGGCCAGGAGGGGGCTTTTGAAAGGGAAAATGCTGATTTGGATATGCAGGCTTTAGTAAATAGTCAAAAATGTGAAAACCTCGTGATTTTGGAGTCATGCCTCAGATGGTTTTGCTCCTCACACCAATGATCACCCAACGGGACTCCCTTTATTGACTTGACTTTGGCTGTGAACTCCTAGGTTCGCACCTCTGTTAGGAATGGGAGACAGTGGCTGATCGGACTCCTGGTCAAAACCAGATGGTCACTTGTTCCTTTGCTATGGGCGGGGCCGGTCCGGGAGGGTGTGTGTGGGCTTCAATTCCTCCACGGCCTTCTAGTAAATGTGTTTTAGCTACGGGAGGGTGTCCCCTGTCAGGCTTTGGGTCCTGTCCCTGTTGTCCCTTCACTCACACTTAACATCATAAGGACACTCCCGGCCATGGAGGAAAACAGTTTCCCAGTCAAGGGCATGGATGCGGGTGGGTAGGCGATGAGGTCAAAACAGACCCGATGTGACTCCCACTGAATCTCTTCCATGAACGTGCGTGGCCGGCGCTTCATCCGGCTCCATCCTGGGCCCTCTGATGCTGGTGCTGGGTGGCTGAGCGAGACTTTATCTCACTTGACCTTTTCATCCAGAATGGTTTTACCCATCAGACAGCCTGCTTGTGATGTGGGCGTGGGGTTAAAAAAATAGGAGATTCTGTTTTCTGTGTTTTTGCTTTATACATTATTTATAAAATGAAGCAACACAGGCAGCTGTAATCTGCTCACTATGTTGGGAGACCTGCATTAGCCAAGACGGCGCAGGACTAGATTATGGGGCTATAAATGAACGCCACCTCCAGAGTCCCTGGCCACCAGGCTGCCTTCCCGACTTGGGACGAGAAGGCAGAGCAGATGCTGCTGGGGGGCAGCGGCCCACTGACCCTGGACATTGGTTAGAACTCAATGCCAGGCAGAGCCAGAAGGTTGGGAACCTTCTGGAGTAGGTACTGTGACACCTGCGCAGCCAGCCTTGGTCGGTGCGTGTTAACTGTGATTGGATTAGAACTGACCCCCTCAGCAGAAGTGCCAAGGTCTCCTGTGTGGGGTGGGTGGTGCGGCTTCTAGAATGTTCCCTCTGACCCACCTTTTGTCCTGCTGTGCCATCCTTCCAACGTGGAAGATGATGATGCCTCTGGTTCTAGGATTTCACCTTTCTGTCCTCAATGGTTTGACCCACAGAATTGCCCTCAGTGTAGCATTTGTCTGTTTACTATTTGTAATTGTCTCTGAAATGGTCTGTTAGGTGGTGTCCTGGCTAGAGGGAGCTCAGGAAAAGTAATTCAGCTGTCCAAGGCATCACGGGTCCCCTCTTTGCACCCTTGCAGCACTTTTGGGGAAGATGGCCGAGTGTTCTCTCTTCTTTTTCGAAATCTTGAAACCTGAAGCTATGTGGGTGATTTTCCCCCTGGGATTCTAGTCTCAGTTTCCCTGGCGTGTGGAGGCGGCGGCTCCCCGGCCTTTCCTCTAGCCGGTGTCCCCAGGAACTCCTTCCTGTCTCCTCTCTGTGGACATGATGCTTTCATCCTGTGCTCCAGTACAGGGACCCCCCTGAGTTTGGGGGTCCAGCTCCAGAGGGTAGACATAATCTGGCAGTTTTTTTTTCCTTTGCTGGCGGTTGGTGTTGAGGTGGTCACGTGATCCAGTGCCGGGCAGTAAGACCTCGGGGAAGCCTTCTGGAGGGTCCTGGGAAAGTTTTCTCTTGTGAATCAGGGAGAGCAGAATGGGGAGAAATTGCCTCCTGCTGGGGACACTGTGGCGTCAGGTGTGAGGCTGGTCCCCCAGGACAGAATGGGTGAACCCTCTGCAAATGAATGTGGAGACACCTGAAGAACCTGGGTCCTCAGCAGCCAAGGAGGCTCAGAACTTCCTGTTTCTGGGAGCTTGTCGGGTGAGATAATGAATATGCTTTAGTTAATTGCGTCACTCTTTTCTTTTTTGGCCTTAAGTCACCTAAAGGACACACAGGCACTTTTATTCTCTCATGCCCTTGACTTGTTTTGTTGTTTTGTGGGGGACATGGGTTGTTTCTTCCCAAGGGAAGAGTCGGCTGCAGACTCCTCGGCCTGGCTGTTGGTTTCCGAAAGCTGAGCTCCTAAAGCGTTTACCCCTGGGGCGGGGAGAGGGCAGGGCAGGGAGGAGAGCTGGGGGACCTGCCCACAGAGGTGCAGGTCCCTGGCATAGGGCTCCCAGACACCAGGGTTTCCTGCCCCCACCTACCTCCACGGGGCCTTGGGCTACAGTGCTGAGGGTAGCTGTGGAGCCTGTGGCCCGCTGGGGGTGCACGGCCGGTGCCCGTCCCCCGGACCCCCTAGAAGCCCCTGCACTGTCATGTGAATGGAGGAGCAGGTAGGAACTCCCAGGGGACGGCCCAGATAGAGTCCCTGCTGGCCCAGTGGAGGCAGCTTGGAGGTGGATCTAAATCCCATCTGAAGGTCATCCTGGGCCCGTGCAGCAGCATCTGTCCCTGCCGTGTGTCTTGCCACCCTCCTTGCCCTAAATAGGCTGGGCTGCGAAGCTGGACGTGCTCCAGAGGGTGCCCAGGTCGAGAGGGTCCAAGGAGCACCGCCCAGAGAAGGCCTAGGGTCCGAGCAGGTGCGCCGCACGCTCTGACGGGTCGCCCGCCTTTGCCTGCCTGCCTGCCTTCCCTCCTGCCATCAGGGGTCCCCAAATCGTGCAGCAGCCCCCACCTCCTTCTGATCGGAGTGCCAAGGAGGCGACTTTACTGGCCTTTTCTTTCCTGAATGGCGATGCCATTCCTAACACGGTGTGTTTGGAGTGGCACTTGCTTGGTCTTTTAGGGTGCTCCTCTCTGGTGTCCTCAGGGGCGGGGCCGTGGCCGTGGACGGCCAGTCACTCCGCTTCCCCACCCTTCAGCGTCTTTCTCATATTATGTCGATGATCGTTCATTATATAATAATTTTTTCCCCATGTGAGTCTTCTCTTGCCTGACAAAAAATTCCAGCACTGCAGCTGGGTTCCTTTCTGGAATCACATTTTATTATTATTTTTTTAAGAGAAACGTTTTATTTTGGAATAATTGTATATTTTCAGAAGAATGGCAAAGATAACACACAATGTTCCGGTCTGCCCTTCGCCCAGTTTCCCTGACGTTAACACCTTCGCCACCCTGGCGCCCTTGTCACAGCCGAGGAGCCGACGTCGGCCCCTCACGGCTACCTGAACGACACCCTTAGTTGTTCTGCTTTCTTCTGGGCTCTTCCCCCCACAAACGCCCCTTTCCTGTCCGAGGACCCAATCCAGGGTCCCGTGATGCCCTGAGACTGAGTTACGGCCGATTTTATGTTGAGGTGGTGTTTCTCCCCCCGCCGACCCCGTTTTTAGCACGCGCCCGTGACTCATTGTCTTGTTCATCTTGTGGCATCCTAGCCACCAAAATGTCATTCTTTTCACCGAATCCCGAAGTCATATCGGATAATGTCTCTTTCCTGAAGTTCCCTACTTCTCTACAATATCTGTGAAGCTGGTAAAATTTTGACAAAATTTAAAGACAGTCTGGGCCAGGAGCCAGATCTTCAGAGGAGCTTCAAAATAAAATTGGGGGAAAATGTCCCCCAGGGAGCGCTGTGGGAAGGAGCAAGAACAAACCCTGGGGAGTGCGAGTATTTCTTCTTCGCATGCAGACTTGAAAATTTCCATATTCCTCCTTGTTTATGGGCTGAAAGGTTATGAGGTGAAGGGTTCTGTGCAAAACCCTGTCTGTGAAAATATTCGCGGAGGCTGCCTTAAAAACGCCCGTAATAGTTTTCAGTATCCATGGACGTCCATGGATGATTGCCCAAGTAACCCAACTGGGAAATTAATTGCTTGATCGGGAGTGTTTCCGAGTGCCTGGCACGGAGGGGCTGCCAGGACGTCATTCTGTTCGGTGGTATCTGGAGATGAGCTCACTCCTGGAATTGATTTTTGGGTCCGTAGGCACCGGCGGTGACATCATGGACCGTGGGGAGGCCGGCCTTCCCGTTCGATGCTGTGTGTTCGCATTTCCGCCGTGTCTACATTTGGCTTCCTAAAACCGTAGAACAAAATTACCAGGTGAGCCCTGGCCAGGTGGCCTGGTCAGTTGGAACGACATCCGGCGCGCCGAGTTTTGTGGGCGGACCCCTGGTCAGAGCACACGCCTAGGTTGCGGGTTTGATCTCAGGTCGGGTGCATTCGGGAGGCAGCTGCTTGATGTTTCTCTCTCACATCAGTGTTTCTCTCTCTCTCCTTTCCCTCTTCCTCTCTCTCTAGAAAGAAAAAAATTGCCACGTGAAAAAAGACCCGTCCGTAATCAATGATCTAGCCTTTGGGACACACATCTGCCCCGACAGGCTCTCCTCTTGCCGACTGGCCTGCACCATCCCGCGGCCCTGTCTGCAGGATTACTACTCTGGCATGTCATGGAAGCCCCCCGAGGCGACCCTCTGTACAGGGTCCCGGTCAGGGCCCCTGAGTCCGAACCGCCTCGAACCCGGGGGCGGGCCTGTGACTGTGATGGGGCCTGACGGGCGCACAGCACGGGCCTGTAGCTCACCTGCCCGGGCCCCAGGGAGACCTCGCTCTTCTGCAGCACAGGCGACCCAGGGCACAGCCTCGGGTCTGTTGTTTAGGGCCCCCGATCTTTGAACGCCTGGACGGCACCGCACACTGTCCACTTCACATTCTGACGAGGGTTTGGGGCAGTGAGAAGTCTTTCCTTTGAGTGGAACAATCACATGTCCCCGTGCGGCCGAGGTCGCTCCCTCCTGCACAGGCCGGGGTGGGGGGGGGGCTCGCCAAGCTCGTGGGAGTTTCCCAACCAGATCACTTTCAGTAGCGACATCAGGGGACGCGGGACAACGTCCTTCCTGAGCCCTCTCCCAGGTGTGGCCCTCCCCAGAGCAGGGCCGGGCAGCTGACTTGAAGGTTCGGGTTTCCCTGAGCGTTGGGGGACGGTCCGCAGCTCTGCCTGTGGCGTGGGGCGGCACGGCTCTCCAGGGTTAACCTGGGTGTTTCTGGAGTACGGGGCCGGGGGAAGAAGAGCCACCAGATTGGCTGAGGGGTGACCTGCTCCCCAGGCCTCTGACTGGCATGTGGGTGGCTCAGGGGGCTAAGCCCGAGCCCCGCCCCCCCGACCCCAGGCTGACCTGTCCTAGGTCTGTCTTCATTTGGAGCCAGCTGCCTCCTGTGCTATGGGCGGCTGGGCGAGCCTTGGTAGGGCTCGTCTCCCGAGCATCCAGCAGGAAGTGGTCAGATATCTTTGGAGGCATGAGGTGCAGGGGCTCTGCTAGGTGCTGGCAGGGTCTCAGGGAGCAGGGCCGGCAGGGAACTGGGGCAGGTGTGCCCGGTGGCCTGGATGGTCACTTGGGAACGAAGCTGGCGGCTTGTTTGCCTGAGCATTGCAGGCAGGGACGGACCTCTGGGGGTGGCCTTTTGTTAGCGATTTCTCCTCCGGCCCATTCTGTGATGTGGATGTTGACTGAGGAGAGAATGGTTTCCGTCACCCCTCTGTCTCCCTCCTTAGCTCCCCCCTGTTTGGGCCATGTTAGCCAGACTGGGGCAGACTGGGAGTGGGGTCAGACCACGTAGGTGGCCCCGAGCCGCGGGTATCGGGGCTCTTCTGGGGCAGCCTCCTCTTTAGAAAGAAGCCCCTGCCAGTCAAGATTTATTTGTAGAGCCTGCCTGCTATTTTACCTGGGTGGACCACGCCTTCAGGTTGGCCTCCGCCTCAGAGAGGAGTGGCCTGGTGCCGACCTCACTTGTGCCAGGTGAGGGGCAAGCCTCGCCGTCTGGGTTTGGCTCTGCCCCCATGCCCACAGCGAACACTGGAGTGAAGCCCCTGCCTGATGTCTGTCACGCACTTTGAACTGTTTCAAAGGCTTTCTAGGCTGGTTATCGTGTTTGATCTTCTTAACATCCCCAGACACTGAGGCCCGGGGAGGTTAATTGGCCCGCCTGGGGTCACAGGCGGGAGCTGGGACTCGAACGGGGGTCTCCTCGCTGTCTGTCCCTATGCTCACCTCTGGGAGGACAGGGTCACTGCTGTGCTCGTCTGGGGACACATTGAGACACTTCCTGGCACCCACTGCCCCGTCCCACTTCGGTGGGAGCCGGGAAGATGGTGAGGGCCCACAGCAGACTGTCATTTCTGGAGGGCTGCCCGGGGCACAGCCTGGGTGGTTGGGGAGGGGTCTGCACAGGGGAATGGCAGGGGCTCCCTGGTGGGTCTGCAAGCTCAGACTGTGCGCGGAAGCCGGTGGTCCCCTCCTCGCCCCATGCCTGGCCTCTGCCCTCTCCTCTACTGAACATGCCCTGCCTCCCTCCTGGAAAGGGCAGGCTCTCTGTCCCCGTGTTTCTGCTCCCGTGGAGGAAGAGGAGGGCTGCGGTCCGGGTCTGGGGCTGCTGAGCGGGTAGCAGGTTTGGGAACAGCTGGCTGGGGGGTGCAGGAGGAGACACCGGTCCTGGCCGTGGGCCCTGTTACGGGGGAGACTTGGAGAGTGCAGGTGCAAAACACGGAACAGGAGATGTTCCCGGGGACACGTTTGCCTGGTGTCACAATACTAAAGCCAGACAAGGAGGACGACACTTCGGAAAGGAGCCCCCAGGTCCGGGGGAGCTGGGTCCTGAAGCTGCTCCCTGCTGTGGGGAGGTGGCTGTAGACTGTCAGCAAGCTGTCCTCTGGCTGCAGAAGTCCCTGAAGGCAGCCACCTCTGAAGGAACAGACCCAGTGCCGAGAAGGCTGCAGAGAGAAACCCCGCCAAGGTCCCGCCACCAGGGGGCAGCAGCTGCGAGCCGCCAGCCGCTCCAGCTGAGTCGCCTGCAGAAAGCACTTGCCTATTAACAAAGGACATCTCTAATTTTCAACAGTTGAGGGGAGAACTCCTGTTTCAATGTTAGTCCAGAGTTTCCGTTTATATTCATGTTCCCATGTAGCTCTAGAAAACAATCCATATAGTTAAGGCTCGGCTGAAAGTAATTGATAAAGAATAGAAATCACAGCCAGGGTGGAATAACCCTCAGAAAATCACAGTATGTGGCCGATTTTCTGAGTGGCTGGAACCGGGCTTCTAGGTTATGTTGGGAGTATTCGAGCTAAATTAAGTCATGAAAGAAGATAATACAATGAACCATCATTTGAAAGTAATTTAATCACGAAAACTAAAAATTTGGAAGAAAACAGATATTTTACTTAATAGAAACCATCTGTACCGTACAGTAGGCAAATTGTATAAAAATGAATAAAAGTGCCTCTGGAGGGGAATGGCTCAGGCACCAGCTTATGTAATGAAGACGTATATGTGCCTTTTAGCATGTGCGTCGCCTCCTAGACGAGCACAGTCACGCCAGGGTCTCCGGGAAACAGTTGCAGATTTTATCACCATCATCTCACTGGTGACGAATGGGGCCATAGAAATAACGCATTGCCACGGGTCTGCTCCCACCTCCAAATGGCTCCGGGCTCTGGACCAGCCTCGCCAGCTAATCTGTGCTGCGCCGTGGGTCCCCGGGACTTTGTTGTCTAGTTACTGTTGTGTTAGTGGCTGCCGCCCTCCGGGATCATCGTTCAACTTGTTCAGGCTCCAAGGGTGCTATCTGCTTGGATTTGGCTGCACCGGGGAAGGGGCACAAGCACACGCGGCCTGAGTGGCCTTGTGCAGGACTTCTGGCCAAAAGGGCCCAGGTGGGGGATGGGAGCAGCGCCCCCCCACAGCTGTTGACCTGCCTAGGGGCAGCCATCGGATGGGATGCTTCTGTGCTCGGGGAAGAGGGGCTGGCTCACTTCTCTCTGAGGCTGAAGGTCGAGTGGCCACATTTTTCAAAACAGGCACTTGTTCCTAATCTGCAAATTAACTAAATAATCACAACGGCTAATTATACAGTGTCAGGCCTGGAATACATAGGGCTTGAGTAATAATCAGCTTTTTAAATTAAGTTGGTGACAACTACTATTAGCTGCCGTGATTTAATAATCCCAATAAATGTGCACATTTTCAAAAGGGGCTCTTTGTAATTTTTTCCCCAGCATTTGCAACTGAATCTGTTAATGAAAAGAGAACACAACAGTTTTATGTTACAAATGATGCCGTAATAGGTAAATAAAAGGGCTCCTCCAGACACTAGTCATGATGGAGATGCCTTGAATATGAATTGGGATGGGAGGAGAATAAAATTGGAAATCAAGTTTCTATTTCTGTTTGTTATGATGAATTAAGGCCAGAAAGAGAATCGGATTCCTTTTGTATATTAAACATTTTAGGGCAATAAGAAACAGACCCCATTAACAAATACGTAAAGTAGAAATACCTCCCTGAAGATTTAGACTTTGGCAAATTTAGAACGTAGAAGATGCAATTTTCTACTTCATATGCTCGCCTTGTTTTGCCTGATATTATTATAACGTATCGGCTCAAACACCGGTCCTGCGCCTCTGGGAACTGGGCAGTGTGCCCTCGTGGTGCAGGTGGGGTGGGTTGGTGGGGACGCATACTCCTGCATTTCCAGGAAATCACCCTCCCAGCAGCCGAGGGTCCCCCAGTCCAGCGGTGGGGAGCTCAGGGGGAGCAGACAGCTGAACTGGCTGGGCAGCTCCCTCAGGGACTGGCCCAGACCACCCTTACCTGCAGGGCACGTGCCCTCCTTCTTTCTCCCCCCACAGCTGACGGCACTTTTTTTTTCCTAGTGGTCAATTGAAATTTTATGGCTAAGTTATTTAAAAGAGACTATAGAAGGAACTAAACGAGGGAAGGATGATGGAAATGCTGCCTGTCTTTTACAATAATTACTCTTGATAGCAATTGGAAGTAATTTGCATTAAAAACACCCATTTAACCAATCTGCTGAAAAGGGCGATTTCTTGTGTACTGTTTTGTGAGACCTCAGGATTCTTCTTTCCCTCCAAACACTGATTCAGTTGACGTTATGGGGTTAGCACAGGGCAGCCTGAGCCGATCTCTCTCCCCGGCCGGGGTCCGGTGTGTTTGAAACTGCCTGTGCACTGCTGGGTATTGTATTTCAGGGCAAAATGGGCTCATTTCTCCTGAATTGTCCTTTTTACGGGGGCAACTTTAAAAGCCAGGAGATGGGGGCAGAGGTCAGAGCCAGGATTCCAGGCTCTGTTTTTTTTTTTTCTCGGCAGAACTCTAGACAAAAATCTCTTATCTTCAAGTCTCTGAGTTGTTTTTCTTCAGGCAAGAAAGGTATTAACAAAGTGCTTTAACATCTTCACTCTCTCAGCCTTCAAAACATACCTGCATGTGTAATACACGTGGCTGTTGTTGCTGGGCAGACGCTGCCCAGACAGGAGTCCGTGTCCCGGGGCTGTGCCCCGCACCTGGCTCCCGCCCACCCCCAGCCTGCTGCTGGCTCCCTGGGTCTGGCTGGGTTTGCAGCAAGCTGAGTGTAGACAGGTCACCTCCGCATCTTCCTCTGGCTCCGGTTTCTCTGTGCTGTGACTGAGGCTTCCCTGACATTTTTATTTCAAAAAGAGAGCTGAAGGTCCCGGGCTGGCTACACAGGTAGTGACCTTGTGGGCCCTCCCTGCCCCTCCTTCTCTGGTTTCCTCTCATCCGCTGTTTGTGTTGTTACTGGAAAGCGTGTTGATCTCACACTCAGAGAGGAGCAGGGTGGAAATCCCAGGCAGGCGTTTTGCGAGCCTGTCGGCTCAGTCCGAGGCTCTGCGGGCAGGAGGTTGAAACCATGTCAGGAGGTAACGGAGCTAGACCTTGAGGGGTCCCCAGGAGTCTCATTGCGCAGGTGGAGAAACTGAGGCCTGCAGGGAGGTGTGCATCCGAGGGAAGCCAGGTGGAGAGATTGGGCATTTGTCCTTGTTTTCCTGTACATGCGTCAGTCCCTACCGCGACCGTGTTTTCCGAACCCGTGATCCCCACACTCTGGCTGCGGAATAGAGTTTCTGGAGTTGGAAGTTATGGCTGAAACCAGCCGAACCCAAGTGCAGCCTGCTCTGTGCTGTCCCCTTGCTTTGTTCTTACCGCCTCCCCATGCCCTTCTTCCCTGTCTTCCTTCTCTGCCTCTCCATTGCCCTCCTTCTTGCCGGCGAACATTCTGGTTTGAGCTCACCTACAGCTCACGGTGCAGACCTTCCCAGCCTGGGGGGGTGATTGGGTGGGGAGCAGGGGTGCAGACCCAGGCAGGCCGGCAGGGCTGGGAATACAGGCTTGCACGTTGAGGTGGTGGGGGGGTGAGGTGCATGGGGTGTGGGCTCAGTGGGGCCGTCACTGTGCCTCCACTTCAGGCCAGAGAGCCTTTTGGCTGGGCATGTGGCACAGAGGCCAAGAAGGCTGTGTCGGGCTAGGACAGGAAGAGGAGGGCAGCTCCTGCCAGAGCCCAGGACAGCGCCTGGCAATGCCTAGCTCGGACACAAGATGGCACTGTTAAGCTTTGCAAGGAGCTGGGCGCTCCAGAGCAATGTGACATTCCTCCGTTCCCAGCTGCCCCCTCCTGGAGAGGCTCACAGGGAGGCAGGAAGAGGGGGGAGAGTGGAGGCCTCCTGGACGTTTCCTGGCGCCCACGGTGTGGGGCCCCACTGTCCCCTGGGCGGCCAGAGCTCCCGGAGGTGCAGGAGCCACTGCTCTCACACCCAGGAGTGGCTGGGGTGGTCCTCAGCCGGGCCCTGCAGCTGGGGCCTTGGGCTTTGTTTCCGAACAGGGCAGAAGCAGGACAAAGAGCCACTGAACACCACCAGCGTGGTCAGGCCAGACAGGCTGAGCCCCGTGGTTGGCAGGCCCGGTCTGCTGGGAGGTCCTGCAATTGTTCCCCTGGTGCGGGCTCAGAGATGTGGCGGCCAAGATCCCTTGCAGGGGGTCCTCTGGGCACCTGGAAAGCCTGGGTCCCCTCCAGTACGTGAGGACCCCCTGCACACTCAGACCCTGTCTCTCAGAGGTGTTCCTGGGGTGGGGGGCCCAGTGTCAGAGAAGAGGGTGGCCTCCTTCCGACAGCGGTCCCCTTGGCTGTAGTGACCCGCCTGCCCACTTTTGCACCCAGCCCGGCCCAAACTCGGGCTGGTGACGGTGAGCTCTGGGCAGACAGCAGGGCCAGTCAGCCCCTTGTGACAATTGTGTGACTCAGAACCAAAGTGAAGGGCTTTGGATACACAGGAAGAGCCTGGAGAGCGAGGGCCCAGGCCACAGGAAGTGCTGTTTGGTTGGGGTATGGAGACCTGCCACAGAGGGAGGCCCAGGGGTGGTGGAGGGGGGCTGCGAGCCAGTCTGCTGCCAGGGAACGGGTCGTCTACTCGACCTCGCTGGACCTCGGGACAACTCTCTGCAAAAGGAGCACGGGGCTCAAATCGTGTTTCAGGTTCTGGTTGCACAGCAACCGTGACCTAGAGCAGATGAGAAAATGCCAGAACTCACGACCTGTGGACAGGAGTAGTGCTGTTTCTTGAGGCTTTTATCTTAGTGCATCTGAACACTCACATGCACACATGCGCCTGTGTGTGCACAGCTGGGTACACGTCAGGTTGTGAGGTCTCTGTGGGAGCCCCGGCCACTGCGCTCTGGGAGACGGCACCACGGCTGCAGGGCCCCATGTGCCTGGGCCCCGCCGGCCCTTGCTGCTTAGCTGGGTGGCCTTGCAGCCTGGGCCCACTGAGCACCAAGCTGTGAGGCTTTTGCCACGCGGACCAGTGCCCTGACTGCTGCTTTGGTCCAGAGCGTGACCACCCGGCCATCTGCTGCTGTGGATAGCCCCGTGCTGCTTCCGTTCTTAAAGTCAAGTGCACCCTCACACGGCTGCCTAGTGTGAGTGATTTTATCTTGCAGACTTACTTGGGTTCCCTGAGGGGGTTGCAGAGGGGGAGCCTGTTGGACGGAAGAGCCCATGAGGACAGGTGGCCAGTGAGGATCCCAGGGCAGGTGCAGAGACCAGCAGGAGAGGAACTGTGGTGGGTGGAGGCTGGGGCACCTCAGGTCAGCTCTCCCTCCTGCTCTGAGTGCCAGCTGCCCCCTGCTCTGAAAGGTGCCATCGACCCTTTCTGTCATCGCTCATCGATCGTCTCTGCAAAGGTCTGTGTTACTGGCCTGGACAGGGGTGGAGATTTGTCTTTGTTTCTTGTGCCCTGGTGTCTCGGGACGACGGACTGGGCAGAAGGCAGCGTCCCTGGTCACGCAGAGTCATGGGGTTGTGCCGCCCCCTCTTCCCGGTGGCCTGGCTGTTGGCCTGAAGCGTGATGTCACTGCGGAGACCCTGCTCATGTCTACAGCCACACCCACCGCTCACCCGCTGTCTCCCTGGACTCAGCCAGCCTCTGAGACGGCCAGCCCTCGTCCCCACCCCTGTCATGGCAGTCGGCAGACCCAAACTGAACACTGGGGGAGACCTGAGCCCTAGCTCCGGCCACCTCTGAGCTCTGACCTCAGTTTCCTCGTCTGAAAAGCAAAGAGGCTGTGTTCCATCATCTACAGAACCCCCGGGGCTCCAACAGTCACTGTCTCGAGTCAGGTGGGGTGGGCGGCAGAGGCGACACATGTTGTGTTCACGTCGCTTGGACTTGATGTCTCTCCCCCAGATCCAGGTTTCCCACCTTCGTCTTGAACCAAACCAGACCCTGATTCCTAACAACTCAGCCCACAATAGCGCTTGTTGCTCCAGCAGGATCCCTGCTGGGGCTCCTCAGCCCTGTCTCTGATCTGAGGGAAACTTTTAACCTTTCAGAGCCTCACGCAGTGATGTCCCCGGGGCTTCCCTGTTAGCTTTATCACCAGCGCCACTGCACCCGCTATGAGCTGACATCCAGCCCACGTGCACGCTCGCCAGACGGCCTACTTCACCTCCGGCCCCACTGCTCTGTCAGGCCGTTTTGGTGTTCATTCAGTGCGGCCCTCATTGTGTGTGCCGACACGAGGCAGTAGGAGGCGCTCTGCAGGGAAGTGGGAGGAGCACTCTGTCGTCCGGGGTGTCTGGGAGGCACAGGTCAACTGCATTTGAAGGGTCCCATCTCGCAGACCTTCTCAGAGCCTTGTTGACGCCAGGAGCCCTGGGTTTGGGCTTCGGAGGCCTGCCCTCCGCCAGCCCAGCCTCTGCCCCGTGCGGAGATGGTGGGTCCGCAGTCAAGGCCGCGGCAGGAGCTGCCTGCCATCTCTGAGGTCCCCTGCAAGCTCAGTTCCCCCATACTGTTGGTTCTCTCGTCCGTCTCACAAGTCAACCGTGAGGAGGTTTCCAATACGGAAACGGCCGCTCCTGTGCGCCGTGGGGCTCCCGTGTATCAGGCATGGCCTCTGCCTGCATGAAGGTCCAAGTCTCCTCAGGAAAGCAGGGCGTGCCAGGAGCGCCCTGGTGGCTCAGGGTCCCCACGGAAGCCATGTGGTCGGGGGTTTGGGCATCACTGGGGTTTAAGGGAGGAAGCTGGACTTTCGGTGTGTGCTCTGGAAGGCGGCGTTTGAGTGGGTGGAGGACACAGAGAAGGTCGCACCAGCACGTGGAAGCAGGGATGCCGAGGGTGGGGCGGTGCCCCGACCTCCTTTCAGCATGGCATCATGGGGACGCTTCGTCCCGACGCTGTGTGTGGCAGCTCAGTTGTACTCCAACAGGCGTCCTCCGCCTGGTCCTGGCTTCTTCCTGTCTGTCCGTCATCGCTGTTCAGGCCACTCCCTGCTACGTGAGTTTTCCACGTGCGAGGTCGCCCAATTCTACTCGAAAGTGCAGTGTGACTGGCTGGCATTTCCCCTTCGCTCTTGTGAGTGAGGGGTTTGTAGGTGGCGAGGCTGCCTCAGGCTGATGCGGGAGGTGTTGGTCCTGTGGCTGCCCCTCGGTGTTCTGAGGTGGGGTCATGGGGACACCAGAGGCAGCGATGTGTGGCACAGGGACCTGTGACTGTCATGCCTGTGAGCACTGAGCGGTTGTGTTGGAACTGAGGCAGCCGCTGAACTGCAAAGATAGAGTCTGTGACAACTGTCATCTTTGGGATGTGTCTATCGACCTTAAGTAACCCTGTAAATGAATCCACTCATTCATGTGCTCCCCAAACTGGGTTTGCTTGTGGGCTTCTCATGGGCTCTGCCCCCCTGATGCAGAGGGGAGAAGGCACAGGCCTGTTTTGGGGGTGCCCGTAATCAACAGCCGTGATAAACAGGTATGCGGAAACCCTAGGCAGCAAATGTTGTACTGAACTCAGTGCCCACTTATTGCGCCCACCACATCCCAGACGCCGCAGGAGGAGCCCTACTTTCCTTACTTTCTCCTTCACGACAGCCGCACACCAGTCCTCTCCCAGCCGGGAAGAGGGTCTGTGGCTTACGTGACCAAGTACTTTACAGCTGCGGAAACCGAAGGATAAACCAGGGCGAAGACATCGGCCCGCATGGTTATCCAGTGTTTGTCCTCTCCAGGCACCAGGGTCATGGCCGATTTGGGGGTGAAGACCTGGACCGGGGAGGAGGGGACGTTAATTTTTTCTGGAGAGCCAGGTTGAGTGAGATGGTGAAGGAGATGTCGGAGTGGGGTCTTGAAGGATGAGTGGGTGTGAATTCGGGACAGAGAACAATGTGGGTAAAGGGCACAGGCAAGAGAAATGGGGTAGGAATCTGTGAGGGGTCAGGTCTGGTGGGGGCATGTCTGGGGTGGTCTGGAGGGAAGAAAGCCCAGGGCTGAATGCGGCCTGTTGGGAAGGGCCTTGTATGTCAGGGCGGGGAGCCTGTATTGTAAGCTGTGAACGAGGTAGATTTTAAGCCAGAGGAGCTCTATGAACTCCGTCCTCTTCTCCTCTGTTTTCCTCAAACCGAGTCACACGGGGCTTGTTTCCGGGGTCACGCAGTCGGAGGCATGTTTCTCTGGGGTAGAAGCTTGGAGCGATGCGTGACTCATTCCGGGAGGGATCACCCGTGGGCCTCAGAATGAACAGCAGCACAGGGCCCGCCGCCCCTCACTGTCTGGGGAGGGCTCCACCCGTCTGCCGTGACCGACGTCATTGAAGGGACCATCTCAAAGTCCCCGTCAACCCTTCAGAAAGTTAAACACGGCAGCCCGTGTGCAATTCCACTCCGAGGCAGATGCCCAAAGGACTGGAGCAAATGTGTTCACACACGCTCGCGGCAGCGCTGTCCGCCACCACCGTCCGCCACCGCCGAAAGGAGAGATCCACCCAAACGCCCATCAGAGGATGAACGGATGAACAAATACCATCTAGCCACACAATGGAATGCTACCTGGCCATAAAAATATAAATAACGAAGCTCTGACCCCTGCTACAACGTGGATGGCGCTGGAAAATATGCCCAGCGAAAGAAGCCAGCCAAAGACTCCGCGGTTTGCGGTCACATGTATAGAAAAGGCCCAGAATCGGTAAATCCATGGGGACAGAGGACAGATCGGTGGCCTGACTAGGAGCGAGGGGGCTGGGGGTGGCGTGACTGCTCAATGGGAACAGGGCTGTATTTTGGGGTGATGACATGTTCTGGAACTAGATAGGGGTGTTGGTTGCACCTTATGAATGCGATCGGTGCCGTTGGGTTGTACACTTTCAACTGCTTAGTGTTCGGCTGTGTGAATTTCAAAGCCACAGAAAGGTGAGTCCTCACGCCCACCACGCCCCGGTGGGCACTGCCTGTCGGCCTCGTCCCTGCCACACAGCGGACGCCGCCCCGGGGCCACTCCAGGGAGAAGAGGGTTCCTCCCCGTGCCAAGTGCTTCCGCCACGTTAACCTGACTGACTCTGGAAATCACTTTCCTGCATGCAGGGCAGTACCGGGCAGAAGTTATTCCTTGCCCATTCTTTTAATTGCCGGGATCGATAGGCGCAATTGATTTGAATTGAGAAATAGTCTCCAGGTAACATTTAGGGAGAATCATCGAGATCAGCACATTGAGAGTGACTGTCGTCCCCCGAGGGGACTGGCTGCCATTGGGCTCTGTCCCCACAGCTGGCTCTGTGGTCCAAGGAAGCGAGGCCAGCGGGACGGCCTCCACGTGGTCATGTGGGCAGACCCTGGCCGCTTCCTCAGGCGCAAATCAGTGGGAGGGTCGTGCCCTACGACTGTGCTGGAGGGCAGGGCTCTGCTGTGCCACCAGGGTCTGATGGGGACAGGAGTCCCTGAGCAGTGAACAGCCCCAGGGGACACCGGGCGACCTGCTCTGCTCAGCTCTGCTGTGGGTGGAGCTGAGGCCTCTTTCTCAGGGACTCTCCTGCCACGGCTCCCGGAATGCTGGCCTGGCAGGGGATGGTGACTCTTTCTTTTGGTTTTTGTTGGGTATGTCAGACCGGGGAGTGTGGGGCCTCTGCTCGTGCCAGGCTCGGAGCAGTTCACACGGCTGGCCCCACCTGCCCGAGTCTTCCTGTGACATGGGAGGGACAGCTGGTCTCAGAAGAGAAGCGCGTTGCCAGCCCGATACCTGGGGGTGATAGTCAAGGGAGAAAGTGACTCTGTCGACACCTCCTACCTTATGCTGGTTGGTTGGACAGCTCATCAATAGGACCCAGGGACAGGATTGATCTTTTACTTATAATGCAGAGCATTCAATGGATGGCAAAAGTGCTTTTAAAAGGGGCCCATGGAAGACTTTGAAAATATTAATTAGTGCGTGGAAGCATTCTGCCGAGCATTTCATAGTGAAACCGCTCCAGGGGGTTGCTTGGGATGAATTATTAATCAGAATCTCTCTCTACTCGGTCCTCCCCACCCTGATTTCATGGGAGTGGGTGTGGGCTGGGCATCTGTTCCGCTCATTCACCGCTCGCTTCGTGCAGGTGGGGAGGCGGGGGCCACCCACTGGGGCCTGTGTGTCTGGATCGAGGATCCAGGGCCCAGAGCACACGGTGGGGGAGAAAGGCCACCTTGGGTTTGCTCCTTTACGTTCTGGCCGGAAACCAGTGGGGATGGCTGCAGGGGTTCGTGTATGGTTTCGTCAGGATCCAAGCCAGAAGGAAGGACAAGGCTCAGGGAGAAGCAGCTTTTGGGAGAAAATTTGAAGGTGTCTCTGCAGAACTCTGGCCCCTACTCTGGCTGCAGCACCGGTGGGAGCCACCACTCTCTGCTTCCCCGCTGGTCCCCACTGTGTTTCCCGGGCAACAGCGAGAGGTGACCAGAGCTCACCAAAACACAGCACCCTGCACAAGCCTGTGGTCGGTTCCCGGCTGAGCGTGGAGCGAAGCCTGCTTTCTCCTGTTGTCAGAAGCACAGCTTTGCAGAAATATCAACACATTCGTGAGGACATTTTGCTTCAAACTTATCGACTAATTCAATCAGGGATCACAGAACTGCTCGGAGTCCTGCACAAGGACCGGGGGTTAATCTAGTCACTGCGAGCACTCCTTCCCCTGGAAGCACGCCAAAGCGCGTGTTCACAGGGATGCGCAGGCAGCCCGGGTCTGTCTGCCCTGCACCTTCCCCTCCCCCCCTCATTTCACACTTTGCATTTATTGGGCTCCGTATCTTTTCTCTTTGAAAAATATGTGCAGATGTCTTCGCTGGCTGGAAAAGAGTCAAACCCCGTGTCTGCAAGGGTGGAGATTTTTGCTGTTATGAAAATGGAGACAATCGGAGGGAATGGTAAACATCGCACTTCCATTTTATGGGGGCTCCCTGTTTTCAGGGCATAAAAGAAATGGCCTTTCTTGTTGGAAAATAAATTCATTGACTGGACGGACTTCTTTGTTCCAAAGGTTTTACAAGGGCAACTCCGGTCTACTGGGCCATACGCATGCGTACTTCCCCCCCAGAAGTTTGAGGTGTCTTGTTGGACTCCTTTGTTTAACCCTCCAGGGAAAACGGCAAACCATAAGCTGAGCTGGAATTTTCGTGTTGACAACTTCCTGCAATTATGATGGAAGGAGGTCATTAGCGGTGGACTGTTCTGGAAGGGAGGGAAGTGGTCCCATTCCAGTCCTCTGAAACGGCACCAAGACGCCTCTGCTTTTAGGCAGCTGAGTGCACGAGAGACCTTCCCGGGGACCATCCTGGGAAGTCACTGGCACTGCGTCCTTCGAGCTGCTCTGAAGCCAAACTGATTAATATTTCAAGCGTGTAGACGACTTTCAGACCTTTGGAGGCAAATTTCTCTCTCTCCATCTTCCTTTCTGCATGTCTTCCCCTCTTGAAGAGAGAGAGGGAGGGAGAGAGAGAGAGGGAGGGAGAGAGAGAGCAAGAGATATCCCAGCTAGCTAAAGGAATCTATAAAATTTCCCATCCCTGGTGTGAGATTATGATTTTATTCACTTGATTTCATCAGAATTAAGCCCAGATTTAAGAGAGAAAAACTTGCTCTGCAAACAGTGGAAGCTGTATCTGACCCGGTCCTGGTGGCATTCTAAGGGTTTGGCTTCTGGAGCGGGACCTGACCCGCGGTGCCCCCTGCAAACGGAGCCCAGACCCAGACCCGGGAGGAGCCTGCCCCGCCCCCCGCGGCCTCGTTCCCCACCTCACACACAGACAAAGGAATCCACGGCGAGCGTCTGTCAGAGGGCCTGCGAGAGATGGCGAAGTTTTATTTTTATTTATTGTTTGCTGATGATTTACATGCCCCACGCTGCCAAATCATGAGCAGAAAGAAGCCTGTGTTTGGCTTCTATCAGCTCAGAGAATTAAGGCCATTTTTTTCCTGGACATTTTTTTTTTTTTTTTTAACAGCCCCAGTACCTTGGCTGGATTCCAGTTCAGGTAATTACATTCTGTCTTCCTAAATTCCCTTGTAACTCCAATCGGGCAAGCTGCTCTTCACTTCCCTCCTCGAAGCTGATGTGCGGAGCGCCTGGCACCAACGGGGTGGCATTCCAAGAGTGGGTCCCAAGGTGTTCGGCTGCAAATGCTCTTCCAGCGGCTTCTGCGCGCAGGGCTGTGAGCAAATGGAAGTGGTATTATTTATTGCTCTTCCCTGTCCACAGCTGCCAACCCGAAACTGTCTCTGAGCGACATTTCCAATGTGAAGGCCAAGGTCATTAGGACGATCAGATACAAGGGTCTACTGTGCTCACCTCCAGAGTTGCGGGGTGACCGCAAACAGCCCCGGAACGTGTCCCACCACGGGCACCCTTCCCTCTTGTGTCTCATTTCTCACAAAACGGCTTTATTTTGGGGTTTTGCTTTTTTTTTTTTTTTTTTGCTATCTCTTGAATAAAATTAAGGAACATTATTGGCCTTTTTTTTTTTTTAAAGGGACGGATGGAAATGGGAGAGTTTTCCTTGCAGAGAAAAAAAACAGCCCCCCCCCCTTTAAGTCTGAGATTCAATTCGCTTCACGTTAATTCTTCTAATATTTATAGAGTACCTGCCGTGGACTAGACCTCATTGAAAGGCTCTTTGGGCCACACAAGCACTTATTGTTTTTATCCTTTTTTCACTGATATTTACTTTAATTGTGGATATCACTGTGTTTTTAAAAAACGATGGAAGTCATTCCTATGAAATAGCCCCCGTGCGAGGAGCCGATGAAACAGCGTGCGCGGGTGGTGGCGCCCTGTGGAGGGAGCCGAGTCTGGTGAAAATGCATTTCCCAGGATGGACACCAGTGTTTGCCGCCGAAGGGAGTTCAGAGTGCATACACCGGAAGGCAAAAAGGAAAATCTGATGTCTGCAAACCACCTTCATTTTACAGGTAAACGCGCCGGCAAAGCCACCTTTCCGCAGCTGCCGTCAGAGATTCAGGCAAGCGCAGCCTGATTCCTGCAAGACGAGGGGGTGAAGGTGGCTTCGGTGGCACTTCTGCGCAGCGGCCCCCCGGCCACGCCGTAACACGCCATCCTAACCCAGGCCCTTCTGCACCGCCCCCCTGCCCCCCGCCCAGCACAGACACAGTGCCTCAGCACTTTTAATTTTTATTTTGTTAGCTTCACTTTCCCCAACTCTGCGTCCTCTACCACCAGGTGCCACAAAGCCACAGTGCTCTCTGTTCATGCAGAATGACCAAAGCCACTTGGAGGGAATCCACGGCCGCGTCTCACGTTAGGCCCCGTCATCCTGGGTTCAGACGGTAATTTCTTTTCCCCGCTTTGCCCTCCAGTAGAATCGCTCCGCACAAAGCGTCGCGCGAAGGCAGCCACTCAACAACTCAACTCCACCCAGTGATCTCCTCTGGGCTTGTAACTCTAGTGAATTACATTTTTTCCTAATTACAGGAAAAACAGCAAATTGGCAAACGTCAGGAAGTGGGTACACCCCCTCTGATTTATAAGGAAGAGTGTAGAATGACTTTATCGCTCAGGAATTCAGTGGAATAAATTTATGGTTAGCAAAATTCATGTTCTCAATACGGTGAAGGTCCTTTAACTTTTACCACGCGTCGCCATGAGGCTGGGCAGGCCTCGCACGGAAATGGCCGTCTACGGCTGCTGGAAATTGATCTATCCCCAGGCAACCGTTAGGGCTGCAGACCAAACTGTTGCAAAGAAACAGTTCTTTAATTTTGGAGTTTGGGGCTGTCCATGGTTGCTTATGCTTATGCGTGCTGTGTGTGTGGGCGGTGGCCTCCCGTTTGGGGGCAGTCTGGTGGTTTCTGTTCAGCCCAGGGGCCTGGCTGCCCAGGGTCTGCACGGTCACCCTTTGGGGACTCGCAGCCACAGCAGCTCCTTCTTTGGCCAGGGTGACATGCTTCAAAGAATCACGTGATCCACACTGGCAATGTTGGCACTGATGTCGGTGGCAATACTAACTTGTGTTTGGAAAATTACATTTTGACGATCTGCTGAAATCGTTTGCATTGTGAGAGTGAAGAATTTGCCCCATTTAGGTTGTTTTCTTGGAAGGACAGAGGCATCGCCCTGAACTTGACCCTGTCTTGCCTTTTCTGGGGCTTCGCAGTCCATCTCTCCAGAGGGCGCAGAGCTGGATGCCAGGAACTGGGTAGACCCATTCCGTCCATCGTGCAGTAAATATTTCCTGAGCACCTGCTGTGGACAGAGCTGTGATGGAAGGCCCTGGGGGCGGGGCCGCTGAGCCAGACGCCACCTCCGCCCCTTGGCATTCACAGTCCGCCGAGAGATGGAAAGCACAACAAGCAAACAGACTGCATAAACAACAGAGTGTGGTAGGCCCACTGAGTTGCAAGAGGGAAGATGGGGTCCCCTGCTGCAGGAGGTGCCATTGAAAGGGGGCGCCACAAGGCTCAGTGGGGTTCAGTCCACCCCTGAAGCCCACACCACATTCCCGGCCGCCGTGTGTGAGTGCTGGTCAGCTGGCTCTCTCCTGTCCCCGCAGAGGACCAGTCATCCCCGGCTGGGCACCAGTTTTGTGCCGAGCTGCTTGTCTCCACATGTTGGGTGGCTCCGTGCCCCCTTGCTGAGCTCGCAGCCTCTGCCCAGGCGCCTGGTCTAGAGGAATTAGCGCCAGTTGCTCCAGCCCCAGAGTCCAGGTGGGCTCGTGCCCTTGTCCGCAGCTTTGAGTCTGGACGTGAGGGTCTGCTGTCTGTGGGTAGCTGAGGACGGGGCACAGAATCCTAAACCATTTTCACCTTCTCTACAGCTTTCTCCCAGGGAAGACACTCACTGTGAACTCATCTGCGTTAAAGAAATAACTGGATTTTATGACTTTTTTGTTCCTTCCAGTGAAATTAAGAGATAAAAATTAAGACAAAAATTCAGAGACAAACATAGGCAAGAGTTATAAATAGCTGAGGAACAAGGGGACTTATCCTGAGCCATTAATTTCTTATCTCTCTCTTATTTCAGAGATGTTATTGAGCGCGTAGCATGAGACCCCCACCCTTAAACCTCCTTCCCCTCCTTCCTCTTCCTTCCCTCCTTCCCCTGCCTCTTGTCCACCAAGCGTTTGTTGAGTACCTCCCTGCTCCGGGGAGACGCTGCCAGGGCTGGAGTCTCTGGGACGGAGAAGGGGTCCCTCCATCTCTGTGAAGCCGTGAGGCAGCTCTGCCTTTGGGAGCAGCCCCACCCACACGCACCTGTGCACAGGTGAGCCACTGGTGCGCCTTTCTGGGGAATGCAGAGCGAGTTGCCACTGGAAACATCTGCGGGGCCTCCCAACGGTGGTGGCACCTGATTTAGGCCTTGAAGACGGAATTGGATTTTACTGGAAGGAACCGTGGGGAGAAGGACGCTCCCGGATGGAGGTTATGGTGTGGGCGCAGAGGGGCAAAGCCTGGGGTGGGCAGGAGGGGGTAAACCATATCCCTAGGGTCCCCCAGGCTGACATACCACACAGTCCTCACTGTTGAACCTTTCCACAACCTCGCTAGAGCCCTCAGCACTCACCAGTTCTTTGCACCATTCTGTGGGGTCTGTTTCTGCTGATCTGGCCTTGACCACAAAGTGACCTTGACCACAAAGTGACTGTGATTCGAGGTGAAGGGCGGGGTGCCTTGGAGCAATGGCCTCAGTGGGGCCTGTCAACCCACCACATATGGGCTGGTGCTTCTCTACTGCATGTACTTGAGTCACACCTGTGCCCAGACAGGCAGCCACCAGGGAGGCTCTGCCATTCTCCTAACAGAAGTCTGTGGAACCTCGGAGGACAATCAGGGAGGCATCTTAGCATTCGGTCGTCTTGAGCAAATTTGTGCCTGAACGAGAACACATGCACCCTCCGCCGGTGTTTGCTCTGCTGTGTCATATTTACTGCGTTTGTATTGGGCTTTGCCGGGTGATCTGCAGGAGAATTTGTTTGACAGCCAAGAAAAAGTTATTTTCGCCTTAGTTCACCTTTATGCCTAAACCATGTGACTTCTTATTTCTGTGATAAAGTGAAATGCTTTCGTTCTCATTTCTTAGCAAATGCTCAGAGAGCCATTCCTCGATGCAGACCTGATACGATGGGAGCCTTTCCAGGGTGCCCATCGGAAGGTGCTGCTTGTTGGGTTTCCATCGAGGCCTGGGATGTGCCAAGCAAGCAGGGCACCTGGCCCCTGTCTTCATGGAGCTGACCACCTGGGGGGGGGGCAGTGAGAAAACCCCACAAGTAATTACAGTAAGAGATAAGATGTGATGGGATTCTAACAGCCACATTGCTGATGAAAAGGGTTGACCATGAGGAGGTCATTCCTGTTGCGGAACCCGGGGACCCCCCCAAAGTGGCTCCAACTTGAATAATTTCCAGCCTGCAGTTGGGTTTGATCCATTAACCAACAGATCCACCCAAGTTCACACCTGCCTGCAGGGCCTTCTGGTGTTGGATGTCACAGCTACTTCTGAGAAATCCCAGGGCCGGGCCTCCACTTGTTTGGCTGATAAGCAAGGAGGACAGAGAAAAGGACCCGTTCACAAATGTCCCCAAGCATCCATTCCGCACACATGTGCTGGGTGAGGGGACACGGTGGCCTTGGCCCTGTGCGCCCATGGAAGTTATGAAATACTCCCTTGTGCCAGGTCTGCAGCAGTGAGCCCCCCATTTCCAGGATCTGCTGGTCTCAGAGGGGCCCAGTCTGGGTGAGGTCAGCCCTCACTTCCTGGGCAGTCAGGAACAAGGAACTGCCTAGCCCCAGGGACTCCCAGACTCGGGGGACAGAGCTGGGCAGAGCCGGCCATGCGCGGGGTCCTGCTGCACAGGGGGGTTGGTGCCAGGCTGATCGGGGTGGTCTCTTCAGGGTTCCTGTTTTGCCCTAAAGAGGGGGGCTGGGCCACAGGGCAACCCTCTCATGGGTTTGCTGAAGCCGTGCTTGGCTCCTGGACGAGAGGTGTTGGACGTGGATGTGCCTGAGATAACGTGAGTGGGTCCCCCGACGTTTCTTGATGGTCTCCTTCAAAGAAGCCCAGGGTGGAGGGGCTCCTCCTGAGGGCACACAGCTGCCATGTGGTCCCGGTAGGTGACCAAATGCTGGGGGGATGTCCCCCCAGAGCAGCTGAGCACTGGCTCACCTCCAGGTGCCAACACCAGGTGTCAGTGACCAAGAGGGGTACCTGCCCTGTCCTCCACCAAGGTGCTCATTGGAGTCCTCCCAGGGATAGGAAGGGAGCAGCAGCTGGGCAGGGCTGCTGGGGAGCACCCCAGGCCCTTGGCCATCCCCTAGGGTCGCTGGACTGCCTCCTGCTCCGTGGACCTCGGAAGCCCCAGAGAAGGGAGAGTGGAGAAGAAAAAGTGAAAGCTATAGTGCATTAGGTGGTCAGGAAGCCCGGAGAAAATTAAGAGTCAGAACTTCCCCAGGAAGAGAGATGACGCTGGACTGACCTTTGAGTCTGGACATGTTGAACAATGACCCAGGGACGCTTGTCAGCTCCCAGAAGGAATAAAAGCAAGAGGGACGACTTGATTGGTTGGGATCCCTGTCAAACAGCAGACCCTCTGCAGGCCGAGTTCCGCTCACAGTGCACTTGAAGAGCTGGTTGTACGGAGAGAAGTTGGACCAATGCCTCAGCCCACTGAGCTGACCGAGGTCCTTCAGACTGTGCAGTAATCCAAAACACGGAGCCCGGACCCTGCCGGCAGGAGCCGGGATAACCAGATAAAGAGGACAACTGCTCATGCAGGAAGCAACCTTCCAAGGGTGTGATCTCGTGGCTTGGTCTTGGGAGCAGGCCCATTTTTCAAAGTAGTCTGCATTTGCTGAATCCACCCAGGTTTCCGATTATTATTATTATCATCGTAATAGGTCATGTGGTCACGGCTGCCTGACTCCCGGACACGCGGGGCTCATGGAATCTGTCCCACCGGGTTTGACGACAGAGGTGGCATTGTTGTACCCAGTGAGGACAATTCGGAGAGCAACGTCCATGTCTTCTGGACCTTGATTTCTGAACCAAGGGGTACAGAACCTAACCTTGGGGCAAGAGTTGAATTTGCCTTAGAAATACCAGTATGTGCCAGCAACGCCACGGTGGGTGCACAGTGGGCTGAGGTTTGCGTGCCGGCAGCTGAAATGGGACCTTTTAAAGGAAAGGAAGGTTTCGTACCCATAGCATGTGCCTGGGGGCTATTTGCAGCCAACATAGAAGGACATGCTTTGCTGCTGGAGTTGGCTTTGCTTTGCCAAACTGGTGCCCCTTTTGGGAGGGAGGAGCTCATTTTCCAAACTGCCAACACTTCCCCTCCAACCAGCCACACCCTCTCCCCTGAGGTCTTTGGTGAAATGTGGGTGACCTGGGGACGCAGAGTCCAAGCGCCCAGGGTCACTGGAGAAATGGAGCTTGAGGTCATGTCTGTGTATCTCAATCAAGGTCTCTCCAAGGGCGCTCCTGCCTCTCTTGGTCTTAAGAGGAGGCTCCCTGCTAGCCAGGCGCTGGGGCCCTCGGGACCAAAGCTAAGTGGAGCCCACTTATCCGTGTAAACACGGCATCGATTCCAACAGGCCTTACTGTCTCTTGGCACCAGCGTCCTCGGAGCCCTTGAAGATGTGTTTGCAGCTCCCACACACTGTCCGTGAACCCTCATTCCTTCTTGCTCCCTTCCCATCCGCCATAAAGCCACGCAGGGTGAGCCCCTGCCCACACCAGGGAAAGTCCTGGAGCGCCCCAGCAGCCACACCCCAAGCCGGTCTGCGAGCCCGCCGCCTGCTTTCGCCATCGTCCTGGCCGTCGGGGTCTTGGTCAGGGAGCGAGTGTTTCCTTTGGTTAATTAGAAGCAGGAGTGGGTGGAGCCCCGCCCGATGGCTCGCGCTCCGCCGCCCGCCAGGGGCGCCCTCCCCGCCGCCCGCCGGCCCTTTGATCGCCCGCGGCCCTGGGCCCGCGACACGGCGGGCAGGTGGCATCAGCGGGGCGCAGCGCGCTCCGGCGCTGGGTCCCTGGGCCGCGGCGCGCTCCCCGCCACGCCGCACATCAAGGCCCGGCCGGCCGGCGGGCGCCTTCATTAGCGGCCTGAAATTATAATATTATGTTAAAGAACAAAGCTGCTCCCCGGAAAAATATGTGCTGCATATCTGACAAAGATAAATTGGATTATTCAAAATATTCCTGATGAAATGTTACATTTTGCAACTAATTATCAATCTGTTTTATCTGCAGACCAGCTGGGCATTTTTGTGCATGCAAGACCTGCCTTCCCAATGATCTTAAGATGTCACGGCAGCATTTACATCTTTTATTTCAAGATTTAAATAACTAGGAAGTAGCTAATGCAATTCACTGCTGAGAAGAAAGGCGAGCTCGTTGATTCCCTTCCAAAGCTATCTCCTCCTAATGAACTTCTTTGGACTCTGAGTAATGAGGCTTTATTCAAATAATGTTTAAGGAAGCCTCTGTCAGTGTAATTTCTAAAAAATGGGACCAATGTTTAATACATTTAAAACATCTCTATTCATACGATATTAGCTCAAGCAAGGCCACAATAGCGCCTGCCAAGGAGATTTTTATGTTGCTCTTTCTCCTGAACTTGGCCCCAGCCAAGCCCTCTGATGCCCACAAGTTCAAGGACATGCTTCATATTTCTAGAGCGGCCGTGTTGAAGGGACTCTGGGTTGATATAGACCCTCACTGTGGAGAAGATCCCACTTTCTGTTCCTGTCTCCCCGTCGACATCTCTCTCCTGTTCTCACCTGTCTTGGGGGTTGGGTCAGTGCAGCCTTCTCACTGTCTCCTGGGCATTTGACCACTGCAGGCGGTAGAGGGGCAGCACCAGGTGGATTCCACCCCTAAAGGCTTTCCCTGGGGGTGGGGGCAGCTGGAGCAGGCATCCACCCATCTGCCCGTTTCCAGGTAACCCACTCACTTTGTGTGGCACGCGCGTCCTCCATGCAGATGAGGGGTAGTGCTGTAGACCCCTTGTGCAGGAACAGGAGTGCTTGCCACCTGCTCTGGGCTTCACTGTGTTGTCGCTCAGGGGCGAAGGTAAAACCTGTCTCCCATTTGTTGAGCAGTCTTCGCTTCTTCCATCTCGGGGGACACTCTGGACCACACTGGAGGGAGGAGCCGAGGTGACCTTCACTCCCATTGTACAGATGAGAAAACTGATGCTTCAGGAAGGAGTCGCTGTGATGGACTCAAAGGCACCCCGAGGGCTGTGTCGGGGGCGTCAGCCTCCAAGCCTCTCCCCGGGGGCACCAGCGCACCCCCAGAGTTCTGTGAGATGGGCAAAGGGCACATTTACAGTTGCTGGGAGGAGCACAGGGGCACCTGTCGGGGTGTGGATTCCCCGGCTCGGCTGAGAGGTCTTCCAAGTGGGTGGGAGGGAGCATGCCAAGGAAAGTCAAGCAGCCATTTTCCCACTAAAAGTGACAGAACATACATTCTTCTTGCTTTTCTAATTGATTTCATTGTGACTGCTTTTCCATAAAATTATCCCCAGACAGGTTCTCGGGGCTGTCACGAGGCCATTTGAAATTTTGCATGAAGCACACCGGCGCGTGCATTTCTATACCTATCTGCATAACTTCTTTCCCCCGTATTTGGCTTGGTGGGAAAATGTCTTTTGTTCAGACTGCGAGAGAAAATTCCCCCTGATCTACCTTCTGCCTGATTGGACTCCTAGGGATTCTGTTCTGACATTTCTATATTAACGGTCAAATTATGAACACTTAAGGAACCAGCCGGGACCTTCCCAAGACTGAGCTCTTCGGTGAGTCCAACCTCCTGTTTTTTAAGGGCTTCTTTCCTGCCGAGATGCTTCTTCTGTGGGATTCCGAGGTTGTCCCAGATGCGGAAGAGCTGGGGCCCCTTGGAAGTCAGAGGAGACCCCACTGAGCATTGTTTTTCCCCAGTCAGCTTTCTGGGTTTTTTGCTGAAAGTGAGTTTTGGGCTTTTACCAGATGATGCGGAACCGCCCTCTCTGAATGGAGAGTAAACTCTCTCTGTCTCCGAGATGCCTGTTTATAGAGTACCAAATGGTGGATGCTGTGTGTTTTCTCTAAAATAATTTCTAAGCTGAAAATGAGATCATTTGTATTTTGGAACCCATAAAACCATTTCCATTTTTGCTTCTATACAAGAGTTATTGCGTGTGTGAATTATTTAACCATCTTAACAGTATGTGGCCTAAGAAGATGTTAGAATTCTCCAGAAAGAGGTTGTTGCGTCTTTCTCATTCACTCAGAAAATGCCTCTGTTCTTCATCTGCGGCGGCTCGTGTGTCTGGGTCCTCAGTGCGTGAAAAGTTCTGTCAGTCACCTAGAGCAGGGTGCACTGGCAAACCTCCTCTGCGAAGGGCTGAACGACACACCTTCTGTTTTCCGGCCGTCCTGCCTCTGCTCCAGCAACTCCCTTCTGCACGGTGGCTCAGTAGCAGCTGTAGACAATATGCGCGTGGACGAGTGTGGCTGGGTTCCAATAAAACTTTATTTATGGGCACTGAAATTTGAATTTTATGTCATTTTCACATGTCATGAAATATTGTTCTTTTCAACCACTTACAAATGTAGTAACATTTCCGTGTTGGTGGGCTGTACAAAAACAGGCGCTGCCTGAACTTGGCCATGGGCTGCAGCTACTCCCTCTGCTTGAGAGGCGATGTGGGTCCTTCCAGCTGCTCCAACTCCTTCGCTGCGCTTGCACGGGTGAGTGAACAGGGCTTTGTGACAGGTCTGTGTCCGCTTGCAGGACATCAGGCCCTCCTGCTTTCCTCCCTCGGTTTCACTGAGATATAAGTGACACGTAACGTTGTATAAGGTTGAGGTACGCTACACCGTGCTTCGGTACGTGTGTGCGTTCTGAAATGATTACCTTAGTAACTCTAGTTAACTTCCATCGCCTCATCTCGTCTCAATGCTTTTTTCTCGGGATGGAAACTTTTAAGGTTGATTCTCTTAGTGACTTTTAAATGTGCAATACGGCATTGCTAGCTAGAGTCACCAGGCTGTGCATCACTGCAGCCCCAGAACTTTTCCATCACTGAACGTTGGCACCTTTAGCCGCCCCTACCCGCTGGCCCTCCCTTCATCCCTGTCTCCAGCGACCGCCACTCTGTTCTGTTTCTGTGGGTTCGTTTTTCTCCAGATGCCACATGTGAGTGACACCATGCAGTACTTGTCTTTCTCTGTCTGACTTATTACACTTAGCACCTGCCCTCAGGGTCTATCCCTGTTGTCGCAAATGGCCTATCCCTGTTGGCCAAGGATGTCCTTTTTGGGGGGAGGCTGAATAATATTCGTGCCTATGCATAATATTTATATAGGTATAATGATATTCATATAGGGAACATTTTCTTTGTCCAGGCGTCTGCTGACGGGCACTTAGGTTGTTTCCCTGTCTTGCTTATTATAAATAATGCTGCAATGGTCTTTATTAGTTTTCTACTGCTGTGCAACAAAGCACCACAAATCGGCCTAAAACAACAGCCACTTACTTTCATGTGGTTCCGAAGGTCAGAAGTCCAGTGGGCTTGGCTGGGTCCTCAGCTCAGTTCACACGGCCAAAATCAAGGTGCCCTTCGGGCTGGGCTCTTTCGTGGAGGCTCGGGGAAGAACCCAGTTCTGAGCCTGCTCGTGCTGTGGGCTGAATTTGGTTCCTCACAGTTGTAGGATTGAGAAGTCTGTGTCCTGGCTGACTCCTGGGGGTGGGGGGTGGCTGCTCTCAGTCCTAGAGATTGTCCACCTCCGTTGGCCCGGGGCCCCTCCATCTTCAACACAAGGGCGTCCAGGACCCTGCTCAGACTTGCAGCCCCTCTGACGTCCTCTTTTGTACCCAGCCCGAGAAACCTCTCTGTTTTTAAAGGACTCATCGGTTTGGATCAGGTCCACCCAGAAAAGCTCCTCTATGAAGGTCAACTGATGAGTGACCTTCACCACGTCTGCAAAATCCCTTTGCCCGGCAGTGTAACATAACTGTGAGTCCCGTACACCTTCACAGGCCCACCCCCACGAAAGGGAGGGGATTATAGGAGGCAGTGGCCAGCGGGGGTCCTCGGAATTCTGCCTGTCGCAGGCTGCCAAAGGCTGTCATCTGTTAGGATGACCCCGGTTAGAACTTCAGATCGTTAGGCTTCAGCGAGCAGGAGAGCTCTGAAAAGTCAGAGGCTCGAGTGAATTCTGGGTCTAAACTAGGCAATAGAAATGGCTCTGTGGACCAACTTCTGAGATGCTTCCAGCTGCTGAGATGGACTGTGGTTTGATAGGGAGACGGGGAAGTAGAGGCAGAGGAGAGGCAGGGAGGGTTTTTTCTGAGGACTTTGTCCATGCCCAGGAGTTAAGAAACAGGGTTTGTGCCGTGATTTTGTGCACCTCATATTTTATTCTCTACAAACCAGCGTGCACACCTATCCATGCCACAAACACTTACTGAGTACCTACTATGTGCCAGGCCAGTGTTAGACCCTGGAAAAGTACAAGTGAAGGGGTTGGCCTGGCCACGGCTTGGGCTGTGCTTGCAGGCCCCCACACCCCACCATGGGGCAGGTAGCTCCTCCTGCTCCAGGGTCTCCCTTGGGATATTGGATTCCTCGCTCCTTAATCAGCTCCATCTTGCTCCTGTCCTCAGGCTTGCAGAGCTTCCCGGGACTTGGGGAAAGGAAGGCCCTCTGGTACCCCAGGCCTGCCTTGCTCTTGGCCTCACACCGCTCTGTTACACGAGCTTGTTCTTTTGGGGTCTCAACCCTCTTCCCTTTGTGGGTGGCAGCAGAAGCGGGGCCCAGGAACGCAATGGGGGCCCTAAATATTGTGGCAGCTTATCAGAATATTTCTCCTGTACGCATGGAGGGCTATCTCTAAGAGGAATTTGGGGGAACGTGGTGACGTCCAGCCCCTGTGGTCATGGAGCACACACAGCAAGGGCGTCGCTTAGGTGTGGAGACTGGAGAAGGTGCCTGGGCACTGACAGAAGGCCCAGGTGGCAGCGGAGCCAGGTGAGGGTGGAGGGAGGTGTGTCTGCAGAGGGCAGCTCTGCGATGGGCACCTGGGCGGCACGACCCTCGCACAGGCTCGGAAATGGGCTCCTGGGCGAAGGCTGGCCGGATGGCGTGGAGCTGCCCCTCTAGCTGGGTGCTGAGATGCAGCCGCAGGTAGAGGCAAGGTCTCCGAGTTGGGGGGAGCTTCTCAGTGTGGCAGGGCCTCCTGCCAAGTGCAGTGGGAGGAGGTGGTTCTGTCCCCGGGGCGACTGTGGACCCCTCCCATGCTCCCTGCCACGTCCTTGACCCTAAATTGCACTAAATTTGCTGCCCTTGGAAATGCAACTTTATTTCAGCTTTGATGCCCATTCATGCAGCCAGTCTCAGAATTTTGGATTCAGGCTGTTTCCTGGACTTCCTCTAAGTTAGACCCTGTGAGACTTGAGTGGTTGGAAATGTGTAGAGCTTGAACAGGCCCTTGGCCAAACTGGAAACCACAAGGGTTCCTGAAGGACTCAGCCAGAGACAGCACTGCTCTTCTTCACCTCGATCACCACCACCACCACCATCACTACCATCATCACAACCATCACCACCACCACCACCACCACCACCACCACCACCACCATCACAACCATCATCACCACCATCATCATCACCACCACCACCACGACCACCATCACAACCATCATCACCACCACCATCGCCGCCACCACCACCATCATCACCACCATCACCACCACCACCATCGCTGCCACCACCACCATCACCATCACCACAAGCAGCCTCTAGTGCCGTGTGAGGTAAGGTGAATGCTATTATTATTTTTTAAAAGTTCATTAATTCCTGTTTTTGAGTGAAGGTGAGACTCAGATGAGTGCTGGCCTCCCTTTGCTGCTACTGTGAGGGTTGGCTCTATTCTCAGATCAGTGTGTATAAGTAAGTAGGGTGCTTGTGCGAACATGTGCTCATGCACGCGCACACTGGTGTGCACATATATGTGCCTGTGTGATGCACATGTGCTTGAGTGTGCATGTAGCTGTGTGAACACGTGATTGTGGATGAGCAGGCCAGTGCACGTGTGTGTGCATAACATGTGTGCATTTGTGCATGTGAGTGCTTGGGCACATGTGTGAAGGTGAGCGCTGGGGGTCTCCGAGGCCTGGAGAACCAGGCTGGGCAGCCGCTCTGGTCTGCTTCTGCCTCCAGGGCCCCCTTGGAGGCCCAGGAGCAGCATGGGGCTTGCTGTCTCTGAGAGTGTGGTTGGGAAGTGAAAGGTGGGCTGGCCCACAGGCAGGCAGACCACCAGGGATGTGGGGACCACTCTGAGGGCTCTCCTGGGTGCCCTGTGCCTGCCCAGCCAGGCTCTTTGGTTGGCAGCACCCCAGGGTGCCAGGCTTGGCTGCCTCTGGGCCTTCTGGAGGGAGGGCCTGGGAGCCCAGTGTCTGCGGCAGCTCCAAGAGTGGGGATTCAGAACCGAGGAACCGCGTGCAGCGGTGGGAGGCAGGAGGGGCAGAGAGGGGAGCCTCCAGCCCACCAGCCCACCTGGCAGCCAACTGTCCCAGCTCATTCCAGCACAACGTCCATTAGCCACATGTAGCTATTTAAATGTAATCAATTAATTGATTAATTACCAAGTGTGCAAGCTAATCAATTAAAGTGAAATGCAGACATCCAGTTCCTCAGTGGCACTCCCCACTTTTCAGGTGCCCGAAGGTCACCAGTCACCGGTCTGGCAGCATGGGTGTAGAATATTTTTGTCATCGCAGAAAGTGCGGCCAGACACCGTTGCTCTGGCCAGCAGTCTCACGGCCTGTTCCCACGGCCTGGGTCAGACGAACCCTGGCTGCCGAGACCTCAGGACCCGCTGTGTTCCTGGGCCCTGTTTCTGCAGCCACCGCAAGGTGAAGGCTGTCACCGGGCCCGGCAGCCTTTCCAGGCAAGGCCAGCTGATGGCTCGTGTCCGACTTCGGGGAGAAGACAGGCAAGGGACAGGGAGCTGTCTCTGCGGCTTTTTTCTTTTAGATGTGCCAGTGATGCCTATGGCTACGTTACGTGTGTGAACACTAGCACAGCAAGTGATAAAGATCTTGTGTCGGGTGTCCACGTGTGGGGGGGCTGGAGCCCACGTGTGCCCACCCCGTGCCTGTCCCCGTCAATCTCCTCTTCCCTCCGGGAGGTGGGTGTCAGCTGCGTCCTCGTTCACACAAGTAGGGACATCGGGCAGCGAATGGCACCCAATTCCACTCGTCCCGTGGGTAACCGTGAGGCTCGACTTTGATTGAGTTCGGTCTCTGGAGCCCATTTCCCCAGCAGCCTTTTCAGTCTCCCGGCCCCTCTTCTAAGGAATAATTGTAACTCTTTAGTGGGCACTTCATAGCGTCACTCCAGGATGAGTTTGCAGTGAAGTGGGGCAGGGGCCCCAGGACCTCCTTGTCTCCACGGGCCCCTTCACGGAGAACCTCCGCTCCCATCTTTGGAAAGCATTCAAGGCCGCTTGTCCTCCAATGATTACGCAGGCTCTTCTCCCCCAGAGAACTTGGAAACAGTTTCGACTGCAGCGCCTCCTCACTGGCCCGCTAATGTAACTGTAAACATGTCACTTAGGCTTCAAGGAGGAGTCTCGGCGCGGCGACCGTCAGTGGTATTTTCTGGAGGGAGGTTTCAGTTTAAAATCCCTGGCGGGTCAGTGCTCTGCTCTCAGGAGGAAATGAAAGAAATCACTGCAAAATGGTTGAGAAATGGAAAACTCCCCCGAATCCTCCTGGCTGCTGCAGGCGTTCTGGGGCGGCGAGGTGGGGTCAGCTGAGTGCTGCACACGGTTCCCGCTCCTCAGCCTCCCTGGGCACCTCCGCCCCGCAGCGCCCTGTGAGAGAGGACGAGCTGGCAGCTGTCAGGACGACCACTGCTGGTCGCTGTGGCCTGTGAGGGTCCCGAGAAACGTGGCAAGCGTTGGGGCGGGCTAGGGGAAGGACTCCTGCTTCGGCGAGTTCTTGAAAAGAGAAAACAAGCTGAGTTTGTGCTGAGATCAGCTTGTACCCGATTTGATTTAAATGCTCACCCTATGAAATGATCTTAAGCAGAAGAATCAATTTCCCAGAAGTCTCAGATGTACACTGCAACCCTTATGTTTGAACAAAATCTGGGTAGAGTTAAATAATTGAGCTTGCTCTCGTAACGTGACACAAATGTATCTCACACTAGAAATAAGCCCGGTGGCGGGGTGGCTCCCGAGGGTGGTGGGGGAGCCAGCTCTGCCCACACAGGCCGGGAGTGCCCCAGCCCCACTGACAGCAGCAGGCGCGGCTCAAGACCACGCCTGCCGGAAAGGTTGGGACAGGGTGGCCCTGAGTCCCAGGCATCTTTCTACCCAGAATAAACTGGGAGAGGCAGAGACCAAGTTCATGGCCAGAACTGGAGACTCTGGGAGTTGCCTGCACTGATGTCGGGGAAAGTGAGGGACTTGCCTGTCAAGTGTGGCCTTCACCAGACCAGGGGGACTGCCTGGGGACACCGTGGTCCTGGAAAGGAGGAGAAAGAGACGAAGGCCCCTGCGCCTGACCTTCCCGCCATTCGTTCCTGACTTTCGTCTGCTGCTTGGGGTGACCCGGGATCCCTAACTTCTCAGAGCCTCACTTTGCCATCTGCAAAGTGGGACTTCATTCGCACCTGTGACCGTGTGTGCTCACTGTCCTGGGCCCTGAGCACAGCAACCGTCACAGCAGATGGAGCTCTGCCTCACTGAACACGAGGTTCTGGGTGGAAGCAGCCAGCCCTGAGCCAGCCAAAGGTTCCAGAAGCAGCCGGTGGTGGGACGGGCTGGAGGGAAGAAGCGGTCACCACAGTCAAGTGCCGACTTCTACTACGGTAGTTCCAGGGCGCTGGTTATTCTTGTCGTTGCTGCCAATGGTGTTGCCCTCCTGGCGTCAGGCAGGGGAGGAGAAAGAGAAGGGAAACAGGAGATCAGGAGAAAGCAGGGAGGTGGGAGCACCAGAGCTGGTGGGGTCAGAGGGGCTCTGCGTGTTGACCCAGCAGGGTACAGGCATGTTGCCTGCCTCCCTCTACACGCGAGTCTGCCCTCAACCCTGCCACAGACCCCAGCCCAGCTCACAGGGGCTTGGGGGGGCATCAAGGACACATTCGGGGGCTGGAGACATGACTTGGACCCCCTGGCTCTTGTGGCCCCTCCATTCCCCTTGCTCCGCCTGGGGAGCGTGTGAGAGTGGGAGCAGGTCGGGCTCTGCGTGTCCCTCCGGCCTTCGGAGGATGGGAGGGACGTGCGTGTTGGTCATTCACGCGTCACTCTGCTCAAGCCAGGGGCAGGAGGACCCCACATGAGGGAGCACAGTGGTCAGGCTTGGGTTTGGGACATGGCCCTGGGGTCATCTGCACTAAGGCCTCGGGGCCAAGGCACCTGGACGGCTCTCCTGGCCTCCTTGTTTGGGGTCCCTTCTTTTCCGGAGTGTTTTTAACAGCTGGACGTTGGCCTCGCCAATTGCGAGCACTCGGCCCCGTAACGCCGGCACCGATAACCGGGTGTAAGGATGACGTGACGGGCGTAGATTTGGAAGATAGAAAGCAGATGAGGGTTACTTGGAGGTGAAATGTGGTTTTCGATGCTTACAATTGCGGCTGTGAAACCCAAGCTCCCCCTGAGTCTTAACGGCCTGTATTTGTTTGCTTATTTTGGCCGCTCTCCCTGCTGTTGGGACCCCCTCGCCCTCCCTGCAGCAGCGCCAAATGACATGCATTTAATCTAAAGCCACGAATCTCAGGTCCTAGGACCGCGCTGTCACCAGCCAGCTGTGTGACCTCCACAGGCCACTCAGTCCTCTGGCACTCTCCCTTTGCTCGTCTTAGAGGCGGAGCGTCATTGCCGACAGCGCGGTTCTGTGATTTCATGGGAACTCGCTTTATTTAGAGAATGTGGTTAACATAGAGTGGGATCAGGGGATGCCGTCCACCAGGGTCCGTGCGGAGGCAGGCGCCCAGCTGGTTAATTTTTACACGTTCTCCCTTTGCAGGGAAGTGCCTGGGACACACTGCAGCCCAGCTGGCTC
Source organism: Desmodus rotundus (assembly GCF_022682495.2). NCBI lineage: Eukaryota > Metazoa > Chordata > Mammalia > Chiroptera > Phyllostomidae > Desmodus > Desmodus rotundus. The sequence goes on along the minus strand of NC_071390.1, from coordinate 2,694,620 downwards.
TCAAGCCCACATTTAATTCATGCATTTACACTGGCAGGTCCTGGCAACATGTGGCTAAACCTCCCTCTTTAAACGAAACCTCTGTGTGGAGAGCAGTTGCTCCCCGAAGAAGGCGCGACCTCCCGGGAGTTAACTGTTGCCAAACGGCCCCCCAGTAAGACGGATTAGCTGACCCATGGGCGGCGAGAAGCATCCTGTCGTCCGGGCATCGGTTTTGGCTTTTTTCCAGCAAGAACGAGCAGTAAATAAATGAAGAAGTATACCGGGCTGGGGCGCTGACATCCAAGTGCGGGGAAGGAAATGTTTGTACATGAAGAGCAGCAAAAGAGTTTTTAATAAATGCTTTTGTGACGGGTCTTACACTAAATCATTTCCTGACATTTCGGCTAAAACCAACAGCTCGGATAATGGATCTGATGTTCCTACCACGCACATTCCCCGGTTTGACAAATCCTCAGCTCCGAAGTCTGCCCCCCTCCCGCTCCAGGAGACCGGTCCCTCCAGGCTGGGAGAAGAATGTGTGTGGATCACATTGATGGGGGGAATGGGGGCGGCCCATGTTTGGGGCTGGACCGTGGGATGTGGACTCCATGGTGGAGACGACTTTATGATGGTTCTGTTGTTCGAGGGGAATATTTCCCCCAGAAAGCAGGAGGCAGAGAGCCAGTGAGGAAGCAGAAGGACTCACAAGGTGGCACTCGGCCATTTTGGACCAAGTGCCACCCGCTTTCCCTCTTCCCCCAGCAGACAGGTGGTCCTGCTTGTTGACCACAAGCCTCAGCTCAGGGACGGTCTCTTGCCCCTGGGGGACTGACTCCCCTCTCTCTGTGCTATTTCCTCTCCTTTCCTTCAAGCTGGTCCCCTGCCACCTCCTTCTGGAGGCTCCCCCTGGGTTTGCTGCGGGTCCAGAGGGACCCTCCTTGTTTCTGTACCCACGCCTGTCTCCGGGAGACCTTGTGCTCCTCAGGGTGTTTCTCATGGGAGGGTCTGTGGTGGCCAGAGAGCCTCACACGGTGGGCCACCCTACCTACAGTTCCTGTATGGGAGTCTCTGGGGCAGCCCAGGAAGCTGCGTTTCCCGGCACCTTCTCTCGTGCCAGTGCCCAGGAGGCCCCCTGGGGCTGCCTGCGGGATGAATGGGGGGTGCGTGGGAAAGGGGACAGAGCGAGCTGTGTGCCACCTCTAGGACCTAGAATCAGGGAGAGCGCCTTGTCTCACTTCTTATTGTTGTTTTATGGGGTCTGCGAGGTTTTCAGAAATGGGAGGTGACCTCCCTCCTGATCTCTGAGGGTAATAAATGAAACTGTCCTTTAGAAAAAAATTTAAAAGCCTTGACAAGAATAATCGCTGTTACTGTTGCTCTGGACACAGTGGTGCTGATGGATGTGTTCAGACAATGTGTGTCTAAAACCCAGGAAGTCACGGGAGGAGCAGCCCACGGGCCGGCGGGCGGCAACCCAGGACAGCGAAGGCCTCTGCTGGGAGAGGCGGCCTCTGTGGGTGGGACGGGAGCTCCCCAGAGAAGCCAGTGCGATGGGCCGGGCTGGCCCTGGGGTCGCAGCCCCAGGGTCCGCAGGGCAGGGCGAGGAATTCATGCCCCTGAGTGAGCGCCAGCCCTGTCCAGCCCTGATTTCCCCTTCCCGTTTTACATCCTCACTCTCCCCGGTGAATCGTCCTTGGCAGGTTTCCCGACATATCAAATTCCAGGAGAGAAAACACATAGGTCATGTGTAAGGACTGAATAGAACCCTTCGCTGGAAACGACTTTGTCAGGTGTCTGGGAAACAGCTCCGCCTTCAGCTACGAGTTAATCAGACAGCCTCACGCGGAACATGCAAGGGGCCCCACGCTACCCCCCATGCCTCCCTGCTCACCTTGGGCAGGTCATGCCCCCTCTCGGGGCCTGCAGCGTTCTCATTTCACTAATGAGGGGCTTGGTTTAGCTGGGCCGGCTCCTTCCAGGGCTGAGAGGGTGTAATTCTATCCTCCTGCCGTCAGCTCTGAGCAGCCCCCACCCCCAGCTGGCATCCCTAATGCCGGGCCACATGGAAGACACCCAGCCAGCCGTGTGGCTGTAGAACTGCCTTTCATGTGCTTGCGACTTGCTTTGACTTGTTTCTTCTCATCGTAGAAACGGGTGAGGCGAGTGCTTTCGAACCTGTGCAACAGAGAGCAGCTGAAATGCGTTCGGTGCTGATGGCAGTGACTTACTGGGCAGGGGCCCCTGAGCCGGGGATCTGACTCAGAGACGGCGGGGCGGTTTCCACGTGTGCCCTGGGCATGGGCACAAGGGGCCCTGGGGAGACCGGGTGTCCTTGGTGGGCTGGTGTGAGATGTCAGGAGGGCTTTGACCCTGAGCCTCCGTGGACAGGAGGTCGTCTGTGTGGCGCATGCAGGCGCGGCCCTCGGTGCTGCCCGCGCTCGGTGGGAGCTGTGTGGGCATTAGGCAGTACTAGGACTATTGTCATTGTCACTGTGGGTCAGTGACAACGGGAGGCGTGCTGATCTTCTCTGGCTGCGGTGCCTGGTCATGGCCTTTGCCTTCAGGGTTGAGAGGAAGGTCTGATTTGGAGGCCTGGCCACCGGATTCTCCCGGGTGACTTTGGCATGGAGATGCAGTCTAGAAGGGGCTAAGGCTACCTGTGGGAGGCAGCCAGGAGGTGGCAGGAGGGACAAATGACGCTCCGCCCGCCGGGTATTTAGTTTGGGGACAGGCCGGGCTCGTCTCTGCTGTGTTGCGTCAGCCATGTTTCAATGTTGGAGGCCCGCGGGCACCAAAAGCACCAAGGACAAGACAAACTCATCCATTGTTGGGCGGCCCAGGCCCTCGCTGACACCGTGGAGGCCTTGCTGCTCCTGCATGTGTCTCCCCTGTGGCTGTGGTGGCCTTGTAAGGGACGCTCTGTGCTGGGCCTCTGTCCTTCCCCATCAGCTCCCTGGGTGGGGACTGGGCTGGCCCCTGCGGTCCTCAGGGGCTGTTCGTTGAGTGGGTGTGGGGTACATTGCCACTCTGGGACACTCCATCCAGTGCATCTCTTCCTGGAAATGGGGGCCCGGGAGTCTTCCCAGTGCCCTTCCCAGCCCGGCCATGCCAGCCCCATCCTGGGACAGGGGGCCTCTGGTGCTGTGACCAAAGTGTCACCCCTGTCTGCACAGCCCTCCACATGACCTGTCCTGACGCCGCCCGCACGCAGCGTCAACTAGCAGCGGTGGTTTTGAACAGCGGTTCACGTCCCACAAATGCATCCATTTCAGTGTGAACATCACTGACTCCTCGTGACTTCGCGGGTTTGTTCAACCCCTGTCACCCTCCACTGAGGGCTCTTCCATCAGCCCCGACAGATCCCTCATGCCCAGCTGCTCTCCGCTCCCCGCCCGCCCGGCCTGGGCAACCCCTCACCTGCTCCCTGTCTCTGGAGATTTGCCTTCGCTGGAAGTCTCGTGTTTGGCCTTCCCAGTAGCCCTCTTTCCTGGCTCCTAGCAGGGAAGGACTGAGTTTGTGGCCAGGACGTCTCTGGAGGTCAGGGAGACATGCTGCTGTAGCCCACCAGCTGGGGGCACACTCTGGCCACCCCTGTCCCAGCCCCCCACCTCACCCCCACAGCCTGGTCCAGGGCTGTCCTCCCCCTCACATGTCCTTGTCTTTCTGGACCTCACCACAGGTACTTGTGTTTGGTGATGAGCCTCTGCCGCCTTTTCTTCCCCGCCCTCTTGCCCTGCTTTTGTTACGTATCTGCTTGTTTTCTGTTTCTCAAGTAGAGTATAGGCCCTTCGAGGGCGTGGTCTGTCTGTCCTGCTCCTTCCCGCATTTCTGGGACCTGGGACATCTCCTGATGCTCAGGATCCCTGGCTGGATGGAGAGCAGGCATCACGGTTCCCACGGGTCCACTCTGCCTGCATCTTCCTCTTACGATAAAGAAAATCCTTATTTCTAGAAATGTTTTGTTTTACTAATTCACCCCAGATTAAGGATTTTTTTAAAAACCACTTTTCATGAATTACACTTAAATCCAGTCCAAACTGTAACTCTAGCCCTAGCCCTAAAGTCTAAAAGATATGTGGGAATTTTCTTCCTGGCGTAGTTTTAGTTTAGAAAGTCATTTTGGCTTGTCTGCATGTATGATATGATTATAAACACTAAGAGTCGGCCAGCGGGTTCCTCTTTGGATGATGGACAAATTTAGGGGCCTAGAGCTAAAAGGGAAGAGAAGATGGTATTATCACCTGAATGGGTAGGGTCAGGCGGCGGGGGTGGGGGTCTGAGGCTTGAGACCCTTTGCGCATCTGCCCCTGTGTGATGATGGATAGAGGGTGGGCGATTGACTTTTCAATAGTGTTTCTCTGCAGAGGGAAAGGGAGAGCCCCTCCCGTCCACTTCTGCTGGGACCGGGTAAGCTACTACAGCCCAGGGGGCCGGAGGGTCAGCAGTGGGAAGCGGTGGCGGTTTCTGCTACCACTGGGCAAGCACAGCCCATGACTACCCTGACCCACGGCCTGGCCACGCAGCAGGGGTGGGGGGGCCTGAATGGCGGGAGTAGAATGGCGCATTGTCTTAGCATCCCACAGCCCACTTAACTCTGTGGGCGTGTATTTGGGGAAGAGTCCGGGACAGATAGGTGCTGGGCCCTTGCTGCGCGGTGGCCAGAACGCACTGTGGGGCCTTAGGCTTGGGGCTTTATGGGTGGTGTTTTCTATCAGCGGGGAAGAACGGGAACACCTTTCCTTGGTATCGTGCGGAGCGCAGGTGAACACAGCAGCTTCTCCTAAGCCAGCTCAGCCTGCACAGGGTGTGGTCCTAAGAAGTGAAAATGCTTCTCTTTGTGGCCGGTGCTCCACCCCCACAGGACACCCCCATTTGGCATGTTGCTCCGTTTTCAGCAGAGCGGCCAGCCCACCCCCTCCAGCACTCATGTGCTGGTCTCCTGTGGTGGGCCAGAGACAAATGCTGCCTCATGTCTGCTCCAGGAGGGACAGGGGGAGCACGAGTGCCCTTGGTGTGCATTTGAATTCCAGGGGCTACGAGTGACTGCAAGACCTGCTTTGGGTCTCAATCAGAAGTGTCCTGGAGGAACTGCTGTCCGAGCTGTGCAGGAGGCGACCGTGCAATTCAGAGGGACCCTGAGATGCCGGGTAGATGCCTTTCCTCAGCTGGGCACGACAGGTGTGCAGCCAACCCTGGGAAGCGGGGTCCAGAATGGCAACGCCGTCAGAGCACTACAAAGCATAGAGGTGCCGAGTCTGACTTCCAGGGAGGGAAAGAGATGCGTCTACATGGGGGGCAAACATCTGTGCAGGGCGGTTGGGGGCTCACCAGTGTTCTCTGCAGCCCTGACGTCTCCCCTCAGCCAGTTAGTCCTGTCTGGGGAGGCAGGTCCAGGAGGAAAGGCAGGAGAGGGCAGGAGGCTCCCAAAGGCTCGTCCTGCTCTGCCTCCCCATCTGCTGCTCTGCACAGGGGTGCTGCCCCTAGAGGGCGCCCCAGCTTCCAGCAGCACCCAGCTCTCCCCAGGGAGACATGCAGGTACCATTTGCATCCTCAACAATAGCACACATGGAGCGAAGATACCAAAACGCAGCAGACGCCGTGATCACCGAGGAGGTGCGGGGTTACTGGAGGCCACACCGAGCCGACAGGTGCAACAGGAGCAACAGGCGGGTGTCCCTCGGGTTTCTGCCAAGCCCTTTTGGTCAGTGAAGGCTGCACGGAAAGCCCAGGGTGGAGTCTTTGCTGACACGGTGCCAATTAGCTTCCTCTCCCTTTTTGGTTCGTGGAGCGACCGGGCTCACCTTGTAGCGATGTTTTAGTGAAGGTCCTTGGCTGGTGGGGCGCCTGCTGGGACCCTGCCAACTGATCTTAACAAGCCCACTTAGGGCCGGGTTTCCCACTGCTTTCCCAGGCTCGGAACTCCTTAACCAAAGGCAGGTCTCCCAGGAGAACCCGGAGAAGGGGCCTCGTTATGAATATTTTGATGTTAGAAGTGTTCGGCATGCGAGTTGGTTGCAAAGCTGCCCGTGTGCTTGGAAGAACAGGATGGGCCTTGGGCGAACTTGGAGGAGGGTGGGACTCTGAACCTGCTTCCTTCCCTTTTATCCTGGCCTCTTCTTTCTCTCGCCGACCCTCGGGACCCCCGGCTCCAGCCGCCCACCGCTCCCTGACACGTCCCCACCGAAGTTTCGTGCGCTAATTGGTGATTAGGCCTGAATGCATGGTGATTGTTGGCTTGTTTCCTCTCCTGGATGACTTTCCCTTCCTTTTTGTATTAGTTAGAACCTTTCATGTCTTACAAGAGGGGCGACTCGTGTGAGATTTCAGGCATGCCAGGTGGGCAAGCTCTGAACTTCTGGCGCCCCTCCCAAATGGCATGCTGGGGGACACGGTGGCCAGATGGAGCTGTGCCTGGCCCTGTGTCGGCTTCTGCAGGGGTGCCAGGGTTGCTGGAGGGGAGGGTCTCTGGATCTTTGGGGGCTCTATGGAGGACCGAGGGCGCCCCTTTGTGTTGCACCAGGCATGCAGGGGGACAGGCATACCTACACGGACAGACCTTCTCTTGGCCATTAAGTAGGTGGACGGGGGGGGGGGGGGGGGGGGCGGTCCTGTGAGAGACACAGCTGTTAGGGAATTCAGGAAGCTGAAGGGTAATTGGCTTATTGCAGGAGACTCAGGAGCAGAACCAAGCCAGGACGTGAGGAAAAGCAATGCTCACAAATTTGTGGTGGGGCGGACTCTGAGGTCGGACTCACCTCCATCTTCCCTGACTCCTGGGCACGGAGAGAAACTGGGTGGAGAAAGTTCACTGTTCCTCCGAGTGAGGGATACTGTTCTCCAGGGTCAGCGCTGCCAGATAGACCTTGCAGTGCAGGCGGGAATGTTCTACGTCGGTGACGTCCGCGATGGTAGGTGCTCATGCACTGGGCCACTGAGCGTGTGAGCCACTGAATGTTTCATTTTATAAACTTTTAGTTCCTTTAAACTTAAATCTGAATACCCACATGTGACCCTCGGCTGCTGTTGTGGACGGTACCAGCTTGAGCCCGAGGTGTACAGGTAGTAGTGGGGTTGGGGAGACCTGGGGGAGCTGGGGAGGGAAGCGCAGAGGAGTAGAGGACCGGGAGATGTGGGGGGAACTTGAGGACGTTGTAAGGCCTGTCCCTGGAGGTGACAGGAAGCCGCGGAAGGACCTCAGCAGCAGCCAAGTGAGGTTCTCAGATGTGCCCTCGGAAAGACTGCCCTTTTGGGGTCCGTGTGAGATGGGGTGGGAAAATGGAGGAGGCAGCAGGAGATACGGACACGCACACGCCGTGTATTTCCAATGGTATGTCACCGCGGGGAGCAGTGCCACACGCTCCACACGGTGACTGCAGCACCTGCAGAAACTGTCCCAAAGGGAAAATTGTCCAGGTGTTGTGATCAAGCTATGGATCCCTGAGAGAGAGACAGAGAGGCAGGCATGGAAGACACCTCCTGGACCGGCTTCCAGGTGGGGGGTACTGTGTTTCAGAGAGAAAGGCATCCTGGGAGGAGCAAGTTTGGCCACATGAGTTGAGTTCCAGCCACTTGGGAGAATGGAGACTCAGGCCCCTCCCTTTCGGCAGGCCCCGTCCTCAGAGCCATAGCTCCGCCCGGGAAGGTAGGGTGACCCTGGAGGAGAACTCTCAAAGAGTAGGGGAAGGTGACCTTGGGCTGGGGCAGGGACAACTGGCAGGCGTCTCTTCCTGCCCAGGCGCAGTGTCCCTGTCCTCTTGGCACTGGACAGGCCAGGCTGTGAGCGAAGTGGAGGCCTCTGGGAAGCAGAGAAGGCACTCGCCACAGCACACGGGGACAGGAAGAGTGGCCCTGACGGGCTGCGGTGTGTGATCAAGAGCTCACGTGGGCACAGCGCTGTAAAGTTACTTCACACTTGATCTTTGCCAAAAGGCCGAGGGGCAGTTTTTACTGTTTATCTTAAACCTTTGTTTAAAACAAAGAAACCTTTTCTGCTATACATAAACAAGTGTTCCATTTGAACTAAACCGGTTCTGCGCGCATCTGCCCTTCCTCAGTTCGCCCACAGGAATAACCCTGTCCCCACGCCGAGCTTCGGCCCGGAGTCTGTCCCTCAGCTTTGTTGCTCCAAGTACGTGGCCATGGGGCAGGGAGGGATGAGGGGCTGCAGCTCCGCCAGCCGTAAACAACGTCCAGAAAGCACATGGGGGACTTGGAGATGGTCCAGATTAGGGCAATAGGTGAGAAAAGCAGGTTGTAAAACAGAATGGAGAGTAACATCACATATTCGTTTGAAAACAGTGTATATATCCATGAAACAACATTAGGATAATGTACCAAAAATCATGGTTACTCTAGGGAGTAGAATTAATTATAGGTGCTTGAAAATTTTTTTCTGTCTGCATTTTTATGACTTTTCTCCAAAACCATGTTTTGCTTTGCAATTGAAAACAAAAATCTTTTTTTTTTCTTTTTTTGACATGGGCTGCCAGAGGGGCCGGGGCCAGGGAGGCAGGGGGAGGCAGGGTGGGTTCTGCTCTGGAATTGGGCTCCATCTCCCCACAGCCCATGGCATTGGAAGTTTTTAAGATGTGAAAACATAGGAAGGCTCTTTCCAGGGATTCTTTGTCCTGAATCAAAAAAGCGTTTTCCTCCTCTGTCTGATAGTCCCTGGCTGTGAGCTGGCCTGGCGCGAGGCTGGATGGGACGTGCCTGGCTCTGTCCAAGTGTGGCAGCGCAGAGCCCCGGGCCCTCCCGGTTACTTCCCACTCCGTTAGGGCACCTGCTCCCCGCTGTCCTGACTGTCAGCGTCCACAGGAGGTGGCGAAGGGAGCATGTCATTGAACCCACGATAAACGGTGTTCACAGCCAGGCAGACGCTGGGCCACAAAGCTGGGCCTTGCAGACGGGACAGTTGAATGATTTTTCACTGGACTCTGCTCCCTTTCGGCACACTCACGGGGTGGCCCCTGGTTGGAGAGAAGAAATTCCCTCGATGTGTGGGTGTTTCTGGCAGGGCCCGACTCCCAGCCAGGCCAGGGCTCGCCCACACCTGTGGCCTGCCCAGAACCACCATGGGAAGCCCCGTGGACCCGTCAAAAGGGAGCATCGCTGAAAATACATTAAACTTGCCTTTTCGTACTGCCTTCCAGGCTCGATGCTCATTTCTTCAATTTCTTCAATTCTTTCAGGGGCCTCCCTGACTGTCAAAGGCTCCTGGGGAGGAAATATTATCTCCATTTTGTAGCTGAGGGGATGGACTCAGAGAAATTAGAATGTCATCCACAGCCATCCGGGCAGGGAATGGTGCAGCTGGGACACAAGCCGGCGCCGGGGTGGGACCGACGCCTGGCAGATTCGACGGGATGGCCCTGTGTTGGTGACGCCTCGTAGCCACCCAGTGCTGTGTTCTGCGCATGTCCCACACGTGTCCCAGGTGACTGCTGCTCCTGCCCCGTGCCCACGGCTGCTTCTGGGTGTTTGGGGTGTTTCTAAGTTATACCCCCTCTCAAGTGACCCCAACAGCTGTTTCCAAATGTCCAGATATGTCCTTCCTCCAGACATGTCACGGGAGGACGCATGACCTTTTCATGCCTCATGTGAAAGTTTTCGTGTCAGACGTGGGCTGTTTTCCTCATTTGGGCTGAGCTCACATCTTTTTCTGGGGTGGGAGATGTGTGTTTTTCTTGCAATAAAACTGTCTGTCATTTAAAACCTGCCCCTGAAGCTGGCTGAGCAGAGTCCAATGCGCATATCCCTCCCTGGGGTCCGCGCCCTGTCGGGGGACAGCGGCCCCTGAGCCCACCCGCCCAGGAGTTAGTCTGGTGCTTCTGTGCTTCTTATGAATTATTTGGACTTTATCTTTCAAATATACTCAGAAGTTGATCTTTTCATGAATTCAGAAGAGGCTTGCACCTCCCAGACTCCGTTTGTGAGGTTTCGGTGCATCAAATACAGGGCTTCACGGCGGCAGGGGGGGTCCAGAGTCCTTGAGGGAATATTTGTCATTTGGGCTAGTAGTAGGCCTTGACTGTCAGTACTTTTTTCCCTAAGAGCCTTATTTCTTTTAGAATTATAGAGTTTCAGAATTTTGAGTTCAAATTTTTCTGATATTCTGCCCCTCTGCCCCACCCCTGCCTCTGATTAGAAGAAACTAGTAAAAAGGCACAAAAGGTTGGAACTGGCCGTCACTCTTGCAAAGACCCCGAGGAAGATGGGGGCCGGTGTGGCCACTGCAAGGGACGCCAAAAGCCATTGGGACCCACTGTCGGCATGACGAGGCCTCGCCAAGGCCCCTAAAAGGCCAGGGACAGGGAAAGAGAGATGCAAACCCTTTGGAGGCCACCAGCTAGCTGCTGGAGAAAACGCAGGGACCTGGGGGGAGACCAGGGCCTGGGACAGCAGCAGCCCGGCAGAGCCCCACAGAGGAAAGACTCGGTCTTGGAACCAGAGGGACGGGAAGAGAATGTTTCAAACCGTGGCCCAAGAAGGTGGCATTTTCTGTGGCTGGAACCCTGTCCAATTAATGTGTGTCTGCGAGAAATGCCATTAAGATGAAAACCTCCGTGGAGACAGAGTCAGGCAAGGAAGGAGGGATGCAGGGCATTTGTCGGGCCTGGTTGGAAAAATGGGTGATTGTTTCTATACATATCAGCCGGACCGGGGAGCAGGGAGCACGGCCTTTGCATCTGGGAGTGTCTGCGTGTCTGGAAGCTTCCAGGACCCTAACTCCAGGCAGGGGTTTGACGGGAGAGCACGTCCTCTGGAGTGTGGAAGTCACCAAGCACTGCTTGGCTGGGTCCCTGCAGCTGGGCCTGGCCCCGTCTGGTTCCATTTGTTGGTGACACTGGGCTCACAGTGACATGCTGTCACTGCCACTGAGGCAACATGGCGGTCCTCCCCCTGCAGCCGGGCCATTCTGTGGGCCACCTCTGGCTCTGCCATGGCCCTTCCTCTGTCTCCCCACCCGTCTTGCGGAAGGCTGTTCCTCTCTTGTTTTGATATTTTCAGAAAAGAAAGCAGTGGCATTTTCTAAGAGAGGGTTGCCAACGCATCTACCGATGGCAGGAATCAACTCTGTCTCACAAACCTGCCTTCTCTGCGGGGCGGGCTTTCGATACTTGGAACCACAAAGCGGCACTGTTTTGAGAGGGTTAACTAAGATTAATGAGGAAGGAACGTGAAGCCATAAAGGACCAGCTCTCCCAATCAATGACTGAATAAATTTAGTACGTATTCCATCTGCAGTTTCTTTGGCATAAACATCCGGATGCCAGTTCCGAAAGGTTTTGCCTTTTTATGCTTCTAAATAACATACTAAGACAAGAACAATGTGTACTTTCAATTTAATGGTGCTTTATTTAAGGTTTCTACAGCAGTCGATGTATCGATCAAGAGGAATTTGTGGAATACAGAGGCGTGTTTAGTAAGAGCTAGATAGAGCGCTGTGAGCCTCTGATTCCCAGGCCCTTAACAATCGTGAACTGCAGCTTCAGCATCTTATTTCAGACAGAAAACAAGGAAAAGAACAGAACTTGTAATAGCGTAGTGGAGGCAGGAAAACAGGAGCCCAATACCCACCCAGTGCCCGGTCACAGACTCAAGGACACTCTCCGCGGGTGAGACTTGGCAATAACTTCCTGGAAGCGCCTCTGCATTCGCTTCCTAGAGCACGCATGTGTAAGCTGCCCACAGCCACGGCTTTGGGGCGGGGGGCGATGTGGAGGTTCGGCCCACGTTTGTGGCTTTAGCCCAGTGCGCACCGGAGAGCGTCTCTCTTTAATGCCGCCAAGGTTAGCCTGAAGTGGCCACTTTCTGGTCGACATTTGAATAACGAGTCTGATGAACTGCCTCCAATTACAGGTGCCAAGTGGGGGTGCAGAAAAGAGAGGCCTTTTCCATGTGTGAATGGTTTCACAGTCCAATGTCATCATCAGATTCGAGAAATTGAACTTGCGGAAAGTTTGTGCTAGCCTTGTGGATTTTCATTTCAGATGTTGTCAACTCAAGGGCATTTGGCCCAATCAATATCTGTCTGTCTTCTCGCACATAGAAAGTTGGCTATTAGAAAAGAGAGGCTTACAGCAGCCTCAGCCAATACCATTAGCCCTAGCCTTAGGGCACTCTGTCCACGCGCCGGGTAGGCACCTGCCCCCTCCCCTCCCCCACCATTAGGGAGGCCACTTGGGATGTCATTTGGACAGAGCGGGCAAAGAGCATTTCTTTATTCTTTCTCTTTTTTACACCCAGACTCCCCCAAAATCAATAAATCTGTTCTTTGCTTATTTTCAGAACTTTACTTCAATATAAGCAAGGACCTCCCTTCCAGCAACAAACTTGAGTAACACCATGTCAAGCTTATGCGGGTGTGTGTTTTCTTTCTCTGTTCCAATTTGAAAAATAATTGGAAATAATACCTGATTGATGTTCTTTCTCTCTCGCTCTCTTTTTTAGCGAAAGATTTCCAAGATGAAAGACCTCGATTCGTGGCCTTTCATGGTGCAGCACTCGGGTGTCTGCTCTGTGCAGCCTCCTGCGCTGACAGACCGTGTGGAATTAGGGAGACGCAGCACTGTTCTCTTCATCCGAGGGAACGGGATGCACACCGTCTTCGTCCATGGCTATTGTTGTTTTGTTGTTACTGCTGCTTTCCTGGTGTTTTTGTTTTGCACAGAACAGCGTCCTGACTAAGAGAAAACCCTGGAGGGCTAAGCCCCAGGAAAGGGGGAATTGAGAATCGGTTAGTGGAGATATGCGTATCTCCTGGCAGGTCTTGCAGTTGTCCCGTTTATTGCAGTATCTCCTTCTTTCTTTCTCTCTTTCTGTCTCTCTCTCTCTCTGCCTGTCATTAGAAGAAACTAATAAAAAGGCACAAAAGGTTGGAACTGGCCATCACTCTTGCAAAGGCCCCGAGGAAGACTGGGGCAGGTGTGGCCACTGCAAGGGACGCCACTGGGGCCCACTGTCAGCATGACGAGGCCTCACCAAGGCCCCTAAAAGGCCAGGGACAGGGAAGGAGGGATGCCAACCCTTTGGAGGCCACCAGCTAGCTGCTGGAGAAAACACAGGGATGGGGGGGGTCCAGGGACAGGGAGGGCCTGGGACAGCAGCAGCTCTGCAGCGCCCCACAGAGGAAAGACTCGGTCTTGGAACCAGAGGGACGGGAAGGGAATGTTTCAAACCGTGGCCCAAGAAGGTGGCATTTTCTGTGGCTGGAACCATGTCGAATTAATGTGTGTCTGTGAGAAATGCCATTAAGGTGGAGTCCGAAGCTGAGACAGAGCCAGGGTCTGCTGGCTGGAGCCAGCCCCGTGCCCCCATGCCTGACCCACCAGGCTGCAACCCGCCGACAGGCAGACGGGTGTCCTCCGAGATGGAGACATCCGCTGGCAGGCAAAAGTGAAGGGGTGCGTTCCCTTCCCATTTCCTGAGCGAGCCCAGGACCTCCGGCTCTTCCCTTTGTGAGACTCTGGGTTCTTCCTCCCTGACAGTTGCTGCAGAGACAGGCTGGGCCTGCTGCACAGCGCTGGCGCTCTTTATTTCGTGTTAATTAGCAAGGGTCACTAGCTGGCAGGGCTCTGGAACGGTCCACATGGGGCTTTCACATCCGCAAGCAGAGGAGAGCTCAAGGTGAGGTCCTGAGCTTCGGTGGCAAAGGCCGGTTTGAATCCGCCACTGGGACGGTGGCACCAGCACAGAGGCTGGGCTAGGGTGACCGGGGTTACTCAGGTACCAGGGCACAGGCCCGATCTCGGGACCTCCAACGTCGCCCCTGTGGCCCCGGTGGGGAGGGGCCTGCAGATCTGGAGCCTGGATGGTATTTGCTATTTAGAGGCCCCATTGAGGAGCATTTCCTTCTGAATGAGAAGTCGGATCTCTCGTTCGAGGGTTGCCATTAGGACCGTGACCTAAGGCTCATCAGCCACCACTCTGCTGTCGCTGTGTGTAAGGTCTGCCCTCTCCCAGACGGTAAGGAGCAGCTCCTGCACTTCTCCTTCATCTTTGCCTCTTGGAGACCTGTCAGAGGACCTTGCAGAGACGTCCCTCAGACACGTGAAACCAAATACGTCACTGAACACACTGTTGGGTCCAACAGACCTTTTTGTTTTGATACCAGGATTATGTCAGTGAAGAAAGCAGCATGCTGATGTGGGTGCTGGGAGACGCATCTCAGTACGGATGCCACCGCTCCTGGGTGGGGCTTGGAGAGGCGCACTCTAGCAATGAGCCCTGAGCGCTCGCTGGGCCCGGAGGCAATTCTGAAAACCACCCCGCCCCTCTGCCCCGGACCCCCCTGTGAGGAGGGTGGGGCACCCACGTTGCCCTCTTCTCTGGTCATGTGATCGGTTTGGACATGGTCATGTGGCACTTTCATCTACATCTAATCAAAGCTGAGAGTTAAAATATTTTTTAGATTTCTAGTTTTGGGACTGGGATGATAGGAGCCCAGAAGCTTCCAGAAACCCTGGTCTTGGCCTCAGAAAGAAGCTTAGCTGGGAGAATAAAGCCAGACTTAGTAGAAGAGGACATGGAGGGACCTGGGAGGACATGGAGGGACCTGGCTCCACCCCACCCACCCCTGTAACTTTCCACTTGCTTGCATCAAGCACCCTCCCTTCTCCCCAGCTTCTTTGAGGTCTGTTTCTGTTGCTACCAAAAAACAAAAACAAACAAACAAACAAAAAACCCTTGGTGAATAAAACATCTCCAGATTCTATGGGAGCCTTGAAAGTTTGAATTTTAAAATGTGTCCTCACTTTTTAGAGTATTCTTCCTAAAAGAGGGGAATTTCTTGGTCCAGAAGATACGGGATTTCTTTAGATTCCACGTGGTCTCTCTAAGCAATTTGAACAGGACTGCTTCTCAAAATATTTAAACGATTGTTTCTTGCATTATTTACTTCAAGGATACATGGGGTTCTTGGCCAACAGGAGACCGTTAGCGGTACTCGGCGCTCTTTCAGTACAGCCCCCAGAATGCTGTCTCCAGAGGAAGGCAGGGCTTCTCAGACCTTGGAGGAAGATCACACCTGTGTGCTGTGTGGCTTCCTCTTTTGTGAATAAAAACAATGAGTCTGGGAGCAAAGATAGTCTTTTTCCCAATGACCGCAGTAGTGGAATCTTTCTTTCCCAGGCAGCGGGATCCCACGGCACTCTGTTGTTGCGACTGACAATGAGGCCAAGTTCAAACAGTCATAAAGCCACCATCACATTCAGACTATCAACCCGAGCTCAAAGCAGGCCACTCTGGGTCTCACCTGCTCTTTCTTTTGTTTCATAATTGTTTTGCAAATTAAATTCTCTCAAGTCATATCCCACCCCCATGCAGTCAGGTCCCCAGCTGCAGAACTGTAAGATTTTAAGTTAAAAATGGGACTGCATCTGAAGTAGCTACAAAAGTCCACTCTGACCCTCCGTCACAGTTAAACATGCGCTCACTAGATGTATATATATATATATATTTGTCCGCTCAGTATCTTTTTCTTTGGAGAATGAGCCTAAAATAGTCTTGCTCAGATTCTGAGGTCTAGCTGGCACCCCTTCCCCTGCCCCCGCTGTCTTCCTGGGTCCCTGGTGCTCAGTCCGAGGGCCTCATCACTGCATCTCTGCAGTGTCAATGATTGTCTTAGAAGTGGGTTCAGGACGCCCTTGGGCCACACGGAGTCCCAGACACTTGGCTGGGACTTGTAGGAGGGAAGGAAGCTCACTGTCTCTGGAATCACGGACTAAGGACAGAAGTGTGGATGGAGCCCCAGAGACACCGGCCTGAGGGCACAGGGTGGGGAGGGAAGCACCTGGGGGACCTTGGGCTCCAGTCACTTGGGCAGTGGGCCCTGGAGTCCCCAGGTCCTTTGGGCAGTGGACGATCTCTCGCTTGAGCTGGTTTGCCCTGTGTCTCTGTTACAGGCGGGACAGAGTCCTGGCGGCTCCGGTGCTATAGGGCCGCAGTGAGCAAGCAGTTTCGTTTTAGTTAGTTTCTGCCCGGTTCTTAGCCATGCTACTTGTGGGTCTGGGTGAGTCTGGGAAACTGTGCTTCCTTGTTTGAGCCATGGGTCTCAGCCACGGCTTCACTGCTGCTTTATCGCCCACAGTAGGTGCGGATGGAAACTTTGGGTGAGATTTGTTCCAGAAACATCAGCGGTGGCTGCAGACCCTGAAGACAGGAAGATAAACAGAAGACCTTTAAAACTTGCTGTGGAAATGACAGAAGGATCGAGAATCTGTCAGGCTAACAAAAGGAGACATTTAGGGGGTGTAACCCTCGAGTTATAAAAAGCCACCATAAAACTGGAAATCACAGCCTTGAGTTGGGCCAGTGTCATCATCGGGCTGATGAATTCCTGAGTCTGGGCAATGGGGTACGTCCTTCACGCAGGGCTTGCGAAGCAGGGGGTATTTGCGACACACGCTCTCCACAAATGGTGGACATGGTAGGCGTTGGCAGTGTTCCCAAGCATGGCCACATTTCCAGCTGCTTTACCCCAGCTCCCGAGCTCGGCCTCCTCTGCTACGGGCTGCGGAGAGTGCGGCCGAGCGGAGGATCTTACTGTGGAGAGAGGAGGGTGCAGGCAGAATAGGAAGAGAGATGGTGATCCAAAAGAGCCCCTGACCTGCGTATACTTCTGAGATTAAGAGGAACATAGGCCCTGGGCAGGCGGCTCAGTTGGTTGGAGCATTGTCCTGTAGACCAAAAGGTTGCGGGTTCAATCCCCAGTTGGGATGCCTGTGGGAGGCAGGCACTGATGGGTGTTTCTCTCTCACACAGATGTTTCTCTCTCTCTCCTTTCCCCCTCTCTCTAAAATCAGTGAACATGTGCTGCGGTAAGGGGTAGGAAAAAAAAAGAAAAACGGAACGACTTTCTTGTACTGCCAGCCTTCTTGCCCTTTGGGTGCAAAAGCACCCAACCTACAGACGTCTGCTCTTCCCACCGGGGCTGACTTGGCGCCTTGCGACTGCTCTGATGCGGAGCCTGTGCACCCTTGCCCCTGTCTCTGCAGGGGCAGCATCCTGTGTAGCTTTAGTTCGATATTACAACCAGGGGGCAGGTGCTGACAGGACCCGGGAAACTCCTTCCAACCACAGCCAGGATGCACACCTACGCCTCTACCAGAGGACATTCATCCTCAGACGTTTTTGTTGTGGCCTCGTGTGAGTTTTCACTGTTTGGAGCCAGCTTTTTCAAGAAAGATGATGGGCAAACAAGATTCTGGGTTCCCAGGTTCAAGTTCGGCCCCTCCTGGGATCCGCGTGGCCACACACAGTGGGACACTGGTCCATGGGCTCCTTGATTAGGCTCCTCGAGGTGGCCATGGGGGGAAGGCTGGTCTCGGGGAAACTGTCCCTTGGAGCGCTCTGCACAAAGCGTCCTGCTCACCGGCCATCGTTCGGAGTGGAACCGTGAGCTTAGCTGTTCCCGTGAAGCTGCCAATACTGCTCCCTGCAGCTGTGCCCTCGCCTGTCCCATGTGGGTCAGGGACAGTGTGGGAATGGGGGAGTGGACTGCGTGTGTGGAGAGGTCAGCAGGGACCAGAGCCCGAGGGCCAGGTGACCTTCTAAAGCAGTGCTGCCCGGCAAGGAGAGCTGAGCTCTGGGGGGCAGAAGGGTCCACTGGCAGAGCTGACATCTGGTGTCTGGGCTGATTGGGTCTGGAGCCAAGACCTCATGTGTCCCCTTAAATGATAAGGCCCTGGGTAGGCCAGAAACCCCCTTGTGGCAGTGGAAGGACCCCAGCTCCAGACATGAGGGGCCTGGCGCCCGCCCCACCCTGCCCGCAACCAGCCATGGCGTCTCGGGAGAGTTGTTTTCTGAACTAAAGGGACAAAAACTCCTTCCGGAGCTGAGATGCTTTGACTCTCTGTGACTTTACAATATCCAGAGACGGAGACTGGGAAATGGCAGTGGCTGTGTCCTGTCACTGGGAAAATTTCGTCTCATGCCAGAAACCTCACAGTAGGGGCACCAAGGGCCTTGAAATCTACCTGTCTTCTGGGCCAGGACAAGCCCTGTGTGATTGCAGCCTCTGTGATTCATTCAGTCCCTCACCTGTTTGTCATGGAGGGGGAGTCTGAAAGGAAGGCTGCCACTGCCCACACTAAGTGGGGTTGGTGTCTGGGGACTCTAGCCTCTGCGGTACTTGACCCAGTTGAGAAGAGACACCCTTTAGTTGTGATGCACACACACTGTGTGCCGACTGGGGTGCTCACTCTTGGGGTGTCCACCCCACCTTCTTGGGCGTCCCCAAAGAAAAGCCTTGGACTGCACTGTGGCTGGACTCAGCCCAGGTGAGTGTGGTGGCAGTCTTGCAGCCTGGCCTGTGGATGGTGTCTGGCATGTTCAGAATGGGACTTCCCCGACCTACCTTGGGACGTGGGATGCAAGATCCCCAGGTTCTCTCCCGACACCGTCTCACTGGCCATGGTACCCTCTCCCGGGGCAGCTCGCTGCACCTCTGCGTTGTTGCAGGACTGTCTCCAGCCTTGCAGGGCCGCTTTGGATAGACCTTGTCCTCTACTGAGCATCGGAACATTCGGCATCTGACCCCGAGCTGTGACGCCATCGCGACGACGTACCTTCCACAGCCCCGGGGCCTCGTTTGAGAGGAAATCCCAGCCCTGGAGTGAATGGGTGGGCAGAGCTCTGGGCAACTTTGAGTTCTGGCAGGTTCAATGAGGATCTGATTGCCCACTGGATTTTTGTGTCGCAGATGTGGACGAACAAGGGGGCTCCTCTGGCTTTACTGCGCCCAAAGGAGCGCAGAGAACGCAAACCTCCCTGCTATTTCAAGGTCCCCAGCGCAGAGATGGGGCCTGGGGCCCCTGGGAGCCAGCCCCACGCCAGCTCAGAGGTAGGTGTGTGGAGATGCTTTACATCTGCTGCTTTCCCGGTGTTGCTGTGAAGCGCCTGCGCGCCCTGACGGCTCCATCCTTCCCAACCAACATTCAGTCTCCGCTGTGCCACCGGGCGGATGGAGCCCCGATCACTCCGCTTGCAGCCCTGCGGGTGAGTGTAGAAGCCACGCCTTTGGAACTAGGTGGACCTAGGACACAAGACGCGGCACTTCCTCACAGGGGTGCTTCCCAAGCTGAGCCACAGCGCCTCCCACCGGTGTGGCTCCCCAGTCTGACTCTCAGGGCCTCTGACCTCTGGCTTCAGCCCCGCTCCTGTTTCCACACTTGTCCTTCATATGCCCCTTCTGCCCAGCTAACATGTGCATTCACAGTCTGCGCCGGGTTTTTCTATAAATTCACGTTCTGATTCTTAGACCGATGTGGGCTCATTTTAGGATATGTAGAAATAAAGAAAAGCACTTCTCACAAAGAAGTCACCTGCACAGTGTTTTGTGCGTGGTTCCGTCCGTCATTCTCTGGGTATGTCAACTCCGTTAAGGTATTTGGGAGCCTCCCTGGACTGGCTGATGTCGTCCTGGAGTGCTCCTGTCTGCTCTTTGCTCCTTTGGGATGACCTCCGGGAACCCTTTCCCTCCCCGTGCGCCTTGTCTAAGGCTCGCTGAGCTCCGGGCCACGGGCTCCTGGCGGACTTTCTTCTCTGACGCCCCAGCACGCAGGCTTCCCCGCCGAGCCCCCACGGGCGGGTCTGGGCCTTTGTCTGGGAGCCTAACCGCAGCCACACTGGCTTCCATTGTTTGCCCTTCCAGTTTGATGGACCTCCACGTGCTTCTAACTTTGGGCCAGAAAGAGGATTCTGTAGCAGTATACTTGAAGGGTTACTGAGGAATAGAAAACATACCATAGGAACGTACGTCTTTGCTAACAGTTGTGATCTCAGCCGGTACTCTCTTGCATGTCCTGCTGGTAGAAGTAAATGCACTTTCATTCCTGGGGAAGTTGACTGTGGACTTTGCTGAGCGCGACACTCTCCAGGCAGTGTGGGAGGGAGACGGGAAGCGAACCTCTGCAACAGCATTGCTGTGTGGAACCGCTGTTTCTAATGTGCCCACTGCAGCGCCCGCCCTCGTCCCCCCACCCCCCAACAGGAGCTTCTCAGGCAGCCAGCCCTGGTGCTCCCGGCTGGCTCCTCTCTCCCTCTGCAGATGTGAGAAGAGGGCTGGAAGCACACAGGATGGGTGTTGGGGGTGTGTGAACTTTTGGGGGGCTAATCACTGTGAAAGACCTTCCCTGGGCTGTAGACAAAGTGACAAAGAAAATGTGGCTCTCTGTTGTGTGTCCGAGATAAGAGATATGGCAGGCCACGCCCATATTTTTAATGATCTGACCCAAAGGAAATCTCTTGGTTACAAAGACGCTGCCTTAGAATTTTAAAAACCCTAATAAATAATTTGTTATAACCACAGGGTATCGCGTTTCCATGTTACTTATTATGGAACTGGGATAATATTTAAATTGCTTATTTACAGCATTAAAATAAATAGCGGTTTGGGCCTGTTGGCAAAGCAGAGGATGCCCCTGTAATTCCCTGCGCCCTCCCCAGCTGGGGTCCTTCTCCCCCGGCCCCTCCTCCTCCCTCCCCCCCCCCCTGTTCTTGCTCTGCACACCCTTCCTTCCTCCCTGGTCTGGGTTCTTTCCCCAGCTGCAATTACTCCATTATGCTATTACAGTCCAGCATGCGCAGCATGGCCGGCCCCCGAAGGCATTTGCCAGTCATTTTTTTTTTAATCTTTTCTAATACCTGTGGCTCCCTTTCTGGGCTAACATCTGACTGCGAGTGCCCCAAGGGGTCTGCCGGTGAGCCGCCCCTCCAAGGCCGCTGGCCTGGGCACCGTTCATGGCCGCTCATTGGGCCCTTCTCAGATCTCTGAGGGGGGTGGCAGGCAACACAGTGAATTGAATATCAAGCAAATCAGATCCAATGGCAGCCTGGCCCCCCAGGTAAGGAGAGGTGGGGGGAGGTGTGCGTTGGGGCTGGCGCCTGCCCCTCCCTGGTTCACACGGGCACAGCCCCCAGTCACATCCAGTGCCCCTCACTTAAGCCCCACTAATTGGGTAGGATCGCTGCCGTCTGATGAGTCATAATTAGGACGAGGCGGCTCCAGTAGGAGCCTTCTTATCGGGGGAAGGGTCAGGGACTAATGACTAGCAGAAGGGAACGGTTTTGTTGATGCCTGTAGTCTCTGTTGGAAGGAAAAAAAATCCACTCCTGCCGCATGTCTTCCGGCAGCAGGCTCGGCTCTTCGCCACATTGGGTTCAGTGACCTCTCAAGTGCGTCTGCGCCCCGAGGGCTCCGGGCCGGCCAGCCACTGTGAAGCCCCTGGGGTTGATAATCTTCTCCCGAACTTGCCCTTAACACCAGCGGTACCACCATTAGCCGCAGCTGCACGGGTGCTCGTTAGAGGCGATCGATACGGAGCCAGATAAAGGATGCGCTGCCTTCACCACCTCCAGTGACTGCCCAGCCCCCGGTTCCTGGGCCGCGTCTCCCTGTCAGCCCCGTCAAACAGCGGTTTCGGGGTGTGTGTGTTTTTTTTTTAAGGAAAAAAGTGGCAAAGGATGAGGGGATAGTACATATTTACCTTCTTGGTCTGGGGCTGTTGTTGACTGTCCAGAGGAAAATTTTTTTCACTGTGATGTGAAAATCGCCCACCTTTGCCTTCTGATGCCCGTGAGCCAGGCAGACAAAAATACAGGTGTTTCCTAACGAGAGGAGGACTGCCCTCCAGAAAGGGCCCATGAAGAGGGCTGACCCGGACTCATGTTGCCGCATGGCCCCCTCCAGAACACGTGGTCTGGGGAGGCCGCCCTGAGTACCGGAGGGTTTGAATGGCGGAACTCGGGGACGCTTGGACAGAAGGGGTAAATAAGTCAATAATGCGATAGGGGACCATAGGGGGCTGGTCACGGGGACTCCCCAGTAGGAGGGCGGAGCAAAGAGAGAAGCCGAAATAACCACCGAGGAATCAGAAGGCCTCATGAGAACCAGGACAATGAGTGGATTTCTTTCCACCTTGAACTTCAAGGTAAAAGGAAATACATACCTGGGCTGAAAACCATTTACCTGGAAAGAAGTAAGAATTAGCCTGCGAGTAGCGCCTTTGGCCTACAAAGAGTCCAAATCCATTTCACTTTCATCGGAACAGAGTTCTTAAGGTTGCCAATGGTCTTCTTAATGTTGTTAGTCGTTTACCTGAATAACTTACCTAAAAAAACGTCCGTTCGAATACTCCACCACCTCCCTACACAATTTGTATCTTGGGACAGACTGGGTGGCTGATAGAGTTCTCTCCAACAATAGCAACGTTATTGAGGTGACAGCACGTTGATTTTGCAAAGGTTTAGAGAAAAATACTTTGACCCTTGACCCACGTGCTCTCCACCCTGCAGGTCATAGTTCAGCAACACCTGGGCAGCTGCAAACAAAAGCGCTGCAGAGCCCGTGCCCTTCGTCGGCCCCTCCCTCCCCTGGCCGTTGCAAGGTGCTGTGATTGGCTTGCTGACTTGAGCTGGCTGCACAGGGGCTGTTTGCAGCGGTGCTGGGAGCCGGACGCGCAGCTGCTGGGCCCTCCCTGAAAACTGCGGGGACCCTGCAGCGGGCCTGCAGGCCGCAGAAGTCACAGGCCAGCGGGAAGAGGGACTCAGCCCCACCGCACCCAAGAGCTTGATGGTTGTTGCTCCGGTGATCACAACACAAGCAGCCCCAATACAAGAAATAATTATCGCAAGAAAAGGGCAAGCTTATGCAAGTAATTTAATATTAAGTATCTGATTTAAGATTTTAGACGTCAGCAAAAATTGGCAAATTACACAGGAGGGGAAAAAGTAAATGTGTTGAATCTCTGCTTTTTCTGAGGAAAAGATATTGCGTAGTATCTCAGTGTTAATGGTAACCAGAGAAAAGTAGGATTTTTTTTTTTAAAAGGAAATGTAACAAGAATCACATGTAGAATAAAAACAGGATTCACCCTTTCTGAATTACTAAAGAAAAAAAGCTAAAAAAATCTTTTCAGTAAAAAAAAATGAGAGGAAAAACAATAAAATATTTTTTAAAAAATAAGGCATAACAGAAATAATCTCAGAGATAACATGGATGGCCAAACTCCCCAAATTCAGACTTTCGGACTAGATTGAAAAACAGAATCAAGTTGAAGTCCATCGACAAGAGACATATCTAAAAAAATGTGGAGCAATTAAAGAGTAATAGCTGGACAAAGACACAGCAGATAAGTACAAATAAAAACTGAAAAACGTTAGCAATATTAATATCAAATTTGAGTTTAAATGACTTCAAATGGGTTATTTTTATATTGATAAGAGGTAAAATTCACCATGCAGATGTATGGGTAAGGAACCCTTATGTGTAAAACATAATTATTAGAATATATAAAGGAAATTAAAAATGCAAGAAAAAATGGACAAGACATAGTGTAGTGGATGATTCTAATAGGCGACAGGAAGTATTGGATACATTGGCAAAAATAAACAAAGAGATAAAGAATAGAATCATATATAATAAATAGAGCTTATTCAGTATTTAACAAGGTAAATGAACTTCGTACCAAGGAAAGAAAGAGGACAATGCCCATGGTATATTTCTTTGAGTCGGTGACTAAAACATCTTAATCACAAAGAGAAGTTAAAGAAGTCTCTTAAGGAACAAACTGTGTAGACTTCATCTATAGCTACAAAATAGAAAGTTTAGAAATGAAACTGTAACACAAATAGCAATGCGCTTAACAAATTAAAGAATTCTCTCCCAGTGGCAAGTAGAAAAAAGGGAAACTGAGTCTAGAATTCTAAAATACTTAAAAAAACATGAACAAGTGAAAAAATTAAGGGATAAAGTCTAAAATTAATTCAAGGTCAAATGTATTATGTTAAGTATAAAATGTTTGTTCTGAAACAAAAAAATATAAAATAACAAGCATAGTTTTTAAAACTCCAGGATATTTAGTTCAAGACATGTTAAGAAAGAAAATAATAAATATTATAAAACAAATTTGTGAATAAGAATGTAGAAAAAAACAGTATAATTGAAACATTAAACTTTAAAAACACAGAGATACATTTTAAAGTAGATGAATTGCTGGGAAACCTGATTTAGAAAAAAAGGGGAAATACAATTACATAAAATGAAGAATTAGTGAATGTGATTGAGGAAACAAAATGAAGATTCTCTGATGAACTCGGTGCTAATAAAAAATTATAAAGAAATCCTATATACAACTCAGTTTACCGCTCAATGAACAGAAGATTTTTCTGAGGAAATTATAAATCTTTGGCTCTGACTAAAAAAGGGGAAAACTTCTACAGACTAATATAACCTTGGAGAGAAATTTAAAAAGTTGCTTATGGTTTAATTACTGCAGCTTTGTGATATTTTGAAATGATTTTTTTGTCATTTCCTCTCTGTTATTGGTTTTTCTTTCCTCTAGAATAATTTTAGAATTCTTTAGAAGTTGGGAGTGAGGGATTTTGATCCTGTAGGAACAAATAATTCCCCTGCTAGATGAAAGATTGGAAAAGCATGGGGAGAATATATTTGTCCACTCATCTGGCAGAGAGCGCTGAGGGTGCTCTCGAATCTAGGGGCTCCCCGCCCATCTCCCCGGCAGGTGGGGCTGGGCCGTGGGTGGGGTCGGCACCTGGTGGGATGCAGACTGTCGTCCTCGACTCAAAGGACAGAAAGTCCTCAATAATAGATAGCGCACTGAAAACAACAGTTTCATAGACCAGATAGGCCTGTTCCAGAAATGCAGCGACGTTTTAATATTCAGAAATCTATTAATAAAATATATTACATTGGTAGATTAAAAGAGGAAAAACTTTAATAAACTCCCAGAGGACATTTGATAAAATTCAACATCAATTTCTAATGAAAACTTAATAAGCCAGGAAGAGGAGAACGACGCTTTGACACGGAGGAACAATATGATATCGGCAGCTACATCTCATTTAATGAGGACGCTTCGTAGGTTCTTCAAAGTCTGCAACAGGGTGGGGATACCGCAAGCCCACTCTCACGAAACGGTCCTGGAAGCTCTAACAAGTGGGATAAGACGGGAGACGGAGTAAAGAAGATTGACTTTTAGAAAGGAATAGGCCAAAATCTGCATGTGGTCTGATTATGTGTCTCGAAACCTGAAGAGGACGTTTTAAAGTAGCTGACAGAGCCTTTCAGTAATGTGCCTGTAGCCCATTCATGACCAGCAGGAAAGCAAAGGAAGTTTTCCATCCCCAGCATCAATGGGACGCACTGGATCCTGGGAAAAAGCCCAGGGAGCTACACAAAGGGCCCACGTGAAAAAAAGAACACAGGCCTTGGGAGATGTCAAAGGCATCTCCTTCGGTAAGTCGGGATATAGACCCTGGTTCTGAATAAAGGCCACATTTCTCCAGTTTAACGTAGGCTTTTCGGGCAATTCCTGTGAGAATTCAAAGGCAAGCTTGACTCACTCGTTCTGGAAGCAGAGTCCAGACGGTGATGCCAATAATGGGGACTAGAACAGGAGAGTGGGTAGGGCGCGTCCTACAGCCTTCCCGGTGCCACCATGCGGTGTGGCTGCAAGACCCTGCAGGCTGAGTGCCGGCTCACCTACTGGGTGATAGACGTTGGCATTTCAAGTGCATGGGCAAAGTTTGGGTTACTCAGTGAGTGATGCTGAGACAGCAGGTTAATTATTTGGAAAGGAGTCCGTTATCAGCGCTCGATGAAGATTCATGTGAGTGGATTAAAGAAGAGGTCAGCCTCCCAGAACCAATGAACACACGCGAGGGCTGCGTGTTCATCTGGTTTCCCCGTGGGGGAGGGAGGGCACGGAAGAAACCACCCAGGAAAACGAGGAAGACTTGTCTCTTGAAAGTTGTCCAGTTTTCAACCCCCAATTACACCCTAACCGAAGGGTTCTTCCCAGACGGGCACATATGTAGCGTATTGTCAAATGAAGGGTTATGACTGCTGATACATAAAGAGCCCTCACCATGCAGTGAACATTTGGAAAGAATGGCTGAAAACCTGAAGAAGCATTCCTTAACTAAGAAGTACAAGTGCTCGGTACATATTTGAAGAAGCGTCCATCCCTTTAGGAACGAAGGAAATGCAGCTTTAAGCAAGAAGAGACATTTTTGGCTGACCACACTAGTAAAGATGTTTGGAAGGGGTAATGCCCAGCGTCAGCAAGGTTATGGGAGCAGAGCGTCTCTCACGCACGGCATGTGTACGAGGAAGTCTGGAGGGAAGACGGTCAGTGAATGAACCCTTCAACATCATTCCCACCCTCTGGCCCGGCACGGGACTTGCTTTCAGCCATTTGTCCCATGGAAACAGGTAGAGATTCACAAAAAGCCGTTTGCCCCAGGGAATCTGTGTGGCCTTCTCACTAACAGTGAAAAATGGGAAACAGCTCAAACACCCACTGAGAGGAAACACGTCAAACTGTGGCCCATTAAAAGTGATGGAATACTAAGGAGCCATTAAAAACCATAACCTCAGAGACTGAGAGTATGCAGTGATACTCAGAACAGATTAGACGATGAAAGTAGGCTATACAATTATGCTTTATAATTCCAACATTGTAAAAATGGTGTGGATGCCTAGGTAAATGATGGAAGGAAATAAAGACTGTGATTACCTTCTAAGCTTTGGAACGTGAGTCATCTCTATTTTCTTTTTTTTTATGTCCTTTCTGAAGTTCTCAGAGCCTAGACAACACTGTTACTTATATCCGAATCATTATAATAAAGTGTTTCGAAAGCCCAATGGGGCAGACAGCCCTGGCCTTGTTTCCCGACGTGGACACGGGCAGCAAGGCCCCAAGGTCAAAGGGAGTGAGGCGTGTTGCCCATGTCTACAGCTCAGTGGCCCCGACTCTGCCTCTCCCTGTCTCTCTGTTACCAGAAACTTGCTCCCTCTGGCCACTCGAAAAGGGCAGTGGGGCCCCGTCTCAACATTTCCTTACTTCAAGTCTGACTTGCTCTTTTTTTGAATTGGACCTGTTTTCCTTCTCAGGCTTCCAGCTCGCTGTTCTAAGAATACTGTCGTCAAGCCCGGGAGTGTGTCATGTGGGTCCTTGGAGCCAGGCTGAGGGAGGGAGGCTGGAGGTGGACCCTCGCTGCTTCTCCGGGCTCTGCCCAGTGCTCGGGGGCCTGCACTGGCTCCTGGTCCAGTTTAATTGTTCTGGGCACGAACAAACTCGGCTGTCTTATCAACAACAGAAACCTCCAGTTAGGATTGCCAGATTTAGCAAGGAAAACCACAAAACACCTCGTTAAATTTGATTTTCGATGAACAGCAAGTAATTGTTTCAGTATAAGTATACCCCAAACAGTGCCTGCAATATACTTATACTAAAAACTATTCATTGCTTACCCAAAATTCCAATTTCACTGGTCAGCATACATTTTATCTGGCGATCCTCCCTCAAATGCCTTCAAAGGGCCAAGTGCCAGTGTGGCCTCCTGCCTCGCCTTGGCCTACGTCACTGTCTGCAGTGGGGTCTTCATCCCAGCCTACCCCTGCCAAACGGGTGGGGCCAGCCAGGCCGCTGGCGTTGGGGCAAGCAGTCATCACCTGCCTGCGGGTAGTCGGAAACTGGAAGGCAGAGAATGGGAGCTCGGCCATACCCCGCTGCGGTGTGAAGTTAAACAGTTGCCCGTATCCCCAAGCAGAGAGAGTGAGTAAGAGGTGGATGCGTTCGAGTTGAGTTGTTTCGTCAGGAGGACAGAAGGCTGGACGCTCCAGTGAGAAGACCTCTTCCTCCGAGGGACTCAGTGACATCATTGCCATTCCCTCTGACTCCTTCAGGGACGTCCACGCACCCTCCCGACGAACACACCCGGGTGGGGGGACAAAGGTGGTCTGTGACAGCAGAGTGAACTTCTGCCAGGCTGGTTTGTACACCTTAGCGTTTCACGCCTCCCTTCTCTGGAGAGCGAATGCTGTAAAAGAATAGAATAAAGCAGGTAAGGCTAGAGGAAATAGAAACGCAGGAAGAACTGAAGGTATGAACATTCAGCTGGCTTCTTGTTTTCCGGTTACTGTTGAAATGACGAAGGAACGGACATGACTTCCTACAAGTCGCTGCAGGACTGAAGCTCTCATTTGCGGTGGCCGCCTCTACCATCATGTCTACTTCCAAATGTGGGCAGGGCCAGGGCAACGCAGAAACTGCATGACTGGCCTTGTCACCGTGGCGCCTGACACCTGGGAGAGGCACGGTGCCAGCACGCCTCTGGGGGCGTCCCCTGCGTCCCTTCCACTGAGAGCAGCAGAGGGCACGCAGTCCAGCCTTCCTCTTGGCTTGAACCCTCCTTCTCCAGGAAGGAGGCTGGCCGGCGCTGTCCTAGGAGCAGACCACGTTTGGTTGCCTCCCCGGCTCCTGGGCGCCCACCAGGAAGTGGACCAGAAGTGCCAAAATGCTGCAAGAAATCAGACTGGGGAGAGAGGCTGCTTGCACCCCGTTGCCAGCTGCTGGCTCCACAGCAGCGCCCTTTGTACATTCTGCAGGAGCACATGTTCTCAAGAGGTTTCTGTTTCCAGTTGGCAGCCTTAGGAAGTCAGAGAGCTGGAGTCAAACTTTTCAAGGAACGTCTGAGCTTGGATCCCGCTCCGCACGGAGCCCAATCTCCAACTTCTGGGGCCTCAGATTTGGAGCCTCTGCTGGTGCGGATAATGGGCTATTTTTAACGTGCCCGAGGGGAGGCGTGGGAGAGCGCTGCTCCCAGCCTGCCTCCCCTGGTTTCAAAGGGCGTGTGCACGTGTGGCAGGTGACTCATGGGAGGCCGTTCGGGGAGGAGACTGCACGCCTCATTCCAACACGGACCTGTTCTTCTTCCTGCTGGAAAAGCAGCATCTTTTGGTTTGGAAAGAGGGAGCAGGAGTCCTGCTTAGCATATCCACTGTAAGTCATTTTTGCGCAAATTTTCGTGATGGTCTTGTTTCTTCTCACCATTCTTGTTCTGACTTTTCCACGGGGAGGATGGCTAAATGCTCTTGTGTAGCTGGGCTACCCTCAGTGAAGGCCCTACCTTGGTTCCTACCATTTTTCATGGGCAAATTTTCATCTTTCCTCCTCTCTGTCTTTCTTAGTTTCCTTGTTTCCTTGCATTTTGCCGAGGATGGGTTGGGAGGGATGCTCATGGGACAGAGAGGCGGCAAGCAGCAGAGAAGGCGGCTGCTCTAGCAGAGAAAGGCCGTCTCTTCTGCTCACCCCAGCGCCGAGAGGGCCCTTCGGCCCACCTGGCCACAGATACCACACGTGTCATTTTTATTAGTGGGCTAATATGAGAACTGCAAATTTGAAAAGCGATTGGATTTCGGAAGGCCCGAATTTGCTAACATTTACTGCTTTTGTCAAGAGAGCATCCTCATCCATGAAGGCAAATATTTTCACACGGAGGGAAGCTTGTAATGATGAGCTGTTTCTGGAAAGCAGCGTAGTGTACTAGATTATAAACTTCCCAACATTAAAATAAGGCACTTTGGGAGACACATTAACTCTTTTAGGCCACTTACTCACTCCCCATGGTGCCCATCATAAATTCAGGAAATGGCATTGTCACCGCTACGTCCTGGAATAATTTTGCTTCCGCACATCTCCACACTGCGCATAATTCTATTTTAGGGCGTAAAGACGTTTAACCTGTGTCGGGAGAGTCTGCTGATTGGTTGCATCTCACACCAGGGCTATTTCAAACCTGCGCGGCCGCTGCAAAGTCAGATAATTCCTCGGAAGACTCGCACGGAAACATCTCCCACAGTTGTTTAGGTGTGAGGGGTGAGCTTCGAATTCAAATCACTCTCCCAAACCGACGAAGGCCGAGTGTGATAGCGGCCAATGGCCACCGGGCGTTGGCCATGAACTTGAAAATTCAAGCTGCCCAAAGAGAAGCTGCATCCCAGGCAACCGCGGGAGGTTGGAATGAGGGGCAGATCTAAGGATGCTGAGGTGGAGGTGTCCCCATCGTGAGCCGTCCAGGAGCCTGGGAGACACAGATGTGGACAGGGACTACTGGACTAGTCTGCCACGGAGGGGGGTGTGGACGAGGGGAAGTGGAAGCAGGGTGAGAGAATACCCCCGACCGGCAGAGGGCGGAGGACGTGCAATGGTGTCTCCTTCCCCAGCCCTGGGGCTGCCAGGGATTCAGACACATGTCTTCTGAGTGTATAGATCAAAAGCCTGTGGACACCTCCTGGAAAGTTGCCGCAGAAAACTCACTGTCAGCGAAGAACCAAGCGTGCATTGTCTACACAGATGACATTCCCTTCTTCTAGAGCCAGAGGCAAAAGTCTTCCCGAGGTCTGTTCAGTGTCCGGGAGACAGGCTCGCCTCGCCCCGGGGGGACCTCGGACTCGGCACCGCAGAGACCTGTGCTCCCGCTGCCACAACTTCGTTTGTTTCCACGAAACAAGAAGGAATAGACATTTACTGGGAGCGTTTCAGCTATGAGCAAGAGTGGATGTCGAGTTCAGGAAGGAAATGCGT
The DNA here is from genome assembly GCF_022682495.2 of Desmodus rotundus. Classification (NCBI taxonomy): domain Eukaryota; kingdom Metazoa; phylum Chordata; class Mammalia; order Chiroptera; family Phyllostomidae; genus Desmodus; species Desmodus rotundus. The sequence goes on along the minus strand of NC_071390.1, from coordinate 2,664,249 downwards.
GGCGGTCCTGTGAGCCCTGGGTGGAAATTGCTTGCCGGTCAAATGCACGTCTCTCCTTCCTGCAGCCTGCCTGGGAGCGGGCCGTTAGGATGAGTGGGGAAGGGGACACACCTTTCCCCAGGCTCCAAACAGAGGAGAAAAGAGGTGCGACTGAGACGCAGCAGGTGACAGCCAGGGAGGAATAGGATGGCAGGAAGCTTCCAGAAAGTGTGGGGCTTGAATCAGAGGTGCAAATAATGAGGAAACATCCTGTCTCAAGAATTGCACCGTGTTTTAGAAAGGCAGACACCCACAGCTTCACAAAGGCCTCTGTGAGGGAACGCGGGGGCTCCCGTCAGGCCGTCGGGTCCTGGGGCTCCAGGCGCACGGGGTGGGGGGAGGGGAGAGGGCCAGGCGTCTACATCCAGACTCTGCCTGTTCTGCTGCCCCTCCTTCTAGAAGCTCGGGCTCCTGGAGCTGGGAAACAGCAAACACCCCCCCCCTCCATTGAACCTTGTGCCCCAGATCTAACCCTTTTTGTTCTTCTCCTCGTGGGCTTGTTTTTATGAATAAAAACTGACTCTCCCATTATTTCCTTGTTTTCAGCGCAGGGGTATTTTTATCAAAAGTTGATAACTAGTAAGTCTAACATGTTAGTGAAGTAAAACGCTGGGGTTTGGGGCTGGTGAGTGACGACGACCTCTCCAAATTTTTGAAATGTACATAATATAAAAATTCAACACCAGTGCAATTGAAGGTCGTTTTCAGTATCATAAATATTGAAAAGAACACACACATACCCAAATTTGGTCGTTAACAATGCACGGACTCCCAGCTCTCGCCGAAGGCCCTTTCCAGTCTGGAATTACAATGAAGAAGAGGGTGTTGCTCGTGGGAAGTGGCCCCTCTTCGGGCATTCCTGGCCTTTGTCCCCGCTGGGGGTGGGAGGGGTGGGGAGGGGGGTGTGTGAAGCAGATTACATCATCCCACTGTCCTCTCTGGTAGGATTGCTGTCCTTGCTTCGGAAAACCACCTCTCAGTGAACGGAGGAGAGAGCTGTGCAGCTGGAGAGGTGGGAAGTGTCCCGGCCAGGCCTGCACCTCACTGCTTCCCAGTAACTTACTTTCCCTTTGGCTCAAGTTTATGTCTTTGAAGCTTTGTCTGGACAGTGGAACTTTCCCTCTGTCCTTGGCTGCCTTCCTTTTTTGTTTATTTTTTGGACTTTGGGACTCCTGTCCCCCTGCAGGCCTGCGGGTCCTATAACTCCACCCTCCAGATCTGAGGTTCTCAGGGTGGGAGGCTCAGATGCGTCAGCGTGACTCTTGGCTTCTCAGAGATGAATCGCCTTGGTGTGGTGCGCTGTGCTCTGTACGGTGCTTGTCACCTTTCCTCCCTCTGTTTGTGTCAGGCCCTGACAATGACAAATGCACGCAACCGCCACCATCTCCTTGATCACCACGGTCCTAAAAATAAAGTTCCCCTCTGGTTATTCTGCTCGTGAATTGCAGAGAACGAGAGTGGGCTGAGACATCACCAGTGACCTTCAGGCTGCCTCCTGTGGAGTCGGAGGGCTGGCAATGGCTGAGGGGCGTGTGAGTGCAACTTAGGGGGGTCCCCCTTGCCCCTCAGTCACGGCAGCTCCACCATAAAATGGTCACCCACTTCACGTACAAGAATTTCAGCAACTATTTTATTTGGAAACAAAGCGGGGAGGATAGCTGAAGGTACAGTGCTTCTTTTTGAAGTGGTGAGAATGTTCTAGAATTGATTGTGGTGATGGTCACACATATCTGTAAAAATACGAAAACCTGCTAAATTGTACACTTTAAATGGGTGAACTGTGTGGTATGTGAACTGTCTCTCAATAAAGTTGTTTATAAAAGGACTGAACTAGCAAGTTTGCCAACCCATTTATGTGAACCCATCCCTTCAGTTTGAAGACTGGAAGAAGCAGCTCAGGTAAAAGTCCACTCTTCTCCAGCTGCGGTTTCTCCACCTGCCCCACAGCTAACGTGCCCCCTGGGCACGTACTTTGTGCGGTTGCCCCTCCTGGAATCGGAACCTACTAGTCACTTGCTTTTGACCATAGAAAGCTGTGGAGAGACGCTACGTGTGACTTCCAAGTTGAAGTCATGAGAAGCCTTGTAGTGTCCACCCGGGCTTCTTGGGCGCCTGCGGGACACAGCCCCGGACCCCGGCCGTCACGCGGTGAGGGTTCTGGCTGCCGCGCAGCCGGCCTCCACTGCCCCCAGCACGCGAGGCGCTCTGTGCGTTGCGTCTTCCCTTTCTCCACGGTGTCGTCCTGAAGCACAAGTGTCTCCAATCCACTCACTCGCCCTGCAGTTGCTGGTGAGGCGCGGTTTGCGTCCGCCATTTTGGCGTTTGTTTCCCACGCCTCGCGTGTCTTCTTGGCCCCCTGTGTCTCCACCACTGCCTTCCTCTGTGCTGTAGGATCGACATTTCATAGTCTACCGTTGTAAGTCCTTGCTGTTCCTTCTACTGCGCTCTTTAGTTATTTTCTTAGTGGTTGGCCCGAGAGTTGAAATTAACCTTCTAATTTGCGGCAGTCCCGTTCGGGTTAATACCGACTGGTCCCAACACCCCACAATCGCCAGCAGTGAGCGCCTGGAGGAGGCACTTCTGCCGGGACGGCCGTGAGACCGTGAGTTTTCACACGGGGTGGTTTCATCTGTGTTTCGGCGGAGGAATGAGCAAGTGCCGTCTCCACGTGTTAAATTATTCGGGGGATCGCTCGCTCATGCGTTAATTACCGCGGGTCACGTTGGCTGGGCCTCTGCTCTGTGTCCCAGGCGCGCTCCAGGCTGACGTGTCACCGAATTGAGCTGGACTGAGATGAAATGAAGTTGGGATTAGATGACTTATTCCCAAATGACTTGAAAAAAAAGAAGGTTTGGTGGGAACTTCTCAAAAGATTAGATTAGTACCAACAGAGGCCGCGGACTCCGTTAGTGTTTTATTAGCGTGTGTGGCTGTGAGTATTCTGCTGATTCATAATGGTTAAAATTTTTGCTTTTGTTTATACTTTCTAATATCCTAAAAGTAAGGTAGGAAAAACATAAAACTAGTGGCCATTTTTCACTTGTCTTTGCTTTAGCGTTAAATATTCTGTATCATACACTTGCTCTTATACATCCCAAACAAAATCATTTTGCTTCCTTTTAGTATGAAATAGGAAGTTATAATTTCTTTATCTTATGTTCATTATTTCAGGTTTCCTGAGTAAAAAGTGACTAATTCAAACAGCTTATTGGCTATTTTAACTTTTTCTGCAAGCCAAAAAAAATATTGAAGAATAGCCTCTTTGTTTTCCCTGGTAGGCTGTTTCATTCTGTCTAGGGACGGTGAACTATAATTTCTGGAAAAAATTTTTAATAGTGTATTTGCTCATGCCAGTTCTCCGTGGACACCGAGTACAGTGGGAAATGCAGGGTTGACTTGACTTTAATTATCAACCACTTTGAACGCAAGTGGATAATAGCGGCTTCCTGATGGTTGAGGGGACTCAGCTGGTTGTTTCCGTCCTGGCCCTTTGACCTGGTTCTCATGGCCCTGAGGGGCGGGGGACAGCCATCGCTGTTATCACACGTGGACGGACCCCCAGAGCCTGGCTGTAGTTCTGCTCACCCTGTGTGACCTGTCACGAAACGTGAGGTGTCCTGAAGGTCACCCAGTAACTGCCACGGGCATCAGTTCAACTCAGCGACATCCGCAGACTTTCGGTTTGTTTCCGTTATTTGCAAATAGAATCAATAAGCATTTTTCCATATTCTGTCTTTACTCCTGATAATCTTTTCGTCGGTGGGTTGTGACAAAATGTTGCTATGGATTAAAAAAAGAATTTACTTTTCTTGGCTATATTTTTTGAAATTTGGGGCAGTGGGGGGTTTTATGGATTATGCTGTATTAAATTGTATGTCTCATTTCCATAACCTTGGGCGTTTTGGGAGAAATACTAGAAAGGTTTTGCAAGATTTCTCTGCATTTAGGCCTCAGGAATCCCCCTCTTTGCTAAGTCACTAACTGCAGGCCAGCCAGTCCCGGGACAGCTTGACCTTGGCCCCAAAGCTGAGGCGGACAGGGAGGAGTGAACAGCTGAGGGCCCACTGAGCTCGCTCATCCTGTTGAGAGGGGGCCCCTTTCTCGAAGGGGGGTATGAGCATCGTGCCTCCGTGCCTGCCACAGGGCGGATTGTTTGGCTGCACCTGGTGAAGATTTAACAAGGAAGAGCCAGGGAGGAGAGGCTGTTGGTTGGTGCGCTTGCTTGTTACTTTGGGGGCGGAAGCTGACCCCTTCCCTTGAGTGGACCTTTGCTATTCCATTTGTCAGCCTGCTGTGGGCCAGGGGCTGGGCCCGACTCGGGGGTGCAGTGGCTCTCCCCCCGTATCACGGCGTGAGAGCAGGTGGTGTTGGGTGGCAGGGCCCTCGAGCTGTTTGTCGCTTCTACTCTAACCGCTGGTAAGTGCAGATGGTTCAAGATGACCCTTGGCACAGCGCCCTTCCAACTTCCTTTGCTGGGGCTGGGGGACTAGGACAGTACCAGTGAGGGCTTACAGGTGGGTCTCAGGGCACGCTGGGCCTGCCCATGGCTGGCACTGACAGGAGGGCCTTCTGTCTCCATGGGACAGGGGCAGGCTCCGCTGTCTCGAGGAGGCCTCTTGGGACCTGGCCAGGCCGCCTGCGCTCGGCTTTCAGTGTGTTCCACGTCTTCCTGCAGCCGCACCCTGTGCTTTGGGGCAGTTCTCTGGTCTTTCCAACCCCTGCTTCCTTCCCATGCTGCCGCCTGGCTGGCTGTGTCCTCCACACCCTGGGTGCAGACGCCCGTGTGAGCGTGTGCAATGCCGAACTGCGTGTGTTGGGAGTCGTGTGCTCCGTTTACCACTGTCGTCTGCTTGTGAATGGTCACACGGGAAAGTATCCGCTGTGCGAATGTGGTCCGATGGTGGTTCTAGATGCCAAGCGCACGGGCGTGGTGAGGTGAGGCGGTGTGGCGGTGTGGGGAAGCTCCTGGCGTTCCTTCCTCCCAACAGCAAGGGCGAAAGGCCGGGCGCGTGCAACCAGACACCCGTAGAGACGGGGAACGCAGATGTTGGCTCAGGTCAACTTCTACAACGGGGCATCTATTGCTTCCGTCACATGGTGATGGCCTCTTACAATGCTGTGCTCACTCCACAGCGACTGCTCTCCAGCCCCAGGAAGGGGCTAGGCTCTGGGGACACCGAGACGGTGGTCCAAAGGGAGACAGACGTGAAGACCCTTCAGACAGCAACTGGGACAGTGGCTCCTGGAGGGCCATCGCGGGAGGGAGGGCTGCCTCTGCCACGCCCCATTCGGTGGTGAAGCTCTCTGTGGAGACCCTGATTTGATTCCACTGGGGAGGGTGATTTCTGAGATGTGGTCCCCTGGCTTCCAGAGAATTAGGTCTGACTTTTAACTCATTCCACCTAACTCACAGTGGTTTTATGGGAATTAATTAGGTAAAGGGCTCCTTAGGGGTAGGGCCGATCCAAAGCACGTTCTCTGATTTCTCTTAAATAATTCCAAGAAGAACGCATGGCAGACTAGCCAGTTTATCTCTTCACACTGCATACGGCCAAAGACCGGATACAGTAGTTAGCTTCATTAAAAAATAATAAAATAAATGTCAGGGTCATCCAGACTGTTAGTGCTTTGTAGCCTGGAGGTCCTTCATCACCTTTGCTTTGGGGCTGACGGGAAATGACGAGCAGGGTGGTTAAGCGCCCCCCTCCCCCCAAGCTACAAGCTTCAGAAAACAGTTTCCAAGGCAATTCACTGCCGAGCCAGTGACTTCAGCCCAGAAGCCCACATTCCCTGAGAAGGCTGGTTGTCCCGGAAATCTGCTGAGTCTGACTTGACTGTGGACGAGAAGAGAGACATTCTTTGTTTCCTTCACTTTGATTCAATTTTCGTACATCTCCCAGGTCCTCTCGTGTCAGGCACTGTCCAGTCACCTCTGTGGCATTCTGTGGTTGGTGACAGCCACTTCCCATCGCCACACTGCCTGTATCATAGCGATGTGCTCAGAGCTGCAGGCAGGCAGGCCAGGGCGTCTGCAGTGGGGAGTGAAGACCCAGTGCTTTGGCCGCCGCCTCCGAATGTCAGAGATAGGTTCGCAGAGAGGGGAGGGTCGAATTTGAGAAGGTGAAGCACTGAGAGGCTGGGTGGGGGTTGGGCAGCGTGCTGGGCTTGGAAAACCCCACAGTGGAGTCGGGTCTTCCTTTAGAACCGTGGACGACAACATTGTCAGGGAAACAAGGTCAGATCTGTGTGTAGCTGGAGAGCTCTGTCTGCGGTGGAGTGGAAGGAGCTGGCCTGGAGGGACAAGGCTGGAGGGAGGGCTGGTAGGTGCTGTGGCTCAGGTGAGGGACGATGGAGACCCGACCAGGGGTGGGTGGTGGGAAGGGAGGGACTGAGAGACAACGGTGACGTGGTGGCTACCTGCAGTGACGTAGGTGGGGGTCAGAACTGATGCCCAGGTCTTGGTGGGTGGCGGGCCCTTTAGCTGGGATGAGAGGACAGAGGACAGAAACAGGAGCAGGCACCAGGGAGGGAGTGCTGAGTTCAGGTCTGGATATGGCACATGGAGGGGGCTCGTGGGACCAACCAACAGGGCCGTCAGGCTGGAGCTATTTCCCCAGCAAGTGAGACGTTGCCCTCCTGACCCTGGTGGCAGCGAATGTGGCCTCACTTGGACATAGGGTGTCTGCAGATGCGATCAAGCTAAGATGAGGTTGTGCTGGGTCGGGTGGTCCCACTGCAGTGACTGGTGTCTTTATGAGAGAGAGGAGGGGGAGACCTGGACATGGAGACACGGAAGATAGGGGGGAATGCACGTGACTTCGGAGCTCAGGGTTGCTGGCGGTGCGAGGAGCTCAGAGAGGAGGATGGAGTGCAGCTCACAGAGAAGCGGGTAGATCAAAGGTGAAAGATTTAGGAGAAAATCTCAGGGGAGCATTTGGGTGGGGGATCTTGGGGAGATCCACTCTGGTCTTTTTCTCACTTGCACTTCCTTTGTGTCTAACGTAGCAGGTGATTTAGCCTTGGGTGTCCAGAAGCCTGGGGCCAGGCCTAATTGGGCCAGTGGGCAAGAGAACCTGTCCCTGCCTCATTCGTCCCACCCCTCAGCTCTCTGCCTCCCTCACCCTCCTGCCTGACGCCTCCCACAACCCAGCTGGGGGTGCTGAGTATTTAGACATTCCAGCTGGGGCGGTGCTGAGAAACGACATGCTTTCTGAGGACCAGGTCCCCATGCTGGGCTCTGCCCAAGGGCTTGGTGCATGTTTGGGGTGTCAGTATGGCTGGGTGGTGGGAATGGAGCTGGAAATGGCTAACACGCGGAAGTGTGAAGTGGTCCGTGTTGCGACACAGCCAACTTGGCCCCACCTGACACAGTTCAGAGCCAGGGTGTGTTTTCATCTTTTACGGCTGGAGTTAACCCAGCGGATGCAGGAGACCTTGGAAGAAATTGGTGCTGATTGGGTTTTGTTTAGACCACAGGCTACTCATTCAAACAGAGCGCGGCACCCAGGATCTTGGCCAGTCTCGTGCCCTCCAAGACTGTACCCAGCTCGTGCACACGAAGGGATTTGACTGTGCTTGCGACACCAAGGCTTCCCACGGCCGTGTGGTACTGCAGTCCTCTCCGGGCCCTGGGTGGAGAGGCCTGCGGCAGCGCGCTGAGCTGGGATGGTGGGCGCTCTCCAGTTGGAGCTGCCGAGTAATAACTCCTCGACAGAAATGGCCCGGCTCCCAAACACATGGTTTACGGCCGAAATGGAAAAGCTCCGGAGCGCCATCAACGCCACTCTCTCTGCTTATATAAAGACATGTGGGTTCTCTTCCAGAACAAAATAAGGCTGCTGCCATTTCCCCCCCAAGCCATCAATGATTCAAATGTCAAGTCCGCCTGAGCCTCACGCTACGAGCACATATTAACTTATCAAAGAAGCGGACGCATTCGAGGCTGCCTGTCTCCCCCCAGAACTCCATATTTATGTCTGAAGTCTCAGGATATGTTACCTGCGCTCGGCACCTTTCCTCCAACACGGGAGATTTATGACGCAGCCAGCCGGCAGGAGAGGGACAAAGAAGTAAATACAGGGCGTGACAGATTTATTTGGATGTGTTTTATGTGCCTGTGATCTTGCGTGTTTTATGGGTGTCTCAGAGCTGGGGGTTGTCCTTCTTTCCCGGCATTTTCCCCTTTCCCATAGCAAGTCCAGTAAGTTCCTGGGTGGGTGGGGCAGAGGGGTGAAAACCACGCTATCTCCGTGCTGCGTGGTTTGTGGTGACACTTTTTAATTCTTTTTACCTGTTCTTTGGTAATTTTCTTTCATGTTAACACCTGGCTCCCGGCAGCTTTCTGTGGGAAAGGATGAGTCATTTCCCCCCCATTTTCAGTAACTGTTGTCTTTTAGACAGCTGGGGCAACTATTCAGGTCTCACTCAGCCATGTGGCTGCGTCCTGTTCTCCTCCCTCTCTCTCTAAGTTCCCAGGGCGGGCCATGGCCCACTCTGCTGTGGGGAGGGCCGGACAGTAGGGAGTCCCTGGAGCAAGGCCCCGGATAGGTGACATCGGATGGTCACTCGGACAGCTGGGCCATGAGAGGGTGGTTGGGGCGGCAGGAGGTGGGAGCCTTCGATGGGGAAGATCAATCTGTGGGCCCAAAGGGCCACTGAGCCCTGTTGATGGACATGCTTCATCGGAATGGAAGCCAGAGGCCGAGCGTGCCAAGGGCTGGGACAGAGAACTGCTGGGGCTGCCCGCCCCGACCCCGCACCGGCACTTACGGGAAATTACAGGGCAGGGGATAAATGGGTGCTGGTTCTTCTCAAGGTGACAGGTGTCAAAGCGCATCATTTGCGACTCACTCTAAGCGCCCCAGACAAACTGGCTGACAAGATGCTCGGGGAGTCTGCGGCGGCGTCGCAGAACCATTTAGCGTCAGAATCCCGGGAGAGCTCAGCGTTTTTGTTACCTTAAGCAAAATAGGCTTTAAAAAAAAAAGCCAAACAAGCTCTTTGTAGGTTATCTATAAAAAGGACTGAAAATAGCTGCTAGAAATCCTGAGGGTGTTTTTCGGTTTTTGTTTTTTGTTTTTCCCCTGGAGGAGCGCTATGCGGTACTTGTGAGCATGATGCAATTCTTCAAAGGACCCCAGACTCGGAAAACTCATGGTCCGGGAGCCAGACATGTTTGCACTCCATGGGCCACGAGGGTCCTGGGCTGCGGGCTCCAGGTAGGAAGCTGTGGCCTGGAGCCTGGCTCCTCATGGAGGCTGAGCCCTGCCCTGCCTTCGGGACCAGCGGGGCCAGTGGAGGTTGACAACCAGTGGGCTCCAAAATCAGCGGTCTGTCGCTTCTTCCCTGCCCCTCGAAGGCTCATTTCAAGCTTCACAAAATTGCAGAAGATGCCGGCAAAGCTAACAACGTACCCTGGTGGGCAGGTTGTTCCTGAGGGTGTCGTTACATGCCCATAATGTGAAATGATAAAAAATATTAAGGGGACTTTCATGTCCTAACAAATGAGGAGCTGCACGCTGGCCGGTGGCCGAGTGGCTGGAGATGAGCACGGAGGACGGAGCGAGCCCGTGACTCGAGGATGGATGTGAGCACAGCTATTTGCTGTGACTTCAGCGGCGCCATCCATCCTGGGCTTCCTGGGGTTAGTATTCCCTCAGCTTGAATATTCGATATTTTCAACTCATTAAGCGAAGAGAACTTTTCTAAAAAATGGATTTTTCCCTGGATTTTCTACAAATGGCCACTAGGAAGATTACAGGAGCCCTCTCGCCGTTGCCGCTCCGCCACTTTCTCCTGGGTAACGAATGAGCGTTCGGGGTGTTTCATTTGCTCCGACAATTTCCCACTCTCCCATGGATCAGCGGTGACAGGAAACCCCAGGTAAGGGGGACGGAGGGAAATGAAAAGACTCAATTTGGAAAAGCTCTCAGACGCCTCCAGCCTCGTCTTCCAAACCTTCCAGTGACTGAGAGCCCACCTCTGGCTCAACTGGGATGATTGAAAAAGAAAATCAAGTGTTCTGTTTACTCCAGAGGGGACTGCCTGCGTAACCCGTCCTGCCTCGTCCGGGGCCAGGACACGAGGGCACTGTCGTTTTGGGTGACCAGAGGAGGCAGCTGGGCAGCCTGGGGCCCTGTCTTCTCATGGACCCACAGAGCCGCGTGGCGCATGCTGTGGGTGCCCGTGGGCGGCGGGATGAGCTGTCTGGCGGGCGGTCCCTGGCCCAGAGTCCCGCAGGTGGTGTTGGGCGTTCCCACATGGGGTCCCTCTCTCCTCGGCTGGGCATCCTGCTAGTGTGCGCCCTGGGAGTGTGGCACTAACGGTTACAATGGCTTTGGACAAACAAGCAAGCAGTAAAGTACAAAGTGATCACTGCCATCTACCTTTGAAGAAAGGCTTTTTTTTTTTTTGCTTTTTGTTTTCAGAACCACAGTTTATTCTAAAGTCTCACAAATTACAAATGCTGTGTGGGGGGTCCTGCCTCCGCCTCCAGTTTCCCCGCTCGTAGAAGCTGGTGACCGTCCCTCACTCTGGTGAGAGAGTGACCACTTCCCCACAGGCTTCCTCCATGCCGGGACTCGCCCCTGGCCTCCCCCATGGCGCACTTCACTCTGGGATGTGACCTCTCGCTCCACACCGTCTAGCCATGGCCGGGACTCACAGTGGGTGTGTGCCTCTGTTTAAAGGACAGTTTGCTTCTCTCCAGTATGCTCTCAGACGCTGGGTGTTGGCTCTGTTGTCAACCAGAGAACTCCACACTGTTGGAGCTGGTTTTTGAGCAAATGCTTGTGGAAAACCGAGGGGATGTTGAGGTGGCCCCAGTGCGGGCTGTTCTGTTGTCCCCGCCATGCTGTGCTCTCTCTCTGGAGTCACCCTCTCTGTGAGCTGCAGTGAGGGCAGGGACCTTGTAACCCCCGCTGGGAGCAGCCTTTCTTACACAGGACATTGTACAAAAAATTCCAGTAGTTCCGGTAAACCGACACCTCAGAAGTGCTTGAGAGAAAAATAAATGGAACCTCAAGGGTGAATTTCCTAGCCTGGAGAAAAACTGGAAATAATCGGAGCTTATTTCTAACATTGAGATTTTTTTCTTTTTGTATATTTTTAATAGGTGTCTTCCAAATGGATTTGATGTCATTTCTTGTCTTCTCTTTCTTGCGGGGTGGGGGCTGTGTGGGGGGTCGGGGATGGATTTGATGCGGGGGCTGCACCCGTGTGAACGCTGGGCTCATCCTCTTTGCCGACTCAGCAGTGGTGGTTTTGTTCTCACTATTTAAGAAACAAATCTATTGATTTCCTATAAATCTATTGATTTCCTTCCCCCCCTTGTCCCTTTTTTTTTGCCTATATACACTTGACTTATTTATTTTTTATTTTTTCAGTGACAGCGGACATTCAGTATTGTTTATATTGGCTCCAGGTGCAGAGTGGTCAGACACGGACAGTTTTTACGGATTTCCCCCCGAGTGTGGTGCCCCCTCTAAAGGTTTTCCACTGTGCAAAGGCTTCCCGCTCTCTCTCAAGAAAGCAAATGCTTTAAACAGAGGCATAAAGACAGAACGCCTACCCCAAGAACGGCTGTGATGGGGGGGGCCAGACACATTCTAGAAACCTGTGGAAAGGAACCATCTCTCCATGGGGATCAGGAGAGCCCACACCCAGCTTTCTAAGGCCATTTGGACTTTCCGGAGGATATTTTTGTTTTATTTGTCCCTGGTCACCCTCTTGAGTTATTACCTTCTTTGGTCAACATGGTATGATTGGGTCAGAGGATGTCTTACTGCACAGACGAGACCGGCGTGCCAGAAGCAGACATGCCCCCTGCCCAGGAGCTGGAACGGACTCCACAGGGCTCCTCGTGCCTGTTCGTAGCTGGGTGGTCACTTCCTCGGACATTTCTTCTCATCCAGCTCAACCCAAAGAACCCAGGAGGGGGGTGCTGGACCTGCACAGAGAGAAAGCGCGAGGGACCGGCCACACTATTAAACCGGTCCCTTCCCGGTCAGCTAGGGTGACGGAGCCAGGCCGTGTGGTGTGTGTTGGCAGTGCTCCCTCCCTCTCAGTGAGCGGGTGTTTGGACTGAGGGTGGACGTGGCCTACTATCCCCTGAAAATACACCCGGATTACCATGCCCGAGAGCAGCTGCCTCCGGCCTCATGTTGGGGATGGAGGTGGCAGGAAGAGGGGCAGCAGGCTGTACAGGGACACAGGACCAAATACTCCCAAGTCCTCTCTACAGGGCTCTGAGTCCTTTGGAAGTCATTCCAGGGTCATCAGGAGGGGCTGGGCCAGCCGGTGCCGTGCGCATTTGCAGGACACCACCCGCTGGGTGGGCAGCGGCCTGTTGGGTGAGTCCATCCATGTCCAGGAGGCTGCCCTCTGATGCATCCTTCCCACAGTGCCTTGCAGGTCGCCCCTCTGCCCTGCCACTGTTCCCCCGAGGAGGCGAAGTTGGGGAGGTCCACTCCGCCTTCACACGGGGAGCAGGACCAGGATCTCCTCCATCAGCTTGGCAGTCGCCTTGCCGTACAGTGTGCCGTAGTATTTCAGAATGCCATTATTTCTGGTGTGAGGCGCGACGCTCCTTCTGAGGTTCCCTTCCCCGGCTTGTGATTTATTGGTAGCCGCGCCGCCAGTCCCAGCCTCAGAGGGGGTTTTCATCCTCCAGCTGTAAATATGAGGTATGCAAATACAGCCAGCCGTTCAGGCAACAACCACAATCCAATTGAAGTGCTCACATAATAAATTAAACACACTTTTGTGTTAGTGAGCGTCAACCCTCACAGGGCCCCGAGCAGCCACCTCCCTGCCATTCCCTGCGCCCTTACAGGTACAGGATGGGAGGGGGGGCACTTGGCAGCCAATCAGCAGAGAGCAGGACTTGCTGCCCTTGACCCCAGACTCCCCAGGCAAGGGCTGACCCCAAGGGGCAGGGGACAGGCTCGGGTAGGAACAGCAGCCTGTAAGTCTGACTTGTAGAAATAAACAGGTGGTCCCACTTGCTGCCCCCTCTCCCCCCTGAGGTTGGTGTGGAGAAGGAGGCGTGGAGTCTTAGAGACAGCAGTAGGTTTCTCTGTGTTACTAAATGGACCTGACCTGGCCTGGTCATCGCTTTGAAATCGGTCCATGGAGCAGCAGGCACGTTGAAAAGTTTATACTTCGGGGAGCTGATTGGCAAGCTGGAAGCAGAGAAAGGGCATGTCACTAAAATAGGTGGTGCTGGTGCCCAGCTTCAGGGCTGGACGGCAGTGCAGACGCCTGTGCCAATTACAGAACCTTGGCTGCCTGGCGGTGGGACTGCAGGGCTGGTGGCGGCCGCCAGGGGCTGAGGAGTCTGCCCTTTGGACTCATTCTGCCTCTCCTGTCCGCAGGGGAACAGCAGATGCTGAGCCAGATAAAGCCCTGTTCTCTCTCAGAGATAATGATGGATTAGGTTTTGGACCATTGGGAGGGAGACAGCCTGCACACCCACACACTCTGATGGAGGCAGACACCTTGAAGGCAAGCCCAGGTCTGGGGAGGGGTCTACAGTGGTCTCCAAATCACACTCATGGCATCGCAGAATGTTTGTCTGTTGTGTGGGACTGGATACCAACCTGTGGAGTGGAGTTGCCTCCACCAGTGGGAGGCAAAACCTGCCTAACTTGGGGCAACCGTCAAGGGTATAAGGGTCCTAGGGAGAAGCTTGCTGGCATCTATTCGCCTAAATGAGAGGAATAACAGGAATGAGAAAAACTTGCTGCCAGAATGAGCCAGGCGCTTGGTTTGCTTTGCAAGGATTCTTCGCATGGAGTCATTTACTGTGACCGGACACAGCAGAGTGTTGAAGTTCGCATTTGTAAGGGAAGGGAAAGGATCTGCACCTTAGGAGAAAGGTGAGTTTGGCAAGGAGGTTGTGGGTGAACTCCAAGGCAGTGAAATTAAATATTTGCAAGGCAGTTACATAGGAAGATTTCAAAATATCTGTCTGAAACGATCACGTGGTTAAAAGGAGCTTAGCAAACTCTAAGCTAGTGGAGGAAGAATATAAAAAAGATTAGAGCAGATGTAAATGAAATAAGGAATAGAAAAACAATAGAAAAAATTGACAAAACAAAAAGTTGATTCTTTAAACAAATCAACAAGATTGACAAACCTTTAGCAAGCTAGACTAAATTACTAAGACTCAGACGAAGAGAAGACTCAAATTACTAAGACTAGAAACAAACATGAGGTATTCCTGCCGATTGTACGGAAATGGAAAAGACGAGAGACTGCTGTGAGCGGATGCACACCAGAAAATTGGTTAGCCTGGATGGAATGGACAGATTCCTGGAAACACAAACACTACCAAGACTAAATTGCAAGGAAATAGAAAATCTAAATATAGACCTATAACTTGTAAGGAGATTTAATCAGTAACCAAAAATCTCCCAACAAAGAAAAGCCTTAGACTTGAGAGCTTCACGGGCCAATTCTACCAAACATTTAAAGAAGAACTGATGCCAATGTTCCTCAAACTTTCCCCAAAAATGGAAGATAAGGAAGATATTTTCTACCTCATTCTATGAGGCCAGTATCGCCCTGGTCCCCAAATCAGGAAGAGACGTCCCCAGGAGACTACAGACCAACATTACCTGTAAACATGGTCATGGAGACTTCGGGCAAAATGCTAGCAAGGCCACATTCAGCCGCAGGTTAACATCCCGCCACCAAGTGGGCTTTGCTTCCTGGGAGACGAGGATGGCCCACCACCCGCGGATCAGTCAGCGTCATATAGCTCATTAACCAAATGAACGTCGTCTCAACTGACGTAGAAGAAGGATTTGACAAAATTCAATGCTTTCATGATAAAAAACACTTTACAAACTATGAATAGAAGCAAACCGCATTGACGTGATAGAAGCCATGTATGGAAAACCCCACAGCCCACATCACCCTCAGTGGGAAAATTTAGGAACGGGGAGAAGTCACAGAGCCTCTCAGGACCCTTGACCCACGGTTCAAAAATCGACTGGAGGTGAGGGTTAAAGATCAAATATAAAAATTTAAACCTTCAACATTTCTAGAAGAGGACACATGGAAGTGTTTTATGTAGCCTGGGGGTGAGGGTCCGCTTTGGCCAGGGCAGACCTCATAACAGACACTGGGGACTGTCCCACCAACACAGCCCAAAACCCTCAATGAGCCTGTGGAGCAAGTAAGAACTTGGGGGAACGCGATACCCACAGGGTAATTGGAAGTGCAATGTACTTAACATCTATTCTGTAAAGCTGACAAGTTAATATGAAAATTGTAAAGGTGCACGGAGATGCAGATGGTGGACAGGTAATACAGGAAACAAAAACCACACACAGCGGCCAGTGAATGCAAAATATTCTTTGTGTATTAAATGTCCTATTATAAAGAGATTTTTAATCTTTAAGATGAGTAAAGATTGTGTGTGTGTGTGTGTGTGTGTAAGAGAGAGAGAGAGAGAGAGAGAGAGAGGTGGGGGGAGAGAGATCGCTAGTTTCTTAGCTAATACAGCATTTCTGGAGGTTAATTTTGAGAATATTTTCCAAACACCTTATAAATGGACTTGACCCTGTTATTCCGAGTGTAATAATGGCGAAGGACTCGCTCTAGGAACTGCACTGAAATTTACCATTAAACACTCACACAGGTGTGCACGGCAATGTCTGACAATGAATCGTCGGCAGTCACCTGCTTGTTTAGAAGCGCAGGGACAGTTACATGAACAATGGCACGTTCGTGCTAAAGCCAACTTCCTGCTACCCCCAATCAGTGATTCTTAATCTGTGCTCCTGACAACTTTTGGGGGAACCCCTAGGAAGCCCTTCAAGGACTGCAGGGGAGCAGTGGTGAGGGTACCTTCCTGATTTTTTTTTTTACCAACCCAAAAGACTCAATATGAACAAAACTCCACTGCCTTCAAAAAGGCTTTCATCTGCAGCGGTAGAGAGGGCAGAGCAGTGTGGCCCGGGGTTCCAGCTACAGTTCTGTTCAAGATGCTTCATGAGAGGGCGCCAGGGTGCGCCGGTGTCCAAGTATCGCCGGAGAAGCTGCGCACTTGGCACAGACCCTGCACCTGCCCGTGGAGGACGTCTCCCCAGGTGCCACCCACCCCTCTGGCCAGCCTGTTGCAGGACACACCCCACCTGTGCACCAGAACACCCTCAGCCCCCCCCCCCCCCATGCTCCCAGAGCTCACCCTGGGGTCTCCTACCCCCTGCCAGAGGCTGCAGGCATGGGGCTCAGGCTGGGAGGCAGTCAGGCTGCTGGAGACTGGACCCCAGCCCCACTTACTCCTTGTGCGACTTGGCAAGCTCCTCTGTGCCTCAGTTTCCCCATCTGTGAATGGGGCTGATAATAGGCCAGGAGCTGGCAGTGGGGACTCAATGAGTGTGTGTGGACTCCTGATGCCCTAGATGTTGAACTGTTCGTGTCTGTCCACACGCCTGTACTGCTCATTACGTGTGTGTGTATGTGCTCAGTAGTATGTGCTTTTAAACATACGGTGTATGTGTATTTGTTATATAACACTCATTATATACATATTTCTGTATACTCATTTCATCCTATATAGAGAATTATATGCACATCTATAGATAATACTTACATATAAATATATGGATAAATATGTACATATATCTTCGCATGTGGCACAAAAATACGCACGATGAAATGTGTTTCTGTGCACATCTTCATGATACAGGTGTACACGTGTCTTTTATTTTAGAATAAAACTGGCTTCAGTTCCGGATGGCTCACTGAGTTGGCCACCCCGGCGGGCTGGTGAGCCGCCTTTCCCGGCCTCCATAGGCGGCCTGCGGTGCTGATGCACCGGGAGGACCGTCCACAGGCTCCCGCAGGGAGACCCTGCAGTCTCAGGGCCTCTCGCAGAAGGACCCGGGCCCTCTAAGGCCTCCCGTCCCTTCTCTCCCAGGGTCATTAAAAGATCTCTTTTCCTCCTCCCCTGGTCCCCTGATCCACTCGCCTCCTAACCACATCCTGGCCAAGGCTTCTGTGTGCCACCAAGTCATCTCCTCCCTCCTTGGGTGTCGGGGCAGCCGTGGGGAACGCCCCCTCCCCGGTCTGGCCGGAGACGTGCAGTGTGGAGAGGTGGCTGCTGTGAGGTCACAGTGTGTTATCAGTGGTGACGGGATTTGCCTTTGGGAAACTCAGGACAGCACAACCCTCCGGGACCCTCACGGAGGAGTCTGAGTGTGACAAGGTGCCACCTCAGACCCACTGGGAGGGCCGCCATCAAAGGGAGAGAGAATAAGCGGCGGTGAGGCCATGGGGAGTGGGGAGGCTGTGGGCTCGGTCGGTGGGCATATAACACCGTGCCACTGCGGAGCGAAATGGAATGGCAGCTTCTCCAAAAGTTAACAAAAATGATCACATCGACACAGCCATTCCCCTTCCGGGTGGGGACCCAAGAGAGTGAAGGCGGGGCCACACCACGTTCACAGCAGGCTTGTTCACCATAGTCCCAGGTGGACGCCGCCCGAGTGTCCCTCAGTGGGCGAGGGGATGAGTATCTCACCTGGTGCACGCACACGATGGAATCTCACGCAGCTTAAAAAGGAAGGAAACTCAACAAATGTCGTGACATGGACGGACATTGCGGGCATGATGCTCAGTGAGATAAGCCAGCCGTGAAAGGACCAAGACTGTGTGCTCCCACTGACCTGAGGTCCGCAGAGTAGTCAAACCCCTGGGACAGGCCAGCAGGGTGGTGGCTTCCAGAGCTGAGGGAAGAGGGCACGGCGAGTGGGGGTTTAACGGGGCGGAGTTCCAGTTTTGCAAAATGGAAGAGTTGTTGAGATGGCCGGTGGTGATGGCTGCACAAAAATTTATTGCTCCTGAACTGGACAGTTAAAAATGGTTGGACCCCGGCCAGGTAGCTCATTGGTTAGAGCGTCATTCTGATACTCCAAGGCTGTGGGTTCAATCCCCGGTCAGGGCACATACAAGACTCAACCAATGAATGCATCAATACGTGACACAACAAATGGATGTTTCTCTCTCTAAAAACCAATTTAAAAAGCTTAAAAGATGATTGAGATGATAAATTTTATGTTATTCTATTTTAACACAGTTGAAAAGAGAAACCAGAATGTCTGGAAGAAACCCTCCTAAGAAATATTTTTAAATGAACATAAATTAGAATGAATTCAAGAAGGGTGATCTGGCTGCATCCTGACGAAAACTTGTTTTTGGCACCAGCGCCTTTCAGTCACTAATAATGTCTCATAGATAGCCTGTCCTGACTGAGGGGGACCAAGGGGTCCTGGAGAGAGGTGGGGCACCGGTGTCTGGCTTTATCAGGACAGACTGCCCCTGGGCCCCGCCCAGGAAGCTGCTCACCCCGGCTGGTGGCCCCGCTCCCGCGCACGGCAGGCGCCTGGCAGCCGAGCCTCTGCCTCGCCAGGCATCCAGGCGGTCACAGAGATCCATCTTCATCCTGGCACCCGCTGTGATGGGCCCAGCCAGCCCTGCACTCGGCGAGCCCTGGTCGGGAACCCAACCTGGTTCCGTTTTCAATTTTGGAAGCGTTTTTGCAGATTAAAAGCCAGTCAAATGATGGGAAAGAGTCAGAGTGAACAGCTGCTCTGTACCCGCCATCCTGCCAAGGCCTAAATGAGCCTCCAGGAGGCTGCGGAGCGATGAGGGCCTGGCTCCCGCAGGCAGGGTGAGGCACGAGCCCAGGAGCGGCGCATGCCAGGTGGGCTGAGTGGCTCCGGGAGGGCCCGTCCACATGGGGCGCCCTGCTCCTATCACCCACAAAACACAGGGAGGCCTGAGTGCAAGTTCTGATCGGACTTTAAGGACTGCAATGATGAAGACATGTGACAACTTGGCCTCGTCCTAATTAGCTGGTTAATAACACACTCAGCTCTTTTAAAAAGACACCAAGGACACAATGCACAAAGCAGTCAGTCATTTTCTACTTTGCAAGTCGGCACATTTAGCTCCTTTATGTCCATGTTTACCTGTAAAAGCATCTTCATGTAAACACCTGAACTCAGGTGTGTAGGCCAAACGTGGAACTTCAGGACTGTCTTCTCCTGACCCGCTTTGGGGAGGGGGTGTCAATGGGTGTGTTGTGTTCACAGCAAAACACCCACTGTGCTTGGCTGTCAAGTGAGGTCTCGGCCTCAGAGCAGAAGCCCGGCCTCTGCACCTGTGCTGGGGAGGGAATAGTCAGCCCCTACACCTCGGCTGGGCCTCAGGGAGTTGGGGGCAGCCGGAGCCCCCTTCCCAAGCACACTCAGGACACCGGCCGTAAGGCTCCTTCTTTCCCAGGCTGTGTAGAGTCTGATGTGGGTCCCCTTGGTCAGGGACCATTTGCTCAGGCAGGTCTCCCAGTGGGGAAGGAAGCAAGCCCCCCATCTGCTTTGAGAGTCCAGTGTCTCATGTGACACATTTGCGCATGCCTCCCTCGGAGCCGGCCCTCTGTCTGCTGGAGGGAGCGCTGCAGAGGAGGGTGGGACGTGGACAGGAGAAAAGCTGATGGAGGGGCAAAGACCCCAAGGGTGTGGGCACCAGGCCCCGTGATGAGCCACTGGTGTCCACAACCACATATTTCAAACACTTTGGCTATTGAGAGGCAGGTGGGATTTTCATCGTCCAACTTACTGTCAAAGTTCAGGAGTAACTGACACTGTTTTTCTGCTCTTTCACAAAAAGCTGCTCCTCTTGGGTGTCCCCTCCCCTTCCCCTTCCTTTCTGGTGTCTGTGCAGAGCAGCACAAACGTTTAGCAGACCATGTGTATGCTGCTATTTTATTTAACGTGCGGCAAGGATCAGCAATAATGGCGACGATGCTAATACACGCCTAATTTCAGGTAGCCGACACGTCCCGTCCATGGAACGCATTATGATCGACAGTTCCCTTTCGGTATGCGTCTGGGGTCCTTTCTGATCTTTATTACGACAATGTGGGAAAGGTCTGTCTTGGCAGAAGCAGTTTTGCTCATTTTGAATTAATTCCTGATGCCGTGGAGTGGGTACTGGGTCAGAAGCATTCTGCTACTTTCTGTCACTTTTGCAATACATGAATTTCTCTTCTCCTACGGCCTCATCAGCGTGGGTTTAAAATTCTTCTTGTGTTTGATTTCTGTGCCTAGCCTTTGAAGGCACGCCTCCTTGCTGGGTAGTGGACCAGAGCAGCACCTGGTGTGTTCATTGTCCCTCTGTGTCATCGCCTCTGTCCCCATGCCTGCCTGTTTCGCTAGCACCTGTGCCCTCTGCTGGGCTTCGCTTCGGGTGGGCTTTAGTGGAACACCCAGATGATGTTTCCTTCGTGGGTCCACTCTAAGAGAAGAAACAAGAGTAGGAAGCTAAGCCCCTGCGTAACTACGGAATCCTAAATTATGATGAGTTCCCTAAAGGAGACGTGTCTGGGCCACGCGAGGGAAGACCAAGTTGGACCTGCTCGGGGGTGTTGGAGAAGGGGCCTCTGAGGAAGGAAGAAGGAGACTGGGGCCTGCCCGTGAGAAAGTGTCTGCACAGGGGGAGAGGAAGCGCTCTCCCCCGCTGAGGGGGAGGAGGGGAGAGCCAGCAGATGGGGCAGGGCCAGGATAGTACCTGGAGGCCCTGGGAGTGCATGGTGGGTGGGGGATGAGGCCAGGGCAGGGAAGTGGGCAGGGGCCAGTCACGACCTTGCAGGTGGGCTTGTGCTTGGCGTGCGTGGGAGGCACAATTCCCATCAGAGCACAGGGTTTTGAGGTTTATATTGTGACCCAAAACAATATCCCTGACACCACAAGGAGGTGCGAGGGGAAGGGGTCCTGGCCCTCCAGCCTGGTTTTCTGGGGCACAGCCCACTTCAAACCCTTCCCACCCTTCGAGCTGTTCATGAACCTGGAAATGCCTTGCAAATGACCACGTTGGTCTCTGGCTTTAGATACCTCTGCTGCAAAGCCATCAAAATGCTTTTGTGAAGCGCCAGTCACAGGGACTTTGCCCGGGTCACCTCTTCATTTGTCAACATAGTGTTGTTACGCCAAAGATATCTAGAGAAGCCTTCTTGAGGCTTAAAAAGTGCCTTCCTCCTGCGGGGAAGTTGGCTCAGTGTGACATTGTACTGCCTTTTCACGCCAGTCTGTGTACCCACGTTGGAACTAAGCTCTCCTGTGACAGGGGGCAGCCACCGGGCCTTCCCAGTGCCCGTGCCCTCTCACTTCTGCCCGTGCGTCTGCAAGGTGACCCGTCTGCCCAGGAGCTGTGCTCATAATCCTGTGCAGGTGGAGGGGCTGAAAAAGAGCCGGACTGGAAATCTAAAGGTGGCAAAGGAATCGCAAGTTACTGCAGCCGTCCCCAGGACCATTCCTTGGTCACCTGCTACCTGCCTATGCTTCTTCCGTGAAGAGGGATCAGCCACGAATCGCTATGGCCTGGGGTTCACACGCTGATAAGCAACCACATTTGGAGGCACTCAAGGCATTTGATTTCAACAGACACATTTAACGTCACGACAGCCCTCCGATGCCATTCTGAAATCTCACTTTCTCGGCACGTGTAACAGGTGCGATAGAATGTGTAGGGAGTTCTACTAATGCGCAGGCTGACGACTGTTTACACACTGCCACACCCAGGTCAAGGCGCGGGGCATCCCAGACCCCAGAGGTCCCTTCATCCCCGTTTCTATTCAGCACACCCCTCCCCATGGGACTCACTGTTCTGAAGTCTTTCACCATCCATTAGCTTTTCTTGTCCTTGACATTCACAGAAATAGAATCCTACGATGTGTCCTTTTTGGGCTTGGCTGCTTTCACTCGACATGGAACTGAGATTCAGCCTTGTTGTTGTGTTGGTCACCGGCTTGTTCTTTGTTAAGTCCCACAGTCTGTTTATTTATAGACCTGCCGATGGGTGCTTGGGTTGCTCCCAGTTTGGGGCTGTGACCAGCCGTGCTGCTCTGGGTGTCCTCGGGCGTGTCCTTTTGGGCATAGGCACTCGTTTCTCTTGGCTACACCCAGGGCTGGCATTGCCAAGGCACAGGTGGTTGTATTTTGGTGTCGGTGCCTCCGGCCAAGGCCTTCTCTGAAAGTGGCTGCGCTCATTTCCACTCCCACGAGCAGTGTGTTGAGAGCTTCAGTTGCTCTGCATCCTTGTCAACACTTGGCTTTGTCTCACATGTAATTTAATGCTGGTGTGTGTGTGTGTGTGTGTGTGTGTGTTTCCAGGGCGACCAGCAGGAATAAGACACTAAGTGTTGAAATTATGCCAGGGGCCTTTGTAAGACAACAGTTACACCTGGAAGATATGTGAGGTGGTTCTGGCTAAGCTGAGCTCGTCAGTCGGGGCCCTAGCAGAGCGCAGATTGCACATTCAACCCGAGTAATTTGAGGAGAACGTACTGGAGAAACTATTTGCAGCGATGTGAGGAAAGTGCCGGAAATCTCCAAGGCCAAGGCACCGCCATCTCCTGGTCTGAATGCACGCAGAAGGGAGTGGCTACTTGACTGGAAGAAGACAGTCGTGGCGAGAAGCTCCTCGCAGAAGCGTGGCCATCAGTGGAGGCCAGTTTACATGTGGGACCTGGTGAGGGAGGAGCCGGGAGAACCAGGTCCCTACCTTACTCTCTTTGCTCTGTTCCTCTGATCTCCTTCCCGTGATCCCCTGGGTGAACCCAACCGGACGCCCACGGACAAGGATGCCCAGTTGTGTAGACCCGTCTCAGTCCATCTCTGTGGGTGGGTGGTTGGAGAGGGGCGGACAGTGTGTGGTGTCTAGACAGGCAGAGCAAAGACTTGCAGCACACGAGGACTGCACCAAGTCCGTTATTTCCCGTTAGAGCTCGCAGCAGAACGTCGGGACCGGCCAGCACTGTAAACCTGGTACCTGTAGAGGGATACCTAGCTGTGGAGTATTTATTTTGTTGTCCATGGGCCTTACTAAAGAATATCAGTAGTTTCGCCCACTCAGAGTAGGTCATGTGGAGCTGGAAGGGGCACACAGATGCCCCTCATGTGTCAAATGTTGAACAGCGGACAGTGAATGCAGTGTGAGTCCCTCAAAGGCCGGCACGGTTCTCACTCATTTCTGGACCCCCAGTGCTGAGCACAGGGCCTGGCGGAGAGCAGGGGCAAAGGGAGTATCTGCAGGATAGAGACGGAGGAAGGAGGGCTGGAGTAAACGGGCCTTGAGTGATAAACATGCCATTAAGAAATACATACAGGACAAATTCATTTTTGGAGATAACAAATTGTAACAAAAATGTCAAGATAATTCATGTAGTTTTTCCTGAAAACTAACAGATGGATCTGTGAGAAACGACCTGTAAACCTTGCCTTTGTCGGGCAGAGACAGACGACGTCCCGGTTCCTACTCAGACAGTGGCTGATTTATTCCCGGACGGCTCTCCAAAGCCAGGAGCCCCTCGGGCCCAACGACTCTAGACTGCCTCCTAACACGGCTACCGGGACAACATGTACGTTTCGGTGACTCCGATGGTGCCCAGCATCGAGCGTGCTCACCATTGTCACTGTGCACAGGGTGAAGGCGTGGCCGTGCCCGGTCATGATTTGAGCCTGCTGTGACTTGAATTCCGGCTCCAGGTGACTCGCAATGACACACTCCTGCAGTCCTGTTGTTGCCTTGGCTTCCCAGGCTGTCTGTACCCTCTCTCTAGTCACTGCCCCTCAAACCCTCCTCTGGGTGTGTGCTCCCCCCAAACGCTCAGTCAATATATTTGGGGGCAACTTTGGCCCTGGCCAAGCCAGACAGCACCTCTGACCTACCTGGACTCAGGAATTCACTTAGGGATGAGGCCACGACACAATGAGATTAATGAGCGCTGGCAAGGCTTGCTTGGGAGACCCCAGCCTCCCAAGGTGATGGTAGAGACCGGGAGCTCTGGGTTCGGACGATGTCATCCTCAGCTGTCAGGGACCCTGTGGGGAAGCAGCTGAGAAGGAGGCCAGCCCTGGGAAGAAGCACTGAGGGGTGTCCCGGGGCATCAGCCAAGCGCTGGACCAGCTGAGTGTGCCTCTGCCCCTCTGCCGCCTGGGCAGCTATGCTTCTGTTTGGGCTCAAGCCCCTCTCATCGCTGGCCCGCGGTCTGCATGCCGAGGCTCTGGAGCCAGTGCGGGTGTGTTAGAAGGCGGGCAGACTGTAGTCGGTCGCTGTATTCTCTCCTGTGTCTCATGTTTTATGACCATAGTTACACTTCGGGCACAAAGACTTTTCCCCTCACCTCCTGCCTGTGGGCGGGGGTTGCCCGGGGGTGGAGGATTGCCCTCTGGTCCTCGCCTGCTCCCCTGGGGCCACGGGTCAGGGGCAGCCCACTGTGCAAGAGCGTGGCTGGGGCCACAGGTGAGGACACAGAGGCTCCTGTCCCACAATGTCACGGGCACGCAGCGGGACCAGCCTCTCTTGCTGGCAGCTGACTTGAGTAGCACAATTCACACTGAGCACGAGGACTGGTGGAGCCAGGGCAGCCCATGCAAGGTGAAGTTCAGACTCGTGGTTTGTAGGGTGTGGTCCAGTTGAATGAGCCTATGTGTTAAGGCCAGGAAGAGCTAGATTTGGACTCTTCCCAGCCCCGAGAGCTCTCTGGGCCCCATGCAGCTCTTTTGCTGGGAAGTGAACAGTAATGACCTTCTGAAGCTCTGGGAGTCGTGAGAATTCAGGTTACATGTGATCCACGTGATCGGGTAGCGGGCGAGAAGGAATTCTGTCCCGGAGAACAGTCAGTGAGGGCGTGCTCATGTACCGCCTCTCTGTCGGGGTGGGGGGTGGGGGGGGTAGGGGGGGGTGTGCGTGTGTGTGTTATTTTGCTTGTAGTTTTTGTTATTGCTTTGAATTTCTCTTTCTCTCTCACAGTTGACTTTGTGGGGGGAGCTAATACAGTTTAATTCCCACCCCCCCCCGCCCTACCCTGGCTCATTCAAAGCTTGCTGGGGATAAAGACATCGGGCTGGTGAGGCACAAGCCACCTGAGCGACAGTCCTCACAACATGAGTAAGGACGGGGCTTCCGGGGACTTTGGGTTTCCAAACGTCACTGCCGCCACTGGCATGGCTGTGGTGGAGGTGGTCTGGCACCCTCCCCACGCCTCCGTGTGGGGTATGTGACTCCCTTTCTGCTCGCCTGGGCTGTAGAGGGTGCACCTCAGAGCGGAGGCCGAATGCTAATGGAGCCGCCTTTGATGTGTGGGAGGCCTGAGAGCAATTTCTGACCCGCTTCCCTGGAGCCCGTGTCTCCCCGAGCCTCAGTGGTCAGCCGTGGTCACGGGAGTGGTGGGTGGGGCTACTGAGCAGAGGCCCTTCTACCAGGGCCGTCCTTACCCATCAGACGGTCAGCCAGTACCCTTGAAACTCCAGGAGAGCTGACTAGGGTTGTTTAGCAAAGCGGAGAGAAATCTAGAGAGTCATTAGTGTGCACTAACAAAGAAGAATATCCTTTTGAATGGGTGGCTAAAATGAGATGATTCGGGCCTCTGGCCAAACCTGAAACCCACGAACGGCCCCTGCCTTTCGAGTTCTTGTGCGTCCGTCCATTCTGGGATAGGACAACGGTAGTCTGTTTTGAAACATTTAATTTCTGGCCTTGTTTATTGAGAGAATTTTGCAGCCTCACCGAGGCATCTAATTTCACACAGCATCTGCTGTTGATGTCACTGTTCGAGTATTTAGAAAAGAGGGAGAAAAGTCAGTGGAGAAAATGAAAACACGTCGCATTCCCCGAGATGGAGGGACAGAAGCACTTCAGCTGGACGCTGAGCGTCTTCGAAGCTGTCGTGCTGGTGATCAAATGGGCGCCGTCCTCTGCCAAGTGTCCTGCGCCGTCACATCTGCCACCGCCACCTGTGATCATTTTCTTCCTCTTTTGCACTAAATAATCAATTACAAGATTCTGGGTTTTCCTCCCCTCACTCATTTATTACTGGCTCAAGACCTTGCTTCCGAGGGCGCCAGGGTGAGGACGTGGGACGTTCTGCTTCGGAGCTCAGGGCGGACGAGGGCTGAATCGTTATTAGCTGGGCTGAGGGCAGACACAACTGTGGACATAGCACGGGAATATCTGCTCAGAAAATAACCCCGAAAGTGTGAAAACTTATAAAATTCTTTGCGTCGGAAGGTGTGGGACTGAGCCGGGCAGTCTGGGCTATTGTTGGGACTGTGACGTTGTCCCAGACTTTCTGGAGACCTACCTGGTGTGTGCACTTCTTAGCAGATGACTCAGTGGGTCCTGCCTTGGGGGCCACCCTAACAAAAGGGGCAGCGCCTAACACGCCGCAGAAGCTCCAGCTTGGTGAATGGAGTGCAGACGTGAAGAGTGATACACAAAGAGAGATTCATTACAGTACTAACCCCCCGCCAAAGGAGGCCACCTAAATATGCAGTACAAAGGGAATCATTGCATTATAATGGACAATTACGCAGCCATCAGAAATAAGATTTACTGAGCTCCTGAGGGGGCCCTGGTGCTGATAAAACGTTAACTTGAAAAGAAGGAGGTAAAGTTATATATACTCTGACCTCGTGATATATGTGCAGAGAAAAGAGGAGGATGGTGAATTTACAAATTATTTTTAATTTCTTCTTCACACCTCTCTGTATTCAATTTTTTTTTTACAACAAACACATTATATAGGTTTGTGTGTCTGTGATAATAGACCTTATTTTAAATATGCATGCAGAAGGTAGAATATTCTTCAGAAAGCCCTGCTACCCTGGGCAGGATACAGAGATATCAAGTCCACTCGTTTCTCAGATCTCCCCTTGGTAGCAGATGTCAGATTTTCTCTAGTCTTGTGCGGGAGCCCTATCCGACAGCCCCTGTGGCATTCAGTTGGTCCTGGTCCTCCATGTAAGGTGATGTGAAGTAGGACTGAGGCATCGTCTGATTGGGTGGGGACCTTGATGGTGCAGCGTGGGGTCCTATGCACGGCCCAGGTCAGGCTGGTCCTGCAAAGCTCCTCACAGGCGCCCCTGGTCTCAGATAAACCTGTGCTGGAGGGGAGCTCTGCTTTAAGGTGGGGTGTGTTCTAGGTCTGGTGCCCATTAGATGGAAGTCTCCAGAAATGCTGACGATCAGGCCCCACCCCGACCTCCTGCCTCAGTGAGATCCTGGGTACCGTGGGTGCAGCCCAGGTTGAGAAGTGCTACTGGAGAAGTTTCCCCGGGAGAGCTGACAGGGGTGCTCGGAACCCTGGGGACGGTGTACATGTTGGGGAACCTGGTGGTCACAGCCATGGATTTTCTGTGGATGGCAGGAGATAAACCTCACCAAATATTCGTAACCTGTGTCAGGCCTCGAGGTGATGCCTGACTCCAAGCTCATTGCATTGGTTAGGAAGGGCAGTTGGGGTCCCATGGGGGGGGCCCAGGGGCTGCCGGACCGTCCTGGACATCCCTTTCAGGGGTGATTCTAGAACCCCAGCTGCGAAGGCGAGCCCCTCGTCCCGGCTTGCCTTAGAATAATGACACTGGCTTATCTGCGTATTCTTTCCTAAAAACAGAAGGTGACAAAGTGTGGGCCATGTAAGCTTGATGCAACCGTCGGCAGTCAGTTGGGGGGCGAGCCCTCTATGTTGAGGTTTCTCTCTGGGTAGCACCTGTCAGATGTTCCCTGGCCTCTCCTACCGCATGCAGCAAACCCACCTGGGAGAACCAGGTAGGAGGGGCAGCGGCAGCCAGTGGTCCCCTGGCCTGTGCCGGTTCTGGCAGGAGAAGGCCAGAAAACCGAGAGGAATGGCCCAGTCTGGAGGCTCCGAGCGCAGTGGCTTCAGTCTGCAGGGCAGTCCGGCGACACACCCAGAGTTTCTTTGCTGGCGATGCTTGTTTTGTTATGATGACAACGTTTTTCTGTTCAAGTTCCTGCCCCTCCCCGCCAAGTGTGACTCAGGCGCCCGCGTCTCTCACTGGTTTCTCAGGTCTCTCCGAGGCCCTGTGCACTGGAGGGAAGGTGAGCCTTTGTGCTGGTGTAGAGCTGGTTCAGCTCTGGGCACAAACCCTCCCACCCAGTGGCCGGGGGCATGTGCCGGCCTCCTAGGGGCTGACAGTGTGCTAACTCCCCCTCACCCCACAGCCACACACACCTGTGGCCCACGGGTCCCATCAGCCAGAGCCTCCTCCACAGCAGCTGAAACTCACCCTGTTTCTAACTTAACCTGCGATTCACTATCCTTGAAATTAGAGACCAGAATCTAGGAATCCAGACTCAGCAGGGGGCCTGCACCCCCTCCACTGCCCTGAAGCACCTCCACTCCTACCCGCCCAGGGCTGGGCTGGGGTCCTCAGATCCTGGCCCCTCCCCAGGTCGGACCTCATGTCTGCTTCCCCTGAGCAGCTTCAGGTTGGGCCCCGCACACACCTGTCTCCGACCTGCACCCTCTTTTTCACCTCCGCTCCCTCCCACCCAGACTCCTCAGGGTCTTCAGACTCATGCCCTCGGGGTACCACCTCCCACCCCCCACCAGGGCTCACCAACACCCCCAGGGCCTCGCCCACTTGTTGCAGCTGTTCCAGTCTACAACTCTCACCCTGGCACACACTATTAGCCGGAATCAGCTGTGTCACCTGGCCCCAGGTGTGACACACTGCCAGGGATTGACTATCCGGGGTTGGCCCTCTGATGAGTGGGCGTCCCTCACCTGGGCATCATGGGGCCTGGGGGCTGGGGCCTGTGAGCCTGTGGGACTGGGCTGGACTCGAGAGTTCCCTGGCACTTGATTTGGCCTTGAAGTGACCAGGGTGTGCGTGCAGCTGAGTCTGAACCCAAACCTGATTAGACTTCCCCAGTGTGAACCAATGGGTCTGGTGTCCACTGGGGCCATGTGTGCGTCTGCGCCGAGCTAGGACACCGGGGTCCTACCACAGCAAGGTTTCGGCATCAACACTCCACTTCCCTGAGGACAGAGCCTGCAGTCTCACTGGCATCTTCCCCTGGTGCTCACAGTGGTTCACAGCCCTTCCAACTCTCACAGGCTTCCATCTGGGAAATGGCCCTCGGTCCTCGGTGTCCCTGTACAGAGGATAGTGTCGCCCCACAGCACTCTGCCCAGGGGGCAAGTGCTTGGCGCTGAGACACGCCCAAGGAGCACGGGCGTAGCTGCGGCTAGCTCCTGGAGACGGTGCCTCGGGCCGTCCCCACCCTTCCCTCTGGGTGGGGACTCCTTGTGCTTGAGCTCATGGCACACACAGAAGCACAGACACCTGAACTGGGATCTCAAGCACCTCGACATTCAGTTCCAGGGTGAGTGTTCCCGAGGCTCCTGCCAGGGACCGAGACAACGCATCTGTCTGTGTTTGCACAGGTGGCCCATTTCCTCTGAGAGTGGAGATGGATTCGGCAAGTGCCCGTTCCACCCCCTCCCCCAGTACGAGGTCCTGCAGGTGCAGAGGTGAACGGACGCGGGGAGACAGCCACAGACGTGCATATGCGTGTGCAGCCTGTAGCTGTCTGACGTGCCCTGGAAGGGGGAAGGAAGCGCGTGGACGCAGGCCGGTGGTTCAGAGTTGGGGTGAACGGTCCCCGGCAAGGAGGCGCTGGGCCGGGATGGTCCAGGCTGTGCCGCTGTGACAAGCACCCCACATCTCAGTGCCTTGAAATGGAAAGGGTATTTCTTCATCTGACCAAGGTGGGAAGGGGGCTCAGCCAGCTGGGGCGTGTTGGGTCCCAGAGAACAGCCATTTGGTAATGACTGGCGTGTTTCCTTGTGACATGGGGTCTCTCACCGTGACGCCGTTGTCTGCGTGCCTGCTGAGAGCAGATCCAGGAGAAGACAGAGACAGTGTAACACAGGGGGGTCGCAGTGCACCCCCAGCGGGGGGACTCCTCGAGGGTCAGTGCCTGCCCCTCTGTGTCCTGCTGTCCTCGCCCCATTGGATGCCAGGCGGGCTGTCAGGGGCAGCCACTGCAGGTGTCAGGAGCTCAGGGAGCTGTGTAGGTGCTGCTGGGACAGGAGCCTGACCTCAGAGTCTTGCCCCCACCCAGTGACTCATTCCTTTACATAGTTCTAGCTTCTTTATCTTGGCCTTGAGTGAAGGAAGTGGAATTGTCTCTAGTGAGCTCATCTGGAGTGACAAATAGCCACCATCTGAGGGCCTGTGACAGAAGAAGTTGGTCTCTCACTCCCATCAGAGTCCTGAGGGAGAGCCCTGGTGGGCAGGCTGTGGCCTCGGCTGAGGCCTGTGCCCGGGCCATGCCATGCTGGGCGTGGGTGACAGTTGACTAGAAGGAGTGTCACACAGAGGGTGCTGCCCATATTGGCCCATGTTCCCTGGCAGAAAAGACAGTCACATGGCTACACCTAAGCGTAAGAGAAGCTGGGAGGTGTCATCTAGTATGAGCCCAAACAAGGGGCAGTATCTGGAACTTTTAGGTTTGGGGGATGCTTGGGTTGGACGGACTTAATTGAAGTCACAGGCCTCACTTCTTCCTTCCCTGCTTGTCGAGGGCCTGGACCACTCACCAGGAAGAACCGACCCTAAAGTCATGGACAATGTGGCCTGGATTGGGCTCATCACGGTTCCCTTTGAAACCAGGCCGTATTCCTGCTCAGGAATGCCACATTCCATGGGAAGAGTTGTCACTTCCCAGGAGCAGGTCCACCTATGGAGACTTAAAGCTGTCCCCACCACCTGTAACGACTCATCTTCGTGTGGCAAGTCAGGGGCAGAACTTTGTCACTCCTATGGTCGGTCATCCCTGCTGATTCCAGTGTGTGGGGTTGGTGTGGCATCCCTGGAATCCACAGGGACACAGCAGCATGTCACCAAGGATGGCATCAGTGGCCCTTCCCCATGGCCCATGCCAGAGCCCGCCTGGCCTCTCAGAGGAGGTTCTTGAACCTGAACAAGAATCCATTCCGTCAAGTGCAAGTCCCTTGTGGTACCGGCGGAGACTCAGCACTTGACTTTCCACCCAGTGATTCAGGGAGCAGGTGTTTTTACTGAGAAAGAGGAACCGCTGTTTGTTGAACTTACTTGTGTTTATTAAAAATGCGTGTGGTGTGTGTGGGGAAGACAAGTACGATAGCACTCCTGATTGTGTGTTTTCTCGCTCGTCCGACAAATCCAGAGTTTTGTTGACTCTAATCACGTGTCGGTAAAATGTGTCCAAACCGATAGCAACCCGGGTCGTCCACATTAACAATATTCTGGATACCACGTTTAATTCCGTCCAAGCTCTTCTTTGAGGTCAGGTTTCCGGGGATCAGCAGCGTCACGGTGAGCATGCTCGGTTGCTGACAATGAGCGAAGCAGCTCTGTCCTAGTCCAGGAGCCGCAGGGGTGTCCCTCCACGGTGAAGAGGAGGGGGCAGGTGGCCCCGAGCACACACACAGGACAGAGGGTGAGGGTCCTAGGAGACAGGTGTTACAATTGCATGCAACGCCATCCTGTGTACACGATCGCATGTATGTGACCATGCACACACGACCATGGGTATGTGCTCGTGCACACGTGACCATGAGTGCGAGAGACCACATGTACATTGTCATGTGTGCCACACATGCGACCATGCGCACATCATTGTATGCATGTGGACACACACATGTGACCACACACATGTGATGCACCCGCACGATCACACACGATCATGTGTGATCGTGTGTGCACGATAACGTGTCACCATGCACACACGATCATGCGCACACCATCGTGCATGCATGAATGTGTGCGCATGATCACAAGTGTGTGGCCATGCCCATGTGACCATGCGCATGTGATCCTGTGTACACGGCCGTGTGTGTCGCCTTGTGTATGCGATCATGTGTATGTGGTGTGCATATGCGATCACATGCACACAACCTTGTGGACATGATCATACACACACGGTCACATGTACATGGTCATGTGTGCACAATCATATGTATGCCACCATGTGCATGTGACCGTGCACACACCATTGTGTATACATGGTCGTGTGTATATGGCCATGTGTATGTGATCATATGCAACATAATTGTGTGTACGTGGCCGTGTCAATGTGATAGTGTGTATAATTCTCTTACATCCCACCGCTTTCTCAGATTTGATTGGTTAGAAGCAAGTCACAGGTCCCCCCACATCTGAGGGCGTGGCCGGCGGGGGTACAGTGCGTGAGGGTGTGGACGCCATGAGGGTCGTGGGCCCGCTTGGAGTGTGTCCGTCACAGGTCCCAGGACACACGTGTCAAGTCTTGTCATCAGAATACATTGAACAACTAAACACCCAATATCAGCCTTGGTGTGGGTGAGCGAATGTACTCTTTTTTTATTAAAAACAAGAGACAAATAGGATGTCAGTTGCATGAGGGGCCTGCTGGCTGGAAGCACGTTGTTTCTTTAAGTCGCAGTTATCAGAATCCGATGATGTTTCCGTAAGAGAAAGCGCCAAGGAAAATCCCACAAGTGCATCTGAGAACCTCCAGGGACTCCACAAGCCCCAGGAAGAGAAACAGCCACTTCAGAAACTGAAATTTTATTCCATAGACATGGCTTTGGATGGAAAATGATCGCAGTGAAAGAGAGGTTTTTACATTACACAAATACTTTTTTTCGAAGACTTTCAGCCAACTGACAACAGAAAAAATTAAAAATTCTCAAGTAACTGATAAAATCCCCTGGAATAGAGCTGTGAACCCTTGGCCTCGGACACTGTCATGAGAAATATTATTTCAAACCATTACTCTCATCGTACCCGAGCCTAATGTTGTCAGATTTATGGAGATCATAGCATTTATGTTTCAGGACGTGGAAGAAGAATCTCGAACGTGCTGATTTCTGGCTTACAGCATCTTCCAGACCGAACATCATGTATAAGAAATACTACTGTTGTTACCCCAAGAAGACCATGGGAAAGAATTTGGAGCGAAACTAGATATTTTGCTAGTTGTTTTAAAACTGAATTTAATTCAACTGTCTGCGTGCGTTTATGTAACTAGATACTAGAGTGATTAATAAACCTCTTTGTTTTTACAACTTCCTCTGAACTTTTAAATAAAACATATTCATTATTTTCTCAGCTATTCATTGCACGCATCTGGGGGAGGTGGGAGTTAAACATACTCACTGCAAAGAATGATGGAGAACAGAAGCAGCAGGTGTTCCCTTCCGTGCCCTGCGAATGACTTCGTCCTTCAGGTGGTCCCAGCTCTCCGGTTCCTGCTGGGCCGGGCTGTGGGCTCGGCACAGGGGACCATCCTCAGGAGGTCCAGAACTTCTCTGGAAGTTCTACCGAAGCCTGGTGACATGTTCCAGGACTTTTGGGCTGTCTTCTAGCCCTTTCGCTCTGACCAGCTGGAGCCAAGACGAATGTCCAGACAGCTTTGGGGGGAAGGGGCATATTTGCAAAGAGAGTCCACTTGCCCGGAAGAGAGATGGTGTCCTGCCTCCCCAGCCCATGGGGGCAGGAGAAGGCGGGAGAGTTGGCTGCATTCCAGGGCCCAGGGTGCTGCCTCTGTCCCATTGGGAGCTTGTGGTGGCCGGCTCCCTTGTCCTTCCTCCTTGCACCAACGATCCCGTAGACCGCAAAGCGTGGGATCCCTTTCCTTCCAGCCACTTCTCGTGCAGACTGGAAAGGAACAGTCTAAAGCAAACTGAGGGCGCTGTCTAACCCTAAGCGTTTGTATGGTTTGTTTGCATTTCGGTTCTCTCAGAGAGCCCGTCCGTCCTGAGGGCTGGCTGGAGGGAAGCCTCTGCTGAAAGGTTGCCCGGGACCCGGACAGGAAGTGCCACCCTGCAGCTCACGAGTCTCTGCTGGCGCTGCCTGGAGCCTGGTGTGGTGGCAAAGGCCCCAGAGTCTTCCGTTCTGTAGCCACATTCCCCAGTACCCTGGGTTCTTGTCTCGGGCATGACTTTCGAATGAGTGACATTCACGATGCCACCGTAAGTGCCTTCTTTCTCCCACGCTCTGTTTTTAGGGTCCACTTTGGGAGGGGACGAGGTGCATCGCTTTCCATCTGGGCGCCCCACCCCTGTCGGCTCCGTTGGGTTTACGCTGGTTCTCGAGAACGTCGATATTTATTCTGTGCAAATTATACATTTAGAATCAACATTGCTCGTATACCCAACAATCTCCACTTTCAATAAGTAAGTGTTCTTTGTGTTCTAGAGGGAAATCTGTTTGTTAGCTATGAATGCTTGGAAGAATTGTCCTGGAGTCTCATCTGCTGGGCCACTCAGTTTTCCTGGCACTTTCTCTTCGGCCTCTCTTGGTTGGCTTCTGGGTGCCTTTGCAATGATGATGTAGTCAGAGGGGGTGGGATGGTTTGGTGGGGGTTTGGGGGTCTCCACAGTCATGTTGTGCTGTACAGAGGGTCTCGTGACCAAGACTGGGGAACAATGGGCTACAGTCTAATGTCATGGGCACCTGGAAGAGGCCGGAGCCCCTGGGGTCAGCGGGTTGGTCCTAGTCCAGGGGCTGCACCCTCTTCCTTGGCTGGCTGCTTTCTGGAAGTGGGTGCCCCAGGCTGGCTGATGTGCATGGGTTCCTGAAACCCAGCCCCTCTGGGCTTTGCTCTCCAGATCGGTCTAGACCGAGAGTCAGAAGGAGGGGGGACTCGTCCACACTCTGGCCCCTGCTTCCCCGCGTGGCCTCGGGGCGGGGCTCCGGTGCCTCTCCTGCTCTCTGTTTATCTACAAAAATGAGGAAAATGGTAAGGTTATTTCTAAAACTACCGAGGTTCGCTTTCCCTCCCTGTTTTGGCCCAGAAGGGGCTCGTGTGCTAAGAGTGTGTCACTATGTCTTCATGAAAAAGGAGGTGCGGATGAACTTTTTGGCAGATTGTGGATTTTGGTAAGGCCCCTCAGAGGGCCGGCCTGTTGACGAAGGCTGCCCGGGCCTGAGAGCCATGGCCACGGGGTCCCTGCCCAGGGAGGCATCTCTAGTCCACCTCTGACAACTGTGCTAGAAGGAGGTTTGGGCAGCACAGAAAGCACGAGGGAGAAGGAAATTTAAAACAAAAAATGGAAGAGGCTGCCGAGAAAGAAAAATCAATTAAAGTCCAACCAGAGTTGTCGACAACTTACCTGTGCCCTAGATGAGGGACTTTCTCCACGTTGGGGAAATTTGAATGCAACCAACACATCAGAAGCTTTAAAAATCCATTAATTTTGGCATTATTTTTCTGTTTCAAAACCAAAGTGAGGATTATCAACAGTTTAAAGAGCTTTAAAACACCAGCACCGTCCATCAGAGGCCCCAGTGAATACCCAGAAGAGTACGCAAGTGGACGAGGCTCCGTTTCATTTCTGAGAGCTCCCCGAGCCGCCCCGTCTTTCCTGCCTTGATGTCTGGCGCCCGTGGAAGGCGCCGGTCTCCCGGGGCTTCCGGCAGCGCTTCGCGGGAAGGAGAGCCAAGTGGGTGAAGGAGCCGACTTGAGTTCTTTCCGCATTTGTGGTGGTAGGAAACTGATTTCTAGATTATCTCACAAATACATCGAAAACATAAAAAGAGGCAAAATTATGCAGAAGCACATAAATTATGTAGATGATGGAAAGCCTATGCAAAACATGGTATGCACACATAATAGCATATTTCCCCTGGGGCTAATCCCATCCTTTGGGTACCTTTTGAAGCATCTGAATATTCAGAAGAAAGCAAATTTATTATAATTTGAAAAATACCACAATAAATAAGGCTGAAAGAGTAATGCGTATTGTGTAGGAAACCAGAAGCTCACAGTCTGGCCATCTCCCCCATCTGACCAAAGCCCAGGGCTACCGA
The DNA here is from genome assembly GCF_022682495.2 of Desmodus rotundus. NCBI lineage: Eukaryota > Metazoa > Chordata > Mammalia > Chiroptera > Phyllostomidae > Desmodus > Desmodus rotundus. The sequence continues at coordinate 2,628,556 of NC_071390.1, read as the reverse complement.
ACGTGTTCACACCTTACTTAGCCCCACGTTCTGTGGTTGTATTTCATCGTCTTTACAAGTTGTAGAAAAAACATTCAGTCATTCAACAAACACTTGTCATCGTGACAGCATGGATCCACCGTTTCCACCACCTAAAAGATACTTCTTGAGAGCTATAACATGCCAGGCACGGAGCTGGCCCCTCATGGCCCTTGTGACGTAATGGGGAGGCAGAAATACAGGGAGAGCACCCAAGGGAGATCAGGCAGAGATGTCTGTGCGGAGCTGCTCTGACAAGGGCGCAGCCACCCTCCCCCGTGTGGGGTGGAGACAGGCGGGGAGGGGCACGGTCTGTGGTGGGACAGGGGAGGTGCCAGGTGTGCCCTGAAGGAGGCTGTGGGCCCAGGGACCTGGGGTGGCTCCCAGTGGGACTCCTCGGGAGCCTGTGTGGCCTTCTCTGTCAGCCCTGTGCTAGAAGCGGAGCTGAGGGAAGCTGGCTGTCCCTGCCCACGTCATGCCCATCCTGGTCAGTGTGGCGGGGGCGTGGCTGGGCTTCCTGGGCTGGTGGTGGCAGAGGTGGTCGGTGAGAGTCCCGCTGCCACCTGTGGTCTGGTCATTGTCTGGTTGTACATTCAGTCTCCTAAGACTGATCCCTAGTAATCATGCCCATGGGAGCTCAGGGCCCTGAGGGTATGGGAGACGGACCACCACACCGCCCACGGGGCCGACACCATCTGCCAAAGTCCTCACCACGATGGGGGTGATTGTTCTGACACCTCGTACTAGTCAGTGTAGCTGCTGTAACAAATTCCACAGACCGGAGTGCCGATGACAGAAATCCCCCGTCTCGCAGTTTGGGAGGCCTGTGGAGGAACCCGTTCCAGGTCTTTCTCCTGGCTCCTGGTGGCCTTGGGTGTTCCTTGGCGTGTGGGTGGCTGTCTTGGTCCTGACTTTTCACTTCCTCTGCCCTCTCTGTGTGTCTGTCTTCGTGTCCTCTTTCCCTTTTCATAAGGACACCAGTCACCCTGGATTAGGTCCCCCCCCCAATGACCTCGTCATCACTTGACCCCTGCAAAGACCCTGTCCCCAAACAAGGTCACATCACAGGTACCAGAGATTAGGACTTCAACACGTTCTGGGGATACAGTGCATCTCGTGATGCACCCGAAGAACGTTCTGTCTAGTTGGAGCAGGACCGTTTTCCAGAAGTCCGTTCTTGTGCTTAAAATTATGAAATAGATGCTGTGTCTACAGAAGATACTCAGTTCTACACCAGCAGACTGAGTGTTTTCGCCAATAAGCCCTGGATGGGGATCCCATCAAGGGCCATGGGAGGCTAACTGGACACCTGAGGGCAGCTGAACGAGGGGTGCAGCTGAATGAGGGGCTGCAGGTCACCGGCCCTCAGGGGCTTCACGGTATTTACGAAGAGCTGCAGTGCTGGGGGCACGTTCCGCATTTTCCCATTTCAGGAACTTGGTCTTTGTACCCAAGTGAGACACAGCCCCCATTTAAAGCCATCCCCGGAATTTCATCTGCCTCGCCGGTTGGGCTTCAGAGGAGGTTTTGACAGAGGCAGAGACTGAGGGAGGAGTGGCCTTCCCTCGGAGCTCCTGCCCCTGGAAGGAAGGCGTGGGCCCCTGCAGGTGCTGGGAGCCCGGGTGGGATCCCAGGCAGATACCACTGGCATCTAATCACTCCTCCCTGTGGTCACACCTGCGTGCCCATGTGCGTGCATGCACTCAGTGTCTGCTCATTTCCACTCAAATCACAGCTTAGGTGAAGCAACAGGAATTTCTAGGCCAGCCACCATTTACCACAGCTCCGGGGTCTCGGGCCTCTGCTGACAGTGTCTGCACAGGTGGGCGACGTCTCCCTGTGCCTCCTAGTGGGGGGCTGACTGTGACGTGGGTAGGGGTGCCTTTAGGATACTTTTACCTGGACACGAGGACAATTGCATTTGGGACCTCCGGTGGCCTCGGAAATGGGCAGCGCTCCTTGCAGACAGTGGGGTTGATTCCAGCAGTGATGATAAAGAGACCCCCACTGTGTGAGGAAGAGGCCATTTTCCTCCAGGTGAGCCAGCATCTGAGGCGGCTGCCAGTTCACCTCACCTTGGGGGAAGCGTCTGTGGGCTGAGGCCAAGAAGTTACCGCTGGCCGTGCGTAGGTTAGCACCCTGGTCCCTGGTGCACGCTGGCCCTTCCACTCCGGAGCGGGGCCGGTGCGTTCTGTGACGGACACTGGGCACGTGGCCTCGGTCCAGAGTTACTGATGACACATTTACAAAAAACAGGCCGGAGCCATCTCTTTCTTCCCTGTGAGGAGCTCAGATGTCCGCGAAATAGAAACCTCGACTACGTCTTGCTCCCAGTTGTGATGAAAACGGGGATTAGTGAGACATTGGAGGCGAAGCCTCATCTAGGAAGTTGTGAATGAATAATTCCAATTCCTTTCTGAGTTCTGAGAAGTCAGTTTGTTTTACATGGATGTGCATTACAGGCTCGATCTCCGTCTGTGCGATTAGAACCCCCCCCCCCCCCTCCGCCCTGTGTGGGGTTTGTTTCATTACGGAATGAAATTTTGAGCTCCTATTTTCGGGTGCGTTTCACCTCATGCATTTCAATGTCTGTCTGCCCCGAGTCTCTCTTTCTGGAGAACACTTCATCTCCGTCTCTTTTTCATATCAGCTTTAGGAGGTGGGAAGCAGGTGGGGGTGCTTTCTTTAAGATTCCGACCCTCATTGGAGTAGACACCCAACCTCCTCATGAATGCATTTGGAGGAATGTGCCAATTTTCAAGACGAATGATGATTGCTTAGCGCCGCTAAAGAAAAATGGGGTTGCCAGGCCGGCCTCAGCATCATACGTCGACGAAGCCCAAAGAGTAGAGATGCAATGATGTTGACAAAATCCTCTCACAAGGGCAATCAAGGTCACAAGTTCAAAGCTGGCAGGTTTCAGAAGTGAGTAGAAACTGGCTTGTGAAGAGGAATCAGACCACTCTGGGACTGGAGGGGACCAAGCGGAGGGGACGATGTGACCAGAGGGGATGGGAGCAGGTGGTCAGGGTGGGCTCTGAGAACCCCACGGTGGGGCAGGAGCTGCGGGCGTGGTGGGGCACCCACAGACAGAGTGGCCCAGGCTCGGGGCGTGGGGACACAGTCCAGCTGTGATGAGTCAGCCAGCCTCTCACAGTTGGGAAACCTGCACACCATGGGAATTTAATGTCAGCATACACAGCTGACTTCTCCTTTTTTTCCAAATGCATGACCGTGTTGGGATTAGCAGAGCACCACACCAACGGTTGGTGGGGCTGCTGGATTTCAAGTCCCAGAGCTGGCAAGCATAAGTGTGTGGGTAGTGTGTATGGGGGGGAGGACCTGGGGGTGGAGGAGGGCCCTGGAGGGACTGAGGAGCCCGGAAATGCTGGCGGAGCCGTTGGGGGCATCAGAGGGCCCATTAGGTGGGTGAGTCTTACATAGAAACATCACGATCCCCATCGCCATTGTCCAGAGGTAGGTCGGCCAATCGGCAGCCTCCCCAAATCCATTTCTTCTCCCATGGCGCTCTTTGGCCACTGCCCCGCTCATTAGCGCCTCTGCCCATGGAATGGGGAGTTGGGAGAAAGCAGCTGATTCATATTTCAGCAGCCTAGTTGGCTCAGGGGGCGAAGGCACTGTGCTAATGAAGCTGAGGTCAGAGGTAGGAGCCCCAGGTGGGCCAGTTAGCTGGCTTCGGCCCAGAGCGCCAGCCTGGCCAACCGGTCTGCATGTGTGCTTCTGAGAATCCAGGGAGGCCCCTGCAAAAATTGCCTTGTGCCAGCGGAAGACCACCCGATGTTGGTGGCTGGTGGTTCCAACGAGTAGGTCCGGGTGGTTGGGTGTGATTTGTAGACATCGGGTGTTTCCAGCCATTGCGGGTGATTTGGACTCTGTGGTCAGTAGACCTTCCTAAAGAGTTTCAATATTTAATAAGCTGTGTGCAGTGCGCATCTCACCGGGACGGCCTGATTGCTCTCTCTCTCTCTTTCTGCCATTCACTGATTTTCAAATGACCTGCCCTTGGCCCTGGGAAGGAGGGGATTTCATCTGGGGGGACAGAGTCCACATTGCTATATTTATGCATCTTTTTATGGAAGAAGAATGTATTTATTAAGCAGTTACTATGCAGCAGGCATTCTATGTGCATTAAGGCCTCACAGTTGAGAATTGGTCAATTCTGAAAAACAGCTACATTGGCAACCTTTCTAGCATTTTAAGTGGGTTGGGTCTTATCAGAAAAACGGTGTCAGATGGGCACTAGATTTATCAGGACGACCATTTAGTGGGTTACATAATGTCTAATCACTGGGGGGCACGCCTCAAACTAATATAGTACTGCATGTCCCTGGAACTGAAAAATAAAAAAATGATTAAAAAATAAAAACAGAAATATTTAGTCCAGTAAAAAAAAAGGGGGAAAAATACAGACTCTGTTGATGACCACAGGCTTGGGACGAGTCCATGGCGGAGCCGCTGTTTCTGAGGCTGGGCCGTAGAGGACGGGCTGGCCAGTGCGGGCCAGCTTTCCTTGGCTGCATGAGAGCCGGGTCTCAGGTCTCGGGTGGCAGGTGGCATTTACACACACGGAAGGACTTGGCAGGGAGACAGCGAGAGACAGGTTGGATGTAGTCGAGTACCTGGGTGTTTAAAAATGATCAGGAACGCTTCTGCCCCAGCATACTTTGTGCAGCCAGACACCGCTAAGGTGAGCTGCTTTCCAAAAACATCTTTTTTCCCCCCAATTGGATGATGCTCCAATGATGTCCTGCTTGTTCCAACTGCAAATAATCCAGATGTGTTCTTTAATCCACGGCACACATGTGACGTGTCTAGAGTCTGTAGGAACAAGAGGCGTTATCAGGGCGTCCCGGAGACCTGGCTCAATGGCAGGCCAAGGTCTGTCTGCCCTCGGAGTTCCTGGGAAAGAGGGTTTGAAACACTTCCTGCTTAGTGGGAGACACACACCGAGCTGAGCAGTGAGGACAATGGTGCCAGGCAGAGCGGGACAAGTGTGCCGCATTTTACTAAGTCGTGGCTCACTGTCGGGCACTGCTTGAGCAGGCAGGCAGTGGGGGGTGTGAGGCCCACTGTGGAGCGGTTGCATGAGGTGGAGGAGAGGGGAGGGCCCAGGAGGCTGAAGGGTAATGGATGACACTGACCGAGACCGAGTATGAGCTGCCTGAGTGGAGAGTGAGGGCCACCCCTCGCAGTGTACAAACTGAGAGCACCTAGTTTCCACCTGAGGCACCCACCTGGTTGCAGACCATCCTCTTCTGTGGTTTGGAAGGTTCTTCCCCCCACAGCTTGTAGGGTCAGCTGATGGGCAGCCGTCCCTACCACCCTTGTGGGGACGGCCTGCAGGACGTCTGGGCCAAAGATGTCTTTGGTCTGATGGCCTGACCTCGAGGCTTCTGCCGTGGGTCTGGTCACTCCCAAAGCTGAGCGGGAGAGGTGCCCGGTGGCCCTGCATCTGTCGAGCTCATGTGTTCACGGCGAGGGTCCTGGCGCTCCAGAGACAGAAACACTGTATTTCCCCTGCCCACCCCCCCGAAAACCCAGGAGGAGACTGGGGACCAGGTGGCACGCATGTGCGCACACACACGCACGCACAGTCAGCTCTGACTCTTTGCCTCCGTGTGAATGCCAGATCACAGATCGAGCCCGCAGCAATCCAAGGGCCAGAGGAGCGACAGGACACTGCCTTTCTTCGGGAGTGTTTATAGTTCAAAGGCTCACAAAGGAGCAAGTTCCACAGGCCACGCTGGGAAAGGGAAAATAGACATGACATTCTTTCCTCCTGGAGGGGGACAATGAGAAAGAAAGAAAAAAAAAAAAAACCCCAAAAACCTCTGATGGGATTTTCATTTTTCTTTCATAGACATTTTGTTTTTTCATTATTTTTTTCTCCAGGGAGGCACAAGAGTGGGCAAAGGGAGCTGTGTAGGGGAAATAGCCTTGCTGAGATTAAACAAATCTCTGTGGCCGTGTGTCCATCTGCCCGTCCATCTGTGAATAACCTGTAATTATTAATAATATGAGTGATGTCACGAACATTCTGGCAGGAACGCGGTGCCCCAGAGAGCACTCTGGAGCCAGGCGGCGCAGGACGGAGCCGAGGACACGCCGCGTGTGTGCACGGGAGCTGCGCGCAAATCTGCTTGCTGGCTCGCGCTCCGTCGGCGGTGGGGCCGGAGCATATCGGGCTTTCTCATAAACTTCTGATGAGATCCGCTTGGCTGCCTCTCAAAGGAACACCTCTTCTGTAAAAAAGGGGTGAGCACACGATCCAGCCAGAAACGTCATCGGAAGGGCGCATGTGGCCGAGTGGGGCGACCTTGAATTTAGTGACAACTGAGTGTGTGAAAGGGCGCATCCAAGAGGGTGACAAAGCGGGGGGCGACAAAAATATTAGCGATGTCCCTTGGGCCCACTTTCTGTTTCCCATTAAAATGCTCATGAAATCACTGTGGGGCGGGGAGGGGGGTGGCAAAAAAAAGAAAAGAAATTTCCAATACAAGCCACCCCCTAAAGCTGCTAGGATTCCTGAATGTTCCACGGAGACTTTCTAAATGTCACACTAGTGACTGAGCTGAAAATCGAGACCCCTGCCAGCGAAGGTCCTGGGATGAGAGCCCACGGCTCCCTGCCCGAGGGCCCAGCTCAGTTCTGGGGCTGCCGGTCAGGGGCTGGGTGGTCGGTGTGATGGGATCAGGGAAAGAAGGGCACTTCTTCCAGGGGACCTGAGTATCACACGTGCCCTTTCCTCAGGCCGTAGAATACCCTGGAACTGTCCCTCCAACAGCATTGTCCCCTTTCCAACCAGGAAGCTGCCCTTGGCCGTCCCCATGGCGTCATTCCCAGAGGAAGGACAAAGGTTAATCTCACCCTGGAAGTGACCTCCCACGGGAAACCTAAGATTTTGGCAAAGGTGTCTATCCGCCCCCAGGAAGAACGTATTTATTAAGCGGTGGAGTCAGGTAGTTCTCAGGAAGCCAAAAGTTAGGACTGACGCTGTAGAACCGCAGATGTTTAAAAATGTGCCCCTGCTCGTGAGGACAAGGGGAAGGTAGCAGGGACAGCGGCTGGCTTTTCTCAAGCAGGCAGGTCCCGTATGCGCATTATCCCATTTGCTTTTCCCAGCAAGGTAAATGCCATTGTCATCCCCACGCTGTAGCCAAGACAACTGGGAGTCCCAGAGATGGGGCAAATCGCCAGGGTCGCACAGCGGAGGGCCGGGGTCGAAGAAGACGGTCAGCTGAGTGAGTGTTGCAGCTGCAGGCACCGCCCCGGACGTGCGAGAAGCCGACCCAGAGAGGTTCAACGGGAGAAAAGGCAGAACAGGGCGCCGAGGTCCTCGGAGGGCTGAGAAAGAGGAGGTGTTACGATCAGGGGTACCTATGCCATTCCGAAACTTAATACAATAAATGCTGTGTAACCATTAACGAAATGAACGGAGGCCAGGACTCAGAAACGAAAGCGCAGTCATCCAGGTGAGCAAACGGAAAACACAACCGGAGCCCCACCCTGGTCTGAACGCTGCTGGGGCAGAGCCTCCCATTGTGGAGTCTGGCGGGCCTCTCCCTGTCATGGGCACCTCCCTGTCACTGCCCTGGCTGCCTCTGGGCAGAGCGCCTGCCAAGCTCCTGATGGTCTTTGGCTCTTCCTGACCAGTCTCCCCGGGTTCTTTCCTAGCTGGATGCCTGGTTCCTTCTCTGACCCCCCGGGTGCCTGGACCTCCCCTGGCAGGATAGTAGTCACAGTGCCCCCTGCTTCCACTCTGAGCCCTGCCAGACTGCGAGCTTCTCGCGATAGGGACCACATCTGCTTCCCTGTGCCTCTGTGACAGTTTGCAGAAAGCCTGGCACAGGGGAAAGGGCTTGCTAGCTGTGTGTCAGACCATCCTGAATTACAGCAGCCTTCTTAAGTGGTTAAGAAAAAAGTATTCTTCAAAAGGAAAATTTTGCACATTTAGAAGACCTGCAGTCAAGACAGCATCAAACTTCGCCACGGCAGCCCAGCAGGAAGAGGTGAGAGACAACCGTCTCGTGCTTCCGGAGGAAGGCTGGGAGCTGCACGAGCCGGCTGGGTGGCGGAGCAGCGGCGGTTTATTCTGTGATGGTCCTAGAGGCTGGAAGCCCAAGATCAAGGTGGCCACAGCACTGGTTTCTCCAGAGGCCTCTCGCCGTGCCTTCCCCCTGCGTCCTCAGGTGGCCTTTCCTGTCTGTGGGTCCACATTTCCTCCTTGTACAGGGACCGCACTCAGATCCGAGGGCTACTTCTTCAAGTAATCATCCCTTCAAAGACTTTGTCTCCGAACACAGCCATATTTTGAGGCCCTGGGGTTTAGGGCTCCACTTGTGGATTTGGGGCAACGTGATTCAGCCTAGAACATGAGCCAATGTACGGTTTTCACATGAAGGCAACAGAGAGACCCTGCAAGGCTTGCCCTCCCCAGGCCCTAACCCCCACCACCCCTGTTCTTCCGGAATCGCAGGAAGGCTCCGGTAGTCCTGGAACCAAGGTCTTGAATAAAAATGTCATCGCGGGAAAACAGTCTTGCTGACCGTGAACCTAACCACCAGTCGAAAAGATAAGTGAAACACAGGAGTGGGAGACGGACGGTTATTGGTCGAGCGGAAGTAGATAAGACACTGAGGGGCGGAGGGGTCACTGGTAGGTCTGACCTGCTGTGACCTTTGCAACCCCTGGGGATGGTTCCAAGTCCTTCAGCCTCCAATGCCTCCTGCCTCATGTCAGATGCATCGGAGACAGTAAGCTCTGCTCTGGTAGGCCTCTAGGCTCTGGCCAGGCCTCGCCACCTACTGCGGCCACCTGACTCTCAGTGGCCTGGTCCGGGGCCCCCGCCCTTGTCTGTTCTCCTTGCAGCCTGGTATCCACTCCGTGGCCAGAGGGGTCCTTTTGAAATTTAATTAGAACACAAATTTATACCACTTCTCTGCTCAAAACCTTCTCAAAATGTCCCTTTCTATTCCAGCCCTTCTCCCCCATGCCTATGGCCTGACCTCACTGGTCTCAGCTTTCCTGTCTCCCCACTCCAGCCCCACTCTCTTCCTGGCTGATAGTTACCAAACCGCACGTGCCCCAGGGCCTTTGCACTGGCGGTTCCTCTGCCTGACCCTCTCCCTGCCCGCTAGTCACAGGACCTAATCCCTCTCTTTGTTCAGATCTGGATTCAAATCCCAGCTTAACCCACCAGGTTCCCTGACCGGTGCAGAAAAGAGCTCTCTGAAGGCACTTCTTCTTCCACCGCTCCGGCCTTCTTTTCTCTGCAGGGCCCACGGCCACCTGTGGCACTGCCTTGGCGTCGGTCTTCCCTGCCAGAACCGCAGGGCTCAGACCGGGCACTCTTGCTGCTCCGCTCTCCGCAGTACCTTCTGTGCTTAGATCACTGTTTGCAGAGCGTGAGCCGAATGCATATTTGCTCAGCGAATACGCGAATGAGGGCAAGATGCCAGACCAAACAATGAGTCAGTGTGCCCAGAATTTAGGCCTCAAGTACTAAGAAGTGGTATAGAAGGCAAGCCCCGCCCTCATGCTCCAGAAAAGAAGTTAAAGGGGCGATGTGGACGAGCTGCTGATAAATGCTGCGGTGTCTGCAGGCTTCACACCTACGAAGGGTTCACCCGCATTAAGGGTGAAATGTTTACCTTACAAATAATTTTGCATGAGATCCAGATAGAACACGGTTAATGGATGAACAACTGTATAGGATGAAGATTCTCGAAATGATGGCAGCCACTGTTTGGGTTCATGGTTATATCTGTGACCATGAGGCTTTAAATTCGCCCATCGGAAGGTCAAGTCCATGGTGGATTCAAAACCAACGCCTAACAAGGCGCTGCCGATGAGACATCCATCTACACAGAAAGAGAGGATTACAAATAAAGGGCGGAAACCGACAGAGCGTGCTCCATTTTTTAAAAATTGGATAAAAATCCAATTTACTTTGATAAAAATACTAAACCAATGAATCCATGGCATTAACTAAACTTCTTAGATAGGATTGAATAATATAGCACCAAGATATTTTTTTAAAAAATCAATTAAAAATAGCAGGGGAGAGGGTGGGTAGTAAGAAGAGCAGAGTTATAAGGAGAGACCTTAATTCACTCTTGGAGGGAAACAGACAAGATGAGGGCAGAGGGGAAGTGGTTCCTATAAATAGTAACAGGCAGACATCTGCAGGACTGTAGCCAAAGCAGGAACTACTCATCTTTGTGAAAAACTTTCTGTAACGTGGGAGGATATAAATAAAAATGATAAAATCTTCCAATTAAAAGATTACCCTTTGATCCAAATACAAAACAAATGGGCACTAAACAGAGCCCGAAAAAAAATTGAAATAAACTTCAAAGGACAGGAGCTTTTGGAAGCTTCATCCTTTAGTTGGCAGAGGAAAAAAAAAAAAAAAAAAAAAAAACCCAGAAGTTATGGAAAAGAGAAGTACATCCAAGAGATAGTTCTTTGAAAGGAAGAGCAGCATCAATAATGTTTACCCATCGCTGGCGAAGCTAACTCAAGTGAAAAGGGAAAGTAAACACGAACCAAGTCAGAAAGGGAAGGGCAGTCCAGGAAGGTGGGGTCCGTTTCTGGGCTCCGTGGCCCGGCTGTCTCTTCCCAGGTTGGCAGCGGGGTTCCTGGCTGTGGGGAGCTTGGCCCGGGAGGGGATGAGGGGTGAGGGGCCGGAGGGGTTATTTCCTGGTTGGATGTTGGCTGGTTGCAGGTCTTTTCTTTTTTAAATTTTAATTAATTAATTTTTAGAGAGAGGGAAGGAGAGAGAGAAACATCATTCTCTTTTTGCGTCTCCTATATGCCCCAACCAGGGACTCAACGTGCAACCCAGGCATGTGCCCTGACTGGGAACTGACTCGGCCACCTTTGGCTTTGCGGGATGATGCCCAGCCCACTGAGCCACTGAGCCGCCCAGGCGTGGCTGGTTGCAGGTCGTGATGCTTGGGTAGAGGTTCTTTGGGGCCAGGACCGCCTGTGGTTCCAGGAGGAAAAGGAGTCGTGTGTCTGGACAAGTTGCATCCTACTGCGTGTGGGGTCTGCTCACACAGCTGAGCTCGGAGAAGGGGCTTTTCATCCGTCATTAACAGTGGGTTGGCCCTGGCTGGTGTGGCTCAGTGGATTGAGCGCAGGCCTGTGAACCAAAGGGTCGCTGGTTCGATTCCCAGTCAGGGCATGTGCCTTTGGGTTGTGGGCCAGGTCCCCAGTGGAGGGTGTATGAGAAGCAACCGATCGATGTGTCTCTCCCACACTGGTGTTTCTCTCCCTCTCCTTCTCCCTCCCTTCCCTTCTCTGTAAAAAGAAATAAAATGTTGTTTATTTTTTTTAAACGAGTGGGTCTCGCCTTTCCCCATGAAGTGGAGGAGAGCTCTCTCGATGTTAGCCTGGAGCCTTTCTTGACTCTCACAACAATTCTAGCTTCCTTCCCTCAGGGTGTTGTCATAATCAGCTTGGGCAGCCGGACCCAACCTCACAGAGCGGGGCTGGAGCAACAGCAGGGGCTGGTCACAGTCCTGGATGCTGGGGGTCCGAGGTCCGGGTGCCCGGCGTGCTCGGGTCCTGGCTGCAGACGGCTGCCCCGCCTCTGTCCTCGTGTGTGGGTTCAGCAAGCCAGCTGTCCGGTGTCTCTCCTATAAGGACCCTCAGCCCAAGGTTGGGGCCCTCATGACCCCTCCTGAACCCAGTGATCTCTCACAGGCCGCACCTCCACCTGCCACCCGTGGAGGGGTGGGGCTTCCCCACGAGACTGTTGGCGGAGGGGAGGTGTGTTCTGCCACTTTGATGTGCCAGCCACGCCTTCCATGGTGTTCTTTAGTGCGGTGGCAGCGGCTCAAACTACTTTTATGACACATCAAGTAGAAGACAGGCGCTGAGAGTGGGAAGAAGAGATAATTTATAGATGACAGGGGAGTCAGGGATTGGTGGTCCCCGACTCCTGTGGGAGGTGGCTGCCCAGCCCTGCAAGCCTCAGCCCCGAGGACTGAGAGCTGCACCCCCGGCCCCGACGTGTGGAGCTCAGCGTGGGGGGCCTGGCTCGGCCTCTGCAGACAGGGTGATGGTGGGAGTGTGTGGGTGTGATCGTGTGTGGGTGTCACTGTGTGTGTACACATGCACAAGCAGGCTTCAAGCTGCAGGGACCCCTGGCATGGGGGATCCCTGTTTGTTTTTGCCCCGGTGCCGCCGGCATCCCCAGGCCAGGCTCCCATCCCTGCCTGGGAAGGCGGTTCCTGGCGTCAGATGCCCGTCCCCCGAAAGCCACCCCAGCTGTGTATGTTTGCCTTTGGTTCTCAGAAGCACGAAGGTTGACACGTGGTGATGGAGAAGTGATACTGAAAATGACTCAAAAACGAGAGAGGTGCCGAATGGCATTCTGGATGGCAGCTGTCCCCTTGGCTGCCGGTGCCCCCACGTGCCGTGGTCCTGGACACAGCCAGGATGTAGACGCAGGCTGCCTTCGGGGGTGTCCTCCTGGCCCCTTCCTATTCTGCAGAGCCCACCCCGTGTCCGGGTTTGCAGGGTGTAGCAATAAGTCTGTGGTTGGCTCTGTCCCTACTCTCTCCCTCTTGGGCGACAAGAGGTCAGGCAGAATGGCAGGTGGACCTGGAGCTCTGGGCCACATTTACCTGCAGAAGTAGGTGTGCTGCCTGGCTCCCCCACCCCTGCTGGCCACATTCTGCACCCCACTTCACCCCTCCTGTTACAACTTGCAGGTCAGGAAGGCTGGGGCTGGGAGGGTGGCTCGAGGAGCTCCAGTGGCCCAAGCTAACTGCTCCAGCAGGACCTTCTGGCGAGGGAGGCTGCCCCTCCCTCTGCCTCCTCCTCCTCCACTCCAGTCCTGGCTGCTCTCACCTCTGGCCCCATCTGTTAAGGTTGGGGCTCCTGGTGCCCGGTGCCTGGGCCACAGCTCGGGTGCCTGACTCTGAACTGCCCACCCCAGGGCCATTGTCACCCATTGACAGCTCACTGGACTGACCTCCTTCTAAGTCTCTCGAGTTGATCTCGGCTCTGCGTGCGAGCCCGGTCACTTCTCTCCTGCCTTCCTCATCTGCCCGCTGCTGCTCCCAGGCCTCTGCCAGCACGCCGCATGGCAGACCCTTCCATTGGAAAGGGAGCCAGTTCGGGACAGTGCTGCGCAGACACCCGGCGCTCTTTGGCCGACAAGAACCCTCAAAGGTCACGTGGGAGCCAGAACTCGCACTGAGGGCATTCGGGCTCCGCCAGCAGACTTGCATCTCATCTGGCCCTCCATGGGGGCTCCGACCTGCGTGCAGCCTCCCCCGGCAGGTGGGGCTGTGAGTGCCGAGGGCTGCTGAGCATGAGGCAGCCTCCTAATGCATCACAATTACAGAAACACCTGTGCTAAACACCTTTGTGTGGGTTGGATGTACGGATTCACGGGGTGCTCAATGGCCTCCAAACGCCTCATTTCTACACTGTCAACAGCCCGCAGGTGTGCACCGCATGGGCCGGTGGAGCCGTGTGCCGGAGGTTCGGGCTGACAGGTCTGCATCCAGGACCCATTTATCCTCCCCAGCGCTGCGCACCCCTCATCTACCCTGGTACTTACAGAGGGCTCAGAGCAGATCCGTCACGTCAGACCTGCCCCGTGGCACTTGGCATCCCGGGAAGGGAGCTGAGCAGAAGGAAAAGGCCTTGAGCGATGAGCTTATCAGACATCAGGGTTTCTGGTAGAAGACGGGGTCCATAGCCGACTCCAGAGCAGACAGCCAAGGGGAGCCTGGCCAGACGCCCCCTGGGAGCCTGCGTGCACCTCTGGCCTGTGGGTGTGAGTTGTGCTCATTTAAAGAATTATGCGTTGTCGTTCTAACGTAGCTGTCAAGACCTTTGCCTGTTCAGTCTAGATTCCTGGCTTTTTCTTTCATTTTGGAAAACATGTTTATTGATTTTATAGAGGGGAAGAGAGAGAGGGAAGGAAACACGGACGTGAGAAACATTGATCGGCTGCCTCCCATACGTGCCCTGATTTAGGATCGAACCTACAGCCTAGGCATGTGCCCTGACCAGGAATCGAACCCCCAACCTTTTGTTGCACCAGATGATGCTCCAACCAACCTAGCCACTGGCCAGGGCTCTGGCTTCTTTTGAACAGCCAGCAGTCAGCCCACAGGGTTGAATTCCCGGTTCGAGTGCGAACAGTGGTGTCCTTTGGAAAGAAGTCACCCCATTTGGCGGCATCTGTGCTCATGTCCCCTGTGGGGCCCTGTAGAGGACAGAGCAGGTGGCAGAAATCAAAGAAGGCTGTCCTTTCCCCAAGTGCTCAGGCAGCCTGGCCCAGATGCGGGGTCCTCCTTGGGACGGCGGCCCCCGGGAATAAGCTGGAGAAAGGCTAACAGCCCAACGCCTGAATGTTACTCACCGATTCTGTGCAGAAAGTTGTTCCTGGGTATTTCCCAGTTCAGAAATACAATATTGGGAACTCCCTGCTGGCGGCATTCTGGATGGAGACCTCGAAGCCTGCTCATCCGCTAGTGTTTGAAACCTCGGGTGTTTCGTATGTGTCTTCCCCTCCCCTCATGTCTCCCCACACGGACACCCTGGCACCCACGAGGCCTGTTGCCTGCAGGGCCGCTGTTCCTTGTGGGAAGGAGCTGAACCAACAGTGAGGGACCCAGGCCCGTCTGCCGGGACCAGGGCTTCATCAGCTCTCTGTCCTCCTGTGGCCCCGGCGGCAGGGGGAGGGGCATGGTGTGGATGAGGGTGGAAGATAGTAATTTGTACCCACAGTTGCCAAATAAAATACAGCATGCCTAGGTAACTTTGAACTTCGGATAAATGACAAGTAAGTTTTAGTATAAAGATGTCCCAAACATTGCATGGGACACACTTATACAAAAAATTGCTCACTATTTAACCAAAAATTCACGTTCAACGGGGTGTCCAATATTTGTGCTGTGTTTGGTGTCGTTTAATCTGGCAGCACTGTTTGTACGTGTAGAGACGCTGTCCAAGTTCTCAAGGTTTCTCAGCACATCCTAGCTCCTTGGGCCACTGCCCAACTCCGCACACCTGGATGGGGAGCGGGCAGGCAGGCCAGGCTGTCGTGTTGGTCCGGGGGCTTCCTCCCCCTCTGACTGCTGTCGGTGCCCCCTTCCGGGTGCCTGTGAGCTCCTCACTGCTGCCGTGCGGGGGACTCAGCATTCTGGACAAACCAGCGCCGCCCTGAACGAGGCCGAGTGCTGCCACTTTGGTAAGACAGGAGGTTCCCGGGCTTCTGGGTGGTGTGACGCCAGCTGAGCACCTAGACATTCTTGGTCACTCACACTGTTAGCAGATTCGTGCTCACACCCTCCTGGATGTTTTAGTCACTACGAAGAATAAAACACATTTGCAAAGCAGTTTTGAGCACCTACTGCGTCTCAGCAGCCATGCTGGACCTACAGCTCAGCGGTGAGCACATCATGAGCGGATCCACCCTGGGGACTTGGAGCTCACGAGGGCCATGCGGACAGAGATGGCTGCGGACGCAGGGTCAGCGGTGGTGACAGGAGGCTGTGTGGCTGAGGCTGGCAGGAAATGCTTCCTGGGTTTGGTGGCATTTGGAGGGTTGGCCACGTCAGGCAGAGGGACCAATGGCAGCGTGGAGGCCCAAAGCCAGGGCTTTCTCTGGGGGCAGGTGAGCCCCTCATACCTGCAGGAGGAATGGGCTGGACACCTTGCCTGTGTGTCTCCCTGCTTTTCTCTCCTGAAGGCATGGCCTTATGGGAATTATTTGATGGGAAGTCTTCAGCTGATGCCCAAACATGGCCAATTCCCTTGTCTTCTTTCTCCAAGCCTGGCTCACTCTGACTCCCCATTCTCTGGGCTGCAGCCCCAGGGCTGGATCTGCAGTTGTGCTGCTGGGAGGATAGACGCCCCCCACCCCCCAGCCCCAGAGGTACAACTTCCGGCTCAGAACACATTCAGCGGGCTGGGCACCCCGCCTGCCATCTCCTGTCCGTGTGTCTTCTTTCCCACTCCCCAGCACAGCTCTGTCACACCACCTCCCTCTTCCTGCCCTTTCAACTCCCCACGGAGCCTCTCACCCCCAATCCCTCTGCACAGACCTGCCTCTTGCTTCCCTGAGCAAATAGGAACATCCAAGGGGGGCCCACTGTCTTCCTATCACCCTCTCTTCCTGCCGCCGGAATGCTTCCTCCTGCCCTGCCCAGGGCACGAGGCTCCCTGCTCCTCCCAGACTCCCTACATCTGCAGCTTCGCCGCTGGTCCCCACGTCCTCACTGTCCCACTCCCTGCTGGGGTGTGGCCTTCAGCACACAGCTGCCCCGGAGAGAGGGTGTCACCTCTCACCGCCCCTCTGCAGCACCGGCTGCATTCCGAGCCCCCGTTGGGCGAGGGGCTTGCCTATGCCCTGGCCGCCAGTGCCCTCTGATTGAAGTGAGAATACATGTTTTCTCTGCTCCTATGATGACCAGCTGGCCGCCTCTGGGTCCCTTGGGCCCAGGGCTGGGATCATAATTCTTTGGGTCCCAGACCTTTGCTTCCTGTGTGGCAACAACCCCTTGCTTCCCCTCCTTG
Source organism: Desmodus rotundus (assembly GCF_022682495.2). Classification (NCBI taxonomy): domain Eukaryota; kingdom Metazoa; phylum Chordata; class Mammalia; order Chiroptera; family Phyllostomidae; genus Desmodus; species Desmodus rotundus. The sequence goes on along the minus strand of NC_071390.1, from coordinate 2,611,969 downwards.
CTTCCTGGCTGCCCCTCCAGCCTTCAGATTGTGGCTCAAGTGTTGCTTTCCTGGCCTCCCTGGACAGTCACATTCCTCCCACCAGGGCACCTCTGCAGAACCTGTCACCAGGAAAGCTTTACGTTGGGGTGTGTTTTCATTACTGCATCTCTCCCACCTGTGACCCTGGGGACGGGAACTGTGTGGTTCCTACTCCCCGTTGGAGCCCTGACCCCTGGCCTTGGTAGCTAAGCAGCCCTCAGAGCTTGTGTTCAGTAAGATGCTGATCCCGTGAATGAACGAGTGAATGAATGAATGAATGAATAAGGGAATGGTCACACGTGATGTCAGAGCCTGGAACCCTCAAGGGTTATCTTCACGAGAAGCTTGAGGGTCCACGTAAAAATGACTAATGATTATTGAAGTTTGTTAACACTGAGGGGTGTCCAACCTTTTGGTGTCTCTGTGCCACCCCGGAAGAAGAAGAGTTGTCTTAGGCTGCACGTTAAGTACACTTCAATATATAATCACACACAAAAATCTCATCATGTTTAAGTAAATTCATGATTCTGTGTTGGGCTGCACTCACAGCCGCCCTGGGCTGCGTGCGGCCCGGGGGCTGTGGGTTGGACACCCCTCTATAATTACATTATTATACAATTCAGTCCTAGGAACACACCTCTGGGGGTGGCACTGTCCCTTTCTGGGGGTGAAGAAACAGACTCATCTGCCCAAGATCATTGACTGGTTCGTCATCGGCAGAGGTGGGATCGAAACCCAAGCCCTGTGGCTCCTGGGTGACTTGACACCGACCGCTAACGACCTGACAGGCCTGCCACCAGGGTGTGGGACCTCTGACCCCCTTCCAATCTCATCAGGATGGGACGGTGGCCCCGTGAAAACAGTGAGGCTTTGTGGCTTCTGTGGATAGGTGACCAAAGGCTGTGCATTGCCACCTGGTTCCACAGGGGTTCCTGCCCTGGGCTCTGTGGAGGCACTGGCCAACAGTCCCCACTGTGTCCAGCCTTGCGTCCGTCCTTGCCACGGAGCCTTGGACTGCATACCCCTGGGTGACATCATTCAACACCACGAAGGGAAGAAAACTCACCAGCCAGTCCCTGCCCAAATCCCTAACCCAGGGGACCATGACAGGCAGTGCGATGGTCGTCACTTCATGTCACCATTGTCTTACAGACACAGACAGCCCCACCAGTTCCTGCGCTGGCCACCCTCCCCCACCCACAGGTGACCAAGCTCCTCTGTAGACCTGTCGCCATGCAGTGCTGAGATTCGGGGGGTTCTCCTTTGATACTAAAGGGTCAGCAAGAGGTTAGAGGCTGAGCTCATGGGCTCATCACTCTTCTGTGCTGGAGCCTGGACCCACATGTCCTGAGGGGCTCTGCACTGGCCGCACCCCACTGCCCTGTGTCTGCACTGTGCTGAAGTCACCTGGGCGTGTCCTTCTGACCACAGTGGTAGACAGCTGGTTTCTCTCATCGGATCCCAAAGGGAACCCACAAGGCTGACCTTGAATTTTGACTTCTGGTCTCCAGAACCATGAGGGAATAAGATGATCTAGTTTCACGGCACCCAGGTTGTGGTAACTTGCTCCTGTAGCCATAGAGACAAATACAATGGTCAAAAACCATGGGGGTGGGGTTGAGAACATGGAGCTCACTGGCATAACCTGCACTGGCAGAAAACTGAGCTCCGTACCATCTTACAGTCTGCACAGATTGGCCGATCAATGTTACTGTGGGTTAATTGAGCAGATAGATGAAGACCGTATACAGAGGCAAGGAGAAGGGGCGTGGGATGCAGGTTTCCAGACGAGCAGAGGGCAGTTGGTCAGGATGCGCCGGGGCCACGCGGAAGCCGACATTTCCAAGTGCTCCAGCTTCAACCAGGACTGGAGGCTGGAGCACGTCTGTTTAGCAAGTTTTGCTCCTGAATCACTTTCCCACACTCTGTTTTGGGTAAAAGACAGAAATCTATCAGACGCCGCACAGATTAACATATCATGGGGCTGAATGGGCTGTGAGTGTGGGGAGGCGGGGCTTGGCCCAGCAAATTCAAACGCATGTACATTTCCCTGGTGGCAAAGCTGAGGACGCTGGAGCTGTCAGGCGGTGACGTGTGGAAATACATCAACGGTGTTCAAAATATATTTGAAGGGGCCGCCTCCGATTTTCATAACACGCTCTCCGACAAATGATTTGTGGGAGACGGGAGGTTCTGGCCACGTCCTCCGTTCCAGAGGAGTCTGGGTGCCCTGCTGGGACGTGGGTGTTCTGGAGAAGTTCTAAAATAGCTAACAATGCCAGCCCAGACCGGGGACGGTCCTGAAGGCTTGCCTGTCCGTGTCAATGCAACGTAACCGAGTAAGTGATTAAACTTCTGAGGAGCCAACTGCATTGTGTTAGACCCCGGTCGGTGGCTTCCCAACAAAAACGGCACTAGGACCTCAACTTTGCACCTAATGGGGCTTAGTGTTTTAAGTCTTGCCAATTAATTTGGAAACTAGGTCTCCTTGACTTGATGTAATTATCTGCAGTGTTTACAGAATAGAGTGCTTTTAGGGTCGCACAGTGTCTGTTTAAAGGGCCGGGGATGTGTCCTTTAAGATGTGAGTTGGTTTTGGTCATCACGGGCTTGTTGGTGTCTCCTGAACCCTTAAACAGGCCACAAAGTTCTGAGACTCTTGAGCGGTCGATGGAGGCTATGACCGCCAGCTGCCCTAGATCAACAGAGCAAGTCCCTCTGCAAGGACACTAACAGTTCCTGGCCTGTCCGGGGCCCCTTCCTGCTCCACCAGCCACATGATCCCTCACTCCACTTCGTTCCCAAGTCCCCAGTCCCCTCCACAGGCCACCTCCCAAACCAGAACTCCTCAACCAGCCTTACCTGCCAACAGACAAGGGGTAGCCAGTTGCCCCGCTTTGAGCTAGAAATAAATGCGCTAGCGCCCGCTTGCTAAACAGAGACTGCGGTTTCCCTCTGATGTATTCCTTTAAAATCATACATGTTCATGTCTGTATTGCTTTGACAGGGTAACGAAATAATTCCTGGTCCCTCTCTCACTCAGCGAGCAAACACACAGTTCTGAAACTGCCCCACGAGGACCTCGGTGGCAGGACTTACAGCTGCCTTGGGACACGGAGGGGTGGCATCTAATGACCCACGGTCAGGCTGGGACAGAGAGCAGGGCAGGCTGCCACGCTGGTCCCAGGGTTGTCCCCGTGCAGAGGGGCGGGGCAGGATCGACAGGGCTGACACAGGGGTGAAGCTCTGAGGGACTGACGTTCATTACATGTCCCCTCTGTGCGGGCCTCTGGAACCGCGCTGAGGGGGCGGGAGGGAAAAGACTGACCTCTTCCCTCCCGGAGGTCACGGTGATGACAGCATTGGCTGACCAGGGAGGGGTCTGGCATGAAGACAACACTGAAAACACCTGCGTTTCCAGCAACAGGTGTAAGGTGAGCGGCTCCCTATGGACTGCAGGTTTCTCAGCCTGGGCACCGCCGTCACGTGGTCTGCCTGGTGTCCACTGTGGTCAAGGAGCCACACCCCTGGCCTCTGATATGCCAGGCAACCCCGGCCCCCAAACGAGGACAACCCGGAATGTGTGTGGACTTTGCCAAAGGCCCCAATGTGAGAGCCACTCCTCTACAGCCAGAAGTGGGACAATGACAAAGCTCTCATCTCGCTGTATCCGCCACTCCAGGAGACAAGGCTGGACCAAGGGGCCGGTGTGTCCACAGCTCAGACATGCTGGAGGACATTGCCTCCTCACCTGGTGGTCCAAAGTGGCCGGGGCCCTGATGTGGGCAGATGGCACTGCTAGTGAGGTGTTCGGAGACCCGGTACATCCGCGTTGTCACTCTAGGCTAAGGTGTAGCCCCTGGCCGAAGGCTCACTCGGGTCCCTGGGGCCCCAGGAAGGAGGAGAAGAGTGGAGCCAGTCGCGGGGTGGAGTCCCGGGCAGGACACAGATCTGCAGGCCCTGGAAAGTCACTAGATGGGTTCAATAGCGGCAGAGCTGAAGGAAGAAATGGTGCATTGGGAGATCGTTTCCAAAAAAAAAAAAAATCAGACTGAGGCAAAAAAGTTTTGAAAACCACTGAAAATAAAGAAAAGAATGTAAGAGATGTAGATGACACAGAAAAAAAGGTTTGAAAATACACGGGAATGATGTGATTTAGACACCTGGCTCCCAATGAGAATACTATTATCCAGTGGAAACGTGTTTCAAAATAAAGCTGAAATAAAGTTATTTTCCCGCAAACAAAACTGGACTTAACCTATCAGCAGCAGGCTCCCACTGAGTGTGGACTGTAAGGGGTATCGGGGAGGGTACCCTATACAGTGGATAATAAAGTAAATCAATAAATTTCAGCTGATTAAATTCATACAGAGAATGTTCTCAGACTGGACCAAACCCCATGGGTTGGCAAATTAAGCAATATACTTTTAATTGCCATTATGTTACAGAAAAAACAGTGGAAATTAGGGTATATTTCAAACTAAACGACAAGGAAGAATCTGCAGAGTACAGCTTTTGAGATGCGTCTAAAGACATGGTTAGAAGGAAATTATAGCCTTCAGTTCACAGGTGGGGAGCGATGGAGCCTGGACGTGAGGCATCTGGGTATCCAACCGAAGAAACTTGTCAAATGCCAGAAGGTTTAACCCATAGGAAATATAAGAAAGTAAATAATAAAGGCATAAATTGAATGAATATATAATAAAAGAAAAGACCCCTCCAGACAAACAAGCCACAAGATGGTTCTTTGAGAATTTAATAAAATATATCGCTATATAAAAATTAACCTGAAAGGGATAATAGATTTAAACATAAAACCCAAAGCTGTAAAATATCTAGAAGATGATAGGAAAACATCTTTGTAATTTCATAAAAGAAAAATAATCGATAAAATGCACTTAATAAGTAGAATAATGTAACAGACCAATGGCTATTTAATAACTTTAATTACTTGTTTAAAGTAGATCCACAAACTATCAGCTTGGATAATTTTATGGACAAATTTACCAAATATTCAATATTGGTTCACCAAGTCCAGCAACAAAAAAATTCATGACCCCTTGGGTTTACCCTAGGAACTTAAAAATGTTTGATCGTGTTTTAGTTTAGTTTACGTCTTTAATTGGAAATACAGACTTTGTTTTCAGGGTCCAGCCATCTTTCACATCAAGTTTCATCACAGTTGGTTTGAGCACTGGCCACTCAAAATGTGGAGAAAACCTTTTTTCTCACGTGTGTTCTTTTCTGGCTCTTCATTTGTTGGGTAGATCCAGCTTCCCCGTGGGCACAATTATCCTTCCACCTGAGGAACCCCCTCTTCCTTTCTTTAGTTCAGGACTGTTAGGGCTTCTACCAGACTTGGTGTATCTGAGAAGTCTTTATTTCATCTTTATTTCTGAGAAGTTGTTCTGGACTTCATTTCTAGGTTTCCTGTTTTAGAGATGTTCGTTAGTCCATCGTCTTGTGGCTCACCTAGGAGACATCGAAGGTCATTCTTGGTTCCTTTGCACGCCTGTGCTTTCTACCTCCGAGTGTGTCTATGCGTCACTGATGTTCATCAGTGATTATGATGTCTCTTTGTTTTTAAAAATATATTCATTGGGTTTTGTGTCTGTCGATCTTCTTGGATTCATGGATTTATACTTTACGTGAAATTTGGAATATTTTCAGCTACTATTTTCCTAATATTTTTCATCTCCCTTTGTCTTCTTCACCTCCTAGACCTCCTCTTATACATGTGTTAGCCCCCTGGGTACTGTATCTCCCATCATTGTAACTCTGTTTGCTGTTCCCTAGTCATTCGTTATTTCTGTGCTAAGGTTGGGTAGTGTTTTATTGCTCTGTCTTCAGGGGCCCTGATCTTTGTTTGTTGTGTCTCATCGGTTATTAATTCCTGCCAGTAAAAATTTTAATTCAGATATTGCAATTTTCATCTTTGAAAGTGTTACAGAACAGACCCGGGGGGTAGGGGAGAATGATATACTGTTACCAAATGGACCCACCCTTGTGCTCTGGGGGTCCCGCACCCCGTACTAGGTTTGCCTTGCCTGCAGCCAGGGGATTATTTAATTAAAGAGTTATACAAACTTAAGAGTAATGACTTAATGTCTTCATTGAGATCCCCAAGTCCTTTAGAATACCCACAAACACACAGTCCTTCCTTCCCCCTCTGCCCAGTCTGGGCTACCATATCTCAGAAACAGAAACAGAAGTCCATAGTTCTTCTCTGCCCAAGATACATGGTCCCAAAAAGACCCCGCATGGCTGCCAAGCCTGGGTTTAAATCCCAGCGCCAATCTTCCTCTGCAGCCCCATTTCTGACTCCTCCCACAATTGGCCATAGCTGCCAGCATTCCCGCAGTAAGTCCAGGCAGGTGTGGCCCTGTGGCGTGGAGCCAATCATCTCCAAGCTCTCATGCAGGCTCTGTAACCAGGGGGAGTTGCCTCCCAGTTACATCCTGGGTTGAAGTCACACCCATTCCCCTGGCTCAAAGCACAGGCCACAGCTATTTAACACATCCATGAAACCAGTTAAAGGTTATAGATGTGTTAAATGACCATCCTAGAGGTTAGCTGCACAACTGTTGCTATTCAAAACAGCTCTCAATGGCCCTGCTCCATGCGTCCCACCCCCCAGCTCAGACTTGTGGGGGTGAGGACATCCTATATATATATGTTTTTCTAATATTTCCTGGACACCCTGAGTTCTGGACCCCATTAAAAATCCCTATTTGGGCTCCCCCCCTTGGCTGCACCCTGTTACAAATGTTTCATTAGTATTCCTTTTCTTCCTCATTATATATATATATTACATATTTTTGTAATAGTTTTAGTAAACATTCTTTTGTGCTAATTACCTCTGCTCCCATTTGCTGAGTTCTCTCCTGCATGTAGGTCACATTTTTTTGGCTTCTTTCCACATATAGTAATGGTCTGCTTGCAGCTGGCCACTGGAAATGTTGGGCTGCTGTGTGCTGGGTTGTGTTGTCTGCATTCAGAGAATGCTGGGATTTCTTTCTTGCAGGAAGTTGAGTTACTTAAAGATCAGTTTGATTATTCCAAGGCCTGTTTTAGAACTTTGTTAGAGTTTGTGTTACAATCTCTTCTAGTTTATCTCTGCCACCAAGGTGTGGCTCTTCTGGAGTCTCTCTGAACGTTCTGAGTGCTCCCTCGGCGCTCCAGTCGGGATCCCAGAACTCCTCCCACGTGACCTGTGTGGGTCTGGGCCCTGTGCAGCTATGGTTTCCCGGTTAGTCTTTGGCTGGCACTGTGGAATTGACTGTCTGTCTGTCTGTCTGTCTGTCTATCTATCTACGTCTGGTTGAGCCATGAGTGCAAAGGCCCCCCTCTGCATAGCTCTGGGGTCTTTGTCTGTGGGGCTCCTTTGCCTCTGTTCTGTCCCCACACTTTCCAGCTGCCTAAGCCTCATGGAATATGACCCCTGTCTCCCCAGTTCTTCTATAAAACACTGTGCTGTTTAGCATCACCCCTCCTATACCAGATAAAACATGGCTCAAGGTAGAAATCCAAGTTGATTCCAGGATATTGTCGGTGAGAGGTCAGGAAACTGAAATTTCTCACATGGCCGGCATCTGGAGAGCCCCGACTCCCGTTCTCCTCTCAGAACATGCCGAGGAGGTTTCGGTGCCGCCAGGACACACGCAGCCTCGCTGGGTAATGGCGCCCTTCTCCACGGTGACATTCACATCCCACTTACGAGTGTCCTTTTTTATCTAATGGAAGATTTGTTTGCGGTGGCTACTGTGACTCACATCTGTCACCTTGTCTTACATCCCAAGTGGAGGAAATGGGAAATCCTTTTGAAAAGCTGGTGCTAAAACTCTCTGACAGCCGCACTCCCTCCGGTTCAGCGTACGCTCCCCGGAGGACCTCCCTTTCCTTTGCCGGTCCCCCCGAAGGCTTCGAAATCAACAGTGAAACCACAGGCTGCGGCGGAAATAAAATATAGTTCTCATTTTCATATTTACTTGTAAAGATTTAAACATGTTTTCCTGCAGCCCTGCAGCAAACTCAACTGTGTTCTCTAAAAAACTATTGGAAAATGACATTTTAATTTTTTTTTGAAAATCTGGATTATGGATAACAAAACATGCAGTGAAAGGAGCCATTCAAATGCATCTTATAAAATTGAAACTTAAGTGTCAGGTTTTTAGCGCAGTCTGTCAAACGCTTGGCAATTAAAATAGCTTTTTAAATAATTTTGACGAGACACAATACGGGGGAAATGTGCACGGAGGTCACCTGTTTTCAGCGTAACAGGCGCGTCCCGCACCATTACGATCAGGCCCCATTGGTAAACTTGCCATCTCTTTTTCATTAAATTAGTGCATGTCACTTATTATGGGAATTGTATTTATTCGTCTTTAATATTTAATTGAGGATGACTTATCTGAGTGAAAGACAACTTAGCAGAACCAGTTGACACCTTGGCAGGAACGGCTTTGCTGTTCTGACGGCGGCGAATTTGTTTCACCGTTTATTTCTTGTTTGATGCTAAATTCTGCGTGGCTTTCCAGGCACCGCCCCTCCCGTTAGGGCGTAGGGCAGGGTGCGCCAGGCTGCCTCTGCTGTCCTCAGCGCTGCCCCCTGGGTTTGTTTGAGTAACTGTGGCCTGTCATTCTCAGACCTGTCACTAACTTCCTAGATTCTTCTGTGAAAGTATCTTGGCTGATGCTAGTACATACGGGTGGGAACCCAGACAACTGGAATTATCTTCTGGACGGCTGGCCCTTTGCAGGACAGGCTTCCCCTGCTAGGAGAGTGTTCTAGGAACCCATCTGTATCTGTGTACCAGCTGGCGTTGTTGTGAGAGGCTGCATTTGGCTTCAGTAAAAATTTTTTGAAGACTCTTTCAACGTGTTTGCCCACTTCATGATGGGTGATTACGAGCACACCTGCCCACACCACGCTGAGTGTTCAGCAGTTTTTACCAAAAACATCATGACCCCCGTGCCCCACCCTCCCTGTTCACCCGATCTCACAACTTTTGTTTCCCCAGATGAAGAAAGTCCTCAAAGGGGAACGTTTCGCTGATGTGGAAGAGGGGAACAAGAAAGGGCAGAAGCACTCAAAGGCATCACAATGGACGAGTTCAAACACCGTCCTGAGCAGAGGGGGAAAATGTCTCGATAGGAGCACTGCTTCCACTGGACGTTTAAACAGGTGAGACTAAGTACACAATTTGTTATCAATAAATTCCATTTTGGGGGTCCCCCTCCTACACCTTTCCTATCCTCTTGTACATCAAAAGAACACTTTCGTTCTTGACGGTCGGGAAGTGGTCTGTTGAAGATGCCACGCAATTCTGTAATAGCCAGTCGCACGAGTCCCTTTGGTGGCCTCCTGTCTTCATCCTGTCTTCATTCACCCTTGTCGGTGCATCTCAGAGAGGGGACGACCCCATCACCTGGCCCTTCTAGCAGCAAGGGGGACTTCCAGCGAGCACCCTTCAAAACCAGTAACATTTCCCCTCTTCAAACAGTTCAGAACCTGTCTCGTTACCTAGACATATGTCTCGCCGCCTGGCTTGGTTTCATTCAGGTGACAGTGGCAAGAAAAACTCAGGGTTGGCCTGTAGGGCAGTGGGGGGCGGCGTCTGATAGGGATGATGGTCGTCTGTCCTTTATTCCTTCATCTGGTGCACGGAGGAGGAGTGTGTGCTTGAGTGTGTGCACATGCGTGTATGTGAGTGTGCACACGTGTGTGCATGCCAGTGTGCATGTGCCCGCACAATCTAAATGATGTGCAGATGTTGGGGACCACGGGGGGCGCCGTGGCCTGGGCCGGCCCCCGGGGGTGCTGAGGAGTGCTCGCTGTAGCCCTGAGCTGTGACCCCCTCTCCTCCATCTACAGCCACACGTACTGGTGAGCAACTTCAGACTAAAGACAGGACCTCGGAGCCTGGTCCTCAGCATCTGCCGGGCACCTCAGCACACTTCCGCATCCTGGAAGTGATACTTTGTAATGCAATCATCTGTGCGAGGGAGCAACCCAGCCCTGGGAGGCTAAGGCACCACAGGTCCCTTTTCCACGCAAACACCAGCGGGGCACCCACACGGAGGGGCCGCACCTGGGCCAGCACCCGCTCCCGCCTCTGCTCCTGAGGCAGATCGAACTGAGTCTCAAACCTTGGTTTCACCGGGAGAGCTACTGGTAATTATTTTAAAATAAAGGTAACTTATTTTGTAAATATGATCATTACAGTGATTTGCATTTGCTGTGTTTAACTCAGCACATTATGGATTGTTACATGTTCATTTGCTTCCAGGGAAAACCAGGCACTTGCAAACTGCTATTGTTTTATGAATATATGAATAGCTCAGAATTCGCAGAAGTGAGATTTTCTGTTTATCTCCCATTTTATTTCCTCATAGGTAACAAGAACCCGTATCGAGGAGGAGAGGTGGAAGCTGGTTTCTCGTCTCAAAGCTCTTTGGTAAAACCGGGAAGCTGACCCACCCACACCCCCACCAGGGCAGGGGGCACGAGGCCCACCCACCTCTGCCTTCCTGATCTGCTTGCTGTTGTGTCAGATCCACGAGGAACAGGCAGCCCCGTGACAGCAGCAGCAACAGACCCCAGTGGGGCCCCTCCAGGCACTGACCTCAGACCCGGAGCGCCCCTGTGCCTGTGGGGAGGGGCAAGGCGGGGCTCCTGCGGAGCCTGGGGCCTGGATCCCTGATAATTTCACTGGTGGAGAGACTGGGAGGCCCAGTGCCTGGCAGCAGTGAGGGGACAAACTGAGAAGTGGCCAGGCCCAGCCCCGGCGTCAAGAGGTCTTAGCTACACGTGGATGGCGGAGGCACCAGGCAAATTAATTAAAAAAAAAAAATGGCTGGAGAAATTAGGAAAACGAAACAAATGGGGCCATTTTGTTTGGGGACAAATAGTCCTACGCACGTCAGCAACTCCTGAGGGCGCCCCGCAACCCAGAGCTCGGTCCCGTAATTGATGTTCCTAATTACGGCCTTGTCATTAAGGGGAAGTTAAATGATCTTCATACCCTGCTTAATTATGTTGTTCTTGGTAGGGGCACGTATGCTACATTTTATAAAGTTTTCCGTGGCAATGGCTACAATTTTGTAGGTTCCTGTAGGCATCCAGAGTCCTCGGTTGTCCAGAGTCCATTTCTCGGCCCCACCTTGAGCTCCAAAGAAGACACACAAAGGAGGCATCTTTCGGGCCCGTGACATTGACTGGCCCCTTGCAGTGCATCAGATAAACCGGAAGAGCCCACCAAAGGGCCATAGGGCGCTTGGAGGGAAGGCCTCACCTGGGAAGGGGTGAAGGGTACAGAACGCGGTGCCCATCTCTCAGTTGGCTCCAGAGCAGCCAGACCTTGAAGACTCACCTGGGTGTTTGGGTGGCCCAGGTCTCACTGGAAGACACACCTTCCCCCCAGAGAGACAATCAGAAGGTGATGTCTTTCCCGAGAGCAGAACAGCGACCCAGGAAGAGGCTGGGCTCCGGGAGCAGGAGGCCCAGGTGCGTCCCAGGTCTGCTACTCCATCCAGGCCTGGAGACGATGCGCCCCTTGAGTCCTGGCTTCCCACATCCCAACGGGGGCAGAGTGACCGAGGGCAGTCGTCAGAAGTAATGCACGTGGGCTCTGGAGTCGGAGGAACCCGGGGTGACTGTATCATTCTACACCCACTTGTTACAGCCACCTACTCGGTGTGACCTTGAGCAAATGTGCAGAGGTCGCCGAATGCCGCCCAGTGCCCATGTGCCCCTTTTCTCCTAGCAATAGAACGCAGTTTTATTGGGGGTAGCAGTGTGCTCAGGTAAAAGGCTCTCTCCCCAATGCCTTTGTAACCAGGTGCTGCCTTGCTCCCGCTAATGAAATGTAAGCAGAAACGTGTGAGAGACGCACAGGCGAGCTGTTAAAGACAGTTGACTTCCTGAGGAGACGAGCCTGCATTTTCCTTTTCTCCTTCCCCTCTTCCTGCTGACTGGAATGTGGAGGTAAGGGTTGGCACTTGGGCCACCGTGCTGGGCCGTGAGGTGAATTTGAAGATGAGCACCGGGTGCTGAATGATAAAAGGAACTTGGGTCCCTGACGGCTCTCTGAAACTGTCAAACCAGTCATGAGCTGCTTCCCTCCGAACTCGAGGCTCACGCTTCTCAGCCACTGACGCTCTGAGTTCCCTTCTCACGGTAGTGGAACTCAGTCCCAGCTACTACCATAAGCCACTGGATTTGTAGCCTCTCTTACTTCCTCTCTGCTTCCGGGAGCAGGTGGAGAGGGGAGGTGCAGGCACCGCAGCCGGAGGCTGGCAGCGGTCTCCGTCGGAATGCCTGGCAGCGGCCGTGACGAGGGCCTGGCGCTTGTGTGAGAGTGCTCGGGGACCCAGGAAAGGAGGCCAGAGAATGGCAGCCTGGGTGGGAGGAACAGCAGGGGCACACGCAGGCACACAGGAGACGGGAGAGCCCGTGGCTTGTGGCAGCTTCCTCCCTGAGTGGGTTAGGGGCTCCCTGGGGACATCTATCCAGGACCCCAGAGGGTCCACCCACGGGGGTGTAGCCCTGAACAAGAAGGCTGCCCAACGCTTGCATTCACTTTAACTGGAGGGGTATTTTTTCTCTCCCCTTTTAGCTACTCAGAACTTGTGTATGGGATTTTTTATTTTAGCTCACACCACCCCTTTAGAGTACGGTGGGGTTCAGAGGGGTCAGGTGTTTGGTTCAAGGTCACACAGCCGGCATGCAAGTAGGGACTCAGGGTCTGTGCTCTGGGCCTGGCTCTCTGCCTTCTCACTACAGCTGCCTCAGGAATTCGGGGTGCTGGGGCGGCTGCTGTGCTAGCCTGGGGGCCCCGGCACTGACAGCCTCTCACGGACTGAGAAACGGCACCCAGGACTTTGCGAAGACCGGCTGGGGGTGCAGAAGGGGCTTTGAGTGGAGGCGGAGCCCCGGGCTCCGGAGCCAGGGATCCAGGCTCCTTAACTTCCCCGGACCCACGTGCAAATCCGAGAAGCGGTAACAATTGCAGCGACGCCCGCAGCACTGCTGGTGGTGAGGATCGAAAGTGTAGTTCACTCTGTCTAAGTGACTAGACAGACCCCAGAGCAGCGTGACAGCACACGCTGGTCGCCACCCTCATCCTCGTCCTCATCTCTGTCTTCGTCATCCTCACCATCCTCCCCCGAGCATCCTTGTCATCCTCCTCCTCCTCCTCCTCCTCCTCGTTATTCCAACATCTTCATGATCAGTGTCATCATTATCACCTCATGGCACCCTTGGGTGGGGAAGTGCTGCAGATGAGCAGACCCTTGGGCTCCGAGGACCAGGGGCGAGCCTTGTCTTAGTGGGGGGGGGTTCCGACTCCGGGCCTGCCTTTTGCTCTGGATGCTTCTGGAACCGTTAGGCTGTGACCCTGACATGCAGGTTTGCTGACCACAGGCTGCGGTCACCTCTGACTGGCTTCCTCCTGCAGGTCACCTGCTTTCTGTCCCTCCTCTAGAAAAATGTCTCCACTTGTCCTATGTCCTTCTTCTGGGAGCCCCTCTCCAGCCACTCACCTCCTCTGTGCAGCCTGCACAGCATCATCAGGCCGTGCCACACCTGGGGGACCCTGGGGGCGGGGTCGTCACACGCAGGGGGTTCGACTCTGTCTCCTTCCCAGGCTCCCAGGCTGCCTGGCAAGGGCCCACCTGCTCGTGTCCTGCCGTCACCCACCGCAGCCGGAGAGGCAGATGGGGCAGCGTGGAGGAACAGGTAGTTTCCGCACCACTGGGTTCAGGCTAACACTCAGAACCAGGTACGACATCAATCACGTCCCGGGGACAGGGAGCATCTCGAAGGAAACAGGATTCTGCCCAGGCCGCTGGCAGAAGCAAACGTGAGGCAGGTCCGAACTCTTCCAGGGCGGTGTGGGCCCTGGAGGTGGTTCTCCCTGACACAGGCTGGAAATCTTCGGGAAGCCACCGCTCTCAAAACCGTCCCTGGGGGCTCAGGGGCCCACCTGGGGCCCGGAGACTTGCCGTTCTCCTTTTCTACAAAGTCTGCGACCTTGGGGTCTGTTTGTGCCTATTATGCAGAAAGACTTCCTTCCAGCTGCAGAGGCCCGGGACCCTGCGGGGGCTTAGAAATGGAAATTTCCCTTCTCATCCACCAGCCACCAGCCAAGCGCTCCCTGAGGGGGTGCTGGGGCACGAGGCCCCAAGACACAAAGCCTTGCAAAGCATAAGAAAGCTGCTCTCGGTGCCTGGGCTACGCAGCGTGAACAGAAACGCTGCTGGCGCGGTTTTCAGTGTCTGATGGCTGTGGGGACGAAGGCCGCAGCCCCTCTGGCCAGAGCCCTTAGAAGGAGCACAGTCCAACCTTATACAGCCCGAAGGCAGCTCCGGCCCCCAGTGCCCCGGAGGAACCGCCCCAGGGGCAGCCCCTGCCCATCCCAGGGACCTGCGGGGCAGGGAGCCTGACCCTTGTCCTGCTCGGTGCGTCCCTGTCCTCAGCCCGACCACTGTCATGTGAGTCTGCTGTCGGGCTTGTGTGCACTCGCGTGTGCAATGCACATGCCACCTCAGAGCACAACTTTCTGCCATTCAGAATGCGGTTCCCACTGCGTGTCCGCAGGCTGCTCCGTCGGCTCCTTTCTCGGCGGGGCTCCCGCTCGCCTGAGCCCGTGTCAGAATTCCCTGGCAATCCGGTGGAGCTGTGAGTGCATCAGCTGAGATAAACACCCTGTTGTGCTGACACATCTGGGGGGCTTGTTAAGAACTGGGGAGAGCATGGGCTGCTGCAGTGCTCCCCCAAAAGTGGGCCGTGCACTCGGCCAGAGGAACTTGACTCAGTTCTCCCAAACCCTCATCAAAGACCCCGAAGCTTTCAGCCGGAGGCAGGGTGCCAGGCAGGCAGGTGCTTAGAAGCAATAGGGAACAGGGGTGCCCGAGCTGATTCAAAGTGGTACAGACTTGGGCAGCTTTTAATGGCCAGAGCCCCTGTTTCCTGACTGGACAAAGTGACCCATTGACTATGTATGCGGAGCCTGGTGGCGGGGCCGTCGCGCTCAGCAGCCATCACTGCCATCTCAGGACGGAGCTCTGAGCTAGCGTGCTCAGACACGACCACGCATGTAGACAGGCTTGAGCTGTGTTGTGGGAAAAACAAGAGCTGATGCTTTCGGAGGCTGGGAAACACTCACAGCGGGAGCTCTGCGGCTTTAGAATCTCATTACAGAGACTTCGGCTTTCTCTTCCTGTCCCCTCGTCTTCTCGCCTTCTTCTGTGACCAGCTGCACAAAATTATAATTAGGCAGAATGTATGGGTGTGGCCCCTCGGGCTCAGGGAGGGCCGGGGGACCAGAACACGGCAAGTAGTCAAGAAGGCGCAGCCACCGAGCGGGAGGACCCTGGCAGGAGGGCAGGGACAGCCTCACAGATGCAGGGCCGCTACCAGCAGGGTCCCGGTGATGCCAGGTTCAGCGAAGAACAGCTTCTCTTTCTCCAGGGCCACGGCGGACATTGTTCTGCAGTCATGGGTAACCTGTGGGGGAGCGAGGGTCCCTGGGCGCTTGTCTGGCTCAGACACACAGGACCCTGGGGCCACCTCCTTCCTCTTCTCTTCCTGCTCACACGGCCATGACCCAGTGACCTCGGACCCACAGTGTCCAGGTCTCTAAATGCAAACAAGTGCCAGGGTGGCCAAGGCCTGTTCTATCTCCTCGACTTTCCCTTCCCATCACTTCGTAGGCATCTTAAAATGACCTGGTGGCAAGAATTTCTAAGACACCTGGATCTGAAGCTCGTTCCAAGTCTCCCTCTGTCCCACCCCTGGGAGATCAAATGACACGTCCCATTGGCTGAAGTCACAGACCAGGAGAGACCATTCAGGGCCCTCGGTAGATGGTGACCTATGGACTTTGACGTCAACCCTCCCAGACACGGAATATTCCTGACCACCGATTTTAGCCTAGAAGGGGCGTAGGGCTTGCCCTCCAACCTTCCCCTCTCCAGGGCAGGAAGCTGAGCCCCGGCGCCAGGCCGCATGGCAGGTGGCCCAGCGCAGCCCTGGGGAGGGCCGGGCAGCTGGTCCTGGAGCACTTGGCACACCCGGCCCACTCCTGGGTCAGGGACCGAGCAGCCCAGGGAGGGGGAACAGGTGTGCTGCTTTGGCTACAGTGAGGGCCACTCCTCTGCCTGGCGTCCCTGAGGGGATGCCCCCATCAGCCCTCCTGGGGCCCCCGTGGCCTGAGCTCTGCAGGTCTGGCTGCGCCTGTGCTTGGAACGCCCGCCACCTCACTTCCACCCAGAGTGGCCCCTTCTCAATGACTTTCCTTTGTGAGGGCTTCCTGGACCGGCTCTGTCCTCTGTTCCTGCTGCCACACGCCTCTCTCAGAGCCCAGAGGCCCTCAGCAGCTCCAGGGCCACTTCCGTCCCTGGGAAGAGCAAGACCACCCCTGTCTTTTCTCCAGTAGTGGTCCCACAGCCAGACCCCCCCAGAAGGGCAGTGATTACAACCCTATGCTGCGTTAGACTGCGTATGGATTCACATGCACCTATCATCAAAGTGCCAGGCAGCGTGCTAAAAATTTTACCCTGGTCCCTCGTGCCTGCCCACCCCACTGTCACTTTGGAGTCGCAAGGTTGCCGTGGTTATTCGCCTATGGTGATGAGAGAGAGGTAAGGAGGTTCACCATCGTGGAAGAACAGAGAGTGCCCCAAGGGGCCAGAGCTTGCGAGGGTGGAGCTGGGACTTGAACCCAGGCGGGCTGGCTCAGGGCCATGCTGCGTCCTAGACCATGACAGCACCCAGTCGGGGCAGCGGACGAAGCGTGCCACCAGGCAGGTGTGGGCCAGTGGAAACACAGCAAATGGGGACACACTGGGGACTCAGCATCCCGACAACCCAGCAAGACCACCATATCCATCGGGCTTCCCAGGGGTGAGAGTAGGCACCTCGCTACAAGCCCTTCTGAGCTAGTAAATTAGAATTAATGTCACCACCAATACTAGTGAGTCCAGTGTACTCCAAGGGTCATGACCCACCCCAGCCCCGGGCACAGGACCCCAGGGACAGCCCAGGGCCTCCAGGACCCCAGCACCCCTGCTTCCCCCCGTGAGGGCTGCCATCCTGCACCCCAAGCCAGGCCACACGCGGTGTGCCATTCCAAATGGGCTGGCTGATGGGCCCGCATCCATTATCATTAGCATCCTTCCACACGCGGGTACAGGAGGGGCTGCCAGGCACGGCTGCGGCTCGCTGAGCCAGGGGCCACGCTCCACTGCCGACGAGCAGGAGGCGCACCTGCTCCAGGGCTCGCGGCCGCCACAGCCATCCTTCACGTCTCACGCCACACTTGCTCCGTCTCGGCGGACAGAGCCGCTGCCAGCCCTGCCCGCACCCCCGCCGGCCCCGTGGTCCACACTCAAGTGTGTCTGTGCATGGCTAGTCAAAGAGGCCTTTAAAAATGTGACCGTCGCCTCTTAGCCATTCAGTTGTTACGTTGAAGGTTGAACAAGGAAGATAAAAAGTGCACGACTTTGCCTCAAAAATGAACTTTTTTGTCAATTAAGATGGAACCGTGAACTACGAATTGCCCACTCACGGGCTCCGTCCTCTGCCAGTGTGGCTGTGTGTGCCTCAGGATTGCCTGGGACTGGTCATGAGGGGCAGGCTGTGGCAGCCAGGGATCATTTCTCTGTCTGGGCACCTGTGACATCCCCCTGCCATAGGGGAGGCTCGCATTTTCCCAGCGAAGGCCGACATCTAGGGATGGAGATTAGGAGATCAGACCTAACTGGCCCCAGCCCCGACTCCCAGGAGCAGGGCAGTCTGGGTGGCCACCGACTTCCCAGACCGCCCGCACCGTTGCCGGGGACCCTTTGGGCTTCCTTGGTATGTTTCTGCTCACCTGTGTGGTAACCTCCCAACCTCACACCCGGGCGTATGCACACGCACACCCATCTGTGTCTTCTCATGGCAGAATCTCTGTGTCTTGGGTTAATCTGTGAGTCAGAAATCGACAGACGTTTATCACTGTCTACCTGGATTTCCACCTGGTGTGCTGCCTGTGGGGGCCCTGGCTGGGGTCCGAGGACAGGGTCCTGGGTTCTCCCAGAAAACCCAGGGAGGGAAGAAGCCCAGTTCCCTTCCAGGTGGCGAGGTTTTAAGGCAACCAGAAAGAAAGAATACGCTGTCCGTTTATGGGGAGCCATGATTGATCTGGGGGGAGCCACCATTTGCTGGTGGAGCCTGACAGCAGGCACAGCGGGGAGGGCCCCCCACTCTGTGGGTCAGGTCCTGCAGGGACCCCTTTTCCTGCTGCGGCTCTCTACACTGCCCGCCTCGTGGGCCTGTCCACCAGCTTCCCCTTATCTCCTGAACACCCTGTCCCCCTTGGGAGGCTGGGGTCTTGCTCTCTGGTCTTCCCAGCTCTTTCCCCACCACACTCAGGGGCGTGGTGGCTGTAAGTGCAAAGGTAACACAGGGGCTTCCCGACCGGGCTGGGGAACAAGCTCAGATTTGGGAGTCAGCGAGCTGCCGGTAACTTGCAGCTTTGACTCTGTTCCTGGCTGGGTGTCCTTAGGTGAGTTACTTCACCTCTCTGGGCTTCGATTTCTCCACCTGTGAATGGATATACCTCCTTCTCCCTCCTAAGGATATCGTAAAGCTTAAACAAGCTCATATAAACAAAGGGCACAGCAGATGCTCCGGAAACAGGAGGGGCTCGCCCCTATTTTTAAAAGTAAGCTGCTTCTGGCTGCCTCTGCCTATTAAACTCATTCTCAGGGCAGCATCTGCTATCAGTCATTTACACTGTAGCATGAATTTAAGAGGAGTTGTCTCCTTAATGGGAATTTGCTATTAGGGGATGTTCTAGCTGAGGAATACAAGAAAGTTCTGTCTGTGACCTTGAAGTCTTAGGCTTCCGGGGTGGGGGCAGTAGGCACTGGGCAGGGGCCTTCCTGGGGTCACACCCCACCACTCAGGCTGAGGTCTGAGTGAACTTTGCTAGTGTGCCCAAGGCTCATGGAGAAACAGGATGTCAGGGGACAATGACAGGGTGGCCCATAGGACGGGGATCTCAGAGGGGAGGGACGCTTAAGGCAGCAGTTCCTGGTGTCCTTCCTCATCCTTCAGGGACTCTGGGCTTCCTCCTCCCTGTGACCCCACCCGTCTGCAGGGCTGTCTGTCCTGACAAGCTCCTTAATTTATTTCTCACTTCTGTTCGGACTTGGGGAAGACCAGACTCCCTCTAAGAGCAAACTGTTTGAAACTCAGCAGGTAACTCTTCGGATGAGGGACAGCGTGCCAGCCCTTGTCCTGACCTCTCAGCCCCGAGAGCGCTCATGTGTGCATGCGTGTGCCCGTGTGAGTGTGCGTGCACCCCCAGTGAGTGCACACATGTGCCTGTGTGAGTGTGCATGGTAGGTGAGAAGGAAGACTCACCGGCGTTTCCCCCCAGCGACTGGAGCCTTCTTGACTTCCCAGGTGTATCGTCGAGTATTGAAAGACGGAGTGCGTTCCTTCCATTGTTCTTCATTAGTCGTCTCATTCTGGGGGCTCCTCACAGGTGCCCCACGGGGGACAGGCCCTGCGCTTGGGGGGCGGCGCCTGGAGGAGGAGCCAGGTTGCCTAAGACGTCTGCCCTCCCGTAAAGCGTGCGGCATCCATGTGTCCTCGGAGAAGCGGAGTCTTGCCTTCAGCCGGAAGCTCTCTGGGAGAGGAGGAAAGAGGAAGGCGGACAGGGTTTGGATCCCACCATGAACTATGGCTGTGTAGCTGTGACACCCGCTGGCTTGCTCTGGGCGGTCTTGGGGAGGCCAGGAAGGGCCAGACTCTCCTGTGGCCGGGGATGAGGATGCCCTACAGAACTGCCCTCCCGAGCTCGCTTGTCTGGGTGTCCTCCCGAGGACGCCCCGGTGTACTTCGTCCTTCCACCAAACCTGGGAGGCGGGGCTCTGCACTGGTGTCTGGGGACCGGTCCAGGGAGATGGTCCTGGGAGGGAATGGCACTCTGGGCCCCTGCTGTTCAAGACCACACTCAAACGTGTCCCATGTGGGCGACATTCCTGTAGACCTCTGAGCGGGATGCACCTGCGGTGGGGGCTTTCCTGACTTTCCCAGATCAGTCGAGGAAGCGGCCCCGAGGATGAGGATGGTGAGCTCTGTTCATAGGTGCGTGAGGCACAGACGCCACTCTGGTTTTCCGTATTGGATGATTAAGTCACGCGTTTTGTTAGACCTGGGGCTTGTCATTCAGCATTGCTCTGATATTACGTGTCTTCCTGCTGGCCCTGCTGTTGTGTGTGTGTGGTGAAGAGTCTTAAACTGGAGGCAGGCAAACCCGGCCCCTTGGGAAGATGACGGAGGGGACCCCCTGCCCCCACCCCCGGCCCAGCCCACTTCCCTGCCCCGTCTGCCTTCTGCGTGTCCAGCTGTGAGGTTGTCTTCTGCACCCTTGGACATGTGCTCATGGCAGTGACGGCAGAGCTGGGGGACAGTCATGCATTCCATCTTGTAGATGACAAGATGGAGCCTCGGAGATGGGCCCCAGCCCCAGGCCTCCCTCCCTTCTGCTGTGTTTCCTGTGAGGCCGCACAGACCAGGTCAGGTTCTGTCCTGGCTGCTGCTTAGGCTCCAGCCAACCTGGTGATAAGCCTCAGTGACCACACCTGGCCTTGTCGGCTGGTCCCCCTCCCCCGCCCAGCCAGGTGCCATGGCCCTGTGGTCAGCCCCAGCTCTGTGGGAAGTCCAGACCTCTTCTCTGAGCTCCGGACTCCATGGCAACAGAGACAACCGCCACTTCCGGACACTGAGTCCTCTGTGCCATTGCTTTGGTCTCTGCCACCACCCTGGAAGGTGGCTCCTTGTCCATTCCCCTTTGACAGATCAGTACACCGAGGCGGGCGAGGACCGGGAGCCAGCCGTGGTGGCACTGTGTGTCCCTGGGCTGGGCTAGGCTGGAGCTCTGGCTCTGGCTGACGCTCCCACCATGTGGCAGGTTCGTCTGGGCAGGAGGGAGCCCAGGGTGTCAGCCACTGCCTCCCGCACTTCAGTGTTCCGGGTACATTTTCACTTAATCTGGGGTCTCTGTTTAAAAAAAGTTTCAAAAGCCATGGTTTGGGGACAGGGAGGAATCCTGGGCTCTCTGGAAGCTGAGATCATTCAGCTGAGCATGTTGCCGAGTAAACAGACGGGGCTGCCCCACGCCGAGGGCAGCGTGGTGAGTGGCCTGGCGGGGCAGTGGCAGGGGCCCTGTCACATCAGCCCAGCAGCTCGGGGTGCACCCTGTCCACCCGCCCATTTCTCCGCCCTGTGTCCCCCACCTCTGGAATTTAAGAGGGGCAGGAAGAGACAGGAGCTGGAAACGGGCTCTGCACCCTCCAAAGCGTTTCCCATCAGAGAGGCTGTCAGGATGCCCGGCCCAAGGAAGGGACTGGACTTTCTGGGAATTAAAAATAAAAAAAGGAAGCCCTGGCTGGTGTGGCTCAGTGGATTGAGTGCAGGCCCGAGAACCAAAGAGTCGCCAGTTCAATTCCAGGGCGCATGCCTGGGTCGCAGGCCAGGTCCCCACACCCCAGGGAGGGTGCGAAAGGCAACCACACATTGATGTTTCTCTCCCTCTTTTTCTCCCTCCCTCCCCCTCTCTAAGAATAAATAAATAAGTTCTTTAAATCAAAAAGGAAAAACAGGAGCGATGGGTGAAACTTCCCTGTTCCTACGGAAGGAGGGGAGGGCGAGGTGAGCCTCAATGCCCCCTTCTGCACAGGCCTCTGCCCTGTCTGGGCGGAGGAAACACAGCCTTCATATGTCGGCCAAGCGCTCCCAGGGCTCCCCAGAGCCCTGCTCGCCGCAGTGGGAGGGAGCCGGGCAGCCCGGGTCTGCGTCTCCCCCGAGAAGCCGGGTGTGCTGCCAGCGGTCCAGGCTGCATGTGGGGGGCGTGATGTCCCCGGCGTGGCGGGTCGGGGCAGCGTGCAGAGGCCAGTCTTAATCGACAAATTAAAGCCCAGGAAAGCCTGGGCAGGTGAGAGGAAGTCTCGGCTCTTGATCAAAACCACATTTCTGTTCCCGGCCTAACTGACGGGCCACGGGGAGGCACATCTGTAAATTACACAGGAAGCCTCTTCCGCCACTGATTCAGCCTGACAGTTTCACTGGAGTATATGAAAATGAGTATTAAAGATGCGATCTGTAGGCTCCCTTCCAGGAATTCCAATCTGGTTTCAATAAAATGGGAACGCTGATTGGGAGTGAAGCTGCCTTCCGGTTTTGCCTTTGGCTATTACGTGCTCATTCGTGAAATGACTGAATTCCACAACTACTTTTAATATTCACCTTTTGAGTTCATCTCCAGCACTGGACACATTGCAATGATTAAAATAGCATGAGCTCCCCATGCTGGGTGCTCTCTAATTTAAGGCAGCCCAGGTGCTGAAGACAAATGAGGCGGCCTGGTAAGTCCATTCTTCCTTTGCGTGAAGTTGCTTTGCAGGAACATCGAGGGAAGAATATTAATGGTAAAAAAAAATTCTGTGAAATAATGCTCCCTGAGTAGACGCCTGGGGGGAAAGATGAAAGTTGGGTGCCAGGCGGAACTTGTACTTGGTGTGGGATTGCTCTTATTGCCGGCGGTGTCTGGGCTCTGCTGCCGGGGACCTGTGCCTGCCACAGTCCCCGCTGGGGCCTGGGGCTCCCCTTGCTTCCTTCCCAGGGGAGCCCCCCTCTTGGACAGCTGCGTGCTCTGAGCTGACCTTGGCCTTTCCCGGCAGGGGACGGGGTTGTCCTGAGCCAGCTGTGCCTGTCCAGGCC
This sequence comes from Desmodus rotundus, assembly GCF_022682495.2. Lineage (NCBI taxonomy): Eukaryota > Metazoa > Chordata > Mammalia > Chiroptera > Phyllostomidae > Desmodus > Desmodus rotundus. Next base: position 2,589,172 of record NC_071390.1, on the reverse strand, counting down.
TCCCCTGCTCCCCGGGGTGCCCCCATCCTTACAGGACATTCCAAATTAAGGAGCTCAGAGAGCACCTGGCAGAGGGACATTAACTGCTGGGTCCTTTCCACACACTCCCGACAGGACCCCTTCCCCCGCTCTAACCACTGGGCGAGTGGGCCACAGGTGCCTTTTCTGTACGACTTCCCTGAGGTTCACCAGACAAGGTGGATGCTTGACGTGGCTTCCATCTCTGCACCGGAGTTCTCGCAGCCTTTGATGGAGGGGAGAGAAAAGGTGTGAGTCCCCCTCTGGCTCCCCCCAGTGTGTGTTCGTCCAGAGCGAGTCTGGGATTTTTCAGGGGGAGAAAATGGACCTGAACCCTTGGAGACTGGCCCCACTGGGAGTCCCGAGTTCATTCTGAAATGGTTTTCTGGGATGGCAAACATTGCCTTTTTATATGTGGAATTCACAATTAATTTCCTCTGATCTCCACAATCAGGAAAATAGTTTCCATGCGTTTAACTTGGGGCAACGTTTTGTTGTAGTCACGAGTTTTCATTTGGGCAGAACTCAGTGACCAAATGAAAAGCTGGCTTCAGAAAACGCCCAAGGGTGTGGCGCGCGTGCGGGCCGGTGGCCGCGTCGGAGAGCCCTGCCACTTGGCCACGTGCTGGACAAGACAGGCCCTGCTGTGGGCGGTAACGGTGTTTTCCCCATCACCGGCTGTCCGTTCTTGAGCCAGCAACCAAAACCTGTATGAAGGGGCGGTTGCCCTTGTTGTAGCAAGGGCCCGAGGATGGTGACCACCCCATGGGGTGGAGGCCACGACTCCACCCACAGCCCCACGGCCGGCTCCGCGGGGCCTGTGCCGCCCGTCAGAAGGCCCTATTCGGGTTAGCCTTTCACCTTGGCCCAAAGAAAGTCCCGAAGACCGTGAGTGGGCTCTCACTCCAGGCCACGCTAATTGAAACCCTGTGGTCTGAGAGCCTGTGAGCTGTAGACAAACTCTGATGAAGGTGGGAATTTCCCACGTGGGACCCGAGACCGAATCTGACCCAGAGTATTTGGGAGATGAGCGGGGTTAACAACAGCTCTGCCACACTGCTCGTGACAGGTAGAGACGGGGTGGAATTCTGAGTAGTGGCAACACCCCATGTCCTTGAGTGCTCAGCTCGCCGACGGTGATGACACAGGCGGATGTTTCTCATTTTCTGCAACATTATTTTTTATCTAGTAAGTCTTATGTCTTGCGCCTAGGGGACCACCTGCAGGTGCAGAGCACCCTCGCCCTGGGACCAGGTGATGGGCCCCCCGGGTCACCCCTGACGCCGGCCCCTCCTCGTGCTCAGCTGGGAGGGTGCTTTGTTCCCAGTAGCCAGCACCCTCAGGGCCTGGGCTCTGTTCACACAGATTATTTTTATTCCTGGCAACCGACCCTGAGCAGCAGCGCCTGCCTCCCTGCTTAGGCATCAAAGGCCAACCCACACGATGGAGGGTCGTCCTCCAGGGGCGGCGTCCACATTGACTTCGCCACTATGGGCTTCCCAGGGGCACGAAAGTCTCAGGACCTTTCACTCCTGCACCCCTGCATCGGGCAGGTGCCAGTGAGGTCAGGTCAGGAGACTCCCTGGTGTGGGTGGCCCTGCGTGCAACATGCCGTCACGCGGCCCGTGGCACTGGCCAGGACAGTGGGGCTCTGAGGAGGCCGAGTCGCAAGTGGAGGGCGGAGACATTCAGGACAGATCTGGGAGACCGATGGTCCGAGCTTTGGTCCCTAGTGGTCACCGAGTCCCTGCCTGGTTTCCGGAAGTGTGCTGGCACCTGCTCCTGTTGTTGCCTCCAGTTATGGAAAGAAGCCGGGGTGTGAGTACTATGGTCCCCTACGGGCACGGGGGGACATGGGCGTGGACAGGATGGACAACCAGTTCTAGGTGATGGGACACCAGACTGGTTGAATTCAGACCTGGAGCCAGGTCTCCGTAACACCAGCCCGTGGTCCCCGCAGCAGTGACCCGCCATTTCCAAGGATACGACCATCCGCCTGGGAGTCCCGAGAGGAGCAGCTTTCCCCAGACCTGGGGTGCGTGCTGGACGCCACCCCGTGAGATTTCGCTGTGCCTTCTCTGAACTGGAGTCCACGGAGCGGGGCTGTCACCCCCACTCCAAGGCCTGTGAGCCCGAGGTGGCCCCTGGGACCCTCCCCTGGAGCCTCATCGAAGGGTGAGCTGCTTGAGGCCAGCAAGGACGGGCCTGGCCAGGGTCTCGCAGAGCCAGGAGGGCAACCCAGGTCTCCTGCCCTTGCCCACTGGAGATCCAGCCCCAGGGCTAAAACTCCTCGCCCCTTCCTGTCTGTTCCGAGTGCCTGGGGCCTGCCCGGCACCACCACCTGTGGGCACAGGCAACCCGGCCCCTTCTGGTAGAGCAGGTCCGAGTGCCTGCCTCACCCTGAGGGAGATGCGCGGGGGACAGTGATGGTGGGCTGGGGTACCGTTGCACAGGCCTTGGGGTGTGAGTGGCAGGGAGTCCCCCAGAATCCAGTGTTGAGATTTTGGAGTGCCCAGAAGCCCTGGGTCCCCCAACACAGGCTGTGCGTGAGCTCAGGGCTTTTCTACCTTCAGAAAACCCAGGGCTGCCTGGTCCTGCGCCTTCTGCTCTGGCTCTGCTTTGAGCTCCACTTGGAGAGAAGGTGCCCCGTATCCGCTCAGGCCTCTGCGGTTCTCCGGCGAGTCCTGGAGAATGTTCACATCAGACCAGCGCGGACAATCTGCACAAATCGCAGTTACAAAGTGAAGGCTGTCTGTTCTTCCCCCCAAGTTGCCTGGACATTTTATTTGCCACCTCTCCCCAGTCAGTACAGATTCCCACGTACGTCCGTGTGACCCACAGTTTGTGTGCCTCTTGTCACAGCCCGATGACACTGTCCTGCACTTGTTGGATTGTGTTCATGTCGCCAGGGCAGGGGCCGGGTCTGGCGTGTTCCCTGATGCATGTTCAGAACCTGGAAGGAGCCCTGCGCACAGAGCTCACGTGTCTGCTGGATGGATGAAGACCGGCCTCGCTGCCACCCGCTGGTCCCGTTGGGGTGAGGGCTCTGGGCCAAACGCGGGCCCCCACGCCCGTCTCGCCTGGTCTCTGCCGCTCGGAGAGGGCGCAGTCACTGCAGACTGGAGAGCTGGGGACGAGAACGCATTCACAAAGGCTCCCCGTTTCTCCCAGGAGCCCCCTCCTTCCTCTGCAAACCACTCTGGCTCCTCAGACTCGCCGGCACGGGAGGCAGGCCGGAAGGACCCAGCGGCTGCCGCCTGCTTCTGCGCAGAGGATGCCCCACCTTCCAGCTGCTCCGATCTCTTGTGCTGGGGAGGGGGGCAGAGGGGGGCACAGTATCTTCTCCAAAATCTTCATCCACAGTAAACACTGCTAACTACTAACTCATAAAACATATCAGCTGGGTTTATTACTTTTAACCATCTTTCCAATTGTGCTATAAAATAAAGGCAGATGCCATTTTAAGATGTTATTATTGTCAAGGGCCGGCTTCTTCCAGCAGCACCTGCTTCCAGCAGTCTGCTTGTTTACGGCCCCCGTTTTTATAGGTGACAGTTTAAGGCGGCTCTTCTCCGGCTACAGAGAGCTCTTCCTCACGGAGCCGAGCGGCACGCACAGGAGGAGGGCTCCGGCGGCGCCGGCCGCGATGCGGGGCAGGGTCGCAGGTTCACCTGGGCTTTCCGCTGACGGCTTCGCCGCACACATCAGGCCCTGCCAAATGCTCTGCCATTAATTTATGATTTAAAGTAATTAACTTTTGCTGATTAAAGTAATTATTTCAAGTGCATCGCACGCGGGCCCAAATGATGCCCACGGCCCCCTCTCCAGTCTGAGCGAGCAGCGTGCCAAATGCTTAGAAGCTGCGCCGGGGACTTCCGAGGGGCTGCTGCCCGTCTCACAGATCTGCCGTGTTTATGCCCGACTTGTACTAACTGCTCATTTCAGTGCCGGGTTCTGGCAGAACGTTGACACAGTGTGAAACCTTCATCCGGTAAACAAGACAAGCTTCAGCTCCGCGACACCGGTGACAGCAGAGGCTGTTTAAATGGATCTTGCCTCCAGCCTTCCAGAGGTGTCATGTTTTTGCACACTCTTGCTTACCCAGCTCGGCCCTTCAACAGCGCACGGCTTCATCTGGCCTCAGCCAAGAGCGGGGAACCTGGGCCCAGCAGGGACCCGGTCCTGTGGTCTAGCACAGACCTCCAGGGGCCCTTGGGGCTGGGCAGGGCTGGGCCAGTGGGTCACGGGCAGAAGAAAGAGCCTGGCTCTGCTGGGGAAGCTTTTAGACGTCATGGAGACAGAGAGAGAGCAAAGTCCGGGGGGAGAGGGCTGGCCCCATTCCTTCATATCCAGCACTCCTGTCTCCTTGCCACAGTCTCTTCTGCCAATGGGGCAGGGAGTCATCGCTTGGTGGCTTCTCCAGCAGAGAGGCTGCTGAGGCAGGAGCGGAGGGGCTGGGGGTAGCACTTGGGAGACCCTCCCACGCCCCAACCTCGTTCCTGCTTCACGGATGAGTGGGGGAGCCAAAGCCAGCACCCTCTGGTGAGCAGGCAGGACACGTGGGCCCCGGGGCTGACGGGAGGCACAGGGACCCCTTCCCTCCTGGGGAAGTTGTGCGAAACAGTCCCTGTAGCTGCTCCCGTTTCTCCCGCACCTGCCGTGTGCCCGGCACAGAGCCTGCATCGCAAAGAAGTTCTCACAGAAGCTCCAGAGTGAACCTGGCAGGCGGGTCCTGTTGTCCCATCTTCCAGCCGAGACACCTGAGGTTCAGAGAGGTGACAGTCACGCCCCAGGCCAATTAGCCTGTGCACCCAGGACTCAGACCCAGGCCTCCTGCCCCCAAAGTTCCAGAAACGTGGTCACTGCTCAATCACTTTGTACTCATTAAAAATATCGGGGAGCCACCGTGGCCTGCTTAGAGCGCCCCAGCCAGGAGTGACCACACTGGCCTTTGGGAAGAGTCCCAGCTCCTCACAGCACCAAAGTGTCCTAACCTGGGATGCCAAGGCAAGGGGCCAATGACCAGGTGACCTTGGAAAAGAGGGGCACTTCAGGGGTGTCACCTCATGCTTCTGCTTGGTGCTATTTAGGGGCACAGTTTGGGGAATAAACTTGTGCTTTTACCTTTTCTCTTAGTAATTATCTCAACACTCTGGGCTTTTGGTGAAACCACAAGGAAATTTAATTTTGTATGTAATTAAGTGCCTGATGGGCAGTGATCCCTGGCAAACAATATTTCAGCGTAATGCTGTTGAGCAAACATCACCGACTCACGACGATGCCAGAACAGTCATCTGCGCGTTGGCACCCTCGCCACCGCGCGATGGCTGGGGTCGTAAATAACCCACTTCACTTTCGGGGTGAATTAAGTGCTCTTAAAGGGTGAGAGAAAAAGAACATCAGAGGGGAACATTCGCTTCCATCCAGAAGTCTGGGCCGCGCCAGGGTGGTTGGGCAGAAGCCCCGTCCTGCTTGGCAGACGCCTGTAAGAGCGGCACTCCAATCACCAAGCTGTGATGCCAAAGGCAGAGCCTGGGACGGGACCAGCCAGGGGGCAGAGCTGATGGGGCCGTTGCAGGGGAGGCCCGTGGGGGCCTGGGAGGGAGGTGCCCACTGCCTGCCAGGTGCTGTTCAACCAGTAGACACTGGAGCCATCTTGGAGCCCAGGGAATTGCTGGAACTGAGGCCCTGGTGCCAAATCAAATTTAGAAGCTGGAAAGGAAATCTAGAAGCACCAGGAGGAGGGCAGTAACGGGGTGGGTGGTCCCGTCCTTGGGGGGGGGGCTGCGGGCATGTTGGAAGGTTATCAGCGTGATATCTGGAGGAGCCAACCCCCCGGGGTGCCTGGTGAGCTCTGGGTGGGCCAGTGCAGCTCAGGAGAGGTGTTCTCTCTCTCTCTCTCTCTCGTTTGGTTGTTTAAGATAAAAAGAATGAAACCAGAACTTTAAGAAAATGTGATTCACGGCCCAATTTGGTCAGCCTTCTTAGACTGTTTCTCCCACCTTGGTTTCCTGGGAAAACTGCACTTTGAACCCACACAGCCTCAGGTTCAAGTTCCAGCCTGGCCGTTCACCAGCCGAGTGACCCCATTCACTCCATTCTCCAAACTTCGATTTCCTTCTCGGCAAAGTGGAGCAAACCAGCCCTTGTCACATGCAGGTGTGCCTTAGAAACGTGGGGACATGAGGGACAGTATGGCCCCTGGGATAAACAGCAGCCACCACTGTGGGTGTGGCCCCACTTTCATCTTCGTCACATCTACCCCAGGAGCACCCAGTGTCCTCCGGCTATGGCGGCTGAGTTCTGGCTGACCCCGAGGCAGCTCCCCAGCACCTGTCTGAGGGGGCCAGGGAGTAGGAGACAGGTGTCCCCACCTCTCAGGCGTTGCTGAAGGGGGTGAACACGCAGGTCAGCCCGCAGCAGGGGGGCCCTGGGACCAGATGGGGGACTGTGCACAGGTTCCCGTCACGCTTCACAGACCCCATTCTCTTCTGAGCCTGCAGGCCCATTCATGCAACCCACATGTGGGGCGCCTGCCTGGGGCCTGGCCCTGGCGCAGGTGCCGGGGTGCATGGACAGAGGCCAGACCGCAGCAAACAGACAGAAAAGGCAGTGCCCGGTCCCGGCGGACATTTGGAAAATATAGAAAAGACATTCCTGGCTCAGGTGTCAGTACGTGGACCCGACTGGGTCACCTCCTGCTGGCTTCCCTGCACCTGAGGACCAGGAAAACACGCAGAGCATCACCTTCAAAACCACCACACCTGCCGAGCATCCCATCCCGTTGTGTGTGCTGCCGCAGACTGGCCCCATGACGATGAGACCACAGACACCCGGTTCTAGTTTCTCATGCAGCAGACTTTGTGGGTGCGGTTACGTTCAGGGTCTCAAGGCGGGGAAATCAGCCTGGATGAGGCAGATGGGCGTTAACTGCTGTCATGGGGGCCTCACAAGAGAGGCTGAGGAGACAGACATGACAGGAGAGGAGCAGGCCATGTGACCAGGGAGGTGGGGACTGGAGCCACGAGGCCACAAGCCAAGGAGTGCTGTGGCCTCCAGCAGCAGAGCCCCTCCCACTTCTGGGGAGCAGGGCCCCGCCCCCTCCCTGACTTCAGCCCAGGGAAACTGACTTCAAACTCGTGGCCTCCAGACCGTGACAGAATATATTCTGGTTGCTCTGTGGTAATTTGCTACAGCAGCCTCGGAAAACCCATGCAGTTGCCGAATGTATCGATTAATCTCCTGGAGAGAAGTACGGGGTACTTACTAGGTTGGCATGGGAGTCCAAAGGGCAAATGAATGACTTCATCACGATTAAGTTAGAAATAAGGTGTCCCATTTTAACTTACATGATACAGGAGCATGAGTATATTCATTTATTTTTAAACAGGCAAACTTGACACATCAAATAAACATCCCTTGGGCCAAGTCCTCACCACCAAATCCAGCCCTGTCTGAGCTGGAGCTAAGAAAGGGACTGATGGTCCCAGCCTCACTGGTGTGACAGCGAATGTGGCCTGTCCTCCTGCTAGCTGGGGGGCAGAGCAGCTGGCTGCGGGTCCTCCGCTCCAGCCCCCACGCCTGCCCACCGTCAAGTGCCTTCTGCACACTGTGGGGATGGCTCCGCCATCGCTCGGCCACTGGCAGCTGCTGATCTGCTCTCCCGCCTGGGGGCTCTGAGCATCTCCTGTGGGGGCGTGACTTGGTTCTGACTTCTTTTCTGGAACAAGGAGGAAAGTCCAGGCAAGAGTTCCTTGGGGCAGCCCCCTAAGGACGGCCTGACCGCACCGTCCCAACTCCAGGACAGGGATCAGAACGACCTCAGGACATGGGCTCTGCCTTCTGGTGGTTGGAGGCCCCCTCAGCTTTGCCCGGGCATTTTCCCTGAAGCCCTTCCGTGGTGTCTTACGGAGACAGGGTTTGGGGACCGCCCCCTTCTCTGTGGCCTACACCCAGTTTCTGAGCTCAACAGCAAAAGCACCCCCTGTGACCCTCCCTCAGCTGAGGAGACAGGGTCGCACAGTTTCAACAGACATGGGGTCCGACCCTGCGCGTTCAGCTTGGAGCTCTGCTGTCCTCTCCCTCAGTGGGACTTTGGGAACACGGCCCTTTCTGAATCCAAGTTTCTGCATGTGCAAAATGGGGTTTCAAAAAGTAACACCTGCCCCCCACCCCACGCCTGGCCTGCAGGGCAGGGCTTACCTGGACAGACCCAGATGCCGAGGAAGGCCGGTGTTTGGAACTTGGTACCCGACAGCTTGGGTTAGAGACCCTGATGATTCCCCCAGTGCTGGCTTCTTATCCGTACCTACCACACAGGGGCCACACGGGGACAGGCCCAGGGCACCAGTAGGGTGTGGGCGGGTGTCCCTCTGCTCAGGAGGACGTGCCGCCCTTGGACCAGCCCGACAGCTTGTTCTCTCTGACTGGGGCCTGCAGGTGGTGAAAGCCATTAGGAGCAATTTGTTGTCACCAGGCAGACCTGCTGCCCCTAAACTGTTATCAATGAGCTTGTCAACCCGAGGCCTCACCTCCTTTGTTCTTTTCATCTGTTCTCCCCTTGGAGGCCTCTCTGGAGCCCGCAGCCTCCTCCGAGGACCCACAACAGGCTGTCATACACCTGTTTGTCTGTAGGCTGGGCCGGGGGTCCGGGCATGGTGGGGAGCGGGCGGCGGGCGGCCCGGCCTCCGGGCTCCCAGCGCTTGTCCCCGTCAGGATGTCAGATGACAGTTGTTGGAGCTGCAGCTGGCGCAGCAGCCTGTGCCAAAGGCACAGCGCGCCTGCTGCCGGCGTGAATGCACTCTGCCTCCCGGAGGAGCCCTGGCCTCACCTCCAGGGGGCGCCGCTGCAGAGGCCATGCCGGCTGCATCCCAGGCTCAGGAGGCTGCCTAGGCCTGACACTTGGCCAGGACGCACAAGTCTGGGGCAGTCACCCCACAGGCTGGCGCCTCCTATGAACGCAGAGGGGTTGAGAGGTGTGCCTGGTGTGCCTTTGTGAGTCCCGAGCACCAGGGGTGCCCAGGCCCGAGCCAGCTGTGAATGACAAAGAACTCCGCCATCAGGCCCATTTCCCACCTGTCTCCTGACTGCTCTCAGAACCAGGTCGACCACCTGACACCCATGAAGTGCGACGGATTGTCATTGGGTGGCCAGCGTCCAGGAGTAGGCCTGGTCTTCGTCTGCCCCAGCCGCCATACAAAATGCCAGGACCGGGAGCTCAGAGAGCAAGACATTCATTTCTCACAATCCGGAGGCTGCAAGTCCAGGGTCAAGGTGTGGCCACAGGCAGGTTTCGTTCCCGGGACTCTCCTCTTGGCTTGCAGGTGGGTGCCGTCTCTCTGCGTCTGCACGTGGCCTTTCCACAGTGTGAGGGTGGGTGGGGGACAGAGACTTGGAGTATGCCAGGCTCTTTTCCTAGAAGGGCACCAATGCTATTGCCCCAGGGCCCCACCCTCATGGCCTCACCTCACCCCGCTCATCTCCCACAGGCCCCACCTTCAAACACCACCACACTGGGGGGTGGGTTCTCCACACAGATTTGGGGGACCCAGACAGGCCCCTGGAAGGAAGTGAAGCCCCCCAGCTGGCCCTGCTTTGGAAGAGCACTCTGAAGGAGTCTCGTGCGCCTGCCTTTGAGGGGAGCGCAGGGGAAACTCTCCTGGCGGAGGACCCTCTCCACCACTGCATCACACCTCAGACAGGTGCCGAGGGCAAGAGATAAAAGGTACGGACTTCACCGGATGGAAAATCCCAATGAATGGGGCCTTCTTCTCAGCGGTCCCGCGATCACAGGGCACCAGAGGCAGGCTGAGCTCCGCCGGCTAGGGAAGGAGTTAAACACCGGGCTGCTGTTTACCCAGACGAGGAGCGTCCCCAGAGGCAGAAGCAGGGACCTTTCTGGGGCCCTTTTCTGCTGGCTCCAGGGCTGCCGGAGGGTCGCGGAGGCTCAGCGAGAGAAGCCAGCTGTCCCATCTCCCAGTGAGGGGGGCTAAACCCTGCGTTGTCTCAGCAGCTCGTCTCAGCTGGCCTCGGTGACTCTCCCAATGCCACCACTCGAGACTGCTGGCCCCACGAGCGAGGCCAGAACCGTGGTTGGTGTGGGAGGCCCTACAAGCAGCACTGAACCAGGGGCCTCAACAGCAGACGTTTTGTCTCACAGCCCTGGAGGCCGGAAGCCCCAGAGCAGGGAGGGACAGGCCCAGACAGTGGCTGGTGAGGGCCCTTGCTGGTCACACATGACCGTCCTCTCACTGTATGCCACACTGGGGTGGCAGGGAAGGGACGCAAGCTCCTCAGCCTCTTCTCTAGGGGCACTGACCCCATGATGGGGGCGCACCCTCCTGCCCCGATCTCCTCCCCTCACACTGGATCCCAATATATGAATTGTGGGGGACACAGACGTTCCGTCTGTAACAGCAGCTTTTTAAAGAACATGTGTTTTGGAAGCCCACCCTGTAACTGGTGTCCAGAGCCAAGGCCTGTGGCTCAGCCTGTCTGCGATCTGCCAGGGAGATACTGGGTTCTGAGACCTGGAGCCCAGGACAGACAGCTGCTCCGAGTACTGGTTAGGTGGGAGGGGCTGGGGCATGGTTGGGGGGCGTGGCTGGGGATGGGGGCGGGGCCTTGTCCTGCCCTCCAGGAGTGCAACAGTGTGAGTGGAGCAGGGCCAGGCACTGAGCTCAAGCCCACCCTGTGGGGGATTGGCTGTGATTGGTGTGACGGCTGGGACAGAAAGGGTAGAAGGCAGGGAGCCCTTCTGGAGTTCACTAGCTCCATGCCGAGCTCCATGACAACCCAAGAATGGTGGTGGCAGCATTTTCAACCAAGCATTTTCTTGCCACAAATCTCATTCCTGACCCTGGGTTCTGGCTGCTGCTGACTTCCCTCCAATACACCCCATCACTGGGAAGGCTGCTGCAGAGCCTCTGGAGGGTGGGGGTGGGTAGGGTGGGCACCGCAGGGAAGGCCTCTTCTGCTCCATGTCCAAGCCCATATCCAGGTACTCAGGTTCGTCTGGCCACACCTGCATTTCTCAGGGACACAGCCTCCTGCCAGGAGCCTGGCCCCACCCCTGTCAAATGCTGAGCCCACGACTGAGTGGATTTATACACATCTGCGCCTGGGGAGGTAGCAGCTTCCTACGAACTAGGATGGGCACTGCAGCATCTTTCAGCTGTGCCTGCCCTCGAGGGCGGCTGCAGACCCTGCCAGCCCCACGCACAGGGCGAGAAGACTCTGCCACCCAGAGGTGGGCCACCGAGGGCACTCTGAGAGGCACTTCGCCTCCTAAAGTCAGTCTCTCTCCTGATTTCTGCAGCACCTGGTCGGTCCCCTTGGAGTATTGGCCAGCCCCTACGACAGATGGCACCAGGCTCCCTAGCCCAGGCCTGGCAGGGCCCACAGCAGAGGGCGGGCTAGCGGGGCTGAGGGGCAGCTGCCAGCCTTCTCGCCTCTCCTCTCTCCTTCTGGCTGAGGACCATTATGCTAATTGGGGCCAGGGTCTGGGGCAGCCAGTGCTGCCTCCGCAAAATGACTGAGAGTGACGTTTAGCCCCAGAAACCTGGCTGCATCTTCTGCGCCGTTCCCCGTGCCCACCGCTGCGCCAGCCGCAGACAGCTGCGAGGCACGGAGCCCCCATAGGTCCATCTGGAGAGCAGGTCGTAAGCCAGTTGCCGGAGCGCAAGCAAGTGGGCGGAGCCGCTGTGAAGGTCACTGTGTCTGTTGCTGTGACCTTGACTGTTGGCCACTGGGATTGAGGACAGGACGGGGGCAGGGAGGGGTTGACAAGGAGCAGAGCGATGTGTGATCACCTGGCTTGCACTCGAGTGCTGGCGCACACACTCGCACACACTTGACCCCCACCGTGCATTCCTGCACAATGTCCCCACTCCGGATCTTGCGTGGGGCAGAGTGCCCAGGGCCCTGTGTTGGATTCCTGCAACTGCCGTGACAAAATGTCACGGGCTGTGTGGCTCAGAACAGCAGGTATTTATTGTCGCACGCTCTGGAGGCAAAAGTCTGAGATCCAGGTGTCAGGAAGGGCGACTCTCCTGTTGGAAGCTCGAGGGCACGTCCCCGCAGCCTCTTCAAGCTCCTCGTGGTCTCGGGAGTTCCTCGGTACTGCTTGGTCTGTCGAAGCCTCACTTCGATCTTTGTGCTCAGAGTGGCTGCTCTTCTCTGGGTGCGTCTCTCTGTCCAGATGTCCCTGTTCACCTACGAACACCTGTCACTGGGTTTGGGACCCACCCTGATTTAGTGTGACCTCATCAGAATGGATGGCACCTGCGAAGACCCTGTTTACAAACAAGGTCACTTGTATAGGTTCCAGGTGAATTTTGGGGACACTCGTTAATCCAAGACAGACTCTGGCGGCACTATGCTTCCTGGGCTTTGTGACTTTACCTTGGTGACCCATGGACTGGTTACATCGCTCCCAGGGGCCTGGGAGACTCAGGGGACAACTGTCCTCATGGTGGCCCTGCTGTCCTCCTTTGGCTGGGGCTTAGAAATTTCAAGTCCAGGCCACTGGTGGGAGGGGACGGCAGGGAGGGTGGGGATGCCGAGAGTAGGGGATGGCCAAGAAGAGAGGGAGACCCTGTTCTGGTGTCCAAAGACTTTGGGGCAAGTGGATCCATTGCCTGCACCCCAAGCCGACACCCCAAACGTGGTCCTGAGAGCACAGCAGCCCCACGGCTGTCACTTCGTCCGACATCATTGCAGCTCAGGTGAGCTCACCTGACCCCGTGAAGATGCCCCTTCCCCCCTTCTGCATTTTCACCAGTACGGGCGCCTGGCCTGTGCCAGTGAAGTTGCTGTGGCCTTAGGCCGGTGGCTACATAACCAAAACAAGAGGCTCCTGGTCCTGAAAACGGCCTCTCGCCCACTATGCTGTGTCAGACTCACTCGGTGTGCCCACCCTCCTCCCACAGCTGTGCCTGGGAGGGGCTGCTCTGGGCTCAGGAAGGCAGGTGGCCGGCGGGGTGCCCAGGGCTAGCGAGGTGCAGGGCTAAGCTGAGAGCCGCAGGGCTCTGCACACCAGCCTCCATCAGCCACGAGCTGGGTCTTCAAGGGATGATGCTCCACCACCTTCTAGTTCGAAGACATGGGGCCAGGTACTGGGTTCTAAGAGCTCATTTATGACAAAGGATGTTACCCGTTTGTCAGGCCTTGCGAATGAAATACTACGGTTTTCCGTATGTTACTCTGGTGTTTTATTTTTGGTGGTGTGTTAAAAAACAAAGCCACGGGCCCTCAAAAGTGGTCGGAGTAGAGCAGGGCCTGCAGGGACAGAGGGCGCTGACCCTGGGCAGGTGAGAACGGAGGGTGCATGCCGTCCAGAGAGGAGTCCCTGCTGGGGCACCTCGATCGTCAGGTGTCTCTTCTGTGCCTCAGTGTGCTGTTAACCCACGGGGACCTTACCTGCTCAGCCTCCCTGCAGGTGTGCAGGGAGGGTCACGGCGACCCAGGGCGGCCACAACAGCTCCGGGTTGACAGAGAGGCCAGTGGCTGCAGGCTGCTGTGTGTACACACACCCAGAGACAGCTGCAGTGTGATAAAGTGGCTTCCTGGGGACGCACACCCAAGATGTGCCATCCACACGGCTGACGCAAGCCCCCGCCGGGCACCAGGCCAACGAGTGTGGGGACGCAGCCTTTTAGCAGGTGCTGTGCTTGCGAGTGCAGTTTGGGACTGTGTGCCTGCTCTCTCCCGGCTGCCTGGGGACTGAGGCTGCCAAGTGCAGGGACGCCCGCCGCCCGCCCGCCCACCCGCCGTGTCCTCTGTGGACACGCAGGCAGGGTGCTGGGAGACGGCCCGTCAAGGGCATGGAGGCAAGTGGCTTCGAACATGTGTGACATTTACACAGTCCAGGCCGCTGCGCTTATTGAAGGGCTTTTCCCGGAAAGGGTGCAGGGCCCTGCGCGGCCGGATCTGCTAATGCCTCCTGCCCTGCGTGTTTCCACGTGCCGCTTCCAATGAGTGTCACGGGGCCTCAGGGAGCAGCGTCCTGCACGTTCCTAGAGGAGACCACGGGGCCTCCGTCCACGTGACTGTTTCTGTGGAGAAAAGGAAGGAAAAACCTACGCCAGAATGGGTTGTTTTTGTAAGCTATGGCCTCCCTAACAAGTCTTGTCATGCATGTGGCTCTGGCCTCCCCGAGCACCTCTGGGCCCTTCCACTGTCCCTCTTGGAAAACTAGGAAGGAAAGGCTTTCAGACAGATTATTAGTGGGGTGGGGCTCGTGGGGGGGGGGGGGTTGTCATCATCGCAATGAATTAGTGGCTTTACTTTGAGTGTTTTTCACTATTTGGAGAAATATTTACTAATGCTTCCACAGGGGAGATGCCTTGTGGCATGTTGGAGGGAGAGGGTCTGGCCCAGGCGGAGCTTCCCCTTTGCTGAGAAAGTGAGTGAGCAAATAAGTGCCCACGCTTTAAGTTGTGCAAGGAGGGGCATGCTGGGGGGACGTAGCACGGAGCTCAGTGTGGGGAGCTGGGGTGAAGGAAGGCCTGTGAGCAAGAGGCCTTTCAGGGGGGTCTTTCAGGGAGAGTGGAGGTCGGTCATGCAATTCTTGGGGCAAAGAAATAGCAGCTCCTGGGTTAGGGGAGTTTTGAAACTCAAAAATCAGGGACCCGGTTAATTATTCCAGGTGCCAAAGACGTCACACTCAGTGCAGAACAGGGACTGGAACGGTGGGGGGGGGGAAGAAGGACGTCCCAAAGTTGATAGATACAGGGCACAGTCACTGAGGATGTCAGACCTGGAGACCAGGCATTTGGATGAGTGACAAATTGCACACTGAATCTTTAAGCTGTTCCAAGACAGGACATATGCACAAGATGTCATGAGGAGTCACTGGCTTATGCCTCTTTTGTGGCCGTGGTGTTTCAACTGGGAACAGGAAATGGCTGGTGAGGTGGAGGATCAGAGGTGCCTCTGCAGGAGCCCAGGTGCCCTGCCACTCTGTGCGGTCCATGACCTCAGCAGGCTCTTGAGCGTCCCACTTTGTGTCAAGGTGGCTCTCCAAGCCATCGACTGAGACTTGTGGCCCTTGGTGGATGACTCTTTTAGGGTTGTCTGGATCCAGTGACACCCAAACATTTGTCGTCATTTCAAATCATTCCAGCCATCAGGTACGCGGCTGGAATGGAGACCGGCTTCATTGATAAGGCCGTGACAGGGTGAGTGAGTCAGTCGTCCCCTGCTCCACTCTGTGCCAAGCTCTGCTGATTACCTCGGGGACAGTCCCAAGGGGCACCGGGCAGGGACTTAAACTTCCACTTGAAGGATGGAGAAATCCAGGTGGCCCTTCCAGTGAGGATGACAGTGGTGGGCAGTGGTGGGGAGAGGAGCTGGACTACGCAGGGAAAGAGCATCGGGGCCGATGACACGGAGCAGAGAGAACGGGAACCCCTCCTCCGGAAGTTTGGACAGCGAGAAGAGTGGCAGGGACATTGGAGGACTCCTGGGTACATGTTTGCCAGGGTCCGAATGTCTGCTTCCCCCCAAGTTCATGCGTTGAAATCCTAGCTTCCCAGGTGGAGGCATTGGGAGGTGGGGCCTTGGGTCAAGAGGGTGGCCTCTCAGGAATGGGAGCAGGGGGAGCTCCCTCGCCTCTCCCACCGGATGAGGTCTCCAAGAGAAGTCTGTGCTGGAAGAGGGCCCTCATCTGCCCACGCTGGCACCCAGGCCTCGGCCTCCGGCTTCCAGGGCTGTGAGGGATAAAGGCATGTCAAGTATCGATCCCCCTGCAGTCTTTTGTGGAAACAGCCCAAACGGGCCAGACGGTGTCTCAAAAGGGCTATTCTGGCTGTGACTGGCTGGGTGGATTTAGGGGGGCAGAAAGAGGGCGGAGGACAGGAGAGCTTGGGAGGTGGGGACACAGAAGGGGCTCTCTATGGAACACGGGGGAGGAGGCATTTAGACAGCTAGAGCCCTGTCTCAAAGTGCGATTAGAAATACAAGCAATACTAAACTCAGACATGAGAACTGCCGATGTGCTGGGGTGGTGACATCTTGGACTGTTTTTCTTGCGCACTTCTGGATCAGTCCATCAGCAGACCAGGCCTGGCTGTGCTGGTGCCTTCGATGCAGACTTGGTCTCTGGGAGGCAGTGGGGGGCATGGCCGGCTTGCACGCTGCACTGTCTTTCTGACTGTGCTAATCCCATGTCCTTTGCCCCTGACCGCCTGGGTGATTGCATCTCTGCTCTGCTCATCCAAAACTAGTCCCTCTGGGGCAAGGACTGCCCCTGGCCCCCTCCCATCCGTCCATCCGTGCACCACCCAGGCACCAGGGCATGCCACGTTCTTCCTTCTCACAGCCGTGGGCAGGCTCAGAGAAGAGTCAGGCCTGGTGCCAGTGCACCCAGAGTTTGGAATGAACTGGAGAACTTTCCCGTATCTCCCAGTGCAGGGCAGGTGAGCAGGGAACCCCACGGAAGGGTTAGAGTGTAAACAGTTCACAGGCGAAGCTGGATATTCTTGGCCGCAGTGTGGAGCAGGGGACCCCAGGTCAGCGTTGCCTCGGTGTATGCTATCGGGACTCCTTAGTCTGAGAGCAGGAGCACCCGGTCACCGGGCCCCACTCTGTCTGATTAGAGGCTGTGTACGTTCTGCTGGAAAACCTATCAGAACACACCGACCTGAAGAGCAGCTGCCTTTTCCCGAGTGGCTGGGGACAATGACAGCCTCCGAACAAGGAGGAGGCTCCAGCCTCTCATCCCGCATGGACCCCGGATCTCGATGGGACCAGCCTCTTGGGGAGAGCAGCTTTGCCCCTGCTGGGCCCCCAGGGCCCACCGGCCCCCAGCTCTCCCTTCCAGCTGCAGCAGGAACCTGCCTCCCGAGGTCGAGTCGGCGCACAGAGGCCGCAGGTGGGAGAGGACACGGCAGCTTCCCAGCCAGGGGGTGGTGTCTGCGTGCCTCCTCCATGGGACTCTGCAGGAGGCTCTGGGCTCCCTAAGCCTTGGCCTTTTCCTCGTTTTTTAGAATGGAAGTGGCGGCTTGGTCCTGGCTCGGTCCCGCCTCTGTCATGCCAAAGGCCGCGGATCAGCAGCCCCGAGGATGCAGCTGCTCATGCAGGCTGGCGTGCCCTTTCCCTTTGCTGTGTAAGGAGGCCATCACATGGGCTCCGGGCAGGTCGCAGAAGTCAAGGAGGCAGCTGAAAGTCGGAGGGGTGAGGGTGCGTGGCTCCACGTGGGCTCAGGGTTCCTGCCACGAAGGTGGGTCCCTGTGGTTTGGGGAAGATGGAATCTTTTGCCTGCAGGTGGCTTTGGGCCTGGTGATTCCACGTCTCTGGCTCTTTCCTTCCCACAGGAGCCAGGGGGGGTCCGGACCTGGTGCTGGGAGGCATTGAGAGTTTCTCTGCGCTTCCATCGCCATTGCTGTTGCCTGCGGCCACCACGGCTCCCTGTCTGCCTGTTGCAGGCTGTCCTCCGTACTGGCGAGCGGAGCGCTGCCCACCTTCCTTCCCTAACCAGGGCACGGAGAGCCCACAGGCACTGGGTGGGCAAACTGGCCTCCCCGCCCCCAGTAGTCACCGCTGCCTTCGCACGGCAAAGGGACCGGTGGCGTCTGAAGGAGCTCTCTCAGCTAGACCTGGGCGGGGGACAACATCTAGGTGACTGAGTCATTTGTGCCGGGTCACAGGGACACATCACGGCATGACTGCTGTCAGCACGGGCAGAGCGCCGGCTGGACTCCAGGGGACGGGGGAGTCCTGTCCGGCCCGTCTGTGTGCCTAGGGTCCCTGATGCTCCGCGCATCCTTCTGCGGTGAGCCAGGCCTCTGCTTCTAGTTACTGCAACTGACTGTCCCAAGCCCTGACACCACCTGATCTGTGGAACTTGTTTGTTTACTTCCTGTCTGTCCCTCCCATCTGAGGCTGCTTGGGCAGCCAGGGCAAAGTACCCCTGGCTGGGGGCTTGCACAGGAGAACTTAATCTGTCCGTGTTCTCAAGGCTGGAAAGTCCAACATCAAAGTTCCCGCAAGATTCGGTTTCTGGTGTGGGGGTTCCTCCTGGGGTGCAGACGGCTGCCTTCTTCTTCACTTGGCAGAGAGATAGAGAGAGAAGGAGAGAGAGAGAGAGAGAGAGATCTGATCTTGCTTCCCTTTGTAAAAGGACCTAAGTTCTCTAGATCAAAGTTCCACCCTATCTATGAGTTCATTCCACCTTAATCCCCTCCTGAAAGGCCCCCTCCAACAGTCACACGTGGGACAAGAGCTTCAACACATGCATGTGGGGGATGCAACTGTGTCTGTGGTTCCCCCATTGAAACAGGAGCTCCTTGGGGTCGGCCTGTTTCTACTCTACCCATGATTTCACTGCATTTGCTTACACCTGGTGTGGTGTGGGCGCCCCGTACACGCGCGTCCAGTGAATGGATGTGTGAAAGGAAATCCGGGCTGGAAGACGGTCCTGTGTCCCACCAAGGGCAATGCTGGGCAGGGATGTCAAAGCTGTGTAGGGGCATCTGGCCTGAACATCGTCACCCCAAGGTTTTGGGGGACCTGCCACCAGGGCTGTCCTGCACACCTGTAGCCAGGCACGAGCATGGCAATAGGTGGCTGGCACTGAGTGGCCACCGGTCCCTCCCCTCGGGTTGGCACCCTCTCTCTCCCGACGCCGAGGGCTTCAGCCCTTCTGTCCGCTCTCCTGTCCTAGACCCTATTTAACCCTCATGCCCCCCCTCCAGGTCGGCCTCTGCACCCGCCCTGTGTAACAGACAGGAGGCAGCGGGGTCTGGAGGGGTATGTCCAGCTGCAGGTAATCTGGGGGAGGGCCCAGCCACAGTTCCAATGCCCGGTGGGTGCTGAGGGTGAGCGGGCTGGGAGGGGGTAGCTGGGCTGCGTGAGGACTTCTCCCAGCAGCTGCCTCTGCCTCTCTTCCCCAGGGCCCTGTGGCCACCTTGCCTGGACAGGGTGGAAGGAGTTCTTGCCCCAGGCAGCTCAGGCCAGAGGGTGGTCAGCTGGGCTTGAAACCTCACCACCTTCTTGGCCTGTCCCCAGCTCCACCCAGGGTGGGAAGGACACCCTGTTCCTGGCAGAAGCTGGGGACCCCACGGGGGACTTTGTGTCTGGGATCAGGGTGTCGAGAGGCCAAAGGAAGACGAGCTGGGGCGATAATGAGGATAAAGTGGGCAGTGGCAGTGGGCTAGCAAGGAGTTAGGGGCATCCCCCGAACCCCTCAAAAGCGCCCTGCAGGAAAATGCCAGAGGAACCACAGGGAGGGCCCAGGACCCGTGCCTGCTGTTGGGGGAGGCTGCCCTACTGAGGCTGCTCCCGCCCAGACTGGAGGTTCTGTCCTGCTGCCTTCGGTGGAAAATTCCTCCTTGTGTGTACCAGGACTGCTTGGTTCATTATTTGGAAAGTCTTTAAGCTGATGCTCAACCTAGTTAGCCGCATTAACATATTTTAATCACAATTAATTGGAAAATTACAGTAAGGTGTGAAGTGGGAATCATTGCTTTCAAATGAGCACCTATACTTGCTGATGAAACTCAGTCGTTTGTTTCTTCCCAGGAAGTTTCCAGACCCCCGCTGTGCACGTGCGGGCCCGGCACGTGGAACTGCCTCCTTGCACCACACCCCACGCCCCACGTTGCCAGAAGGCACAAGTCGATGACCAGAAGGCCTTCAGGGGGTGAAGAAACCCCCAGGAGGGACGGGAGGTGGAGCTCTCGCTGGACTGGTGCTGGAATCCACAGGGGGAGGCCGGGCCCTCCACGGGGAGGGCCTGATCCCACCCACTCCTCCTGCTGACCTTCCTCACAGCACCGTGGGAATGGAGGCTTGGGGAGGCCACCCCACCAGGAAGGTCAGAGCTGCGCTTGCACCCAGGCAGGCTGGCCCGGCAGTCTGGGCAATTGGCCCTTTGGTTCTACTGCTTTCTGGGAGGTGGCCCTGTCTCCGCTGGGCAGTGACGACAGCCGGCAGGTGAGGGCCTGCGTGTGCGTGTGAGCCCAGAGGCTCACCACCTGGGACCTCCGAGTCTGAGGAGAGAGAGTCACACGTGGACCGGTGAGGACGGAGCAACCGCAGTGACAACCTGGAGTCTAGACAGGATGGCAGCTGGACTCTCGGTGGCGATGGGCCCCCAGGTCCCACTGCCCGTGGGACACCCCTCGTGTAGCCGAAGCTCATTTAGAGGAGGCGCTGAGAAGGGGCTGAGGGGCCCGCCCTCAGAGGGGTGCCTGAGCCCACGGCCAGCTCCTGAACACGGCTGGCCGGCCAACTTGAGCCAGTGGCCGGGGGGCCGAGGTTCCCCAGACATTTCGTGAACTGGACTCGCATGCAGCAGGCGCTTAGTAAACGTGGGAGGGGCCTGCAGGCCCTGACGGGGAGCAAAGGAGGAAGTGGCGTGCGGCCAGCCGTGAGGTGTGCCCTGCAGGGTCAGGGGGCACCGAGGCGGGAGATGCTGTCTGGGTTTGAAGCAGCACCGCCTTTTCTCTGGGACCTTTCGACCCTGAGCCCCCAAACTTCCCACCTGCCACAAGGGGTTGTGCACACGTGGGGTGGGGGACGTGCCTAGACCTCTCCTATGACCGATGGAGCTGAATCGCTGTGCCCTGCTTCTCCCTGGTGATGCGGAGAGTAAGGTAAGCAGGGAGCGGAGGAAGGTCCCTAGGGAGTTTCTCGGTATGGGTGCCAGGGGGTCCATTTCCTTCCTGCAAACGGGATGGCTAAGTGGCAGGCATTTGCTTTTCTAGCATCTCCGAGGCGTCTTGTGAGTTGGTTGGTTTCCACCCCAGGCAGCCACGCCTGGTCGCGTGGCTGGAGGTCCACTGGCCTTTCCAGATATCTGACGCTGGAACAATTAACCAATCATGTTACGCAACATGTTCTTCAAGGCTCGGTCTGTCTTGTAATTGAGTGTCTGTGCTTTCTGTTAGCGCGCATTGATTTTCACTTTAAAAAATTCCATTTGGAAGTGCAAGCAGTATTTTAGATTGGAAGTGGGGTGCAGAGGGGCATGAGGTGGTTCTGAGAGGGTCGGCCCGCCCGAGGGTCTTCTCAGCGGCTTCCCACGGCCCTCCTCCAGCTGCCCGGGTTGTGCATGCATCAGCGCACCTCTTCTCTGCCCGCCCTTGAACCCCCACCTTTTCGAAGGTGAGGGAGGTGCATGGAGAAGGTGAGCATCCCGAAGTCGGGCACGCCGCTGCCCTGACTCCAGCCGGGCAGCAGGGATGCAGAGACTAGTGCGTGACACCGATACTGCGGGGTGCAGCCTTGGACCCCAAGTTCATGCACGGAGGCCTGTGCAGGCCCCCTCACCCCCACGGCCCAGCAGGGCAGGATTCTGGCTGGAGGGTCATCTGCTCCTCTTAGCAGCCCCTTGTCTCGAGCGACCTCTGTGCTCTCTCCAAACTGCGGACTGTGGGCTTCCTGCGCTCAGGACCGCCTGCGGACCGCCCCAGCTCACCGTCTGATGAGCCGACCTGATGCGCGCGAAATCAATAGCCAGCTCAGGGCTTCCCGTGCCCACAAGGCCCAGAAGCCCCCTTCTCAGCCGGCTGTCTGGCAGGCAGAGCCCCCTGCAGGGAGAGGGGAAAGACACATGAACTAATGAAACCTCCCACAGCTTCGGCCTGCCGGGGGTGCGCCTGTGCGTGCCGGTGCCCACCCTCTCCTGTCTGCGTGTCAGTTTCTGCAGGTGCACACAGGCCCCTGCAACAAGAGCTGACGTTTGTGCGTTGTGTGTCTGAATTTAAGTCTGCGGAGGGGTCGATGCATGCAAATCTGTGGGTCCAAGTGCATGTGCACGTGTGAGAGAGAGGCTGGGGTCTGCGGAAGCGTGGGTGTGGGTCTACGGGTCTGCATGTAGCTGCGCCCCTGTGCACAAGGACGTGTGCCGTGCGTGCGCTGCTACGAGTGGTCTGTGTATCTACACACAAGCTGTGCGTGTCCACACACCGGCTGGCTCAGAGAAATGGGCTTCAATGGGTGAGCAGCGGGCTGAGGTTCGGGCTCACACCACTCCCACGCCTGCATTCGCCGAGCATCTGTGGGTGGGCCGCCTGCCACATGACCTCTGCCGCACACCCTGTCTGCAGCCCTGACTGTGTCACGGGGCACGGCTACGTTGTCCAGAGCTGAATGGATTGGTATAGTCATGTGACCAAAGACATCCAGCTTTTCTGCTGATCAATGACCTCTGGTTCAGGGAGCTGAGCTGAGGTCACAGGATTGCTCCCTTGGAAATGGTAATCTAGACATTCGTCACGTGGCTAGCGCTCTCTGTCTGCAGCCACCAGCCTCCCCTCCTGTGGCCTGTGTGCCAGGTAGCGATGGGCATGAACACCAGGGGCTGTGGCTTCTGCTGCAGAGTCTCTAGAAACCCAGAGCCCCACACGGGCTTCAGCCTCTGGAAGCCCAGCCTGCCCCGGACTCCCTGGATTTCCTCAGTGCTCCCCCTAGTACACCCGCTCTGTCTGAGCTGCTGGAGCGGCCCTGGGGCCAGAACCCCGGCCTGTCAGACAGTGCCAACGCCCCCCTACCCCCCACTGCACCGGGCCTGCCTGCCTCCATGTAAGGGCCCACAGCCACCCTTTGTCGAGCTGACCCTGTCCTCAGACCACCTCATCTTAACGTGGTAACACCTGCAAAGACCCTCTTTCCAATAAGGTCTCATTCACAGCTTCCCGGTGGATGCTTTTAGGGGCCACTACGTGACCAAACAAATGGGAAAAAATAAGGTTTAATGATTCAGATCTCACAGTGCTCTGCCTGAAGGCGGGGCAGGGTTCCAGGCGGGCGCAAGACACACAGGTTGATAAACCAAAGCCTAAGACATGTCCTGGGTAAGGGCCTTCAGAACATGAGGTGGCAGGGTGGGCTTCAAGGCCCCTGTCCCCCGGCCACCTCCTCTCAGTCCTCGGGTTCAGAGGGGTGGCCGTGTGTGGCAGTCCTGGCTCCCTTTCTCTGGCTACCCCACAGGACCTCACTCTTTCTGCTCAGCACATCCCAGATGCTGCAGACTCTACAGGTGCCCCCTGCAGGGAAACTGGAGTCTCCTGGGTCCAGATGAGTGGTGAGTGAGGAGGCCCAGACCTTCACCAGGCGACGCCAGGACAGGCAGAGGAGGAGGTCCCGAGGATGGCCGTCTGGCAAGGCGAAAGGCAGCAGGAAGCTGAGCAGCAGGGCAGAAAGTTCCCGAGGCTGGAGACGTCCATGGGGACAGCACGTCCAAGAGCTAGTGAAACGAAGCACTCTGGCCCCACTCTGAGCACGCCTCCCCGGCGTGGGGTTCAAGCCCCCTGGGCAGCACGGGGTCTTGCACTGTTGTGATGGGGACAGGCCGCCTGGTATTCGCTGGAGAAATGCCAAACGTTGTCAACTCCACTCTTGCTCTGTATGGCACTCAGTCTTGCTCCCTCCCTTTCCATCGACGGGGACAGTCACTCGTGCCAGATCGCACGTCACAGCAGGTGACCACGATTTCGAGACAATTCAGTGCTGCGCTCTGCATTTCCCCTTCTCTGTTCAAACCCAACACGGTCTCGGTCTCGGAAGTGAGGTGTAGCAATGAATGAGTGTGGTGTGCCGGGACGCGCCGGGGGAGCGAGGTGTGAGGAAGGGAAGCCCACGCAGTCCCGTGTACTCTGGAACCACGTTCCCCATGTGACCCGCCGCTTCTGTTTACACAGCTGAAGCAGAGATTGGAGAAGACAATGCTTATGTAAAATGCATTTTAATTCTTATCTGTTTCATCTTTATTGTTTTTGTTAATGCTGGTTATGACCTTTAGATTGATTTCATAGTCCACTCTAATGGTTCATATACTTGAAAAACATTTATTTTAGAGTCATCCAAACATGCATGGTTTTGGCAAACTTCTCCCTCTTTTAAATACCGTATTTTGCTGTGTATAATGCACACTTTTGGACCCAAACTTTTCAGGGGAAAATAAAGATGCGCATTATACATGGGTGTATGATTACATGCCCCAGGTATAGCAATCCTGTGTATACTGCACACAAACATGTGGGTGTGCGTTACACGGGGCAAAATACGGGGTGTTTCTCAGGGCTTAGAGTTGTGAGTACAGGGTAAAAGGAAGAAGTCTTCAGTGTGCTGTTTTTAAATTATATTTGTAATTGGGCAGACCTTGCAGTATTGTTGTTCTCCAATGGATGTTTTAAGGCAACTCACAATGGATTTCAGGGCTGTCCTGGACCAGGGCTGAGCTGCCAAACGGCACCGGGGTACACAGCACCTTGCTGAGCCCCTGCTCTTCCACACAGGCTGTGCTGGGCCCCCTGGGAAGGGCGAGCTCTCACGGCACCGTGCTGACAGCGCGTGCCTTGGCACGGGTCTTTGGTGTGCATCATGACACCGTGTTTTGGCAAATGTGGCAATAACCCCCGATGGACAAGGTGTCCGCATGAAACACTGGGTGTCAGCCAATCCCCCCTTCCTCCCTCCTTCCCTCCTCCTTTCCTCCCCTCCACCCATCCATCCATCCGTAATTATTTTTATTAAGAAAAAAATTTAAATATGACCACAGATGGAAAAATTGTGTGATGAACTCTCCCATACCCATCAATGAGATCCAGTAGTGGTTAGGGGTTTGCCTTCCTTGGTGTGCTTTGTGCTGAAGTATTTCAAAGCAAGTTCCAGATGTTACCTCATTGTGAAACTCTAAACGTTACATGGAAGTACGCGGGCTGTCTCAGGTCCAATGGAAGCCGGTTTGTGTAAACCCAGACTCAAACAAGGTCCGTACGCTGCACTGGGCTGGTAAACCCTTGTTAGGTGTCTGAAGGAAAAGCCTCCTCCTCCTTGGTTCTGTTTCAGGACCCTGTGGCAGAAACCAGCTCAGCCGCCCTCGAGCAGGGTTTTTCCTCCCTGTTTCCTCACTGTGTCATTTAACGCCTTAAACTATCCCTGTGTCTCCTGTCCACTGGGAGCTGATTCCAAAGACTTGATTAGGTTTAGGTTCGATGTTTTTGGCGAAGGTCCTTCAAGTATTGCACGTAGTGTGACATCATGAGGCTCGTGTTCAGTGTCACGTTTTAACAATGCTGACATGGCCGGGTGGGTCCCTGTGCAGCATGGTATCCCCGTTGCCAAGGCCCATCCACCTTCCACCCCAAGTCTCATGGCCCGATGCCCCTGCCCCAAGCCAGCTACTCCCTCGGGGCTTGCAGCCGGGTGACCGTCCGTCCCATCACCCTCGTCCTCTCAGCGGCCAGAATTCTTCTACATCAACCAGGGTTATTTGGCTTCTCAAAAATATAGTCCACACAGGAGCCATTATACACTAGGTAATTTTAATTGTTCGGAGTTTTTCTGCTTAGTGAACAGGGATGAGCGCTGATGGATTTACTGTGTGGGTACCTGGCGGGGCTCATCCCGGGGAGCCTGCCATCCGTGTGCCTGGCTGCATCTTCCGGGCTAAAACAAAGAGACAGCGGTCAGTGGGCTGACCCATGGCCAACAGAGTCGCCTCCTCGCCCAGGAGGCGGGACTGGCAGAGGCTCTGCTGACTTGTACGACATGGCTTTCTCCAGGCAGGTTCAGGAAACGGTAGTGACTGTTCTTCAGAAACCCCATGGAAGGGCTTGGAATCTGCAGGAGGAAGAATTTTCCAGGTAAGCTCTGCCATGCCAGATTTTGAGCGTGGTGGGGAGGAGCCGGGACGGGGACAGGGAAGGGGACACCAATGGATATGAAGATTTCCCCATGAGCTCTTACGTGATTCTGGGAAGAGGACTTCAATCCTGTTCCTGGAGGGTCTTCCCTGCTCCCACTTACCATGTGTCCAGCTATCTGGGGCCTCTTTTCATCCCAGTCAGTCCCCTCCCACACGACGCCATGACTCAGGTGGCCTGCTGGTCGGGTCGCCCTGCGATGTCCTTCCAATGCACGTCATTGAAAATGGACCACTTAGCTCAGGAAAGTGGGGTGGTGGCTGCAAAAGAAAAAATACCTTGACTGTCAGTGGGTCCCCGCCTCCTGATGTTCGTGTTTACGTGGCATCAGGGAACAGTCCAGCAGTTCCACACGCTTCTCGGTTGCAACAAGACTGTAACAGGCTCATCCGCACAGACCCCCAAAAGCACTGAGCTCAACCAGGTATTTTTCCAACCCACAGATAAAAGCAAATGAGAGAGCTTCCGCCGCGAGCGTTCAACTGGTTAAACTGGAATAAAGGGTACAGGTCGCAGGTTCAACTCTCCTTCCAACTCACTGCCGGCTGTTCTGCCAGACGCGGTCTGAGCAGGCGATCAATAACACATGCATTTACCAGCCGACGGTGTGATGAATCCGACCGGCTGTTTACGACATCACAGGTACTGGGGTGGACGCAACCCGCCTTTCCCAGCCTCCCCTGCGTGTGTACATGTAGCCCGAGGATGGTCTGAGAGCGTGGCTCCAAATATTCAATATTTTCCTGCTGGAATGGCAGGCTCTAGACGTTTGGCCGAGTACACAGGCCGAGGCAGATACCCGGGGCCCCGAAGGGCTGTGAGAAGCCTGTCGTGCCTGGTTATTACAGATCACACGTAACAGTGTGTAAAATCTCCCGCTGTTCAGAGAGTCTTGTACTAAGCAGGTTAATTAAACCTTAATTTGAATCTCCCAGCTTATATGGGTCTGGCCTTAAAATTATCCCACCTCATTCTCTGCCTGTGTATGCATTAGTGAGGGAGGGAGCGAGGGGTAAGGTAAGGCATTTTCCATGCCTGAGTCATTACATCGGCTTAATCTAATTAGTAGGTTGTGAAACAGCTGACGAGGTTTGATCGACATGCCACCTTAGGAAAGCCAATCTATTTTAAAATATTATTTTTCTTTGCAAACACCAGCTGTATGGTGTATGATAACAATTCAGGCTGAAATTAAATTAGTCGGCATTCCTAGGAATCCCACGCAGACCCACAGTGTCCAGCTCCGGCTGGGGCTCCGGGACCCCCAGCTTCTGGAGACAATGGCCAGCTTCAGTCTGGCTTTGGGGCATTAAACTAACTTTATGAGTCAAAACATCTGGATATTTGTAAACTCCCAAATGCTCGGCACGGTACAATCGCAGCCTTCATCCCGGCCTAGTAGCCGCCCAAGAGCGTTCCCCGCCGGCACTCACGCCTGTCCCCAGCCGCTCCTGCAGACTGACGGGGACCTTAACATCTACCCTCCTCTTCACCTTTCCTGCTGCAACTGTGAATCAATCCGTTGTCACTGATGAGCCCTCTGGGAAATTCTCTGCCTCAGCTCAGGACGTTAAAAGATGTTTGTGAGCATTTTCAAGGCCCAGCCGTACACTTGCCCTCTGTCTTTTGCTAGCCACCCGGCGACCAGCAGCGCTTTCGTACCAGGCCAAAGCAAGCACGAGGGCTCCAGCCCAGCTCCCTGTTTCACAGCTGGGCCAGTGCCCTCTGCAGCAGGGGCTCCGCACCCTGGCCGCAGCTTGCACACCTTGCACACCCTGGAAAAGCAGGAATGGATGGAGCCACGCATGCACTTTGGTGCTGGCGAGCAGCCGCGCTAGGAGGAAATAAAGACCAAAACATACGGTAAGCCCCGTAGTGCCGACGTGTTGGGTGGTTGGATTTGAGAAAAGCGTGCACTTCACTAGTGGAACTCCATTCTCAACTCACAACAGGAGGCTGTGTGAGAAAGCGTCTAAAAACAGACAATCGATAATCTGTATTGCAAACACAGTGTGCGGCTAATAGGTCCGGCCTTCGGATGCCTTTGAAGAGAAGCAAAGTGGCCGGAGTAACTAGCCAGAAGTAACCCATGGAAACACTTACCTGTAGGAGCCAGGGCCTCTGAAGGAAGTCACAAAGCACCGCCGCCGGCCAACACGCCACGGAGATGAACGTAGGGATGGCCCCCTTGAGTCGAGATGCGCAGCTTCCGCTGATGGGCCTCCTACCCCAAGCAGGCGTTTTGGGTAGAGCCAGTCTTGGGACCACAGTACAGAAGCTCAGGTGTCGGGATGGGGGGAACCATGAGGAGCAGGCACGCAGCACAGAGGGGCATGGGCCGGCGTGGCCTTGGACCAAGAGTCACAGAGCTCAACGGGTCTGGCCACAGGGTTTTTGGAGTGGCCCCTGCCCAGTCCTGGCTGCCATGGAAGACATGGAGGCCATTCTCCCAGTGAGGAAATGGAGCCTTGGGAAGTGGAGGGTCCATCTGCCACTTGCCAGACGGCAGAGCTTCTGGGCCGGCATCGTCACTAGGAGCAGGGGCACAAGTTGGGCTCCCTGGGTTTGCACCCAGGCTGCCACGTACTAGCTGTGTGGCCTCGGGCAAGTCATTCGACCTCTCTGAGTCTCCTTGCTTTCCTGGGGGAACCACAGATGGCCCCGGTTCCCACCTCACAGGAGTAGATGAAATAGTATTTGGGAAATGCTGCCCACGTCCCACATAGGAAGGGTGACAGAAGGGTTGGCATTGTTTCTTAGCCAAACCATGCGGAGCCCCACTCGGTGCCTTCAGGACGCTGAGGTGGGCCGTGGGGAGGGTTGGCTCTGACCCCGTCCTTGCTTTGCAGGGTCTTTCTCGACTGGTGGCCGCTGCGTGGAGGACTCGAGGTGTCCCAGCATTTGCTGTGGGTGCCACTGGACAGTTTTCAAAGAGTCCTCGGGGACCTGGGCGTCTGTGCGCCTCACCAGGCAGCACACCGGGTTTCTTCCTTTTTGGCCTGGGCTGGCCCATGTTCCATCCCACGATGGTGGCCATGGGAGCTCCTTCAGGGCACGCCTGCCCGACCTGCCTCGTTTACCCTCTATGGTCCTGCATCTTGTGTGCCTGTCACAGAGCTTGAGGTTTGCCATTTAGGTGGCCTCTGTGTTTAAAACAGTGGTCCTCTCGAAAGTCAGCCACAGCTCGGCATGGTGGGGCAGAGGGTGCAGGCTGAGCAGCCATGAGCCCGCCTCCTGCCTGTGTAGCAGCATCTGTGGGTGGTTGCTTTACCCCATCTCCCTGGGTGTTTGGGGTGGGGAGGGTGCGTTATCATCTTTTTGTTTGTTTGCTTCGGTTCTTTGGGCCAGTCCGGTGAAACAGTCAGTGCTCCTTCCTAAGCAACTAGAGCTACCGTCTCTTCCTCTGCTGGCATCTGCGATGCCTGTTTTGGAAGAGACGACAGGTCCCTGGCTGGGCGAGGGAAGAAGCAGGATTAGGGAGTGGTACCGGCTTCCCACACACCTGGACCCTGGGCGTTTGGGGCAGGGTGGTGCTGTGCTGTGGGGCTGACCTGTGTCCTTCAGGGCAGATAGCAGCAGCCATGCCCATGACCCACGAGGTGCCCACAGCGCCCTCCACAGGGTGCTCCCCAACAACTGCATTCTCTGCTGTTGGGGAGGGGGCGGAGCCAAGGGCCTCCCTGCATGTGCCCAGCGGAAAGAGCTGATCTACCCCCATTACCCTTGCAAATCTTGGCCCCCAGTGGGTGCTTCACCCGGCTCCCATGGACCTGTGTGTCTATGGGGGTGGCTTGCTGCAGGCAGAGGGGATGGGACAGGAGGAGGTGCAGGTGTTGGTGACGGGCCAAGGATGGAGGCCAACAATGCAGCCTTCCACCCAAAGGGTCTGCCTCTCACCAGAGGGAAATGAAAATCCCCTGTGCTTGGGAGGACAAGGGCCATGAGTGAACTTGGAACCGGGGGCTGTGGGGCCTGAGGGTGCCAACCATTGCCTGGGCGGCAGATGCAGCAGGTTTGGTAAAGCTTGAGGGAGTGAATTGGCTTCCTTACCGGGAACCCAGAGGGAGGGGCCTTTATCCCTCACTTGAGTGGGCGGGCAACGCCCCGGCGGATGCTGGTCTCTCTTTCCTTTGGAATTCCTTGACCCTGCAGCTCACCCTTGGGTGCAAAACCCCCACAACGGTGCACTTCCAGCCCTGCCCACTGCCTCCCTCAGAGGCCCCCCAGCACCCAAGCCAGATGCAGTCCTGAAGGTCAATGACTCAGGCCACGGAATGGATACCACGTCCCACGTAGACGCAGCACTCAGCGCGGACACGTTTGATTGAGTCTCGTAAGGTTTGCTTTTACAGAAACTGAGAGGTTCTGTTGTCGTATTAAATTCAACTTTGCTCTTCACCTCCGCTGGCACCGGGTAGTTTGTGTGGGTCAAGTTAGAGTCCCTTCCCTCTGGAGCTTGGGGCTGGGGTGGCCACAGAGGTGCTGGGAGGGGCTGGGGGTGGCCGGGTGCCCTTCCAGCTCACTGACCGTGATCATAGAGTCTGTGTGTTTGCTACTCTGTGTTGGGTTCTTCCGATGCCCCGGAAACTGTGCTGGTTGCATCCTATGGTCCCATTGGCTGAGCTGCATCACACTCATGAAGGGGCCTGCCTCGGCCCCTTTGGCAATGGGGAAGTGGAGGCCAGACGAGGGTGGCCAGCCCGCCCACCACCATCTGCTCAGTGCCGGGGGTGGGTGGGGCCTGGGACCCACTGCCTCCCTCGTGTGCAAACTAGACTGACTTGCTTGCCTTTCCCTTTTTCCCTCTTTTCTGGCCTTTATGGTTTTTCATTTTAGATGCTAATGACCTAATTGAAAATACAGAAGGAGAACGAAAGTAAAGGTTGTATTGTATTAAGAACATCAGAGAGAGAGGCCTGTGCCAGCGCCCAGACAATTCATTTCAGGTGTCAGGATGCAGCAGGAGGCGCGCCAGCTTTGCATCCTGCCGGCAGAACTTTTCTGGGGCTTGAAAGCACCTCTACTGGCAAATATGACTAAGGTGGCAGATTGTCATGTGTTGCAAGTGGCTGTTCCAGTTCACTAAGACATGTAAAGGCCACATAGGGAGAAGCTGAAGGTGTCACCCAAGAAATCTGACTCCCCTGGCTGGCGCATCACAGGCAGCCTGGGCTTGATTCGGGAGTGAGGAGGCAAGTGTGCTCCGTGTTTCGGGTGCCGGCTGATTAGCAGAGCGCCGTGGATGGGCATCTCTGAGGACACACCTGCGGGGTGCCCCCTCCTGGCTGGGAGGGAATCTGCTCCCTGTGCCCGTGACAGAAGTGGAGCTGGGAGAAGTGGCAGGTGACATGTGGCCACCCCACACAGGAAGGGACAGCCTGCCTGTGCTTGGGTGGAGAGTTAAGTAGGAACTTGCCAGAAACCTAAGTCGGTTTTAACGGAAATGTTTTTTACACAAGATAATTAATTCCATCTAAATTAAATGTTTGCTTCTTCTGATTAAAAACCTGACGGACGTGTCGCCACGATTAGTTTGGGCTTGCCACTTCTAAATTAGAATTAATGGCTCCAAAGCGTCTATGCTTAGAGGATTCACCTAGAGCCTTAGTGTGTAAAACACATTTTTCGTTATCGAAACCCGAGTGACTTAAGTCACCCAAGCCTCTGCATGTGCCCCGTCTGTGCTGAAATCCAAACCGTTCAAAAGAAAATCCGTTGTTAAAAAGAGGGTGAAGGGCGCCCGACATCTTCAAGTCTGACATCGGCATCGTGGGAACTTGGACAGATGAAGCACATCGAGAACGGAGCTCTGGGTTTTGTTCTCAGAGACCGAGCTGCAGAATTGGAAAGCTCGAACGGGGCTCGGTCGCTTTGGGGAGTTCAGGGGGGTCCTCCAAGGGCGGGGGGGGGGCCTGGCCAGGCTCACTGTGCCTGGCTTTATTAACTCATCCGTAATTAGTCCGTAGCTTCGATACAGTTTAGCTGGTGCCATATGGGCTGATATGGTGCTGAACGGTACCCCCCGTGCAGGGGACAGGCTGTCGCTGGGAAGGCAGATTAGCATAAAACAAACAGCAACACAGCCTTCATGACGATGGTGCCATCCGCAGCGCCAGAGTTACGGTTGTGTAAGCACTTCCATCAGAGACTCTTACTTTCAAAGGTTTTTACAAATTAGTCATTTAAAAAATCACTCTGGGCTGGAATAGAAGCCAGCCAATCAGCTCTTTGCCAGGAAGGGTTATATGTTCAATGACACTCGGAAAAAAACCATGTGGCCATCACCCCAAGTTTTGGCTCCACGCTCTCTTCCCTCGGAGTCTCTGAATCGAATAGCAAGCGCAACACTGTGTCGAGTGACAGAGATCGAGAGTTAGCGTAGAAGGAAGAGAGGAAATGTGTTCTGCGTGTAGGGCCACTTATCTGGCTGTGCAGATGTCGTCGGGTCTGCGCGGACTTGAGACTGCGCATATGTGTCGGCTGTCCCTGCAAGGACGGGGCACGAACATTCTTTCACGGATTGGGCCTCAGCCTAAGGTCCTTGGGGAAGCCTGGGCCCCATTCCAGGAGGGTGGCTCAGAGCGAGAAGGACTCCGTAGGTGCGTGTGTTCTCTCTGACGCGGCCCTGACGACCAGGCAGCGGGGAGGCATCTGAGGGTGTTTGTACTTTCCCACCATTCAGGGGCTAAACCTGCAGAGTTGCCGAGTGCCCTACGCATGTCGCCGGGAGCTCAGGGCCAGCTGCTGGACCTTGCTGGGCCTGGCTCGTGCGTTGGTCACAACGGCCACGATGCCTTCGATTCTCGCTAGAAACCAAGAAGGCCACACCCCACACTCCCAAGACCACGCTGGGCCGAGGCCCTTCTACAGGTGAAATCAGCCCAAAGCTGCTCCAGTTCCTGAGTAGCCTCGTCCTGTGATGTTGAGTGGGGCCACTCACTTCCTTTCTCCACAGCGAAAAAGCGTTTCGACCCTCATTTCTTTCCATTCTGCCCAAAGCGTCTCAGGTGCCCCATGAGAAGCCCCTGGAGCCCACGAAAGCCTCCAAGGCTGGCCACTGACCGATTCAGCATCCATCCCCCTCCCCCGACAGAGGAAGAAGAAGACTGGAGTGAGTAGGGAGGCTGGGGGCTGGCAGGGAAGGCGCACAGCAGTTGGAAGGGCCTCGGAGCCTTGATCTCAGCTGGTGCCCCCAACACACGAGCAGCTGGAGTTCAAGCAGCTGGAGTTCAAGCAACTGTGAGCTCGGGCCACCCAAATAGTCACGTGGCCG
Source organism: Desmodus rotundus (assembly GCF_022682495.2). NCBI lineage: Eukaryota > Metazoa > Chordata > Mammalia > Chiroptera > Phyllostomidae > Desmodus > Desmodus rotundus. Next base: position 2,556,229 of record NC_071390.1, on the reverse strand, counting down.
CCCCTTTTCCCTTGGGTAGCGGACAGAATCTCTCCCAACCTCGGCAGTACGCTCCGCCTCAGCGAAGCTGGCTGAGGGGTCACAGCCCGTTGCTGGGGCTGTCGCCTGGAACAGGCAGTCGGGGACAACGTCAGATTTGTGGGGTCTGGACATTTCCATCCAGCTCAGGTGTAGTCCATCTGTCTTCTAGGCAAGGTGGGGGCAGCTATGGAGGGCGGTTCAGGCATGTCCACTCTAAGCCCCCACCTTGCAGAAAGACCCCAAATCTTCAACATGGGGGGGGAGGGTCCGCCACTTGGCCATACTTATCCCTTCCTCAAGGCCTGGGTGGGCACTGACCCACTCCTCCCGCGGTGGGCACAGGAAAATCATCTGGTGCCTTTGACGCAAACATGACTGAGCCTTGCAAGGGCGCCCTGCTGCTCCCACCCCCTGTCCGCCCGACGCATGCAACCTGCGCCTGGGGGAGGCATTTCTGCTGGGGCCGGCCCAGCCCTGCTCTGCTTGGGGACGCGTATCTGTTCACTTTTAATAACGCTCAAGTCGTGACACAACACAAGATGGGAAATAGGGTTTCTTTATTAAACCGGCTTTATTAAGTCTGTTTTTCACCTGCGCGCACCTGCGCTGGGTGTGCGGGCGCGCTCCCTCCGCGGCTGAGCACGGTCGCCCGGCGAGTTCTGCGGCCTGTTCTTTTGAAAGGCAGCCCTCCGGTTTCGCATCACTGCAACCAAATGGCTTGTGCAGTGCAGACCGGGGCTACGTTTTCCTACCTCGCGTTGGCCGTTTATGAGTCTCTGGTTCTCAAGCGGTGTGGTGCCAAATGTCCCGCCATTTCCTGAGCCGCAGCAGACAGTGCTCTTTTCAAAGTGCCACCGCTCGAGCACCTGGCGCTATGAAGTAGGAGGATCAAGTGTTGTCTGGGACCTCGTTTTGTTTTCTCCGTTACTTACCGAGCTGGAGTGTGCCGTTAGGGTGCGAAGCGAACGGGGTCGGCCGTCGCGCCAATGTCACCGTTCTAGCGTTCCCTTTTACTGCTGCTTGTAAAATCAAAGTTGGCCCTTTGTTACAAATGTTGCAAAAGTGCTCTGTGAATCGGGAGAGCATCACCCATCAAGTCCGCTGAACATCACCGTAATTAAAAGTGCAACACTGTCACAGAGTCCGGGCTGAGGCCCATAAAAGGCCGTGTTGCCAAAGCAAGACACTTCTCTGCTCCCTGGCAGCCGCACACTAAGGGGGGCAGCGGGACTAGCCCCCTGCCCCGGAAGGAGTGCGTGCGGGCGTGCACACTCGCTCCAGGTCTCTGGAAATCCCCGCTGGTTAGATAGCATCTCCGAAGGAATGCTTTTAGCTGCCTCACACTTCCTCTGCAGGGAGAGTATGAACAGTAACAAAGCGCAGGCCGAGGCAGCCCAGACTTGAGGATCTCCTTCTGGCAAAAATGTCACCAGAGAGAGCCCTGGAGCTGGAGCCATCTGGGGAGTGTCGGCGAGGCAGCAGAGCACGTCGCCTGGCGCTCCACCTAAGCTCCTGGCTGCTTTTGATTTTGAAAATGATGCAAACCAGAGGGTGGGGAGGGCGGGCGTCTTGACTCCAAGCAGACCTTTCAGGGTCTGTCTCCTGAGCCTCCCCACCTCTCCCAGTCTGCTTCCTGTGTCCTGGGCGCCCAGCACTGAGGCCTCGGCTGACCCCTCCCTGGAGGTGCCCACTCCAGTTAGGGGTACTGGCGTGACCTGCTGCGCAGCCCCCAGCGAGGTTAAGCTACAGATTCGATTCAGGGAGGACCCGCCTGTAGCTCCTCTGGTGATGCTCAGCCATGAGAGGGGCTTTTGCCTGGCATTTAGATCCTATGTGGGCATCGCCCAAAATACTGACCTTTCTGTAAAAACGAGAGAAATAGTAGAACCCATGTCATCGAATTTCAAGCTTTATTTTGAAGGAATTGCTTCACACAATTGTTTTTAGCGAGGCTTCATTTCAGTGTTGAATGAAAATTCGTCATGTGACCGAGAAACACATTATAAAATGAGGCCACATTTAGGTTCGTGGTGGCTTCCCCCGTCCCAGGAGAGGTGTGGACACCCTGCTGCAGAGACTGGGGTTCCCCTTTTGGGGCCCCAGTGTGGTCCTCGGAGGCACGTAGAAATAACCACAGAAGCGGAACAGCACACCGTCTGCGAGTCCTCGAGTCCGAGTTTCCCAGCTGCGGGGGAACCGCTGTTTCCCGAAGGCCTCTGGCTTGCACCCAGTGTCCCTCCCCTGTACCCTGGTGCCTCTGGTTTTTGTGTGCCAGTCGAGCAAAGAGCCAACAATGGGAGCATCCCCCAAATCAGCCTGGGGCCCCACCCCAACCCTACTCTGCCTCCATCCACCCAGCCAAGAGAGTGGATTCAGGGAGCAGGGGCCCTCCTTTTCCCGTCTAAGAAACTTGAAGCCACATCTCAGTAAGTGATAGACCCCATACAGTGATGCTTTAAAGTCAAAGTCAAAGACCACCCAGGCATGCAGTGTCTAGTGTCCCCATCACCAGAGACCACTTGCCCAAGTCACCCAGCTGTCCCTGAGCAGTGGCCAGTGACTCAACATTTGGCTGACCTACTTGTGGACGCCAGCCTTCTCGGGAGAGCCATTTTCTCTGCAAGCTCTCCATGTGACTAGTATTACCTTCCCAGAGACATCTCTTCTGGAGCAGCTCCGGCCCTCCCACCCAGTGCAGGGGGTGGGGCTGCTGCAGTGGTTGGCCACGCCCCCATCAGGCCACACCCCACGGGAGGCCCCCTGCTGTGTAACTCCTGTGATTGCAACCACACACAGAGGCTGCTGCCTCTGCTTCCCTTCTGGGTGCAGGCTGCCCTGACTCCCACAGGGGAATCGCTTGCATCACAGCCCATGGGGCTGAGAAGAACCTTCTGGAACATTTCATCCATTCATTTTGAAGAGAAAAAGACTGAGGCACAGGGAAGGAAAATGTTCCACAGTCAGAGGAGCAGGAGTGGCCAGGGTTCATGAGAGCCCAAGAGTGCTCCAGTGCTTGGCCCGATTCCTGCCGTCGAGGCATCTCATGGTGGGGGGCAGCTTCCTTCTCAGGTCTCCTGGGCTGCTCTACCCTCATCTGAGGGGCCACTCTGTCTCTCAGGGCCCTGGGACAGCCACCCCTTGGCGACAGTTCCGATCCGGTGCCAGACCACAGCAGCACAGCGAGTGTCCCAATAATGCCAGTCACACGGATGCTCTGGTTTTCCAGTGCATACGAAAATGCTGTCTGCACCGTGCGTAGTCTACTACACACGCGATAGTGGTGTGTCCCAAAGAAAACCAGCGTACACACCTTCATGTAAAAATACTTTGTTGCTTAAAAGTGCTAACCACACCCAAGCCTTCAGCAAGCAGTAGTACCCCTTCCGATGATGGAGATGCTGCCCGAGCTTCTAAAAGTCGCGGTAAGTGAGGCTGGGTCAAGTGAGGCGTGCCTGCGCAGGCACGAGCCTTCCCGTCTTCGTTCAGCCTTTGGGGGGTGCCCAGCTGGACACAGTGACCCCTCTGCTGGGACCTCCGGAGTGGCGTCCCTGGGGCTAAGTCGGGAAGCCCAGGCTTGGTGCGTTATTACTTGTATCCAAGTTTCAGCCTCGCTGCTCCGTTCTCCTGTGCAATTTTCACACGGGGGTCCCCATCCTCCTGCACCCGGAGCTGCAGCGATGCACTCAGGCGTTCCTCCTCCCGGACAACTCCCAGGCTCCTCCCTTCTCCCTTCCCTGCTGCAGGTGGGAGCCTGCCTGCCATCCTCTTCTTTAAAGGTTTTGTTTTATTTTTAGGGAGAGGAGGTGGGAGGGAGAGAGGGAGAGAAACATCAGTGTGTGGTGGCCTCTCATGCACCCCTCACCAGGGACCTGGCCTGCAACCCAGGCTTGTGCCCTGACTGGGAATCGAACTGGCAACCCTTTGGTTTGCAGGCCGGTGCTCAATCCACTGAGCCACGCCAGCCAGAGCTCACTACTTTTTCAATAACTATTTTAACTAGTTTTCCTCCTGCAGAATATAGGGGTTATTTCTACTAGGTAGTCAGAGTGTGTTGGCTCCCTTTGTCATCCGTGTTTTCTGCCTGATCCAAGCTCTCAGATAGGCCTTGTCCGTCCCTCTCTGTGTGGAAACCCCTTTCCTACAACAGGTCACCCGCTGACCCAGGGTGCGATGCCCAATGCCACCTCGGGTGGGGCTCCTGCCAGTTTCACAGCCCAAAGTGGGATTTGTCACAAATCCTCAGCCCAGCCAATCCATTTTCTCTTTTTTAACTGAAGTCAAAACACAAGGTCTGTCTAGAAAAAATCCAGCCGATGTTAATATAAGCACAGTTTGTGTGACATCAATGCAACCTGGCAGCCAAGGAGCGTGGACTGGAATGCACATGTGTGAACAATGACGACTTCACTGTACTAGTCAGTGGGGGCAGTAGATGCCATTCAGTGAGCACGTGTACTGTGTGGCCATCACGTTCAAAATGACTGAGCAAGTAGAGCAACGAATCTGCGTCAAATTTTGCATTAAGCTTGAACATTCCTCCATGGAAACTATTTGGATGATTCAGAAGGCTGCAGCTGTGGGCAGCTGGTGGTTGGCAGCTTCATCACGACAACACGCCCACTCATGCTTCACGTCTTGTGCAGAGTTTTTTGGTGAAACATCAAATCACCCAGGTGACTCAGCCCCCCTACAGCCCAGATTTGGTGCCCCACCACTTCTGGCTTTTCCCCAAACTAAAATCACCTTTGAAAGGGAAGAGATTTCAGACATGAATTATGAGATTCAGGAAAATACGATGGGGCAGCTGATGGCAATTGGGAGAACTGTGTGAGGTCCCAAGGTGCCTCCTCTGACGGGCACTGAGGTGTCGTCCTGTGTACAGTGTTTCTTGTATCTTGTGTCTCCTTCAGTAAATGTCTCTACTTTTCAGAGCATATGACTGGATGCCTTCTGGACAGACTTTGTACAGCTGCTTGCAGTGTTGGTCTCTTACTTGAGTTTTATGTTTGATTTTGTTATTCAGGGACCCGGAATTTATAAAACAAAAACAAATCAAACACCTGGTCTGAAGCAGCCTGGGGGTAACTACCTGGGGGGGGGGCTTGGCTGGGTAAGAGCACAGACCCCGATAGGGGCCCAGCCATTGGTAGTGTTGTGTTGGGCAGTTCCTGTGCCTGGCACAGCTTCTCCCCATTTGTGCAGACCCCCCCCCCATCGCCGCCTGTGACTCCGCGAACACGGTCTTCCCTCGAAGGCCAAGGGGGGTTCCACCAGCAAGGGCTGTTTTTTTCTGGGGGGGATGGAAGTACAGGGGTGTTAGAATACAAAAAAGAAATAACCACCTTCTGCATGTTGCAGGGATGCCTTGGTTTACCGTCACCAAGCAGGAAGAGGAAGCTACCCTGAGCTCCGACCCCAGCCAGACCCTCCCCAAGGAAACTGCATCACCCTTATTCCCTGGGGCCCTCTGGCCAGGGCCACAGCGCAGGGTCTTCCCTCTAGCTGACAGGGTCATGCGGGTGTCCCCTCCTTCCTTGTAGCAGCAAAGCCTCTCCCAGGTGACATGGCTCCCCAGAGACTGCCAGCACCAGGGGCCACTGACAGGAAGTGGGAGCTCCCAGGCAGGCATCTGTCACCCAAAGGCTACAGATTCCCAGCCTTCAGGAGCACGTCCTGTGGGCAAGTCTTAGGATTCCGGAAGTTTCTGGTGTGGTAGTACCCAAGCCTCAGGTGAGAGAGACAATGGGTTTGGAGAGTGGGAGGGGAGATAGGCCAGGCAGGCAGAACTCAGAAAGGGCACTGGGCGGGAGAGAAACACGGAGAAGCCTGCCCCGTTGGGGGGTCCCCCGGGCAGCCACAGGCCTTGAGAAGCCACTTGGCTCCCCACCATCCGATCTGCATTCTCAGCCATCACCAGCCTGGGAGCCGTGAGACTTAGCCCTCACAGATCCCTTATAGGCGCAGAGGACTCCGGTCCCCAGTCCTGGCCCTGCCTCCTCTCCCAGATCGGACGGAGTCTCCCTCCCTCCTACTCAGCCCTGCTGTGTCCGTGACCATCTGCGGGGGAGCTCTGGCTTCCAGTGCCAGTTATTTTCTTTTAACAGATTTTATTTGTTTGTTTTTAGAGAGAGGGGAAGGGAGGTAGAAAGAGAGGGAGGGAAACATCAATGTGTGGTTGCCTCTCGTGCGCCCCCTACTGGGGACCTGGCCCACAACCCAGGCGTGTGTCCTGACTGGGAATCGAACCAGCGACCCTTTGGTTCGCAGGCTGGCTCTTAATTCACTGCGCCACACCAGCCAGGACCCCAGTGCCAGTTCTTCATTCAATCACTGAACAAGAGTTACTGCGATCCCCAGTGTACTAGCTGTGGGGTGTGCGGCGTTCCCAGCCGTACTGTTCCTGTTCGTGTTTCTCACCAGCAAAGGAAATGACAAAAGTAAAGGCCCTGGAAGGCTAAGGGGAGGAGGAAATGTGGTGATAAATGGGAAGCCCCAGGTGCGGTACGAGCCAGGAACCGTTTGTTAGCGGTCACTAAAGACGAGTTCACTGTTGAGCTGCACTCCAAAGGTCAGGTAGACTTGGGAGCTGCAGGGGGGCTGGACAGAGCTGGAGGCAGCTTCTGGTGGTCCCACCATGGCCAGGGTGCTGCCATTGGTGAGCTCCACCCAAAGCTTGCTCGAGACGTGAAGGCAAGTCCCACGCCTCCCTAGGGACCTCCCAGGACCCAGCCCTCCGAGCATGGCTGTTCCATCCTCCCCCCTTGGTCTGTGTGCAGACCGGTGGTCAGGGAGCAGTCCTGTCCCCACCTCCTCAACAGGAAGGAAGCAATCAAGTCCAGGAGGGGCCTTTGGACAACTAAGCAGAAGGGCCCCGGGAAAGCTCAGCGCGTGGTCTGAGGTCTGCTGTTCCCGTGTTACAGCTCCGTTCGCTCCATTGTTTCATTATCTCCTGCGCTCAGCCCGTGAAACTTGTCCGATACCTTGTTTCATAAGGTGTTTGAAGATGTCCAAGCAGGTGGAGGGTCTGCCTGGGCTGGATGGGCAGGGACTTCCGAGACAGATCAACTCCGTGATATCTGCACCATGCACATATGAGTGTGTATGCTGTGTTGCTGTATGTATATGCATATGTGTAGATATGTTGATGCATACACATGTGTGTATCAACTATGAGATCACTGAAATGTATAAAACGTTTGTTTTTAGAGATCACCTGTGGGCACATGGAATGTTTCATTTTTCTGCTTTTCTCTTTTCTTTCCTCAGAATGTTCTATAAAAGTAGAAAAAAATAGCAGGTCATCTCTATGCCTTTGGCAATTGGAAACTTTCCAAGGTGGGCTAAAAATAAGTGATGGATGAGGACTGGTTCTGGGTCCCAGAGAGAGGCCTGGACTGGGTCAGAGTGGCCCGCCCCCGTCAGAGGGGGCAGGCAGCGGCTGGGGGTCAGAGAAACCGGGATGCGGCTTCGTCCCCGTCGGCCACGAGTCCAGGTGTGCAGTGAGTGCGTGCACACGTGCTCCCTCTCTCTGGCTTTATTCTTACCTGTAAATTGAGGGGGTTTGGGAGCCACCTGAATGCCAAGAGCATCCTCCCTCTAAATGCCCTCTTCCCTGTTGCTGACGACGGCGGCCATCTGTAGGTGCCTGGGCTCGGTGGACCAAGGGGCACCCAGTGGCAGAACCAAAGGCCCAGTCATCAGCCAGTTAGTAGCATACAGCCCCGAGGCCTAGGGCAAGGAAAGAGACGCATAGGTGGGAAGTTGGGAGGCCCATCCAGAAGGGGGAGGGAATACACTCGCCCATCAAGTGCCAAAGAGGGTCAGGTGCCTCCTTCCCCCAGCTGAGGGCCAGGAAGTCTTGGGGCAAGCCTCTTTTAACAAACTGCTTCCAAAGCCGCTCTCAATCACTTACCTGCTCCAATACCCCAACTGCCGGCATTTTTCATCTGTTCCCATCCCTATAGGCGATCCCTCCAAATCAGTAAATCCAATTTGTCATCGCTCACATGTGTTTTCAGGCTCCGAACAACCATTTTTTACACAAACCAACGGGGACTAACCTCCATCAGTTGTTTAACTGCAATCAGGCGAGTTCGTAAACAATGTAAATAGATTTAGTGTAAGCCGTTCCGAGGCAAGTGCCCGCCACCAGCGGGGACATGGGACGGGAGCGAGCCCCTCCCTGCAAGGTGCTCTATGGGGCCGTGAGTGAGTATGGATTGCCGTGTCTCCTTAATTTCACTGTGGCCAGAGGGATCCTTAGTTTCCTAGGGATTTAGGCTAGCTCCAGGATGCTAGAAATCAGGGTCCATCTGCTCTCGAGTTAGAGACTCCCCCTCACATCCAGCCTTGCCTTTCCTCCGCTAGCCTCTGGTTTCCTACCACCTCACTAAAAATAGTGGCTGGTGCTCGGTGGAATTTGTTTGCTGGCTCCCTCTGCCCCCAAAGGTACCAGCTGGTGACATGCAATTTATGTGAGTGGCTCAAACTTTGTAAGTTACCTTGAGTCGTCACTTGATGTCAAAACCACTTCTGTTTCTCCTGTGGAACGAAGGCGGTGCTGGTTAGGAGCACCCTGTATTTTGTTGCTTCTTTCGTTTACCACCTGGGCACTTCGTGGTCACCTTGGTGGGGCGGCCCCCACTGAGGCGGCACTGTCCTCGGCTCCAGGGAGCCATGGATGAGGAGAATGGAGTGTGGTCCCCGTCCTCTGGGTGTTCACTCGCTGGTGGGATGGGGGAGGCAAAGCAAGACGAATGCAAGAACCAGGAAGGTATTGTGACTTTAGGGGGTGGGAGGTATGAGCAAAAGTAGGAATGACAAGAACAGGGTGGTGGCCTTTGCAGGGGTCCCGTGCCAGCTCCCTGGGCTAAGACAGGGACCCATGGGGCCCGTTTTTGAGTCTTGGCAAGAACAAGAGTGCCAGGCCCGCATCTGCCCGTCTCCCGACCTGGCTGCCTACATCCTGCCCCTCTTCACCTGGGCTGTGACTACTGCTCGGTCCCCTGTGCCTCCCTCGGGCCCCTCTCTGCCCTGGCACCGCGCTCTCCCTCCTCATCTCCTCTCTGGCCACTGCATGCCCCTGAGGTCCCCCGCCGCTCCCCCCACGGCCATCCTCGGCTCCTTGGCCACTTGTATTTTAGCTTCTCTTTTGCCCAAGAAGCAGAGAGAATTCCACGCAGTACTGTGTACATCTGTGAGGAGAAAAACTTATTTTCATTGAAGCAGAGGCCTGGAAATTGAAATGAAACAGTAGAAACATCCGAAATAATTGGTTTTGGAAATGTATGTATTCTCGGCAATCCAACATTTGAGCTGTTTTTGTTACAACACATATCTGATCTTGGTGAGCATCTTCGTGGTGCTCAATGCAGCCAGGCTTCGTGGGTAGATTTTCACAGACTGACTGTGAAAATGATGGAAACGCTTGCCTTTGTGCAGAGAAAGATGCATTTTCCTCGGGATCCAGTCAGCAACCGGCAATGCATTATTTAAGATGTGTTGCTACATTTTTGTCGACACTTTAAAACCAGATTGGAAAGTGCATCTCGATGCCGAATCTATTCTGTTTGACCTGTCTTTCTGGGCCACTATTCGTGACACTTCCCAGTTTCCTCTGTGTTCCTCTGGGCTGGCTTCTGCCTCCCCACAATCCTTCACTGCCCCCCCCGCCCCCCAGCTTCATGCCCCATGAATCCCGGGCATCCTGCCAACCCATTACAGCCTCCTTCCTCCTCCCCCTGCAGCCCCAGCACCTCCCCCTTCCTCTGACCTCTCAGGCAGCTCCTGGCTCCCCTCCAGGACCCCCTACCTTCGGCTGTTAGAGTTTTCGGGGCACAGCAGCTGCGACCGCCTCTCCCTGGGCCCTGACACTGGCTGGCTGGAAACCGCATACGCTCCAGCTTGCAATGCACCAGGGTGGGGGTGGGGGGGCAGCTCCCGAGCACATGTGAGCTGTGAGCCCTCTGACCAGGGCGAGGGGTCTGGGCCCAGCTGTTCCCAAGCCCAGTGAGAAGTCGTCCTTAAAGAAGAAGCCTGCCCTGGGTGTCCGCTCACCAAAGTCAACACCGCCCCGAAGACCGAGGCCCCTGGCGAGTTCAACTGTAGACTGACTGCGTCTCAGACCATCGTCGTGCCCTCTGGTTAGCTTCCCAAGGTGTCACCTCGGAGCAGAAGGCACCCACACACTCGCCCTGCTTCTCCGTGAAAGGTGCTCACACCCGGTTCCAAAGGTCGGGCGATTGTCCTCCGACCCTGACGACGGAGGGTGAATGGAAGCGGAAAGGGGAAAGGGTCCCCGTGCCTTCGCTCGCCTGTCATTAAAAAATAAAGCAACTAAAGCACACAGCCGTCGGCCTGCGGCAAACCTGAGTCGTCCCGATAGATTAATGCTGTAAGATGCTCCCCAAACCTGTTCACGGGGTGCCCGGGCAGGAGCACCGGCCTGAGGGTTCTGTGGGGCCTGGATGGATTAGGGACCCATCTCCCCACGTGAAACCCCGTGACTGATCCCTCCCCACAGTGCGTGCTAGTGTCGGGGGCAGGGGAGCTTCCCACTCTGTGTCTGGCTTCGGCTCTGTAATTCCTCTCGGCTACTGTGTTTTTTTCACACAGAGAAAGGGAGTAGTGGGGACAGAGCAATCTGATCCTGGCCGAGATAGAGGCAGGGACAACGGCCCTTTGTTTCCATCCCCAAAGCCGTGGACTCGTGTCTGTGCCAGGAGGCCGAGCTGCAGAGACGTGTCCTTGTCCTGCCTCGTTTCCACAGCCGACTGTCCGTGTCCCGACCGGCACAGAGGAACGCAGCGTTTCCCAGCCAAGGCGCGCAGGCAGAAACCTGGACACCCAGGCCCCAGAGCAGCAGAGGCGATGCGCCCACCTGCCGCCCCCTCACGCAGGGCCGGTGCTCCCAGGTGCCAGGACAGGCCCAGACCCGCCCCCTCCCCTTCAGTCCCAGTCGCTGCCTGAGTCCCGCTTTTGTCTCCTCCGAATTCAGTGGGTCGACCTACACATTCAAAAACACCGACTTCCGCCAAGTGCGGGAACAGGACGCTTCCGTGGACGCCAAGTCCTACTGGAGACAGGCAAGAGCCGTGGGGCCTGGTCCCCGCGGTTTCTGAGACCAGTATCTCCTTAGAGCTGATCACTCTTCTCTCTTAAAGGGAAAGCAATTTCAAGCGGGAAGGCACCCCTGTGATACAGTCGAAAAAGAAGTTTTATAAATCAAGAGGCTGACTTTTCCACTGCTTTCTGGCCAGTTAACATGCTGATGGAGGAGGCAGACTCAGTGCTGACTTTGGGCCTGCTTACTTCTGAGATTCGGCTGCAGCTTTCAGAATTAAAGCTTGGCCGGAGTTGCTTTGCATACAAATTTATACGATTTTTTTCTCTTATTTTGATTGTTTTTATTTAAAAAATATCCTGTTACTTTAAACATTATTTTAGCTACATTTATATAATTTTCTTGCATTATGGCATCATAGTTTTTATTTTTTTCAATTTCCCCCCTTGAGAACATAATATCCAACTTTGTATTCAAAGCTACAGGGAAACGCCACCTTTTATAGAAATCCAAGCTCCATGAAGCCTCTGAAATGAGCAAATGTCTCACCGCCCAGTTACCTGACCACAGATGTACTCATGGTTGGAAATGAAAGTTAAGACATTTTTAAAGAGTTTTCCAAGGGCCCATTAGAGATCTTGGTTTCTACACACCGGGAAATGCTACAACGCTCCAGGCTTCCCCGTGAGCCCAGCCTGGGTTGCCTGGGAGTGCGGTTCACGTCCCCAGGACCGACAGCAGTGTTTCCCACACGGGGGATGTGATGAGCGCCGGGCGCCGGCCACAGTGGGCGGTGAACCTGGCAGCCACCCCGCAGCGTCTGGGCTGGGGAAAACTCTGAATCGGGTTCAACCCCAACAACCCGATGACCAGGCTGCCGGGCGTGATGGCCCCAGGAGGCGGTGGCACAGAGCACTGTCCTCTGCGTCTCTTTCTGCAGGAACCCCCCTCCCCCTTTCACTTCAGCCCCCGTCGTGGGAAGGGCTGGGTCTCGGACTCTTTGTGGAATCTTCAAACACATAATCGGAATTAATCACCACGAGTCCTCTATTTTAACAGCTGCCCGCTACCTCTGCGGCCGCGGCAGCTGCGGACTCTCTCCCTCCACTGACATCATAATCCCATTACAGCTGGGAGCTCGCACACATAAAATGCAGATTTAAGCTTATTTTGAAACAATTTATACTTGTTAATTGCTCCAATCTATATCACAAGCCTAAAATCACAGCTTTTGTTGGCAGCCTGTCTCCCCCTGGTCAAGTTCACTCGGGGTCCGGAGTGGACCCCAACGCACAGATATATCTGACGGCTTTTGACTCATGGGCACACCGGCGGGCCAAATCTGTCCAGAAGTGGCATTTGTCCATCTGCTCCTCATTCCTCCCTCTCCCCGGTGGACTCGGCTGGCGGCTGAGAAGACGTCTTGGAACCAGGTGGGCCTCAGCAGGCACGGACCTGCTCGCCCAGGTGCAGGGCCGGCTCTCTCCAGTCTCCACCAGGAAGGCCAAGGGCTCGCACTCCTGACTCGCTGTCCAGGGGAAGGAATTGATTTCTTGGTTCGGTTTATGGTCTCTTCAACAACACACTCACTTGCCCGATTCCACTGCGCCCTTCCTGTTTGCGGGTTTGCACGGGTGTGGGTGCGTGTCTCGAAGCTCGATACACGTGTTTCTTCAGCCTGGGGTGGTGCAGGCTGTTCAATCTAACTGAAAAGTGACCATTTCAGGAATTTGTGTGCGTGAATGAGTGTGTGTGTGTGTGGTGTGCGTGATCATAGGAATAGGGCAACATGGGTTTTATCGCCTTTCTGAGAAATTGGGGGTTGGGTGGGGTTACGATCATTAAATTAATTATAGATAATTATTTTGTATTCTAGGAAATCATATGGTAACAGGCTTAGAGGAACACAGGAGGAGGCATTATTTAAAAATCTATCATGTTAAAGAAGTCAGCTAAGTTCCACTCGGGGTGACGTCGGCCATTGTAAGCCACAAAGAAGCTCCCTTTATACTTTGAGATGGTTTTGAGCGTGTTGGTTTTGGGGTGAGAAGGTTCTTTCGTCCTCCATGTCTTCAATCCGGTGGTTTTTGCAGCCCCATCTGCTGTTCAGTAGTGGAAGTGCTAGGGATTGTGAAAGGCTTAACGTTTTTTCCTCTTACTTCCAGGAGCATTTTGGATTTATTTTGTAAAGATTCACGCATTGAGAAATCAGTGACGTGTCTCCTGATGCCTTCACTGTCGGCCAATGTGATCGGAAAACTGCTTCTAAGAAGGAGGAACTTAGAAGTCCCCCACGCCCACCAAAGTGTTGGTAGCACTCAACAGGAATTGGGGTCCTTCCCGGTTTCTGGCTACTGGTTCTGGGGCAGACAGTTCTGTCCCTTGACGACTATGACATCAGCATGAGCTCTGAGCCCACTGGGATGCCCTTACTCCAGGTTGACCTGAGAGGCCGTTTGGACAGAAAGCAATGATTACAGAGAGGCTTTGCCAAGCCCGTGGCTCCGTGGCCCTCATGGGACAGAACCAGGTCCTCTGTTCAGTATTTGGATTCAGCTCCCGCAGGGTGGGGAGCTCCCACAGGCGAGCCCTCCCCAGGTGAGCCCCCAGAAGCCTCCAGACCCCCCCATATGAGGGTCCCGTCCTCAGCACCTGCTGTGGTCGTGCTGAGCTCCTCCACGGCTGGGATGAATTGCCAGGCCCGTCACATCTCTGATCCAAGAACTCAGTGTCCGGTCTGGCCAAGAGCTGAGTCAGGGCCATTCAGCCCCACGCCTGTGCCTCTTCCTCTGGCAACATGCGCACGGAGTTCGCTTTGGGTTGACGCCCGGGACAGCCTGCCTGCTCGCTGCCTCCTATTCCTAGCCCACCTCACTCTGTCCCCGCCCGCCGCGCTGCGCTTCATGGAGCAGACGACTGATTCTGCGCTGGTGCTGCCGGGCTGCAGTCCTGCTTCGCACCCTCCGCGGGCAGCGCCATGCCAGTTCCTGTGCTGGAAGACGTTGCTCTCTCCTACAAGACGTGTGCCCACCCCAGCACGCGGCGGGCTGTTCCCTGCCGCAGGCGGCACCCTCACTGCAAGTGCTGCAGCCGTCAGTACTGAGGGAAGCCTGCACTGCGCCCCGAGCCTGAAGTCTGTGGAGGGATCCCCTCCGCCATACTCTGGAGCTGGAGCTGGAGCTGGGGGTGCACTTTGGACACCGTGGAGGGGCTTCCTGGATGAGGCCTAGTCACCCCTGAAACATAGCTGGGCTTATTTCATGGTACCTGCCCACTGATTGCTAGAGAATGTTTTCTTAACCTTCACACAAAAATCTATGTTTATTAAGGCTTCCTGGATCCAGGCCACGGAAGAACCAACTGTTGCAACTTCCGCCCACACCTGCACTGTTGGGACGGTGCCGAAAGCTGATGCTGAATTAGTTCTTTCCTCCAGTCAGCGTCATCCTGCGTATGCGGATTGACATTCCGTTTGAAATTTGGATTTGTTTCTGAACTTGGGACAAGGTCGAGCTTCTTGCCTTGTCTCTCTAGGGTGGAATGGGATGGGAGATCGCAGGTGCAGGTGTGGGCAGGGGGTTGCCTGGCACACCCTTTGTCTGGAGCCAGGAGCGACTGTGGACAGAGACCCCAGGTGGCCAGGTTGCATCTTTATCCCGAGTCTCTGCGGGGCAAAGCGGAAACACTTTTCTTCGGAACGCAGAAAACCTTCAGGGTGATTGGATGCTTGGAGGTCCCGTGCCAGGACTGTTTGCAGGGGTCTATGTTTCGCTCGCGTCTGTTGGGTGGGCCAGGCCTCGTTCCGTCCTGTGCTGCTGACCCTGCTGTGTGTTCTCTCATCCAGCCGGTCAACAGATGGTCCCTCTGGCTTTGGCACAAATGCCAGTACCTGGATTGGCCATTAGGGAAGCCTGTTAGGGGAGCTGTCTCTGGTCCTTCTGGGAAGGAAGCTCATCTCCAGGATGATATCCCCTGCTCCCCTGTCCCAGGGTCGGGACTCTCGTGTCCCTGAGAAGCAGGTCTTTGGATGTCAGTGGTATGTGCCATAACTTCACTCATGTGTGTTCAGTGATTTGTCTTGAAGTCCCGCTAATGACTTTGAATTCGTTTCACATGTAAGCAGATGAGCATCCTTTGTGGGTCCCTGGGAAGAGGTGCACTTGGGACTGTCACACTGTGGTCACTGCAGCAGCCTTGGAGGCGAGGTTGGGCTGGTGGTGGGCATGTCCTGTCTGCCGGGAGTTGCTCTCTTGGTGGGTCTGTGAGCGAGGACCCACGCCCATTGGGTCTGTCATGGGGGAGACAGCGACTCAGCAGCCCCCTGTGACATGTGGACTCTCCACCCTGAAGTGACCCTGACTGACCCCAGAGTTAACACCGAAGTTCCCAGAAAACAGTCGTCTGGCTCCCAGGACCGTCCAGTCCGTGTGAAGGGTCCTGGCTCCCTTCCCATGGGGTGAAACTCGGGGTGAGCCCCACCAGTTGGAAGAGAAATTAAATCCCCATGAAGAGAAAGCCTCAAGCTGTGTTTTTCAAGACAATGAAGTCAGATAGCAAGGAAGCTAGAGCAACCTCACGGCTGCCTTTGAGAATTAGAAAGGGAGGAAAGGAGGAAGGAGGGAAGAAAAGAGAGAGAAGAAGAAGAAAGAAGGAAAGCAGGAAGACAGATGAAGCAAGGGAACCCACTGGAGCTAAATTATTAATTTTACATTTTGATTTTTTGATCTGCACCAGTTTTAGTCAGAGTCACTATTTCTAGGATTTGTAATCCCGCCTTAATTAAGGTGGAGGGACTAAATGGGGTGAACAGGGCCCGACTTCTGTTGTCTGAGTGCCCGCCCTCCAGCCCTCACGCAGCATCTGTGAGTTAGCCTGTCTAATGCACTCGATGGCGTGGAGGCGACCACGGATACCCCCCAACTCAAGGTTCCCAAACATCTCCGTGCCTCAGGACCAGGCACCGTTGGCTGCTGTCAACCTCCTTCCAGGCGGAGACCCCCAGCCTCTGGACCACCTCCAGCGTCCTCTGAGAGGCTGCTTAGCCTCTGAGTGCCTCCCCTTGGCCTCTGGTGACCTCTTGGCTTTGCCCCTTATCAACATCTCCTAGATGAGTCAGGGCCTTGGGTGAGTCACACTCTCTGAACCTCCAAGTTTCAGTTTGTACTTGATGCCATTAAACCACGCCCAGTCACAATCGCCAGAGGGGAGTGGGGAGGGGATAGTGGGGAGAGGGGTCCATAGGAGCAGTAGGACACAAGTACAAGATCAAGGGGGAGGGTAGAGGTGGGGGAGGGAGGTGGGACTGGCTGGGGTGGGGTGGAGGGATGGGGAGAAAATGCAGACAATTGTAACTGAATAAAAATAAAAAATTAAAACAAACCCAAACCCTGCCCAATCAATAGGGTCTGTTTGGCCGGCCATTATCACGTCTGGAAGGTCTGCTCTTAAACATTGTCCTGGTTTGTTCCCAGGTGGTTTCGCTTAGTTGTAACTGGTTTTATGTTTGCATGGGATGCAATTATGGAGTGTATTTTAATAACATGGCACTCTTAATAGTCTCCAAAAAAACTTGAAGTTCAGTGAGATTTAATCAAAGTCCCAGATTACTAAAACCATTTTAATAATTTATTTTCTGTGACTCGAGAACATAAGTAAATGCATGAAATTTTTAGGGCAATATTCTTTATGAAACAAAAAATGTAATTAAAGTAATCACTGGTCAAAAATCTAGGTAACGTTTTGGTGTTTTCCCAACAAAGCGGAAGGAATCCACAGCAAGGGCAAACATACCTAGGAAGAGAAAAAGAAATACATTTTACAGGAGTACCAGAAGTAGGTGCTATCAGCTATAATTCACGTTTTCAGGTAAATTCATTGTCAAACACGCTGACGCTGAAACGCCCAGTACACAAGAGGTCTCCGGTTCCCCTGGCTGGTTTAGGGACTGATGACGTCTGAGAACTTCACCGGTTCCAGAGCCTTCTGATGCCTCAGCCACTGGGCTTTCTGCAGTGTTCTTCCTTCCTTCTTTCCTTTTTAATTGAGAGATAATTAACAGGCAGCACTGGGTAGGCTGGGTGCGCCTGCACCACGCATTGATTTCACACATTTGCATACGCACTTCAGCATGATTTTACTACATTCACACCTTTGTGAAGGCGCGCAGTTATTGTTTCCTTTTTTGTGGTGAGAACGATAACAACTTTGAAGCGTACGGTTCAGTGTCGTTGACTCTGATTGCTGTGACAAGGGGCTCAGGCCCTCCGGGCTTATTCATCTCCTAACTCTGCAGTCTCATTTCGGTGGTGACTTTTAGGTACTTTGTGCAATAGGCTGAAAGCCTGAATGATTCATCGAAATGATGTTGGAGAAGCACCAAGCAAACAGCCCCGGCCAAGGCCTTGAGTGGGTCGGAGGCCACCCTGAGAAACCTCGGTGTGCTGTTCTCACACTCCTGTGCCTGCACCCTGCGCGCCGATTAGGCAGGCGTGGTGGGGGGCTGCAAGCCCCACGGGTGTGCAGGAAGACCTCTCACCTGCCCACATGAAGCTCCCGGTTGGAATTCTGTTCCTTGAATTTTATGGCCGTGAGAAAATGTGTGCACTTTATATGCTCTCCTCCCTTTTTCCTTCGGAAAATGCACCAGTGAAATGATTGATAATGAAGTCACGTGAGATCAGAAATCACGTCCCATCCCTGAGGGCCCAGTTGTCTCCCTGACACAGCAGCTCTGTCCTCGCGTCAAGGGGTCCCATCTGTGCTGAAGTGGGGTTGGGGGTGCGGGAGTGGCCTACTGATGGGGAGGATGCTGTGCAAGGCAGCTGCACGTGCCTAGTTAGCAGACGCGGACTGCGCCCAGGGCCGCCGAGCCGGAGTCCCGCCGTTGTGCCCCACTCACTGACCTTGCATCCTTCGCCCTCTAGTTTGCTCCTGGAACACACGAGAATGTGGGTGCTACAGGGCCCCACAAAGGCTGTGGGCATCCGGCAAGCAGTAAGTCAGGGCTCTGTTTTGTCTTTTGTACCTGACAGAGGTTCACTGATGAGGGAGTCCCCATGGGCAGGCAGACTGGAGGTCATGGGTTAGCCCTGGGGCTCTGTCCAGTCTGTGGTCACCCGTGGGTGTTCACCAGACGGTGTCACACCAGCTCCCAGCCCCCTTCAGGCTCTCTAGGGCCCTCCCACATAGGTAGGGAACCTGGACTGGGGCCACCCCTCTCTGTGAAGGGGTAAACTCAAGACTTTTTGGGTTTTGTCAGCTTCTTTGTGTTGTGTTACTTTTCTCTTATGTACCAAGTTGAAAGTGACCTTCGTTTGGGACTCACGCTTGGCAGTCCGAGGGGTGTCCTTGGGTCACCAGCACCGACGTCAGCATGCTGGTGTGTTCTATCTCCCCTGTGTTATTGGCAACTTAAAATAATAGAGCCATTCAGAGAGGGGGCTGTCTTTGGGGGGCTGTAAGCTGGGGGATCATCGAGTAACAATGGACTCGAGTCTCTTATTCCGCGGTGAGTTTTAATCTTTACGTGTTGAACAAATACACTTTGGGGGGTCTTCTTTTGCCTTTTCCTCTACCAAGGTATTTAAGAATTCCTGCCCCTATTCTCTTCAGAGGACAAGTAACAGCAGTGTCTTCCTGAGAAGACGCTCCCAGACACACCGCATGCCAGCCTCCATATCTCTGAACCTCTCTCTCTCTCTCTGCATAGAGATACATATGCACAAAACACACAGTGTGCACACATGTGTCTACATGCATAATGCGTGCTCACTCGCACACACATGTTCCACTTGCAGAGCCCATCTAAAGGGATTTCCTTCCTCTTTAATATTTTTGAAGCCTGCTTTATGGTCCTGTTGACCTGCTATTAGTGGGAGCTTCGCTTTCAGCAAAGGTAATTAAATTATAAAATCACTGCTGCCATCATCAAACTACTCATAAAATAAGAAATGAAAAAAAAAACCCTGAAATAAAAATCTTGCAGGCTTCTCTCCTTGTAATATTGCTCCCTGATGTTAATTACATTTAAATGGGCGAGTACTATTTTGGTATCATTCATACGCCTCCAAAAGTACTTCCCAGTTTATCACACCTGTCATCCTCGGCGCATCACAGGCTAATACTTTATTAAGAAAAAAATCATCAGGGAGCTGCTGATCCCATTTAAGTACATTGGGCAGAATGTAAGACTAATTAAAAAGCATATTTTTACATTATTAATTTCTGAGTTTCCCACTTAATGAATGTGAAATGGCAGGGCTACTATTTTTACACTCAGGCACTCTGGGCTCTCCAGTCGGGGGAATTAAATTCTGAGGATTTTTGCAAAGATGTTGCTTGAGAGATGTTTTCAAGGAAAGCTGAGCTTTTTAGCTACGCCTTTTCTTGGGAAATTATACCAAAGCACATAACAGCCACTTAAAAAGAGTAGTTAAATGGATGCTATTTTTTCATCCTACTGCTATAAAAGTATTTTAGATGAGGTATAAAATATGGTTTTTAAATGATATTATGATTTGCAAACACTAAAATATAATTGCAGTGCAGTTGAGAGAGAGAAAACATCTAATCTTTACTGTGTAAGACAATGTGATAAAATATTTTACAGCCAAAAGCTCATTTTGCATCTGTAAAATTGTGTAAACTGATGGGGGAAATCTCATTAAAACTAAAGGTTATTTTTTTTAATATTCTCAGAACAAAGCAACACATTACAACTGCATTTTTCTTTTCTCCTGTTTGTGAAGTCAGACAGCCGCACGAGCCCCTTGCATGCGACAGGAATAAAGGCATAAGGTGACGAGACCACGTAGATGGACAAAGATGGATTGTGTCAGGATGCAAGGGCCCACGCCCAGAGCAGCCGTGGGTGTTCCAGGAGCTCCCGGCTGGGCTCGGGCACAGGACCGCGATGGTTAGTATTAGGTGTTACGTTACTTAAAACTCCACCGGTGAACGCTGGCTTCCCCTCTCCCAGCGTCTGCACACACGGCCCATTTTTATAGGGCTGTGCAGGGAGGACAGAAAAAATCCTTTCTTCCTTTCTTTTTCAAATGCGCTTACAATTACCTCTCTGTATTTTTATTGTCTCTTTACAAACCACAAAACTCACACTGGAGGCAAAGCTTAACTGCCGAGGCTTTCCTCATGTAAATATTAGGAAATTACATTTGTACAAACTGCCGGGCTTTGTAAATGGGGGCTGGAGAGCCTCCAACACAAATTAATCAGGATAAAGTTGCTCTCTGTTGGACATGACCATAGTTTATTTTCTTAAAGTATTAATTTGTCAACAGCTTTCCTGCTTCGGCTTGGCTCATTTGGAGGGCAGAGAAGGAAGACACGTTTGCGTTGCTCACGGCTTTCTCCTTCGCCTCGTGGTTTTAGGAACCCACAGCAGTCAGTCCCCACAAAAGAGTGCCGAATGTTTCAGTCTTAATGTTCCCTCAGCGTTGGACATCACCCGACAGAGAAGCGAATGCGTGCAGAGGTGCCCGGTAAACGCTGGTCTTCGGAGGGAAGCAGTGAAACGGATTTAGTCTGATGCCGGATAATTGATGTCGTGTTGTGTGTTTTTAAGGGTGTCCAAAAGAAATGCGGCCTCGCCTCTCATTTTCCGCTCCTCTAAGACCCGCTCGGTGGGCCCCGATTGCTGCCACGTGAGGGTTGCCCTCGCCTCTTCCTGATTCGGAAGACGTGGTGGAATTTCTCATTCTATCTCTGTTTCCTTAAAACGCTTGTTCCTTGTTGTGTTTCGGGAATGGAGGAGTGTGTGTAGTGACCTCTATTTCTCAGAGTTGCCAAAACAAATTAAGGAAAATGTTCAGCTCTCCCCCTGCCAAACGTTTTCATGCTTTTCCATGAAGGCAGATCTTACTTGTAATGTATATTAAACCTGCAGTAAATAATGCACCCTGTCAGAGGCAAATGCTGTGGTGCAACTGTGAACAGTTACCAGTTCTGCCTTTGATAAAAACGGATACATGAAGGATGGCGTCGTTTACAGAGCACAGACGTCTGCGCAGCTGCAAACGGTGGGCACGGACCTCCCCTGCCCAGCAGGGTGCAGCACCCAAGCGCGGTGGATTAATATCTTAGCGAACCACCTACTTATCAGCTATTGCTTGGGGGAAAGAGACCCCCCAAAACAAAAAACTACACCTTCACTATTATGTTGACCGGGTCTCAGAGCTAATGCAAATGAACTCTCAAAAGTCCCACTTCAATTTTCCCCACGTGGGATAAAGGCATTATAGTGATGGGTTAATTTCACGGCGACCCTGCCTTCCCTTGTCCAGCCTCTGCCCCCAAGCACACGTGCAGAAACAACAGGCCCACGTCCAGAACTGGCCTGGTCAGGCGCAGGGGCAGAGGTCCCCTACCTTCTACTGACTCGAGGAAGGGCCCGCTGGGCCACCAGGCTGATCTTTCACCGGTCACGACGTCGGAACTGAGCCCAGACTGACTCTGAGATCGTTACCAGCAGACAATGCGTACATCTGGACTAACCGGCTCCCGCCCCTCTCAGGTCTTCCCGGGCTGTTGACGTTAACACACATCTTCAAGTATTACTGACACTCTCCTTGTTTTATTAGCGTGCATTTACCTCGTTCAGCGTTTTATTATTCGAGATTTCCGCCGTTGCCGAGTATTAATCAGCGTATTACGCTGTGTGCTTGGGCAAGCTGCAGAGAGCACAGGGGTGCCCCTAGGGTTAACACAGTCAAGAGCGAGAAAAGTGTTTTAGACATGTACACAACATGTGGCCTACTATTATCATGAAATGAGGTGAACTGGGACTCCATACATATGGATTTCGAATTGCATAAATTTTGATTGATATCATTTGAAGACTGAGGCTCTGAAAGGCTAGATTTTGTGAAAGACGATACACAGACCAGCTATTACCACATATAATCATACCAGGAAAAGTATCTGAAACGAGCAAGGCAGCTGGCTTTTAAATAGCTAAAACATAACATCAATACTTGTTTTGAATAATGGAAAAAAGAGGTAAAGGATGCTGACCCCTGCCTGACAGGAACATGTTCCCAAAGTAGAACTGGCCCCCTGGGGGCAGCCCCCTCTCCACAGTAGCTGCCAAGCCTCCTCTTTCTCCCTTTCTGCCACTTTCTCAGCCCCTCCCCCACCCACATCCTCCCCTTTTCTTTCTTTCTCTCTCTCTGTCTCAAAAAAAAAAAAAAAGTAAGTATTTTTTTTTTGAGCACTAAGCCACTACGGACAAACGGCTAGAAAAAGAATTTTCACAAATTCAGGAAACACTTGAGAGGTAAAACCAACATCCTGAGACAGAAGACAGGCCAGCTTTTGACACCAGGTTGGACCTGTGAGGCCTAAAACCTCCAGCCAGGAAGTGCTGGCCACGGGTCAGGGCCCCGGGGACCCCGCAAAGGCAGGGGAGCGCGCAACTTTCCATGCGCCGCTGCCGAGGCCAACGGGCCTCTTCATGGGAAATTGGCTGAAAATGTGCTGACCTGCATAAAACTTTTATTAGAATCCGAGGACAGGAGACTGAACTTTCAGGGAATGACGGCTTGGGGAGGGCGCAGCCAGTACTCTTCAGGGCTCTCAGTGCCCCCTGCCCCCTCTTTGGGGGGTGGCTCCCTGGTCCCCTTGCCCTCCTGTCCCCGCAGATCGGACCCCCATGCACCCCGCCCCCAGGCCCCGCACGCCTTGCAGGGATGGGGGATGCTAGACACCCGCCCCCCCACCCAGAAAGAAATCCAGCGGCCTGGGGCGGGATGCATGATCCCTCCCTCCTGCCGAGCCCCCTGGCGGGGGGCGCAGAGCCTGACTTTCTGGAGGGGGAAAGGGACATAAATCAGGAAATAAAAAAAAAAAGTTTCTGCACATTTTCAAAACCCACGTTGCGCTCTCTGAGGTCCTTTTCATTTTAACCAAATCAGGGGGAACTTGTCCTCACAGGGCGAGGCGAGGCAGATGGAACAATAAATCACAGGCGCCGCTGACTGCCCGCCGCGCGCTCTCCACAGCTGTCACTTTTTTGTCTCTGCTTTTAGCTGACACGGTTTGAGGTCCACTGTGAACCGATCTGGACTTTTTTTTAACAGTCATATCCATCAAAACGACCACTGGCCATCAGCCCACTGCGGCCATCGATTCGGTGGCCCCGGCCCCCACGCCACCCGGCTCCTAGGTGAGGCTGGGGAGAGGCACCTCGTTTTAGCGGTTTTTTTCCTCTTTTTTTTTTTTTTTCTTCGCCTCCAGCTACAGCTGTGATTCTCTGAGCAGTCTCGGCTAACGTTATTAAAGTTGCATCACGAAAGATACCGAGCAAAGCAGATAAGGGCCCCGAGCGCACGGGGCTGGGACGACCCGCGGCCACGGCTTGAGCGGCTGTTTTTTAAGTGCGCGGAGGCGCCGGCGAAGCCCGGAGTTTCCAACTCGTTGCTTATTTTGCAGAGTAAACAAGCAAATGTTATGTGCATAACCTCAGCTGTCTCGCTAAAGGTCAGCACGCCCCTGCTCATTTCCAGGGCCGCCTTTTGGGGGCACTCTGACGCCGGGATTTCCGCGGGTGCTCGCCTAACAAAGACTCAATCTACAAAGGCTGCTAAACAAAAACATTGATTACATTTGAACTGGGGTGCTGAAGTTTACTTCCATGTATCAAATAGCAGCCCCAGGAGCGCTAAAGAGCGAGCGGGCTGGGCGGGGGCCAGGGTGTCCCTGTGCCCAGGCTCATTCTTTAGACCTTTCTTGGAGACTCAGTCCCCCGCCCCGGCCGGCTCCTACAATAGTTGCCCCACACTGGACTGTGCCCAAATTCAGGAGTAGGCGGCTAGGTTCAAATACTTCATTGAAAGTTTCTCTTAAATTGTATTTTTGTTCAAAGTGGCATCTCTCCTTTCAAATCTTAAGCAGAGACGATTTCACTTTGGTGAACAAGTTTGAACTCAAAAAAGAACCAGGCAAGAAGAAAAAAAAAACCACATTTATATGTGGGCATAGGGAGCGCACAGATACACAATTAAAAAAAAATTGGCTGCTTAAAAAATCCCCAGTTAGGTCAGGTTAAATTTATTATATTCTTTTATAGCTGAACGCGATGGTTTTGACTGGAGGTGACAGCTGAAAGGCACCAGAACCCTTTGGAATTCCAGTGCTATATATTACTATGAGGAAGAAAATAAAGTTCTACCATTAGAAGGTAGGTGCTTGCCTCAAAATGTTCAAGGGAAAAAAGATGTTAATTTTTTCCTGCAATTCTTTTTTTTTTTAAGTGAGCAGAACAGCCAGCTAAGCACAATATAAACATAGCAAAGCAACCCTGCCTTGCTCCAGATTCGACATTTTCAGAAGGCTCTAATGAATAGGGAAAGATCGCTCATATTTTTAACTGAAAACCCCTAATCGGTTAATGTGTATTTTTATCCTTCTGAAGAGCATAGCCTGAGCGGGACCCTGTGCCGGGCGTATCTGCCACGGCACCCCTGGCCGATGATGACACCCACCCAGACAAAACGTGGGGCTTTTCGTACAAAGCTGCTGGTTGCTGGCCACAGTTCAATGCCACAGAAATGCCAGGGGAAGGGTTTCCCCCCCACCCAGAAAATAAAAATGCTTCCCTTTTCAGAGGAGTCCATTCAAACAGTTCTTTTTTTATTTTCCCCCCTCTGGCTTTCCTTTTACAATCACCTCTGACTTTAAAAAATAGATGACAGACAGGCTCCCTTCTGGAAGCAGTATCTGTGTCCAGGGCAGGGACCTTGCCCTGGGTCCCGGTCTGGGTGGATTTTGTCACCCTCCGCACTTGCCAGGTAAGACAGTGCAGGACCACAAAGGCCATCAGCCCGATGCCCGGAGGAATGGCCCCGACTGCTGTCTCGGGGGCAGGCGGTACGGGGGAGGGTAGGAGTAAGAAGTTTCCAACTGCATGGCTCAGGGATACTGCAGTGGCGATGTCGCTAGGGCTGTCCCCTGCAGGGCGCGGGTCCTGTTTGTTCCCTGTACTCTTTCAGGATTTTGCCTTTCAAGTTGGCAGCCAGCCGGCATCCGGCCAGAATGGCTCTGCGGTCGCAGGGCCCATCAGGTTTACGGGCAGCCATGGAGAAAAAGAAACACAGAACTGAACGCCGAAAATCGTAAGGCAAGGCCGTGTGTCCCCGAGCCCCCTCATTTACATTCCGCGGAGAGGCGGCAGAGGCGGCTGCGTGTCACAGTCCAGGGGCAGGATTCGGAAGGGTGAGTGTCCGGAGCTGCAGTCTGTGTGTATCTAAATGCAAGAAATTAATTCCCTGCTTCTGGGAAAGGCACGGGAACAGGTTCTGTGTTTTTCGCTCTCTGAGGGCATTTGGCACAAAGAGGTGATGGAGAGAATGTCTCGGATTCTGTCCTAGCCACAGAGCCGCAGGATTCTCTGGCTCCAGTCCCAGCAGACAGGGATGTGCTTGGTGGCAATTAAGGACTCTTCTTGGTTTGCACGACATATTTTTCAAATCACACAAACTGTTAAGGCATAAACAAAACACCTCTGCCACCAGAGTCGTCTGTCATGCTGCTTTTTTTTTTTTTGCCCCCATCCTTGAATCTGCATTCCAGGAGCTAAAGGACAGCGTTGTCAGCTTGGATGAGCTCGGACTGTCACTGTGCCCTGAAACGCTCCCCGATGACACCGATGACACCATGGAGGGATAATCCTTCCTGCGGCGTGCCATTATTTTATTCCTATTTTCACCTGACTCCGACACCTCCTGCAACAGTACCGAGAGACCAGAGAGTCGTGGGGCTGGGCTTTTCTTGTGCTTTTCTTCCCCGGGATAGGATTCCGCTTGCTTCTCTAACCAAACCGTTCGCGGCCTCGAAGGGCCGGAGAGAAGCTCCCGGAGGGAATGGCCTTTATCTCCACCGCCACTCTCAGGGAGTCAGCTGAATTTTGCAGGATCCCTTCCTTACATCATTTGTCTTTTATGTGCTAAATTCACAACAGAAAAAAAAAGACATTATTTAAATGTCTGCACTTCTGTCTGTCAAAGTATAAGACTCAAAGGAGGACTGATTTTTCCTATTTTAGGGCTTCAAAGGAGCCAAAGAAAAAACATAACATGGATACTATATTTCCTCAAGCTTTTTTCTCATGCCACCTAAAATCACTCACTATTTATTAAGTACAAATCCTGCTGTGTCCTTCTAAGAGTAGTGTCCAGGAATGGGAGGAAAGAAAAGAATTCACAAATACGTGTTTTTCAGGACAGCAGATTCAGGTTGGCCGCAGTCCGGCGGCCTGGGTGACCTCGGCACACTGCAGGTGACTTGCGCAGCTGACGTGCGCAGGTACCTGGCTAACTTAAGCAATCTGTCTGTCCCCTTTCAGGAAACTCGGCCCAGCTTGGCCCACCCTATGGGTGGCTGGTGGTGGCCTTTTTAAGCCATTCACATCGGATCCTCTCTTTCTTTTAAAACAGCAAGACCAGCTGTGGTCAGTAATTGCTTGTCTTTGTTGCCGAGGTTTTTGAAGAGCACATCAGTAGGGTAAACAAGTACGCGCAGGGTCTTTCTCCATCGGCCCAAACAGGGGAGCCCTCTGGGGGTGCAAACATCTCCCCTCCTGCAGGAAGCAGGAAGCGGAGGGTCTGCAGTTGGGGGGTGGGGGGGGAGGGACTGACCAGGGCTCAGAGCCGGCCTTTCCCTCTGCTCCTTTTGAATATATTAAGTGCAGAGCAGCTGTGAGCAAAATAAAAACATGTCATGTGCCCAGGTGACATTTTGTAGCCAACAAGCAGATCACAATCCAGGAAGTGTTGTGCTGGATGCCAGCAGCACGCTGACAGTTTTCTCTGTAAAGAAAATGTGACACTTTTCCAAATATCAGAGGAGGCGTCCGCCGCTCCTGGGACTCCGGTCCTGTCACGGCGCGGGAAGGTCGCGGGCGGGCTCCGCGATTTCTGTGGCTTCACGATGTGGCGGTGGAGGGTCTGTATGCTAAGTGCTGGAGGCTAAGGGGAATCTCTCCCTTCATCTCGGAAGGAAGTGACAGCGGGACAAAGGTCCTGCCGTGACAGCAGCGACCTCCAAGTTTAGAGGCTCTGCCCTGAGTGGCGGGAGGAAGCGCCACGGAGCTTGTTAACGTGCTGCCTCGCTGGGTGCAAGGGCTGGCGAGGCCGCGCCTACCCCGCCCCACCCAGGTTCTCATTACCTGCAGAACAGCCCGGCTTCCGAATCAGCCCCAGACCCTGTGGGCCTGCTCCTCTGCCGGTGCCGGACGTGATCACGTGTCCTCTCTGCCCTGCATCCTGCAGACGGGGGTGGGGAGGGGCGGTGGTCCCACGGACCACGCACAGGCACTCAAGCGGATGTGCTGTTAGGAAGCCTTCTCTTCTAAAGTGGTTTGGAGTGTCTTCAAGTGCTGATGGCCGCTCTGTCATTTCCAAAGGGCACACACCAGGGGAGAGCCTCCACTGGTGCGCATTGGTGGCACCTGCTTTGGCCGGGGTGGGTAGGCATGCTACGTGGGGAGCCAGGCCCCCCCCCCCGGAGGACTGGGGGAAGGAGGAGGCGGCACTAACAGGGGCACAAGACTGATGGGGAGACTCAGCTGTGCCTCCTGCCCTGTGAAGAGACTTGAATCTGCACCCCGAGACGGGCAGAGGCCCTGTTTTCATCTGGTCTCAGCTGTGCCCCGAAATAGGAAAGTCTTCTCACCAATTCCTTTCAGGAGTGGGGCTCCATTTTAACTCACAGAAAGGCAAACCATGGCTGCCCCGTGTCCATGCGCACTTCTCGGAGCTGAAGGAAACCAGGCGGCTGCCCACATCGAGGAAGGGAAAAAATATAATGCATTCCCAGGCTTGAGGGCAGAGAGCGGATGGAAACCGACCTGCTCCCCACAGCCTCCCCACCCCCCCACCTGGTCCCGGGCCCTACAGCCCTCCCCACGCCTTCCACGGCGGGTTATACACTTCCTGTTGCCTCTTTTATAAGCAATAAGAATTTAATAACTGAGGGCAACTCTATAGCAATATTTATATGGGTCAAGTGGCTTAAAAGTATGCAATAAATGTAAAGTTATGAACCACATTGCCCCTTTTTAAATAATGCAATGAGCACGAGATATTATGTTTCATATTCTGGAAAAAGGTGTTTCGGGCTGAGCTCTTGGCGTGCAGCAGACATGAAAAGTTATACTGAGCCCATAACAAAGTCGCTGCCTGCTTAATACGGTGTGTGATGTCACGCTCCTCGTCCTAATCTCAGCCGCAGCCAGGGGGCCCCAGATGGCACCGGCAAAGCCTTTGCTTCCTCATTAGCAATCAGCCCAGTCCCCTGTGCCAGCGACTCCCAAACCCAGGCAAGTGCCTGTACGCCCCGCTCGAAGCCAGTAGGGTCATCTGTGGCACGCACCTTCCCCACGGGACCGTGGTGAACCTGGTGACTTCACTGTTCAGCAGCTCCCACCAGTCCCGGGGCCTTTGGGACACCGGGCGTGATGGCAGCACGTGGTGAAGCTGAGGACACGCGGCACCTGCCCCAGCGCTGCCTGGAGCCACGGTGGTGGGGGTCACCATGGTGGGGGGGCTGCTTCCTTGTTTGTTTGGGGTTTTTTCGGGAAGTCAGATTTCCTGAGGTTCTCTCTGCACATCTGAGTGCAGGGAGCTGCTCGGGTCAAGTCCACGGCCGGTTTTCCCTGAAAGATGCAGTGGTAACTTGGCATCAGGCTCTTAGCTCTCTGTGGAGTTGGGATTCTGCCCTGACGCAGCTGTGTGGATGAGCTTTGGCCAAGTTATGGGAAGAACTGACGGAACTCAGACCAGTGGGTAAGGGACGTCATAACCGTTCACTCCTCTGCAGCTCAAGGGTCTGAGCTGTGGCTCCTGCTGCTTCGGCCCCCTCCTCAGTGCCTGTCCTGGGGGAGCATTGAGCCCATGTCAGGTCTTCCTCCCTTCCCCCGCCCACCTGCCAGAAGGGTCCGAAGCTGACCAGTGTGGATGTGGGCACAAGGCCCTCCATTGTAGATGCAAAGGGGTGACGTACACTCACTCACAGAGAGGTGGTGTCAGCCGCAGTGTTCCCAGCCCCCTCCTCACCTGGCACTCACCTGTGCACACCCAGGGCTTCCCCGGCACCCCCGTGTTTCCTCCCAAGGCTCTACGCCAAGCTTTCGGTTCTCAAAAACCACCCTCAGCTCAGGGAGGCCATGGATGCGATGGAGAGACTTTTTCTTTCAGTGAAACACAAATTGTCAAATCAAGTCACAGGCTTCCCCGCAGCGGGCCTCAAACGGGCAGCCTCCAGGATGGGTGGGCTTTTTCAGAGCTGGACCAGAAGGCAGCCCCACCTTCGGGCAGCCAGCACTCAGAGGAGCCCCCTGTCCCCCACCCCAGCACCCATCCATGGCTAAGGACGGGCTCTGTCAAGAAGGGGAAACCAGGGATCAGCTTGGGAGGCGGGCCAACTCTCCGGGCGCCCCGCACTCCCTGCTCGCTGTGGCCGTAGGCACTGGGCATTGTCTCCCAGGTCAAGGTGAGGAGGGTCTGCACAGGGGTCAGACACTTGGCAGGTCATCAGTGAGAACACTCTTCACGCCCTGCCTGTCGCCCTGCAGCCTTCAGCCCTCTGCTGGCTGCCCCCGCCTCTGCGTTAAGGGCAAGAGAGCCGATCTGGGAAACGGCCTGAGTCCGGCATAGTGAGGAAGGTGGCCGTGACCGCAAAAAGTCAAGAGCTCAGTGTCCAAGTCACTCCCACCTGCCACATCGTCACTCACGGTTCCTGGGTTCTGGGGGCCAGTGCACGGAGCACCTCTGCTCTTTACGTACAAGGTGCAACTTCGTTACCCCAACTTCCCTGGAGCACAGGGAGAAAGGCAGGCCTGGGGTGGGGGCTGGGTGGCCAATTTACAGGAGGGGCTTAACAATGTGGCCCCTGACCGATGTTTTTTGGGTTTTTTTTTTAAAGTAGTTTGAAATGATTTCTATTTGTTCTGAAACAACAGTTCTTCCCCAGACATTTTTAAACAATCAGCGTTCAGAACACAGAATAAAATCTAGTGTTTAATTTTTTTTTAAAGTCCCACATTTTCTTTCAGTAGGCAAAGGTAGGAGGGGCATCTCTCCTGGCGGAAGCACCGTCTGAGCTACACAGGGCGCTGCTGTTCAGCGTGGCTGTGGGAGGGGCTGAGGGTGCCGCTGCGGCCACACCAGCCCGGCCTTCCCAGTGTCTCACATGTCCTCACGCCAGCGGCCTGGGGGGCGAAGGGCAGCCCAGGAAACCAAGGTGCCTTTAGTGGGCACCCACCATCGCCCCGCTTCTTTCTCAGCTCCACGGCTGCCTTCAGTCATGCGTTCACGCATTCTTGCCTCCAATACTCACTAAGTCGATTACGAGCTGAGTATGTGTGAGTCTTGGAGGATAAAGAAATGGGTTATGGCCCCTGACCTCGGAGAGTTCGCAGCCTAGTGGGAAAGCGGGATACACAGTGCTTTGTTGAGTGCCTGCTATGTGCCAAGTAAAATCTCAAGCATCGCACCTGTGTTTATCACCTGGTGGGAGGGGCCCGTCTTAAGCAGTTAGGGGCTTTGCAGTACTTCTGACACCTGTGGCCCCTGGGCCCCCCTCTTTAAGCTGAGACGGCATGACCCTCCATCCCGCACATAGCGGGGAGACCCTCACTTGTGGTGTGGGTGGACTGGGGGCTCATGGCCCTGAGACTGGCTGACTGGGCAGCCATTGCTCCTGCCCGTCAGCGTGGGCCCCAGGGGCGCCCACGCGTGCTGTCCACACTCACCGCCACTGCCGGCAGCTCCAGGACCCCGGAGAGAGAGCCCTTCACTTTCCCAGAGTAGCCCTCGCAGGAGGCCACTTCGTGTGAGCCTCTGCTGAAGGCGTGGTGGTGGGGGCAGGGTCCCAGCACACACTGTCCTCAGCGTGCACTGGCCACTCCTTTCCAGCTGCATCCCAGCCATGTCTCCACGCAGCCGGTCTCTGTAAGGTACTGGGGGAACGCTGGAGGCAGTGGCTTGGTCTCTCCCTGTCCCCTAGTACAGGGACCAGTAAGAAGCCCACAAATTGCCCCAAACTAAGAACGGCGAGGCACTTGATTCCGGTCAGTTGCTTCTTCCCCTTCTTCCCCCTCCTTGTGGGAGGCTGTGCATCTGTGAGCAGTGTTCCTTCGGCAGTTAGAAGCAAGCATCTGCCGTGCTCCGGGCAATCCCCAGTCTTCCCTTCTTCCTGTGGGGCAGGGACGGTGTGCCACTTGACAAAGACAGAAAGGCCTTTCTGGCTATGCCGGCTCAGGGCGGGGAGCCGGTGTCGGGGGCGGGGGGAGGGTGGCTGGCTGCCCTTCTCTCATGCTTGAGTGTCGATCCACCAGGGTCAGTGGGGGGGCATCTTTGTTCTGGGGGAGCAGGTTCGCTCTCCCTGTGCTGGCCAGTGGGTGGGCTGAGCTTCGGCCCAGGGCCCATGGGCCTGGCAGGGTGCCTGTGTCCCATAGCAGGTGATGGGTGCCCAGTGGGGTGCCCGGTGGACAGGCTGCCCCAGGAGGAGACTGCATTGGCTGGGCGACCTGGTTCCTGAGAGGCTCAGGACAGAGGCTGGCTCCAGGCAGCCGGGCGGCAGTGGCGACCCTGTGCCCACACTTGGGATCTGCAGCAGGATCCAGCTCTGGGTCACATGTGGCTGACCATGGGTTCCAACCCCGCATCTTATGACTGCCATGCTGAACACGCCACCTGTATTCAGGGGGTCATTTCTGATGTCGCTCACCAACCCCCTAACTTCTGTGGGAAGCACCTGTCTCCTAGGCTGGCCCTGGTAGGTTCTGGAACTTCAGCCAGACATCCCCCCACAGGAGAGAGGGGGCCAGGCCTGGAGAGTTGCCCACCTCCCTGACTGCCCATCCAGGCTGGAAGTGGGCAGGAAGTGTGGGTTTGAGGCTTTCCATTCAGGACTGGCTACAACTTTCCAGGCACTTAGGCCGTGGTATCCGGTCAAGACTCCGGCGACGCTGCCGGTGACAGAGCCCACATGCTGCACTTCTCCAGTGTAGGACCCCCTTGGACGACGGACCACCTGAGGGATTTCTTGTGGACTGGCAGTGGACGGCACCTCTGTGGGCGCACGGGGAGGCAGCGGGCGACTGGAGCCCCGGGGGCCGCCTTTCCTCTTGGAGGGTTCACCCTTTTGTCAAGAGCGGGTCATGCGGGCTCAGGCCAGTGCACAACGGCCGTTCCGAGGGGCAGACACGTGCTCCGAAGTAGTTGTGGTCCTAATGTCCCACAAACACGGCTCTAGACGGTCTCTCCTTCTCTCCTGGACACTCGTCATTCTTCCTTCTCTAAGCTCTGTTGGCACGAGAATTTCCGCGTGTGCGGCGTAGCAAGGGGCAACGACATTGTTGTCTCCTCCTCCCCCAGAGCGCTGGCTCTGGGCTGTGCTCAGGTGCCTCCATAGGTGTCGGAGCTGGTGGCCCACACAGCTCTGCCCCACCCGGTTTCTCTCCGCGCTCTGCCGTTCCTCACCAAGCCAGCTCGCGCTCGGCACTGGGTGAACTCGCCCATCGCAGTTCATCCCTCTGGGCCTTGGTCACACCTCCTGCAGGACAGACAGCTCTCCCTGCCCGAGGACAGAAGACGGGACCAGAAGGCCGGGGGTGGGGGGGCGCTGTCTCTGGTGCGAGATTCCGCCAGACCCCGTGTGTGCAACATCTCAGCGGAGCACCCCTCGAGCCAATCTATCCAGCTCTTTCAACTTTCCCCTTTCATGCCGAGGGCTATCGTTCTGACACGAAGCAGACACGCAAGAGCAGCGGCGCGTCCGGCCCCTCGCACAGAACCCCGCGGATGTCACAGAAAGTTGAAAGTGAAACTTGAAGAAGGGAATTTGGTCTGGAGAGGGTTTGTGCTCAGGAGTGATGGGCAGAGATTAATGACCAAGAGTTAAATTGCTCGTTTTGACGAAAGAGGGAAAGGACTGTATCGGAACCCTGGCGGTGGGGACGGGGGCGGGGGGGCATGCCACACTGTTGCTGGCGAGAGGCCTCCGGCTGACTGAGAGGGACAGTAGGTCCCCAAAGCTGACGTGGCCCTCGGCCACGGAAGGTGGGAGACTGTGGCTTGAAGAAAGAAGGATGAGTGGGATGACGTGGGGAGGACAGAGACCCCAATCACAGGCAGGAGGGGCGGGGGCACCTTCGCCGTTCAGGGGCCTAGAAGTACAGGCGGAGTAAAAACAGTCTTCTAAGTGGGAAAAAATCTAGCTCAGAACCTGTTGATGGTTCAAGTCAGCAATTGCTCAGCTTCTTCACTGTTTAGGGACAATGTATCAAAATAGCACGTGCAACTCAGAGTTTTCAAGATACAAAATAACGTTCTCAGAGCCCGGGTGCCATGTGAAGCAGGCTCCTCTGAGAGCCGGGCCCTGGAAGTGCCAGGCGGGCGCAGAGCGTGCCGGGGATGCAGCCTTGGGGGCTGGGACCTTCCCAGCTGCTCCTCCTGTTATTTTATTTTCTCGTCGAAACTGAAGCGTGATCAGTAGTAACACGCCCACGGGCCCTGAATTTGGGCTACTTCACAAGGTTGCGTCCCAGCCAGTTTAGAACGAACTTGCCCCATACTTGCTCTTCACCTGATTTCACAAAGTGTCATTTTTGTCCGCAGGAGCCTGCGAAATGTTGAAAAGAGAGAGTGAAAGAAACTCAATCTACAGAAATGTCTTTCTGCTTAACCAGCAGCGACTCCACAGAGCAGGGCTGCAGGAGAGTTGGGCTCAAGACCCGCAGACACATCCTCAAGGCCAGGGGCCAGGAAGCGAGGAGAAGGCTCTGAGCCCTGCAGGGCCCCCTCCCGTCCAGGGGTGCGCCCTGCGCCCTGGGCCGGAGGGGACAACAGGGGTGTCTGGGAACCTCGGGGACCCCATTTAACAAAAGCTTCTGCAGGTGATGGGGCCAGGCTGCTGTCTCCTCCGACGCTGGGGCTGCTTGCTGAGCAGAGGGAGCGAAAGCCCCACAGACCAGACAGACGTTTTAAGTTTGTGAGTTGGTTGGTTCTGATGGGGGTCGTTGCATGTGCCTGTTGAAGGTGTGAGGGAGGCCGGTGCGATCTGTCCGACCCAGTGACACTGCACCGATGGCCTCTGAAGCCCACGGATGAAGACATTTTGGCCCTTAGCAAGCCTTTGAGGGGTGGAGGTGACCGCTCTGAGACGGCTGTCCTGCCGGGGCTGTGGGGGCAACAGGCCTCCCACCTGTGTGTGGTGCCATTGGACAGTGGGAGTGCGAGCGGGAGCCCTCCACTTCCCGGCAGGCGGGGACACTCACAGTGAGACCAGCGCCCCGGCAGAAGGGACCCTCATCAGCTGGGGGTGCTTAACCTGGGGGAGGGGGCACTCCTTCGCCCTGCTTCCTTTCCTTTCAGTTTTGAAGTCAGCCATTGGCCTAATTAATGGGCAATGTGCGTTTGAAGGAGACAAAACAGTCTTTTTGGCATAATGATATGATTTGGAAGGTCCCCAAATAAAAAATGCACAGGCCCCTCATTACGTGGGCTCGTAAGTGCCAGCTGTCACTCTGCACCCGGCCTGCCTTCTGAAAACTAACCTTTCTGTCACCTCCGCTTGTCTCCCTCACTTGTCCTATTATGCAGAACTGAGCTGAGTCATTGTTTCAAGCAGGGGGTGACATGGTAATAGCTTAATAATAGTATAATCTCACAAATAATAATATGCTGTCACCCTGTCTGAAGCGCAGTGTTTACAGGCGACGGGGTAATGTATGATGACAGTAATTTGAATAAAAACGAATTTACTGCTCTTGTCTCATTTGCAGTAAATTTTCACATCTTTCATGCACAACCGCTGCTCTCTGACCTCGCTCGTCTCCGTGTTGGCGGCAGCGGCGGCGGGCGGCTGGCTTTACAGTGAGAGGCGGGCACAAGAAGCCGAAGCCTGCAGCTAGGAGCAGACTTCCAGAATGGAGTACACACGGCAGCTTCTGGAAAAACCTCCCTTCCCTTGTTTACCCAGAGGAGGTGGTGGTGGTGATGGGGCTGCTTCACTCACAGAAACGGGAGGTGCTGACGGGGGGCGGCCAGGGGCTGAGGTGCCTGCCAGTGTACAGAATCACGGGCGGGGGGAGATGCTGGCAGTGTGGAGGGACCCTTGGTGCCGCCTCGGACTTGGCTGCTTTTTGGGAAGGGCCGGCAATTGGACAGCTCAAGCATGGTGCCCCTCCAGGGCCTCTACTTCTCCGGCCACTCCAGCCTCACTCACGCAGCTCGGGATGCTGCCCTCGGCCCATGAGACTCAGAGAGGCCGAGCCAGCAGTTCCGTGGGAAAAGGCACGCACCGGCCCGTGGTCCCCCGGCTGCGTGCCCCCGGATGCTGTTTGCACAGACTTGCAGGGGAGCCCCCTGGGTGTCCCCGGATCACCGCCTGCCCTGGTGGAGAAAAATTAGCCTGTGAACGACCGGTCTCAAGTGGCGTTGCGGGTAAATTATGTCGGGTATGGGGAGAAGAAAGCTTTGACATCTGGCTGACACGCTGGCACTGGATGGGATGTGATGGAACAAGGACAACAAATTGGAATTTGCTGGGACTTAAAAATAGTGACAAGGAGCTGTTTCCAAAAATGGTCCCAGCTTTAGGCATGCGCAGTAGAGGGCCGGGCCGAAGGCGGGCTGGGGGCAAATGGGGGCTGCACCGCTTCCTGGAAATGGGGACACACAGGTGCTGCCCCCTGGGGAAGGCAGGTGGATGTGCTTCCGGGCACATCGGAGACCCAGGCAGCGAGACTGGACCTGCGCGCTCGGAATGGACGTCAAAGGTCCAGGCTCGGTGAGGGACGGCATCGGAAGCTCCTTTGTGAGTTCTGGGTTCGCATTTTGCCCGAAGCATCTGTGCCAGGTAAGACCGTTAGAATGCGCTAGCAGAGCACTCGAACAATGCTTTGGTAACGGTGTGCAAAGAAGCCAATTTCTTGCACTGAAAGCTGGGTGAGCGGAGGGTATTAATAAATGAACCTTAAAGGAGGTTAGAAGCTTTTCCAAAAACTGCCCGGGCGTGGAGCTTGGCCCCTACCCTGCCCTGGGCCTCAGTAAGACCAGGTGACCCTCCAGGCTAGATTCCCCAGAGTGGTCTCCTCAAAGAGTCTCCCAGTCACCCCACCCCCTGCCCCGAATCTCGCTGTCTCCTTAAGAACAAGTGACGGACCTGACGTTCAGGTGTGTGTGGGAATGCGAAGTATCGAGCAGACAGCGCATCGAGCAGGTGCGCGCCGTCCCGGGTGATGACCGCGGACGTGCCTGCACCGAGGGGACCGTCTGAAACAAACTTCCACTGCGAGGGGTGCTGAGCACGAGGCAGCGCGTCACTGCGTCACCAACACCCATGGCTGTGACGTTACTGGCACTGTGCAGCTCACTGTGCCCTCTAGGGGATTTCACAGGCACGCTGACGTTTTACCTGCTGCAGTGGGTCGGATGCTCAGAGCGTAAGGACCCCCTTAAAAATGAGAAAAAAGGTAAAATGTCTGATTAAGGGCGACGTCGGTCTCCTGATCGCACGGGCGAAGCTTGAGCTCCCGTCATGTAATCTTGTAGAAAGAAAATCACTTGTGTTTTCACTCACTGACGAGTCTCTTGTTATTTTTCTCTAGTCTTTAAAGGTTAGATTTAAAAATGCAATTATTAAGTACACAGTATGAATTCGATCATTTTCTGTCAAAGGTGGTGTCTTTTTCCCTTTCTAACAAATATTAGAATTTTCCCACATCGTTAACTCCTTGTAAGCTTTGCCTGTGGTGGCTTCATATCACCCCACTGAGTAGATATTCCAGATTTATGAGTCCATCCCCCTATGGTTAAACAGTTAGGCTGATTCCAAACTTTTGCTTTTATAAATAACTCTGCAATGAATAAATTTGGACATCAACCTTTTTCTAAATTTTAAATTATTTCCATAGGACAGATTCCCAGAAATGGAATTGTTAGGTCCGAGGGGAAAAAAAATACATTGTAAGTCTACAGATATACACTGCCAAGATGCTTTTGAAAAAGGACCCCCCCCCCCCCGCAGCCTTGTAAGAATATGACCTAATATCCTCTTGTAACTGAAATGTTTATTTTTCCTCGCCCTCTGTGTCCTGGTAGTTGGGAATGTTTCTTTTTCGCCGCCACACCTTTTCGAGAGGTTAGCTAATGGTTTATTTTCCTCCTGTAGTCGGCAGAGAACTTCACTCTGCTGTGTTGTTTTAACTTTCTATTTTAAAACAAATTCCCGGCCCCGAAAGGGTGTAAGCACAGCACCAAGAACTCCCTCGCATCCACCACTCCCGTTCAAGTGTCTGCTTGAACGGGGTGCTTGGGGGCCTAGCGGCCTGGGCAGGGCCCGCTGCCCCTGGGGGTCAGGCCTGTCCAGGCTCCTTGAACAGTGCCTCCACCTCTGACCTTCCGGCCTTGGCAGTCATTTGGCAGAGCGGCCTGCGGCACATGTCTCTTCGGTGGGCTCCCGTGACTAGACGTGTGCCAGAGCAGCACGTAAGCAGTGCCGTGTTCCTGTCGCCTGGTGGGCGTGCCAGTGTGTGTCATCGTCCCGGTGTTTGCTTGGAACCTGCTCGAGGCGGTCGCTGTGGTCCCCCTTCCGCAGTAACGCTGCACCCCGTTATCACGGACGGGTGCTGGGAGCGGATCCTGAAGACCGTGCAGAGCCCACTCCTCATCCTGTTTCACCGACTTCGCATCCATGCCTGTTTCTGGCCTCGGGGAACATTCGTGTTTCCCAGGCACTGACTTGCCGCCTGCGTCGTCGTTTCTGCGCCCATCTGTCGCAGTCACACATCAGGAGCCATTTGCCTTCCTGTTTCTTTGCTTGCTTGTTCGATGGCTCTGTGGGCTCACCGAACCCCTCTTTCATCCCGTGAATGAGAATCCACTTCCAGCATTACTCACTTATTTTGCTGATCAAATTGTCTGAGGTTTGAATCCCTTGAAGGGGCCTCTTTGACCTTTAGCCACACCTTCCCTGTTTTGCAAGCTCTTCTCTGTTTTCTGACACCCATGATGTTCCGGGGTAACCGTGGTTCGTGGTTCTTCCCCGGCCCAGCCCTGGAACCAGCCATTTCTTCAGGAAGCCTGGAGTCCTTTGAGCAGAGGGTGGTGTTTAGAAACCAAGATCGGGCAGCAAGTGCACTCACTGTCCCTGGGGCTCTGCCACGCCAGCCCTCTCAGGGGATGGAGCTGGAGAACAGGCAGGTTTGGACGTGCAGGCACAACATTACACATGCATCTGCTTATACACCTGTCTGTGAAAACTGTGTCTTCACACCAAGACCGTCAAGTCCAGTCCAGCCTCAAGTTCCACTCGAAGTCCCCCTCTTATCAGTGCGTGTCCCTTTCAGACAGCGGAAAGCTGGCTCCCGTTACTCATGTTTGCTCCGCCCTCTCCACTGCAGGTGAACTCTGCACCTGCGAGGCTGGTGCCCCACCTGGCTTCCCTCCAGGATGGGCCCCTGGCTGGCACTGGGGCGCTGCCTCCCTCCCGCCTGCCCTGGGGCGCTGCCTCCCCACCTCCCAGCCCTTCTACCTGCTGCTCCAGGAGTCAGGAGGCTGCACGAGGCTGGTGCCCTCCCTCCAGGACCCTCCAGACCACAGCCTCCACTCTGCCTCCCTTCTCCCCCGCCCCCCGCCCCACCCCCAACATGGAGAGATTGACTGAATGGTGTGGGTCTCCCAGGCCTGTGTGCTTGTAGAGACTTGCCTGCCAAGATAATGACCACTGATTTTTTGACGCAGCTCTCTTGAGTTGGGGGTCTTCTGGGCACCCTTTAAATCACAGGATAGAGGGGACAAAGCAAAAGATTGGGTGGCCCAGAGGCCCTAGGGTTGCCACCTGTTGTGGACTAAATCGCGTCTCCTAAATCCACATGTTGAGGCCCGAGGCTCCGGTCCCTCAGGATGTGACGGTGTTGGAGGCGGGGCCTGCAAAGAGCCGGATGGATGAAGCTGTGAGGTGTGCCTAACTCAATGCGACTGCTGTCCTTGTAAGGACAGGAGGTTGGGACACGGGCAGGCACGGGAGGGGACCATCTACAGCCCAAGGGGAGAGGCCTCAGGAACACCCACACCTGCCCACACCCTGATCTCAGGCTTCTGGCCCCTGGAACTGAGGAAATGCAAGGCTTTCCTGTCAGCCGCTCCGTCGGGGTGCTTTGTTAGACAGCTGCTGGGAGTGAACCGGTCTACCACCCACCCGCTGTGTGCCCTTGGGCAGCTCACCCCACGTCTGAGACTCAGAGACGCTGTGTGTGCGCAAGGAGGTGCTTCGAGTCCTCTGGCTGTCGTACCTTCTGCCCCCTGTACCATGTGACCACGTGCATAATAGTAACCCCAGGAGAACACTCTAGTCTCTGTGCCTGGAGCAGAGGGACCGCGTGATCCCAGCGGCTCAACCGGCCGCGTACACTCCGCTTCACTGTGTTCGGCTGCTCAGTGACTTCGTGGACGGTGGGCGAATCCAGCTGCCGTAGTGTCGGAGCCTATTTCTATTAGCTGGTGTCTCGGTGTGCGTTCTGAAGCCCCGATAGTTCCGCGACCATTTCCCCTCCGTTCTTTGTTTATTTTGAGCTGGTGGTGCTTAGTGTGCGTTTCAGTGGGACAGACGTGTTTGGCAGAAGTCTCACAACGCGGACACGTTAGCACAGAAATGTCATCACGGGGGTGCGGTCTCGGTGGCGTGGGGTGATTGGGTGTTTCGGGGGCTAGTTAGCGCTCTCTCTAATCCCCTTGTTCTCTAAAGGAAAGAGACACTGAACAGGGACCATCTGGTAATGCGTTCTGTACCTCTTAATTATAATGTTTTGAATGGCACCTAAATAAATTTCATTTACAAGCACATGAGTGCTTGTCAAAAGTCTGCTGATAATTTTATTATTGTAATATACTTTCTTCCTTAATTATTTAGTTCCAGTGAAATCAGGAATATTAATTTTTATGGAAATTACCTGCACGAACAAAGCTAAACCACAAACCTGTTTTCATTTATGGATAAATATTTACAAATGTGTTTTAACATACCCACCCAGCGCCCCTCACGATGGATTCCTGTGGGCCGTTCAGAATGTCTGCTCATCGCGACTTTTTCACTGGAGAGCGGGATGGGGTCGAGCATTTCCTGACGACCTGGGAGCCTGCCAGACTGCCTTTGGAGGTGGAGCCTTGCCCCTCCGCTCTGTTGTCACAAGCAGCCCCCAGCATCACCTCGCCTGCTCAGTCCAGTCCCCGATTCGTCTGCCCTAGTGACCTTGGGTTTTCCCTGGAACACCTTTGCGGGCGGGAATAGCTGCCAGCGTAGACTCGCTCCCAGTGCCCTGCATTCCTACGGCTGCACGGCAGGCAGCAGGCCAGGAAACCATGTTACATGTGGGCTTGCGGGGGGCAC
The DNA here is from genome assembly GCF_022682495.2 of Desmodus rotundus. Taxonomy (NCBI): domain Eukaryota; kingdom Metazoa; phylum Chordata; class Mammalia; order Chiroptera; family Phyllostomidae; genus Desmodus; species Desmodus rotundus. The sequence continues at coordinate 2,515,743 of NC_071390.1, read as the reverse complement.
TACCACATATCTGTCGGTGGCTCTGTGGTTTCCCTCCCCTATCGGCTCCTCACCGCTGACCACGGCTGTGTGTTCCTTCTGTGGGGTCACCAGCAGACGGAGTGCTGCTTTGTGCAGGCCACAAATAAAATGCCGCAGGACTAACACCACTGCTGTCCCCACTGAGGAGGCCGGCGCAGCCTGGAACAGCAGCTGCCTCTCCCACCCTGTGGTGTCTGAGCCCAAGAAGGTGCAGAGTGCGGGCCGGTGCTTGGCGTCTCACCCCCGGGTGGTGGTTTTGCCGCAGGACCCTAATGGAGTGGAGTTCATAGGGGTGCAAAGTAGAGGGGTCTTTAGGGCCCCACTGGAATCCAGAGCTGAGAACACGTGTGGGTGTGCCGTGCATGCGTTTGCCGGCGGGCACCGCTAGGGAAAACCTTAGAGCCTGCAGTTGCCCTCTCCTCTCGGGCCTTTACCTGCACGGTTCTGGGTCCCCTGTGCTCAGAGGCCACTGGAAGATGCAAAGGGTCTGAGGAAGGAGGAACAGCCCAGAGACAGTGGCCGTGGCCGAAGGATGAGAAGGAAACTCAGGTGTCAGCACCGCAGGCCAGACCTTGCCCATCCCCTGGCAATGTGGAAGCAGGGCCATCTTCCTGGGCTGCTGGGGGGAGGCCACCTGCCACCGCCTGGCTGTCGCCTGCTCTCCGGTGCAGGCAGCTTCCAGGGCAGTGGCCCCCAAGGAGCCACTGGGGCTGTCGGAGGAGATGCAGCGCATGGAAGCCTGGCTGCGGGCGGCCACGGGGAGCCGGAGACCCCAACCACCCCAGTGGCTCCTGGCTGCCCTGAGTGCTGCCGGCAGTGTCCCCAGGGACCGCTGGCCTGATGTGGCAAAGCCAATCGGAGCCGCTGCCTCTGCAGCTGAGGCTCACCCAGCACCTCAGAGATTAAAGGCGAATTCCTATTTTAAAAATAAAACCACGCTGTGTTTTGCACCTTTTGACACTTATTAACTTAGGTCATTAAAAAGGAGGCTAATTAAAAATGAAGTAAAACAAAAGAGTCACTTGTCTAGCGTGAAGCCTGCTCTTCCTGCATCCCCAGCCCCTGGGACAGGGACCCCTCTCCCTCTCCCCGCCCTGCCCGTGGAGCCGGGCTCTGCTCAGGCCGGGGGCTGCCTCATTACGCACCTCATAAAGGAGAGAAGTCGTTGTCCCCAAATTAGCCGAGGCTGGAATTTACATCCCCTGGAAATCTGGGTTCCCTCATCGTCCTCGGAGACTTTCACCAGCTGCAATTAAAGCAAGCGAAGTTCAATAAATGCTCGGGACTTCATTAAGGCATTTCTGAGCAAACTCTGTCCCACTAAGTGACATTTTATAGTCACGGATGAGGGTGGCTCCATCCTGCGGCTACGGGCCTGGCCCGCAAAAGGGCCAAAGGGGCCTGCTTGTGTTTCAAGTAGGAAGCATCAAGATAGAAGCATCAAGACTTCAAACTTGAAAAGGACGTTGGTCGTGTGTGAGTGGTTCCTTTTCTCCGGGTCAGGACGATTTCGCTGAGGGACCACCGCCACTGTGCCTTCTAATCCAGCCTTGGCTCTAAGGAATTTTCTGGAGACAGGGAGGGTGGCATTTCCGGGGACCCTTGGACATCCTGGAAGCCTCGGCATTGGCTCTCCTGTCAATCACTGTGTTGCTGGTGGTCCCTGTGGCCTTGCAGGTGGGGCCCTGGCCCTGTGCGCGCCCCCCAGCCCCAAGCAGACAAGGGCGGCTTAGCTCTGGCCCATCTGCACCGTGCCTGGCGTCTTTTTAGCAAGCGCTGCCTGGTTTTGGGAGGGTTCCAGCACCTGGCAGGCCGCTCTCCCCTCCTCAATTTGGAGGTGTGTCTGATAGTTGTTCGGAGGCTCTGGGGAAGCCACCTGCTGGCCCGGAGAGGAGAGCCATGCTTGGCCCTTCTCCAGGTGCGCCCAGGGTCTAGCAGGGGCAGAAGGGCTGGGGCAGTCACTGGCAGGGACTCCCTGGGACGTTCACTATTCAGACACCATCATGAAACCCGCCGCAGTGTGTGCCGTCACATCAAAAATAAACTGGTGGCAACCTGGCAGTGCCAGGGAGTGACCCTGAGGGAGGGGAGCGGCATGGCACCCCCTGGACCTGGCCATGGACTGTGGCCCAGGCTCCCAGGCCCTGGAGGAGCGGGACCGGGCAGCCAAGTTGCCCCCAGCTCACCGGCCCCACGCCTCCAGCACACGGTGGGCTTTGGACGCTGGAGCTAATGTTGGCGGCGAACAAAGCAACTGTTGCTGGTGACTTTTATTTTGAGCTGAAATCTGGCTGCCGCCACCCTGTCCTGCAGGACGCCGCCTCTTCCAACAGCTCACTTTTGGGTTCAGGAATATAATGAACACATCAGGGCAGGCTCGGTCCTGCTGGGGGCGCGTTTGTGACACTCGCTTCCCAGACAGTGCAGGCCCATCCAGGGGACCGGCATCCACGGCTTCTTGGCGAAAGCAGGCCGGGGAAGCAGCAGCCCTTTATAGCTGTTTGTGAATATTCGTGTTGACGGAATATAATGATAAATATAATAATAGTAGTCTCGCGGCTGAAGCGTTCAGGGACAGGGGCTTCCAGGGAGCCGCGAGCCGGAAGGAGGCCCCTCCTTGCCCTTCCTTGCGGGTGTGGAGGCCAGGTTTTTGCTGGCTCTGCCTGTGTGTTTTCTCGGAGGCCATAAACACGCAACAATGAAATCTTCCTCGCAGAGACCCCGTTCTGCCTCGGTCCCCTTCGGCTGCCGAGATGACGCCGCCTCTTACAGGTGGCTGAGACGGTGCGGCAGGCCCCTGAAGCCCCAAGTCACAGCCATCATCTTCAACTCCCAAATTGTCCTGGAAGGGGAATGGCGTCGGATTTGTCTTCTGCTGTTTGGCCAAACTGGGGCACAGATGGGATAATGACTTTTACAAACAGCATTTTGATGAGAGGAGGGGAGAAGGAATGATATGTAAAATGCACAAAGGCTGCATAAACACACGGATGCCTGCAGCTGGAACAAACTAAAAAGATGTTTAATAATTTAGAACCAAGCAGGCAGGGCGTGTGCAGCTGTTGTGTGCAAGGAACCATGAAAGTCTTCCATTTGACAGCTGGCCCCCTCTTTCCCCAGTCGCTACGTGGAGGGGAGAATGCAGATCTGGGATTAGCCAATCCCTGTTACCCTAGCCCATCTGCCACCAAGACCCCCAGCTCTGCCTCCCCTCTCCCAGGCAGCACAGAGAGACGGCCAGCCTTCCCAAGCATATGCACGCGGCGCTATTAGCCGTCAGGCCTCCGCTCCCAGGATCTGTCGAGGACGCCAGCACACGCCGCTGTCGTTTTTGCTGGAGGGCGCACTTTGCATTTCACACATTTGCAGAAATACAAAATGCTGTTGGATGCAAACCATTCAGGGCCTAATTGGCTGAATTACTTCAATGTTACCTTGTGTCCCCCACCTGATTAACATAGCTCAGCTGGGGAAGGAGGAGAGAGAGGGATTTGGAGGGCAGGTGAAGCTGTGTTTGCCCAGGAAAGCGAGATCCTTAGCGAGGTCCCAGCTGAGCGAGGCCGTGCCAAGTGGAGAGCTGAGCGCAGGAGGGGCTGGGCCGGCTGCATTCTTCCACAGGAAGCCCAGCGGAGGCGGCTCTGCCGAGAAACAAAAATATTTCGGAGCACGGAGGAGGCAGGCTGTCGGGGAGGAGTGGGGGACTGTGTCCCTTTTGTGAGATGTCCAGGTGGTGTCCCTGCACCGTCCCCCAGGTGGGCACGGCACCAGACAGCCTGAGCCAGGAGCGTGGTGCTACGGCAAAGGCTGGGCTCACAAAGCCGGCCCCCCTGGCCGCGCTGCCTGCCGCCCCCACACTTCCCCCCATCCCCACCACCCGCCAGGTCGAATGCGCTCACTTAGACTTAAAAACAGTATTTTCTTCCAAATTTGTTTGGCTTATTTAAAAACTGAAGGCACTGCTAATCCCAACCCCACGTTAATATCAGAGTGACAAAAACCACAGAGGAGCTAATGATCATTATTAGAGAATATTCTGCAATTGCATCTATTATTATTAATGAGGCAGATTTGCATTTTTTTTTTTGTATTTAAAAGAACTCTGGGAGTTTGGGAAGAATGCACATGTGATGAAACCGGAATAGATTTTTTCTTCCCAAAGACAAACACTCTGCAGTGAATCACAGTGCTTGCGCTCTCTTCAGGAAACCATCTTGCCTCGTGGCCTTTCCACGCGAGCCCGTCAGAGAAACAGGCAATGGGGCTGCCCACTCAGCGTCCGTTTTCCAGGACACGGGCCCTTCAGGAGTGGACGAAAGCCTTTTCTATCCAGTATTTGAAGTCTTTTTTCACTTTACGTGATCATTCTCCACAACATCCTATCTTCATTCTAAGCTGTGGCCGCCTGGGCGGGGCCCACTTAGTTCCTCCTGTGAGTAACTTTGGCCTTGTGGCCTCCTGGGTCATCTCCCGGGCACACACCCACCTGGCACCCACCCGACAGCCTTTGAGTAGCTGCTGACTTGTGAGCCATTAGCCAGAAGTCTCGATAAGCCACATGAATTTGTCACCTGCGGAGGACCTGGTAATGACCCATGACCCACACTTGGAAAGCCTTTGCCAGTCTTTACGGAGGAAGAATTCCTTTTTCCCAGCTTTCAGCTTTATACCTTCTGGACTCAAATGGCCCGAAACGGAGCAGAGCGCAGCCCCCAAGAACAGCCCGGCATTGAGAGGGCGCGCGAGCCCGGCCAGAAGAGTTGGCTTCCTAAGGGCAGACGCGCCTGGGGTCCCTTTCAAACGTGGGTGTACAGGAGAGACGGGCCAGGTGCCCCTCTGCACCGCCCAGGGACAGGGATAACTGAGCCCTGTGCTGTGGACCCGCACGCAGGGGTGGGAGACGGGGGACCCGCGGAGGGTGTCAGAGACGCAAGTCCTCTCCCGTATCTGCGCCAGAGGCTGGCTCCGCTGCGATGAGTAGCGAGAACCACCAGGGAGGTGGGCGCCAGGCTCTGTCCTTTCCCGGGCACACAGCATCTCTTCTTGAAGGCTCTGGTCCCGATTTTGCTCTCATTTGGCTCCACCTCCATCTCCACCTCACCCCCGGCCACGTCCACCTAGAACCAAGTCTCACCATTTTTGCATCAAATTGTGTTTTTGTGTCATCAGAGACCCTCGTGGCGGGCAGTGCCCAGAGTGGCTGGGGCCCTGGGTGCCCCCTCTCAGGGCAGAGTGGGGCGGGAGTCACATTCTCGTCAGACCCAGGCTGCTCTGGGTGATTCTCTTGCGCGACTTCGGGCAGCCTCATGCTAGCAGCCCACAGGAGCCTGGGCCCCACGGGGGAAACCCTCCGCTGCAGCCGTGAGCAGCCTGTGGGCCGCCCCTAAATCTGTGCGGGTGAGTGGGGAATGCAGAGGTCAGATCCTGGGACCCTTTTTTGTGTCATACAAGCGTCTTTCCTAGGAGAGTGCCACCCCCCACCTCCGCCCTGTGCCTTAGTCCTGTCTCCTTGGCGGCCTCTCCCTGGATCTGCAATTCAGTTCCCGGAGCAAAGCTCACGTTTCGGGAGAGACAGACAGAATCAAGGGGGTCCGGAGTGAAGGTGGGGTGTGTCCTTAACTCATCCTCAACTTGCTCCCCGCTGCTGCCTGTTCCTCCCAAGATAAGTGCATGGAAGGGGTGTTCATGGTCGAGCGGGGGGCGGGGGCACCAGTGAAGTGCAGGCTGCAGGGGCCGCCGAGAGGGGGCCCTTGCCCCTTCCTGGGCCACCATTGTGGGAAGAACTGGTCTGGCCCTGCCTTCATTCTGTGAAAATGCCATGGAGTTATTTAAAAAAAAAAAAGGACAAAAGGAAGTTCCAAAGAGAAGTTCAAGAGAACAGAGGGAGAGAGAAAGGGACCAGTGGTTTGTATTTGTCACACAAGCAGGAAAACTAACACAAAGTGGAAGCCACAGCATCAGTCCAGTCGACAGGCTCACGGGCAGATGCTCCTTCGGTCTCTCGAGTGTTCATTGGTGCGCTATCATTTCACGCCTTGCACGCGCACGCTGCGTGTACAGATTTATTTAAACATGTACAATGGTGATTAGTGGGTGCACCGTGCTTCTCTGCGTTTTCTCAGTTAGTGGGTGTGATGTTTGGGGGCACACAGGGCTCGTCCCCCCGATCTGTCACTCTCGTGTGTGAACGAGGCCTGCTTGTCCCGGCGGGTGCTGGGCTGTGGGGGGTCGTGGCGACACTTCCAGTTTTCTTTTGGAAAGTCCCACGTCTTTCACTCCGACACTGATCTTTCATCTGACCCCGCCAATGGCTTCAAATGTCCGATCTGGCTCCCTAAGCATGCTCTTCTGCAGAGGCTCTTGGGAAGGCCAAGGGGTGGGCACACACACCCTCCCTCTGGCCGTGGGGACGGAGGCTGGTCAGCGCCCCGTGGCTGGTCAGCACCAAGTCAGAGCGGCATCTGGGAGGACGTGGTGTCCCTGCTGCCCCCTCCCCCCAGGGTGGGAGGAGAAGACTGCTAGGCGGCGACTCCAGGAGTGGGTGTGGCTCCTCAGCGTCCCCCCCTTCCCAGGCCAGGCGCTGGCTTTGGGAGGGGCCAGAGCGGGCCCACCGGGGGGGGGGGGGCAGCTGCAAGGGGGGCATGGGCAGGGCTCCGGGCACTTCCTTGTCTGCTTTTGGGGTGTCTGTGCCAATCGGTCCCTTTCACAGGCCTGGTGACATTCCCCACCTGTCCCCTCCCTACTCCTTTGCCTCCTGGGCCTCCAGGTCAGGCTTCTCTTTACCTCCTTCCGATTATTGTCACAGCAGTGAAACTGAGAGCCCACTGGAGCAGGGGTGGTCTCTACCCTCGGGGAGCTCTTTAAGGACGTCACTGGGATTGCCATCTGCCACCCAAACGGGAAGGGAGTGGGGGCTGGGAGGGGCAGTGCGCCGGTGGGGAGTGCCAGCTCACTGTCCCTGCAGCTGCTGGGCCTGGGCCGCTGTGGCCTGCCAGCGCTCTGCTGGGCTCCCCCTCATTGCTCCCCGCACCTGGCCCTCGGCAGGCAGGAGGAAGCCCTGTGGTCTGAGGGAGATGTCACCCCGAGCAGAGGAGAGGAAGGGTTGGGGCAGCTGCAGGGCCAGCTCCTGGCTTCTGGGCTGTCCAGCGCTCCGGGGCTCTGGGATCTGTAGGCCCAGCCGGGACTGAGTACTCCAGAAGGCAAACAGGTATTTTAGGCTGGGGTGCAAGAGAGATGGAGGAGAAAAGAGACGTTTTCTGAGGAAGTGTGAGATGGGAGCTGGGGAATTAATGAGGCAGAGACCCGGGAAGGCAGTTCCAGATGGCTGGAGAGGCGGCTGTGCCTCAGGGGTAGGAGGAGGTGGAGCGGGGCAGTGGCGGGGACCAAGGCCTGGCAGGGCTCCTCTGTGGCCAGAGAGGCGGCCTGCGGGTCCCTGGAGAGGAGGTGCCGAGCTCAGGAAGCCGGGACATCACGGCTGGGTAGCTGCGTGGGGCTGCGTTTACTGTGCCTCAGCCCAGAGGGAAGACCCCACAGCCCGGCCGTGTACACACCCCACAGACTTGGGCATGGCGTGGCGCATGGTGGCTGCCGTGCACTTGAAGTTTCGGGAACGGCTGCAAGTCTAACAAGATCCTGACGTTGACCCTGGCTCCCTCCAGCCCCGCAGTCACCGCTGGGCCTGCTGGTCTGCTGCCTCTGGACCGAGGTCCATTTCGAGGTGCCTCTGGCCCCAGTCACGAAGGGGGCAACGTCGCTGTTCACTTGGGTCACTCTCTCCCTGCCTGGGCTCGCCTACGAAATGTGAAAATGCAAACGGCAGTGACAGGTTCCTGAGGGCAGGTGACGGTGCTTCAGGATCTCAGCGGGGCTGGGTCCCTCTGAGCCCACCTGCAGCCCTGGCAGGAGGGGACCTCCAGAGGTCCCTCTGCCCCTGTGTCCCCGTTGTTCCCGGATGCTCCCAAGTTCAGTCGTAGCCCCAGCAACGCTGGGCGCCTGCCCTCTGGGGAAACATTTTCTAGACCCGGGCAGCAGGCGTTTCGTAAAGACCGCGGGACTTTCTGAACGAAAGACCCCGCAGCGCTTATTGCACGACCTTCCCACTTGCAGACCCCGAGGGGCGTGGAAACCGCCTGCGAGACAGGGCAGCTTCTGTGGACTCATCTTCCTCCAGTATTTTAATCGTTTGTTGATGCTAATCATTTTCTCAACAATAGGGATCCCCCTGGTCTTCACGAATCTCCATAAAGTGCATAAAGAAAAGCCGTCGCAAGAGAAGCAGTTCGCGGTGCAGTTATCCAAGTGAGCTGAGTGATGAATTTTTTCTTGTGCTGCAGAAGATTAAAAAAAAGAAGGGAAAAAAAGGAGAGAAGAGACAGACCTCTAAATTTTCACAACGAGTTTCTTCCTCCTGTGCACTGTTTACTTATAAATGAAATAACAAGGTTGCGAGTCGATGTGTATTTATATACTCTATGTAAATATATTTTATATGCATGTGTGCAAATACATATAAAGAGTGAGAGAATGAGCCGGTGCTAGGGGTGTATTAAAAAAATTCCCAAATGCTTCCTGCATGTCATATATAACAGTTACATTTTTTTCCCAGGGTTTGGAGGGGGGAAAAAGCGCGAGAGAAAATGAAATCCAGATTTGTAATTCCTAACAGGAGAAATGTGATCCTTTTCAATGTTTAAGTAATATTTCCTGCAAAGCCTACGAGGCCATCTGCAAAGCCGTTTCCAGACACACCCCGAAGTGGCAAGGGCGAGGGAAGGAGACGGCCGGCCGGAGCAGCTTCGGGGAGCTGGCACCGCCGCTGGCAAACGGCCTCAGCCCCTGCCCGGTCCACAGTCATTTAATTCACCTCCGTGTCACCGATGGGGAGGGGGCCCAGGAGAGCAAGCACACACAGGAAGACAGTTGTGAAAGGGCATGCTAGTTAGCTCCTCTGTGTGTGTGTGGGGGGGCGGTGAGGTGGAGAGGGGCACGTGAGAGGCGATTCGGAGGGATAGGATGGCATTTCGTCGTCCAGGGGCTCCAGACCGATACCCTGTGGGGACGGGTCCCCAAAACCACAGAACCAAGGGAAGCCGTTTGGCAGGATGATGTGAACCTTTCTGGCTATTTGAGCCCCGTTATAAAATCGTGTTTTACTGTGGGTCTCCCAGGCTGCCTCCTGCTCTTGAGTCAGTGAAATCATCCCTTTGTAAAAGGTCCTATTTTTCCAAAATCTCATCGTGTCTGAATAGTCAGAAAATACTCACCTCTTCTCTAGGAATTTCTGTTTAGTTTCGATTATTTTTCAGGGTGTGAGTCTCTTTATCCTACATCCAATTCTAGTTTTTATGCTAGCATTGATTAATTCCTTTCCTAGAGAGTTAAATTTTCATGCCGGTGTAAAATGGCTTTAAGGGAGTGTTGTGCTCTGCGGGTCATTTCGATGTGTAAGTTTTGTGTGTGTTTTTTTTTTTTCTTCCAAGGTCTCGTGTAAACTTTTGCCAGGCCTGACAGGGTACCAGCCAGCAGCTGGCTGCAATTTATTTTTTAATGAACAGTGGGGTGTGATTTGAGTCGCACATTTAAATTTTTAAAATAGAACCTTAGACATAAGTGCTGTTGAAAATATCCTCCCAAGTGGACAGAGCAACAACAACAAAAATCTTTGATCCTCTGCTGGGTCCCTTAATTGACAATGGTCGTCTAAATAACACGGCTTTTTCTTAAAATGCTTTTCTCCCAGAGAGCGCAGAGCTCTTTTCCTGGGGCAGCCGACTTCCCTTGTTTACGCATTTTTCCATTTACTTCTCGCCCCTCCTTTCGGCCTCTGCTCTGAATGTTGAGTGTGTTTTCCCCTCTGCTCACATAGTTTGTGTGAGCGTGAGTCACCGGGTTGGATGTGAGAACAGCTTCGCCTCGGCTCCTGCCAGGACCACGAGCCATGCCCGCGTCCTCGCAGTGGGTTCTTCTTCACCCTCCACGCTGGTGGGCCCAGCCAGCTTCATCGGCCGCTGCCGCCACGGTTCGGAGCGGCCGCCGCGTGCTGTGACTTCTGCCCAGGGTTGTCTTCAACGGCTGGGAAGTGTGAGAATCAGAACGCTCAGCACGGATAGAAACTCAGTGCAAATTTACTGGCTGGCTTGCTGCAGAGGCAGCTTGTCCAGTGCTTTCTGGCAATAAAAACAGTGACACTTCACTGCTCCAGAGATGCCCTCTGATGTTCCTCCAAGTGGACGCCCGATTTCAGATGCACAGTGGGAAGGGCCTCTGGCCTGGTCCACCCAGGTCCACGTGTGGCCTGGGGGAGGGCACCTGGCCAGCACTCCCTCCTGCTCCGTGGCACCCACGAACAGGGCGCAGGAGCGGGTCGGAGCCCTGGGAGGCTGGAGGAGAGACTGGCTACCTTTCTCAAACCCTGCATTTCCCAGACTCACTGGCAACCAGCCTGTTTTGGGGCGGACCCCCTTGGCCCTTTGGCAGGGGGCCGGGGTCCATCAGCATTTCTCAGATAAGAAAGCGGCAGCCCAGAGGGGCTCGGATGCTATACCACTTCATCACACGTCCGGTTCACTGGTAATCCTGGGACAGAGTTAGTGTAGATGGTGAATGGCGTTTTCAGTGAAATGCACATTATAGTTATGAAAAATGAGAAGTCACCCAACAATGGGCTCATCTGGACCCGAGGGGGCAGAGGCTAGGGGCCAGGCTGCTAGCATCCGGGGACCTCTTTTCCTGCAGGCTCCCCTGCCAGCTGCACCTCGGGGCTGCATGAGCTAACCGCACCCCCCTGCCCTCATCTCTTCCCTTCAGGATAAGATTCAAAACACAATCCTTCAGAATCGGATGAAAGCTATTCCTGAAATGACTAAGAAAAAGAGCCTCCTTTGGTCCCAGCCCAGCCCCACGAAGTCTGGAAGTCATTTTGTTCTCATTTCATCATTCTTCGTTCAAGACGCGAGGGGAATGGTGGGGATGCGGACGGGCAGAAGTCCCCTCCACTGGCAGGGACGCTGCTCGGAGAGGGTCCAAGGGGCCCAGCCCGCAGGGGTGCTTCCTGACAGGGTGGGCTCCTGGACGCTCTGCTCGGGCTCATTCCTGCTGTGTTTTCATGTACAAAGAATCATCTTCAGGAAAACCATCCCGAGAATTAAAACTCAAGGTTTATTTTCCTCCCTTTTAAAGAACATGTATGAAAAGCTGAGAATGCTCGTTCCTGTTTGCTTTTTCTTCAGTGTTTGCTTTGGGTCGCTAAAAAATCAAACAGCGATCTGGCTTTGGTTTCACGGAGGTCATTAAATTTGTCCTCGGGGAAAGAGTCGAATGTAACATTTGGTTAGAGCTTTGCTAGGAGGGTCCGTTTTAACCTCCCAAATCAGACCAGAGTCGGGGGCAGTCTTCCAGAGTGGGGGTGGGCAACACGGGCTGGCGTTCCGGCGTCTCTGAGTGAGCCAAGCCCATCTCGGTGCATGTCAGGCAAGGTCAAGCAATAGTTTTAAGTCAGGTGCAGGGTAAACAAATGTACATGTTAAAGACGGTGATTTACGGCTGCCTTTCATTAACTTCTTCCTTAGGAGGCGAGTGTTTTATGGAACACCGGGGACCCTCCGAATGGGTCAGATGTGGTTCTAAAACAAGACATATTATAGCTGTTTTCTCACACGTCCAGCTTCACGCGCAGAGCCCAACAGAAAAGTCTGCTTCACTTGGAAAATGTCATCTAATTACGCGGTGGCCCTTCCCGGGCAGGAAGGGTCAGGTGCTTCCAAGGCTGAGACAGGTCGTGCAGGTGCTGGCCTGGACATGGACCCAGGTGGCCTTTGGTACTTGCCTGCCTGGATTCTAAATGGGAACTTAATGGAAATTAATTCATTTATTCCATCTTTATTTGCAAACTTTCCTCATTGGCTTTCACAGCCCGTAGTGTCCTAAGCAGAGTTCAATGGAATCGCCGCAAGGCCGATGCAGAGACCCAGCTTCAGCCAGGACCTGGGGGCCTGGCAGGGGAAGGGCTGGCTGTGGGGGCCTCTCACCTTCTCCAGGCGCGGCCGTGTCATCTGCTGGGTTACTGCGGCTCGATGGCAAGCCTGGGCACTGTGTGGGGGGAGGCGTGACCGAACGTTCCTGCTCCTGTGGCCCAAGCAGGTGGAGAGATGGGAGATGGCCTCCTCCTTCAACCCTTTGGGCCCCCAGCCAGGTCCTCAAGGTCAAAACCTTTGTCCATCTTTTGCCACATGTTGGCCCTGGGCTGCTTCTTCCTCCAGTGGCCTCAAGACCTCCTGGGTCCCTGGGCGTCCCCACCCACCCTCCTCTACTGTCCCCTTCGCGATGGGTGTCCCCTCAACGACCTCCCCTCCCTGTCCGTCCAGGGACAACTCTGGAAGAAGGAACTCGAGGCATCCAAAGGGCGTGCCCAGAATCCTTAGCAACCGGAAGTAGATGGGAGGCGGCCAGCGGCTGCGGGGAGGGAGGAATGGGGTGGGGAGGGAGGGATGGGGAGTTTCTCCCGAATGGGGGCCGTTGCTGCTTAGGGTGGCGAGGAGGCTCTGGATGGCTGCGCGACATCCTGAAGGTAACTGACGCTTCCAGTGGTCGCAATAGCAAATTTTATGTTCTATGTGTTTTACTCAATTAAAGTAAATACGAAAGTTCTGTCCAGGGTGAGATCCGGGGAACCGGTTTTGTGGACCTGCCCCCTGGCTGCGAGGGTTACAGCCACCCCCCAGTCTCAGAGCCAGCTGGCCACCCCCCTGCCAGCCATGTCCACGAGGGGGCCCGGAGCCCCATGGTGGGGAGGCCTGGGACGTGTCCTAGGAGTGAGCCATTTTCACATGCAGTGTGGGAGGAGAGAGTCCTGTGCACACTAGGACCCTCCTGCTTTGGGGAAGAGGGATTCCGTCAGAGCGGGGCTGGGAAGCGTTTGTGGGTACCACGCTCACTTAGATTTTTATCTCATTATTCCTCTAGTAGGAGAAAGCGAATGAGAGCTAAGGCGACCCTGGGTTTCCCCGGAGCCCCAGTAAACTGGCTGCAGTAGGACGGGTGCTGCACGGAGGAGGGCGAGACCCCAGCCCCCCTCGCTTTGGCCACGCTGGGGTTTGTTCGCTCCTTTTTTTCTGGCCGCGTGGCTGCCTTCCAGCTTGGCCTGCTGCAGGCTTATTAAAGGCCGCCACGCGGGGCTCCGGGCTGCGCAGTCCCAGGTAGGCTTATAGTGGCAGATTGCAAAATCCTAAGAAATGCAAATTTCTCTTCCAGTTCCCATCACGGAGTGAAGTCAGGGAGGTGGGGGGGCGGGGGCAGTTACTTTATATTTGAATAAAGAAATCTGGACTCAGTAACCCAGCAGAGTCAGAAAACCTGGCATGTGATTTGGTCACCCTAATTAAAATGACTAATAGGTACCGAAACGAGTGAAAATTTAGCAATACCTATTTTTTTAAAAAATAGTTTGCCTTCCGGATTCCTGGTCCAGAAGCTTGTTTTAGGAATTGTTTTGGGTCCCACAAGTCAGCTCACCTCTCAAATGAGATTAAAATCTTTGGGTTTGGTAAAGTTTACATAAATATTTTACACGGAACCGTCCTTAATTAGGTTATAACGTTACAAAGTACCACGCGGCGTTCTCTTTCCCCAAATTAGACCTGAGCCCCGCAAACAAATTAATTTGTGTCTCAGGGTTTTGACTGGGCCTCCTGGCTGCACTCCCTCCTCGGGAGGCCTCCTGACCCTCTGGATTTCAGACGCCTGAGGGTAAAAAGCAATTATAAAAGCATGACTCCCCCATCCGCTTTCCCTCTGCCTTGTCTGTGTTTTATTGATGGGAGATTGAAGGAAGATTCAAATCAGCCATCCTTCAATTCCTCACCAGCAGCAAAACGCAGAAATCATTAGCTTTTCCTGTGTAAAAGACTTTGTCCTGCCTTATTATTCAAAACTGCTTGCTTGTATGACTCAAAAAAAGGCATGTTGAATATTTATTTCTAATTTTCAGCACTGGTAAATATTATATCGCTTTGTTCCCCATCCCCTTTTTAGTTTGCAAATTTTATAGCAATTAATTAATGCAGGGCCGTGATTAGCGGCATCTCCCCTGCTTTCCCCGCCTGCATTTAAGATGATATCGCTCGTAAGGACGATGCTGGAGACACTCTCACAGCCAGACTGTGTCTGAATTACAAGATCAGTTCTAGGTGAGTAGGAGACATCTTCGGTTGCCGCTGAACACAGCCTCGCAAAGCTCTCCTGGCACCCTCACCCCTGAGTTTATGTAATTTGCTCCCCTCCCCCAAACAAAAGGAAAGAAACTTGGTGTGAAAATAGCCAGTTGTCTCATTCCAAACAAAGAGCGAGGAGGAAGGATTGGGAGGCTGGCAAATGGGAAGGAGGGCTCTTGTCATTCCCTGTCACCAGGGCCCCCCCAGCGGAGAGTAGAATAATAAAAATAATTTTCATTATTTGGCCACATGTTTCTACTTATTCACAAGGCTAATTTTAAATGCTGCTATTCCGATTTTATTGGTGATATAATTTTCTATCTCACAGAAACCTGGATTCTATTGATCAATAAAAAATAATGAATACTCGTATGTTGTTGTGAGCAGGATAAATATAACGTTTATTTGGCCCATGAATTTGATCACTGTGTATTTGAGGCAAAATACATCTTTTTAAAAAGTGAATCTTAAAATGGTCTTCGTCGTCCTTTATGAATTCAGAGGAAGAAGGATCGATTCAGGAAGCGCTTGTTCCACACTTTTGAGAGGGCGCGTCCAGAGCGACTCCGGGCCTTCTAGAGGCCGTGGCTGTGGGGAGGGAGGGGGGCGGAAAGGGCCCCTCCTGGGGCTTTGGTGGTCGAGGGAAGTCCAGAGCCAAGATGGGAGCTGGGGTCCACCTGAGCCTGAGCCAGGGAGACCCAGAGTCTGTAGCAGAAGAGGGGAAGGAGGCGGAGAGGGAGAAGCGGAGAAGGGACCATGCAGGCAGGAAATGGAAACAGCTGGTGGAGCCGGGGCAGGCAGGCCTCCTCAGAAGAAACTGAGGTGGTGAGAAGCCAGGAGGGAGCCAGGGAGCCCAGCTTGGTGATGCAGCCCGGCCCTCTGGGTACCACGCCTTCCTTATTCAGGTCTGAGCCTCCCACTCCTGGGTCCCTTGTCCTGAGCAAGCCTGTGCGCTGAGTGACACCATCACAGCTGCCTGCGAGGCAGGGACGGCCCTCACTGACCCTCACTGCCCAGGGTAGTAAGGCTCAGAAGGGACACCCTCTGTCTGCAGGCTCCCAGGTGGCCAGGGCCAAGTGCTGACCCTGCAGTTGCAGGTGTGTCTGGAAGTCACACTGACCCAGGTCCCAGGCAGTGGCTGCCCGGAGTGCAGATCCCTCAGGCAGGGCGGGCCGTCTCAAGGCCATCTGGTTACTCACTGCTAGTGGGGAGAGCAGGGCACAGTCCTGGGTGGGCTGGGGGTGAGGGCGGGGTGGGGGGACCAGCCAGCCCCATGGCACGCTCCTGCAAAGGCCTCAGGGGCTGTGGTCTGCGCCCCCAGAGAGGGGAGCAGGAAGGAGCTTCGGGGCCCCCTGGAGCACAGCGGAGGGGAGGGGCCCTCTGCCCGCTCTGCAGGGCTCGAGCCGGAGCAATGTGTTCAAGCTACAATTTTAAATAGCTGGTGCTTTAATTTTGGAATCCCAGAATGTGAGCCGGGTTTAATGAACCTAAAGCTATAATGTTTTACTTCTCCTTTGATAAAAATTTGTGTTTCATATTTTAAAAATTGCACTCATTCTGCCAGTTGGCGTTACCAGCCAAGCATGACCCATCCGTGCGAGGTTCGCAAACTGCACTTTTTCTCGGTTACGACGTCTTTGTGATAGTTTTGCCATATGCCGAAATGTCAGAGTGAGGCCGGACGGAGGGCTGGGGCTCGCTCCCGCGGGTTAGAGGGCAGGTCACTCTGGGTTTTCTCAGTACACCCAGGACCTCGCCTGCTCCTTGCAAATTCACCCACGTGCTCAGAATGTCGAATGCCGAAGGAGGTGATAGTCACCAAGGCCGGGGACCCCTGAACGCCACGTCCCCGACATGCAGGGAGGGACGCAGAGCTGGCTGCTTCCCCTCACAGAGCTGTTGCCTTTATAAGATTGTGGAGCATTAGTCCCTTAGAATCATTTTAAGCAGGAAATATGTGGTGCTCGCTGACACAAGGTAAACTTACCCTGGTTTTTTTTATGCAAATACACTTTTCAACGTTATGACAAAGAGATCTATGGCGTGACTCCTTCCTGCGTGTGTCTCGCGTGGGAGGCTCTCTGTCAAGGTCATCTTTATGCAGTTCCTATGTCGTTGATCACCTGGCTCTTTCCGAACAGGCACGGCTTTGTTCTTATAAACACCCCTCAGAGGAACGCGGCGTTCGCTGCGTCTACCTGTGTCTGTGCCTCATTGTTTGCTTCGGGTCAATCGCCAGAAGTGAAACTGCTTTTTGTTTTGCTTGTCAAAATGTCTCCCAGAAAGGGTGCATCAATTTAAACTGCCGACGGCAGCACACAGGGATGCTCTTTGCCTGCACCCTTGTCCTCCCAGGAAGTCACTGCGTTTGTCTGTCCGTCTGTCCATCTGTGCATCTGTCTCCACATCCACGCCCCCCCCCCTTTTAGCTGTTGTGATTGTTTTCCAGGCTAACAGTCCACAGTGCAGGGAGTTTCACTGCTGAAATCTGCATCTTTGGATATCACGGCTGTTAGGGATTTGGGGTTTATTTTGGTGAATGCTTTTGTTCTTTTGCCCCTGTCTCCATTGAGACTTTTAATTTTTTGGATTAATGTGTAAGAGCTCTGCTTTTATACTTTAGTACCTAAATTTTCTCAATGATCATTAGCATTTTAATTTTGATGTTATTTTTGACCTCCAGCCTGGTAAGATTTTTATACAGTTAAAGGCACTGACATTTCTCTCTGCGGGTCTGCTCTGAGCATTGTCCTCAGACAGGTCCCTCCGATTCTCATCTGGTGCAGATATTTATAATGTATTTTCTTCTATTTTATGATACCTTTGCATCCCTTTGAAATTTATCTGAGGCCTGAATCTCATTTATGTTTTTCCTGAATGAACAGTCATTTCTTCCAATACTGTTTATTTCCTCTGGATTTGAAACGCTACTATCCCATTCTGGGTCCGTTTTATGTGTCTGTCGATTTCTGTACCAGTAAGACGTTGTTTTTAATGTGTTCTGGTGTTTGCCTAGGCAAGTTCCCATCACTCCGCTTTTCGCCCCAGTATAATTATTTTTTCAAATAAACTTTATGATTCTTTCAGCATTTAAAAAATATTCCTGCTGGGAATTTTATTGGAATGACCTTGAATTTGTCGATTAATTTGGAGGAAGGGTTGATGTCTTGAGTGGTCTGGGTCCTTCATACAGAGTTTATAAGTTTTTACTGATTCCTAGTTATTTTATTGCTTTGGTTGACAGTACGTATTAGCACTGCCCTCCAACCAATGAAAAAATCTACTACCTTTTCATTTCCTCTTCTTCTCTTCCCACATCTCGGTTTTTGTTCAAATAATTGAACTTTTCCATGCAGATAATGATTTCTGTGATTGTTATTACGTTACATTGTTTTTCCACCTCCAAGAATTTTTTGACATTTGCAATTAGATCTAGACATTAACTCTCAAATTCGCGTCGCTTCCTCCCTGCCGCCCGTTTTTTCCACGGTGAATTCCCTTTTCCTGAAATAATTGTTTTGATGTATGCTTCAGCTTGCCGAAGTTCATCTTTGAGTGATTCTCCTTTAGAAGAGGTACAGGGGGTACAATTTATAAAGCAGATAAATGGCTGTTTGGGTGCCAGTATATTTCCCTGAAAACTTTGTAGATGCTGTTCTGCTGTGTCCTAGCATTTAGTGTACTTGAGGGTGAGACTGACTTCTTATTAGAAGTTCCTCGATGCCAGGGATATTTAAATGTTTCACAAGAGCATGTCTACCTGGACTGTGGGTTGTTATTACACCTATTATTTTGGTGCTGGGGAGCTCATTGCCAGTAAAAAGTTACATTTAAGGGCTATAGCAAAAAGAAGTCTTTTACTCTGCACACTCCTCATGAGATCCCTAGTAGCGTGTGCTGAGTCCCCTGAAACTTCTACGTGTGCTAACTTTTCTGCCATCACATCCCCACCTTTAGTATTTAGCTTTGAAATCCGGGGAAATAAAAACAATGAGTAAATCCTAGACCGTTCTCTGGATTTTCCAGTGTGTTCCGGGCTAGTTCATTATAAAAAACAAGACACGCAGACAGGCACACACACACACACATGCTCGTGTGCACACATGCGCGTGTACATGGCTGCCTTTCTTTTCACAGCCACACCTCAGAGACACGTGGGTTCAGTTCCAGGCCAGAGCACGTGACTGCAGGAGATGGAGTCAGGCAGTTTTGGTTTCCCATGCGTGTAAAATTCATGTTCACTCTGTGCTGTCCTCTGTTAAGTGTGCTCTAGCATTATCTCTAAGAACAATGTAAACACCTCAATTAAAAACACTTGATTGCTACAAAACGCTGAGAGCACCTGACCCTTCAGGGAGTCATAGTCACTTTGCTGGTGGGTGTCCTTGCCTCGATGTTGGCGGGAGCAGACCTGGGGTGGCAGTGACGATCGCTCACAAAGAAGCAACAATGAACTTGCTGCCTCAGTGGACTCCCCTCTCTCTTGGGCCCTCAGAGGTCCCTGCAGGGTCACTGACTGGCCTAATTTGAATACCGTTGTGTCTCAGGGACTACAGAGCCTGGAGAGCAGGAGAGGGAGAGGACACGGCCTGTCAGTGGGGCAGTCGGGGCACACGACATTTATCGGTCAAGGTCGCCGTGTTGTATGCGTGCGGTTCATGGTGCCTCAAACTATTACAGTGGTCACGGTGATCACCGGACACAGATCGCTGTAACAAGTTCGAAATACTGCCAGAATTACCCAAATGCGGCCCACAGACACGAGGTGAGCACATGCTGTGTGGCAAAATAGCGCCTCTTGACATGGTCGACACAAGGTGGCCGCAAACCTTCAATTTCTACCTGTATTCTCCGTAGATGCACGCTCTCTTTTGTGTAGAAAGAGGGAGTCAGACGCTCTCGGGGTTGGAGAGACCCTTGAGCGGCCCCATGTTCACGTCCTTCCCTCGAATGTGGGCAAGATATGACAAAGGTGACCGACTCCGCTGCCCAACACTCCCAGCCGGGGATGCCTCAGCAAGGCTACCAGGGCAGAGCAGGCCCACGGTGCTTTGGAGAAAACAAAAGACGGCAAACTGCCACCATCTTCTGCAAAGGCCTTTGAAATCAGTTCAAATCTAGTCTTTCAGTTTGGAGCTTCACCTGGGAGGTACACAGCTTAGCTGGTCGTCACGAGACAGAGTGGATAATTCTCCAGTGATTTTCTAAGCTTTCCAGTTCATCAGGTACCCACTGATCTAGTTTCCTCCCTCCCGTTCATCGGGAACAGACTTCTGCATTCTTATGAGCCTCGTTGCTGGCTCCCAAGGAGAAAAATTCAGCAGGTGCCCTCCTTCCTTCTCTGGTAGCTGGCGGAGGCATCGGCCGTGGGTGACGTGTGCTGGTGACATCCTCCATGCTGTGACAAAAATGAGGGATGTATAGATATATGTAGGTTCTTCTTTAGTGCGTGGAATTTCCTTTTTCTGTCTGAAAATATCTGGTGAACCCATCGGTTCTAGAGGTACTTGCATGTCTTTCAGAGGGATGCGCAGGCCTGAGCTGCTGCCCAGCCTCACAGACAGACTTCTGGGCCGTGTGTGCACCATTGGATAAGCTCAGCTTAAAGCCCAGCTAGCTGTAAGGTCACGTTGCCGGAGCTCATAGTGGGTGACATCTGAGTGTATCTCTCTGCCCACGGACTTATCAGGATGAGGGAGCTCACCTTTGGCCAGACCAGGCGACACTTTTACAACACGGACACCTGACATGTTGACCAAGTCCTGCGGATTTCATAGACGCTGAAATTTGTTTTTCCTTTCTTGTCTGCTCAAGCAGAGAGACACCAGCCGAAAGAAATCTTATCAGGCTGCTGGTTAGTTACTTTCAGTTCCAATAATTGTAGATTTCAGAGTATCAATTTCTGGTGCTCTAAAGCATGTCCACCTTTTTGCTTCTACAAATTGATTAAGCTTTTTATTTGATATCACAGGAGCCTCTGGAGAGTTCTAACCTACATTTCAACCTTTGAAGAAATTCATACCCACAAGATATTTCTGCTGGACAATCTTCAAGGTCATTAATATAATGCTTAGAAATTTTCAGCCGAAAGTGGGTTTAATCGGAGGCTTTCTCGATGCCCACTTCATAGCATGACTCAAAAGTGCTTTGCCTTTTAAGTTCTTAGAAAGTCAGCCTTTATTACGTTTTCTTCCCACCTTTGAATGCAGGCAGCCAAGGGGATTTTGTGACAAAGTATGATAAAATTGATAGCATAAAATAATAACATAAACTAATCCAAAAGGGTATAAATTGTAAATGTGCATGGAAAAAAATTGAAGAAACACTTTTAAAGTTTTGTTATATGGTTCTATCTACAAATATATTCCATAAATTTTGATGGGAAATTAAATATATATATAAAGATATCCATCTTTACATATATTTACATATATGTCCTATAGAAACCACCATAGAGTAGAAAGAGGAGGAAAAATGATTTGTCAGATTTTTGCCATTGAAATGTTATATTGTGCTGGGAAATTAGGAAATGAAGCTGGTGAAATAAGCAGCTAAAAACATGGGCCACCTGTACATAGCACAGGACGCAGCGATAAATAAGGATGCCCACACTCCTGGGCTCAGTTTATCAGGTAAAAATGGCCTCAACAACAAGGAAAGATCAGGGGTTAAATGTGGGTCTGGAAAACGAGAGACCATATTTTTATTGCTATGACCATTCCCATTTCTGGAATAAAACTTAACCAGAGTTTTCCCCGTCACCCACTGCTCTGGTGTGGGGGCCAGATAGAGCCCATTTGCGAAAGGTCGCTGTTATGAGCTGCTTCCGGAAATGAGCGCACTCTCTCACGTGAATTGAAGGCGCTTCATTTACTGTGTAAATGTCTCACTCACTCTTCTTTGGACTTTTTTTTTTATTATTGTTGTTCAATTACAGTTGCCTGCATTTTCTCCCCACCCCTCCACCCCACCCCAGCCAAACCCACCTCCCTCTCCTGCTTCCACCCTCCCCCTTGGTTTTGTCCATGTGTCCTTTGTAGAAGTTCCTGAAAACCCTTCTCCCCACTATCCCTTCCCCCCTCCCCTCTGGCTATTGTTAGATTGTTCTTAACTTCAATGTCTCTGGTTATATTTTGTTTTTCGTTTTTCTTCTGTTGATTATATTCCAGTTAAAGGTGAGATCATATGGTATTTGTCCCTCACCACCTGGCTTATTTCACTTAGCATAATGCTCTCCAGTTCCATCCATGCTGTCGCAAAGGGTATAAGCTCCTTCTTTCTCTCTGCTGCGTAGAATTCCATTGTGTAAATGTACCATAGTTTTTTTGATCCACTCATTTGCTGATGGGCACTTAGGTTGCTTCCAGTACTTGGCTATTGTAAATTGTGCTGCTATGAACATTGAGGGCCCAGAGATGTATTTACACCAGAGACATCTTTTGGTGTAAAAGATGCTCAGCATCACTAGCCATCAGAGAGATGCAAATTAAAACCACAATGAGGTACCATCTTACACCGGTCAGAGTGGCCAACATAAACAAATCAACAAAAAAATGTTGGGGAAGATGCGGAGAAAAGGGAAACCTAGGACACTGTTGGTGGGAATGCAGACTGGTGTGGCCACTGTGGACAACAGTATGGAATTTCCTCAGAAAACTAAAAATGGAACTGCCTTTTGACCCAGCAATTCCGCTGCTGGGATTAAACCCTAAGAGCCCTGAAGCACCAATCCAAAAGAACCTATGCACCCCAATGTTCATAGCAGCACAATTTACAATTCTTTGGACTTCTTTAGGTGAAGATAAACAAGGTATAAAGAGGAATTGCATATCAAAAGCCACATTGTCAATCATTAAATTTAGATTTTAAGACAATTGAGATTTTAACTCATCCAACCTACTGAACAACAGCTCCTTCGTGTGACGTGACTGGCAGAGGAGAGTCTCTGTGTCCACAGCGTGCGTCCCAGAGCCTTGCGTGTCCTGCCCCTGTGGACTAAGGCCCCTGCCACCCCGGGCTCCGTGGCCCTACTTGCAGACACTTCTTGAGGAGACGCTCCAGCGAGATGAACTACAAGGATGTGGTGGAGGGGTAAAGTGACCCGTCAAGTAGTTTTTTTAAGTAGTAGGAATTCAGTGACATCTGATCTGTGATTATGAAGGGTATTCGTCCATTTCTTCCTTTGATTCTGTCAGTTTTATTTACCAAGTCTGGTTTTATTGTTAGCTGCAAACATACTTAAGATTTTTGTGTCTTCCAGATAAGAGTGCGTGTCCTTTTTTCCATTATGGGATGTCCCTCTTAATCCCTTCTAGTGCTCTGCCCCGAAACCTGCTTTGAGTCGGGCCAGCTTCCTCCCGCTCACTCAGTGTGGGCCATGTGCCTTCCGTCCGTCTATTCTCTTTCAACTCCTCTGTAACTTTATATATAAAATATATCTCCTCCATCCATTCTCTTTTCAACCCAGTATTACAATCTTTGCCTTTTAATTAGGGAGTTTTCATTCATTTAATTTTAGTGTAACTATTGATGTGGGTTGGTGTAGGTCTATTATCTTGCTTTATTTCCTTTGCTCCTTTTCTGCCTTCTTTGGTGTAAATCAAGCTTTTTTTTTTGTATTTTATTTCCTTTATTGGCTTCTTAGCTACACTTTATTTTTTGAGTGTTACTAACAACACACACGCTAAACTTGTCTGTCTCTTTAAAGCCTATTCGCTGTCCCTTTCCGCACGTCATCCTTCCCCCTCGGCGCCTGGCAGTTCCCACGGCCTGCTTCACACTTCACCTTCCCATCAGACAGCTGCCGCTTGCTCCCTCCCGCTGCAAGCTTCATGCTTTGCAGTTTAAAAAAGTTAGCAGTCACACTTAGTATAATTCTCTTCTGCCCCCATACTTAGAGAAATGGCTGTCATGTCTTTTATTCATACATTCATTCTAAATCTCATCCTACAACGTTTTCATTTTGGCTTTAAATGTTCAGTTTTCTTTAAAGTAAATTGTAAGAAGAAACGTAATTCTTAAATAATTACCCATCTACTTATCATTTTTAATCTTCTTGTTGCTTTCCTATAGATTTAATTTGCTATCTGATTGCTTTGGCCTAAAGAATACCCTTTGGCATTTTTTTTCGTAGGACAGATTGCTGATGAGGAGTTCTCTCATCTTTTGTTTATTTGAAAACATCTTTATTTCCTTTTCAGTTTTGAAGGATATTTTCAGTGCATGTAGGAGAGGTTAGTAATGTTTTCCTCTCAATTCTTTAAACGGTTTTATCCCGTCTCGTGGCCTCCGTCGTTCCCAAGAGATCAGTCGCATTTGTTACCTTCGCTGTCCGGTACGCGATTTACTTTCCCTCTGCTGCCCCCAGTGCTCTTTCTCCGTCCTCGGTTTTCAGCAGGGTGACCCTGATTGCCTAGTTTTAATTTTCTCCATGTTTATACTGCCTGAGTCACTGACCTTCTCAATCTGTAAATCAATTTTTTAAAAATAAAATTTCTGACCTGTCCAGTCATTATTTCCTCAAATATGTTTTTCTGCCCCAGTCTCCCTCTCTTCTCTCCCTAGGACTCCAAGACCACCTGCTAGAGCCCCAGAGCTTTCCAAGGGTCCATGTATTTTTCCTCAGTATGGTCTCTTCTTATTCTTCAGGCCGGGGAATTTATGTTGATTTGACTGCCTGCTCACTGACGCTTCCCCTGCTATTTCCAGGGTGCTGTTAGGCCCAGCCAGTGAGATTTTAATTTAGAATTTACTTTTCGGGTCTCTGATTTCCATTCAGCTCCTTTACATGGTTGTTACATATCTTCTTAGAGTTCTTATCTGTCAAATTGTGGAGACAATATTTTCTCAACTATTCGATCTTTTAAAACACTTACTTGATTCTTTGAGCATATTTACACTCACTGCTTTAATGACTTCGTCTCCTCAAGCCAGCCTCTGGGCCACGTCCAGTCCAGTCTTTATGGTCTGGGTTCCAATCTCCCTGTTTTGTGTGTACGTAGCGATTTTTTATTGAACATCGGGCATTGTGAATAACGTGTTACAGCCTCTCTGGGTGTTGTTCCCTGTCCCCGAGGATAGGTGACGCGTGGTCTAGCCAGCAGTTCGGTTACAGACGCACTGTGTTGACTGGGCGGATGTGGTTTCACGCTTTGCTTGTCCTGGGCTGTGGGACACCAGCTTCCCAAGGTGATCTCACGTGTTAGAGTTGACATCAGAGCACTGTCTCCTGGGATGTGGCCTTCCCTCCGCAGGGGAGGGTTTGGGGATGTCTCGGTTATGTGCCGATGGTGTGAGCAAGGTGTGTGTGGGGTCTACTGGACCCAGTACTGGCCCCCCTGCCCTGTGTGAGCGCTCGGCTATGTTTCATTGGCTGTCTGTTAAATGCCAGGTGGTTTTGCCAGGCAAACAACCAGCCCAGCCCTCAGCCACAGACTCGCAAGGCTTTTCCACATGGATTCTGGGGCACCCTTCGCCCTTCTTCCTCCTGTCTGACACCAACCCTTGTCCCACAAATTTGAGCCACGTTAGCTGCCCCCTAAACTCATTGAGCTTGCTAAGCTATGCACTGTGGTTGGCACTTGTCTCTTAACCAGAAACCAGGGAAATAGTAGGGCTCACTTAAGGGGTGTCCCTCCTGTCAGGGACCCTGGTCTGGTGTGGTCAGTGGTTCTCTGCCTGGAGGTAATGGCCTCACATACTCTGCGCTGCCTCGCGATTGCTTATGGCCCAGGACCAGTTCGGTGCCAGGTACTCCTACATGGTTGGCAGCGAATTGCCCTCAATATCTATTAGTCAGTTTCTCAAGTTATTTTCTATGCACACTAAAACGTGACAAATGTAACTACAGATAAATTATGAAAGGAAGTTATAGACATGGAGCAGAGTGTAATTATTATAAATATGGGCAGTTTGTACAAAATCATTTTCTAAAATTCAAAGTTTGGGATAAAGAGAAGTAGGAAAAAAGTGATATGCTTTAATTTCCTGATATTCCTGGCGAAAGAGTTCTGTAGATATTACATCAAGTTAAGCTTTCAGGATTTAGATGTAGGAGTAAAGTTACAAAGAATACCTTTTATGTAAGGGGAGGTAGGAAGGAAGGGAAGCTGGAAATAAAGGAAGTTCAATTCATGATTTTCAATAAGGGGAAGTCAGTGGCTACCACATAAAGTGGGCGAACCTGGGAGTAAGAGTTTAGTCACATGACTTAGTACAGTGCTAACTTGCAGAAGAACCCAAAACACTGGACCTAGGAAAAGCGACTGCCCCTCGGAGTGAAGGTAAGGAGGGGGAGGAACGGTTTGTTTTTACTTTGATTTTTTCCCATGATTTGAAATTTCACGGATGTAGTCGTTGTTTATTTCCTTCCTTATTTATTTTACTCTAGTAGTATTTATTTACCTCCTTCTTCATTTATTTCACCACCTATAGCATTATAAGTACAGCTATATTTTATGTGCCTGTTTTAAAATGTGTGAGTTGAAAATCTACTAATGCATGTTTATATTTAATTAAAACATGTAAGAGGAAAGAGTACAGTTGAGTCTGTGTTCGGCTCCCCACGCAGTGAGGCACACCCTCATCCTCTCCAGGGGAACTGCCCAGTCGGAGTCGGGGTCACCGCACCTGCCCGGGGGTGCCCCGTATTGCAGTTTGCTCTCCTGTCAGCACACCCTCCAAGGTCTGAGGGAGCCCCACCCAGCAGCTGAGCACCCAGACATTTGCACTACGGGATGCCCCACATTTAGACTTTGAGAGATGTTTTTAAGAAATTAATGGCATTCATCACGTTTCAACTCAGTATTTGATGACCCCAGTGAGTGAGACTGCCTGACTGTGACTTTGTAGCGGCTTCTTTTTCTGTCACACGTCACCTGATTCTTTGCTCTTCCTGCAGCCAGGGAGATAATAATAAAAAAAGAAATAAAGAATCAATTACAAACGCTTTTCCTGTGCGGCTGTCCTTGGCAGGGCAGGCGGCACGGTGCTCTGTCGTAGCCCGAAACCTGCAGGAGGCCGTGCAGGTTTAGAGGCCAAATTCAATGTCGCAAAGGGTTTGCCCTCTGCCGCCGTGTTCAGACTTGGTTCTTCAGATACACTCAGCCGTTTACGGTGGGGAACTGGGTGGGAAGTGCCAGCTGTCATCGAAGTACAGTGAGTCTTCCCGGGCTTTATTCGGGGGTCTCTTCGGGGTCGCCGCTCTTTTCACCCTGACAATTATGCTAGAGGTTACAGGGCCTGATCTTTACCACTCCAGGTCCTTCTTCCTTTGTTTTCCTAAGTGGGAAAATGATAAAATGCTTGCAATAGTTGTGAAGAGGAAACAAACGAGAAAAGGCAGCTTCAGAGCTGCTTCGGAATGGCTCGCTTCGGGAGCAGCCCTTTCGGCTACTGCAGACCCTTCCGGGGTGGGTCAGAGTAACGTGGAGAGCGTGGGTCCATGATGTTGAGAATGACACTGAAAACCTGTTCTGCGCACATTTCAAATTAAGCCCGTGTCTACACTTACCTTTATTTTAACAAAGAACATGCGTAAAAGTTCCGTTGCTTTCTTCGGGAGAAAAACAACTGTGCTCACAGGCACGAGTCCCTCAGGCAGTCAGTCGCTGGGAGAGGAAGCTTCCTTTGGCCCCCAGGGTCTCGATGACCGCACTGGTGGCTCAGTCTTGGAGACTGAGGTTGGGATTATTTGTACGTTTGTTCCCACACCAATGGCCCTGAAGGAAGTGGACAAACCGCTTACAGAAGACGCCCCAGCACCTTCTTGCAGAAGAGTCAAACTGAAAATAGCGTTTTGGGGTGTTCTTCTTAAAAGAACCTTAAAACAAACAGAAACGTGACCAAATGGTCCCTGTAGATACCGACCTCTTCTACACTGTGGCCGGGCCTGGATGAAAACCTTTGATGCTTGAGTTTGAACACATAACGATGTTGAATTCAAAATAAAAGCAATACTAAGCCCTAAAACACAACCCTTCCATGCATGCTGGAGTGCACTTAGATTCTTTCTAGACTTTCTCATGGAGAGTTCTTGGGTCAGTTCATGAAAGAGCTCTGCCTCTGTCTCTGTCTGTCTGTCTGTCTGCACATGCTTGTCTGGTTTGGGGTTAGCCAGCACCCACGGTGGGTTAACGTCAGTAAACTGCAGGCAGCAATGGGAAGGTGCGGTCAGACATTTCCCAGAGACACGCGTATCTGGGAGCGCTGATAAGCCTCCCTGGGCCGGGAGAGGGAAGCCACAGCTGAGGGTCCCGGCCCAGGCCCCTCCTCGCCTTGCGGCTTCCCCCGTGGACGGGCGCTCTCTCTTTCTCTCTCTCTCTCCATCTCTCCCCCTCTCCCTCTCTCTCGAGGATCAGGAAATGGAGTATAATCTACTGCAGGGTACCGGGAAGGAAGCATGCGGAATGTCCACTTCAAGGCAGAGATAGATAAAGAGAGACATCTGAAAATAAAAATCAGAGCCGCGCAGGAAACGCTAAAGCATTCGGCACGCAAGCATGCTTTTAATTAGACAAATGGCATCCCCAAGGTCTTTTTTCTCAAGGCCTTAATAAATCTATTTTGTAAAAAAATTCTGTCTTCTCATTTTAGAATTGCTTCCTTACTGCCTTTTACTAAGAAAGTAATCATACATGGACCTGATTTTAAAAGGCACTGAAACCCCCCCAAAATTAAAATTAAAAATTAAAATAAAGACTCTCGTCTTGCTATCTCTAGTCCCACTCTGCACATCGCATCCCTCTTCATTGTTTGGTTTCTTGGGTAAAATCCCAGGCATTTTATTCTTTTTGGCCTTTCTGGGAAAGCAGAAGCGTGTGATCAGACCCGGGGCGTCTGCGTTCCAGTTGGCACGGCTCGCCCTCGTGTGTGGCGGCGTCACAGACGGGAGCAGGCACTTCCCGCACTGCCACCAGCACCCCGGCCTTGTGTAGATTTTCGCTGCCCGGAACATCTATGAGTGTGTCTTTGTGAACTTTGTCTGTGGCATGAATTCCGTGAGGTGGAACTGATGGGTTAATTTCATCTGAAAATAACAATCCCACTTTATAATCCTGTCTTTACAATCCTATCAGAGCTGCCCTGGGATGGCTCATTGGAGGGAGCGGTGTGAGAGAGCCCCGATGGACGGCCTCTGTCTCCTAAGTGCTGAAATGCTGATTCAGTTTGCACGTCTTCCAGAAACACGAAGGGTCCCCTCAGATTCGCTTGGCCTTGCATGTTTATTTACTTTTCTACTTGCTGCCTATGCTGATTCTTCTACCGGACTCTCTTCTGTTTTTCTGATAATTTGTATAGCACACTATCACCTTCATTACAAACCTTTTTCTTATTTGAGTATTTTCCTCGGGTTGCTTTCTTTCATTGATTGGTGATCCAACGCTTTAAAATTTATATATAAAACATGCAGTTCATGGGTCAGACTTGTCCTTTTTGGCTTCTGGATTGTGTTCTGCTAAGAAGGCTTTGCCCACTTTGAGATAATATGAAAAACGATAATGCTCCCATTTTTTTTTCTTCTAATAGTTTTATACTTCCATTTTTCCATTTAAATCTGTCTTTTATCTGGAAATAATTTTGGTGAAAAAAAGAGAGGTAGGAATCCCAAATGTCAGATCTTTGATTTTTTTCCTTTTGGATTTGAAATGCCACCTCTATCCCATTTAAAATCCCACATGTAGTTTGTTTACGCCTGGCCTCTTAAAGTCCCTCCTGCCAGTGTCCCTGCCTGTTTCTTGGCCAGGTACCTAGCTGCTGCTCTAATGTCTGTAGTTTTCGAGTGCGTATTAATATTTGGTAAGGCTCATATGCAGCAATTTATTTTTTGAGAATTTCTCTGACTTGTATGTTGGTCTTTCTAAATGAACATTAGAATAACTCATCATCTTTGTCTCTAAAACCTTGTTGGTGCCTCGAAGGGCATCTCAGTGCATTTGGAGATGAAGTTAGAGAGAACCGATATCTTTACAATACTGAATCTTTCTAGCCAAGGACAAAATATGTGCTTACCTTTATTCAGGGCTAATGGAATGTCTCTGCTGAAGCTGAAGTTTTCTCTTGTTAACTTTCTTGCCAATATGAAAGAGTGTAATTTCCCCCTCTCATGCGAGTTCCTGTCTGATTATTTTGCATACACAGGAAAGCTGCTGACTTTATGTGTCCATTTCGTAGCCACCGGACTGAATTCTTGTGCCGCTTGTGTAGGTTCCAACAGCTGCTCCTTCTGGGCTCTTACAGGCCTATAATCACCACTTGCAAATAGCGATGACTTTACCTTCCTTTCTGTTTTTCCTTTGACCTACTTCTCTGTTGATATTTTCCGGACAACATTTTGTTTTCAGCAGCGAGCAGGATCATAGAAAACTAAGTGGCTGGTGGCGGGGGAGGCAGTGAGTCAGCACAGAATGAGCACATCCACGTTATCGGTCCGCCTTCCGTGGAAGGGACTAACGTCTCCAGTAACACATTTGTCCTGCGCACCTACTGTGTGCCTGCACCGCTCTGAGTGCCTGGGCCAGGCAGCGGGGAGACAGACTCTCTGTCCTGCCACTCGCAGTGGGCACGTTGTCCCTGCAACCTTGCTGCAGCTCCATCGGGAGGAAGTCACTGTTGCTTGCGACTTACTGATGAAGCACCTGGGTGGCCTGCCTGGCCCCCTGGCCCCCCCGGGGGGCTGACCAGCGCCTACCACAGAGCATTCTTTGTAAAGCCCGTGTGCAGACAGGACGGCGGAGCGACACCTCAGGCTTACGTGTTCGTTTTGCTGTAGGGTTTCGGTGGGCTATTTGGCATTCAGTTCTTAATTTGTCATTAAGTGTTATTTTTGGATTTTGAAGGGCTGTGGAATTTTATTGAATTTTGCATTATGCTTCTCGTGAGATGATTATATATAAATGGCTTTTCTTCTATAATTTGTTTGTGAGGTGAATAACATGAACAGCTTTGATAAAATTAAACCGTCCTTATATTTCTGGGATAAATCTTACTTTGCCAAGCCATGCTTTTTTTTTTTGATATATTACAGTTTTCATTGGTTAATACTGTACTTAGGATTTCAAGTCTCTGTTAATAAGCAAGACAGTTCAATTTTCTTCTGTCTGAGTGTTGTTTGCTAATGTGGGTTTCAAGGTTATTCGAAACTCATGGCTGAGTTGGAGAGCTTTCTATTTCTATTTTCTAGAACAGTTTACGTAAGATGCAAATTACCTGTTCGTAAGAGCTGATGAGCTGTAGAGAAGAAGTAACGCTGTCTGAACCTCTGCCAGTTTTCTGAGCGACGTGAGGAGCATTTGTGGCTACTGTTTTCTTAAGTGGCTATTGACAGATTCTCTGAGGGCATCTGGGTAGAGAAATATTTCATAAAGAAGATACAAACAGCCCCAGCAGTAAACCAAAAAGGTAAATATGAGTGCAGTAAAATTAAACATTTCTGTTTGACAAATGATTTCACAAACAAATGAAAAAAAAAAGCTACCACTTGGTAGGAGATATTTATAATTGCTACAGTTGAATTATGTCCCCTCCAAAAAAGACAAGTTGAATTTCTGACCTCCGAACCTCGGCGTGTGGCTTCTTCGTTGGGAGAGAGAACTGGTCAAGCTGAGGCTGTACGGGAGTAGACTGGGCCTCTGGTCCAATGTGGCCTGCATCCTTATAAGAAGAGACATCTGCCTTCAGACACACAAACACAAGGAGAAGGTCGTGGGAGAAATGGCAGAGACTGGGGTGATTCCATCACTCGCCATGGAATGCCTGGAGCCACTGGAAGCTGCAGGAGGGCAGGGTGCCTCTGGAGAAGCTTCTCCAGAGGCAGGGTGCTCCCGAGAGGTTGGCCCTGCAGACACCTGACCTCTGACTTCCGGCCTCTGGACCTGGGAGAAGGGGCATCTGCTCTTCTACGTCATCCAGTCTGCTTTGGTAGGGCAGCCCTAGGAAATAGTAGAGCAATTGATATGATTTCCAAGGGATCAGTGTGAATATTTCAAGAAGTCGTACAAATGAATAAGAGAAAGATGAACCAACCACCCAGTAGTCACACGGGCAAAGCACGTCCATGGGGAAGCTGCCGATGAGGAAACAAGAATGATTAACACCGTAGGGACGCAGCTCCACTCGCCCAGTCCCCAGGGGAATCCGCAGTGAAGCTGCAGTGGGATATTTTCTACCCTCAAAATGGACAAGCGTGGTAAGGTGGGCATCCCAAAGTTTCCGCAAGGACGCGATGCCTGAAGAGCGAGCAGAGCAGAGGGGAGGGCTTGTGAGTTTTCTGTTTCTGCTGTACTAAGTCTCTATAAACTTAGTCGCTTCAAACAGCGCAGATTCGTTATCTGATCGTCCTGGAGACTGGAAGTCTGACTCGGGCTTCACTGGGCCCCAAGCAAGGTGTCAGCAGGGCTGGGGTCTCCTGGAGGCTCCGGGACAGAATCAGTTTCCTTGCCCTTTCCAGCTCCTGCTCGCACTCCTTGGCTCCTGGCACCTTCCTCCCTCCTCAAAGCCGGCAGGCGCCCACGGAGTCTTCCCCACACTGTTTCACCTGGCCACGGACGATCTTTCTCCATCTCCCTACTTAGAGGGCCCTGTGACTGCACCTGGGGTAATCCAGGGTAAACTCCTTATTTTAAAGTCGGCTGATGCAAGACAATTCCCCCTTGCCAGGTACGGATCTCCGGTTTGGGGGATTAGGGGTGGAGTGTGGAGAAGGACGGGGAAGCCATCCTGCCTACCACAGAGGCTACGCTGGCACATCCACTGTCGAGAGCAAGTTCATATGGCCCGGGGCAGCTGAAGGGGCCCACACCTCCACGCCGGCCAGTCTAGGCGTCTTGCTGGAGATAACTCTCACGGCCGGCCCAGGGGACCACCTCCAAGGACGGTCTTCACAGCATCACCTAGGTCAGAAGACAGTGCTCAGGTGCAGCGTGGCTCTCCAGCAACAAATCAAGTAACCACAGATGATACCATTGATGTACATTTTGAAAGCCTCCTTGAAAATACACGTTATTTAATAAACAGGCAGTAAAAACATAAGAGACCACGCGAAGGACCCACTTCAAAGCGAAGATCGCACTCAGGGTCGCAGCGGCGGGAGCTGTGAGAGTTTACTCAGGAACGTCCCGCTGTGAGTGTGCTCCAAGTGTTGAAGGTGGTTAGATGTGCCAACACACACTCAGCCTGGGGAGGGTGTGTGTGCGCCTTTCACACTTCCTGTTTTCTTGTAGGTCGGAAATATTCCACAGTTAAAAAATTAAGTAATACCTCAAAAATAAATTAATCTTCATAAATAATACCTGATCATTATAGAAATTTGAGAAATACAGAAAATTGTGGTGAAGAAAACACACATACACATATTAATAACTTCGCTCTCTGTAATCTTTGTAACAAAATCGGGATTGTACTCCACACAGTAAGTGAATTTTACCCTTATTATATTATAATCATAATTCTATCAAAAACATAGAAATGTTTTTGAACATATGGCTTTAAGTGGCTAAGTAGTATTCCGTTTAACAGAAATAACAGAAGTCTCTTTGACGGTGGGCAGTCGGTGGGTTCTAGCTTTGCACGCTTCTGGGTGCTGCTGCTACGAACATCTGCGGGCTGGTCCACTGCAGAGTACTTCACGGGCAAGGTTCCTGGAGACTGAATTCCTGGGTCAAAAGATGAGAGTATTTCAGAGTCCCTCTTGCACGGTGCCTAATTGCTTTCCAGAAAGGCCTTACCTACCTGAGACTCTTCCACATGGGTTTCCTCCTGCTTTTAATCTTGTACGGCTGCGTCGTGCACGCTTTTCTGAATTGCGTGGGACGGGGCCGCTTGTGATTCGTGCCAGTTCACTGCAAAGTGTGTTTCATTGCCTCACGCATGAGTGGGATATATGGTAACTCACAGCAGTAACTACAATGCTGATGGATCTTACCTTCCCTCATTCACTAACACTGGAGACAAGTCAATGCGTGCAACTTTTTGGTAATAGGTCACTATTATCTTTTAAAAAAAGTTCCCAACTGCATCCCCTGAGACAGTGAAGGGACAATGTACGAGGCAGTCGTGATGATGATGATGATGATAGGGAGGAGGAGGAGGAGGATTTGTATCTGTTTGTGTGAGTATTCGAATCACATCCTGTATTTTATTCTGAGACCCATGGACAGCTGGCGGGCAGGGGTGGGCTGGCAGTTTGGAGACCTTGCCTCCGGCCTCCCCGCCACCCCGATGAGGAGCTGGACTCGAGCAGGCGCCGCCCACGGCAGACGTGCGTGGACGTCTGAGGTCTGTGCCCGTGGGCCAGGGTTTCTGACTTGTATCAACTGCTCGGCCTGTAGTGTGGGGTGGGGAGCTGGCGTGGGGATCTGGTGCAGGGTGCCGGCCTCTTCCCAGGCCCAGTGGCTGCCTCCTGGGTGGCACTCACCATGTCTGCTCTGCATTCAGTCCCATGCACTGGCCGAAGAGAGGCCAGCAGAACCCAAGTCTGTTGTCCCCTCCCCAGTGGCAAGGAGGGGAAGAGCCGAGGAGGAAATCTCACGTGAACTCACCTATAGTTTCTATGCATGTCCATTCAGGCCTCTGGATGCTGGCTCCTCTCCTTCTGAGGGGCTTCCAAGCCAAGGCTGCTTCCCTCTGTGAGCCCCTCACCTCATCTGCACCCCCTGGCCTCACCCTGCAGTCACCAACCCCTTTGCAGAGGCGGCTTGTCTGCCTGGAGGGCTGTCCAAAGCAATCACCCCGCCAGCCTCCGCAGGAAATTGGACGGATGGAAGCCAATTTCCTTTGCCTTTCTCATTGCACTCCCTCCTGGAGGAAGAATGGGGTGGCCAAGTGGGAGGCAGCCTGCCAGGAGATCAGCTGCTGGGAGAGACCATCCAACAAGAATCAAGTTTGTGCAGGTTGGCTGGGTGCTGTGGCTTGGCCAGCCTGCCTCCTGGCTTCCTCTTGCACCCACGCACACCCTTAGGCTTCTACCGACAGCGTCCAGGGTCTGAGGGTGCAGAGAGAAAACATAATCTCTCTGTTTAGAGATGAGCGGATCCTGGCAGACCTGGTGGGAGTTCTAGGTCACATCTCTGCCTTGTGTACACAGACACCCCTACCCTCCCCGCCCCCTGCCACCACCTGCCAGGAGACAGGCAGGCCCTGCCCCTCACCAGGTGCGGGATTCCAGGAACCAGCATGTGGAGTTCAGAGGGTTAGCCCCAGCCCGCGCTGCCCCCACTGTGGTCTCCGGGAACTTCCCACTTCCTCTGTGGTCTTCCAGAGTCTCTTTGAAGCTTCTAATGGACCCACGTTCAAAGGGTGTTTGGGCAACTGATGTTCTCAGGGTGCAGTGACAGGACTGGCATGAAGATGACCGGCTCCCAGCTCACAGGGACATTTTCTTCAGGTGAAAGTGGTTGTGACGTGGATGTCCCAGGGTGGAGGGGGGCCTCCCCTCACTTCCCGCTCTGCAGGGCGGACCCTTCTGCCACAGAGTGCAAACCCAGGCCGAGTCCCTGTATTTGCCGTCACCTGGACTCTTAGCGGTGTAACATTGCCTCGGGAGGAAAAGTTCCCTGGAAAGTCTTTACTTGGTGTTGCTGAACTGTCCACTGTCATCTTCGTTGGGTTTTGTCGAAGTCACACCTCCAGTGTAGACTGTTACCTCAGGCAAGTCTTCTGATTCTTCTGGCCAAGGGCGACGTCAGCTGAAGGTGGCCGCTGTCCCTTGCTGGTAGTGACTGGCTTGTGCTTCTTCTTCCCTCCGGGACCTTGCTGGTGGGTGTGCTGCTTTCCCAGGTTTCAGGGAGGTGACAATTACACTCCCGGGTGGGAGCGGTTGGCTAAGACAATGTTCTCGGGGTGGTGGGGTTTGTTAACTGTCTTCTAGATCCTTCCTTGAGTTTGCTTGGGCCGGGCTTGGCGTGCTGTCCTGTCCTGCTTGGAGGTTTGTGCTGAGATGACCCGTGAGCTGGGCCCTTTGCGATGCCCCTCTGACCCTCAGGGTGCAGTGTGTGCACACGCATGCATCCGTGCACAGTCACACACTATGCACACGTGTGTATACGGAACCCCTTGGCTGTGTCTGAGGGGCGGGGCTTTTCCCCAGATGCGTTTGAATGCTCAGACCAGTGGGACGGGGGGTGGGGAGGGCCAGGCTCTACACGACCCCATACTTCCGAGGCTGAGGCCAGGCCTTCTCAGAGGGCCAAATATGGTTGTCTTTAACTCCAAATATTTGGCTGTTGCTATAGAAACCCAGGCCCTTGCGTGGCAGTGAGGTTAAGAGTCCACGTCTTCTTTGCATCCCCTTCGTTCTGCCTCTCGAGCCACAGTCCTAGTCAGGACCCTCATTTCACAAAGAGCCCAGGCCCCCCAGAGGAGAAGACTCACTAGGCTGGGCTCAGGGCGCCCTAGTCCCCTGCAGTCAGCCACGCATGTGGCCGAGCCACGTCCCTTCCTGCCCGTGGGGCCACAGCACTCTGCCGGCTCCGTTTCCTGGGCTCAGTGTTCCCCACTTTGGGTCAGTCAGTCTGTGCCATGTTAACATGGGGACGGTGGCTCCAAACGAGACCCCCGGTTACGTCTGGAAATGGAGTCAAATGTTTCCGTGTGCTAACGGCCCTCGGGGAGGCCACTCTGAATGCATCAGAGGATGCGTGCCGAACGTTCTGTCCTCATGCCCAGGGTGCCAATCGCGCCCTGGTGGTTGGCCTCACCTGCCCCAGAACTGGCTCTTGGTGCTGTCAGAGCTGATGGACAGGAATTGAGAACACGGTCAGATGAGCTTCCAGGTGCGTGTCCAAGTCAAATGCCGATCTGGGGGAGTGAGCGCTCTGCTCCCTTAGGTGGCCCGCTGCTGCTCCAATAAGAGGCTTGTGGTGTGGGTGCGAGAGCTGGGACGTCTGAGGTGGAGACCCTATGGGTGGCTACCTCCGGCTCCCGTTGCCAGGCCACTCATTTCTGCATGAGAATGGGTGCTTCTGGGGGTCGTGATTTTACTGAGTCTGAGCCAGGTCAGGGTCAAAGCCAAACAGATACATTTCTTCTTCAGTGTCACCTCCCCTCTCTGGACCCAAGTCCCCATGGGGCAGAAGAGGCTTCTGCTACCCTTTCTCATTTGCTGGGTGCTGCCTGTGGGCTTGGACTTCCTCTCTACCCTGCTGGATCCCAGGAGCCCATTCGGGCAGCCGTCCCCCCACTCTTCCAATGGACCCCCAAGTAGGAGGCAAACTCTTTAGAAGTGGCTGGTCTCCCCACAACACAGAGAGACACCGGCCACGAGGTCTGTGTCCATTAGAAAAGCAGCGACGAGAGAGGGCGTTACCAAGTGGCCACCAGGAAACGGGTGAGAGCCTTGGGGGGAGAGAGGAAACACAATGGAATACGAAGTAGTGGGTGGTGGATGGAGGGTTGGAAGCACTGCTCTCAGTGAGCATGTGCCCTGGATGCAGGAGCAGCCAGAGGTCTGTTCTCGCCTCTCCCATGGCTCTGCTCTCTGCTCTCGGTCAGAAATGCTGCCGAGTGGGCAGAGGCGGCCTAGCCAATCCCTTTCTGCAGGCAGGGCCCAATTGGCAGCCACCCCACTCACGTGCTTCACCCCCAGGAGGACCCACCCGTGAAGAAGTCCATTTGGCCCCCTGGCAGGGGTGGGTCTTTGCCTGGAAACGTGGTCGGATGGCTCTTCAAGGGCTGCTTTAGCCCTGGGAGGGGGAGGCTCACCCCGCCCAGTGATTCCTTTTGGAAAAGTCTGAGTGATTGAATGGCTGGTGGGGCGCAAGCAGACCTTCCTGGGACTGAGAGCTGCTTCTGTCCTTGCAGGCCATGTGCCATTTCCAAGGCCACAGAAAATGGAGCGAGGAGTCCATGAAGGCGAGGGAGGGACTCGGCCCCCCTCGCCCAAGGCAGGCCCTGAGCCACATCGGGCGGGTGTGCTTCTGTTTCCAGAGTTGGGCCCTGGCTTCTTACCTGGCGCCTCTTATTCACGCACCTAAGGCTTCTTTCTCCAGCCAAGATGGGAAGTTCCCTGAGGGCAGCAGTGGCTCCAGAACTTTCTTTTATGCCTTCCACAGGTTTGAGACAGGGTAGACACCAGGCTGACCACGTGAAGAGAGCTGTGCTCAGCTTGGTCTCTGGGGCCCCAAGGCGGAGACACTGCCCCTCAGCGCTCCAAACTTAGCCCCCGGGCCCTAGCTGCGACCTAAGCACTTGGGGTGGGTGAGAGGCAGACCACAGGCTTCGGAGAGCAGAGCGCAGGAGGCGTCTGGGTTTCCTGTGGTTCTGGAACAGTTACCCTAATGCGTGGCTTAACACAGCACCGAAGGACCGAGACACCTCGGAGGTCGGGACTTTGAAATTGGCTTCCCAGGGCTGACGTGCAGCTTGGCAGGGCTGCGTCCTTCCCAGAGGCTCTCGGCAAGGGCTCTCGTCGTGCCTTCTGGAAACTGCCTGCATTCCTTGTTTGGTGGCCCCACATCAGTCCAGCTTCTGCTTCAGTGGTAACCTCTCCTTCTCTCCCTGTGACGCCCCCTCCACCACCCGCCTCCCGCTTCCACTTACGCAGGCCCGCTGGGGTCATAGGAACTGCATCCTTTCAGCGTCCTTCACCAGTCACATCTGCAGAGTCCCTCCCTTTGGCCAGGTAACAGGTTTGGGTGAGGATGTGGACACCTTCATGGAGGTGCTGTTCTGCCCACCAGGAAGGCACAGGAAGTGGGAAGACACAGGCCTGGGGCGCAGGGAGTGGAGGGGCAGGTGGGTGTTGGCACTGAGGACGGCACTGGTGAACTCCCCTCCTTACCCCTGTCTGCTGGCCCTCTGCCTGCTAATTCCTTTGGTTTTTGTTGGGAAGTCTGAGTTCTTGGCCAGATGCACACACACAGCACACTGAAGAGCAGGCTGTTCCTTGTTCCTTCCCCTTTAACTTGGTGTTCACTGAAGCCGGTGGAATGGACTGGGTAAGAGGCCCCAGGTGATGGAGGTGCCACTGAAAATACTGAGCATCCATTTAGGAATCAGCGTGCTGCACAGCCGGCCTCACGGCAGCACACGTGGTTCTGGGCTCCGGGCTCTGGGGTCCCAGGCAGAAAGCAAACCCCTACTGTGGCCTCGGAGAGGTGGGCCTGCTCCCTTTACTGCAGAGACGGTGAGTCCCAGAGAACAAGGACATTAAGCAAAGTTAGTGACAACAAGAGCACAGGGAAAGTGACAGTGGCCGGCAGGTCCCAGGGGCAGGTCACCCTTAACCCACGGGGAGGCCTTGGCTGTGTGGGGGTCAGGGTAACGAAGATTCTGGGAACTTCCACAAGTGTCATTTCCCGTTTTTCCATTGAAACCTGTGATGGTCCATGTGTGCTGTGGGGCATCGTGGTGGCCGGCAACATCCCACAAGTCTTCCGGTTTTTAAGTCAGAGAGGCAGCATCTCAAGAGAAACTGACCCGCTGCCCCAGCCACCATGCACCCCGTGTTTTATGAAATTCTGCGTCGGTACCTCCATTTCAGATACGTAGCCGTGTGGGGACAAGGCTGCTTCTGGGTTTCTTCAGGTCTGACCTCGCGTTGGCCAAACACCCGTAGCTTTGCTGCTTCTGGGCACGTGTCTAAACCCTGGGCATGTTGACCCTGGACTTGGGCTTCCCAGGGCATGCACACAGGCTTCTGGTGAAAAACCTGACACTTCCTCCTCTGGCCAGGCTGGAACCGGATCAAAGGCAGACTTCCAGCTGCTGTTGTTTCGCTCGCATTCCCAGCGCTGAGCTAGAAACGCAGACCTGACCTGCCGAGGGGCCAGCACGAGCAGGAAGACGCAGTTAGGTCTTGCAGGATGAGCCCAAGGCTGGGCTGTGGGTGGGACATTAGGCAGGGGGCTCTCTTGGCAACGAGCATTCCTGTTGCTGTGGCAGAGGGCGACCCCCAGGCCAATGATGGAGAGCCCCAGGGACTGTTTCCAGAGACACCTTTCTCAGTGGAAAGAGGGGGTGACCGGGAGGCTGAGGGCCAGCCTGGCCCGGCCAGGAAACCTCTGGTCCGTGTGTCCTCTGCCCTGCAGAGTGGAGAAGGGTTGGATCCTCTGCACCTGACAGAGACGCATGGGCTACCTCCTCTGACCCTCTGTCTTGGTTGGGGGTTGACAGTGTCTTTGGTTCTTAAGGAAGTCAGATGTCAGGATGCAGACGGTCTATTTGGAGCCGCAGCTGGAGCGCCAGATTGGAGACTGGATACAGAGCTGGGCGGTTTTTCATCACACTGTTCTCACGTAGATGGCTCTGTTCAGCCTAATGGGGCTGTTTCAGCAGATTTTAATCATCATTAACAAAACAGCAATGCACTGATTTATTTAGAAACTCCGGCAGCGACACCTTCATCTGGGGTACTGTACTTAGGAAGTCCAGCGATTAGGCTCTTGGGGCATAACATGGGTGACTGGTAGAAACTTCCAGAAGGATTGAGTTGATTCTATCAACTTTGTCCTGATATCTGTTTGATGTCATGGACAAGATGACTCTGAGGGAGTCACCTCCTGTTAACCATCAGGGTCATTTTTACATCCCGTTCCCATCCTTCCCTGCACCTGACCCACGTGGTAGCGGCGGTCACCGCCAGAACCTCTTCCCTACTCTGCAGCCCCACAGTCAGCGGGCACACCTGTCGGCCACTGTGATTCTGTGCCCTAACACAGCGCACAGGCCCGTGAGGGGGTCTATTGTTCTGTGGGGGCCTCGGGTGGCGCGTTCCAAACCATCTCTCCAGGTGACTCTGTGGTGGTGTGAACATGCGGCATCCGCTCTGCGTCTCTCCACAGATTTTTCCACATTTCTCACCTGGACTCGGTAAGTCGGCGCTCAGGAAGGCATGAAGGGTTTTGAGCAAGGGAACAGATCTGTGGAAAGGCAGACGATTGTCACAAACAGCCACCACTTACCTGTGGTCTCAGAGAGTGACGCCACGCAGGTGAGCAGGGCTGGCCTTCTACCATCCCTGAACATTGCGTCGTGGACGGAGGGGCACACAGCAGTATATCCAAGAGCGTCATTTAGGGACTGCTTGAAGGGCAGGACCCTGGGGCTTCTACCCACGTGGGAGCTTCGGGAGCATCTCCGGAGATCGGACAGGATCAGTCTGCGAAATTATTTGCTTGTGTGCGGTTAGGAGCAGTTCACCTCCATCACCCCGTCTCACCAGAGCCGAATTTCTATCTGCAAAGACCCGGCCTCCAAATAAAGTGACATTCACGGGGACTGGCATTGCCAAGGCCCTCCGTCATTCTGGGTTAGTGTTAGGGCTGAGTGGACGCACACACCGGTTTCTACTTGAACTTCTCACGTGACTCCGTGAGAAGCCAATGCCATACACCGCATTGCTCAGGGCGGTTTTCCTCGCTCACTGCTTTGCAAAGGAAGCCTCTCAGAATGAACGTTCTTCCACACGTTCATGGGCTACAGCTGCATGTCCTTTTTTTTTTGGCAGCAAACACAAAAGATGCTGTTTGAGATGGTAGCTTCTTCTCCGCCTTTGGCTTTCGCTCTGGCCGTGAACTGGGGAACGCTGTTCCAAGTGTGGCGTTGCTTTATGTCGGTGATGGGTGTAATATTTCACCACTGCAACACCTTCCGCGCTGGGAGAAAAGCGCGGACACGTGTTCAAGTCGCTTTCCCTTCCCGGTTTTTAACGGGCCGGGCAGGCTTTTTAAGGGCAGTCTGAGCTTTAGCATCAGTGTGCGGTTGCAGCTAATACTTCACGGGAGTTCTTTAAAGCTGTTCGCACCTAATCGCGGTGGAGCAACGAGGGTTCTTTTCTTTTTCTCCATTTCCCCGTGGGACACCTGGAGGTATGAGGCCAGACATGGGTTTTTTATCCATGCCTGAGCTTGGCCAGCCCCAGAAAAGTTGAAATAAAAAAGGAAACTGAGTGGGAGAGGATGAATTCTATGCTATTTTAGCAGAAATATAAGGTGGGATTAGCAATTCTACTTGAGGGACAATTTTAAGAGTACTGTTTATTTAGATAATCAACCTAAACCCTTAAAAAGACAACGACTAAGAAAAAAGTACAATTTCCACTCGGCTGGCTAATTAGTAAATAAATATGGAAGAGAAGGCTTCTGGGGCTCACACCCCAAGAGAACTTCTGAAAACGATCGGCTCTTTGAGGAGACAGGACTCCATCAGCAAGCGGGCAGCGTGCTACTGTGTCTGTGTCAGACCAGGCGGCTGAGAGCTGTGCAGGAATGTAGCAAGAAATGACAGTTCAGGCGCGCACCCGGAGCTCAGACCGATAGAAATCCCTGCAAATATGGTGCATGGTCTGAGGGCAGAGCTTAGGCATTGGGGGCCCACGTGACATGCTGCCTGGTGCTGGGTCCCCAGCAGGGAGTCCCCATGGCCCCTTCATCGTGCATCCAACTGGGGACCCTGTGAAGTTGCTGGACCAGATTCTTGGTCACTGTTCATAGACCCAAGGAGTCCAAGGGTGCCAAGGTCAGAGCAGCCCAGTGACTCACCCCAGGTTCCCCCTGTGGGTGACATCCCAACTTCCCTTTCTCCGATCTACTGTCCTTCCACTGGGAACTTAGGAGATGAGCCGCTTCACTGTATGTGGCTCGGCGGCAATCAGTCACCAAGTCTGTTGTGTGTGGAATCAAAGCAGCGTGAAGACAGGGACGGGACAGGAAACGAACGAGCTACTGACTCGTAACCACACGAGATGAACCTCACAACGGCTATGTTGTGGGAAAGAAGCCGGAAAAAAAAAGGAACAGACCCGACATTCCATCTATGAAAAGCTTGAATCCAAGCAAATCTGATCTGTGTGGTTGAAGTCGGAGAGGGGTCCCGGGGGTGCGGGTGTTGGCCAGAAGGGGCGGAGTTTTTCTCGGGGCGCTGGAATGTTCCGTACCTCTATCTGAGCTGTGGGTGCCCAGGTGTAGGCATAGAAGAACATTCATTGCACTCAACACAGAACATCGGCTCACTTTTTCTCTGTCCGTTACACACCCAGAACTGTGAGAACGACCAAGTGTTGCTCTTAGACCGGCCAGGGCCGTTTAGATAACCTGAACTTTCGTTGCTCATATTGTTGCAAAATATCCTCATCTGAGAGTTGAGTTGGCACTCTGGCGAAGATTGTTTTTTTTAAGTATGCTTTAAAAAACATAAAATAATGCGATTGCAAATGGTTAGTTTTGAGCCGTGCATTCCAGAAGAGTACAGCTGTATTTGTAATGGAGTCAGTGAAGTTTCAAATAGGATGGATATTCACCGTAAATAAATCATTCTTCAATTCCTTCAATGAAATTAATTTTGCATTCCTATTATTGCTTGCAATTCAATAACTGCTAATGCTCGTCCAGCAGACACCGTTCTGCTAATGAATGCAGTCATTAGCGTTGTTTCCATCTTACAGTAAGCCATTATTATTTCCTTCTTTCATCTAAATGCATATAAAGTTGCAATAACTTGCTATCTTTCCCCATGGAATCCAACCATCACGATCGGCTTCTGACAGTCGACTCAGCCACCCAGATGTGGCCCTCCCCAGAGAAACATCTGGGAGTTTTTCAGGAAAGTGGCTTCGTTCTCCCCACGCTGGTCCCTGAACAGAAAACTTTGGGAGTAATAAATCCACAATGCATTGCCTCGAAATTTCTTATTAGGTGATTTCCAAATGCCCAGCAAATTGTTTACGACTTCTTTCTGTGGGATTCCAGAAATTGCCTTTACCTGACGCTAACAATTTAGGGAAAATAGGCTGTACGTGTAGTTTGTTGAAGAC
The DNA here is from genome assembly GCF_022682495.2 of Desmodus rotundus. NCBI lineage: Eukaryota > Metazoa > Chordata > Mammalia > Chiroptera > Phyllostomidae > Desmodus > Desmodus rotundus. The sequence continues at coordinate 2,472,774 of NC_071390.1, read as the reverse complement.
AAGCTAGCCGGCTCGTTGCCCCTGGCCTTTGATGCAGAGGTGCGGGGCCGCCAGCTGCCCCGCATCAGTGAGAACATGGGTTGAGGGTGTGTCCGTCGACAGCCACACCTCCTGGAGCCGTTGGGCAGGGGTGTGCACCCGGAACACTCAAACAGAGCCATACACGGCTCGGGCAGGCACGTGCGGGCAGGCGGGCACTGCCTGGCCTGGCTCCGAGAAGGCTTGTCCTTTGAACCCTTCCCTGGGATGAGAGGGAGACTGTGAGACCCAGTCTGTAGGGACAGGTCCCCCGTTGCTGCCCACACAGTGGAGGCTTCAGCACTGCACCCCCCCAAACTCCAAGCCCCAGCCTGAGCCTCAGGCGTCCATCCCAACGGCTCTGGGCGCCCAGGCCTGGTCAGCCCCCGCCTACCCCCCGGCTCCTTCCTAGCTCAGGGGGCCCCTCCACCCCCATGAATGATGAAGCAGAGACTGTTCCCATCACCCCGGGTTGCCCTCAGGACCAGTGTTTGTAGAGAAGCGGTACACCCAGCAGCGCTCGGCCCCTGTGCGGTGGGCTCTGAAGAACAAAGACGGGGTTTCCTCCGGTCAGCACTGCCCTCGTCGCAGGCAGTGGGAGTTCAGCCCCAGGACGCGGAGGCAAGTTTGGAGGGACCGCAAGGGGCTGTGGGAGCAACGCAGGTGCTTGGACGGACGGACATGAGTTACGTCACCCTCTGGAAAGGCTTCTGTTATTCGGGGACCCCCTGGGTGGTACAGCCTCTGACTTTGCCAGTCAGTCACAGGAGAAGAAAACTCATAAACTAAACCTGAAGTACATGGTTTGCCTTTTGCTGCTAATTGGTGGACTCATTAATTGGGCTTCCCGGGCAGAAACAGCTGTGCAGGTGACGGCACCCCTGTGCCGGGGTGGGGGGGTGGTGGACAGGGAGGGGACGGGCTGGCCCAAAAGAACACCAGGCCAGAGAGGAGACCCCAGGCTTACGGGGACCGAAGGTGCGTGACAGTGGTTTGCGACTTGGGCAGTGAGGTTCTCTATTGCCAGGTGTAAGAAAATGCTCTGTCCCCAATCTAGGTGACTCAGAGGGACACAGCGTGGCTGCCCAGTGGCTAGGGGAAGGGCAATGGCAGTTGGGAGGCAGAATCAACAGGTACCCGGGGTGGGCCTACTTATCATGGAAGAAGCTTCCAGAAGAGGAGGAGATGACAGAAGGGTGTGGGCCCACAGGGCTGGGGCCTGCCAGCGTTGATTCTGCCCAAGGTCAGGATCATGAGACCATCAAGTCCCCAGGAGGGAGCTACCCCGGCGATGGTGAGGGGGGGTCACAGTCCGAGAGCTGCACGGGGAGATGGGGCCGTGCCACCAGGTCACTGGACCCAAACCCCTCCCCAGGTGGTCGGGGCCACTAGCACCTGGTCCGCAGGTGGCCGGTCTCACCACCGCCGCCCCCCAACCCCCCAGCCTGGCTGCGACTCTGCAGTCGGACCCGCCCAGAGCCTCTTTTCCTATTGGCTGCCTGCAGGGCAACAGTGACGGGAATGTTTAGGAAAGAAGAGAAACGAGGCTGCCTTTGGGTGTTTAGCAGACGAAGACTACTTTAGGTTTAGCTTTCTCCATTCCGAGCATCAGAGACCCTGGCCGCCTAGCCTCTGTGTGACCGTCCCCTGCTGGCAGCAAAGCAGGGCCATCTGGGCAGCTGCAGGTGACCTCTGCAGACCTCCAGGGCTTTGGTTTTGTTGAAAGGGACCAGTGACTCTGTCCGGTTTAATCCGCTCTGGCTTACAACTTGGCAAACGCCAAACCCTTCCTTCCTGGAGTGCACGGCATCTCCACGGGTCCTCGGTCCGGACCCGGGCGCTGTTTTAGAAAAACGAAAAGTCCTCACCCGGGGAAGGCGGGGAAAAGTGTGCGGCTCATTGTGGAAAGTGATGTTGCAGGGACCCGCCATTATCATCAAAGTAAATGCATTGCAAAAGCTCCTAGTGCATGGACCACTGCCGCTTGAATCATGTAACTTCATCGATTCAGAAGAAAATCGATGCTATCGGGAGCAACTCAATTATTCCATAGTCTTCAGGTGCAAATACCACCTAAAGTCACTCAAATACCAAGCAGTCAACGCAGCAGCGTGCCAGATGCTGCTTGTGATCTTCGAGCCTTCCGTACGAGAGGACGTCCTGCGTGTGCGAGGGCGTGCGCTGCATTCAAAAGACACGGTTCTTAGTCCTGTAAACACCGAAGGCTTCTGTCTTCTCGACATTCTGTTTTTAAACTGTATTTCTAATGCTGAAAACTTCCTTACTTTTCTGAGCCTCTTTAATGAAAACATCGCCCAGTCGGTCCATGCTCACCCTTCAAGGAGACCAAGCTTGTTGGAGCTGCCCGCCTGCTGGCCTGCGGGTTCCGTCCACGCAGCAGGGCTGGCCGGACACCTGTGCAGCCCCGGTGGCCCGGACACATCAGGGCGGCTCCACCACACTAGATGTCCAGAGGCAGGGAGCCAGGGTGGGAGCCAGCTTACGCTGCTCCTCTGGGCCCTGATCCACAGCCCACACGCCCTTCATAGCATTAAATGTTTCTGGGCGATGAGGGGTCCCCTGTCTGTCTGTCCCTCCCTGTCCCATCCTTTCTTGGTGCCGGGAACTCCACAAGAGGCACATCTGCTGGGTCTTGGCTCCATCAGGCCCCCGCCCACCCCCCCACCCCCCACCCTGCCACAGCCTGGGGAAGAAAAGCAGCTAAACACTGGGCCTCACTCAGCAGACGCTGGGCTCCAGTCTCCCACACCTGCACTTCTGCCGCATAATGGGGGCCCTATTTTAAAAAGTATTTTTGATGTATTTTTAGAGCCTATAAATCCCGTTGTCCTCGGGCTCCTGGCTGATGGAGCGGTGTTCTCTGAGCTCTGAGGGGGCCGCACGGGCCAGCCAGGAGCACAAAGGCATTTTCCAGTTTGACTCGCTGTTCCCGAGTTCTGTGACCGTGTTCCCATCTGGGCCAACTCGGAAGCCCCCTAGGTTCCCGACCCCGACTCTGCCCCCTCGGCCAGAACGCAGGCCATGGTTCGGCAGGACCGTCCTCAGATGCAGATGAGCTGTCTGCGGAGTCAGAGCGATGCCTCTCTCCTGCTGCCGAGTGTGGCCTCTCTCCTGTTGGTGGGAGCGCAGCTCGTGGGCCCTCGGAGCCCCGGGGACACCGGGCCACATGAGAATCCCAGGATCAAGGACCTACACGCGGGCTTTGATTGCACTTACTCAGCCCATAAATAGAAACAAAACTCTTCCTTTTCTCATGCGAAGTCTGAGTTCCACGTGTGGTAACCCTCGTAGGCCAGGGCGGGGACTGGGGAGAACCGGCTGGAGCATGCATGGAACAGCCCCCAGCTTGCCCGGGCCCGGACGCCCAGTTCTCTTTGTGGACTGCGAACAGGCGCCCCCTCCAAGCCCTTATTTGCCTGAATTAATCTGGCAGAGTTTCTGCTGGAGGAGAAGAAAGAGGAGCTCTCAGTTTGTGTTCCATTTGCCTCTGCGGTGCACGGCCCAGAAGACACAGGGCAGTGAGAATGCACAGGACCTGGGATGAGGGCTAGCCCCTGTTTCAGGAGGCACACGGGACGTGCTCTGTGGTCCACAGACACACCCGGAAGAAGGTACAGTTAGGCAAGGGGACCCAGGGGGACTCGGGTCCTCTCTCTCCTGCTAAGGCCCAGAATGGCCCAAGAAGCTTCTTCTGTACCCACAGACTTGGGCCACGAAGGGTGTGTGCCTATTTCGCTATTCTTCAAGCATTAGACGGCAGAATGTGCTGTTTTAGACAAAATTGGGAAAGGAACCCTTTTGGCCGGGCTGTTTGTGTAACGGCAGAAACGGCAGCAGGCTGCAGTGGGAGCGGGCGGTGTGTCCCTTGGGTTGGAAGGAGTAGGAGGCGCTGTGGCCAACCCCAGTCTGCTAGGGTTGTTGGGAGAAGGGACCACAGACTAACGTCTAAAACGCAGAAATGTACTCCTTCTCAGTTCCGGAGGCTGCGAGTCCAGCAGCAAGATGCTGGTGAGGCCGACCCCTTCCGGAGGCCCAGCGGGAATCCTTCCCCGCCTCTCCCGGCCTTGGGTGGTTACCCGCCATCTCTGCCGTCCCTTGGCCTGTAGATGCATTGCTCCCATCTCTGCCTCTGTCTTGCATGCCAGTGTGTCCTCTCTGGGGTGCTGCCTCCTTTGCCATCCTCAGTCGTTGAAAACTGTGATTCTCCCCCACACCGCTCTCAGGAGTGTGCCCCACAGCAGGCCTCACCGCACGCCGTGGGGAGACTGGGCCTTGACTTTCACCACCAGCGCCTCACTGCTGCCAGCCCCAGCCCCCCGCCTTCCACACACTCATCTCCTTGTCCTTGTTAAGCATGTTGTAAAACACGTCACGCTCTGTGCTCATCTGGTTCGCAGCCTATGAGTCCAGCACGTGTTCTTGACTCGGCTTGTGTGCACACGGGCGGGGGGCGGGAGCACGGTTCTCAGCAACCGTTACTGTCTCAGTTCCCAGGACCCGGAGTCCATGGCCCTCCCGTGGGACCCCGCGCTTCAAGCTCTCCAACCAGCAGCTTCTGCCGTTAGGGATGCTCCCCTCCTAGGCTGGCCAACAGACCAATGCCACTGCTGGCGGTGTGAGGTCCTAGGGTAAAGCGTTGGAGATAAAGTGTTCATAGGTCTAGGAGAGAAGACTCACACTTTTTAAGACTTAAATGTCTGCTGATGTTTTTATTATAAATCTCATATCACACACCATAAATTTGACAATATCACTGGCACCCATTTAAATGCTGTTGTGGAAACCAGCCGACACTCCCCTTTCGGAGGAGGCTGGGCCGTGTGGTGTGAGGGGAGCGGAGGGAGTTCCGGCCCATCTCACCGCCGGGCACCAGTTTGCAAGGATGGCCACCGATGACATCGGGGGCTGAGGAAAACGGGGGGATCTCTGCTTGGATTCGGTTTGGTTCCCGAACAAACATGCAAAGTTGGTTGGGATGAAAGAGCTGTGTGTGACACTATTTACATCCCCTCTGACCTTGTCCCTTCTGTGACGGGTGAGCAAGAAGCTGGCAGAGACTCGGTCACGGACCAGCAGCCCCAGCAAAGATGGCTGGGGGTGTGTGAAGCCACAACAACAGCAACCTAACAGCCGGCTTCTCTCTAGGATAATTTTTTACCAGAAAGGCATACTTTACCCCCAAATAGAGTAATTTTCATGAACCAAAGGGACATCTCCTGGTCATGGTAGGATGAGCCCCAACTTGGAGAATCTGACTCCAGGTACAGGGGGGTGCGTAGATCAAAGGCGTCCACTGGACTGTCCTACGGCTGGGGTCCCCCCCCACTCTCTCAAGGGGCGGTGTGGCCGTGGGTAACAGAGTGGGGGGGAGGGCTGGACCGGTGGTTTACAAGAGGTGGATTAAAATGGTTTCTCGGTTCATAGGAAGAGTGCTGAGGAATAGTAGCACTTTATATACGTACGTGTAAAGAATATGGCCAAAGAGAACAGTCTTATTTAAAGACAACAATACGTCAGTAGGATAACATGAAATCCAGTAGAATTCTGCAAAAAACCCCAAAAAACCAAAAAACAAAAAAGACAAAACTATAACATGAAAGGTAAAAATATACTTTGAAATAAGATATAGTCCAGGACATGGAGGAAAATTTAAGATACTTACTGCTTTGCATTCTCAAGGGTACTATTAATGAAACATCAACTTTGTGAACAGAGATGGAAGATGAGATAATAAGACAAGAAAAGAGAATGGGCTTCATTCAGGAAGTTTAAGAAAATTAAACATCATGGCATGCGCTGGAAGCTTCATAGATGCACCAGTGAGTAGAATCAACAATGTAGAAAAGGTAAATTAATGCAGCAAAGCGTGTGCTGAAAATGTCACCCATCTACAGGAAAAGGACCAAGAAAGTGCGTTAGTTCAGAGTAAAGGCTGTAAGTAGGGAAGACGGTGCAGATGCAGGCCGTGCGTCACCGGCATGTCTGAAAGAGGGGACAGACCCCCCGAAGCTGCGGGCTAAAGGCGACCCCTCGGTGTGATGGGAGAAACACAGGCATGCTCTTGTTTACGTATGAAAAATGGAAAGACGTGCCTAAATGTGTATGAGCTCACGAGGTAGATAAATTAGTTATTGACTCACTAAATATTTACAGAGTCAACGAGCCTGAAAACATGACTAGAAGAAGAAATCTCATTCGATGGGACAAAATCAAAGCTCCTGAGTGGAGTTAATCAAAGTGTAAGGGGCCAGGAAACTCCAGGAAACCGAGTCTCTCAAAACGCAAGTTCTAAAGTAAGTGACTCTTGTTGAAACGTAATCCTTGAGAGGAGAACCACATACTACGCAAACGATGATGAGGCTACAAAAATGAGGCCCAGAAGCCCCCGAGTTCCTCAACACACCTGGGGAGACCCCCCGGGGGGGAGGCCGGTGAAGGTGAGGCTGCAATGGCCCCTCCTTGAGGACTAAACAGTTCTAGTTACTTCTCCATTGTGACCTCAGGAAGTTGGGAGATACAGGCGTAAGCATGCAATTTTGTTTCAAAAGCCACCTGCGTTACAAGTAAAGGTAGATCACCTCAAACAGGCATCCACTTGGAGCCACAGAACAAAGCAAGAGCCCTATATAAACAATGAGAACAACAGTCACCGAGATACAAAACAAAATCAAGGAAACTTAGAAACACCACTTAAAAAGGTGAAAAATAAGTAAATGAGCTTTGCTATGCCTATTAAAAGAAAAATACTCCGGGATTGGGGCGAAGCAACAATGATGCGCACAGTGAAGACGTGCCTGAAGCCAACGAGCACATTCTTTAGTTCTGAATCTTTCCAGGTCAAACCTGGAACAGGTAAACGTGAGCGAAAAGGCACACGGTCAGTTGCGCGTGAAGCTGCGGGCGCTCTCCGGAGTCCTGCTGCTGGGCTACGAAAGGATGGACGAATGAAGCGTTACCGTTGGTCCTCAGTAAATACGTGCCCCAGACTCTGTCCTCTGAGTGGGACTCACCACCACGGCACACTCCATGGGAGAAAGGAGCTCCCACCGGGCCACCAAGTGGAAACATGTAAATCATTTTTCCCCGCCCACCGTGCAGTGGGATGTACAAGGAAGGCAGACAAGGAAAACCAAGAAGCAAAGCACAACAAGAGGAAAACAAATTTTAAATTCCTGAAAGGTTCCATTGGCCAGTGAAGGAAGTCGACTGCAGTCTGGTGCTGTGTCGACCCCGTTACAGCGAGGACGCTGCTCCTTGGTGCCCGGTGCGTCCCCAGCAGGGTGCGGAGGCCGTCAGGGTTTCTTTCCCTTCGTGCTGGATGCAGAATCGCCAGGGACTAATTAATTAGGAATTCCCACTCCAATACAGTGTTATTATCTGAAGAAAGTAAAAGAATAAATTAATAATGACACAGGAGGAATGAAGGAATTAAAAATGTAGAAAAATGAAGGAACTGGAAGAAAGCAACAACATTGAAATATATTAAAACTTTTGAAAACCCTAGATAAAGCACTCACTAAAGTAATTGCAGAAGCCCGTGTATAAGTGTGTGTGTGTAAGTGTGTATAAGTGTGTGTGTGTACCTACACACATATATGGTGTATGAATTCAATGTAATCAGAGATAGGAAACACGATGAGAGACAATTTTGCACAACTCTATTCTCATTACCCAGCCAGGCAAATTATTAGTAGGTGAGCACAGAAAACTTTTTTAATGCAGAGTACTTTTATTACGTTAAGAAAGCATCCTTCTTCGTAGAAATTTTCTGTGCTCACCTGAAGAATTATATTGATCTGCTGACGGACAGCAGCACGGACAGCCCTCCGCTGACGGTACTCAGAAGGGGACCTCCCAGGACGCTGGCCCGGGCTTGGGGGAGGTGGAGCTGGGGGCCTGCGGGCCCCGTTTCTGTGTTTGGCACGCCTGCCTCTGCCTCTGGCACCACCGGCCCGAGTCTCTGTTTTCTGTCTGTATTTGAGTCTTCAGCGAACATGCTCTCTTGGCTCACAGCATCAGCTCTACAGAGGCCCCTCCTTTCTCCAGCAGGAAGGGAGCTCTGGCCTTATCCTGGGCACAGAGAGTTAGACTCAGGCATCACACGCAGGAAGAGGACCCCACTCACCATGCATTGTCACCTTTGGGAGGGGCCGCCTGTGAGGCTGGCACTGGGCCCAGAATGGCCTGATGACTTTGGGGCACCAGAGCTCATTTCCACTACGTCCCCCTGACAGCAGCAGAAAGTGGACGGGACACACCTTTGTTATCATTTCAGGATAGGCTAGTGGGAGACAAATACCGCAGGAGCAGGTAGGACGTTGCACAAAGAACACCGATTTTCACACCCAGTACACGCGTGTTTAGGGAGCATTTGCAGAAGGTAGAGCATGGTGCCCAGTCCCGGGTGGAAGCTGATGGAACTGCTCCAACACCCTTTGTTTTCACTGTCTGCCGTCTGGGTGAGGGAGCACAGCCTCCTACCTGCCATGGGCTAGGTGATGCTGTCAGGGGCGTAGGTGTCAAAGAGCAGTGTAGACAGACCCAATCAGAGGGGACAGGGGTGGAAAAGATGCGGAGGGAAGCTCACGAGACTGGTGGTATTTCAGGTTGGGGGCGTGGGGAGGAGGAGGGAAGCAGACATAGAGGGCATGCGTGGTGTTTCGGGGAGAGAACCGCGTAGAGGGGAACTCTCAGACAGGAGGGCCTCTGAGGGCCTCCGGGGGCCATAGGCAGGGACAAAACAAAGGAGGGGACAGGCGAGTGGCAGACTGTGGGAAGCGGGGTGTACAGGACAGGGGGTGCTATTGAGAAAGGTGATCCAGGTGAGTACAGAGTGGGCTGGGCCTGGGGGGATGCGTTATCCAGAGGAGGGAACTCAGGTGCCAGGGCCTTCGTGAGGGAGAGGCAACAACCAGCCCTGGCGACAGGCCCAGGGGAGGGGAGGAGGGGTGGGGAGCGGGAAGGGGAAGAGGAGGGGGAAGAAGGGGTGGGGCACTGTATTTTTTCTTTAAGGACATAATTTTATGTATTTTTCTTTTAAATATATTTTATTGATTATGCTTAAATGCTTTAAGATGTATTTTATTGATTATTGAATTGTGTCCCAAATTTCCCCTTTGCCCCCCTTCACCCACTGCCCCCATTCCCTCCAGCAATCCCCCCGTTACTTCATGTCCATGGGTTGTGCTTATGAGTTCTTTGGCTTCTCCGTTTCCTATACTATTCTTAACACCTCCCTGCCTATTCTGTACCTGCCAATTATGCTTCTTATTCCCTGTACCTTCCCCCCTTCTCCCCCTCCCCCTCCCCGCTGAGAACCCTCCATGTGAGCTCCATAGTGCGATTCTGTTCCTGTTCTGCTTGTTTGCTTAGTTTGGTTTTTTTTGGATTCAACTATTGATAGTTGTAACTTTATTGCCACTTTAATGTTCATTGTTTTGATCTTCTTTTTCTTATGTAAGTCCCTTTAGCATTTCATATAATAATGACTTGATGATGACGAACTCCTTTAGCTTTACCTTGTTTGGGAAGCTCTTTATCTGCCCTTGAATTCTAAATGAAAGCTTTGTTGGATAGAGTCATCTAGGTTGCAGGTCCTTACTTTTCATCACTTTGAATACTTTTTGCCAGTCCCTTCTAGCCTGCAAAGTTCTTTTGAGGAATCATCTGACAGGCTTATGGACACTCCTTTGTAGGTAACTCTACTTTTCTCTTGCATCTTTAACCTTTGGCTTTTTAATTATGGTGTGTCTTGGAGTGGGCTTCTTTGCATCCACCTTGTTTGGGACTCTCTGTGCTTCCTGGGCTTGGATGTCTGTTTTCTTCCCCAAATTAGGGAAGTTTTCTTTCATTATTTTTTTCAAATAAGTTTTCAATCTCTTGCTCTTCTTCTTCTCCTTCTGGCACCCCTATGATTCAGATGTTGGTATGTTTAAAGATGTCCCAGAGGTTCCTAAGTCTAGCCTCGTGGGTTTTTTTTTATTCTTTTTTCTTCCTGCTGTTCTGATTGAATGCTTTTTCCTCCCTTGTGTTCCATATCGTTGATTTGATTCATCCCCTCCACTGTTGGCTCCCGTAGATTTTTCTTTAAGTCACTTGATGCAGCCTTCATTTCTGCCTGGGCCTTTTTTATGCCATTGAAGCACCCAATGAATTCTGTGAGCATCCCAATAACCAGTGTTTTGCACTCTGCATCTGACAGGTTGTTTATCTCCGTTTCATTTAGTTCTTTTTCTGGAGTTTTGATCCGTTCTTTCATTTGGGCCATTTTTCTTCGTCTCCTCATTGTGGCAGCCTCTCTGTGTTTGTGTCTGTGTATTAGGTAGAGCTGCTTGGACTCCCTGTCTTAGTAGTGTGGCCTATTGTAGAAAAGTGCACCCCTTAAGTTGTATGGGGTGGAGCCTTAGGTCATCATTGGGGTGGAGCAACCCACATCACCGCTCTGTTGCTCCGCGTGGGGGAGGGCTCTCAGAGGGGACAGTGCCACTGCCTGGCCTCTGGAGGTTTGCCCGGGAGGAAGTTGTCTCCTGGTACCCACACTTCACTTTCTCCCCGTGCACCACTGGTGCCCTTCCAGCTGTTGTCCTGATGCTGAATCTCAGGGGGGTGGGTCTGCGCGAGTCCTAAGTCCATTGTGGGCCCTTTAAGAGGAGTCTCTTGAGAATCTCAGTTGCTTCTGCCACTCCAACCCCCGTTGGTTTTCATGGCCAGAAGTTATGGGAGCTTATCTTCCTGGTGCTGGAACCCTAGGCTGGGTGTTCTGGACCGGGGCTGAGATCCCTTGCTCCCGAGGTATCCCTCCCATTTTTAATCCATCACATGTGGGTATGGGACTGTTTGTTCCCATCGCCGCACCTCTCTGTGCCTCTTGCATCTCTCCCTGTCCTGGCCGTCTGGGTGAATGTGGCTTCTTCAAATCTTTGGTTGTCAGACTTCCACACAGCTCGATTTTTGACCATTCTGGGTGATACATGTTTTATAGCCTAGTTGTATTTTTTTGCTATAGTTGTGCACAGAGGTAAGACATGTTTACCTACGCCTCCATCTTGACCAGAAGTCCACAATTTTGTATTTTTGTATACATTGGACCAGGGCAATGCTGCTGTTACCCGAGCAAGGCAGCTGCTCCCAGCTGTGGCCAGCAGGGCGGAACATCCACCGGACGTTGTTCTTTCAGTCTGAAAACCCGCACCTAATGCCAGGGCGTGGAGTCCCCACCATGGCGGGCTGCAGAGCAGTGGCGTCATGGAGAAGGAAGAGCAGGGTGACGTCCAACACTGGGGCCACTTTTGCTAACCTGGCCAGCCCCCAGCCGGGAGCTGCTCCTGCCCAGACCCCTCCTTCCCAGGGTGTCACGGGATGAGCGTTTTCATCTTTGCTGGGGGTGACTGAAATTGCATAGTTCCTTTTCCTGGAAGTATCTACAGTGACCACTGAGATAACGGCCAGATTAAACACATGCCGAGAGGGTTTCCAGAGGACGAGCGTGCCCCGCGCTTCAGGGACTGAGTAAAATTGGCCGTCAGCACTCGGAGAAGCACCTCTCTGCCCCGTCACTGCCCTTGATAAATGGTGACGTGTGATCAGACATGCCTTGAACAGTGGCCAGCTAATGACTTTACAGCCAGAAGTGTGCTCTCCAGGAAAAGGGAAGATGGTGTGAGAACCAGATAGACCTCGAGCAGGCTAACGGAGTAGAATGTGGCCACTTTGGTTCAGCTGATCTATTGTATCCACCTCACAGGACTTTTTATTGACAGTTTTCTCTTCTGCAACTCTCCGGCGCGAGGCAGAATCCTGTGTAACTGCTGCATACTGGACTTTCTTAGTAAGAGAAGAAAAGCTGATTTGAAGTTGGTACTAACTGTATAGTTGTAGAGGGTAAAGGGGGATGGTGGTGGTTCATGCATAGCAGGAGCAACGGAATCCTTCACCTAAAATACCCCTGGGCGTGGACACCAGGTTGATACAGACAAAAACTGCATTTCCCCGGGAAAATGTGCTTCCAGCAGAGCATGTCCAGCTCGCTTGGGGACGAGAGCCCTGTGGGTCTCTCCCTGCGGGCGAGTCTGGAGGGTGGTGTTTCTGCCAGAACTTTATTTTCCCCCTTCATATCACAGCCGCTCTGCTGTTCCCAGGCCTGGGGGCGGGGACACCAGTAAAGAAGCCGAGGCCAGCGGAGATGGGACCTGGGTGGGGGTTACCCTTTCGCCAGCCACCCCCGCGTGGACTCGGGTTCATGACTTTTGTCTTCAATTCTGTGTCCTTGGACATTTTTCTATTGTGGTAAAATATGATAACGTAAAACTCCCGAGCTTAACCGTGCAATGCTGCATAACCAGCACCTCTATTTCCAGAACTTTTTCATCTTCCCAAACCAAAACTCCATCCCCATTAAGTAAAAACTCCCCATTGTCCTCTCCCCCAGGCACCCGGTACAAGTGGAACCGAAGAGTATTTGTACCTGTGATCCCAATTTCACTTGGCGCAGTGTCTGCAAGCTGCCTCTGGTCGTCACCTGCATCGTCACTTCCTCTCATGCGACCCCCAGTCCATTGTCTGTGCGTACCACGGATCTGTGGGAGGACATTCGGGTGGGTGCATCGTTTGGCCACTGTGACGAGTGCTTCTGTGGACATCGGGTCTAGTCCGAGAAGTGGAATTCCTGATCACGTCTAGCTTTTCGCGGCACCCCCAGACTGTCCGGTGGCTACATCATTTCATACCCCCTACCCCCACCCCGAAGGCATCTGCGTTCCGGTTTCTGCACATCCCAGCCAAGACTCGTTCTTTGCTATTTTTGTTTTTTCACTTTTCGGATAACAGCCACTCTGAGGGCGTGGCATGCTGCACCCCTGTGGTTCCGATTTGCCATTCCCCGATGGCTAGAGATGCTGAGCACCTTTCCGCGTATCTGCTGGACATTCCTTGGGTTTTCATTTGCATTACAAGTAAGTGGGACCCTACCTCCCAAGTCCCGGTCTCCATCCAGGTTGAATCCTCAATTCCACGTCATCCAGTTGGAGACTGGAGAGTTCAGCACGGCCCCCTCCCCGCCTGGGAGGGCGGAAGAGTGTGCACAAGGTGAGGCTCACGTCTTCCTGAGGAAGGCGGTTCCGCCAGTCCCAACGAGAGGCGAAGAGGGGGGTGCCTGCCTCTCTGTGGCTTCAGGACAGGCCGCTGATGGCTCTCGCGCCTTCTGTCTCAGGCTTGGCTCCAGCGCTGTCCAGGTGGACACGGGCCTTGGGCAGGATGGTGGGGGTCCTGAGACCCCGATTTCATGGCAGGGCTACTGTCCTGGGACCTGGGGCTGGTGTGGCCCCAGTCTGCCCCATGGGGCTCCCTCCCAATATTGCTGCCAGTGTCACCTCCTCCTGCAACCTGTGGTCCCGGTGTCAGCATCCGTGGCCCACCTCTGCCCAGGGATCCAAGCCCGGCACGCAGGTCTGAGAGGCAAAGGCAGATTTTTCATTCTGCTTCAAGGAAACCAGCTCATGGCATCTTGTCTTCATAGGCCTGGAGTGGGGGGTGGGAAAGAGCCCTGCATTCACAGAGAAGCGGGGACAGACTCGGGGGCCATCCCGGAATCAGCCATGAAGTGTCGACATGTAACCGTGAAGTGTTGACATTTAATGGAGAACAACTTGCACATTCATGTAATTTAGGGCACACAGCCACTGAGCGTTAGCATGTATGAGAGGCCAGACGGACAAAGTAGTTCCACAGGTCTCCGGGCCACGCGTGCTCACCTATGAGGCCTGTGCTTGTATGTATCAAAGCGTGTGTCCTGTGGCACACTTCTCGTCTCTCAGGCCCTCCTGTGTGCGCTCACATGCAGCCCGTTCACAGGCAGTGCTGTGTTGAAGGGACCACGCTTGGTTCCCTTTTGGGACCCCCGGGGGCAAGTCTGTCCCCTCAGGCCTTGGGTCTGACCTGGGCCCCCCCCCCCCATGCTATTTAGTTGTGGTTTGTGGCAGATCGAGGTGTGTGACAGTATCCCTCATGCTGATTCATCACAGCTAATTTTTTAAGTTGTGGAGTCCATGTGTTTATGTATTTAGCGCCTCCAGAGGGCAGGAAATAATTAGCAGTTTGAGAACCCATTAACAAAAGCCAAGAGCTTTTTCAACTTTGGGGCTCATAATATGTGGAACGGAGAAGTAAGAAGGATGCCAGAGGGAACAATATGCTTTTATGGCCAGAAGGGTCCCCTGAACCCACCTTCCAACACCCAACCCCCGGTCACCAGGGCGAGCCCCGAGTGGCCTTCCTGGCTCAGGGACACCCGGACAGCTGAGGTCACTGGATGGGCCCATGACAGATGCAGGGCACGGGGCACTGCTCCTCCTGCGGCAGCGGGGAGGGTCCCCTTAAAACACCATTTCATTCCATTTGAAGTGTTTTGCTGGCAGGCTCATGGCTTGTAAGCCTGAAACACACACACGGGGTGGGGAACGCTCGGTGAGGACGAGAAGCAAGCAGGTTTGCAGAAGGGTGAGGGCTCGAGAGCTGGGCTGCAGCCGGTCCGCAGCCCTCAGTCAGGTTCTCGGCAGCACACGTTCGTCCCCAGGGTCAGGCAGGGCTTCGGAAACCTGCCTCTTACCTGGCCTCTCAGGCGCTTTCCGTCCTCATCGTCAAGTCTGGAGGAATCACATCTTCCCCTTATTAAAACACTTTTCTTTTGCCCAGTGAAGTTATGAGACTAAGAATAAAAACGTACAGGAGAATTTTCTTCTCTTGGCAAGAAAAGCCCCTTCAGCACAGCAGTTGGACTCGGCGGCTGTGGCCCGAGGGGCTGGGGGCAGGGTGTTCCTGCAGCACTGCTCGCCTGGGGGCGGGGGGGCTGTCAGTGCCAGGAGGAAGTGGTTCTGTTTTTAAGAAGTCGAACCAAGATCCTTTGCGTGGGCTTGATAGCTGAGCAAATATTTTGCAGGGACGTTTATCTGTTTATTTTGCATTAACCACAAAACGCCTGTAGGGGGAGTTTTCTTATTACTCTTCTAGAGGCACTAAATGGAGGAAATAATTTCCGGATGTCCTGTTTCCTCACTGATGTGCTTTTGCTGTGCTTTGCACTGAGGTTCAAACACTCTGCACTGCTGATCCTTCCCTCCCGCTTCTGAAAGCGGGCCCGAGGCAGCTGTGTTGTGGAGAATGACTCGCAAACAGCAAACAAACCAAACAGACGTTTGTGGGCCCCAGAGGGTTCCTGGCAACACGGGGGAGAGGTGGAGGGTGATTTAAAAACGCCTCAGACACCAGCAAGGTCGGGGCTGGGGGGCAGCCCTTGAGGGGTGAGGGCGGGCAGAGGGGGCAAGGGAGGGCTGACGTTGGGCCCTGGGCTTATTCATCCCCACCCCCACCCGGGGCCCAGCCCTGGGGGCCAGGCATTCAAACCGGGGGTCCTGAGTCCAGTAGAGAGGTCTGGAACTAGAAGCTGTGTGTCCGTGTCGTAAACTGTGGCCTGTGACCTCATGGTCCTCCCCGCCTTAGGGGGCCAGAGGACTCTGCCTGATATCAGAGTGAGGGCAGGCAGAGGGGGGCTGTCCATGCAACCCCTCCGCCCCTGCTCCGAGAGGGGGCGGCACCTGTTCACGTGGAAGAAGAAGGAGGCGGAGCGACATCTGCTCTGGGGCAAGGCGCCTAAAAGCAAGCAGAGTCGTCCCAGGACCTTGGGACCCCACTGAGGACCGAGGTCACCAACCTGGCAGAAATGGCAGCTGCCAGCAGAAAGGGGCCCAGGAGGGCTCAGAGCTCTGTGTGACTGTCCCCGGGCATCCGTGCAGCTCCTCTGGTGCGTGTCCAGGGCCTGGAGCAGTCCCTCCTGGAGGGACGGTGTGCAGAAGGAACCCCGATGCTCCCAAGCAAGGCCATGGCCAACCCCAAAGTCCACAGCTGGGAACTTCTCTCCCATCCATCAGCAGAAGGGACTGCAAAGTCACCGGACTGAGGACTCGGTCCAGGGAAGGAAGAGGCTGTGGCCTGTGGGGCAGTGGGACGCGTACGGATGGGCAAGGATGTGGGAGTTTTAGAGGCAACCTGACAACATTTCTAAATGGGCGTCCATGGCAAAGCGTTTATTCCACAGATGTGTCTACCCGGGCCCCCAGGGACATAAAAGAGAATGTTTGCTGCAGGATGGTTTGCAGAAGAGAGAGAAATCCCAGTAAAGAAGTACCATGAAATTGATAAGGGACTGTTTAAACAAAAATACCGTGTGCACATGAAACAGGACGTGAGTGGTGAGTGGGAAAAGTGAGGTGGGCCGCGTGTGATGATAAGGGATGCCCCTTCACTAAGCGAAAACAAGCTGGAGAGCGGTGTGCTTAATACAATCTGGTTTGTACGAAAATAAAGGATGTGCTTATTTTTCGGGTGCAGTGGGCGCCCCCCAGAAAATGACCCTGGAGACGGGCAGTGGGAGACGGACGTTTTTCACTCTGCACCTTTCCGTACTTCCTGATTTTTTTTACCCTGTGCATGTGTTACTTTTTTCATTAAAATACTAGTTTTGTGGTGGTTCTGTGTTCATTTTCAGGCCTCAGAAACAGGAAAAAACATTTCATGGAGTCTTAGAATTTTTATTTTAAAAATCTACACTTTAGTCTGTACCTACTCTGTGACTCAGAGAGCTGAATTCTGTCTCTCTACACTACAGAGAAACACTTAACGGTTAGGAAGCAAAGAAATGTCCCCAAATTCTATACACTCCAAAATTCTAGGCATTTTGCTGACCCGGTTCATGAACACAGAATCACCTCTTGGTTTGTAGGACTGAGGCCACGTTAGAGAAGATAAGCAGATGGTCAGTTTTTCTCGTGATTTCTTGCTGTGCAGCCTCAGCACCTGCCCAGGAGGGTCCCCACAATGCCCCAGGACACCAGGGACACTGTAGTCACTTCCCCACCCCCTTGCCTCTGGGCCCCCTCCACCTGCAGACACGCCCCGCTGCCATCTGTCCGGCACTGAGCGGCTCCTTCGTGGCCACCTGCCCCAGGCGGTTATCATTTGCTGCCTTTTGAAACAGTTTCTGTCGGCTTTCTGGACACCAGCTCCCTTAGTTTTCCTCCTACTTTAATAGCTTCTCGCTCTTACTAATAAAGCAAGAGAATTTTAAATTAGTTGATGCATATATTAGAAATAATCAAAGACTCCAGATTAGTGTGCCAAATACCAAACTTAAAAATCATAGAAAATTAACAGCGGGATTAATGAAGATGAACAAAACGTGAGAAGGCACAGTGAGAACGATTTTGGGAAGGAAGATGGAACACAGGTCTAGAAATAAGAAAATAAATAAAGGATAAAACATTAAAACTTCATGTTAAAATTTTTTTAAAAAGTAGGTAAAGGGGATAAATTCACAGAAAAAATACAAGTTATCAAAACACGTACCAGGAAAAATAAAAAGCCTAGGTAGTCCTATGATCACTAAGGACATTAAGTGACTTCATTAGAATTTCCCCAGATGGGAAATGCCAAGTCCAGACCTCTGTGCAGGTGAATTTTACCAATAAATGGAAAAGCAAATTTCGATTTATCCCGAATACTGTAAAGAAGGTGGGGAGGAAACTCTTCTCAGCTCACTTAATGAGGCTTATGACAGCTCGGTATAAAACCAGAGACACACAATATGAGAAAGCAGCATGGAACGTCCAGTCTCTCTCACGGACACAGAAACAACACTTGGAAGGTTGATAACGCCCACTACAGGCCAGGATGGGGATCGGCAGGGGCTTTTCTTTACGCTGGACCAACTACAATCAGTACCGACTACTTTGGGAAATAATTTGGCATCACTTTATAAATGTGAATATTTGACTAAATTCACACTTAGATGTATGGCAGAACCTTTGCATATATGTGCCAGGAGGCATGTGTGTGAATACTCCTAGAAGTACCGTTCATACTAGCAAACCAGAGAGCACCCTAAACACATCAACAAGAACAGAGACAAAGGCGTCTGGCAGAGTCTTAAAATGAACAATTATAAAGCAACGGGAGCGCAGCTGCATGCAACAGGACGAGCCATCCTGGAAATGTAACAAGCAAACGAGTTCTAGACCCGCATGTTGTGGAGGGTCATCATGGGCTCAGAAGCTAATACAATTCAACAGTGCATTGTGTGAGCATGCTCTCGTACGTGACAGGATCATGTGAAAATGCCGGAGTAGAAACAGATGCAACTTTCAGGGGGAGACCGCTTCTGTGCCCGAGGGACGTGTGATCGGGGAGCGACTAGCAGGGGGAAGGCTTCGGTGTAATTGGGGTTCGTGGCTCTAGATGTTATTACAGTGCTTCCCATTTTACATTTACATCATAAATATTCTATTTGTCAAGAATCATCTATGAAACTAAAAGGAAATGCCTACCACGTGGTCAGCGCCTGTTATGAAATTGAACTGTGCATCCATGCTGAGCTTCCCATTGGCCAAAGCAAAGCAGTCAAGAGGCTCAGCTCATGAGGAGCATGGTGGGGCTACAGTTACGATGCCTGTCTAGGAGAGTGGAGACTACTGAGTAAAAGTGTGGAATAAATGCATTTCCTCTCAAATGAAAACCCACTTTAATAGGGATATGTCTAAAATGAACTCTGTTTTTTTTTTTTTTTAGCTCCTCCTCAACACAGGCATGTCACACGAAGTCCCCGGGATCCTCGGAAGCCCGGAGGTAACTTTATGCAAAGTCACAACAGCCGACAGCGACCCTACTATTGATCGCGTTCCAGAACGTGGTCGTGAGCACTCGCCACCGCCTCCCTGTCCTTCCATAGCTGCCACTCGCTGAATGCCACCTCCCAGTCATCCCCTCGTTTCTGCTAATATTTGCCACAAAAATGTTTGTTTGAATGTATCTTGTCAAAGTCGTGTTTGTATTCCGGATTAGTCGCTGCTTGGTTAAAGATTTGTATAATCAGCTTATTTTAAGATTAATTCACGAAAAAATAAAACCTCTGCAAATTCCTATTATCACTTAATTTGTATAAAGATATTTACTATATTTTAACAGTGCAATTAAGATCGATATGGGCTCTCAAACCATAAGGTCAAGTACACACGAGTTGGATGACACTCCCGACGCTCTTTCCTGGGCTCCGGATATTATTATGCAGCCCAGACCTGTGGGTTTGCAGAACAGCTGAAAGGTCAGGTGTGAAATAGAATGGATTTTGCCAGGCTGTCCTGTGCCGACCACAGCACCTGCTTGTTCGTCACCCTGGGTCTGAGGACTGGCAGAGAAGCCGCGGGAGGACGAGGCAGGCTGGACACCTGGGGGGCAACCTCCCTCGGGCAGGCATCCAAACCGAGCCGGAAGGAAGCAGGTGCGGCGTGTGGCCCAGGCTCTTCCTGGTCCGGGGTTCCTTTCCTGTGGCCTGTACCTGCTGGTGTCCCTGGTGACAGACACGGCCTTCACCCTTCCTGAGACTCTCCAGCTGTGCCGGCCGTACTCTCTGTGATCACTCTTCCTGAATCAGTACCACCTGGCCCGGGCTTTCCCAGTATTTTGATGGAACTAAACAGACTTTTAATTTCTTACATGAACAACATAACAATCCCCCCAAAGTGGGTTGAATGGTTTTCTCCCCAAAATATATGTCCCCATCCAAATCCCAGGCACCTGGGAATGCAAACTTACTTGGAAAAAGGTTCTTTGCAGGTATAACTGTACTGAGGATGTTGAGATGAGATTATCCTGGGGGGCCCAAGATTCAATGACAAGAGTCCTTACAGGGGACAGAGAGGAGACAGCCACGTGACGACAGAGGCAGAGGTTGGAGTGATGCGCCACAAGCCAAAGACACGTGGAGCCCCCAGAGCAGGAAGAGGCAGGAAGGACCCTCCCCCAGTGCCTTTGGGGGCAGCGGGGTGCAGCCAGCACCTTCATGTCAGATTCTGTTCTTTGAAGACCCCAGTTTGCAGTAATTTGTTATGGTGGCACACCCCTCAAATAAGATTTTTAAATTTTGATTTTTCATTGTAAGTCTTTAATAAAATTCAGTAGGTCCATGTGTCTGGGTTTTAAAACCCACCTAATGAACCCTGTCATTTCTAGGTCCCTCTCGGTCATGTGGGGGCTTTTGGTCCCCCAGTGCTTTCTGGACTCCACCTGCCGGAGCCTCACTGCCGGGCTCTGCTGTCCAGTCACAGGGGACTCGGGTCTGGTTTGTTCCTCTGGTTTCTTTCTGACCTAGAAGGGAGACGGACAGACATTTGGACGTGCCACATGGCGATTCCTGCTGCAGCGAAGGCCTGGACAGAAGTCACGCTGGTGTGTGGGAAGGAGGGACGCTGCGCTCGGGACAGAATGTTCCGCAGGGGCCGCCTCGCCCAGGCCCTCCTCACGGGTGGCCATTGTGCACTTGGATGAGGCCAGTGTGGTGAGGGACTGCGCTTTCACTTTATTTGTGTGTTTAATGCCCAGAGATGAGCCCCATCCATCGCTGTGCATCGGAGGGACACTGGCCTTCCACGTGCCTGAGCCAGGAGCAGAATGAGGTGGCAGCCGTAGGGGACACGGGGCCGGCTCTGTGGACCACTGCAGCCTGGCACGTGCCACACAGGTGGTGTGGAGCATCACCTTCCCTTTGTCCATGAGAAACAGGGTACCTGGGTGGCCAAGACATAGCAGAGAAGGCTGGGTGGGAGACCAGGGCAAGGGAGCGAGAGGGGCTGGCCACGTCCCAAACCGGTCTCAGGCACGGGGCTTCCAGGGGGAAGGCAGAATGAAGAACAAATTGCAACACAGTCAATATGGCTCTAGCGATGTTTTATATAATGAAATCAGAGGGAATAGCAAAATCCCTATTCTCAAGTAATTTATATGAGCTGTTTTTTAAGTCACAAGAGGGTCAATTCAATTTAGAAATTACACACGGATTCATAGAGTGAGCAGCTCGAATATGACTTTCTACTTTCCATGCAACTCCAGGCCACCTGGCTTTTCCGAGAAGCACAGGACCTCAGGGCCCATGGCCTCGATGGGCGTCTTAGTGGGTGGAGCCGTGTGGGCCTGGTTCTTTTCAGGTTGGCAAGGGCCAGGGGAGTCCGACCCATGGCCCGTGGGCCGCCTGCAGCCCAGGATGGCTGTGAATGTGGCCCAGCACAAAATCACAAATTTACTTAAGAACTTTGTACTTGCTCATCAGTTTCTGTTAGCGTTTGTGTATTTACTGTGTGGCCCAGGACAGCTCTGCTTCTGCCAGTGTGGCCTCGAGATGCCCAAAGTTTGGCCAGCCCTGGTCCCGTTGGAGTGAGGACGGAGCCAGAGAGCTCGGGGGAGGGCTTGGCCTAGGACGTCACTGGTCGTCAGAGACACAAAAATTCTCAGTGAGAGGTAACCGCAGTCACTAGAACATCTAGGGCAAGAAGTGCAGCGGTTTGAAAAGAAAAGAGAGACCTGTTTCAGTACATAAGATTCCGAAATATTTCAATAATGAAATACAGCATGGAAATAGTCAATAAACAAAGAGTAGAGATGGTAAAATTTTGCCAAACACATAGTGACTGGTTAATATTTGTTACATATGACATCTTACATGTATAAAAGGCTCTTAAATGTCACAAGAAAAAGACAAATGGCCCAATGGACTTACGGGTAAAAAGACTGATGGAGGTCCAGGAGACCCAGTGACAGCGAGACCTGGTTGGTTGTGTGCGTCTCTGCCTGGCGGAGAGGCGTGTGGCTACCCACGGTGGCAAACACGGAGAGAGGGCATCTGAGCGAGCATGGCCCTCCTTCCTGTCATACAAGGGGGCGGGGCCCATTTTTAAACATTAGGAAATGCTTCTTGGGGTGACTGACCACTTTGTAAGTTATGGAAATGTCTAACCACCATGTTGTGTGCCTTAAACAGATATGATATCGTATGTCAACTGCAACTGGCCATGTTTTCAGTTTAATTTTTTTAATTGGGGAAGGCCATTCCCTCCAACCCAACAAGGCGCCCATTCCCGGGCCTCTTGGTGGGGTGGCAGCAGGCTCAGGGGCTCGGGGTCTGGGTGACGGGCGAGCCCCCATTGCTTAGAGGGCAGAGTCGGGGCAGCGAGGCTGGTGGTGCCCAGAGTGGGGGAGGGGGGTTAAACCGAGAGCGAGTCAGTGAGCCGAGGTGAGTGACAGAGAACGACGCAGGAAGTGTGTGATTCCAGGACCAAAATTAAAAGAATATATAAACCAGGAGTGCAGTGCCCGGTGCACCAATGTGTGCGAACACCTGTGTGTGCGTGTGGCTGGGGACCCCTAGACGTGGCTGCCTGTCAGACCGTTAGTGTTCATTGAGGGTGGCGGGGGGAGGGGAGGGAGAAAGGAATCAGGTAAAACTGAACAAAACCTACTAAAACAAAAAATGTATGACATAAATATATATTCTATCTCTATTGTCTCGCATACACTCTTATGTAAACTTATGTTACGTGTATTCACGTAAGGTGGCTGGATGTCAAGTTCAGGGTCCCAGTGCAGAGTCAAGAGTGCTGGGGGACCCTGACATTCCTGTCCCCATCCCCAGGCCGTGCACTCTAAGGGCCCCTCCCGAAGCAGCCGTCCCGCTGGGTGCGGGGGAGCAGAGAGGAGGCCGGAGCAGGTCCTCAGCTGACCTGAGCTGTCCTTTGCCCTTCGGCCACAGGTGGGCCCCGTGGGAATCACCCAAGGTCGAGTCAGGGATGGCTTTGTGCTGCTCAAACCGAGAGCCAGTGTGGGAAGGCAGGTGGCTTAACACCCCTGCGGGGTGATTCTCTGCCTCCCCGCCCGCCTGTGGACAGACGGCGGGCTCAGGGCCCCGCCCCAGCTCCCCCCGGGAGCTTGCTCCTCAGAGACCCGCTGTTGGCAAAAAAGGCAAGCCATTAAAAAATTAGCAAAGAAACCTAGTAAACCACAGCATAACAGCCACGACAAAACCAGATTTAGCTTTTTAATACTTATTTTACAGTAATGAACACATGATTCTTGCCGAGTAATTTAAACAACATGACACTGTGTAAATAAAAAGTTACAGGTTCCAGCCCCCGCAGCCTGGAGATAATGTTAATAGGCAGCATGTGGCCTTTCAGACTTTCTGTCTCATATCTATGCATCTACTATACACACATGTGTACCTGTGTGTGCACGTGTGCGTGTGCATGTGCCACCTGTTCTGAACAAAAGCCAAGCCGCGCCGACAGGCCTCATTCTGCAGTCCGAGTCCGTGTTTCGCCTGGACGCACTGTCCACTCGCCTTTCTAGGGAGGACCCCAGCCAGCGGGGAGTTGTGTGCTTGGCCGACAGCCTAGCTCTTCCTCAGGGTCAGTCTTTTCTTTGAGGTCAGGTGATGCTCCTGTAAGGGTGACCCCAGCCGGCTTGAAGCCCCCGATGGTCCAAGGGGCAGGCCTTTCCTACCCACTGCTCTGCCTTTGGTGCATCTGAGCCGTGATCCAGTGGTTCCCCCGTTTAGTCCTGCACCCCCATTTCCTTCACGGGTGCTGCTCTCCAGAAGACCTCGGGGCTCCTGACCTGTCTTGGGCTCTGCTTCGCAGACGCCCTGACCTGTGGGGAAACTGAGGACCCTCGAGCAGCTTCAATGGCTGCTTTGGTGTTTATTCACGGCTGCCAAGCACCAAGCACAGCCGAGTGTGTCCTTGGGTCCCCTCGGGCCCTCCCAACAACCTCCCTGGGGTAGAAACACCCCATTCTCGCCACCCCCACCCCGTGACTTCTGCCTTGCTGCCCCCACATAGCCCTGGAGTGGCCAGCCTCCCCTGGGTCATTCATCGCAGGGCTCCGGCGTGGGGTCTGCTGAGGACGCGTGGTCGCTCCCCCTCTTTAGCAGTTGTATTGGGGTCTCCTGGGGAGCACAAGGCAGGGCAGGGCCACTGACCTGAGAAGAGGGGGCGCTCCCTGCAGGGGAGCACTCTGACCGTGGGAGCGCTGGCCTCGTAAGGGCGGCGCAGAGGGTGTGCTGGTAAAAGGCTGTTTTATTACAGCAACCTGAGTGTGTCTGTTCTCCTGGCACCTTGCAAACACCTCGGGTGCCACGGGAGTCATGAGCGGAGAGGCCGGGCTGCTTGGCGCCTGTGAATGGGACCTTTCAGCTGCCCCTTCCCTGGAAATGCCCGCAGCCCTTCCCTCCGCAGGTGTCCCTCTGACGTCCCGGCTCGCCACCGGCTCTGCTGGGCTGAGACCAGCCGAGGCTTTTTTTACTTTTATGTCTTTTTTCTTTGAAACCTTGACGAACAAAATGGAAGGAGCTTTCACAAGGAAAAGGGTATGCTAATGTCCAACCCCACAATGTTCTTCATTTTGCAACTGAGACATTTATGTGCCTCGTGTTACATGGTCTGTGAGGCTCTGGGAATGTCCTTGCGATGCCTGAAAAGTACAGGCCGAGCCAGGCCCCAGACAGGCTCCCAAGTTCAAGTATGTGGCCCCCTGGTCCTAGCCCAGGGGTGGGTCAAGGTTTATGAGGCCTAAAGTGTATACAATGCAAGACACATTTTTAAGGGAAATAGTACAAATTTAGGAATAAAAGTAAATATTTATCTGGAATAAGATCAGAGTCCTTGGCGATTCCTGGAGATGGGAGTTGGGAGGTCACTGGGGAAGAGGTGTGTCCATAGGGTCAGGGCCCCCAGGGGTGGGGGCTCCGTGGGTGTACTCTGCCGGGAGAAACTGGTCACTAAAGGGCCATCACCGAGACGCTGTCCCTCTCCAGCCAGACACAGAGAGAAGACCCATGTTCCCTCCGGCGCCAGGCTCAGTGGCGTCCGCTCCAATGGCCATTCTCTTGTTGGGGGTCTGCATACTGCAGCCCCACAGCCTGGGGCCCTGCAGCCCTGCCGGTAGGAATGGCTGTCACACTTGTAAAGAGTGGCATCAAATTATTTAAAGTAGAACAGTATGTGACAGAGACCGTTCTGATGGTCTTGCTCTTTACAGAAGTCTGCACGTCCCTGCTTGTAAGTCAAGACCCTGTGACCCGCTACCTGAACGGCATTCCCCAAACACGCTCACAGCGCTCGCTCCTGGACACGGGCCCTCGGGGGCTCCCAGTGCCGAACCAGACCTTCAACCCCAGTTTGCAGAGAGCTGCCCTGAGTCAGTCTTTCCAGGCCACCACCTCTGTCCAGTCCTGTCCCTCAGGCCTACCTGACGTGTATCCATTTCCGATGCCAATGGGGCTACCTGGCAGCCTCAGGTGCCTTCCTCTGTCAGAGTGGGAGAGCCCCAAGGCCCAGGCTGCCCGGTACCCTCCAGGGTCCGCGACCCCATCCCTGTGGCCCACAAACACTCAGACACCGTGCGCCCAGCCTCGCCGGGCTCTCCCAGCGCACCTGCCGCGCCTGGCCACCACTGTGCCTGGCCACCGCCCTTCTCAGGCTCCTGGCTGCCTCTCCAGAGCTGGACTCACAAGGAGGCACATCTCTGAACCCTCGAGGGGATTCCTGCCCCTGTTTCCTCTGAGCGCCTCAGGAGGGTCAGCCCTCTGCCAGGGACTTTGGAGTCAGTGTGACTCACGGGTGTCCCAGGACTTCACGGGTGTCCCGGGACTGCCGGGGCAGGGCGCTGACCAGCTCCGCCCCAGGGCACAGACGGGCAAAGGGAGCCTCGGAGAGCTCAGTGGCCTGGGCCCGCCCGGGCACCGGCCCGGCCTCGGCTCCAGCTCCCTTCTTTGGCCTCGTGCTGCAGAGGTAGGTCTCTGGCCGGGCTGTCATCGAGGCAGCCGTTCTTCTGTGGACGGTGACAGCTGCCTGGGGGATTTTCCATGAGGATGATGGATGGACTCTCTGTGATTTCAACAACAGTCTTCCCTAAAAGAAATTACTCTGGAAAATATCAAACGTTTACAAAAATAGAATAATAAGATAAACCGCCGAATGCCAGCCACTCTGCTTAAGCAATAATTACCTTGTTTCATCTGCAGCCTGCACCCTTCCACCCCCTCTCTGGAATATTTCAAAGCAAATATCAAACTCATAAAATTTTCAGGTTATGCTGGTAAAAATAAGGATACACGCACACACAAAATGCCATTATTCCCTTAAAAACTTTACAGTATTTCTATGCTATCATTAAATATCCAATTAGGGTTCAAATTTCCTTGGCAACCTTATAAATTTTTAATAATTTACTGTTCAAATCAGGACCAAAATAAGATCCATGCATTGCCAGTGGTCAGTGCTTCCCAAATCTGCGTTGGTCTTGGCTCTCTCTCTCTTTCTCCCCCCTCCCTTTTCCGTGGTGGTTTCAGGTGAAGGGAGCAGGCTAATCGTCCCACGGAGTGCCGGTTTTGTGTTTGCAGCCTGCGTCCCTGCCACTCACCAGGCCCTCTTTCCTGGCGTCTGCTGGGGTTTGGTGGTTGGATCTAAGCGGGCTCTCCCAGTTGCTGAGTTACCAACGTTTGGGATCAGCCACTGGGGGATGGGCCTGTGCTTTGCGGGGTCATTCTAGCCTCTACTCGTGAGGTGCCAGGGGCACCGCCAG
This sequence comes from Desmodus rotundus, assembly GCF_022682495.2. Classification (NCBI taxonomy): domain Eukaryota; kingdom Metazoa; phylum Chordata; class Mammalia; order Chiroptera; family Phyllostomidae; genus Desmodus; species Desmodus rotundus. The sequence goes on along the minus strand of NC_071390.1, from coordinate 2,446,284 downwards.
CAGCGACCACCAGAAACATCTCCAGACACTACCGATTGCCGCCGGGGCCCAAGTGGCCATTGGCCATCAACCACAGCCCTAGGGGGTGACGGGACGCAGGGATGATGGTTTCCCCAAACCCATCGTGGCGGTGGTGTGTGTTCCCTGCAAGGGAACATGCGTGAGGTGCAGGAGGAAGGCCGAGCTGCTTCGCGTGCAGCCTCTGCCCTCCTCGGAGTGGCTGCCGACACTGGGTGGGGACCGATCTGAAGGCGTGCCCACCACTTCCTAAGCTCATGCAGAGAGAGCTTCAACCACAGCGCCCCTTCTGGACAAGCACTCTCCCCCCTCCTTCTGGCTGGCAAGGGCGCCCCTGGTGCTGACAGAGAAAGTGCAGCTGAAGCCTGGCTCTGGGCGAACTGCCTGGGGCTGGGGATGCAGGGAGTCCGGCTGGAGGCCTGGCCGCCCCTCACCCACACCGTCCTGCGCTCTGGTGGATCTTCACCCCACGTGATCACATAAGGAGAAGGGGTCTCTGGTTGCCCCCAAGGACCTGACTGTACTCCGATCTACGGGGCGTGAATGGTAATGGATCCGGGGCAGTCCACCAATGGACGGTTCTCCAGGTCGTAGTTCCAGAAAAGGCAAGACTCTTAATGAATCCCGTTACATTAAAATGCCAAAATTGTTTAATACAGTTTTTTCCCCTCCACATTAGATGACACAATTTTGATTTTTTTTCTTTGTTTTGTATTATTACAATTTAAAGTGAGGAAAGCTATGTAGCCATTTCAGGTTAATTTGTTGTTATATTTGCCAGCTTATTTCATTGCATTATTAAAACATTTAGTACCGTGTGTCATTAGTATCCTGAAATGTAATTAGCATATTTAATCAAAAACAATTAAGAACAAACACTGCTTCCCTTTTTAAGTAATAAAATATTTACTACTGCAAAACAAATGGAAATCAAAACATAATTTGAGGTGTTGGTCTTTGAGAACGAAAAGAGGAAGGATGCAGGCAGGAAGGAAGGAAGGAAGGAAGGAGGGAGGGAAGGAAGAAAGGGGAAAATGAAGAGAGAGAGAGAGAAAAGAAAGAAAGAAAGAAAGAAAGAAAGAAAGAAAGAAAGAAAGAAAGAAAGAAAGAAAGAAAGAAAGAAGGAAAGAAAGAAGGAAAGAAAGAAGGAAAGAAAGAAAGAAGGAAAGAAAGAAAAAGAGAGAGAAGTGAAGGAAGGAAGGGAGGAGGGAAGGAAGAGGAAGGAAGGAAGAAGGGAGGAAGGAGGGAAGGAAGGAAGAAAATTCTAAGGATACTTGCAGCCCTAAGCTCCCTCTGGTGGATTCGTTACCTTTATTTTTCCTCCTGATACTTTTGATTTCTGTTAAGTCAAGTGCAAACAAACACAATGCCCTTACTACTCCTCAAAACGGTATGAAGGACAATGTACGCTCTGAAAGGGATCTAATTCCCTCCCTGGGAATTGGATTCCTCGGCTGAAAATCTGTCGCTTGTACAGGTACGTTGGAATATTAAAGGGTTGCACGAGGCCTCGAGAGAGATGTCCGCAGCAACGGCCACGGAGAGGAACCTCGGAAAACCTGCGGCCCCTGCGTGTGGAGGAGGCTGTGCACGGTGACCGCCGCGGTTCCCCGCCAGCCTGCCAGCCCCCTTAGCTTTCCACGTGCTTTTCTCTTTGCGGTCTGGCAAGACCCTGCCTGCGCCTCCAGTCTGCGCCTGCTCCACCTGCGCCTGCGCGGATATCAGTGCACGTCCCTGCCCCGGCACCGCGGCCATCGGACCTGGGTCTCTCCGCTTCCTCCTCGTTCCCGGCTGACTCTCCTCTGGTCTTCCGTCCCCCTCTGAATGGCTTAGACCACAGGGCCCGCTTTTCACCTCCTCTTTCCAAGGACCACCCATGGCAGCCCTATCACAGTCTGTTGGTGCAGCTGCAAACCTCAGTCAAACCTGGGAAGCTGGTGAGCGACACTGGTGAAAATGGCACACACGTGTCCTTTGTGTCACCATCATAAAGCTAAGAGGGCCCACATCAGCACCAATCGTATCACAAGACCTTCTGCGTGTCTGAAGTCAGCATTTCGTCCACATCAGCAACCCCCAAATTTAACTCTCTTCTCTAACTTCCCACTCTCCTGCTCCACCCTCCTGTCCACCTGGGCGCCCCCCAAAGCAGCGCCCGAGAGGAAAGCTTAGGCTCAGGCCGTCCTTTGGGGAGTTGTGTTCCGGGGAAAGGAGAGTGTGACCGAGGGAGCAGGGTATGGGACGGGAGGATGTCGACACGAGAATGCGTTTTCAAGGTAAGTAGTTGTAAACGCACATCAGCACTCGCTGTAAAGCCGCAACCGGAAGTCCTGACTAGCTAGAACTCAGGAGCAAGGCTGCCCTAAAATGCAATGAAAAACTGATGTGGAAGTTACTGGGAATGACATGCGTTAAAGCTCATGTACTTTATGAAAAAAAAACCCTCAGACATTGATAAATTTTAGATGCTATACACTAATTGTGTATATTTAATATTGAAGATTGACCATAACAATAATAGCAAATGAAGTCTTTAGAAATTGTAGTAGTCAGTGAAAAGGACAAAGGAGAGTAAGGAAAATTATAAACTCCGTGTAAGATGCCAAAAGAGGGAAAAGCATAGGGAACCATAAAAATATGTATACTTAAAATATGGTAAAGTTATCCAAATATGTAATTAATTATAACAAATATTGTTGGGGATCTTGGACAGGGCTTAATAAACAGGCCTTTTCTTTACGAAGCCAGAAGAGTGTGCGGAAACATTTCCCTCCAGCACATTTAAACAGGTGAGGTCACTGTTGAAGGGCAGACGTTCGTAGAAATAGATTACAGGAATCTTGCTAATTGTTATTTTTAAGAGACTCATGCCAGGGTAGGATTAAAAATAAAAAGATGAGAAAATATATACTAGGTTAATACGAACTAAAAGCAAGCTAATATAATAATGTCAAAAGGAATAGTCTTTAGTGTAAAACCATTACTAATGATGAAGAAGGTTGTAATTAATAAGAGTAAGAAAAAGCCGCTCTGGCTGGTGTGGCTCAGTGGATTGACTGCCGGTGTGCGAACCCAAGGGTCAGTGGTTTGATTCCCAGTCAGGGCTCATGCCTGGGTTGGGGGCCAGGCCCCCAGCAGGGGTTCTGTGAGAGGCAACCACACATCGATGTTTCTTTCCCTCTCTTTTCCCTTCCTTTTCCCCATACTCTAAAAATAAATAAATAAAATCATTAAAAAAAAAAAGAGTAAGAAAAAAATCACCAGGGTAAAATAATAATGCTGTAAACTCCACACGAATCGGGGCTTCTGTGGCTTATATTGCAGCCACGACCCTCAAATCCAGAAAAATTCTGGCAGGTGGTAGGAACTCGACAAGTAGTTGTGTAGATGCGACATAACAATATTGAACATAAATGCTCCTGGGCCCTCTCTGAAAGTAAGAGCAGACGAAGTCGACACAAGGAGAAGGGAAAGCTGACGCGTGTACAAATGTCTGGGGACGTGTGCAAGGCCATTTACACAACATTATTAGCAACTGGCAAGCACTGGATTTAACCCAAATGTTCAGCAAATGCAGTACAATGGATAAAGTGTGACATACATATAATGGAATAGTGTATCTCAAGGAAATTTGCATATTACAGCTACACACGGTTGCGGAGCTGAGTTTTTCAAACAACGCTGAGTAAGAGAAGACAATGCGTAGAATACATAAAGCCCAATTCTGTTTATTCGAGTTTCCACCACAGGTACTTTATGGATGCATTTGTGAGTTACAAACCATAAAGGAAAGCTAGGAAATGACTTCCCCCAAAGTCAGAATGGCGCTGACCTCTGGAGGGAGGGTCTGTGGTCCAGGAGGGAAATCGGGCGCTCTCGGGAGCTGGAAATACTGTCAGTCTGGGGACAGCTGCGTGAGAGTCCAGGAAGTCCATTCTCACATTGTCGCACTTTCTGTACGTTACCTGTGTCAATAAACAAAGGGACTACTATGGAAACTTTATGCCAGTAATAGGAAGCTTAGACAAAATGGATACTTTTGTTAGAAAACTGAAAATTTCCAAAATTGACATTAGGGTCAATAAATCTATAAGGATTAGGTAAGTTCAATGAAATGTTAAAAATCTACCCCTAAAATACCCGCGGGCCCAGGTGGTTCTGCAGGGGAAATTGAAGTTCACCAGGAACTTCAGGGACGCCCTCCGACACGGTCGCCGGGGGTGGGTGCTGAGTCTCGTGCGAGCTGCCCCGGGAGGGGAGGTCCTGGCTCGGGACAGCGCTCCTCACAGCCCGTTTCCCGGGGCCAGCAGTGAGCTGGTACCTGCAGTAGGGTGAGAGTTACACAAAAAAGGTAAAGTTTAAGCCTCGCTAGCCCACAAACACAGATTTTAAAAGACAAAACAAAAAGAGTAGTAGCAAAATAAAGTAAAAGCATATCCAGAGTTGTTCCTCAACAGCTCCTCCGACCTAGTGAGGCTCCACCCCCACACGAACGATCAGCAGTGCAAAGGGACTGTGGTGCTTTGCTAAGCGAACAGCTTGGAGCAGGGAAAACCCTGCCATGACCAGCTCCCTGCACTCATAACAAATTGATACAATCCAGCAGACATTTTTTAAAATCAAAACTCTTAGCAAAGTATTAAAAGGAGATAAATGTCTTCACCTGACTACCAAGAAGTTCTCCAGCGAACGTCACCATTCGGAGTGAGACTCCGGGCAGCGCGACCTGTGAGAGGAGAAAATCGGGAACCGCGCCTCCCCGCCTCCCCCTCGGCACCTTCAGGAAGCATTGTGCTAAATCCCTCCCCAGGGCGATAGAAGGAGGGGCAGGGGGAGGGATGTTAGGAGAATTGTAGAGAAGGAAAGAAACCTTTCCTGAGTCACGGCGGATCCGCTTATGCGCACACACCTGGAAGAGGCCCGCAGAGCCGTTGTTAGAACGGACGGAGATTCAGAAGTTCGTGGGAATCCAATTTTGCATGAGACGAAGATGTGAAAGACATTAATGGAGACAACGGGAAACTGTGCTGCAGAATTTGGGCCTAAATAAACGAACAGAGTGCAAGTTCCTAGAGCGAAAGAGTATCAAAAAGGTGATAATCTCAGTGAATCAAAAAACTGAGTTAATCAAAAAATAACTCAATTTTAATAAAAATCCCCAGAGTGCTTTTCTCTGGAAACTGGCTCTCCGTGAGGATTTTTGAGGCGTGTGGGAAGGGCTAAGGGCCAAGACAAATGTGAAAAAGTAACCAGTGCGGAGATTCCTGGATACCAGGGCCTATAACTTGCACGGAGGCAGAACAAGGAAGCAGTGTAAAAAGGTGAAAAGCCTAGAAGAGTACCATATATTTGAGCGCGATCCAGCAGCTTTGGTTAGGGATCCACAATACAGCAGAAAGGAGGCAGCCTCGACCCCCTGCAGCATCTCGGAGTAGTAAGATTGGCAGGCTCGTTTTCCCAATAGTAAGGCCATTTTAGATGCATAATTGGCCGTGTATGGAGCGGGGAAGACTTGAGACATTTCTACTAAACTAGGAACAGACTAAAAATGTCTACTTCTCCACTGGAAGGCAACCCTTCCAGAACATTCTAGTCATGGACGCATAGACCAGGGAGAGCTGAGCTGGAGGGAGGGAATGATGCCCCCTCCCGGGCATGCCCTCCACTGCCTGCATGTGGTCTGCGCCCTCTGAAAGAGAAGAAGGAGGACCTCCTGGCTAGACAAAGTCTGTTAGGCACACGTACGGGTGCTCAGCCAGGTGACCAATGATAAAATAAACATTGAAAAGAGATGGCTTCGGGTTATAAAACCAAGTCATGAGGTTTTCTTCTTTGTATTTATTTTTGACAAGGAGAACGTGTATGTCGTGGAGTTTTTTATAAAGCACTTTCTCAGGCATCTGATGCGTGCAGTAGAAAATAGAATAATAAAAATCTATTTATAATTTGCAATAATAAGTATGGTCTATAGAATACAGTTATGAAGAGCGACACCGGCCTGTGTTTTAATACCACAAACCGGCTAAGGCGGATGAAGGCGTGAACAGGGAGACTTATGATACAAACCCCAGGGGACATTGCAAAAGCCGTCAGCTCTCCTCATTTGACATTTTTTAGGTCCACTGTCTCCTTTAAGAGTCTTCACGAGGTACAACCAGCACACAACAGAGTGCGTGTATTTGACATGTACACGTTGGTAAGTTTTCACGTATGTGTGCGTCCAAGGGCACGGGGCCCTGTCCCCAAAGTCTCCCGCTGTCCTTCTGCAGCCTGACTCTCTCCCCACTGCGTGCCCCACCCCCAGCCCCAGACAGCCGCTGGCCGGCCTGCTTTGTGTCACCACCGAGTAGGTGGCATTTCCTGGGTTTTATGTAAATGGAACCAGATCGGATGTACTTGGGGGTTTTCCTGTCTTGGTCTTCTTTATTTCACTCAGAATAATTATTTTGAGATTTATTGATGCTGTTGGATGTATCAATATTTTATTCCTTTTTATTATTGAATAATATTATCTTCTAGAAATGTTATTCTTTTGGGGATTGGGAACCAGGCTAAATTATTCTAAAATTCACCTGCTGGAACAGACATAGAAGAATCATGTAAGAAACATTTTGTCGAGAAGAAACATTAATAAAGAATATTAAAACTTATTTTTAAGATGCAATAATTAACAGTGTGTACATGGTTATAGAACAACAGATACCTCAATGGTTTAAAATAAAAACTGTAACAAGGGAGGGAGATATAAAATTTTAAAAGGCCAAAAGGTTTTAAATCAACAGGTAAAGAATAATTTCTTAAATAAATAACTAGTTATGAAAACTAGTTAACTAAGGTTAACCCATACATATGTTATATTACCATCAACAGAAAAACCATAAAAGCAGGAAATATTTTCATCATGTTGAGGCATCTGAGGACTGTAAATATTTAGGCATTGCAGAAACCAGATAGTAAAAAAATAAGAAGTACAACTACATAAAAATTAAATTCAAAAACTCTGGGGCCGTATGGAGAGGCCAAAGGCAGAAGACTGGGAAAGGCTAACACAGTTAATATGTGAAGATCTCTTTAAAGTTATCTCACAACCCACAGATTTCGAAGCGGAGACACGATCCTCGTGTGTGCGTACATATACATGTGTGTTCAGAGGATCGCGTGTGTGTACACCTGCATGCGTGTTCAGAGGGAACGCACGGGAGAAGATGCACATGTACCCGTGGGCAGATAAAAGGATAGTCGGTTCACGGCTGAGGAAGCCATTTCGCAAGTCAGGGTTTGGATTCACTCGGAGGGGTCTGCGCCCCCATTAAGGGGCTTAGCTGGGGAGGGAGGCACCGGGGGCACTCCGGGTCACTGCAGGAGTGGGCGTGGGCAAGAGTGGAAACAGATGTAGTTAGGGGCTGTTGATATCATTCAGTGAAGCCATGTGGGCTGGGGGGTCCGCGAAACTGAATGAAAAGGGATGACTTCAGCACGTGTCAGGAGGACAAGCTGGAGGACTTTGTCCTGACTGGCCTTGGTGTAGGGACGGGAGTCACCCCCCTCACCACCGCTTCCATTGCCCCCGCAGAGAGGGCTCTGGCCGTCTCCTGTCCTGGCTGTGTTTAGCCTGGGGCCAGCAGCCCTGTCCTCTGGGGATTGCCCCCCACTCACCTGCCGCAGCGGATGCTAAGGAAGCGCCTCTGACCTGCCCTGACTATTGGCTGAGCGTCTGCTGGAGCAAATACTCTTAAAACGTTCAGCTCTAAAGTGGGGAAGGCCTGCAGGACATCTGGCCATTCTTACTTTATAATACCGTTTGAAAATTCCAGAAAATGTGACAGTCATTTCTTCATTTCCCTCAATAGGAATCTCTTACTGACGCCCACCAGGTGCCAGGCGTGGCTCAATACCGTAAGCATAAAAAATGCAGCAAAGGGCCTGCCTTCCAGAACCCTCTGGACCAGAGAGACATGCAAGAGCACTCAGTCACAAAGCCATCCAGAGGAGGAGGCGCCCGCCTGCCTGGGAGCTTCTAGGAGGGCTCGCCGAGGGTGTGGCTGGTGAGGCATCAGTGGTACCCGCAGAGAAGCCACCCAGGTGCTGAGCTCCCCCCACGCAGGGTTTCACCTCATCTCCGAGTCAGCCAGTGGGTGGGCATACCACCATCATCATCATCATCATCCAGATGAGACAGAGCGTGTTCACAAGTGACATCCACGGTCACCAACAGTGAGTTGTGGAGCTGGCGTCACAGCCAGCCTTACCCTGGGGCCCAGGACTCTACAAAGACCAAGAGTTCTCCGGAGGGACCAGGGGTGAGGCATTGTGCACAGCCAGGAACCTCAGAGGACCAAGTGGAGAGGAGCAGGGGACATTTGGGGACTGTCCTGGTGTGGTGTGGGCAGTATCCTCCGCCCCCCTCCCCGTGTGGTGTGCAGAGAGGGTAGGAGGGAAGACTGGGCGGGGAGCAGGGCCAGCGATGACGGTTGCAGGGACAACATGGTCTGGCCTGGGCCTCCAGGGACTGATGGGCAGGGTGGACGTGGCTGGACCACCGCTGGGCCAGCCTCCTCTGAAGAGGACTGAATTCAGACTGAAGGAGACAGAGGGTGCTCTTGGAGCGGGACTTAGCGGGGGAAATGCTGGAGGGCACAGTGCTGGCAAAGTGACACCGAAGCTGAAGCACCCAGCTGGGCCCTGAGGACTTGGCGTGCCCCTCCGAGGACACCTGTCCCGTGGGATGCCCTGGCCTGGATGCAGAGGAGCAGCAAAGGACGTGATGGACCAGGCTCTCCCCCATGAGCTGAGACAGCGACAGAGGAACGAGGGGAGGGAGGGAGAGAAGGAAACTTCCGAAACTTAGCAAATGTTTGTTCGATCCTCTTTGGGGAAAGATAAGCCAAACTAAAGAAGCATATAACAGGGATGGACGTCTCCTGGGCAGAAGCCACACCCACGCCCGTATGTTACAACAAACTCAGAGCTGAGTGATTCGCTGCAGGCAGCCTGGCACCACATCAGAGCACCCGTGTCAACGAGAAATCGTTGTCCCTCACCTCCTGGTTTCCACGGGAATATTCTACTTCAGATTTTTCCCCTGAAGAGAACTCTCTGGCTTGACTCTTCCAGGGGAACACCAGCTGATTTGTGCAAACCCTCCAACCCCCCCGCACTCCCGCCCCCGGGTAGGGCAGGAAGACACTGCATGTTCTGTGTTGGCTTAAAATCCACCAGCACCTGGGGCTGATAAGACAGAGCTTTTTCAGCAGGAAAAAGACACCGAGGACCGTCTTATGCATAAAGAGAGACGTGCAAAGGTTATATCCTGAATTTGAAGGGCTCGTTCTTACTCCTGCCAAGAAAACGTTAATTTACGTAAAGAAGGCTGGCTCAGCCCCCAAACGGTTAACTATCTCTAGTCCTGTTCGCTGTGCATCAGTTGTGGGTCTGTCTCCACGCAGAGAGGCCATCAAATCCGGCCACCAGAGACCCCGCCTCGACTCCTGCGGGGTCCAGGGATCGCTGCTGTTCTTACAGAAAATATCCCAGCAATCCCCGAGCCGAGCATGTTGATCTCCTCTGAGCACGCGCGTGGCTGAGGAGGGCGGAAGAGTGAAGAGAACACTTTCCTTGAATAATTTCATTTGTCAGGAGAATCTTGCGGCTGACATTGGAAGAGTGATTTAATTGATTTTAATCATACACCTGAGAGCGGGGAATTGAGCCCTCTGTCCTGAAAAATAATTCTAGGCTTCCACCAGAATATCTAATTTGCAGCTAATAGTTTTTTTTCTTGAAGTTTTGTTGTGAAGTTTGGAAAACACAGACCAAGCGTGAATGTCAGAGGAGGAGTGGCAGCCCAGGGGCTCCCTGCAGCGGGGTCCGTGGGTGCCGTGGACTAGGCACACGTGGCTGCCCGCCAGGACGCCTTCTGCAGGGACCTGCCACGTGGAGTGCCCCCCAAACACGCAAACACTGAACCAGCCCCTCCCCTCACCAACCCGGGGAGGCGGGTCACATCAGCGCCAGTCTGCCTGGGACCTGCAGGGAGCTCCAGGTGTAGAGGCTCAGGACCCGCCCACCCAGTGTTCGTAGCGGAACCCTTGGTTCCCATCAACCTGAAGTCATGTGGCTCTGGCCACATGGAACGGGAAGCCATGAGCTTGCGCACTGCAGGACAACGTGGCAGAAACGGACCCGTCTGTGTGTCTCTCCCCCGCCACATGGCACGTTACCATATTAATTTAAAATGAAAATGCAGATTTGACTGTGTGTGACTGGCTCATCCACAGGGTGATCGCTGTAAGACCGGAAGCTGGGGCTCTATTCAAGAAGCCACCGTTGTTTTAGCATCCAGAACTTTGCAGTATGTGATTTACGAAATAATTTGAGTGTTTTTCTTCACCAAACACGTGCTCCTTGGACTCCAAGGACCAATAAGGGCGAACAGTGGGCGGAGTGTTTGCCTGCCATTCCTTTCAGCTCTTCGAAGTGCCTGCCGGCCAGCAGCCAGCCTCATGGCTTTGGGCTCATCTGCCCTCTGACCCTGAACAACACCCCTTGTCGCCATGCCTTACCTTTCTCAGTTTGTTAGTTGTTGCTCTGTGGCGAGGGGAGGTTTATTATGGTGGCGATTTCCTGCTGAGATTTTTTTTAGTTTTCCCTTTTTCTAGTTTTATTGAGAAACCATGGACACGTGTCCCTGCATATGCTTTAGGTGTGCAGTGTGCCGGCCTGACGGACACGTGTGTGGTGAGATGATACCCCAGCAGGTTCAGCTGGTGCCCGCCCTTGCATACGGACACGATGAAAAGAGGAAGGAAAAAGGGAAACATTCTCCTTGCGAGGAGAACTGGTAGGGCTCTCCTACAATTCCCCGTGCTCTGCAGAGCCACCGCGCTGGGCGTCCCAGCGCTCACTTAGGTCCTAACTGGAAGTCTCTGCCTTTGACCTCCTTTTCCAGTGTTTCACACTTGTAAAGTGGGTCCAGCCCACACCCAACCTATGGCCTTGGGAAGTTCTGTATGTCTACCACATCATAGACATGAACTTGGAGTCTCTTGACAATGACGGGGCATCTAATACATAGCTTTCCTAACAGACCTCGCACATCCTGGTGCATTTTAATTTTAATTTTAATTTCCAAGGCCTTTCATTTACAGGCGGACACGTCCGTGTTCTGTGCTTACCAGCAGCTCAAGACGACATTCACAGTGAATGAGGGGCTAGGATCACTGGGGCTGTAGAAGCAGAATACCAAGTTTTGAATTTGAGCTTGGCCCTCTACTTATTCTGTGATGTGAAGAACAGCCTTGGCCTCTCTGAGCCTTAGTCTTTCCATCTGTCAGATGGGAGAAGCTGCATCATTTCCCCATGCAGCAGGGGGAGTCCACAGAGGCTCTACCCCACCCAACGTAGGGGCCCACCCAAGCTGCTTTTCATATGAATGGCTAGTCTTGGCTCCTAAATCCTATCAAACAAGCAACAGCTGGCTTCAGTGAGCCCTAGAGACAGCCGGCTTAGAATCACAGCTTGGCTTCACCTGGGACTCTCCAAGCCCAAAACAAGTAGCAGCCATCTCAGATTGCTTTACAGTTTAGGTAGGCAGTGTGCCCTGGGCAAAACTCAGGTGGGGGCTGACCTTGGCCTGAACCACCTGGGAAACCCCAGGGCCAGTGCACCCAGTGGACAGCTACAGACCACATTCAGAGCACCACCACCCTGCCCCTGCACAGCTGATCCTCCACGGAGGGCAGAAGTCAGTGGTCAGTGGTCACAGCCAATCCTTGCAGCTGACTGGCCTGGGTAAATCTCTCCTACTGATCTTCCAACAGCAACCAAAGCTCAACTACAAGAAGAGGGTATACTCAGCCCACACAAAGGGCACCCCTCGAGTAACCAGCTTGGGTGATAGGGGAGGCTGTGCCACTGGACCCTACAGGACACCTACTACATTAAGCCACACTACCAAGACACGGAGTCAAAGCAGCTCTACCTAATACATAGAAACAAACACAGGGAGGCTGCCAGAATGAGGAGACAAAGAAACATGGCCCAAATGGAAGAATAGATCAAAACTCCAGAAAAAGAGCTAAATGAAATGGAGATAAGCAATTTATCAGATACAGAGTCCCAAACACTGTTTATAAGGATGCTTAAGGAACTTAGTGAGGACCTCAGCAGCATAAAAAAGACCCGGTCAGAAAAAAAGGGTACACTAATTGAAATAAGGAACAATTTGCAGGGAAACAACAGTAGAGTGGATAAAGCTAAGAATCAAATCAATGACTTGGAACATAAGGAAGAGAAAGACAACCACTCAGAACAACAAGAAGAAAAAAGAATCCAAAAGAATGAGGATAATATAAATAAACAGCCTCTGGGACAACTTCAAGAGGCCCAACATTTGCCTCATAGTGGTGCCAGAATGAGAAGAGAAAGAGTAAGAAATTGGAAATCTACCTGAAAAAATAATGAAAGAAAACTTCCCTGATTTAGTTAAGGAAATAGACATACAAGTCCAGGAAGCTCAGAGAGTCCCAAGTATAATGGATACAAAGAGGCCTACTCCAATATATATGATTATTAAAAGGCCAAAGGTTAAAGATACAGAGACTCTTAAAAGCAGCAAGAGAAAAGAAGTTAGTTACCAGAAGGTTGCCAAATGGGAGGGGGAGGGAGAGAACGGGTGAAGAGGTGAGGGGATTAAGTACAAGTAAGTAGTTACAGAATAGCCGTGGGATTGTAAAGTACAGTATAGGAAATGGAGCAGCCAAAGAAATTATACGCATGGCCCATGGACATGGACAATATTGGGGGGAATTGCCTGAGGGAGTGGAGGGTGCTGGGTGGAGGGGGGTAAAAGGGGAAAAATCCGGACAACTGTAACAGCATAATCAATAAAATACAATTTTTTTAAAAAAGAAAAGTTTCACAAACACTGCTCATCTCTAGTATAAGCCGAGATCCTTCACATTTTCCATTTTTTCCGATTTACTTTTATTTTTTAGAAGCTCTGGCTGCAGCTGTCTGAATTGATTTCAGGACAAAACAAGTAGGTCATGACCAGCAGGACACCTTTTCACGTCTCTGTAACAAGATTCTCAAAACTCTGATCCAAATGTCAATATATTTGCTGTTGAAATTATATTAGCAGGAAAGAGACTGGTTATGAATGGCAAGGAACTCACGTTTTTCATCGGCTCTGTCCACCGGCAGCCCCTGAAATGTGGGCCACCCTCCGGCCACTGGGGGCTACCTGTCTGGAGGTGGGCGGGAAGGCTGGGGTGGCAGCCGAGACAGCGGTCTCCTCAGATCTTCCACACCAGCCCCCTGGTGTCCTGGTGAAAGTCACATTGTGTCATGTCACTCACTCATGCTTAACAGTTAAAAACGATGAGCAGGTTTATTGAAATAGGGACATTTTTAAGCTGAATAATTATTTATGAAAATGCTCCCCTGTAAGGACCAAAGAAATGTCTGTTCTAATGACTCTTTATTCATCACGGAGAAGCTGGTTGAATGACTATATAAACTTTTTTTTAATAATTACTGTGCAGGGACCGGGGGCCCCGACACTGCCAGCTCACCCCACCGCTTGGGTCCTCTCCCCCCACTCCTCCTCTCCCTCCTCCTCCTCTCTCTCTGTCCCTTCTTGTTGATTTATCTATTTAGGTTTTAAATAACTATGGGTTCACAGGCAATTACAAAATGCATAGACGTGTATAGAGAGGTCCCATGTGCCCCTTCCCACACTCCCTCCATCGGCTACACTGTAGCGCAGTGCGAAACCCAGGCAGCTGGCCTTGGCCTGTCCCTGTGGAGACTCACCGCAGAACAGTCCCAGTGCCCCAGGCCACGCCCTGTCTCCTCCCCCATCTGCACCCCTGCCGAGCACTGCTCTCTTCTCCATCTGCATCATTTCGTCACATCCAGAATGTGACATAGATGGAGTCCCACGGTGTGTGACTGGAGACGGGTTTCCCTCACTCAGCACAGTCCCCAGAGACCTACCCAATCACTGCACGAATCCATACTTCACTCTGGGTCTTTTTTCGTTTCGTTTTGGTTTTTTTTTGCTCAGGGGTAGTCCATGAACAAACCTTGTTCCGACCTTCGCCTATTGAAGAGCGACAGGGGCTTTTCCAGTTTTGTGTCCCGAGAAATTAGTCTGTGCTATGTGTGCGTGTCCAGGTAGTTGTACGAACATAACTTCTTTATTTCTCTGGGACAACGGCCAGGAATCCAATTCCTGGATGGTATGACAACGGAAAGTTTACTTTTTAAGAAACTGGCAACTGTGTTCCAGAGAGCCTGCAGTTCCGCCCGCCCTTTGCTCGTCACTCGTGCCAGCGTTCGGTGTCATCGCTACCTTTTAACGTGGGCCTTCTGGTAGGTGCGGAGCGGAACCTCGCTGTGGTTTCCGCTTGCACGTTCCTAATTGCTAATCCTGTGGAATCTGGCTGTTTCTTTTTAATGTTACCAAATAAGGAACTCGTTCCTAAACTGTGATTACCGCAGCCAGCCCCTCCCTGCTTCCCCCACCCCCACACCACAGATGCTGATTCCGTGTTGCGTCTTCTGGTTAGGGACGAGGGAAGTGGGGCCTTCCTGAACCTGACCCCAGGGCTGTAGAAACGAGTGTCCCCCTCTGAGCCAGGCTCTCTGCTGTGCCCAGTGACAGAGGAACAAGGCAGCTACCATGGCCACTTGGCAAACATGTGCTCTCAGAGCTGCCAGCGAGACGAGGGGGCAGCAGGGAAGGGGAAGCACACCAGACAGGAAGGTGACAGCGGGACGTGAGCACCACGCCACACAGACTCACGGGCGTGGCGTCTGTGAAACGCGCCCCTTCGGCGTCTCTCCATCTCTGCGTCTCTCCCATGTCTTGTCCCATTCTTTCCCCCTCTTCTTGGTAAACGGCAAACATTTACGACTTAACTGAACGCCGCCGGGATCACCCCTGTGTTTGCTCTTTGGACGAGATTCAATAAACTCGCAGTGGGTGGCAAATGCCACTGGGTAGGGAACGTGAGTGCTGTGCCTGTAAGTCTTCAGGCAGAGGCCCGCCGTGGATGCAGCTGCGCGGTGGGCCCCTGGGTGAGCCCCTCCGGAGGCGGGCCGGGCAGTTTTCGCAGCCTTGACCCTGCACTGGACTTCCGGGCTCGTCTGGAACCGCCTTCCAGTGGGTCTGTCCCCTGCCTGCTGCAAATTGATTCAAAAACTCGAATCAACCGCCAAAAGATCGAGCTGGCGAAGCTTCCGTGCTCGCCTCTGGAAACCAAACCTGACCTTCAATTCACTTCTCGATTTTGGTGACCTGAACTGCCGATGGATGGAGATGCCTGATGCAAAACGTGAGGATGAGAGTCAGTGGTACCTGCCAGCTCCCTTTGAGGGGTCACCCTTGGTGCAATGACCGTTCTGCAGCAAGGGTGACACTTGCCTGTCCCCACGGCCAGCTCAGCATTGTCCATCCTCCCAGCTGAGGTCACCGAGCATGCCTGTCCTCTGAGACCTTAACCAGGCAGAAACGGAATATTCGGTTTTACCTATTACTTGCAGTGGGCGAGCTCCTGCTGTCCATCGGGCATAAGGACCGTTTTCCATGCTCTTTAGGAAAGAGGCAAGATTTAAGTTTGATCAGGATTCCTGAAGCATGGCCAGTAGCACCCCGCTGGGCCCCCTGACTCAGCACAGAGCCCCACTTCGAAGGTGGCCCCAGGGGGTGCCCGCCTCTCCACACACCGAGTCCCCAGCAGGTCAGCAACTCAGGCAACGCACTGCTCCCCCACCACTGTCATCCCACTAAGGTTTTTGCTTTTGTTTACTTTCAGAGACCTTTTTTCTGCCTGATGACCCTTCTGCGACCCTCTGTAGCTCCTCCATTAAATAATTCGGAAAAACAAACAGACAAAAACCACAGATGATTGGCACACAGCCACCATTTGCAATTAATGTAATGACGGCAGCAGGAGAAAAGCAGGTTGTTTGGCTTCTTTCTCTTTGTGCCCCGGGCATTCCGATGTCCCCTCGTTCCAAGTGCGCCCACAGGCTCCTTCTGAGCCTCGCTCGGTGTCCACACCTGGCATGTGACGGGCACTGGGGAAGGGCTGCCGCCTGGGCTCAGGGCTGGCTCCAAGAGCGTGCAGGCGGAGGACTCAGTCGGACTCCTGAGTGCAAGCTCCCCTCGCCCTTGAACTATTTCACTTTCACCGAAGCAGGATCCGAAGAGGTGTTGTTAATGATCCCCATTTTCCCTCCAGCGCGGGCGCCAGCTGGCTGCCTGGCCACCAGGCCACAAGGCGGGAATGGGAGGAAGCTTGTACTGCAGACTCCTGGTGATAACTCGGACGCGGCTTTCCTGTCGACGTTAACATACGCACACAGAATTGGAGCAAGCGCCCCCTGAATCGATGCCGAGCCTGGAGAGAAAGGCGCAGGAGAGGGAGTGTGAGCCGCTCCTTGGTGGGCCCGGCGCTGGGCCCACGGGGGTCCTGGCCCAGGAGGCCGGTACAGCACGCTCTCGTTCTAGAAGCCAAGAGTGGGGTGTCAGCCCCTTTCTGATGCAAGGGTGGTGGGGACTCTTGGTGATGTCACCAAGACATGCACCTCAGGGTGGGGACCTGGGAGCAGATTCAGAGACCTGGGATCAGTACCTGTGGAAGGGGGGAAGGCAGGGCTGCCCAGAGGAAGGATGGAGCTGTCCTTCGGGCCCCACAAAGGCCTTGGTGGCTCCCCGCTGGGCTCCAGAGAGAGGCCTGTCCTCGAGATCCACCCCCAGTGGGGCCAAGGCAGCCGGGCCCTTGTGCCCTCTTGGGTGGGCCTAGGATTTGGGCTGCCCAGGATGGGAGGGCTTCCCCGACAGGGGGCGTGTTTGCTGGCTCCCATGCTCCGGTAGTCATCATTCCGTCCCAGGTTCTAGCTCTGAAACGGAGACCCCAGTATCTCAGAGGGGACCGTGGGACCCTGGGGAGCCCTGGTCAACCTGAGTCCCTGTCCCTGGAGAGGGACCTGCCCTGGGAACCGGTCTGAAGAGCCTTCGGACTTCCTCAGGTGGCCTTTGGTTTCTGAAGCAAACATGCATCCTTCCTGGAACGCCCCAGGGGCGATCTTCCTGAGGTAGGCGGCTCCGGGCCGCGATGGCTGTGAGGGGTGGGCACAGGGAAGCAGGTGCGCTGGCTGGACTTGTCACGACTCCCAGGAACAGGACACCGACTTCCGCTCGACTCTGTCTGCTGCCGTCTTGGCTCAGGACGCTTGCGCATGGACTTCCCAGGGGAGAGAGAGGCCGGACTCCTTGTGGTGACAGGGGAATGACAATGACAGGTCACCCCTCACCAGCACCAGTGCAGACGCCCACTGCCCCCCCACACACATGAAAAGCAGAGGATGGGCCCTGGAAGAGGCCCCGTGGATGACGAGTGTGGCAGCCCCATGAGGCCGGAAGGAAGCTAGTTCTGTACTCGCGAAAGCAGCGGCGTGGGCAGCGTGTCCCCTCTGTGGCTGCCCCTCGGAGTTCGTGGTTTTGTGCGGACAGATGCTTCTGTGGGGCTTTCTGGTGGCGGCACAGGGGCCAGTGAAAAGCAGCGGTCCTGGCCCAGATCTCTGTGTTACCTGTGTGCATTCGTCCACTCCACACTCGTCAGGGGCACACGAGCCAGGCGCGCTGGTGCCCATCGGGAGGCTCTGCTGTGGCTTTGAGGCTTGACGCCCAGCCCCTCCATCGACGGAGGCCGAGAGAGAAGAACGGGAGACTCTGCGTGGCTGGTTTGGGGTTGAGTGCGCCGAGGCGGGGACAGCAAGGCAGATTACAGAACCTGTCGCCGTCGGCGCTATGGGACTCGTCGCTGCGAGGCATGCTTTTCATGAACACCGCCTTCGGTCGAAGCAAACGAGCTAGCGAACAAAAACACCTCCCCACGATCGAGTGGGCTGCTGTTTGGCAGACGATCCCCGCAGTTCCTGCGCTTGTCATACAGTCCCGTCTGCCGTTCTAGTCATTGCTAGAAACTTCTAAGTTCTAGATTTCTTCTCTGCTTGGGGGCTTAAAAAATGCATGTCCTTGCTGACCCAACCACACATCACATTGCCTGATGGCTGATTTAATTACTAACGTATTGCTTGTGCCCACTGATTAGACCCCCAAATTGTCTGTTTTTAAACTCTGTGATTGTTTCAGTTTAGAAATCAGGGAAAGCCATTTCGTAGATCACATGCAGGGGCATAACTGCAGTGTGAGGCTCTCTGTCAGAGACTCCGATGAAATAAAGAGGAGAAATAAGAATAAAATAGTGAGAACAAAGTATGCTGAGACCCAAGGCAAGGCTGTCTTTAGTTCTTGACTCGCCCAGTCAATGCTTTTCTACTCTGCAGGCCAGCGTGCTCCAAGCAGACAGGACTCCAGTCTCTAGGTAGGCGGGGTTTCGGGAGTATCCTGCATGGCTCCTAACTGAGTGAGAGGATTTCTCTCCAGAGTGGACGGGATGGTCACCCCCGAGTCAGAATGCCGGATCCACTCGGCGTCTGGGAGTGAAAGGGAGCTGCTTTGGCATCACTTGTCTGTCCTTACGTTGTTTGGGGGAGTGCTCTTTGTCCATTCAGGAGACCCAGCTGACGATGGAGCCAGAGCAGGCTACTGCACAGGATTCTTGGGGTCAGCAAAGCCCACTAGTACCGCCCACTACTCAGCCAGCCCTGGGGTGCTCGGCTTCAAAACAGGGCACCCCATCCCCTGAGCACCGCTCTTTCCTGGATGGCTGCCCCCAAGGCCAGAGCAGACCCCCTGTGTGAGCAGCCCTTGACCTCTCTTTGGGAGAGTGGCTGCTGACCTTGATGGGCAGAGGGGCCGCAGAAGACTAGCGAGCCTCACAAGCCCCAGAGCCCCCCGCGAGGGTCCTCGCCCTTGGTGCCTCTGTCGTGTTCGAGGGTTTTTCTACCCTCCTCGGCAGCGGCGCTGCGGAGCTCCGTAAGAGGGCAAGTGAGCCTGCTTCTCAGACAGCAGCCTTGGCCAGAGTGGTCCCTCTGCAGCTTTAAATTGAAAAACAACCCCCCCTGCTCCCCGCAATGGAAGCTGGTAACTTCACATGCATCCTGAGTCAGCCACTCCCCAGCCCCTCCCGCCCACACTCCTCCCCTGGAAAGATCTGAGCCCCCCCCCCCGCATGCTGAGAGTGGCAGCCCCTGGCAGCCCGTCCCAGCCCCACTCAGTGTGCGCCCAGCGGTGGGGGGGGGAGGGGGGGCAACCAGCCAGCATTCCTCGGGCAGGCTGGCAGATCTGGGTGGCGGGGAGAGGAGGCGGCCAGCCTCCTTTGCAATTCAGATGGTAATGTTCTCCTGGGCTTGTTTACCATCTGCTGGGCACACAGACATTTCTCTGTTTGGTCATTAATTAATGTCCTAACTACTAAGCCACAGCGAACGTGCGGGGCTGGGGTTTCTGAGACGAGTGTTCACGAAGTCGACGCCACCGATTTCTTCAAAGTCTGAGACGTTTTGCTCCTTGAGAATGGCCGACTCTGCAGTAGGATTCCATTCCTTAAGACAATTTTTTTATGTCATAAACTCATATCACTTAATTGCCAGTGGTTAGTCAGATGAGTAACATCTCAATGGGAACTTCATTTTCAACGTTTTCCCTCAGAAGTGACACTGGATCCAGCTGCGCAGAGCACTCTTCCTTCCTTTAACCGGCTGGTGACGAGTGGAGACTCGGGCCGAAAGAGAGAACGCCCCCAGGTTCCCTCCCTTACCTCGGGGCCTCTCGACGGCAGGCCGGAGGCTGGCTCGCCGTCTCGGTCCCAAGCTCAGAAAACTTGGCTTGTCGGGACCTTGAGCTTGGGTGGAGTGGTGCTCTGCTTAAACTCAGCACGTGACCTTGGGTACATCTCCAAATGTCTTTGCATTTCAGCCTCCCTGTCTCCAGAGAGGAATTTGGGTAAGTGACCCCTGGCCCCTCCAGCTAGGGGTTTATCACAGTTGGCGCTGAGGTGCAGGGCCCGGCTGAAGCGGCTGTGCTGCCGGCAGAACCCTCAGGGCACGTGGTGGACGGCGTGTCTGTGTCCTCCCCAGACGGTGTGTCGAAACCTCACCCCCCATGTGATGGTATCAGGAGGGGGGCCTTTGGGGGAGCAATTACCCCAGGATGAGGTCATGGGAGGGGGTCCTCATGCATGAGCTTGGTCCCTTTCGGGGTCACCAGAGAGCCTGCTTCCCCTGCCCGTCTCTGTGACGCAGGACACAGCAGGAGAGCGGCCATCTGCGGGCCTGAGCAGGCACTTGTCAGCTCCCACCCCGCTGGCTCCCTGACCTTGGACCTCCTGTCCCCGAACTTTCTCTCGTTTATAAGCACCTGGCATGCGGTGCTGTGCTATGGCAGTGTGACCGGGCAACTGCAGGAGCAGAGATAGTCGCGAGGCCAGGCCTTGCTCGGCCGGAGAAGCACAGGCCGAGCGGGGATCAGGGACTCTCTGGGGCAGGGCCCTGCATGGCCACCCGGCCCTCTCTTCGGGCTGACTAGCCAACCAATCGGCATAGCTAAATCATCAGCCCGGAGTGCCATTCCAGAACGCACCACTGACTCCTGTGTCCATTTGGGTGACTCCCCGGAAACCGTGAAGAGCAGCCTCCGGACGGTCTCCCCAGGGTGCGCACCTGGCCCCTCGATCCCTTACACTTGCCCTGACACAACCAGGGGCTCCTGTAGGCCGTTGGCCCAAGTGCAGTGACTGCTTCCAGCGTGCTGGTGTCATTCAGGAGGTGACAGCGTCCCACCCCGTTTCTCTGATTTGGAAACGCCGAACAACTGGGCTGAGGTTTGGGAATGTGGACTTCGTGCTGTCGCACCCCGTAGTGGAGTAGGCTTTCTTCACCTCTCGTAACAGACAGCCCTCAGATAAGGAAGGGCAGCCTGGCCACGGCATGGGGAGAGAAATATGGGGAGAGGTAGAAAGTGACGTCAAGGTCCCCGCGGCCCTGAGGCTGGATGACCTGATGTCCCATGGTCTCAGGAGCACCGCTGGGTCCTCTTGGTTCCCTGGGTTTGTACTGCCAGAGGTGGCTGCAAGAAAGGCCACCGTGAGCATGGCAGGGCTCACCTGGTATGGCATCTCACCAAAAGTCCCAAACCAGAGCCCTGGTGGGACCAGGGCCCCTTCCAACGGGAAGCCTGGCTTCCACAGTGTCACCCTCATGTGACAGCTGCTGGTTGCGAGGCTAAGTGGCCTGACAGGTAGAGAGGACGCCAGTGGACTCTGGAGTGGCAGGGAGCCTGAGGCCTGGCAGGTTCAATGCCAGGTGGAGGTGGCAGGGTGAGGGGTGAACCTGGGGTTGGGCCAGGCCCCGGGGAGATGGGAGGCGACTAGAGTTGGCAGCGAAGCCCACGGATGGAACATCTATTTCCTTTCACGTTACTGCCTCTCACAGCTTTTCATCACAGCACCGACCGCTCTGTGCCAGTGTAACCTTTAAAAGAGTGGCCTAAATCACCCCTTTGGGAGGGCATCCCCTGCCCTCTGCCCCTAGCCTGCTGTTGGGGTTCTACGTCCCGCCCTGCCGTGCCTGGCGAGGGGAGGATATGCCCGGCAGCCTTGCTCAGGCCCAGGGCGGGGGTTGGTTCTCGGGATTCTCTCTACCTGTTGAGACCACAGAGCACAGTGACAGTCGCTCCGCCACAGAGCAACCATCCCCCTAAACCGCTCTGAGCGGGAACACCTGTCCTCACCCTTGTGAGGACTCCTGTGCTCCAGGCAGCGCTTTCTACGGGGTGTCACCCCCCGTGCATGCGCCCTGCCCCCCAACTGCCTTCCAGCTGCCAGTCAGGTGGGAATGGGACCTTCTCTCCTGCCGCCGCCTCCCAATTAAATGCGACATGCACATGCTGAAGACACCCCCACCCCACCCCCCAGCAAAGTCTACAAGGAAAAAAATACCTCGAAATAGTTTCTTCTGGACAGCCTTTGACCTCCACGCAGGCGAACCTCGGGGAGAAGTGCCTCTCGCGAATGGCTTAAATCCATCAAAACACCTTGATGGATAAACATGACGGGGTTGTATTATGATTACTGCATACAATTTCCTGCCACAGTTAATTTATTTGAAAGTCTTAACCTAGTAGAGTCTGACACCAGCAGTATTTTATAATGAGAACTGGAGAAATAAATCATTCCCTCTAAATAGTACAAAGAAAATGCTACCCGGCCCCTCGGCCAGGGTGCCAGGAGACCCACGGATGGTGGACGGACAGACGCCGGGCTGGGTGCTGTCCAGATCTGGGCCCTCGTGCGCTACAGGAATAATTTGGGCTCGTGCAGGTTTTTCGCCTGAAGATGTCCAGCGCTCGGAATGGTGGAGGGCTAACATCCCTCTTCATTTGAGGGGAAAAAAAAAACCACGGCACAAAAAGGTTCAATCTCCACTCTGCAATGGGACGCCCAGCCCAGCCCAGACTTGCTGCTGCGGGACCTGAACTTGGAGCCTCAGGCCCCGAAGAAACGCTAGGAGTTCATTCTCCTTCATGAAGACAGAGGCCCAGGCAAGTGGGCGGCCTTGAGGAGGAGGCTCTGAAGGACAACCTGGAGACAACCTCAGGATAGCAAGAAGTGTAGGTGGCCAGGGGCTGGCGGGTCCCTGGCCACCGACCCCACCCCGGCCTGGGGCAGAGATGGGGTCCGGGCACAAGGGCGCAGCCGGTCTGCGTGGGCCACCCGGCTTCGTTAGGCTGCTCCTCAGTAGTTGGGGACGTCCTGACAACACTGAAACATTCCCAAATGAACTTTGCATAGAGACATTTTCATTCGCTGCCTCCCTCCTCATGCATATTAACAAATGGTATGCGCGGCCTCATTTAATTTACTGATTTTACATTCGGATCACTTTCTCTTTTACAGCTATTTTTACCGGGCTTCATTAATCTTTGTTGAATACAACGGCATACATCTTTAATGCGGCCGCTGTCAAGTCGCATTTCAGCCAGAGCTGCAAACTGAATGACAGCGAGCAATATTAATAAATTTAACATAGACTGTATCAATTTTTAACAGAATGGATGTGGAAAGCTAAATGTATTATTTTTCGTTTAAATCATAGGGTTTATCACCGGTTAAGTAGCAGCGATTTTGGGGGGGGGGGATCTTGTGACGTGCCACACAAATAGATTTACATCTCATTAATAAGTAAATTAGGCAAATGCCTTTCAAGTTCAGACAAGTACATAAGTGTAATCTCCATATTAAAGAAGTAGTGTTTGATAAACCACGGAGGGACTGCGTCGGCCACGGATGTGACATGTTGCCGGGGCCGTGCCGGTCTGCGGGCCCACCTTTAATTACGCTCCTTCATTACGCAGGAGACAAGTGTCCCTCCAGTTAAGATTCCATAAATGAGCAGCATGCCGGCACCTCCCAAATCATTTTTGCAGGGACCATGAAAAGGTGGTAACAATTAGGAACAAAAACGAATTATCACCTGTTCTTTTCTCCTTTCCTACCTGTAAAGACGTTCAGCTACGGAGACCACCTCCCCTAAACTCTCTAAAAGGAACGACCCACTAAGGGTGCTGTTTTGTTTAGGAAAGAAAAGAAGGAGGGGCAATAGGAAAAAGAAAGCAAACAAACCCAATTCTGATTTTTTAAAAAATTTCTCTTCATAAATCCCAACAGAGATAATTTGCTGTAAGATGTAGAAGCCCAGTGAGAACTTGTCTGTCTGCATTAAATAAAAAGTTACGGTTGGCGGGACGCATGTTTTTGCAGTAGCTTTAGCGATTATAGGAAATTACATGCAAAGCCAGAGTTCTGATCTTCAGTTAATTTATAATTGGAAAAATCTTATTAATTAGCTATGTCGCTCTAATTAAGAATTAGAAGAGGGTGCGTGGGGAAGTCAGTCGGTGACAGGAGCGTTTGAAAGCCCCGGAGACGCAGCAGCTCGGCCTCGGCCAGGGCTGCCTGGCCTCTTCGGGAGCGGGGCTCACACCGACGCCACCCTGTGCGGTCAGAAGCTGCGGGATGAGGCCCGAGAGGGAGGGGCTCGGACACACACACCTGCGGGCCTGCAGCCTGCCCACTGTCCTCACCTGCTTTCACGTTTGTTTCCAAACTGACTTCTTTTCCTCTGCATTTTAAAAAAGGCTGTTCTTACAGTTTTCTCGCTATCCACTGACAGGTACAAAAGAGGATTGACGATTGAAGTATTTGTGAAGGTCAGAAGTTTTCCAAAAACACACGTTTGATTAAAAACAAAATTTTAGACTCTTCCCTTTGACAGCCCGCCTGCCTTGGTGCGTGCTTTCTTCCCCTGGATCCCGCACCTTCCATTGTACACCGGGACTGAGAAACGCCTCTTCCATTCCGGCTGGTTATTAAGACAGAAAAGGAAATAAAAGCGAAAACAACAAGATGAAAGCTACTGTCTAAGTTCATTGCTCACTGTGGAAAAAAAAAGATTAATTTTTTTTAACCCATCCTAACCCTTTCCCAGCTGCAAGGGTCATTTTTTTCCATGTACAGGTTTGCTTTCAATTAAGGCAGAACAAAAGCTGGAGTGGGCATTGGAGAGAAGGCAGTTTTCCTATTTGAATACCAAAAAAGGTGTCCCCTAGATAATGATGCTTAAAAAAAGAGAGAAAAAAATCTCTGCATTAGCACATTTCTACCATTCTGTTCCATTTGCCGGCAGAACTCGAGATTCCTGATACACTTATCTTATGAGGTTAATGATCTTTTGTTGTCTGCTCTAAGCCTATTATTCATTTTAAATTAGAGGCAAAGTGGTGTGTTTAAAAGTAATTCAAATGGGAAGTAGTCTTTCTTTAAAATCCGGAGCTTTAATCCCCTTTCTCAATCGTTAGCCTGTAGTTAGTTAAAAGGACAAGGTTGTGTAGGGTAAGGAGCAACTTGCTGGATGTTTTGGGTGTTGCTTCTAATGAAGCTCTAGGGGCGATGGCAGAGGAATCCCCACACTCCTAAATCCCTCCCAGCACGCTGTTAACTCCCTGGTTTCTCCAAAGATCTTAGAGGTTGCCAGCGAGGCCTGTGCTCAGCGTGCTGTCCTGGGGGCCCATAGGGTTTGCCCCAAGTCCCGGCAAAGATGGCCTGATTCTACAAGGGGCTGAAATTCTCAAAGGCAACCTTATTTTGAAGTCAACCCGGAAGATTGCTGAGTTTATCCTGTAAAAATTAAACTCCCTAGAACCGGGGGCTTTTCTAGTTTATACCCATGTGGAGCAGGTCCCCTGAAGCAGGCAGGGGGAAGCACGAGGAAACAGATCTCTCCTGGAACAGGGCACGTGGTCCGAAGCCCTGAGGCACATTATTGGTGGCTGTTCTTTCCTGCTGTTCTCCCCCTTCCCCACCCCCCCCAACCCCCTCCAATACCCTCCAGGACTTCCTGAGTCTGCGCGGGGCGCTTGCCACCTCACTGTCCGTCAGGCACAGTGCCAGGGCCCGGGTCCTCAGGCAAGCCGCCACCAGCACCTGTCCTGGGCGCCCGAGAGCCCTCCGCTGTGCGGTGGGACTTGTCTTTGTTTCTACATCCTGCAGTCTAGCTCAAAGCGTGGCACATAGTGGGTGCTTTATGTGTCAGTGAACAGAGAGCAGAGGTGATGGAGCAGCTGACAGAATTTGAACTTGGTCTCGGTATCCACCCCACCCCTCAGAAGCACCTGCTTCCTCTCCACCCTGCCATCCCTGGATGAGGGGGAGATCCTACTCCCCTTGACTGCTGGCAGTTTGGGGGAAAACCTCCAACATACACTGGGGGGAGATTGACTTCTTCTGAGTAGAGGTGGCCCTTAGCCCAGGTGGCTGTGAAGTGGTCCCCATGACCTTGACTGCCACAGGGGAGTGCCTGGGGGCCCTTCACCCCCTCAGGCTGCAGAGGCGCCTGACCTATGCATTCTTCAGCCCGGGGAAGCTCGGCTCACTGGGGTTGCTGGAGCAGAGAGGCGATCATCAGAGGGCAGAGGGTGTCCTGAGCCATCGGATGGGTGTGTTCTAGAAAAACAGTCAGCTCACCCCCCGACTGTGGGCGTCTACGAATTCCGCCTACGAATTTGAACATTTCATGCTATAGTTTATATCATTTGCTGTTTATCAGAATAATATTGCTGATTTCTAATTTAAACTATAAGTACTTTTAGTATATCATAAATTACTGTGTAATTACTAATATTCATTTTCTATTAATTTATTTTGTAAAATATTTAATTTGTGACTATTATTGATAAATAATAGTACGTTGACTTATTTTTTCCTTTTATTTCCACTATGTGCCCTATAGGCTACAAGCTTTCTATTCCTTGTAACGTATGTCAAAATTAAGTTCAGATGTATTACAGCTTTAACCCAAAAGACAAAGCCACATATGAAATAGAAGAAATAAATAAATGCTCTTGAGAACTGGGATACTTTTAAGCTTAAATCAGAGGGTGAAATCTTAAGCGAAAAGTTGAAGAGACTGAGCTAGGAAAATGATTCTCCTTACGTTAACGAACAGGCACAAATTAAAGCAGGACAATTAAAATAAACAAGGTACAAAAATGTATCATTGAAGTGCAGAAACGCAGACACCTGACGGACCAGAAAAGGGACATCCCGGGGAAAGCGCCGACGGCCTCGTGCAGTGAGGCCGTCGCTCCGCCTACAAATCAGCTCAGGAAGGATGCCGCCTCAGTGCAAAGATGGCCAGGGAAGCAGACACGGGGTAAGCAAATGGAAAGATGTCCAGAATCATGTATAATGAGATTAACCTGAGACAGAATGTTTACATTAGGATTAAAAAATAATAAAAATGTGCAAAAACAAAGTATGCAAAATAAATGAATAAAATAAAACTCAGTGGAGAATAGGAAATGAGGAAATGGGCGTTGTCAACGATCAGGAAGGGGGAGACCCGCCCAGAATTTGTGAAGGGCGTTGTCGCAACGTAATACGGGCTTCAGCATCACTCACGCCCCTGTGTTTCATTTCCAATGATCAACATAACAACATTAATGAAAGATCAATATAAAGACAGAGTTTTTCCTAAATTGCTTATAAAAGGAAAATATTTTAAACAACTAAAACCTCACATAGTAGAGAGCTGGTTGGGCAAATTATGAAATAACCATGAAATAAAATGCTATGTAGTTACTAAGATGCGGGTGCAGATTCACAGTTAATATTACACAACCCCATTGTGGATTCTGAGTGTGTGTGTGGTGTGTCTACAGGCACACACACACGTACACTGGGATCGCACACACCAAAGGTAGCGATGGGTTTCCGCGTAATTCCAAATGCCTCAGTAATGAGCACACCTTTCTTCTCTAGTCAGAAAAATCGTAGAGCTATCTTTAAAGGAATATTTTTGCTCAGATTATAATAATTTATTATTTTGGAAACTGGAAAGTAGTGACCGTCAACAATTCTGTGTGGGGCTTGGGCACCAATCGGAATAAAATGCTAGGATATCCACCTAAAACTAATACTGCATATTAACTACATCTTAATAAACAATGAACTTAGAGACCCAGAAAAAAAAAAAGAAAAATTTGAGCCACATATTTCAAAAAAAAAGAAAAAAGAACAAGAAAGGATTCTTGGAAGTCACCGTGCATTGACGAGGCAAAGGCGCTTTCAGTTTGTGGTCAGGAGCCTGGCCCGGCCAGCATGGTGCATGGTAGCCGTCCAACGCCCAGCGATGGTGGAGGGGGAGAAGGGGCGCCCGGAGGGGACATGCGGAGTGGACAGCACATGGTGAGCAGGTGGGAGCCTTCCCGCATGCATCCCTCCAGCCGTGGCCCTTGCTGCTCCTGAGTATCCAGATTCCGACTCAGTCCCTCCCTCCCTCCTCATCACCACCACCACCAGCGTGCTCACGAGGCCAACACCCCTCACTTTGCTGCTTCTGGCTGGCTTGTGAACACACACAGGACAAGAAATGGGCACTCAGAGATGGATGTCAAGAGGTGGGGAGTCAGCACCCACAGGAAAGCTTCAAGTCTGCTTGGTGGAGCTTGTTTTAAGAGCAGATCCCTGGACTGCACCCCAGTGTTTGGAATCTGGTTCCGCCGGCCTAAGGCTGGCTGGTCTTGAGTCTCTCTCTGAATTCTCAGGTGGCTCACACCCAGAGGTGAGCAGCTGCTGTTTAGTGAGCGGTGTGGTCCTGTCACTAGAGGTGTATCAAGCGGAGTCCAAGGTGCCGGATGGATTAGAGCAGATCCCAGGCTCTTGGCTCACCTTGAACCCACTCTGCCACCCCTCCCCCTTCACTGGCGGTGGTGATAAGGTTTTGTTAATTTTAGAAAGAAGTTAAGAATATATAAATAAAATACAGTGGAGATTTGCAGACTGTGTGATAACACAGAAAATGCTTACAGTAAAATGTTTAGTCAAAAAGCAGAATTAACATGTGTTTATGTAGCTTGAGTTTGGCAGCTTGAACAAAGCCATACCATTCCTGGCATGTGGGAGGCACTCAGTGAATAAAGTATAAGGTAAATAAAATACAGTTGTTGAGTGAATGAATGAGTCACAAAATTAATTTTCAGAAAAGAATCAAGAATAGATGAAAATAATTTTGAGGAGGAAAGAACATGGGTGATTTAAAATTTTTAGTACTTTACTTTCCAAATTTTCTTTAAAATAATCTATATTAATTCAATATTTAAAAAATCATGAAACCACAATCCAATTCGAAAGCAAACTTCTGGCCCAGAGGTAGCACAGGGCAGGGGGAAAGAGCTAAACTACAACGATGAGGAAATAATTAGGCAAACTCAGACGGGACAGCTGCTCCACGAGACAGCTATCTCAACTTCTTCGGAGAGACGTCGCCCTAGGAAAACGCAGACAACACAAGTAGGGAGTGGACTTTTCCAGACTAAAAGCGACCGGGTGACATAGCAACAACCAACAACTAATGTGGATCTAAATTGGATCCTATCGAAAACATTCTTGGGATAAGTAAAAAAAAATTAGATTTTGACCTGGTTATTAGATAATATGATGAACTTATTTATAATTTTTTTTCAGCTTAACAGTGGCTGGTACATCACACCTCCTTATTCTTTGGTGATGTAGGGTGAAGCACGTATAATTTAAGAATCTGAGACTTCCCACTCTCAAACGTTTGGGAAAATTTCCATTACAGAAAAGATACGTGTGTAAAAACCTGCACGAGGAGACAGCAAATACGCGAACAACCGTTGGAGCTGGGTTGGAGGTGCGCAGGCTTTCCTTGCGTGGCTGGTTCAGCGTCACCGTGTGTCTAGACATTTCCATACGACAGATGGAAAACGTTTAAAAGTGCGTAAATACGAGTGTATAATATAATCGTGTACAGAGACAAACGCATGCACACGTTTACATTGGATACACGCTTTTTTCCTGTACACACACAGAGAAAGCAGGAGGGAGTGCGCAGACTCCCTGGCTTCCATGGCCAGTGCCGCTCGGGCCAAGGCTCACACCGATTTTCAACCCCTTGCACCCTGCTGGGGACACCGTGGGTGTGTGTCTATGTGTGTGTGTGTGTGTTGGGGTGGAGGTGCTTTGAATCAGCAGGGTAACCACTCGCAGGGGCAACTGAGCTGGGACCCCCGAGACCCGAGGGAACCGCGGGGGAAGGCGGTCATCTCAGGGACACTTCCATTGTGGGGTGTACCAGAGACACAGATGTGCCCAGTAATCACAGAGTACAGTGACCACTGTAATTTCAGTTTTATGATATAATTCTGCAGACTTTATTCACATACCATAACATTCACCCTTTCACGACACACAATTCAATGGTTTTCAGTACATTCCCACATGTGCCACCCCAGCCCTATCTGACTGCAGAAGGTTTTCATCGTCCCCCCAAAACTCTGTACCCAATAGCAGACACTCCCCATTTCTCCTCCACCCAGCGACCACCGATCTGCTTCCTATCTCCACGGACCAGCCTGTTCTGGACGCGTCAAATACGTGGCATCACACAACTTGTGGTCTTTCCCGTCGGCTTCTTTCGCTTCGCCTGATGTCCTCAACGTCCGACCGTGGTACAGCCGGCATTCCTTCCTTCGCATGGCTGAGCCAGTCACAGTTTTTCCGCCACTTGGCAGTTGGTGGACACTTGGGTCGTTTCCGTTCTTCGGTTCTTATAAATAATGCGGCTGTGAATACGTGTGGATACACGTTGCTGATTCTCTTACTTACACACCTCAGATTGGGATCGGAAGTACTTTCTGGCGTGTCCAAAGTAGCCACACCGTTTCACATTCGTGTCAGGAACGAGTGAGGGCTCACGTTTCTCCACATTCTCACCAACATTGTTATTTTCTGTCTCTTTTTGTTCTAGCCGTCCTAGCTGGTGTGGAGCAGTTTTGATTTGCATTTCTCTAATGACTGATAATGTTGAGCATCTTTTCACGTGTGTATTGGCTATTTTAACATATTCTGTAGAGAGATGTCTATTTAAATTCTTTGCATATTTTAAATTGGGTCATTTGCATTTTGAATTGTGAAATTCTTTGTATATTTGGATACTACAGCCCCATAATGATTTGCCAATTTTTTCTCCCATTCAGTGTGTTCCATTCACTTTCTTGATATGGTCTTTTGAAGCACAAGACCGTTCCACTTGATGAGGTCAAATTTATGTACTTTTTTTAGTTATACTTTAGTGTCATATCTAAGAGCCATTGCTGATTCAAGGTCACGCAGATTTAAACCTGTGTTTCCTTCAAAGAATCTTATAGCTTTAGCTCTTACATTTAGTGATTTAATCCATTTGAGATAATTCTTGTCAATGGTGTGAGGTAGGGGTCAAACATCATTTTTGTGTGTGTGTGTAGAAGCCTACTTGGAGTACCATTTGTTAAAAAGACTATTCTTTTTCCATTGACATATCTTGGTACTTGTCAAAAATCAATTGGCCAAAAACGAGGCTATTCTTTCTCCATTGACATATCTTGGTACTTGTCAAAAATCAATTGGCCAAAAACGTATGAGTTTATTCCTGGATCTCAGTTCCATTCCGTTGATCCACACGCCTCTCCTTATGCCTGTACCACACTGTCTTAATTTTCGTAGCTCTGTTTTGTTTTAGAATCAAAAGAGTTAGTCCTCCAACTGATTTTTTTCAAGGTTGTTTTGATTATTCTGTGTCCCTTGCATTTCCATATAAATTTCAGATCACTTTTTTGATCAATATTTTGTCGATTTTTGGAAAAAAAGTCTAGCTGGAGTTTTGATAGAGATTGCCTTGATTCTACAAATCAACTGGGGGGATGTTGCCATTTTAACAACATGAAGTTACCCAGTCCATCAACGTGGGATGTTTGCCCATTTGCTTAGGTCTTCCTTTATGTCTTCCACGTTTTTTTATAGTTTCCAGAACATAGTTTCCTATATACTTTGTTAAATGTACTCCTAAGTATTTTATTCCTTTTTGATGCTATTACAAATGGAATTGTTTTCTTAATTTTGCTTTTGTTCATCACTAGTGTATAGATATAATTGATATTCTTATATAAACCTTGTATCTTGCAACTCATTTTATTAGCTGTAATGTTTTTCTGTGGATTCTGTGAGGATATATATACAGTATCTGAAATCAGAGGTAGGTTTGCATTGTCCTTCACGGTTTGGATACCTTTTCTTTCTTTGCCTTGCCCAACTGCTCTGGATAGAACCTCCAGCAGAGTGCTGGCTAACAGGTCAGAGCCTGACACCCTTGTCTTACCCTTGACGGAGTGGGAAGTGTCCGACACCATTAAGTGCGGTGCCAGTTGTGGCATCTCACAGATGTCCTTTACCATGCTGAGGGAGGGCCTTCCCATCTACTCCTAGTTTGTGGAGTTTTTATTTTCATTATTAAAAGATTATACACAGCCTTTTGAAAAACACATACTGGTGGATATTTTTAACGAAGGAAAATGGGTCTACTACAAACTTAAGTTGGTGACTTAAAATTTTTTAATGTCATCTAGTACACATGAACTGTGAATGGAGGAAAGCAGGGAGAGAAAAGGGATGGAATTAGCAACGTGTGAGGAATGACTGGAAAATAAACACAGTTACCCTGTGGTGGAGAGAGAGAGAGAGAGGGCGATGCAGAGAGAATGAGTGCAGTGAGCAGCAGCCAGGCTGGGGGGCTGGACTCTGCTCAGCTGGCACTGTGGGTCTGTGCCTCAGATTTTAGGTGGTAAATGAGAACTCTTTGGAGCAGCTAAAACCCTGGAGGGTAACACTGAAGTGAGGGGCAGCAAACCCTAAGCCACAGCTTAGCGGGGAGACCCAGCCAGTGTTCAGCAGCTGGAGGTCCCTCCAGGCATTGGCGTGGGCCAGCCTGGGAACTCCGTGAGGTCAGCCATGGTGGGTCTGCCCGGGCACAGGAGTGTGAACTTGATCCCACAGGCCAGGCGGGCCATACCTTTTGCTGTCCTGGGAGCTCTGGAAGTTGGGCCTAGGAAACCAGAGCCTGGCAGGCTCGTAGGCAGCTGTGTTAGGTTTTAAATCCAATCCCTCTTATTTCTTCAAGTGGAATGAGAGTTGAAAACAATGCAAAACGTAAGCAGGGGCCTCGGAGGTCAAGGGTGAGGTTGGGAGTTCCCTGGAGTCGGGGTGTCTCTTAAGCAATGCATTCTGGACCTCCCACTGCCGAGCAAAGACCTGGCCCAGGTCGTGTGCTCAGTGAGTTCTGCAGAGGCAAACTGCCAGCCTGAGGCTATGCTGCCCCTGCTCTCCCCGACTGCCCCCCCAACACTTCAACTCATGCGAAGGAGGGCTGTCGGAAATTCTTCCGCTCGGACTTGCCTCTGTGGTCCTGGCAGGGGAGAACGGGAGACTGTGCCTTCAACCTCCATCGGTGGCTCAAGGGCCCGGTCCTCCGACACACTGGCCGCGGCAGAGCTGAAACCCAGCACGTGTTTCTGGAAGCCGTAAGTGAGTAAAAGCCCTCCCCCAGTACGCGCCCAGCAACCCAGGGCACAGCTCAGAGGATGGGCACAGAAGCTCTGCGCACAGCTGCCCCACGTGTGTGGCCCATCTGCAGACTCTGAGTTCGGTGCCCGACGTCTCCGTCACAGTTCGGCTAAAGAGATGCTAGTGCTGCTGACGAATTGACTTTCCTCAAAACAGGGCCAACTGACGTTATCGGTGTAGGGCCGGAGAGGAAATGTTTTAGGCTCTGGGGCCACACATTACCTGTCCTAACACCTCACTTCCGCCTCTGCACCCTGAAAGCCGCCACAGGCGGTGCGTGAAAGAGCGTAGCCTTTCCACAGGGTGCCAGCGAGGCTTGGTTTCTGGGCCCCCAAATCTGCATTTCCTATGATTTCCCCATGTAACAAACCATTCTTCTTTTGCTGTATTCTTCTAGCCATTAAAAAATGTAAAACCCATTCTTAGTTCGCGGGCCATACAAATAAAGGGGGTGGGGTTGGATTTGAACCATGGGCCATACTTGGCCAACCCCGACTTTAAGAGATGAACTTGAGTGACCAAAATCAATAGCCCTGGTACAACGCATTCATCCGTGAGGTTTTTCTCTTCCTCAAGTCGCACAATCGCTGGGCTCCTCGCAGTATTTCTACGAGCCAACTTTTTCAAGACTCATCCCCGGGTCTCCACCTCCCTCTCTCTCTTAACAATACCAGTTTGTTTTGTTTGGTTTGGTTTTTCCCCAGCAACACTCTCCTCCCTAAATTCCCAGGTAAC
Source organism: Desmodus rotundus (assembly GCF_022682495.2). Classification (NCBI taxonomy): domain Eukaryota; kingdom Metazoa; phylum Chordata; class Mammalia; order Chiroptera; family Phyllostomidae; genus Desmodus; species Desmodus rotundus. Next base: position 2,412,601 of record NC_071390.1, on the reverse strand, counting down.
ACTCCGCTCCTCGGAGACAACATCTTGCCGGCCAGAGGGAGAGCTCCAACCAATGAAGAGACCCGTGGCCGCGGGGGCCGGGCACGCCGAGGCCCCACGAGATGGCTTCCCTCTGTTAGTTAGCCGAAGAGCAAAGTTTCTATGTGCTTCTTTTTAAAATGCAACAATGTAAAGGTCACAGAGGAGGAGATGAAACTTGGAGTTGTAATAAGGAAGGAGAAATAAAAAATAATGACAGAAATAAATTGTCATAAGAGGGGATACAGTTATGATTTATTGTGATATTCTACAAATTTGGAGGTGATTAAAAGCCACCTAAAATTCACATTAACAAGTCACATAAAAATGGAATTAAACTAGTGGGCATAATGTGGCAGGGTATAAAGAAAAATCATGACAGAAATAAATTGACAGAAGAATGATACTATTCAAGTTTCCGTCTGCGGCGCCACGCTGACAGCAGCCTAGTATTTTAATTTCAGAGTTGTGGTTGAGTTTTTGGAGTTCATTAAAGGCCCACATTAAGAATCTCATAAAAGTGAGAAGAAATTAGTGACCATAATGTGGCAGAGGAAATAAAGAAACAATAATGACAGAAATAAATTGACAGAAGAATGATACACTTAATGTTTCACTCTGACACCCTCTATTAATAGGCCTCCGCAAGCTGGAACAAATGTCATTCATATTTTAGCCAAAGCCTCCCACTAATTAGACCGGCTCTCGGCGCCGGAATTAGACTTGAGATCCCTCACCTTTAGAGTGGAATCATTTGAATTCTAAAGAAAAGAGCTGGTGACAGAAAAAAAAACTTTCTACTTGGGCTTTTCTAATGAGATAAAATTCCCCCTTCTCCCCATTTCGCAGCCATAATTGCTGATTATGTTGTTACATAGCCGGGCGCCTGGCGCTCCCCCCACCCCCCGTCATTATGATCTCGGCTGGCAGATCAGGAGGCTTCAAACGCGGGCGGCCGGGCTGGCGTCTAATTTAGCGCTCATTTGGGCCGCAGGTACCACGCAAGGTAAACACTGTATTGTTATAATTAATTACCCCTTAGGCCTCGCCAGGCCATCTCTGTTTCAGCTGACCCTTATCATAATAAGGCTTCCGGGCATATTGTATTTCTTTTGACAGATTAATTAGAAATTCAGCCGTGGAGGTACAAAGCAACTCGGTCATGAATATTTAAATGGCCTGACACAGAAATCATGAAAGGGCTGCTGAACTACATGACGGACAGGGGATATTAGGCAAGTGACTCTAATCAATAATCTCTTGATCTCTTACATATTAATACACTGCCTGCTGTTATTAAGCTCCGTAATAAGGAAGGGGAGAGGAAGTTCGTGTAGCTCTGCTGTAGGCCGCGGCGAGGCCCCCAGTGGGCACGCTAACTGACGGAGAAAATGCACAGAGGAGCAGGGCCTCAGCCTCTTCAATCTAATCCAATCTTAAGGAATGGCAGCTCTGAGTAGCGCCGACTGGATAATTATTGGCGCTGACAAGGTGAGGGCGTCTGCAGGCAAATGAGCTCGGCAGCCGGCGCCGTCCCCAGACCACCCAGCGCAGGGCACGCGGAGCACCACCCGCCGCTGCTGCACTTGTCGGCCGCCGGCTCGCGGGGGTCCCGGGCGGCGGGCGTGGGGCGGGGCGCGCGCGCCTGCGGTCGGGTGGGGAACACCGAGTCACCGGCTCTGCTCGGGCTCCCCTGGCTCACACCGAGGCCGCCCAGTGAATTAAGTAGCAGAGGCAGCTGAATATCATCTAAATTCATTAAGGGAGTGAGTCCTCCCAACCCAAAGCAAGCATGCGCACCCGCCACTCAGGTCCCCCATGGCCCCCGTGAGCTGGTGCGGTTCTGTGGCATCCCCGGACTGGCCCAGGGACCCACCGCAGGGGCCTCCATGGGGTCACCAAGCCAGCCCTGCCAGGGCCCCCTCTGCCTACCTGGCACCCTGCCCTGGGTGTGCACGAAGGGTGCTCACTCCTCTTCTTGGCACCCCATGAACAAGCCCTTCCTAGGGCCAGCACACCTGACTAAGAACTGGGTCTCCAAGGTGCTGCCTGCCAGGCCGGTCTGCGGGAGCCAGGCTGGGGAAGGAGGATGCAGTAGGAGGAAACGGGAGTGGGGGGTGCTTCATGTCCTCAGTGGGATGGGAGAGGCAGAAGAGGGCCTGGTGACAGTGGGGGTTCCGACCACGGCGTGGGAGGCTGGGGCTCTAGAGATGTGTTTAAAAGAACAAGGGGATCTCACACTCCACTTCTGGTTTCCTTCCTGGCGATGTTGACCTTTCCCGCACTCTGGGATGTGGGGTACTTGCACCTATTCCAGATGTGTGGTGTACCTGGCTCTCCCGGGTGTGGTGTATACCCGTCTACCCGCTTTTAGGAAATTCTGAATCACCTGAATCACCAGAGAGTGCGTTTTGCTCGCTTGTGTGGTTTTGTTTGTCTTTGTGGAAGTTAAAGAAAAGGAATAATTTTCGTGCCTGTGTAAGTGTGGGGCAGAGCCTGAGGGGAAAAGAGAACCAGTGAAATTCGGCAGAGATAGGATAGGACTGTCTGGGGCCATCAGACCCTGGGGATTTGGGGGTGCCTGGGCCTGATGCCTGTGTGAGCACCCACCCTGTGACGGTGGCACAAGGGCCCCGGCTGGCTGGGTGGCCTGTTGTACAACGTAGTCACTTCCTGTTTCTCCTGGTCTCTGTCCTCAGGTGGCCCCCAGGCTGGCAGGGCGCTCACGTTGTCCAGGAGGGCACTGTCATTTGAGGCCTGTGTCCCCCAGGCCTGCTTGCATAGGTCCCAGCCTGGGCTCCACTTCTGGTTGCTCGGAAGGTACGAGACGCTGGCCGGAGCCCCAGCGGGCCCCAGCGTGACGCCTGCACATCAGGGACTTCGCAGTATGGCCTCTCTGAGTCTCGGTTTCCCCATCTGCACTTGCCACCCCAATTCGCCAGGAGCACTCGATGACACTCCCCACTCACAAGTGCCCTGCAGTGTCAAACACCCGCTGCCTCCGTTGTTCCAGTGTAGGTCCCACGTTGCCCACGGCGGCTCCTCCGCGTGCACCCGGGGTTTCCAGCAGCCTCTTACCTCCACTGGACGTCGTCAGCTCCTCGCTCACCGTGGGTTTGGGTCCTGCCGTGGTCACCTGCTCTTTCCCAAGCCCTGTCCTGGTCTGCTCCATCCCTCGGGGGCTGGGACCTCCTCTGGGCTAGGACCGGGTCTGGAGTCCCTCGCAGCACATGGCAGGTGCGGGTGCTGCTGGGTGCGTCCACGGAGCCAAGTCCTACCACCTCTACCCGCATCCGGGGAGCAGCCCCGCTCTGGGCTCGAGCTCGGAAAGGGAGTAGATAATTAAGAATAAAGAAAGCCAATTCCAGGGTGACTGCCAAATTAAATACTCCAGTGCACAACTTGTAAATGTTGTACCGCTGCTGCCGCCGCCGATGACGGTGATGGAGTGGTGACCAAGATCAGCGCGGTAAAAGCATCACTAAAAGGCTCAGCTCTGGGAACATGCTCCCGAGCGCCATCTCTTTATTGCCAAATCAGAACGCACTGCGAGCCAAGAAGCAAATTCACTGCAAATTGTATAAAAGATGTGAGGCCAAAATGAAGCTGTTAAAAACCACATCTGTAAAAATGGGGTAATTATTATGGGTGGGTAAAAATCTGGCAAGAATTATTTTCTTAAATAAGGCGTAAAGGAGAACAGATGTGCTGTAACTGACACTTTTTCCCCCCCGCAGTTTCACGATTTCTGTGAAAAGAAAAAATTGATCCGATTTATCTGATTATCCTATTTATTACATCGCAGCGAGGGCTACGGAAAATCCTTTTGTCTCACGTTCTGCCCCTGGGGAAGGAAGGCGGTCCAGGGGAACCAGGTAGGTGTGCTGGGTGGCACAGCAGGCAAAAGAGAGGGGTGAGCTGCACGATCGGGGAGGAAACTGCGGAGGAGGAGAGGGTCTGCAGAAGATTCTGTGACGGCGAGGGAGGTGACAATGCACTCGGAGCAGGAAACCAACCACGAAAGCAGAGCGTCAGGGTCAGGGCGGGATGGGGAAAATGGCCAAAGACAAAGACAGGCGGTTTGAGTCGAAATAATCAGCGTCCGGCGAAGACCAACCGAATCCCAGATTTCCTTGGCCCGTGTCTGCGGCCTGGGGAGGCATTTGGGTTGGGTTTGCTTTCTGGAGCTTAGCAACATATATTTGTTGTCACTGAACGATTAAATACAACGGACACATGTTGGCAAGGAGGGGCGGGCGCGGCATGGAACTTATTAAGGGGAATAACCGCCTAAACGGCCCCGCCGCACGACTCTAATGCCCCGTGACGATACTCGATCGTCGAATGCAGAGAGAGTGTCCAGGATGCTGCCAAAAGGAAGCCAGAAATTCCTCGATTTACACTGGGTTTTTTTTTTTTTTTTTTTTGGCCTTTCAGTTAGAAACAGGAAATGCCAGTAAGCTGTGAGAATCCAAGGAATAAGAAACTGGGAAGAAAAAAGGATGGCCAGGCATTTTATGGGATTTCTGCCATTAAACCTGTAACAAATGTCTTTCACCTCCCCTCGATAAAGAGGCAATGTGGGATTTTAATTGGACTTGCGGCTTTTCTTCATTTGATTTAAACCAAGGTAGAGTTTCAAACAATAACACCGGAGCACCTGGTTAGCACGCTAGATGATACGCACGGTTGTAAATTGTGGTTTTAATAGTTGCTCGCTGGGGGATTTAAAAGGGTCTCATTGTTCTGTTTGGCAGATATTAAAAAAAAAAAGACAGAAAGAAACCGACGACGGGGATGTAAAAGCCACGCACGTGATTTCAGCGAGCTCGGGTCGTGAAATTCAATCGCTCGACCCCACTTGCGGCCACAGAGGACAACCGCGGCTGCTAACGGACTTTCCAGGTTCCCCAACGTCATCATCCAGCTTGAAGTTTAAAGAAATCCGATTATTTCCTGTTCCTTAGCTGACAGGGAAGATTTTTAGGTGTAGGCACCAGGGAACAGCCTGGTGAGGTACGTGTGTGTGTGTGTGTGTGTGTGCATACGTACTTCTGTTTGCACGCTGGTGTAAACAGTGTGCAAGTGAACATTGTATGCTGGTGTGAAGAGAAAGCGTGTAAGTACTCTGGCCGGCCAGCTCTCTTTCTCTTTTTGAAAAACAAACATCTCTTTGCCCAAGCACAGCTCAGGCCTCATTTGTGGGGGACTGCGGGGGGCAGTTGCAGGCTCTCTGCCCGCCCCCCCCCCCACGCCTTCCTCCTCAGCAGGGGGTGGCCCTGCCTAGAAGTCTGAGTGGCCTTACTCCATATTTTAAAGTGACAGTTTCCAAGACGCCTGCCTGACTTCTGCCCCTCTCTCCCAGCTGCAGCCCTCACCCTGCCGCGGCCACCGGACTGACCCTCGGAGGGCACAGATGTAAAACAAAGATGCGGGTCCCGTGGCTTTGCTGTGATTGCAGCCAGGAGCATGGTGGGGCTGTCCACAGAGACGCCCGGGTGGGAGTGGCTCTCCCCCACCTCCGCCTGCCTCTCCTGGCAGCCCTTCCCCCGCAGCCCCCCATAGCCCAGCCTGGGACAGCTGGGCCTCACGGGGAGGAACCCAGGAAGCAGCAGCTAGAAGCTGGGGAGGTCACGTGGACACCATCTCTTTCAAAGCCCTTATTTCAGGGACAGCAAGTGTAAGCCCGGGCACTGAAGCCTGGCCTGGCAGGGCTGGGGCTGAGCCTGGGTGCCTGCATTCTGCCTGCCCTTGGGTACACCACACTCTGCTTTCCAGTCCCTGATGTTGTCCTGCAGCTGCGGGCAGTGAGCCCCAGGGACAGGCTCTGACTTCCAGGTGCTCCTTCTAGAAACTTCTCTGGATTCTCTTATGTCTCCTAGAAAATGGCCTGGGTGAAAAGAGAGAGCCCTACTAAGTAAGGGGCATCCCAAGGCCAGCCCCATGCACCATGGGTACCCCTTCCTCACACACAGTGGGCACCTGCTCCTTTGTCTCACACAGGGGGTGCTTGTTTCTCACGAAGGAGGTGCCTGCTGCCCCACAGCGTCTGCTGAATCTCCCTCTCAGAGCACCCCGCCCGCTCCCTGTCCGGGCCTGTGTCTGTCGTGTCTTTCTGCTTCACAGAACACCATGACGGGCGAGCCGGCCGGGAAGGCTGGCAGCTTCTGTCACATCCTGCCGAGACCAGAGGTCGGCATGAAGGGGCAAGGCAGGCAGACTAGAAGGGCGACTTGTTATGGGTGAAGTGTTGTTGGTGAGGCTTGCTTGCCAAAGCCCTAACTGTCGACGAACCCGTCGCCCAAACAGGTGTGACTTCCGCAGCCGCAGTGGGGAGGGCCCCGCGCACCTGTGCAGCCCCTGTGGGCAGCTCTGTGTGAGTCCCGTGGGTCGCATCCCTGCACGGGCGTCCTTGTCTGGGCCCCCTTGCGAGGGGGGTGTCCAAGCGGACGGCGGCCCTGTCAGCCGGCGGCCACAGTGAGCCACCGCTGCTGGTGTCAGCTCTCAGAATAAGGCATGTGCTTTGCAGACCGGGGCCTTGCATTCTCATCACTGACTTTATCAGCTGCACAGCAAGGAAGGCAGGCAGCAACGGCAAAGGTCCTCCCGCCTCCCTTTGGGCAGATGGAGGTCTCAGTGCCACGCAGAGCGCAGTCGAGCTCCTAAGTATCCTTCCGGTTCGGGAGGCATCGGGGTGATGGTGCGTCAGCAGCCTTGGTCCCTCCGGAGACGTGGCTCCTGCCTGGTGGCTGCCATGCACCTCGGGAGGAAACACACTACTCATCACATCGGAGCACGAGGCCTTCATGGCTTCTGACCAGGGCAGAGCTTGTGCGCGGCACTTCTCCGTACCCGCCCTGGGAACCCAGCGGCCCGGAGACCCCTGAGGTTTGCTGCGTGGCTGCCCTGAATCTGTGCATACACGTGCATATGTGTGCACATCCACCTGTGCACACACACGTGCACAAACGTAGCGGTGCCCATGTGTATGTGCGGTGCCTGCGTGTGCACGTGTGTGCCTGCGCGCATGAATGTGTGTGTCTCACGACTTTCCAGGCTTCACTGACACGTCGTGTCTGATGAGACACTCCATTCCAGGCCAGATTCACGGGACGGAGGAATCACAAACACAGCTCAGAGTCACACGTGGCTGTGCTGTGAAGGCCCTGACTCATTTTTTTCCACTTTCACGTTTGCCAAGAGTGCCTCCGTGGTCCGTTTGGCCCTCCTCACTGCCCACGGCCTCAGCCCTCAGGTGTCCAACGGGGATCTCAAGCTGAACTTCCGATCCGTTGTCCCGGCTCCTCCCCCAGTTTTCTGCGCTCTGTCCCTGATGGCCTGGGACACAGCCTTGGAGTGTCCCAGATGGAGCCTGTCTTTGTACCCCGCAGCCTTGACCCTCGGGGATATCCCACCATCTTGCTTCAGCCCCACTGTCTGTTCTCAGTGGGCCCCCTGCCTCCACTCAGCTCCCGAATCCCCAGAGGGGTCTCGTCCCTGTCAGGGCCAAGGGCCCATCTTCCCGGGGCCAGCTGCCCTGCCACCTCCTGTGCCAGGCTGGCCCCTCACCACCGGGCACCCACCCTGCCATCCTTGTCTGCAGGAATCTGTCCTTTCACAGAACTCCTGACTCCCATTCGTCTGTTTTGAATCCATAGGTAGGATGTTGGGCTCCTCGAAGGCAGGACATGGCCGAGATGTCCCCAGTGCCCGCTGCAGCCCCTGGCACCATGGAAGGACCCAGAGGATAGGGGACAAGTGGACACGCGAGGGAACACGCCACCCATGGCAGGCGGTACCAGCCCATCTGTGGGGACGGCCAGTGCAGCCCAGTGAGGCCCAGCGTCTCTCCCACCTGTCCCTCCACGTCTGAGAGGGCGTTCCATTTGACTCGTGCAGCGTGAGCACCAAACGCTCTAGATCATTCTTCCTGCTGGCGGTGTGCAGCTCTCAGGCAGGAGCCCGTGGGCTCCAGAAGCTGCTCGGGGTCTGGAGCCCACCTTCTCCAGCTCTCCCGGCCTCGCCGGCAGGTCCTGCTCTTTCCGACAGCTGGGACACTCACCTGGACTGTCCTCAGGTGGTACGGGAGGTGGCCAGTTAGTGTGCCGCCTCCACATAGCTGTTTTCTGTAGCACATCGTCAGTCTGCTCACGACCCGGGGGGCACCCTGTCTTCGGGACCGTTCAGCAGTGGCCTCCGTCCGCATGGGCCCCACGTTTATTTCCCCGCAGACGTTCGGACAGAAGCGCGTCACCTCGCCCGCCTGGTTTTAGTCCTCTGCTCCCCTCTGGTAGGTAGCGGAGCAGTCCCCTGGAGCCTGCGAGGAAAGCCCGCCATTCCCCAGCAGAGCACCACTGCGGGGCAGTTGCAAGGGCATCGCCCGGGGTGCTAGCTCTTGGTGAAGCTGTTCTAGAGTCGAGAGAGAGCAGATAATGAATTACAGCCGCACCATTACCTCTCCGTGTTGCTTTTAAACAGATATTTATTCCTCTGTGGGCAACAGTTCTCCCCCGAATGGAGCAAGGCCGAGCGCCTTTCCTTCCCTCCGTTCCTCCTGCTGCACTGCCTTCTCCTCATTCTCCCTCTCCCTCTCTTTCTCTCTTCATCTCCTCCTCCTCCTCCTCTTCTTCTTCCTCCTCCTCTTTATTTTCACGTGGCTGTGCCTTCTCACCAGGGACAGAGAACGTGAGGCCGCTGTGACGGGCCTGGGCGGATTCTTCAGCATCAGAACGCTGCGGGTCTGTGTAGACACAGCTCCCACTATTAGCTTGGGCACCACCTCGGGGCGGCTGCATTTTCCCATTTTTGTTCTCTGGCTTCTCTTGCACGCATGGGAAAGGGGCGGGTGTGATGTCCTCGTGCGCTTGTCTGCCTTTCCTCGTCTCCCAGGCCTTCGCTTCCGTGGGTGCCAAGGCAGGGGACGCACCGAGATGCCTGTACGGTGTGAGGGAATTTAATTAAGAATATACACATTAGACTTTCACTGGGATTGCCTATTTAATGTGACTTTATTAAGCCTTCTATCAAACCTTTTTTATGTATATCAGTTGATATACAATTAATCTGTTCTCTTGTGAGAAAAAAATAGCACCTGAGGTGGATGAAAGTGTCAGATGATCATAATTATAAGCAGCTGTTCGCCGCATCACCTCTGGCCTACATGGGGGATGCTGTGAGCTACCACTCCTCACAACAGCCCACCTCATTAGACTTGACCTTCCCAGCTGGGGATTTCATTTGTGTTTTTTTAATGGGTTTGTATACGGCAAATCACAACACCTTGTGAAGACGGAGTCTTTGTAGCTGTAACAAAAGAGAGCGTGCCAGTTGACAAAAAAGCCGCAGCTCCGGCAGACTGGCGGGGCCGCGGTGATGCAGGGGTCTTTCCAGCCACTGGCTGGGGGAAGGCGCGCCACCC